>NC_137075.1:79674815-80874815 GCF_951640355.1 Cnephaeus nilssonii
CCCTCCTTCCTCCTTGGAGTTTCTTCAGCCTAGGAACACAACTTGCTTTATAGCCAGGTGCAAACATTTTACACTTTAATCAAATGTCTGTGAAGCATTTTCCTGTGTCTCATCTCATTTGATTCTCACAGAAGTCCTGGAGCAGGTAGATAGGAGACTCGGTAGAATCCTATTTTCTTTTCATTATCCAGAAAATGGAGATTTAGAGAAAGTTTAGAAACTTGACCCAACTGAAAAGAAGTAAGAAATGGTGGACCTTGAAAATGACTTCAGGTTTTCTCACTGCACAGAATATAGTCAAACACTGCTGCAGTTAAATATTTTACCCTTTGTTCTCCCTACATGATCAACAATAATAATCTGCTTCATATTGATATTTACTGCTGTGTTGCTGGCAATTACCTGAAAGAGAAGTTGGGGTGCTTCACTGGGCTGGAAAAAAGTTTAAATCAGAAAGCAGGTCTAATTAAGCAAGTTTATTCTATATCTGTGAAAGGCTAAGTTGACTCGCGCATGTGTGATACATATAAAGCTCTCGCTGGCGCCAATTGCACTAGTGTGTTTCAATCTGTCATTGTCGATCCTGAATTTGGTTGACCTATTATAGAGAAAGGGTGAATAGCGATATTAAAATATTTCTTCTAATTTTCTTTCAGTGTGCACGAATCCGTGCACCGGACCACTAGTTCAGAATAAAGGATAGTCTACCTCATCTGGTTACTGCTTCTTCCACTTGGACTTCATTTTCCCACTCAGGACCTTTGTACAAGCTATTCCTTCTGCTCATTGGCCCTAGGAAAGCCCATTAACTGCTTAGAGCAGGGGTCCTCAAACTACGGCCCGCGGGCCACATGCGGCCCACCAAGGACATTTATCCGGCCCGCCGGGTGTTTTTGCTGCCGCTGCCTGTCCTGCTTAGCAGCCGACTCGTCCCGGGCCCCGCAGTGCACATGTGTGGAATGTGCGCTGCACTCCCCGACTCCCCTCCTTCTCTCTGAGGGACAGTGAACTGGCCCCCTGTTTAAAAAGTTTGAGGCCCCCTGGCTTAGAGCCTCTGTCTACACTTGAGAAGGAGAATAAGAAAGTTTCTCTTCCCTTGCCCACCTCACAAGGTTATTGAGAGCCTCAGATGTGTTCATCTGTTTTCACTGTTGGTTCTTGTTATTGTTTACATGGTGCTAGGAATGGTTGGGATTCTCCTCCTCCCCAAGAGGTTTATTTGGGTCAGGGAAGGGTTAAGGAGAACCAGTAGAAATCGTTGCCAGGCGCTTTGTGTTAATATATAATGGTTGGAGGGAAAAGAGAGTGGAGTCTGGAAACTTGGTGCCTGGGAGGGGCCTTCTGCAGCTACCCTG
This sequence comes from Cnephaeus nilssonii, assembly GCF_951640355.1. NCBI lineage: Eukaryota > Metazoa > Chordata > Mammalia > Chiroptera > Vespertilionidae > Cnephaeus > Cnephaeus nilssonii. Next base: position 79,676,171 of record NC_137075.1, read on the forward strand.
GTGCCAGGTCTGATTGCCATGCAGGGGAAGCAGCTGAGGCTGGGATTGCGGGGAGGCTCAGTGGCAGTCTGCGGGAAACCTGGCAGCTTCACTATTTCCTTTTTTTGTGTCACAGCAGAATTTTGTGGCCTCGGTTCAGGTCAAATCCCAGAAAAAGAAAACCCTGGGATCTATTAAATCTTCTTTTGAACTCTATTGTGATATAGGATGTTGACTTGAAAAAAGGTCACTAGCCAGAAATAAAATTTTGAGGTCTTAGATATGACTTCTTGTATCATCCAATGTTAACATTTACCAAGCTAATCCAAATAATCTATTTCTTGTGATCCCTATGCCTTTTCATGCCAGTTGTTTGTAAAGTGTGGAGAATTGGAGAAGGGGGGTGACTAAGTTAGAATGAGAGAAGTGATGCTTGCAAATATCCGTGTATACAGTATTTGCACACAGTGGGTCAAGTATGGTTAAGATGAAGGAAAGCAAGTGAAAAACTAACCCTTCAACTGAGACAGATCCTGCTCATGTTCATGACTGTGTCGTAACTGGGCAAGGACTATTTTGACTGTTTATTTATGGGTGTAATTGAGTATACTTGATGTCCTATTTGTTGTATTGTTAAGAAGTTGTATGTTTTTTTTAAAAAATATATTTTATTGATTTTTTACAGAGAGAAAGAGAGAGGGATAGAGAGTTAGAAACATCGATGAGAGAGAAACATCGATCAGCTGCCTCCTGCACACCCCCTATTGGGGATGTGCCCGCAACCTAGGTACATGCCCCTGACCGGAATCGAACCTGGGACCCTTGAGTCCGCAGGCCGACGCTCTATCCACTGAGCCAAACCGGTTTCGGCGAGAAGTTGTATGTTGATAAGCTAATTTATCATTGTTTCAGAACAGGTTATACTTTCAACCTTGTGTTAAATTCTTTTGTAAGGAAAGTTCTTTTGTGAATTAGAGTATAATTTTTAAAATTTTTATTGAGAGAGAGAGAGAGGAACATTGATTTGTTGTTCCACTTATTTATGCATTCATTGGTTGAACCTTGTATGTGCCCTGACCAAGGATCCTTGGCGTATTAGGATGTTGCTCTAACCAAGTGAGCTACCCAGCCAGGGCTAGAATATAATTTGTAAATTCATATTGAATTGCCGTGGGATTTGCTATCATTCAGCCTTATGTGGATACCCTGTGATTATTGTACTATGGTAGGTTGAGCAGGTGTGAGCTCAAGTTCCTTCCTGCAAATTTTTTTCATAATAGCACTTGGTGACTAGACACAATGAAGAAATATGAGGATTAGCAGCCTTCCAGAAGTGCTGGGCCAAGTTTTCATTTGTTCACTGTGTGATCTTGAATGCCATCAACTCATATGTTTTAAACTGTCCCCATACTACATGGCCCCGTCAGTATCAATACCTCGAGTTAGAAAAGATCCATGTCGCCCTAGCCGGTTGCTCAGTGGTTAGAGCGTCAGCAAGCAGACTGAAGGGTCCTGGGTTCGACTGCAGTCAAGTTCACATACATTGGCTTCAGGCTCGATTCCTGGCCCTGGTCGGGCCTATGCAGGAAGCAACCAACTGGTGTGTCTCTTTCACATCAATGTTTCTCTCTGTCTCTTTCCCTCTCTTCCACTCTCTCTAAAAATCAATGGAAAAAATATCCTCAGTTGAGAGTTAACAAAAAAAGAAGAAGAAGAAGAAAAGATCCATGTCTATTTGAAGCCTGGAAAATTGATGGGCAGTACATAGTACATATTATACCAGATAATGACTGTTCTGTTTTTAATTTAAAAGAGAAATACATATAATAGTCCACACAATTTTTTGTGCTTGAAACATTGTGTTAACTCCAACCTTTCCTTTTTCTCTAGGCAAATAAGGCAGCAACTGAAGAACCAGGTCACTCGGATGAAGGAGCAAGTACCTGGTTTCACACCAGGCCTGGCGATATTACAGGTATTATGGTAGTGCATTTCCACTAATAACCTCCTTACTCAGTCTCTCAGTATCACTTAAGACAACAAGAACTTCAGTCTCTCCCCATTTTTTATTTATTTGGGGGTGTGTGGCTTCTGTGAAACCTTAAACCAGGTGTCCTCAAACTACGGCCGCGGGCCACAGGCGGGTGTTTTTGCCGTTTTGTTTTTTTACTTCAAAATAAGATATGTGCAGTGTGCACAGGAATTTGTTCATAGTTTTTTTAAAACTATAGTCCGGCCCTCCAACGATCTGAGGGACAGTGAACTGGCCCCCTGTTTAAAAAGTTTGAGGACCCCTGCCGTAGACCTTTGCAGTTTCTCCTTGCAGGTTCCTCTTCAGCTCAACTTCTAAATGTTGGTGTACCCTGGCCCTCTGCTTTTCTCTGTGGGCACCCTTTCCCTAGTTCAGTGTCTCTTGAGATTTGGTCTTAGGATCCCTTTATGTTTTGAAAAATTGAAGACCTTTAGGAACTTTTTTTAAAGGAGCTTTTCTTTTATATTGATTTATCCATTGATATTTACTGTATTAGAAATTAAAAATGAGAGGCTTACACATGTAAAAATGCCCAATAGGAAGATCATTATATGTTAGCATAAGTAACATTTTAATGAGAAAACTTGTAGAAAACAAAATTTAGTGAGAAGAGGGGCAGTATTTTACATTTTTGCAAAGCTCTTTACAGTCTGGCCTAATGGAAGACAGTGGAATTCCCATCGCATCTGCACTCAGTCTCTTGCTATATGCTAGTGTGATTGAAATGTATGAAAAGAAAACCTGGCCTTATAAAGACGTGAAAGGGAAGGCTTTTTAAAATAGTCTTTCCAGATAATTGTGAATACACCAGGACTGAATAAGTAAAGTTTTTAAAGGTTAATTACAATGTGTAATCTGAAACTTATCTTTGAACTTTCATACTTGGTTGCATTGAAATCTATGTTACAGTTTGAAAGAAAATGTACCCCACGCATAGTTATGTCCTTCATTCCTCATTTGGAAAACAATAGTTTACCGGCTTATGCAGATCTTCCAAATGTTAACAACACATTTCATGATCTGGTATAAAAAAATCATGATCATTAATATAACCAACGAACTCATCAGAAAAGACTTTAAGTATTGAGCCAAAACCGGTTTGGCTCAGTGGATAGAGCATCGGCCTGCGGACTGAAAGGTCCCAGGTTCGATTCCGGTCAAGGGCATGTACATTGGTTGCGGGCACATCCCCAGTAGGGGGTGTGCAGGAGGCAGCTGGTCGATGTTTCTCTCCCATCGATGTTTCTAGCTCTCTATCCCTCTCCCTTCCTCTCTGTAAAAAATCAATAAAATATATTTAAAAAAAGAAAAAGAAAAGACTTTAAGTATTGAGAAGTTGTCAAGCTCACAGGAGTGGATAAAAAATTCCGATTTTCGCTTGAAAACTCAAATTTTATCATTGGCCAACAAATACAATTTATTTTCCTTGAAGTAGCAGGCTAACTTTGTCCACTGTTGAGAAAATATTGCCAAATATTCAAAGCTGAATAACATTGTTTGTCAGTTCTTCTTCCAGTTAAGATGGTGTTCCATTTCAAAATGCAGCTGGCTCAGCTTCACTGCTTTTCCTGCCGTCAGCCAGTGCACTTTGGTATGCAGCGAAGTGCTCAATGAGTGCTTCCAGTTCCCCACACAGGGTATTAAAAAGGTCGGTTCTCAGGGGCCCAGGTTTAATAACATGAATGGCTCTCACTGCTTCACCCGGGCACCTGTAAGTGGAACTGGCATCTGTTTTTCCTGAGCATGTATGGCAGTGAAGGATACCCTCATGGAGAGTATAGTTTGGTACCATTGTCTTGATGTCACCAGCCGTCTTATTCATTCGCCACTACTTGTGCAGCCTCAATATAAATGGCAATAACAGTGAAAAAGCAAGTGACAGTGTAGTGTCGTTATGAAAATAGTTTGGCACTCAACAGGTGTTCTGAAAGGGTCTTGGGATTGTCATAGGAATGTGTGGACCATTGCCCCAGACCAGCGATTTCCAACCTTTTTGCACCCCATGGCAAACAAACTAATTACTAAAATCCTGTGGCACGCCAAAAATTATATTTTTTGTTGACCTGACAAAAAAAGAAAAAAGATATAATTTTAACTCATTCACACCAGACAGCTATTGTGTTGGTTGTTGGTTTTTATTTGTTTTTGACAATCTAAGAGAAAAGAGGTCAGTGCCTCTGGCTAAATAGTCAGGAATTGCATGTTTTAAAAATTAACTGCGACACAGGTTGAATATCAGCTGAGGGCCAGTAACTTACACACCCTGGATCTCTTCTGAGTTCTGGACTCTGGCTTTCTGGGACATCACTTATTTCCCTTCCTTCTCATCTTTTTTGCTTGTTGCTCATCTCTCTGAGGAATTGAAATCTGTTTTTTCCTCATCTCACCTAGAACATTTGAATACCTCAAGGCATAGCCCTCAACCACTTTTTCATCTTGTTCTTTCTCGGAGTGAGCTCAGTCAGTCTCATGGTTACATGGGAGAATACATTCTAATTTAGACCTCTGTCCACATTTTCTTCCCTGAGCTCCAGATTCATACAGTAGGAGGCCTTCAATAAATATTTGTTATATAGACAAATGTACAAAGAATGTTTTGAAGGGTTGATTTGGGTGACGAAACTGATAGCTTTCATTTGAAATTCCCTTCAGACATACCTGCTTCCAGGTAGCTCATTTGGTTAGAGCATCGTTCTGATATGTCAAGGTTGTGGGTTTGATCCCCAGTCAGGGCACATACAAGAATCAACCAATGAATGCATAAATAAGTGAAACAACGAATTGATGTCTCTCTCTCTCCCCTCCTCCCTTTCTCTCTCTCTCAAAAATATCAATTAAGCCCAGCCAGCGTGGCTCAGTGGTTGAGCATTGACCTATGAACCAGGAGGTCACAGTTGGATTCCCGGTCAAGGCACATTAATGGGTTTCGGGCTCGATCCCCAGTGTGGGGCATACAGGAGGCAGCCGATCAGTGATTCTCTCTCATCACTGATGTTTCTATCTCCCTCTCCATCTCCCTCTCCCTTCCTCTCTGAAATCAATAAAAATATATTTTAAAAAATAAAATAAAAAAATAGATATTTTAAAAACCTGCTTCATCACTTCACATTTCTCTCTGTATGTATGTCTCCACTTGCATTACTTAATCCCTTGCTAAGTTTCTGTCCAATGTTCATCAAGAATTTCAGAGTGAATAGTACTGTACTTAAATATTTCCCCCATTTCTGTTAATTGTCCTAAGAGGCCTTAGCTGAGAAGAAAAACACAGAAGGCCTGTTCTGCCTGGTGTGTTCTCTCCTGTGGTGGATTTTTCTTTTTTTGCAAATTACTGGAATCAAAGGTGTATGTTGTGGGTGTACACTCGGTGCATGTGGGGGATCAGTTATTTCTTGGCTCATGCTTGTGAGTTGTTTGTTGTAGAAAGAGTAAATGTCATAAACTAGAAATCTGTTTCTTTACCCCTTTCCTTAGCAATATTGGTTTTTTCCTCCTGTCTTTCTTTTTTTTAATATATTTTATTGATTTTTTTACAGAGAGGAAGGGAAGAGGGATAGAGAGTTAGAAACATCGATGAGAGAGAAACATCGATCAGCTGCCTCCTGCACACCCTACTCGGGATGTGCCCGCAACCAAGGTACATGCCCTTGACCGGAATCGAACCTGGGACCTTTCAGTCTGCAGGCCGACACTCTGTCCACTGAGCCAAACCTGTTTCGGCTTTTCCTCCTGTTTTAAAGATTGATTTCTAAACTCACATTTTAAATTTATTGATTGCAAGTGTTTTTGTTTACACGAATAGTTTTCTACAGCTTTGTCTTCTATGTCCTCACCAATAAAACAGTGGTAGAGTATTTTAATCTTGCACTTTAGCACCAGAGTCGTCATCTTTCCATGATGCAAGGCTTACACATACTATGTTGTAATTGTTGACCTTAAATAGCCAATATTTCTCTAGCAAAATGGGTTTATTTGGGAACAACAAACAGTTGTAATTCAGGACATGCGGTCTAAAGGTGCAAGTCCAGAAAAACAAAGGAGACTTGGGCGGGGCTACTGTAAAGGAAGAATCCACTGGAGGAAACTGGAAGGTCAGGGTCTGGTGACTTTTCATTGGCTGAGCTGTGGCAGTCTCCCATTGGCTGAGCTGTTAAGGCGGAAACCTTTCTTCCTGCTGAGGTAGTCAAGTTGTATCACTTCGAGTGAGAGGCGCAAGGTCCATCTCTTCCTGCTGGAGTGCTTTGTGTGATGTGTGTGAGAGTTCTCTCTTCCAGCCTCCCAACTCCACTTTCAATGAGGTTTCTGTTTATTTTCACATGATCACATCTCGACCTCATTTTTTTTTCCATCCTGGTGACCTGGCACCACCATCTTCCCACACCTGCAAATCAGAAACCTGAGATCACCTATAGGATCTCCCTCACTCTCCACACATCCCCTTGAGGATTATGGTGCTATTGAGCCTGCCTCTCGAAAGCTCTTGGAATCTGTTCCTCGTTTTGATTTGTGCTTGCTCCACCCCCTGGGGCCAGTGCAGTCTGGCGCTTACAGGTTTTAAGTGTCTGATCTGGATGCTTCCAGTCCTTTGCCACCCTTGTCAAAATGCAAATCTGATCACCACCCATCCATCCACACCCACTCCCATCCCTCCGGAAGGAAAGACAGTACTGCTTTTATAGTGTCTGCTGACATTCAGTGATTTGTGTATATTGGCACTAGCCCTGCAGGTTGGGCACTGCCTCCTTATCATCACAGTAACTGATGCCAGGGATCTTGGGAAGTTTTTCTGAAGCCACGGTCTGCAAGGGACCGAGTCTGGGATGTGAACCCAGATCTATCTCCAAAAATAATTTGCTTTTCCCCTTTGTTTTTCTAATTTCTTAGCATTGCAGTCAAGAATAGTCATGATCTGACTGGGGTATATATACCTAAAAGTTGAAATTTGTAAAAAACATATGGACTGTTAACTTCCCAAATAACTGAATATTTAAAAGAAATTAAGATTTGACTTTTCATTCTCAGAGATACAAATGAGGCTGTATTTCCATTCCCTTAGCATATAAAGTACTTTAATCTAATAATAAAAGTGTAATATGCTAATTAGACCGGACAGCCGAACAACCTTCCGGACAAAGCCGGGGCTGCAAGGGCTGAGCCCCTTGCACGAATTTCATGCGCCGGGCCTCTAGTCATTAATACTATAAGAACTAACACTTGCTTCCTACCAGGACTATTCAGAGTGCTTTGCTCATGGCAACTGATTCAGTCCTCACAAAGGACACGGACAAAACAATAAAATTAATAAACTCACCTGACCTGAATATCTCTTGAAGCAGAAAGAAAAATTACTGAGTAGACCAGTACCCAAGTTATTTTATGTTATAAAACAGGGGCCCAAGTCCAAATGCTGTTCAGGTTGTAAAGTGTTAAAAAAAAAAAAAAAAGAAGCAAAATGTGTGACAATACATGGCCTGAAAAACCCTAAATATATACCGTCTGGCTTCTTACAGAAACAGTTTGCAGACTCCTGTTGTTTAAAAATATGTTCCTAACTTTTTCTGGGCAAGGACTTTTTTCAATAATGTAATTCACCTCCTTCTGGAAAGAAATTAGCATTCTGTTAAAATGCTTAAGTGATTTCCTTGATAAACTAATGGATTTAAGATTTGTTCTGGGGAACCAGTCTTCCACCCACCCACTTGATTGACAGTCACGAATCTACTGTTCTTCATAAACCTTTTTGCATCACGTCTAGGATGATTGTACAACCATTTTCCTCTGTAGAATGCCTGTCCTGAGAGTGAGTCTTTGAATTGGCTTCTAAGAGGTCTTTTGCTTTGCATTAGGATTATAACAAAACTTTGACATATGCTCATAACTGTAACTGTTAAGCTTTCTTTTTAAAATGAGTGTCAGTTTTGCTCTAGCTGGCTTGGCTCAGTGGGTAGAGCATCAGCCTGTGGACTGAAGGGTCATGGGTTTGATTCCGGTCAAGGGCATACACCTGGGTTACGGGCTTGATCCCCAGTAGGGGGTGTGCAGGAGGCAGCCGATCAATAATTCTCTCTCATCATTGATGTTTCTCTCTCTCTCTCCCTCTCCCTTCTTCTCTGAAATGAATATAAAATATATTTTAAAAAAATAAAATAAAATGGAGGTTTAGAAAAATTATTTCTGAGACATTCAGACAGAAAACAGTTCCTATAAAGGAACAACAGCAAAAACTCACTATGTCTCTGAAGGAAAATGATCTGACAGCAAATTCAGCCAAGTGGATCCTTCAAGTGCAAAGATAGCAAAAGATATTTTCAGATACAGAGAGACTCAGAAAAATACCTACATACCTTTTATGGAGAAGTGACTTACAGTTGCATGTCAGCTACCTGAGAGATGAGTGAAAGTAAATTGCAGTAGAGAGAAATTATAATTTTAAAAGGACGGGCAGTGGGCGATAAAACCATTTAAACTCAGAGATAAGTCTAAATAATGAATTGTAGTTATAAATATTAATGAAAATGTAAAAAAATACTCTGTATTTAGAACGATCTTCTTTCCTACTTTGATCTAAAAGTCAGTGCATTAAATCTGATAACTCAATCAATGAAGGTTGAATGCTAGGGGCAAAGAATGTATAGAAAATGGCCAAAGAAAAAATATGCGAGGCACTAAAATTCTAGGGAAGCCCCCACGGGAAGCAGCTTAGGTTAAATAAGCCATTAAAAAAATCACATTTCCGCAACAGACTTACCTTTCAAGAGATGAAATTGAAATTGGCATTGGCAAAACAGATGTGTGTAAAGGACAACAGAAGCTAAGAGTGAGGCAATGATCCGTGGGCCTGGGGGGAGCTTCCCATTGTAGCATCAACATGACAGGGACTGGAAATACTCTGTTACTGAGGCCGGCTTCTTTCTCTGCGGTTGTCCTGTTAAAAGGAGCCTCGTGTTGTTACAGAGAACCGGAGTAAACCAAGCAATGCTCAGAGAGTTTGGAGTCACACTTTATTTACCTCGATGGGCTTAGAGAAAATGAATTCAAATTCTAAGCAAAGCTACAAGCAGAACTTCCCTTTTTATTAAAGAGCCAGCCCTATGTGCGCTTAGTGGTTATCTCGCTGCTGGCCTTGAAAACAACACAGTTCTATCCAATTAAAAAATACACCTGGCATGCTAGAGCCGGTTTGGCTCAGTGGATAGAGCGTCAGCCTGCGGACTGAAAGGTCCCAGGTTCGATTCCGGTCGTGCAGGAGGCGGTTGATCCGATGTTTCTGACTCTCTATCCCTCTCCCTTCCTCTTTGTGAAAGATCAATAAAATATATATATATTTTAAAAATACACCTGGCATGGCATTGAGAGTATGGGCATATCTAGTCTCTGGTCTACAAAGTCAGACAGCTAAGTTTATCTTCCTCATTATTCAAGCAGGCTAGAAAGCAAAGTTATTTTTTCAGAATAAGAGGCCATCTAAAAAATAGCAGAGAATTCCAAACAGTAGTTTTACAAAATAGGGGTTAGCCTTCTCAGCGTTGATATTGATGGGCCTACCATTTTTCCCTCTGCAATTTTGACAGAAGCCAAATTCATAGCATTTCACCCTGAGAGTTTATTTCAACCTTGAAAAGGACAACTGTCAACCACTGGAACATGTAAAAATATTTGTAAAATAAAATCTTACAGATAAATGGTTACAGTGAAAAACTGTAAATATGACTGTGATTAAATAGAAGGAACATAGTGAGACCTAGCACAGTGGTTCAAAGGACTTGGCTGCTTCTTTGTCTTGGGGCCAGCAGACTGCCCTTTGCCCCGCACAGGTGTCTGCTCTGTGTAAGGTAGGAAGAGTCCACCCTAGCTGGTTTTTCTCTGGTGTGGGCATGAGAGCTCTCCACTGCCCCTGGGGGTGAGGGAGAGGAAGCAGAATGTGCCCTCTGGGTGTTCCTGTCTCAGCTGTGTTGTTTCTCTTCCCGATGACAGTCCCCCAGCCCTGTCCCTCTCAACGTCAGCAGAAACTCCACGTTTGAGGCAGGCCTGCAGCACCTGTCCTAATTTCCAAGGCAGATCCAGGCGTCCCCTGCTTTTTCTTTTCTTTTGGCTTTTTCGGTGGGAATCAGGTGGGCCTTGTTTGGGGAGGGATCCCTAATCCCACCTGTGTTCACATCTCCATCCTGCCCTGACATTCTCCTGATCCTCCTGTTGAAGTTCTCTGCAACAGGAGTCAAGGAAGCTTTTCTGTACACCTTGACTTTCCTGATCGTCTGATTTGCATGTATTTATTATTCTAGGTTGGCAACAGAGATGATTCCAATCTTTATATAAACGTGAAGCTGAAGGCTGCAGAAGAGGTAAAGCGAGCACAGCAGTGTTGTCACCCCCACCCCACCCCTGCCTGCTCCCCTGGCCCTCTGTGCCCCTCCCCATAAAAACGTTTCTCGCCCACAGCGGGCTTTCGTTTATCTATGTTGCAAGTCAGAAATGGGTGACTTAGAGCTGCAGCCTCTGGTGCAGCCTGGAATGTTTTCTAATCAATGATCTGCCTTCTTCCCAAAGAGCAGGAACAGTGGGCATGAGATTGCTTAAGTGCAATGATGACAATTAAGTAAATGATGAGCGGGTCAGAATGAGAGACTGATTTTTCAGAACGTAGGGTGAAATGATTAAAACACCGCATGGTTTGTTTTAGTCATATCTGTAAAAGAAACGGGCCCCTCTCTCAGGTTCTCTTGCTGAACACCTGTTTTAAATGTTCGTTTTTGCAGATTGGGATCAAAGCCACTCACATTAAGTTACCAAGATCGGCCACAGAAGCTGAGGTGAGCTTTTAGGACCTGAGTGTTAAGAGGGCAGCTGAAGGCTTTCCTCTCTGGTTTTGGTTTAATAGAACTTTAGGGATTGACACATTCAGCATACAGAAGACCTCCAGGTAATTCTTTCTTCACAGACTCTGCCTACAGAAAATCTTTGAAAATACCTACGGAGTAAATGGTGCAGAGCTAGGGTGTGAATATTGGATACTCAGAGTGTGATTGCAGCAGCATTTGTTTCCAAATCACCTGCGGTGTTGATTAAAAAATGACCCCTTGCCTGTAGTTATATGCATCTTAAAAACCAAATGTGTATTCCATTTATATGATGCTCAAGAATAGCCCTTTGCACTCGCTTGCTTTTTTCTCGATTCCTTTATTCTAATGCTAACCGTGTCGGGTCACACTCGACATCCGAGTGCAAAAGGATAGGCAGAATAGCCCGTCCGGTGTGGCTCAGTGGTTGAGCATTGACCTATGAACCAGGAAGTCATGGTTTAATTCCCTGGTAAGGGCACATGCCTGGATTCCTGGCTTGATCCCCAATGGGGGGCATGCAGGAGGCAACCGATCAATGATTCTCATCATTGATGTTTCTATTTCTCTCTTCCTCTCCCTTCCTCTCTGAAATCAATAAAAGTATTTTTATTTTTAAAGAATAGAATAAATAAATCTGTGATTAAAATCAGAACTGTGGTTGCTTGTAGATAGTGGGTTAACTGAAGGGGCAGGAGGGAAGAACTTTCTGAAGCCATGGACATGTTCTGCATCTGCAATGTCCAGTAGGCTAGCCACTAGCCCCATGTGGCCATTTAATTAAAATGAAAGAAAATTTACAAATTCAGTTCTTCAGTTGTATTAGCCACATTTCAAGTATTCAGTAACCACTATTGTATTGTAAATTGTAAAATGTAGAACATTTCTGTTATCACAGAAATCTTGATTTAGACCATGGTGAGTGGTTATTATTGTTGAAATTCTTAGTTCTTTGATGGGTTTCTTACCAAACCCCTGGTGATTATATTCTGTGGTAAAGTAGAATTCTCTCAGGATTCAAGAGGAGGTACATTTTGAGATGATTACAATTAAACTCTTAGGGGACAACCTTCCTTTTGACTTGGAAAGTGTATCTCCACCCTGTATTTCTATGTGACATACAGATTGTACGTGGTATTGTTTTCAGGTATTAAAGTACATTACATCTTTGAATGAAGACCACACCATACATGGGTTCATAGTGCAGCTACCTTTAGATTCAGAGAATCCCATTAACACTGAAGCAGTGGTCAATGCTATTATACCTGAAAAGGATGTAGATGGGTGAGTGTGACTTAACTTTCTACATCACATTGCATGATTCCAAATATAAATAATATATTTGCTTCTAAAGAGTAAAAACACCTGAATTACCTTTATTTCCCCTTCATTGCTTTCATTGTTTTAGATTGACTAACATCAGTGCTGGAAAACTTGCTAGAGGTGACCTAAATGACTGCTTCATCCCTTGTACACCTAAAGGATGCTTGGAACTCATCAAAGGGACAGGTAAAAACCAAAAGCAAAGCCCCATTTCTTAGAGCTTGGTCTTGACATGCTCAGGTACAGAGGAGGTTCATTGTGGGCCCTACATAAACAGACTTGATTGGCACGAGGACCTGTCTGCTAGGGGCTTTACCTAAGTTCTCAACAAGCCTATGAAATAGGTACTGTCATTGTTCAAACGCTGAGAAAACAGGCTCAGAAAGATTGAGTAATTTGTCTAAGAGGCAGCAGAGCCAAATTCAAAGCAATTTGTGTGTGTGTGTGAAAAAAGCCTATATGGTAGTAAGAATTAAGATAGTATGTAGGGGTGTAATGTGAAAAGTCCCCACCTCCCCAGTGGGCACCTAGACAGATGGAAACCATCTCTGAACGATTGGCTATATTACCTCATCACCTAATCAGCATCTCGGTATTTTTATTTCATCACAAATCCTTTAGCAGAGCTTATTTTTTAGAAGGAAGTGTGTCCTGTGTAGAGGAAGTGGATCAGAAGTTTGAAGTGGAAAATGTTGGCCTATGTCAGTGATGGCGAACCTATGACACGCGTGTCAGCACTGACACGCGTAGCCATTTCTGATGACACGCGGCCGCATGCCGAGGATGAAACATTTGCTGCTCCCGAGGATGAAACATTTGCGACTAGAGTCTTGGAGTTAGTTTTTTCCTCAAAGTGACACACTACCCGAGTTATGCTCAGTTTTTTGGCGAAGTTTGACACACCAAGCTCAAAAGGTTGCCCATCACTGGCCTATGTAAAAGAAAATTTTCTGTGGTTAGTGAGAAAAGGTCAGACTATTATAATAAGCCTTATGACAACTGTTGCTGTTCAGTCCCACGACTAAGTTTATATTCGACAGCCTCTTTAGCAGTTTGTTGCAACTTGATAAAAACGAATCCCATGAGCCACAGCAGCTACAGGCTTCCACTTCCTCTAATGGCTAGTGAAGCTGCCATTAGTTTAAACACTTCAGACTCTGAGGGCTTTACTTCTAGATGTTTGTGGTGTTAGCATTATATAGAAGCTTATCTTTTTTGGATAAAATTAATGTTTTGCAAGAAGCACAATTGAAGCACCAACTGCCTTAAGCATTTCAGCCACAGCTTAGGTAGGGGAGCTCAGGTGGAGTCTTTGGTACTTTATTTCTGCTCTTTTTCTAGCTCATTCCCAGACTCCGTTTGGTGGCCCCAAGCAGCTCCAGCCCTGTTCCACCCTTGTGCCCAACCGTCATGGGATTGGATCTCATTGGCCAGGGGATGAAATACGGTCACGTGCCCACTGTTGGGTGCTCGCCCAGACCATTTCTATGAAGTAGAGTATGTCAGTCGAGAAAAGGACCTTGGTATAAATGCCAGAAGAACGGATGCTGAGTAGGCAAAAGGAAAGTTTTCTACCACGGTTAAATTCCCCTTTTTCACTTTCCAGCAAATAACCCTATGTTATATTCAGGCCCTAAGCCGAAAGAAAGTTAGGCGAGGAACTGCATAAATAAGCTTACCCAAGGTGGAAAGAATCACCAATATGTATTTAATCTAATTTCCCTCATTTCCCTCCACCCCATTCCATGCCCCCTATTTGTCATCACTATTTTTTCCATGGAATTGAGTCTGATGTCTTCTTCCATATGGCTGTTTATTAGCTGTATGTCACGGTTTCTTTTTTTTTCTTTAAGTGTAGGTTTTCTTCCCACTCTCTGGTGACTGAATGAATGTATCTTGGCTTAAGCTGCTCTCAAAAACCCACAGCAAGAAAGACACATGTACAGAATCAATTTGTAGCTAAAACCCTAGAGTTGAGAACATTATTTCCTAAGAAAGCGTGTTTTTGGAAGATTTCTTATTGGTGCTCTAAATCTGTTTTCACGCACTTGTTCTGAATTTTCCCACATAGGCGACATGCGAAGGAGGGCAGTTTCCCCCAGTTCTCTGATGCACGCTGGCTTTTCTTGCAGGGATGCCGATTGCCGGAAGGCACGCTGTGGTGATCGGGCGCAGTAAAATAGTCGGTGCCCCCATGCATGACTTGCTTCTGTGGAACCACGCCACAGTGACCACCTGCCACTCCAAGACTGCCAATCTAGACAAGGAGGTAGGTCCAGCATGGAGTGGAAGGTGATGTGTGTGTGTGTGTGTGTGTGTGTGTGTGTGTGTGTGTGTTGGCATGTTCTCACTTAATGGGAATAACTAACATTTAAGTGCCAGAAACTATCGTATACTTTACCTCATTATCTCATTTATCCTAACAAGTCTATGATTCTTCTATAACAATGCTATGATTCTTGTCTCATTTTGTAAGATGAAAAAACGAATTCACATGGAGCACTTGCCCAAGGTCACACAGATTTTGTTGTGACTATATTCTTTCTGTACCAGTCTCCTCTATGGTGGATAGGGATTGGCCGAATAAGAACTGGGATTGACTCCCACAGTGATAAGAAGGGTGGCCGCAGAGATAAAGGTGCTTCGGAGGGAAATGCGTGGACAGAGGTTCTATGACATCTGTCGCAGTTTGTTCTTGACCCCTGCTTCCGATTCCTGAGCCCAGGAGTTCTCATATGTACACATCCTGTTGACAGTGCAGTCTCTTAAATGTGGAGAGAGCAGGAGAGAGGCCCAGCACCTCCTTATATGATTGTCGCCAAGCAGCGTTCTGCGGGAGGCGGAAGCTCCCACATTTCACAGGGAGCAGTCTTTGGATATCTTTCATTCAGGACATCATCCGAGGCCTGTGGCTCCCTTGGGTTCTTACCAAGTTCCCCATTGGTAAAATACCTTGTGAAGGGGAGCTTTTGGCACGTATAGGAATGAGCAGAGCATCCAGAGCGCTGTCAGTGAGTGGCCTGCAGAAAATAGCTGATGGCGGTGAAAATCTCATGCAGGGATGAAAGGAATGTCCTCTCCACGTCTAGATTTTTTTATGTTTCGCTTTTAATTTCTGAAGTCAGAATCCTCTTTCCTTAGGTAAATAAAGGTGACATCCTGGTGGTTGCCGTGGGTCAGCCTGAAATGGTGAAAGGGGAGTGGATCAAACCTGGGGCAATAGTCATTGACTGTGGAATCAACTACATCCCAGGTGAGTGTTGCTGGGGGAGGAAGGTGGGTCTGGTGGAGGGCTGGGCTGAGGAAGATGTCTAGGTCATCAGGTGAAGCCTAAGTGAGAATCCCTGATCCTGTTTTAGGCTGAAGTGCTGAGGTTCAGTGTGATTGGCCTGCCCGTGGGTGCTTACAGTCCGTAGATGGGACGTCGCTACTGGCAGGCAGGCAGTCAGCTTGACGGCAGAACCCATGGTTTTAGCCTCTGTGCAGCTCCCGAGATGACTGTCCAGGGAGAGGACTGGAGAGGGGCAAGAGGGAGGTCTCACTCTCTCTCTGTACAGGTTACTCTTTCTTTCAGCAATGGGTGGATGGATTTAAAATACAGGGTCATCTTTGCAAAGTGCTGTGAGACTTCAGGAGAGGGGCTCATTCTGCCAAGAGTCCTCTAGAGGGCTTTCCACGAAAAAGAACGGGTTTGACCTCCTTTTTCTAGGCTGAGAGGGTAAAGCCTTGCAGCCATGTCCACAGCTGTACTTGGCATCCTTCTCCCTAATTCATGCCTCACCCCTGTTTTCGTTGATGTTGTCACCATTCTTCCTTCCCATGGGTCTGGAGCCTTTTTGTTTCCCTCCCAATTATTCCCCTTATTGGATTTATTTTTAAATATTGGATTTTTTTTCCTCTTCCCTCTGTCCCCAGTGTCACCATTGAGTGTAACCCTCTCACCTGGATGGACTGCTGGAATTTCTTACTGGCCTGATGCCCATTCAGACCCATCTGTGTGCTTTTGCCATATTCACCTTGACATGGGCCCGTGAGCCTCCTCGTCCATGTCACCTGTCAGACTCCTTAGCCCCGCACTAGCTGCAGCCACCTCTGCGGCCTCCTCTCACATCGCTTTGTGAAAACCTGCCTTACGTTGTAAACGGGCCACGTGCCCGTCTGCACATCCTTTACAGCATCTGCAGTGGAGCAGGCTGTTCTTTCTCCATGGAGTCTTCAAACATAACATCTGAAAGTACAATACAGTGTGGGCCTGTATACATACCTCAGAGATTCACGAAGGAACAATCTTTAATCGAGAGACTGTTTCTCTGCAGCAGGCACCACCCCAGGCCTTGGGCTGCACAAAACTGCATAAGCTCAGCTCTGATCTTCACTTTCAGCCAACCTCCTCCCCACCTCGTCTCTGTCTGAAATGCCCCTTCTTCCCTCCAAGCCTTGCCTGATTTCCCTTCAACAAGGGACAGTGTCCTCTTTGGACAATCCTCTCTGTCCCTCCCTCCCTCCCTCCCGCATCCCCTTCCTCCTCAGAAGACTTGTGCTTCCTTTATCATATGTGTCTCATACTTGGTGCCCTGCGGGCTCCTCCACGAGTCAGTCAGCTGCTCCGGGGCAGGGGTCTCTGCGGTGCCCTGTCCAGCGTACGCCTTCTAACTGCTTGCACGCTCTTGTATCTATTGAATTGTTGCAGAGAGTTATAGCAAGGATAATCATTTTTCTCCCTTGCCATCTGAAGTTTGAAATATAGACACTAAGCTGCCAGGAATATTAGTCACTGTCAAGCCTTCGCTGTTTTTAACCTGCCTCCCACTCTCCCTACCCTGCTTTTAAGACAGTAGCTCATAATTGAGCACTAATATTCTTGTAATTATCTAATGGGTGATCGAGAAAGTACTTACCTACAACTCCTCACATTGAGCATTTGCGACGTGACATTCACGCTCATTCTCTTTAAAACCTTGCATCTTCTGTGTCATATTTCTGCATTGGGCATTTTTTTTTGTAGGGGGTGGGGGGGGCGGGGGACTAGATTTGAGGGAGATGAAGAAACACCTGGGTGGGGATCTTAAGTCTTGCAGATAGGTAAGAAATTTGCAGGTAAGTATGAAATGTGACTTAAACATGAAACTTACCATCCTGCTCACATTTATTCCTCATGTAGATGGTAAAATGTGAATAAAATCAATGCCCTATCTTTACTGATCCTATAGGTAAATAAATATCAATAAGGCAGGATTTTAATGTTCCCACAAGATGGCAGAATAACTGAGTTGCAGACCATGGGTCTTCGTTTTAAAAGCACAGCTGGGCCACTTCTTGGTTCATATTTTGATTATTTAAATCATTTGTGTGGATAACATTATAAGACACTTGCCAAATAAGAATGAATTAAGGCCCTGACCGGTTTGGCTCAGTGGATAGAGCGTCAGCCTGCGGAATGAAGGGTCCCAGGTTCGATTCCAGTCAAGGGCATGTACCTTGGTTGCGGGCACATCCCCAGTAGGGGGTGTGCAAGAGGCAGCTGATCGATGTTTCTCTCTCATCGATGTTTCTAACTCTCTATCCCTCTCCCTTCCTCTCTGTACAAAATCAATTAAAAAAAAAAAAGTATGAATTAAGGTGTGTGCTTCCCCCCGCCCCCCCCCCCAAAAAAAAGAGGAATATTTTTAAAGTTTCAAGTGCAGAGCAGAAAGAATTGGCCAAAGAAACACATCAAAGTGTTCTTCCTGCTTGGCTCACTAAAGATAATTTGAGAAGGACTAGATTAATCGTAGGTTTTTTTTGGAGGGGTTATAAAAAGAAGGAACAGATTCCCCACCCTGTCCCAGTCCAATCTCAACTCACCCAGCACAGTGGCTTCTATACTGGACTCTATGATTGGGGGTCCCCAAATTAAATGTGAAGGAGTAAAATCTCAGCTGGATCTTCAGTTGAATTTTGTACCTATAATTCCCAATGAAAGAGAAGTTCTAGGCCCCGGGATATTTCACCAAGATATATGTTGGTTACTAAATCCATTCACTCACTTAGATTGAGAAGTGGTCGCTTTTTCCACCGACCACATCAGACTGTCCACGAAATATTATACAGACATCAGAGGGCACTCAAGTCAACCCTGTTTGATTCACTAGCAAAACTGAGCTCTTCCAGTATAGCATTTGGTTGTGCAGTACATGATATGTCTCCTATATATTGAGAAACATGAAGAAAGTGACTCACATTGATAATAATTAATAATAATTAATAGAAAGAGGTGTTGGGGTTTGAAGCTAACATCAGCGTTGGACTGTTGAAACCTGCACAAAGGACACAACCTTGGCCTTTTGAAACCACATTAGTGGTTATGAAAGGAAATGTTCTGCCAGAGCTGCTGCTTTATAATCTTCTAGAAACTGAAGAGTTTTTATTTATCAGCTCCTTATAGTACAGAATGAAAATCTCTTATGTGGCTAGGATGGGAAGAGAAACTCTTATGTTTGCGGAGTGCTTTTTCAATTTCAAGAATATGCACATTTTTCACTTGATTCTCAGCAAGCTTGTGAAATAAGTAGCATGATCCTTCCTCGCATCTTTGGACTTCTGATCAGTAAGGAGCCCACAGGGTTGAGGACTAGCAGTTAGTGGAAGAGCTGATCCCACAGCCGAGGTCTCTGGCTTCTGGCCTCTTGGCTGTACGGGTATGCCCTCAGTTAGTATGGTCTGTAGGTTCTTGGAAACTGTGATTTTAAGTGAAGCCCTGTGTAACGAAACCAATTTTACCATAGACTAATTGATGCAAATAAGAGTTAAGTTTCTGTGGCGTATTTTTGGTCACAAAGATATCACCCAACTTCTAAATAAAGACTGAAACCCTTCTAATATTAAACATCGAGATCAATGTGAGCTATACATACATTTAAGCAAGACGAATGAAAACAAGAAAGTTCATTCTTTTCCAGCCCACTTCTTCCAGTTCAGGGTCACGGGTGGCTGGAGCCTAGTCACACAGCCTAGGGTGCACGGAGGGAACCAGCCCTGGACAGGGCACGTCACACTCACTCAGTGGGGCAAGTTCTTTTCTCATCGATGTTGAATGAAGTGACATTATTTGAGGACCTGCTGTACTCTGAAGCATCCTCGCTCATTGTGGTGATCCAATCAAAAGGAGGTCGTGAAAGGGCTACGATCCTACCAGATCCTGCCTGGGAGCCTCAGCGCTGCAGGGCCTGGCCCTGTCCGCCAGCCCCTCGCCAAGTACACTGAAGCCAAGGGGGGATGCTTTCTGTGTGCGTGAACAATGATGTATCACTGGGCTTTGTTCCCTTGAATAGCTGTTCTTTGCTGGTAAGAATTGTAGTTATTCTTGTATCCTTTTAAGGGAAGTGTAATTATATTTGCCACTTGCATACATTTAAGTAGCTGCTCATCTTGGGAATTGGATGTTGAATTGTTCCTCCGTCTCATGCATGGAGCTTACAAAATGCTGACAGTTGCTGTAGAAACGGTATCTGGCAGCTGTGGCATAGTTGGAGGTTTGTGCACCCAAAAAATTCCTCTGTAGGCCTTGGCAAATTAACATTTTAAAAGGAGCTCATTATAAATTGGATAGTTGGCTTTAAGAGTAAAAAACAGTTGGTGTTTTATTTGTCACCTGACAGACTACAAAAGGATTCTTTTGGTTCTGAAAAACCACTTCTGTATCGTGTGAGTTTATGCAGTAAAGTAAGTTTTTCCCTAGGAGATAGCAGACACCTGTCATCCCATAGCTTTTAGGTAAAGTGGGCACTGGAGCCAGATGGGACTACACACCCTAAACTTTACTTCGTTTTTGGAACAAGCGGTCATAGTTGATCTCTTAATTTAGAAATAAACACCAGGATTACGATGCTGACACTTTGCTTTGATGTTTCGCCCCCCATGACCAGATGACACTAAGCAGAGTGGGAGAAAACTTGTGGGCGATGTGGCATTCAGTGAGGCCAAGGAGAGGGCGGGCTTCATCACTCCTGTTCCTGGCGGCGTCGGGCCCATGACAGTGGCAATGCTAATGCAGGTGCGTTTGAATAAAGGTTTCTATAATCTAGGAAACGGGTAGCGTTCAAGTTACCGCTCTTCTCTCCAAGTGGAAATGTCATAAAACCTGCTCAGAAGCTAAGGAAGGATATGAATCTGTGGAAACAAAAAAAAAAGGGAATGGAAGAACAGAGAAATAGAATCAGTCATATGAGTAGAGGAAAGTAGGGAAGGCACAATGCTCCTTTACTGTGGGATAACTTAAGGACAAGAAAGTGCAAACGCTGACTTTGCTAAGTAGGACTTGGCTTTCTTGCCCTTTTTAACCCACACCAGCTGATCTGGGAAGAGGCAAGCAGCCCAGAATGGAAGCATGTGAATAGATGGACCATGAAGGTGTTCATTTTGATTGCACTTGAGTTATCCAGAATTAAGAGTTGAGGTGGAGGTTAAAATAATCACCTCTCTTAGGTTCCATTTATATTTTGGTTTTTGTTGTGTTTTTTTTAGAGCACAGTAGAGAGTGCAAAGCGTTTTCTGGAGAAATTTAAATCAGGAAAGTGGATGATTGAGCATAACAAGCTTAATCTCAAGACACCTGTTCCAAGGTAAAAATGAAATTTTACAGGTTTAAAACTTTGTGGGTTGTTGATTTGTAGCCATGGCTACAAGTATCGGTACCCCTTCTGAAAGTACCATCAGTGGTTGGGGAGGGTCATTACTAGGCTGGGATTAATACCTTCCATGAATAAAGATGGATTCACCGTTCCTATATTTCTTTTAAGTGACATTGACATATCCCGATCCTGCAAGCCAAAGCCCATCAGTAAGCTGGCTCGAGAAATTGGTCTGTTCTCGGAGGAGGTGGAATTGTACGGTGAAACCAAGGCCAAAGTCCTGCTGTCGGTGCTGGACCGCCTGAAACAGCAGCCCGATGGCAAATACGTGGTGGTGACTGGGTGCGACTTTTATTCATTTGCCAATCAAATCTTAATATTAATCCTGATTATTATTACCAGGCGTTGCATTTGCACTTAGCATGTATGTGTGGAGGTTCCTTTACTTTTGTCTTAGCATTTTCACAGGTGTTTTTATCTAATTTGATCCTTACAGCCACCCTGTGAGGTCAGAGTAGGTTATAACCTTCAGAGATGAGAAAATTTTGTTAAGTTATTCATCTAGTAAGTGAAAGAATTGGATCTTAAAACCTGGTCTTCATATGGAATTGCTTTTTCTTAACCCCAAATTCATTAATTTGTTAGCTCTAGTGAGCATTTTTATTGCTTGGCTGAGTTACATATAAAAGCTAGTTTTTGAGACTAGGTTGAGAAATTTAAATCAGAGTAGTGTCTTTCTACAAGGTAAAGTGTATTTCTCCTTACAGTGAGAACAGCTAAAGCACAGCAGTGTTTTTTAATTTAAAATTAGGGGGAAGTTACAACCAAGACTCCTAAGACCTTTGTCAGATCTTTCGTCTCGTTATTCAGGTTAAGAATCATTCTCTAGGATCCGTTAGATCTGGCTTAGTGATTCACATCAATTTAATCCCCCTAAATGTAATTTCCCTCTTGTTTTCATCTTGAAGAATAACGCCAACGCCCCTGGGAGAAGGGAAAAGCACGACCACAATTGGGCTGGTGCAAGCCCTCGGCGCCCACCTCCATCAGAACGTCTTCGCGTGTGTACGGCAGCCTTCTCAGGGCCCCACCTTTGGGATAAAAGGTATCAGTGGGGCTAGACCGTGGTGGCCAGAGGACACCTGCCTCTCCCTCGGTCTCCTCTGGCCCTCTTGACCCATGAATGCTCACGGGGTCCTCAGCTTTTTAGCAATGTCTTCCTCACACCCACCTGTCGTGGTGCTTTTGCTGAAGGCTTTCATCGGATCACCCCAGCTCCTGCTCCTGCTGCACAGGAGTTTCCTAGGATGAGTACTGTGTAGGCAGAGGTGCTTTTGTATGACTAATAGTCAATTGTCACGGTAACAATAAAGGTAGTCAGTCACCATGCTGACTTTCTAGAGACATAGACAAACCCTACAGATGTTTCACCCTGTGGGAATAAGAAAAGCCTACCCTAGTTGAGTATGTGCTTTATACTACCTTTTGTGCTAAGCAGTTTATGCATATTATTTTATTTTCTAATATA
The DNA here is from genome assembly GCF_951640355.1 of Cnephaeus nilssonii. Classification (NCBI taxonomy): domain Eukaryota; kingdom Metazoa; phylum Chordata; class Mammalia; order Chiroptera; family Vespertilionidae; genus Cnephaeus; species Cnephaeus nilssonii. The sequence continues at coordinate 79,698,476 of NC_137075.1, forward strand.
AGATAGTATTATCTCCATTTTGCAATAGCAGTAACTGGGACTTCAGAGGCAACTGGGTCAAAGGCACTATTCTTAAGTACTAGAATGGGTTCCCATGTCTATTTCAAGCTCTAAAGCAACACCATCAACAGTGTTTCATCTGATTGCATGAAAACACGATGTCAGTAATCATACTTCACCTTCTGTTTTTTATAGCTGTAGTGCTGTAGATATGTTCTTTTCATTAAAGTTATTTTTATCCATTATAATTAAATACAATCCTATTTGCTTGGAGATAGGGCATCACATATTTTGCTTGTTCTAATGATTTCTACTAATGTTAATTCGGGGTACCATCTTTGCTCCTTTGCCTGTTGTTTTGTTCTGTTTCATAAATGTGCTGACTTAGCTCTGCTTTTGAGATGGTCTTAACTCTCTTACATATGAATGAGCCTTTTTCCTTGTTCTACTTATTGGACCCAATATCCTCCTTTTCCTCATATCACAAATTGCCCACTTTTCATTGCATGGTCTCTGCCTCACCAAAGAAATAAAATTTAAAAATCCATCTCAAGCTGACGTTTATCTCACTGATAACTTGAAACCTGGATATTTTTTTGACTGGCCTTTGGTTATTATTTCAGATATGCCAACAAAAATCTAGCAGTTAACCTGTTTCCTAATATGTATCTCCTACTTAGGAAGAATTGCAGTCTCTGTGTTTGGTGTGTATTTTAAATATTCCCCTTTTTAAAATGCCAGAGTAGTGTTTATGAGAGTGGAAAATTGAACAGGTTTGCCTTTATGTAACTGTAGGCTGGGGCTTTTAACAGATGTTAGGAATCACGGGGAACCTGTTTCTAAAGATGGTAAGTCGGTATGTATGTGTTCATATTTTTGTTAGACTCAGATTTCAGTTGAGAGGCTTTTCAGCACAAGAAAGACCCGAGTGTGCCCTAACCGGTTTGGCTCAATGGATAGAGCATCGGCCTGCGGACTGAAAGGTCCCAGGTTCGATTCCGGTCAAGGGCATGTACCTTGGTTGCGGGCACATCCTCAGTAGGAGGTGTGCAGGAGGCAGCTGATCGATGTTTCTCTCTCATCGATGTTTCCAACTCTCTATCCTTCTCCCTTCCTCTCTGTAAAAAATCAATAAAATATATTTTAAAAAAAAAAAGAAAGACCCGAGTGTTTCAGCTTGTAGAAAAAAATTAAAGACACTGGTCAAATCTGTCCAAATTGTAGAAAGTAAATAAATATGTGTAGCAGTTACGAAACCGATTTCATTTCCTCTGTGGAGAAACATGCCTAACATGAGCTTCACCCTTGACCTGTCCTCTAGGTGGCGCTGCAGGCGGTGGCTACTCTCAGGTCATTCCTATGGAAGAGGTAAAGTGTTCTGGGATTTGGTTGACTCAGACCCTTTATTATGGCTTTTCCTTCTAGAAGCTTTATTGTAGAGGTCTTAGTGGACAAATGACTTATTTCTCAGCAGAAGTGACACTTAAGGAAAAAAAAATCTTAATTTACAAAGTTGTGAGGCAGCTTCGTTTTTTTGACAAGGACTTCAAAGTCTGGCTTTCAGGGGGAATTAAAAATTTTAAGCAAGTGATCAAATGAAGCATGAGATTGACAAGAACCAACATGGAGTAAATTCAGAGCAATAACTGCAGAAACAGGAACAGTGTATAGGCATAGAGTTGGGTTGCTCCATTGTACTCCTTGCTCACTGTTTAAAGGACACGATAGTGCCGTCAGTAACTCAGTGTTGCTGTTGATCCCGGTGGTATGGTGTTTGTTGTTCCTGGACATGTCACTTAGGGGAAACCACAGTTTCTTCTGAAGACAGTAATTTACGTATTCAAGATCTGCCCGTATCGGGGGTTTGTCCACTAGCTGTGCTGCCATCAGCTGTCCATTGGCTTTGACATGGGGATTGATTTGTTTGGAATAAAATGGATGTTGGAAAGTAGAAGACTGATGTGGCTTCTGCTCTTTCACAGTTTAATCTGCACCTCACTGGTGACATCCACGCCATCACTGCAGCTAATAACCTCGTTGCCGCGGCCATCGATGCCCGGATGTTCCATGAACAGACTCAGACGGACAAGGTAGGCACAAAGGCCCCAGGGGCACTTTTGAAAGGGTTCAAGCACCTGAATTAATGTTGGTCCCTTGGGTGCTAGTGATACAGGTAGCAAAGCAGTGGGGTTCCTTTCATTTAAAAGCCCTTTCCTCCTTTTCTTTCAGGCTCTCTTTAATCGTTTGGTACCATCAGTAAATGGAGTGAGAAAGTTTTCTGATATCCAAATCCGAAGGTTACGGGTAAGCTTTTCCCTTTTCATTTTTGATATTGTATGACACTGAGTAAATGATAAGAGGTAGAAATCTCCTTAGAGTCACCTATTTTGGGTAAAGTTACCTCCATAACCATAGTCAAGATCATAATCGACATAACAAAGATTAGCAGTAGATGTTATTTCTCATTTACCTATAAGTTATAACTGGTTATCCTGAAATAAATAAAGCACTGACCACCTGCCCTCAGCTACAAAGGCTGACACCTCCTTTGTAGCATGGATAGCAGTCAGGAGGCCAGCATGGCAGCATAGCGGCTTCTGAAGTTTGAATCTCTGCTCTTCCCCGTACTGGGACTTCAAGCAAGGATGGTTATTTCTCTGTTTATCTTGAGTTTCTATAAAAAATAAATAGTCATTAAATATACACTATACCCATAAATAGTCGTTAAATATACACTATACCCATAAATAGTCGTTAAATATACACTATACCAACAACATAGCCAGAAATCTCACTCCTAGGTATTTATCCAAGAGAAATAAAAACTTGTGTTCATACAAAAACATGAATGTTTTTAGCAGCTCTATTAAAAAATCTCCAAAATTGAAATACAACCTGAAGGTCCTTCAGTGGGTGAGTGGATAAACAAACTGGCACATCTATATATACACTGAGTGGCCAGATTATTATGATCTCTGAACACATAATAATCTGGCCACTCAGTGTATATCCTATATAATAAAAGGCTAATATGCAAATTGTCCCTTCAACCAGCAGGCAGGCTGGCCAACCACCCATGTCCCCTCCCCCTGGCCAGGCTGGCCGGACCCCACCCATGCACAAATTCATGCACCGGGCCTCTAATATATATATCCTATATAATAAAAGGCTAATATGCAAATTGACCAAACAGCGGAACAACTGGTCCTGTGATGCACTGACCACCACGCTTAATGCAGGAGCTGCCCCCTGGTGGTCAGTGCACTCCCACAGAGGGATCACCACTCAACCAGAAGCCGCGCTCATGGCTGGTGAGCGCAGAAGCAGTAGCAGGAGTCTCTCCCACCTCCATGGCAGCACTAAAGATGTCCGATTGCCAGGTTAGGCCCCCACCCCACGAGGCACGGACCTAAACCATCAGTCAGACATCCCCTAAGCCAGTGGTTCTCAACCTTTCTAATGCCACGACCCTTTAATACAGTTCCTCATGTTGTGATGACCCCCAATCATAAAATTATTTTCGTTGCTACTTCATAACTGTAATTTTGCTACTGTTAATGAATCATAATGTAAATATCTGTGTTTTTCGATGGTCTTAGGTGAACTTGCTAGCAGTTCTCAACCTGTGGGTAATGACCCACAGGTTGAGAACCGCTGCTGTAGAACCCACAGGTTGAGAACAGCTGCTGTGACCGTTACAACTAGATGACCGGCCAGTAGCTATGGTACGCACAGACCACCAGGGGGCAGTCGCTCAATGCAGGAGCTGCCCCCTGGTGGTCAGTGTGCTCCCACAGCCAACCTCCGGTGGTCCCTCCCCCCAGCTGGCTGATTGGCCCAGATGGCCCGATCGGGCCCTGATAGCCGTCCAGGCCAAGGAACCCCACCTGTGCACCGGGCCTCTAGTCTTACAATAAAAGGGAATGAAGCATTACATCCCTTGTGTGTGTTATCAACAGTAGTTATATTCTCACTTTATTTTTAATTTTTACAACTCAATATTTTGATGCTGTAAGAATAACACATGGAGCTCCCCTTTACCCAGAAGCATCAATTATTTACATTTTACTCTACTTACTTTACCGTTCTGTCACTATTTATGCATGTGTTTTTTTCCTAGACGTAGGGAAAAGTGTATTTTACATAGTACAATGTTCCTTAGCTTATTTTGTTTTATACCACACACACACACACACCAATCCTATGCATCAGGTAAGGCAGTTATTACTCTGTTTATAAAAGAGTTACGTTCTATGAGGCAGCAAAGTACCATGGAAAGAGCCAGCAACTTTTAATCTTGCCTTTGTTGGTGGAACTTTCTGTTAATTGTAGGGAGGTGCTGGACTAAATTATTTTTTAATTGATTTTGTTTTGAGAGAGAGGAAGGGGGGAAACAGAGAGAGAGAGAGAGAGAGAGAGAGAGAGAGAGAGATCAGATGTGACAGAAAAGTACCAATTGGTTGCCTCCCATACGCACCCTGTCCGGGGTCCCAAATCTAGGTTTGTGCCTTGACCAGGAATCCAACCAGCCATCTTTCGGTGCATGGGATGATGCTCAACCATCTGAACCACAATGGCCAGTTGTATTTTAATAGCAAACTTACAGGAACAGCACAGAAGACAGATACTAAAAACAGGTACTTGCATGTAGGACAACTCAGAAAAGTACAGTGAATGGATGGAATCTACTGTATGATAAAAAATGCTACAAACACCATTTAGTTGCCATCAATAAGAAATTTACTTGTTTTTTAAAAATCCAAATGCTGGCATTGTCCAGAAAAATTTAACAGGTTTATTTATATTGTTATAAAGTTGAACTGCTAAAACTTGTTCACTGAAACATTTTGACTTGCATTAATGCTTTATGTTCCCACATTTATATTAAAAAATTCACACACAAATGAAAATGGAAAAACTGCCAATAGATTAAATATTTAAATGGCCCTTTTAAAAAGCTCTAGGATTTGCCCTGGCCAGGTGGTTCAGTTGGTTGGAGTGTCATCCTGTACACCAAAGGTTGCAGGTTCGATTCCCAGTCAAGATGCATACTTAGGTTGTGGGTTCAATGCTGGGTCAGGGCATGTTCGGAGGCAACTAATTGATGTTTCTCTCTCACCTCAGTGTTTAATTGGGCTGTTCAATTGTCTGATTGAAAAAGCTTGCTTTTCTTTTCATTGTGTTTGGGGTTGTTGAATTAGCCACAATGCTTCTTGGTCACTGCTTGTTTAGGGATAGGTTTAGGAAAATGCCTCTGGTGCTCAGTTATTGGGACAAACATGTTAATTTATTTTTAAATCCTCACCCAAGGATATTTTTCCATTGATTTTTAGAGAGAATGGAAAGGGTGTGGGGCAGAGAAACATCGGTGTGAGAGAGAGACATTGATTGGTTGCCTCCCGCAGGACCTCCGACCGTGATCTTGTCTGCAATCGTGGTACATGCCCTTGAATGGACTTGAACCTGGGACCCTTCAGTCCGAGGGCTGATGCTCTGTCCACTGAGCCAAACCAGCCAGGGCCAAACATTTTAATAATATTTTGTACACATGTGACTAGTGAATCAAGGCTTAGTAAAAGGGATCATAGTTTTCCCTTCTGAATTTAACATGGTTTCTATTTCCTAAAGGGGACCCTATCTGGAGAAGGGAATCAAACATTTTTTTTAATTTATTATGCTTTTGTTTGGTTTGTCTTACGTTATGTTTTAATTTTACTGCCTCTTCAGAGACTAGGCATTGAAAAGACCGACCCTACCACACTGACAGATGAAGAGATAAGCAGATTTGCAAGATTGGATATTGATCCGGAAACCATAACTTGGCAAAGAGGTACAAGAGCCATATACATGCCCCGTCTGCTTTGGTTATACTGCACACAACACGCCCTTTGTAAGGGTTGTTAAAATGTGAAGTCTGGAAGCTTGTGTATTGATATTTTTATGGTTAAGACAGGACCAAGATGGTGACTTACTCATTTCTCTGGCCACCTCCATCCATCTCTCTCCTTATTAGCTGTACTCAAACCTCCTTTTCTTGGGTAAGTTGGATGTTTGCTGGCTATTCAGTGTTGACTGGAGTAAGGGTGGTTTCTAAGAAGTTCATGCATAAACCAAAAATAACATTTTGCAAGTTTTATGTTATGAAAAAAAATTTTAGTGTCATGAAGTAGAGAAAATTACGTTCAGTCACTTCTTGAATCATGTTGCTCTTTATTCTCAGAACCCTTGTCTGGCATAAGCGACTTGATTTTCCTTGTATCTCTCTAGCTTGCCTACTCAGTTTTACCTCATTTTATTAGACTGTTATAACAAAGTAGGTAGCCTTCAAGGTTCAGACATGCAATTTAGTGAGCGAGTTGCCTGGCATCACTGCCATATGTTGCTTTTCTCTATGTACAACTAGCCCAGCTTCGAGTTTTATTTTGTACCAAGAGTGCATCCATCTACCCTGTATCCCTGCTGGGAAGGAATTTTCATCATCATGCGGAATGCAACTGGCAGCCAATTTATTGACTGTTTTGTGATTTTCATTGGCTCAGTAACTGTTGCTAGCTAATGGCATTTTTAAGATGACTCTGAACATATAAAAACACACAGATGTTTCTCTTTTTTTTGCTTCAATAGCTTTAGACAGATAGTATAAGATTTTATGAGGAATAAGCTAAAGATCCACTTTGAAAATTTAGTATCTCATTCACTTTTCCTTTGCTTTAATGTCTAATTTATGTTTTCTAAGAAAGCAAAAGCAAACCAGGGCGGGGAAATGGATTGTACCTGTTTAATGGCTATTTTATACAGAGAAATTAGACATAAGGAACTTGACACTATATATTTTTTTTTAAAAAAAGGATACGCTTTAACAACATTATATCCTTCGTTTATCAAGTGGGGAGGCGGTGTTTGAGTGTGTGTCCCTCTGTGTGCTGTACAAAACTGCTTTGGGTGTTTATTAGTTTTTATAGAAAATAATTTGGCATGTTATCAAGGGTCTTAACCCTTTGCACTCGCTTGCTTTTTTCTCGATTCCTGCTACCGATGCTAACCGTGTCGAGTCACACTCGACATCCGAGTGCAAAAGGTTAAAAATGCCTCTCTTCTTTGACCCATTTAGAGTGTAATTAGCGCATTGTTGTTCTTTTTTTCTTTTCTTTCTTTTTATTGAATTTATTGGGGTGATACTGGTTAACAAAATTATATGGGTTTCAGGTGCACAACACATCATCTGTACACTAGTATTGGGTGTTTACCACCCCAAGTCAAGTCTCCGTTTTGTATTTTGTTATTGTTTGACACGTCATACAAAAAAAAAAAATTGGAAACACACTAAAATGTTACCAGTAATTTGTCCTGGGAGGCGGAAGTAAGACTAGTTAGCTGGTTGATCTTTGTCATGTTTGGATAGATATTCTGTCATCTGAATGGAGATTCTTCTTCTCAGTAAGCTGAAGGAAAGAGCAGGTCTGTTACCCAGCATGCTTCTAAAGGCATTTGCCTGACCCTGCGTTTATGGCCCTTGTGTTTCTCAGGATGGTGTAAGATCAGTGAGTCATCCCGCAGCACAACATAGACCTCTGCCTTTTGAAAAACTGTGGCCTGCTGTTTTTCTTGTAAGCTCGAATATGCTTTAAAACAGGTTCCAGATTTCCAGTTGTTTGAGTTATCTAGACAGAATAAAACCAAGCCAGTTCACATTTTTTTTATTTAAAAATAACTCCTGTACACTTAAGATATATATGTACGTCATGTCTTAATTTGAACCCATATTCTAGCTTTGCCATCGATTTTGAAATCAAATGTTAATAGACAGGCATTAAGTTGGACTTGTTGCTCTACAACTTGGCTGGTTCCTTTAACTTTATGGTCCTTTCCTAACATTGTCCTGTGTCTTCCCTTTCTACTGTAGTGCTGGATACCAACGATAGGTTCCTGAGGAAGATCACAATTGGACAGGCTCCAACCGAGAAAGGTTACACACGGACGGTAACTATTGGTTCCTTTCTAAGTAAATTAGTTCTAATGAGCCATATCCTTGTCCCTTCTTTCCTCCTCCATCCGCTCCCACCGACTGGTACTGCCAGGTGCTTTTCTGCCTGTTCCTTTTAAAATGGAAGTGAATAGGTGTGTGGGATTGAGCACTCCTGACAGCTTTTGCAGTAAATCCTGTGTGTCACCTGTGTGTTTTTCCCCCGGCTTTTTTTCCTGGAGGTGGAGACCCAAGTGAATATCATTGCACACAAGTTGATTAAAATTGTGGCCACTTTGCAGTATGTCTCTTTGATGTAAGAGCTTCCGTGTTGTGTTTTAGGGAAACCATACTACGAGCTGCTTTCACAGGATTGTCCTATTAGAATATTTATTTTGAAGATTTGACTAATCAAGGTCTTGGAATAATTACAATTTTTTTCATTGGGGAGAACTATTTTCAATAAGTTCTTTCTGTGTTACTGTCATTCTACCCATTTAAGCTTTCGTTTAAGCTGTGGATGCAAACAAGGATTACTTTTGCAATTCACTGTTGTGGTTTAACAAAGTTTTCTCTGTTGTGTCTCTTTCCTTCCAACAGACCCAGTTTGATATCTCTGTGGCCAGTGAAATCATGGCTGTCCTGGCCCTCACCAGTTCCCTGGAAGACATGAGAGAGAGACTGGGCAAAATGGTGGTGGCATCCAGCAAGAAAGGGGAGCCCATCAGTACCGAGGACCTGGTGGGTACCCCACGTTTGGGCCAGTGATGCACCTGTGTCCTTTGTCCCAGGGTCATGGCAGTTCCAAGTAACAAAAATTGTGCTGCAATTAACGAATAAATTTAAGATGATTTTGTTGCTGACAAGGTAATCAGGAAATTTATAAAATGTACTTCATGGTGAGTAAATAGGTAGTATGCTCCAGTTATAGACCACAGGTTTCAGATGGTTTGAGCAACATGTTCAACCTGAGAGTACTCACCGAAGTGGGTATATGGCTTCAGTTTGCAGAGGGCACCAGAGTCCGAGTGAGGCCTTTAGTTGCTGGCCTCTCCCCATGACGCCTCCCTATGCAGAGGCCACTTGTCATGAGTTTGTTGGCCGCCACTGTATCCACGCTGATAAACACACTGGGAATAACTCATTATCCAGTTATCCGATGATCCTACAAGTCTAGTTCTCTACTTCAGATTTATTTCTGAACTGTCTACATGATAATAGGAGGTTTGAAATGAGATGATATTACAGATTAAATTTCTTAAATTGATTTTAGAGAGAGGAAGGGAGAGGTAAAAACATCAACGTAAGAGAGAAACGTTAATTGGTTGCCTGTTGTATGTGCCCCAACCAGGGACCGAACCTATAACCCAGGCATATGCCCTGATCAGGAATCCAAACAGCGACCCTTCAGTGCATGGCACAGTGCTCCAACGAACTGAGCCACATGGGCCAGGGCTAGATTAACTTTTTAAAGGTCTGTTTGTGTTGACATACACCAGTATGGTTGGCCTATGATTAAGCAAGCAGTATGTCAGATGAACTCATTCCAATGAACCAGATCCTTGGGGGGAAACATTAACATCCTCTTTTTACAGTTAATATGTGTAAAAAAAGAAAATAATTTTACACCCAAAGCAGAAACTCATAAAATTGAATATAAATGGGGTCTATAGTTTTATTTTACTTCGTCACCAGCTTTTTCAGATATGGTTGGAGGGCTTAGAAGAGGGGCCTGGTCTTTAGAGTTGGTATCGAATTCTTGGGTAAATTCTTAGCTTTTGCTTTGGGAAACATATTGACTTTGGTTTGTGGCCACTTCTCCGCAGACACCAAAGTTACAAATAATTCAGCACCCAAAGAGCTAGCATCTGCTTGTGTAAACTAGTCTAAAACGGATTCCCCTCGTCCATCAGCAACAGAGCTTGATTGAGATGCTTGTTTCCAGAGTTACGCTTTTTCCAAGAATTACACGTGAATGCCATTTTTATTCTAGCTGTTCTCTCTGCTTAAAATAACTGGCAAATTCAGAGTATATCCAAAAAAAAATAAATAACTGAATAAACGAATGGTCTAGTTCAGGTAGAACTACTAATTGGTCTAAGATGGCTAAAAAAAGGAAGACCTGAGAGTGCTGAATTTGGGGTTAGAAGGTTGGTTTTTTGCTGGTCGGAGTCGACACACCGCACCTTTGTTTTCCAGGGGGTGAGTGGAGCACTGGCCGTGCTCATGAAGGACACCATCAAGCCCAACCTCATGCAGACGCTGGAGGTGAGCAGAGCGGCTCAGCCTTTCGGAATCAGTTTTCTGTGTCCACGCTTCCCTTGGGGAGTCAAGACTTTTCTGCCTGCTCGTCTCTCCCCATTCTTCCTCGAGGTTGCAGTTGGGACATTGCTGTCATAAAAGAGGCAGCTTCATGTTTAACTTTTTGGGATGTCTTTTTCTTTGGGATTCCAGCTAACTTTCCTCTTGAGGGTGGGATCTGTTCTGAAGCAGGATTGGCAGATTCACTATCGTGGTTTCCACAGGGCACTCCAGTGTTTGTTCATGCCGGACCGTTTGCCAACATCGCACACGGAAATTCCTCTATCATTGCAGACCGCATTGCACTCAAGCTTGTTGGGCCTGAAGGATTTGTAGGTGAGTATTTTTGCACAGTCGGTGAATAGATGTTTTTTTGTTTTGTTTTGTTTTAACATAAAGGGAGATGGAATAGCATTTTAACCTTTGCTTTTCTCCTTACAGTGACGGAAGCAGGGTTTGGAGCAGACATTGGAATGGAAAAGTTTTTTAACATCAAATGCCGGTATTCCGGTCTCCGCCCTCACGTGGTGGTGCTTGTTGCCACTATCAGGGCTCTTAAAATGCACGGAGGTGGCCCCACGGTGAGGATCATGAGTAAGAAGAGTCCGTCCTGGTCTGTGGGCTCAGTGGTTAGATCATCAGCCTACAAACTGAAGAGTCTCGGGTTCAGTTCCCAGTCAAGGGCACATACCTGGGTTGCAGGTTTGATCCCTGGCCCCAGTTGAGACTCGTGTGGGAGGCAACCAGGCAACCAATCTCTCTCCTCTCTCTCTCTCTCTCTCCCCCACTACCCTCCCTCCCTCCCTTCCACTCTCTCTTAAAGTCAATGGAAAAAATACCCTTGAGTGAGGATTAACCAAAAAAAAGAATAGGAAGAGTCTGATTGTCAGGAATAATCTGAAGGCTGAAGGGAAGCTGCATGGCTGTGCCTGTTTCTTCATTAAGCAGCTCTTATCCTCATGATTAATAGGGTGTCAAAAGCAAGGGATGTTCAGGCAGCTCTTGCACCATCCCCTTATCACTCGTAGGCACCACCAGCTCTCGGCATTTTCAGAGGGCTGAAATGGCGTCATGGCCTACCTTTCTGAGGAAAACATCTGATCATATCTAAATGCCTCCAAGGACGTGTGCTTGCTATTCCCTCAAAAAATTCCTTTATGGTCAGACTGTTCTTTTAAAATCTCAGTCCCATTTTTCCTCCAAAGAGGGACACTGGCAGCCAGCCAACGAAATGATTTAGCTGAGAGGTCAGCCCTTCTGGAGAGGTGCATGCTGGACGGGACCGCCAGCATCCTGGAGTGGGCGGGGGGAGAGGGAGAAGGGTAGAGATGCTCACTCTCTCGCTCGGGACTGCCTGTGGGTAATGCAAACAGGTTAGGACTGGGTTATTTCAACTCCAACCTGAACTTGGTGTTTTCTGAGTTCCTATTGGTGGGAAATTTCACTTTACATTCTGTTATTGTAGCACCTTTCTTCAGCGCCTGCATGTGGAGACATGGTGCTGGTGTTCAGAAATTCCTTGGATTCAATTCCTGTCCTCGGAGCTGGTCCTCTGACTTGAGAAAGAAGACCTCCCGCCCCTACAGAACAGAAGCAGGGTTTCTTAGTGTAGCGGCCACCACAGCAGTTCTCAAGCCTTTTGGTCTCAGAACTTACTTATCCCCCTAAAAATTAATGAGGGCCTGAAAGAACTGTTATTTAGGTGGGTTATATCTGTTGGTACTTATTATATGAGGAATTAAAGCTGAGTTACTATTAACATAATTTTTTTTTTTTTTTTAGTGAAAAGTTACTGTAATTTCCAAAACAAAATTCAGGCATTGTACATTTTTCAGATCTCTTCAGTATCTGGTTTCGTGGAAGGCCACCGGATTCTCTTCTTCTGCATTTGATCTTTTGTGATATCCCATGTCCCATAGTCTTTGGAAAAGTCCGTTATATACTCTGTGAGAGAGAGAGAGTGAAAAGGGTTATAATATCTTAGAATTACTGTGGAAATAGTCTTGACCTTGTGGACCCCACGGAAGGATTAGGTCTCCAGGCCCCGCTGTGAGAACCGCCGCCATAACACAGCCCCCGCCTCCCCAGTTTTGCTTGTTGTCCCTGAGGTACAAAGCACCCCTAGCCCAGGACGCCCCTTTCTGCTAGCAGTGCAGGATGGCCTGACTCCCTTTTCCTTCCCAAGTATAACGAACATTTCTCCCTTACACCCCTTCTCTCATCCTCACAACTTTGCACCTTCATTTCCTTTCTCCTGATCTCATGGTCTAAAAAATGTGCCGGGCCCTTAGCCTGGGCAGCACTGAGGAGGGTTTCATACACACACCTCCGCCAAGGAGCCAGACCCGCTGCTCACATTACCTCGTGGGGCTGCACGGAAGGCCAGGACGAGGTGGCTCAGGTCCCTGCTTCCACCCCCAGCTCCTCGTGGCCCCTGGTGGAGTTGGAGCCCCGTAGTCTCTGAGGAATGGGAGCAGACCACGCTGGAAAACTGAAGGCTTCTTAATCACTGCCCCTGGCCCACAGTGGGGTTCCTGGATCAGCACCTTCACCCCCCTGCTCATCCCTGTGGGTGCAGCAGGGCCAGGCCACCAGGTGCCTGTCTTAACAGTGAACTTAGGGCTTACGTATCCTGAGACCTTACGTACGCTGTGATCAAGGAAGAGAACCTGTGTGTGCGGTTTCCCTCCTGTTGGTATTGCTCCTGCATCCCCGTTCAGATGCACAAAGGCGCGGGTTGGCTCTGCGGACCCGCTCGTGGTCCCAGCACAGGGCTTGTCACAGACTCCATTGGCGGGCACGTCAAGGTGGCCTTTGGCGGACTGACAGCTGCCTTTTTCCCTATACTAACCTTCACTTCCACCCCTCTGCTGTGGGCGTCACTCCGAGGTTATTGCCCCTGACTAGACTACATCCTCCCTCCCCCCCTCCCCCCCACAGATGCATCCGTTCTCACCACCGAAGTTTAGGCCACAAGGTCCACTCTTCTCAAAGCAGCCGTTTTTTGTTCTGTGCTGTAGGATTGGTCATATGTCCTAAATCCTTAGGGCAGGAAACAACCTGAAACTGTCCTATAGCCCCAGAACTGCAGCTCCTGGCCTTAACACATGGCACACACCAGTGTAAGCTGATATTTAACTGTACATAGAAAATGCCTCTGACTTTGCTTCCTTTCCTTCCAGGTTACTGCCGGACTGCCTCTTCCCAGGGCTTACATAGAGGAGGTAACGCCAATCATTTCTAACTATTTGACCTAGAAAGCACCACACGCCGAATCAGCATATCTCAACCGGCTCATTTGGAGATGAGTGGGGGTAGCCCTCTGACCCAGGCTTGCTCCCAGGAATGCTCCCAGGCCTGCAGTGTGCCCAAGAATTGGCTTAAATGAAGTAGGGAAGAAATGCCTCATAAGACAGAATTGCCCCACAGAGGATACCAGTAAAACCACTGCCCTCGATCAGCGGTGGTTTTCAAACTGGGAGCAATTTTATTTCCAGGGGATATTTGACAATGTCGAGAGACATTTTTTATTATAATAACTTGTGGGGAGTGCTACTGGAATTCAGTGGGTAGAGGCCAGGGATGCTGCGAAACATCCTTCCGTGATGCACAGGACAGCCCCAACTGCAAGGAATGATCTGGCCCAAAATGTTAGAAGTGCTGAGGTTGAGAAACCCTGCTCTAGACTAATGGAAGTTTCTTTGTCTTCCCTGGACTGGCAGGTGGATTCCCAAATGCCATTCCAATCAGAAGCAAACACAGGGACCTTTTGAGGGATGTCTTTTCTTCTGCAGCATCCTGGTTATTTTTCTAGGCAACATTTCCATAAGCTGATTTGGTTTGTAGCATCAAGCAGGAGCTCAAACAATTGTGAGCTTGAACCTTTTCATATTTATGTCATTTGCCATCAAAGAAACATCTCCAGAGCCAGTGTGGGGTGGTCATGAGAGAGGCCCTTGAATGAGATGGTAAGGTCAGCCACTCTCACTAATTCAAATTTTCTGGCTTTTTTGGAAACTTAAATTATCAAGCAATACAGGTCACTGTTTAGGCTCCAAATGAAGTATTTCAAAAGCAGCTAGAAAAGAATTGTCAGTGCCTTGAGTCTGCCTGTCTTCTGAGCTATGATTTGCCTTTTATGGTCATTTGTCTGACTCACGCGTGGGAGTGCAATTGGCGGTTCTGGCCCTACTGCCACCCCACCGCCTTCCCTGTGTCTGGTTAGAGAGACTGCCCCTAACTGGCCCAGCTGGTGTCTTCACTTAAGAAATTCCCCTTATTTAAAACTGTTCTCCATCAGCCTGACATATTAATTGGTTTTCATGTGACTGGAGGTAAAGAATTAGTGCTTTTTAGAATATCAAGTAATCCTAATCTTGGTTTTTAGTTATTAAAGGAAAATCATAAATCATGATTATGAGGATCTCAGATGTTTTATACTTTTACCTTACCTATTTTTTTCTGCTGTTTCATGGAATCCCCAAACCCAGAGCTATTACTGCTGGGTTTTGCTCATGATCCAGTGTATATCGCTTTATATATGACTATTATATATTTTTTAAATATTTAATGTATTTTTAAGCTTATGTTAATATCATACCCTTTGTCTAAAAATTAAACAGTATAAGAATGTAACATGTAACTTGAATCTTCTTAACGGTTTTTTGTATATTTCTCAACATTAAAACAAACTTCATGATATATATACATATATTTTTGTATTTGTCCAAAAATGGAATTAAGTTCTCCATTGCTTTGCAACTTAGTACATTTTTTTTTTGCATAAATACACTTTTGACAGGTTCCATGTAATATAGATGATCTCATTTCTCATAACATCTCCATGATAAACATTTATTGAGTGTGTATATTATAAATCCCCTATGAAGAAAGTTTGTGTTATTTGCAGTTTTTCAATGCTGCAGGAAACATATTTAAACGTATGTTTCCTTAATTTCTTTCCTTTAAATTACATGTTATTTGGTTCTTACAAATGGTATTCATCTTATTTTCCATTGTCCCCAGTAAAGGTTCATGGTTAAGTTTATTAAAACCTCTGTGATAGCATCCCTGATTACCTCAAGTACTCGTGGCAGCTGTACAATAAATACCAGGCACTGTGCTAGGCTCTGTCTTCTGATGGAAGGGTCTGTGCAACACTGAGTAGAGTTAGTGTGTGCCATTATATCATATGAGTACATAAAATCTACAAACAGGGGTTAGAAACATAATTTATTTAAGGACAAGTGTGCTGTTGGGATATGGTGTGATGACGGCAGACAGAGCAGCTCTCGTGTTTCCAGGACAGCCAGGACACAAGCACCACCCCACTCCATGTTCACCTTAGAGGCTCCTCAGCGCACACTCGCTGTGGTGGGAGGTGCGTCAGCTGACCTGCGCTCTCAGCTTGTCCCCACAGTGAGTGGCTCTGGCTTGAGGAGACAGGTTCTTCTTAAAGGGGCCGTCTTCAGCTGTGCTCTCTCTGACCTCACGGAAGGACCAACACCTTCCCTGTTGCTCTTACAGGACCTGGAGCTGGTTGAAAAAGGCTTCAGTAACTTGAAGAAACAAATTGAAAATGCCAGAATGTTCGGAGTCCCAGTAGTGGTGGCTGTGAATGCATTCAAGTAAGTGCAGTGCCGGGGTCCAGGGGACGGTGGGAACTGGTCAGAAAACGTCTCCTGGAGCTTTTAGCTCTCTTTTGATTCAGTTACTCCTCTTGGTTGTTAAGCTGTGCTCCAGGGGCCATTAAAGGAGCCTGCGCTCTGACGGGCACCGCACACGGCACAGTGAACTCGTCACCTCGCCCACTGAGGGTCCAGGCTCAGATTTGGCTCCCGTGGGTCCCCTCCTCTCCACCAGGTGAAGCGGGTAACACATAGGCCTGACGTTCAATGTTCGGTTTGGTGTCCAGAGGCCTTTTGAGCCAACAGGAGGTCATAGCCCAGCAGAGTTGCATTATTTCTCTGAGCCTGGTGGGATGTCGTAATGACAAAGAGTCGAACGTATTGAGCTGGAGGTGCTCCTGTGAGAGAGGATTTGCGTGGGTTGTGTAAATATTGTAATGCTGTTTTTGGTCTTGTTATAATGGCCTAATCACAGCAGAATGGGAAGCAAAATATTTTTAAAGCGAGTACATATTGATTCCGATGATACACCTGGAGTGGTCTGGGTACTTTGACATCTCAACCTCCTGACATCCCAAATGAAATAAGTGCTGTGATTATTCCCACTTTACCCACATGGAACCCAGCACATAAAGCTTAAGCCACTGGCCGAAAGTCACCGTAGTAAATCGTGGAAGCTGGGATTCAGACCCAAGCAACATTACTTGATTCATGTCCCTCTATCAGCAGGTAATTCACATGGGCTTTAATGGCAAAAACAAGAGAGATCCTGTCCTCCTCGGGCATTGTCAATGCTCTAACATGAAGTGCTGCCTTTTCAGGACAGATACAGAGACCGAGCTGGACCTCGTCAGCCGCCTTGCCAAAGAACATGGGGCTTTCGACGCCGTGAAGTGTACTCACTGGGCAGAAGGGGGCAAGGGTGCCATAGCCCTGGCTCAGGCCGTCCAGAAAGCAGCTCAGGCACCCAGCAGCTTCCGGCTCCTGTATGACCTCAAGGTGGGTTACTTGCTCTATGCAAAAACCTAAAAAGCACAATGAGGTTTCTGTGTGGCTGCCTCTGTTCAGAGCCTGTGTTTAACAGCTTCAACTCTGTGGGTCCAATTCCCATGTAGATGAGTTTCACAGCCTGGACCCTCAACTCTAGACAGCTTTCTTACCAACTCATATTGCTGCCTACACACAGAGTAAGGGTCCAGGCAAGAAGACCCCGGGAGGTTGGCTCACATCCTAGCTTTTGGAAAGGCTCACAGCACAGTTCTTCTGCTGGCAGGAGGAAGGGTCATATATAAGAGTGTAATTCACGAGCGTCGGCCTGTGGACTGAAGGGTCCTGGGTTCGATTCCGGTCAAGGGCATGTACCTTGGTTGCGGGCACATCCCCAGTGCTGGGTGTGCAGGAGGTAGCTGATTGATGTTTCTCTCTCATTGATGTTTCTAACTCTATCCTTCTCCCTTCCTCTCTGTAAAAAAATCAATAAAATATATTTTTTAAAAAAGAGTGTAATTCACGACCGCCTTTAACCCAAGGCACCAACCATATTAGGGCAAGATAAGTTTGCCAACCGCTTCCCAGTAATTGGGGCAAGTAGTGTGTTGCTAAGCTCACTTCCTGGTACAGAGCTGCCTCAAGTTCTCAGGTGCAAAACCACGCACCCCAGCAGGCTTTAGCATTTTTTCCATCAATGAGTAAACTATATGATGTCTGGCCCAAGCAGAAGCACTGCTTATTCTGTGTACAATAAAGTGTAAAGCTAGTTCAGAGAAAGGTCGTTTATGTTATAGAGTTGTATTTTGTTTTCATTTCTCTGTCCATGTATTTCAGGATGTGATTGGACATTAAGTGGTATGCCCACAACTAGGAACTTCATTAGGAACTTGGGATGGATGTGGTAGCTAATTCTGCTTATATTCTCTAAGCAGGTTCTCGGCTTGGTTTTTAAAAGATAATCATAGACTTTCAAAAATAGACATAAAAAAAAGCCATAAAAGGTTATTTCCAAAGGTAGAAGGAAGAAGCCCTATTGCTCTTGAATTTTAACATTCTTTTGTTTCTCTGTGCCTCTTGCATAGATAATAATACACTGGCAGTTAATTAACACTGCCCTGTGGACACAGATATTTTCCTATGGAGCTTTAGTTTCACAGACGGGTTTAAGAATCTATTCAACCAATGAACACACATGCAAAGCCTTTATAGGCATCTTCTCTAAGCCCCATCCGCAGTGCCTACTGTTAGGAACCCCAGGCCTTGAAGGCGAGCAGGAGACCTGCTTCCTTATAACCCATTTCTGCTTGGAACTTTGCTCTGAAAAATAGGAGGCTGCCACGTTTTGTCTTATTCCACATCTGTTGGTCTCTGATCACCCTTGCTTCAGAAGTTCTGAATGTGCCTTGGCACATAGAGCCCTGTCACAAGATGCACATGAAACTAATCTCTGTTGCATCTTTATTTTTTTATTTTTTAAATAATATATTTTCTATTGAGTTTTTACAGAGAGGAAGGGAGAGGGATAGAGAGTTAGAAACATTGATGAGAGAGAAACATCGATCAGCTGCCTCCTGCACAGCCCCTACTGGGGATGTGCCCACACCCAAGGTACATGCCCTTGACCAGAATCAAACCTGGGACCCTTCAGTCCTCAGGCCGAGAGCCAAACTGGTTAGGGCACTGTTGCATCTTTATAAGCCATAACTGAATTACTTTATTCCTATCCATTATGCAAAGCCCTTTCATAAATTATCACTGTTTAGTTCAAAAGGGAACTTTTTTTTATAGATTATTATTCCTTTCAAAAAAATAAAATTCACCCAATGCATTCTCTTAGCTTTAGTTGCTAGGGAGTAGAGTCAGATAAATTGACTAATTTTAGTAATTTGCTCATCCAAGTTACCTCTGAGTAGCTTTCCTTCCCAGTTGCTTTGCTGTTTGCTGTGATTCCTCCACTGGGCAGCATGTGAGAAGCCAGGCGCCCTGTTGTGGATAACCAGCGGGGCCAGGCCCTTACTAGTTAGACCCCTGGCCTCTGACCACTGCACTCTGCTTCAGGTGCCACAGCGGGGATAGCCTTTCACACTGTTCCCACTTCGTATTCATCATAGAAGTCACCAGATTGTTTTTTTAAATTATTTCTAAGTAACAGCAATTATCAATCAATATGTTATATTAAGAATAGCATCTACTTCTCATATGCAAACCGGGAGTTATGTGGATGGATATCGGTTGTTTTATTTCATAAACAGTATCCAGGTCAGCTTTGACAGGAGACTGCTTTCCAGTCATAGAACATTATTTTTCACCTACAAAGAAGTCATTATTCTTGGTTAGTCATCAATATTGTTTGTGATGTACCTAGTGAGATCCTAAAGAGAGAGAAACTACCTCTGTGGGACATTTTCCACTTATAAAATCTGGGGCTTGGCATTAAAAGAAAATGTTTTAATTAATAAACCTCAAACTATTTGCATATCCTATATAATAAAGATGAATATGCAAATTGACCATCACAAAGATGGCGCCCACAGCCAATAAGGAGGGAATATGCAAATTGATGCGACAAAGATGGCGTCCTGGCCGCTCCAGGCCTCTGGGCAGCGTACGAAGGTGGAAGGCAGTGGCCAGAGTGAAGGCCTGGGTCCCGGGTGCCGGCAGCCAGGGGAAGGAAGGCCTTTTCTTGCACAAATCTTTGTGCATCGGGCCTCTAGTCTGTATATAAAAACATCTGGCCCTTGTAGGAACTCTGACCTGGAATGGGACCGTGTTCCAGTGATGGTCTCCCCCTCTTTTCTGTCTATTAGCTCCCCGTTGCGGATAAAATCAGGATCATCGCACAGAAGATCTATGGGGCAGATGACATTGAATTGCTCCCTGAGGCTCAGCACAAGGCAGAAGTCTACACAAAGCAGGTAGAGATGTCCGATTGTTTTGTTCTTTCAACTGTTTATAAAGCAGGCCTTGCAGTCAAGAATCCCGGAGTTCTCCCAGCCCGCCCAGCACCCACTGCTTTCCTTCCTCTGGGCAGCAGCCTTTGCCCCTCTGAAGTAGTGAGTTTGCATTAGGTGATCCAGCCCCAAGTTCTTTATTACCACAGGTGGTATATAAGTGTAGGGAAGAGCCATGAGGGATTGTGGAATGTCTCACTAAAATATTGAGAGCTGGCCTTGAGTTGTATTGGCTATATAGATGAAAATAAAATACTCACTTTTGGAATATGGTTGAGTACTTAACTCCCCTAACCCAACAGATTCTCTCCCACACCTCCAGCAACTTTTCTTTCTTTCTTTCTTTCTTTCTTTCTTTCTTTCTTTCTTTCTTTCTTTCTTTCTTTCTTTCTTTCTTTCTTTCTTTCTTTCTTTCTTTCTTTCTTCCTTCCTTCCTTCCTTCCTTCCTTCCTTCCTTCCTTCCTTCCTTCCTTCCTTCCTTCTTTCTTTCTTTCTTTCTTTCTTTCTTTCTTTCTTTTTTTTACTAAGCTAGAGGGCAGCGAGGTGGAGATGGATATAAGGCGAGTTGAAATGAAATGTTTCAAATAAATTGAAGCATCCACACCAGCACGCCCAAATGCTCTTTCTCGCGGTGTCAGCTTTTCATTTGCCCCGCTTCTGTTCCCTTGTTTCCGCAGGGCTTTGGGCATCTGCCTATCTGCATGGCCAAAACACACCTGTCCTTGTCTCATAATCCAGAGCAAAAAGGTGTGCCTACCGGCTTCGTCCTGCCCATTCGTGACATCCGTGCCAGCGTCGGGGCTGGTTTCCTGTACCCCCTGGTTGGAACGGTGAGTGAGTGCTGCAAGCAGAGAGAGGTGCTTCTCGTCCTAAACCGAGTGTGAAGCCAGCCGGCAGATGCCAAATGAGCAGAGTTCATTGCTGAGGAGATAGTCGGAGTCAGGCCTGTTGAGGATTAATCCTTTCGCTGTGGACCCTCTGGTGTCAGTTCAAGGAGGACGCATGACTACTTGTGCTGAATAACAATTCTGTTTCCCAGTGGCAGTGTGACCTTGACTGAATCCAGGATGGGCCTAGTGGATGGGCTGTGATAGAGCTTATTTATAAGCACAACTGACACTCATTGGGAATTTAACCTTTCACAGGTTAACTCAGTGCTCCCAACAGCTATGCGGCAGGGACAGAGGCTCTGCACCTGCCGGGTCTTCTTGACAGGCCGCGAGCTTATGCCTGAAATTTGGGCAGTTCATAGTTTTTAAGTAAAGAATTTCCTCCTTAAAATGTGAATGAACCCTGTAGATGTGAAAGGTGAGGTTACTTATTTACACTTCAAGATGAATTATCAAATGCCTTCCTGTGGATTTTATGCATATTAAAGGAGGAAAAGTGCTTACGGGCATAGTCACAGCTTGAACTAACTTTGTCCCAGGGTTAGCATTGATCGGTGCCCAGGTTTCCCCCTTAAATCCTGTATCGGCAAATTGTGCTTATCTGCACACAGGATTGAAATATTAAACTCACTTCATACACAATGAAAAGGAAATCAGTAGACCTCCTTTTGAAACTATATTATTTTTTTTTTTCATACAGTGAGAAAGTGTTAGGAGGTGGCATTATAGAGTCGAAAGTATGTAACATTAAAGCTGAATCCTGTTTTGAGCTCTGCTGATTTTGGCCGTGGGCTTGTTATTAAAGATGTGACCCTGCGCCTCTCAGCTCTCAGTGTGGGTCGGGCAAGTGCCTGCACCCCAGTGCTCCCTCAGCTTCGCAGAGAGCAGGAGGCTTGGCTATGTCCTGATGTTCATCTTCATCAGTCCTTGGGGTTTGTAGAAATTCCTTTTTCATAGGAATGATAACCCATTTGCCCAGCACCTTGAATATTACAGAAACGTGTCCTTTCTAGAGAAATTGTCAGCAGCTGCCGGCTGAGAGAGCAGTAGCTGCAGTCTGTATTGTCACGATGGTGTGTGCGGGCAGTGGGTGACTAACCAGGAAAGCAGCACTGGAAGTGGTCAGGCCAGTGAGTTTGCCTGTAGTTCACATCCTGAGAAACACATCCTGCCCAGCTCAAGACTGTCATCTAGAACAAGCTCTCGCATTAGAAGCCAGCTTGGACCAAGACCTTTCTGCACATAACCTAAGTGGCATAACCTAGATGAGCACTATTCTTAACGCCTCCTAATTGCTGTTGCAGCCTGAACAGGACTCAGGACTTGAGTATGTTATGTATTAATTCAAGGTGTGGTGGTTTCTTTTCAGAATTTTATGTCTAAGTTCATATAATCTTTTCATTTTTAAAATTTTCTTATTATCAATATGACCAATGTGTAGGGGGCAAAATCTTCTTTGGATAAGAGTAAAAGTACTGAGAATCTTTATCACTGTTTGGAGACCATCTTTAGCATCTTCTGCCCACATGCTCATCTATGTCTGCATCAATGGCACAACGCCTTTGTCTTTATAATGCCATCTTCAGGCTTTTCTTCCAGGTCTCAGGACCCATCCCTTCCTTCCTCTTCTTTCCCCACACCCAGCAGTGGCTTATCTCTTACAGAATTTGAGAATAGAGACTGACATCAGGTCCCTATAGTATGTGCTAGGGCAGCAGTCGCCAACCTTTCAGACCTCACCGACCACCAGTGGCCCGCGGACCACCAGTTGGTGACCGCTGTTCTAGGGAGTATTGATTGGCATTCGCATGTCAGAATTAAGTTTTCTAAAGTGTAGATGTTTTGTGTCACAGAAGGTGACTCATCCTATTCTATGACATTTTTATAGTTAAGTCATAGAAGCTCAACTTAAACCATTTCCTGTCTGGATCTTATTTGGAACCTGTGTGTATTCATTATATAGAACATTGTTATAGATAAAATATATTGAGTTTTCACTTATAAGTCTTATGAATTTGCACATAAGTAGATGTTTATCAAAGCCAAGTCTTTAGAAAAGAAGTAAGTGCAAATATAAGCCATAAGCATTACAGGTTCAGTTTTAAAAGGCCGATTTGAACAAGTAAGAATAGTGGTTGTAGTCCAGCTGGTGTGGCTCAGCAGTTGAGCATCAACCTATGAACCAGGAGGTCACAATTTGATTCCCAGGCGGGGCATATGCCCGGGTTGCGGGCTCAATCCCCAGTGGGAGGCATGCAGTAGGCAGCCGATCCATAATTCTCTCTCATCATGGATGTTTCTATCTCTCTCTCTCTCTCTGTTCCTTTCTGAAACCAATTTTTTTTTTTTTTTAAGAATAGTAGTTGTAAAATCATGTACATTATGTAGAAAAATGTCTTGGCCCAAGTTAAAGGATACTAATTTCTAATGATGTGTTGCGGTAGCAAAAATAATATGGGGATCTATGCAAATTTAATTAAAACAAAATGTAAAAGTGGACAAGCCTACACCTCCTTTTGGTCTTGTGAATTGAGGGCGGAGGAGGTGAGTAACTGACTCCTTAGCCTCCTCGGCACCTGCTACTACTTCTTGTTGCAACTGTCAGTATGGAAGAGGAGAGGGAGGTCTGACCATTTGGTTTGCTGAAGGATCTGAGGGTTTCTCTCTGAGGTTACACAGGAGCAGTGACTTTCTTTTTAATGTGTTAACAAGAGGAGTACCACTTCGTTGACAACTATAAAATCATATTCTATCTTTGTGCCTTGGGTTTTCTATCTGAGGGAAACATGGGGAAAAATCACCAAGTATATTTGGAATGCTATTTCACACCTCCTAGATGAGCACAATGCCTGGACTCCCTACCCGGCCCTGTTTCTATGACATTGATTTGGACCCTAAAACCGAGCAGGTGAACGGGCTGTTCTAAACAGGTAAGTTGTTTCTGGTGAGAGTGTTGCCATTTCCTTTACGAGGCATACATATGAATTCTAGGACTCCAGCTAAAGTGATGTCATTTCAGACATTGCTGAAGGGAGAGGGGGCAGTAGTGAGAGTTGGCAGTAACCAATGAATGAGGCATTTATATTTCAACACATTTTTGGAGGAAGAGCATGGCTATCACAGGTTGGCAGTGGGGGGGGGGGGGGGAAAGCCACCGCCTCTTGAACTAAGGAGGGACTGCAGGTGGGCCTCCTCGGCTGGAGCCCGGAGACTCTGGGTTCCGGGTTGATGGGACAGGAGCAGCTGAGGTCTGTACTCGGAACAGAGCAGCTAAGAGTTGAGTACATGTCCTGGGGAGTAGAAAAGAGAAGGAAACAACCATGCGGTTCTTGGGTCTTAAGTGAAAGGCCCCAAGTACTCATCACAATGAATGAGCCATCCCTAGACACAGCCAGTTTAATTTCAAAAGCATCAATGATGAAAATCCCAAAAATCCTTCTCCAAGAAAGGCTTGCCTATGAAAAAGTGAGAATTAGACTGAACCAGTCTGTCTTAGCAGCAGTAAGAGGCTGTTAGACAGTGGAGGAATACCCTCCAGGTTCACAGGGAAAGACACCCTACTAAATCTATCCAGATGTTTCAAACACATACAAATTCCCCACCCCATATCTCCTCTTAGGAAGGGGTTTAACCTTGTACTCCAGCAAAATGAGGAATAAACCAAGAAAAAGGAAGACGTGGTTCTCAGGAAACTGAATCCTGATCTAGACAGTAATGAAGTGCAAGTGACCTCGAGTTACAAGTCCAATGTGAAACAGGAGGAGGCCTGAGAAAGACTAGGAAGAGCTAGAAAAGACAAGGGTACCAAGGGCTCATGCGAACCATAGTCCTCACCTGAGCAGCCGTACGGATGGTTCCTTACAGAAACAACTGCTTCCATAGAGGAGAGGCTGTGCTTGATGCTGGGGGAGCACATTCCTCAGGAGGCAGGTGTGACGTTGGAAAGGTCATCCTGGCTCCTGCCTAGTCTGGCCCGGCACAGTGCTCACATAGCCATAATGTCAATGCCGTGCATTGTCTTCAGGCCTTGGGCTGGCCCTCCAGGAGTTGTGGAGAAAGATGTAAATGGTAACAGCTTTGGTAGTGCGAGAGGGTGATGGTGTGGTGTGGAAGGGAAGAGGAAACATTTCAGCAGTTAGAGAAAATATTCATTCCTGTTTCTTGGTTTTTTTTCCTTCCAGATTGTCCATCTTCAAGAAGCTACTTTGCAAGTTAGGCCAGTGTGTGTATTCAGGCCTACGGGCAGGAGTGTGGGGAAGCCGAGAGAAGTCAGCCCCTGCCTCGAAGATCTTCTGAAAGAAATAGTGGGAGTTTCCCCCGAAGCCCTTCTTTGGTCTTAATTCCTATCATCATGTCTAAATTAACATAAAGCATGCACATTTCTATTTACTGAGATTTCACAGAATAAAAGAAAATGATTTTACTATCTTTTTTTTTAATAAATCTTTATTGTTCAGATTATTACAATTGTTCCTCTTTTTTCCCCCCATAGCTCCCCTCCACCCAGTTTCCACACCACCCTCTGCTCTTACCTCCCCCCACTGTCCTCATCCATAGGTGTACGATTTTTGTCCAGTCTCTTCCCGCACCCCCCGCACCCCTTTCCTCCCAAGAATTGTCAGTCCACTCCCTTTCTATGCCCCTGATTCTATTATATTCACCAGTTTATTCTGTTCATCAGATTTTTTTTTCAGATTTTTTATTCACTTGATTTTTAGATTCACTTGTTGATAGATATGTATTTGTTGTTCATAATTTTTATCTTTACCTTTTTCTTCTTCTTCCTCTTCTTAAAGAATACCTTTCAGTATTTCATATAATTCTGGTTTGGCGGTGATGAACTCCTTTAGCTTTTTCTTATCTGTGAAGCTCTTTATCTGACCTTTTATTCTGAATGATAGCTTTGCTGGGTAGAGTAATCTTGGTTGTAGGTTCTTGCTATTCATCACTTTGAATATTTCTTGCCACTCCCATCTGGCCTGCATAGTTTCTATTTAGAAATCATCTGACAATTGTATGGGTACGCCCTTGTAGGTAATTAACTGTTTTTCTCTTGCTGCTTTTAAGATTCTCTCTTTGTCTTTTTGCTCTTGGCATTTTAATTATGATTTTTTTTAAAGATGATGTCTTGGTGTGGTCCTCTTTGGATTCCTTTTGTTTGGGGTTCTGTGTGCTTCCTGGACTTGTAAGTCTATTTCTTTCACCAGGTGGGGGAAGTTTTCGGTCATTATTTCTTCAAATAGGTTTTCAGTATCTTGCTCTCTCTCTTCTTCTGGCACCCCCATAATTCGGATGTTGGTACGCTTGAGGTTGTCCAGAGGCTCCTTACACTATCTTCAAATTTTTGGATTATTTTGCTTTTTGCTTTTCCGGTTGAGTGTTTTTTGCTTCTTTGTATTTCAAATCTTTGACTTGATTCTTGCGGTCCTCTAGTCTGCTGTTAGATCTCTGTATAATATTTTTTATTTCAGTCAGTGTATGTTTAATTTCTAGTTGGTTCTTTTTCATATCCTCGAGGGTCTCGCTAAATTTATCAGCCTTTTCTAGGAAAATCTTGAAAAACCTTATAACCGTGGTTTTGAACTCTATATCCAGTCATTTGCTTTCCTCCATTTCTTTCGTTTGTGATCTGTTTCTTTGTCTCCGCATTTTCGCTGCTTCCCTGAGTTGGTAGAGTAGCTTTGTGTGCTAGATGCCTATAGGGCCCAGTGGCTCAGCCTCCCCAATTACCTGAGGTGGACGCTCTTGGTGCACCCCTTTGTGGACTGTGTGCACAGCCTTGTTGTAGTTAAGTCTTGATTGTTGTTGGTATCACTGGGAGGAATTGACCTCCAGGCCAATTGGCTGTGAGGATCAGCTGTGTCTACTCTGGGAGAACTTCTGTGCTGGAGACACCCTTATGAGACAAGACTTGCAAAATTGCAAAAGCCTCTGTGCTCAGCTTGGATGGGGCAGAGTCTCAGGGCGGAACAGACAGCCTTGGTTTCCTGTCAGCCCTGCCCTATGAGGCCCCTGGGTCTCAGTGTCCCTTGGTAATTGCTGCAAGCACCTCTGAGAGAAAGCCGCCCTCGAGTTTCACCCACTGCCAGACAGTCCAGTTTCTCCCCGAATAAGTCTGGGTTCCCAAAGTCTCGCCCAGAACTGGAGTTCAGCACAGTCGGGAGCTTCCGTCTCCCTCCCGCTTAAGAAAGCCAGCCACACACTCTGCAGTCAGTCATATCTGCACGCACGCGCCTCCTGACCTCTGCCTTCCACAGCTCCCCTGAGTCTCAGCGTACTTTTCTCTTTTCCTGACAGTCCAGATTCCCCCCGAATGAGTCTGGGTTCCCAGAGTCTCGCCAGGAACTGGAGTTCAGCACAGTCGGGAGCTTCCATCTCCCTCCCGCTTGAGAAAGCCAGCCACGCACTCAGCCACCAGTCCTCTCCGCGTGCCCTGCGTCTCCGTACCTCAGCCTTTTGAAGTTCCTCTGAGTCTCAATATGCTTTTCTTTTTCCTTCTAGTTGTAGAATTTCCACTCAGCCAGCTTTCCTGTGGTTCTGGATGGTGTCCGTTTTGTCTTTTAGATGTAGTTTTGAAATTGTTGTGCGAGGCAGCAGTTTAGGTGTTTACCTATGCCGCTATCTTGGTTTCTCAGATTTTGCTATCTTTGTGTTTAAATATAAACTGCGGCATTAACAGACTGCTGCTATCTCTGCCATCCTCTGTGAGCTTGTTTGTCCAGCATACACTGGGACTAAAGAAGCACCTTGGAATATGTATTTTATGATACTGCTTTGTTTAAAGGGGAAAATGGTGCATGCTTGCATATTTCTGGAAGGGCATATATCAGGAGGAGCAAGGTATAGAGGACGTACCTTTTTATCATATATCTTTCTATGTTTCTTTTTTAAAATATATTTTTATTGGTTTCAGAGAGGAAGGGAGAGGAAGAGAGGGAGAGAGAAACATCAATGATGAGAAAGAATCATTGATCAGCTATCTCCTGTACACCCCCTACCAGGGATCAAGCCTGCAACCCATGCATGTGCCCTGACGAATCAAACCGTGACCTCCTGGTTCATGAATCAACGCTCAACCATTGAGCCACACCTTTAGCCTGAAAAATATTGCTTATACAGGCTTTTGTCCTGAACTTCCTTGGAATTCTCATTTCTGTCTCAGCATTAGCAGGCTTATTTCTAGAGTCCTCAAGGCTGGCATGTGGCGCTAACTGTAGGTTAGCCCTTTTTGCTTTATTGGTTCAGCAAATGTTTATTGAGCTTTTAAATGTACCTGAGCTCTACTACCCACAGAACATTTTTTTTGCTCAAATGTTTTTCCTTCTCTTGTTTTTTTTATCTTCTATCTCTTCTTCCTCTTCCATTTTTTCCTCCCTTTCCCCCCTTGTCTTCCTGCTTTAGATCCTTCCAGAAGGTATTGCATCTTCACGTGTTGGCAGAGCAGTATTTTTCCTGGGGTCCTTGGTTTTATTATTTTAATCCCCTAGGTTCACATCAGTGTTGTAATTCAATGTTTTATAGTCCAGATAAAGAATGGTGGTACAGCCTAGCTGGCATGGCTTAGTGGTTGAGCATCGACCTATGAACCAGGAGGTCACAGTTCATGTGTGGGACATGATTCTCTCATCATTGATGTTTCTGTCTCTCTCTCTCCCTCTACCTTCCTCTCTGAAAACAATAAAAATATCCTATATAATGAAAGGCTAATATGCAAATTGTCCCCTCAACAGGGAGTTTGACCTGGAGTTTGACCAGGGGGTGGGGCTGGCCGGCCAACCGCCAGTGGCCCCTCTCATGGCTGGCCCCATCCCAATCGCCTTCCCCCACCTGATTGGGGGTGGGGCTGGCCTGCCAACCTCTCACATCCCCTTTCCCCGACTGGCCTGGCCCGATTGGCCCAATTGGGGCAAGCTGGCCGGACCCCACCCGTGCATGAATTCGTGCACCAGGCCTCTAGTATTTTAGATAAAGAAAGAATGGTGGTACTTTGGGGACATATTGCAAAGGGGTCATGAGTGCAGAACCCCAGCTCCCCTTACGTTGTGCACTGCCTGGCAATGGTGCACACTCATTGGTGGTGTCAGTGCCTGTTCCAAAGCATCGTGCAGATCCTGTTTCTGATGTTTTTTAAAAGTCCTATAAAACTTCCTCTGGAATGGGACTTGTGGGGATGCAGTTTGTAAACAAGGGAAGAAAGCCTATTGTCAGACATGGTGACTTAAAGACCATCTTAAAGGTTTTAGGCTCCTTCCAATCACCAAAAGCCATGTGGGTTTAAATCCTTAATGTTGAGACCTGGGCAATGTTGCTCAATGGTTGGAGTATCAACCTGAGCACTGAAGGGTCACGGGTTTGATTTTCAGTCAAGGGCACATAGCTGGGTCACAGTTGGCACAAGCCAACCAATCAATGTGTCTCTCTCACATCGATATTTCTCTCCTGTTCCTGTCCTCTCTTCCCCTCACTAAAAATCAATGGGGCCCAGCTCATGTGGCTCAGTGGTTGAGCATTGACCTATGAACCAGGAGGTCCCAGTTTGATTCCTGGTTGGCACAGGCCCAGGTTGCCAGCTGTATCCCCAGTTGGGGATATGCAAGAGGTAGCCAGTTAATGATTCTCTTTCATCATTGATGTTTCTATCTCCCTCTCCCTACCTCTCTGAAATCAATAAAAATGTATTTAAAAATAAAAAGCAATGGGAAAGCCGAAACCGGTTTGGCTCAGTGGATAGAGCGTCGGCCTGCAGACTGAAGGGTCCCAGGTTCGATTCCGGTCAAGAGCATGTACCTTGGTTGCGGGCACAGCCCCAGTGCGGGGTGTGCAGGAGGCAGCTGATCGATGTTTCTCTCTCACCGATGTTTCTTGCTCTCTATCCCTCTCTCTTCCTCTCTGTAGAAAATCAATAAAATATATTTAAAAAAATAAAAAGCAATGGAAAAAATATCCTTGTGTGAGGATTTTTAAAAATCCTTAATGTTGATAGGAATAATAAACACAATAGAAGGTTTTATAAGCCAAAGATTATAAACAAAGCCCTAGTACAATAAATAATGCTAATGTTTTTACCAGGTCTTGGAGTGAATGGACCATTACCAATGCAAGAAATTCCTAAGTAGAAATACAATAAGCCTTGAGTAAAAATTCAAATGTTACAAGTTGCTTTTTTCACTTGGTGATAAATCTTGGAGATCTTACTTCATCAGCACTTTGAATTGCACTGCTGCTGCCCACCAGATGAACTTGCTAAGGTCATGTGACTCCGAAGCCCCTGCTCTTTACCATCATTCTGCCATTCAGAGCTCCTCCTGCCAGGTTGCACAGAAATGGACGTCCCACTTGTGACAGATGGAAAACAGTGCCCATTTCACATCTGTTCAGAAGGAAGGAACGATACAAGGTGGAAGAAATAAAGAGGTTAAGAAGGCTGCCAAGCAATTATTGATGCCATGGGTTTTATCGAATTGATTCTTTAATCTGATAAGAGAAGAGGTGTAATAAAGAGGAGGCATACAGAACAAAAAACTGCTGGCTAATTGAAGACCTGAATTCAAAATCTACAGGAGAATTGTTGCCAGAGAAGCTCCAGTGCCTTTACCTTGGGGCTAAGAGTCCTTGCAGATCACTGGCCTCCCTGTCCCCATTCCTACCCTTCTCTGGGCTGCTAGTAATGCCTTCCCTCCCTATATTCGTAATATTACTGACAGATTGCAGCTTCTCAGATCTGTACCTCAGAGGCTGTTGCTATGCACTGGAGATGTATATACACTCTTAATTCCAAAGAGAGACAGCATGTATGTGCTGTCAAGTGAGGCAGACAACAGAATTACTGTTGAGTTTGTGTTGGCTGGTGCAGCCCTAATGGTGCCTAGGAACGATCCAACCAGCAGGAAGCTGGAGTCACAGGTTCCTTTAGTGGGGTGCCAGGGAAGAAGGGGTGGAGGCTTATTCCCAGATTTCTGAAATGTAGGAAGTGTTACCAAAGAGTTATAGACCATTTTTGGTAGCTTCAGGCCCAGGCTGTGGGTGGAAAGGAACCAGGATGGGAGAAATGGTATGATCAGTAGAGATCAGATAAATATGTAAGCTCTGTTTTATTGGCATACTGTATCTGGTGATGCTAACAAGATAAGCTGTAGGTAGGATAATTTCTCATCAGAGGGGATAGATATATTTATAGCCTGTTTCTCATTATATAATGAAAAGCTACTGATGGAAGAGCAGACAATGATAAGGGTAACAGCTTCCTGTCACTTAAGTGAGTTCAGGGATGACAGATTTCTTTCATGCATGAGATACTGGGTACATTTTTTTAAAAACTAAAATACGGCATTGAATTCTTATCATATCGTAAAGAAAAACCACAGTGCAGTATTTTATTTATAGTATATCTGTCAGTGTGTGTGTGGTAGAGATCAGGGATGAATTATTTGTAATAGACCTTAAAGAAATCTGCCCTTTAAATACAAAATCAATTCACCTCTTACCTCAAGCCACCCTTCAGTTCCCTTTCACTAATCTTTTTTTCTTTTAAGAAAAGCAAATGGGCCCTGGATGGAAGCTCAGTGATTAGAGCATCAGCCCATGGACTAAAGGGTCTTGGGTTCGCTTTCCGATCAAGATTTTGTACCTCAGTTGCAGGCTCAATCCCAGCCCTACTCAGGGTGCATGGGGGAGGCAACTAATTGATGTGTCTCTCTCACATCGATGTTTCTCTTTCTCTCTTCACCCCCCACCTCCCTCCCCTCCACTCTTTCTCTTAAAAAATAAAATAAAACAAATAAAAAAAATATGTCCTCAGGTGAGGATTTAAAAAAAAAGAAAAGAAAAGCAAGTGGAGCCGTGGGCGGGGGTGAGGGGGTGGGGGGGGGGTGGGGAGACAGTGGTGGGGGGTTAATGGGGAAAACTGGAACATCTGTAATACTTTTTCAAAAAATGTATAAAGATAATTTTTTAAAAAGAAAAGCAAGTGGAATAAGATCTACGAGTTATTAAGGTGGATTTTATTGTTTTAACCTGTCCCTTATTTTATTTTCAACTATTTCCTAATAACACAGCTGTGCTACCCTGTCTTCAATAAATAAGCTCATCTTATTTTTGCCTGGAATGTTGCAAACTCCCAGATCTAGATTTGAGAAAACTTGGATCTCAGTGGGTAATAGCAACTCAATTGGATATGCGGGTATGGATTTCTTTGGGCTAAAGTTCAAAACTGGCAGTAAGCAGGGTTAGCAACCCATTCACAGACTGGTGTTTGCTGAATGAACAGATAAATTGAATTCTTAATTACAACTAAGCTAGATGCTTATGGGTTTTCTTGTTTTATAATTCTTGTCTCTTCTATCTATGGATTTAAGATCTTGACAACTTGGATGCAGCTTTGCTATTGTGTCCTCATAGTTCTTTCCTTAATGAGTCGCTGTGAAAGCTATAGAATCTTACAAAGGTAAAATATATTCCTGGAAAAACATCCAAAAATGGATAGCTGAGATTTACTCTCCCGAAGATCACGATCCTCTTGAAGAAAGGGTGCGAGTACAGCCGCTGTTCAGTGGTTTTCCCTCCACCATAACAGGTTCTTCATCTGGATGGTGTACCTGGGAGGGGCCGGGGGAGGAGGCAGGAATTGAGCATCCTGCAGGACCTCACAGCTGGAGCTCCCGGGAACGCCCTTGTAGGCAATATTACATCCAGAGCAAGTCCCCCTGAGCTCTCCTAGCAACACCTTTCCTAGGTGTTCATGAAAACAGCGTGTTATCTGTACAGATACATGCTTGTGGTGCTTTTCACTATGGCCAGCAGCTTGTTTAAGGATTCAGAAAATGGCCCTGGCCGGTGTGGGCCAGTTGGTTGGGCGTCCTCCCCAGCACCAAAGGTTACCGGTTCTATACCTGGTCAGGGCGCATGCCTGGGTTGCAGGCTGGATCCTGGGGGCGGGGAGAGGGGGCGTCCTCTATATTTCTTCCTCTCTCTAACTCTCTCTCTAAAATACATGTTTAAGATTCAGAAAAATGTATGAAAATACACAACCTAGCCAGGCAGGCAGGAAGTAGATGCTGCCTACGCCCTGGGCTCTGATGGGACTGGAACCGTAAGGAAAGCCTCTCCACCCCGCCCCACCCCCACTCCGCTCAGTTGAGAGGGACCAGGTTAAACGGGCGGCTAGGAATGCCCCGGAGGGAAATATGGGTAACGTGCAAGCTACCTCACCTTATTCTTGGAAATATTCAAGGCAAAAGACGGGCGGGGCTGGGTTCCTGTGCCCTTCTCACCTCTCTACCCGAGGGTCTGGGCCATGGCCTCTGACAGCCCGTTTGGCAATGAGCCACGATAACGTCATTACACCCAAACCCACTCCTAGGAAAGTGTTTTGTTGTTATTGTTTCGATTCGTATATGTAATTTTCTCTCCAAACAAACGAGATCCAAACATGCTGCACGGTTTTTTTTTTTTTATTTCTTGATTTGAGAGGAGAGAGAAACATGGATTTATTGTTTCACTTCTTTATGCATTCCTTGGTTGCTCCCTGTATGTGCCCTCATCTGGGACTGAACCTGCAACCTTGCCATATTGGGACGACGCTCTAACCAGCTGAGCTGCCGGCCAGAGCCCACGCTGCGCTTTTAAAAAAAAAAAAATATATATATATATATATATATATATATATATATATATATATATATATATTTTATTGAATTTTAGAGAGAGAAGAAGAGAGAGGGAGAAAGAAACATTGATGTGAAACATGGATCAGCTGCCTCCTGCATGCCCCCTATGGAGTATTGAGCCCGCCACCTCGGCATGTGTCCTGACCGGGAATCAAACCAATCAAACCGGCCACCTTTCGGTGCACGAGACGATGCCCAACCAACTCAGCCACACGGGCCAGAGCCCGCGCTGCACTTTTAAATCCTGCTTTTAAAATGTTATATCTGCTGGGTCTTTAAATATTCGGTTTGGGACGGTGTGGGGCTTATAATGAGAATGCCTGTAATTTAAAACCAGATTTTGCTACTTTGCATCTCAGAACATGTGGGGCTCCCTACCCGGGTCCCCTCCCCATCCGCCGGCTCTCTCGAGGGTCCCCCTGCCCTTGCCTGGATGTGGACGCGCGGCCGGGTTCGCGCCCGGGCTGGGAGCTGGAGGTCTGCTCCCACCTGCCGGGTAGACCTATGGCAGGTGGCCCCGCGGGTCCCCGCCCTCCCTCTGTCCCTCCCCCCGCCCGCCGCAGCCCCCAGCCCTGGCCCCGCCCCGCGCCCGCCGCTCCGCGCGCATTGGTGCCGCGGGCTGTCAGTCCGTGCGCTCTGAGGAGGGGGCGCCGCCAGGCTGCGGTCCCACTGCGGCGGGCTGCTGGCTCCGGGTGCGACCGTGGCTTCCCGGCTGCCTGGGTGCCCGGCCCCGCCAGCGCTCGCCCCTCTCCCCAGCACGGAGCAGCAGGGACCCCCCCTGGCCACGGACCCCGGCGCCATCGGTAAGTGAAGGAGGGCGAGGAGGTTGCGGGAGAAGAAGGTGCGGGCCAGTGTCCGGTCCGCTGACCCTGCGCGGCGAGGTGGGCGGGAGGAGCCCCTGAACCCCGGAATCTGCGCCCCCGGAGGTGGCCGGTGTAAGAAGCGGGAAGGTCACTTGTCCCTACGCATCTCCAGCCTGCGCGACCCTCACGAGCTCTGCCCAACCTACCCTCTTCCTGACAGCTCGCCCTGGACGCAGGGGTTGCGGTAGATTTTTCCTTCTTCGCCCTTTATGGGAGGGGAATGTGACTGGGGCTCCTGGCATTACGGTGGTGCAGAGAGCTTGAAGCTGGGTTATCTGTCGCACGCCCCCGGCACTTTCCTTTTTGAGTTTATCCTGAGCTCGGCTCCTGCCATAAGGCTCCTCCAGCCGAGAGAGACGCCTTCCTCCGGAGGGAGCTCCGCGCTGCCGCTGGGGAGTCACTGCTTTCCCGGGGAGTGCTCGCTCTTCCCTCCGCGCTTCTCCGCTTCAAGGGAAAGGGGGCAGGGGTGTTCCCTGGGGCAGTAGTCTTGCGATTCTACCAGGAAATGACAACGGGAACTTTAAGCTTCAGGAGGAATCACTTGCAGTCTAACGTTCTGCAAAGTTTTAATGTCTACAGACTGCATTTCCCCCATTGCGGTTAGGTTTTGGTTTGGGTACTTGTTTTGTTTCTACAGCGTGAGAATCATTCAGATGAGCTTCTCAAGCGGCTGTCCATGTTAGTTTCAAATGACACGTTCCTACACATGATCTCATTTCAATATTTCTGTTAGTTATACATCCTCGGGTTAATAAAAAGTTTTCAGGAGCTGAGAACTCACAAGAGGTGAGAAGACTTAAAGAAAGCTCCAGTTCTAGTACTGATAGAGGCATTAAATGAGGAGGGACGCTTTTAAATGTTCATAGTTAAGCTCCATTTTTGCTGTAAGAGGACTGTCTTGCTGTCAGAGGCATGTAGTATGTAACACCCAACTTTAGGAAATACTTAGGTCATACACTGATTTTCAGAGTTCCATTTCCTTATGTGATTCATAGAGGCAAGAACTACCCAAAGAACCCTTCAACAGTGAAAGATGTGCATAAAAACAGCCCAAGGGATGAGTCCCTTTGCTTATTTCAGGACATCCATCAACTGAAATTCATAGGATTTTTGTTAGATGATCACGTCGGACCTCTGTTCGTTAGTACCATCATACCATTCTGTGGATTAATTTTTAAATATACCTTTGTATTTAAATCTAACTAACCAGTTTGCCAGTTGTAAAGTTTATTGTTTACATTTGGCTTTCGAATTAGTTCCAGAACCAAGAAAATAAAATCTAAGAATTTCAAAAGCTTAATTTTTAAAATAGCAAGAACTCAGTCTAATCTTGATTCAATTATGAGTTGATGGGCTACATAATCTATATATATAAAAGCCTAAGCGATCGTTCAACCAGTAGCTATGATGCACACTGACCACCAGGGGGCAGATGCTCTGACCAGTAGGTTAGCTTGCTGCTGGGGTCGGGCTGATCAGGACTGGGCAAGATGGGCCAGGTACACCCTGGAGCCCTCCCGCAGCCCCTCCCCGGCCCCAGTTGTGCACCAGTGGGGTCCCTCGGCCTGGCCTGCACCCTCTCGCAATTTGGGACCCCTCGGGGGATGTTGGAGAGCCAGTTTTGGCCCAATCCCCGCAGGCCAGGCTGAGGGACCCCACCGGTGCACGAATCCGTGCACCAGGCCTCTAGTGGTTAAATAACCATTAAACATTTTTAAATTATTTGACTAGTGAATGTAGTACAGATTAGCATCTTTAAACAATTCGTTTTTCTGATGAAACTCTTAAAGCCCAGTTTCAGAGCATGGGTTTCAGAAACAATCTTGGGTTGAATCTGAGCTCTGTTACCTACTAGCTGTGTAATCTCGGCCAAGTTGCATAACCTCTCTCAGCCTGTTTCTTTGTAGATGGCTATACCACCACCTACTCACTTTGTAATGTGGGGAGGATTAGAGATGTATATAAAAGTGCTTAGCACTTCCTAAGACACAGAAGTTGCTCATTAAATGTCAGCGATTACTATCATTTGCTCTTACTGACCTTCAACTATGAGCTCATTATGGAAAATGTTTGAACAGCAAATACTTAGAAAAAATTTATACAACTAAATTTAAGAGTGGCGAATCATAGCAATGTTACATTTCCCCAGAGTATATATGAAAAGTAGCACTTCCTTGATGGAACTTATATTTTTAGAACAGAAACCTTATGGTATAATGGAAAGAGCATTGGAGAGTCTAAGTCTTTAGTTCTAACTCTGGCTATGACCTTACCTAACTATATGGCTTTCCAGGCTAACTGTCCATTACGATGCTCAATTTCTTCATCAGACTGGACTTGATTAATCTCAAATAATCTCTAAAATCCTTTTCAGCTCCAGAATTCTTTATTGCATGTAATAAAAATTACACTAGCTTGCTTATCACTACCATGCTTTGTCTGTTTAACTTGCAATTCAGAGCCATAAACAAGTCATAAAGACAGCACAACTAGCCCTGGCCTGTGTAGCTCAGTTGGTTGAGCATCCACTCACGCATCAAAAGGTCACCGGTTTAATTCCTTGGTTAGGGCACGTACCCAGGTTGCAGGTTTGAACCCCGGTCAGGGTGCATACAAAAGGCAACCAGTTAATGTCTCTCTTATTGATGTTTCTCATTGATCTCTCCCTCCCCCTTCCTTTCTCTCTAAAATCAATAAAAAAAATATTTAAAAAAATAATAACATCAGATTTGTAGAAATGATCCAAAATGAAGTTTTAACATAAACTAGAGCAAAATGTATTTACATTGAAATTTTTTTGACAAGGCAAAAGTTAAGCCCCAGACCTGGCTGATATAGTTCAGTTTGTTGGAGCATTGTCCCATGCACCAAAGTGTCCCAGATTTGATTCCTAGTCAGGGTACATACCTGGGTTGCGGGTTCGATCCCCAGTTGGGGTGAGTATGGGTGAGTATGAGGCAACCCATGGATTTTCTCTCTCTCTAAAATCAATTTTTTTAAAAAGTTAACACCAATTTTTATTCTTCAGTCATTTTCAGTAAGTTATAATATGGGAAACATGCCTGGTAGAATCATACGCATTCAATGGAAATTGTCTATAGAAAACAACAGGCTGATGGTGAAATAAAATATTTTATCTTCTCTCACCTCTCCCTTCTCTCACCAGGTTAATCTTTAACTAAAACAAAGCCTATCAAGTAAAGGGCTTTCATGAAGAAATTAAAGAGAGAAATTACAGTACTAGAGAAACTAAGCATTTGCATACTGGAGAAACCACCTCAAACAACTGTATGGAATAAGAAGAAAGGAGTGAATATATCTGGAAGAAATTTTGCTGAGTATGACACTTTTGCCCAGCTTCTTGTCGTAATCGGCTGCTAAGGAAGAGAGAATATCATTTTCGAGAGAGTGTATTGTAAAAATGGAGACCCCAGTTTCTGACATTCAAGTAGAAAGCAAGGATGAGACGAGATCAGCAGAAGTTAGAGCTCAGGATGAGAGGCAGGAGGAAAAAGCATCGATGCTTTGCTTCAAGAGAAGAAAGAAATCAGCCAAAGCAATGAAGCCCAAAGCCGGCTCTGGAGCTGTGGACGTGGCCAGGAAGTGTGCTTCAGGAGCTGGAGCTTCTGATCAGCCACAGCCCCCAGGGGGGACCTGGGCCTCAATAAAACGTCTTGTGACACGCAGGAAAAGGTCAGGTTCTTCAAAGCTGCAAGAGCCCTCCGAGGCCAAAGTGCAACCTGAAGTCAGCGCCGAGGATGCTAATCTTCCTAAGAAAAAGGCAAAATCCAGACTTAGGATTCCCTGCATAAAATTCTCAAAGGGGGAGAAAAGACATAATCATTCCGAAATTATAGAAGATGCAGACTGCAGCATCCAAGTTCAGAGAGAGGCAGAAAGGTTGGATACAAAAACTCCAACCAAATCGGATGACCAGGCAACAAAGACCAAGTTGACCCAGGAAGTAAGTGGAGAGGTCTCACAGAAAGGGGGTGATGAGGTCTGTGAATCAAATGTGAGCAACAGCAGAACTTCTCCTGGAGAGAATGTGATTTCAGTAGAACTTGGGTTAGAAAAGGGGCATTCTGCTATTCACACAGGAACTCTAATCCTTGAAAAAGACATTGAAACAACTGAGGAAAAACCAAGTATCCAGCCCCAGCAGACAAGCCCACTGGAAACTTCAGAAGCAGAACATCAGCTACCAGTGGTTTCTGATGCTCCCCGCTCACCGGCAACCCCAGATCAACAAATTGCGGAAGAAGCCAGAAACCATGTCCTAGAAAGTGGACCAAATGGGAAAGACCATGAAAGTGGAGAGATTGTAGCTGAAGAGATTAAGCCAAAGGATGATGAATTGAGCCAGGAATCCGATTTTAAAGAAACTGAGGTCAGTGCAGAGAAACCCAAACCGGAGGAACACAAAAGAATGGAGCCCATTGCTATTATTATTACAGATACTGAAATTAGTGAATTTGACGTTAAGAAATCTAAAAATGTCCCCAAGCAGTTCTTAATTTCAATTGAAAATGAGGAAGTAGGGGGTTTTGCCGAGTGTGGTTTTGAGGGGAGAACTTCAGAACAATATGAAACACTCTTAATAGAAACAGCCTCTTCTCTTGTCAAGAATGCTATCCAGTTGTCCATAGAACAGCTGGTTAATGAAATGGCCTCTGGTGATAATAAAATAAACAGTCTTCTACAGTGACTCAATTTCCAGATCATGGGAGGGGGAACAAGTTTAATGATGAGTTATTTTACACAATTGTGGCATTTCTTATTCATTAACAAATGAGAGATTTTCATCTGTGGAATTTAAAGGTACAACCTCAGCCCAGAAGTGTTGAAGAATTAATCGTTTATGAAACTCTGCCTACCACTAAAACGCAGCTACTTCTGGATGGAGGACGTCAGCGCAGATCACAATAGCCAAGTGACATAAAAGGAGTTGCTGAGATGGCATGTGAAGATGTATTTATTGAGCACTTACAATATGCCATAATCTCTTTTTGGTCCTCTGATGTCACAGAGCCTGGTTTCCTTCTGATAGTTCAACTCTGTGTACAGGTGAACATGACATTCAGTTTTCAGAAACTTTTTGTTACAGTGCACATTTATCTTGTTAAAAATGGTGAGCTTTTTTTGGTGTGAATGTTATTTATAGTTGTTACACTCCTAGGCAGCAGTCTTACCTTTAAAAACATTGCATTTTCCCAATTTCAGCAGAATATGCATAGTCAAACTTTAAACATGAGTGGTCTCCAGTCTTGCTCAAGTCCCTCACAAAAGCCATTCACAAATGTATCCAACAGGCAAATCATTACCAAGTGCCAAGCTGTGCGAACACAACGCTGAGAGCATTCTCCCTCGCCACCTTCCTTCTGCCCCAAACAGACTTGTATAAATCCATGTCTGCAGGGGATCCTCCGATGAAAAGGTTCAAAACAAAACAAAACAAACAAAAACTGAACAACAGCAAGAGCAAAAAGGAAAAGAGTGCTTGTTACTTTCCATCCGGGAGAAGGCAAACTCCCCAGGTAACAAGTCACCACAGAACAAGGATTCCTGTTGCAGGCTGACTGCTCCCGAGACCTCACTCCTCAACTCTCCTCAGAAAGTCATAATCAGTAAAAATATTACTCACTCCTGACCAAGAATGAGCCAAGTACAAGGCTGAATAGAAAGTAAAACATTATTGCTAAAGCACAGTACATTTTAAATGTCCGTATTCTTTCATTGTGCCTGTGTGTTGAGACACTAGGAAAAGACATTTCACATGGACATTGGAAATTACATTCCTCATCATTTTTTTTTTTACAGTACAGCTAATTCCTTACCAAAAAAAAAAAAAAAAAGAACTTATAACAATGAGAAGGGCTTATTTGCATTTTATTCAGTTACTGAACTCATCGATCTAATCAGTGATTGCCATCCTTTTTGAAAAAGGGATTCCATTTCAATCTTTTCTTGTGGCCATACTACTATAATATACTTCCTTAGCTCTCAGGTTGGGCTTCAAACTGTACAGTCCCCCACTGTTCAGGTTGAGTGACAGTGTTACTCTGAAAGTAGGTAAGGAAGGAAGAGCTTTCACTAGAGTTGTGTACAGTGTTTGCTAAAGAGCATTTGTACATTCCTAGAAAAGAAGAATGTACAGTAGATGATTTTAAATGATCTTGTGACTTCCTGAATTATTTATGGACTGCATATAGGAAGTATGTGCTCATTTGTCCCGTAGAATCTTCTTTCTTTCTTCCTGTAAGTACATGTTGAGACTTCTGGCAGAAGAACCTAATCTGACTTTGGAACTGAACTATTATCAGTAAGATTCTTTGCTGAAAAGCATGCAGATTTTCCTACCTTCATGCTTGTAAACTTGGGGGGAACCCACCCAAATCCTTCAGTTCAACAAGACGAAAAGTGGATCTTTCAAAACACATGACTCAAAACACCAATTTCTTTTATTTGTCTAACTTTTAAACATTTTTTTTAAAAGATGGCTGAGTCATCCTCCCTAAAAATATTTCTTTTTAGTTCACTATATGTGGTGCTAATGGACGTGGACAGCTCCCAGCAAATATCATATATTTAAAAGTGAACAATTTAAAAAACCTGACTACAGTTGGTACATTTTACAGTGTTTTGAAGAATCCTGCCTTCATTTACTGCAAGATGGCTCAAGCCAATACCTTGCATTGTAAGTTTTTAATCTCTCATAATTGAGCAAAAAGTACACCACTTAGTTATTGAAAATATTTTGAAAGGTTTAGGTGTATTTATTTGGGAGTTTTAAAACTGGATACTAGGTAAATATATGTAATGAACTTCTTTTTGTTAAGAAAGTAACCTTTTATCTAGTGCTGTGTTTCTCATCCCCACACTGTTGTTTGATATATATTTTTATTAGAATATTATAATGGATTGTTTTTATGATGAGTGTACTCTACTTGCACTCATTCTTAAGTGGTTTCTCCTCAATC
This sequence comes from Cnephaeus nilssonii, assembly GCF_951640355.1. Lineage (NCBI taxonomy): Eukaryota > Metazoa > Chordata > Mammalia > Chiroptera > Vespertilionidae > Cnephaeus > Cnephaeus nilssonii. The sequence goes on from NC_137075.1 coordinate 79,739,706, forward strand.
TTTGCTACTGAAAATATCTGGTGAATTAATAAGTAGGATTCCAGTTTGAAAAAGAAATCAAGACATTAATTGGTTTCAACCTGATTATATCTTCCACGTGCAACATCCTACTACAGTGAATTCTAAGGTGATCCAAATTGTTTTGTTGTTATAGAAATCATTAGGAATCAGATGACTTAGAAATCTCTCAAAACTTTTTATTATAATGGTATTTTAAGCAATTTGACTGTATATGTAAGACATTAAATGAATATAAATAGGTTCTTATTCATTCACAATCCTTTAACAATGTTAACATGATCATTTAAAAGGCAATTTATAGCACATTTTCATTTAAATTTGCTGTGGTCGAAGTGTTGTCTTTAGTGAACATTTATTAATTAGTGGGATTCAGTTTCTCTTTGAACTCAGAAGTTTTTAAGCTGGTTGGCTTACTGGATGCTTGTTAAGTTTTCAGCATTATCTTCCCCCTTTTAAGAATCAAGTGTTAATTCACTTTGCTTTACAACCCAGAGAATATGAAAACTCTCCTCTATTTTATGTAGCATTATTCACTTAATATTTCCTTACAGAACTTTATAGGACATAAAAATAGCACCTGGTAACACTTAGGTAAAGGTAGCAGAAAACAAAAGAACTTTCAAGCAGAAATTATGTTCCCTGCCACCTCCTCCACTTCAACGAATAATAAACACGTGGCACACATGGAGTTCTTCAGAAAAACTCTGCATCATTTTCTTCCAAGGTAATCTATTTGACAGCTCGGAGTCTGTGATGATCTTAATTGGTCTACTATTTAGTGGAGTCTTAGAAACTCTGCTTTATTTCTGAGAGACTGTTTTTTCACCATTATGTGCGAATAGCCTTCCCACTAAAGGCTTTTAAAGATAGGGATCCTAACAGGGCATGCAATTCTGAGTTAACTTCATAAATTTCTAACTTCAAGTTGCCTTATTTTTTGCAGTTAAGAAATACGTTTTTCAGGGTTAATAGCAGAATTTTTTTAAAAAATTGTGAAACTTTAGAATCCCATTGTTTGAAAAGATCCTTTTAATGTCAACTTTATTCAACTATGTAAAAGTCTTTCTAATTTTATCTGACACTTAATACATCAGTTGACTTTCCTGCCCATCATTTAAGGTTTAGAATTCTTTACAAATTCCTGTGTTTTATTGTATGACATGAAGTTTCTTATTTTACAGAATTCAAGATTTCAATGCATAGATTTTATGGTACATTTTTAAAAAGTAGTGATCTCTATTTAGTTATAAAAATGTAACAGAAGGAAACTACATCAAATTTAGATGTCCCGATTAAGTTCAATTTGATGCAACATGTGTTGGGTATAACATATGCCAAACACTTTGACAAAGGGGACAGGCTGCCTGCCCTCAAAGAGCATTGTTAACCAAGGGAGCAGTACCAACAGCCCCTGGGACAGGCGTGAAGGCAGAGAGCCCAGGTAATGAATGCAGCAGTACAAGTCCCACGGAGGGGAGAATAAAGAGAAAAACAATTTTATCTGGGGTGGGAGGTGGTCATAGAAATACAGGGGCAGCTTGAAAGCATTCCGTTTCTAACTAGTTAAACGGTATATTCCTTCTGGTTTGTGAGCAGGTGCAGAAAAATGCCTGCATAATGTTACATATTTATAGTAGTTCTTTGTCTGTAAAACGTTAAGTGGGTGAGCTGTTATAAAAAGTTCCATATTGTATTTCTCATTAAAATTAGTACTATATTACTGTGGATCAGATGCTAATATTCAAGAAACAATCCTCTAGTAAAAAGGTTTCAACCTGAATTAATACGTGTACTGACTGTTAATATAGAATAAATGTCATAATGGCTCATGTTTATTTTACTTATTCAAATCTTTGAAGAGAAGCATGGTATATTACTTTCATTTCCTGAAACTGTGAAGATCACACTGATGAAAATACTGAGTTTACACTACAAACAAGTTCTCTGCTGATTGGGTGTGGGACAGACTTTACAATGACATGCCTTGAAAGAGCCCACCGCCAGCAAAGACACAAACACCTAAACCTTGAATTCAGTTTCATTGACCTGATTCCATGGAAAGGGCGATTCTGACTGGTGTCTCCTATGAATTTGACAGAGGTGTACTTGTTTTCATCACCTCTTGCTATATTCATTGTTCCTACTTTATATTAAACTACAAATTGTTAATCATCTTTATGGCTTTCTAAATAACGAAGCAATCTTGACGTGACAATGCTTAAATTATTAAGATGATGCCTGCTAAAGCGGAGTGTTTCAAAAGTTCTGAGTGTTGCCCTGGCCCGTGTTCTCGGTGGTTAGAGTGTTGGCCCGCACACAGCAGGGTCTCAGGTTCATTCCAGGTCAAGGGAACATACCTAGGTTGCAGGTTCGATCCCTGGGTTCGTGCAGGAGGCAATTGATCTCTCTCTCTCTCGCTCTCTCGCTCTCTCGCTCTCTCACTCTCGCTCTCTCGCTCTCTCTCTCACCCTCTTTCCCTCCCTTCCACAATCTCTAAAAATCAATGAGAAAAATATCCTTGGGTAAGGATTAACAAAAAACAAAATAGAAGTTCTGAGTGTTTCAAGAGTTTATTAAGACACTGATTTTTATTCCCCTCATGTTGACAATCCTGTTTTTTCTTAAACACAGTCCAATAGTAATAAATGGACTCTATGAGAGAGAGTATTTCCAATCTCTGGACCCATTTAAAGTGTCTTAAAAGTCCTAAAACTAAATCTTGCACCAAAGCAAAATATTTCATTAATGTACAAACAGTGTACATAGGGTATTTAATATTTCACATTTTGTAGAATTTTTAATTAAATTATATTTTTCTAATATAAAAGATACTCTACCTTTTGCAAAACTTGTCCTCACAGGCAATTCTAATTTCCTTTTTAGATCTACCTTTCATGCTGAAGTCTGGCGTTCCCAGCCCCTTTGTGAATATCTACCTTTTTATTTTCTCCCTGAACGCTTAAGATCTGCAGGGGTAACGCTCCCGAGCTTAGGAAAGAGAGTACTTGTGTGTCTTTGTACATGAGCACACTACACATCCACAGAAAATCCTGAGCAAAGCTGGCCACAGGCACCATGAACAAGTAAGGAAAACCTAGGTGAGGGGAGGAGGAGGGTGCAGTGAGTGGCCCAAAGCTTGGAAAACTCCCAAACTGAAAATTGTCTCTGTAAATGCCAGCCTATCCTAACACAACAGTACCAATGTCCAGCAGTTTCTGCACATTTGCAAGACAAGACACATCTCCCCATGACTCATTTGGTGGCTAGACTCAAATAGGACTTAAGGTCATATCTTGATCTTGATGACAGTGTAATTATGGAGCAGGAATTAAACCTGTCATATACTGCTCACAGCTATACTTGTGGGCTAAACCCCAGGCCTTCTACTTCTGCACTCCTGGGAAATGGGGGAGGGGGGACTGGGGGCACAAAAGCAGATGCAGTCATTTGTACACTTGTACCAAACCTTTTTTCCCCCAAATCCCTACTTTGCCATCTGTACCTTTAGGTCACAGGTCTGGTCAGTATGGCTACAGGTAAGTCTCTGGGCCACATCTGTGATCAGTCACAACCACAAATAATGCAGCTACAGGCAAGCATGCTCCAATCAAATATCATCCTTTGAAAACTACAGTGAGGATATTTCACGTGGAATAGCTATTTGCAGCATACTAGTAAAGTCAGAATATCACTTCTCTACACAGATCATCCAAAATCAGAGTACTTCCAGCATGCTCACCAGAATGGTTAGATTTGTCCTGTACTCATACAGAACGCCATACAATTGGCCACTACTCAACTTAGGTGAAAAAAGCCAATCTGACTTCCTGATCTTTTATTGAGAAACTAGTGGCCCGGTGCATGAATTTGTGCACATTGAAAGGAAATTAAGTAGAAGAAATATTTTAATATCGCTATTCACCATTTCTCTATAATAGAAGTGTCAACCAAATTCACGATCGACAATGACAGATTGAAACACACGTGTAATTGGTGCCAGCGAGAGCTTTATATGTATCACACATGTGCAAGTCAACTTAGCCATATATATATACATATACATATATATACATATATATATGTGTATATATATATATATATATATATATATATACACATATATATATGTATAAAGTTAGGCCTACTTTCTGATTTAGCTAAACCTTTTCCAGCCCAGTGAAGCACCCCAACTTCTCTTTCAGGTAACTGTCAGCAACACAACAGTAAATATCAACACGAAGCAGATTATTATTGTAGATCATGCAGGGAGAACAAAGGGTAAAATATTTAACTGCAGCAGTGTTTGACTATAGTCTACATAGTGAGAAAACCTGAAGTCATTTTCAAGGTCCACCATTTCTTACTTCTTTTCAGTCGGGTCAAGTTTCTAATCTTTCTAAATCTCCATTGTCTTGCTAATGAAAAGAAAATAGGATTCTACTGAGTCTCCTATCTACCTACTCCAGGACTTCTGTGAGGATCAAATGAAATGAGGCACAGGAAAATGCTTCACAGACATTGGTTAAAGTGTAAAATGTTTGCACCTGGCTATAAAGCAAGTCGTGTTCCTGGGCTGAAGAAACTCCAAGAAAGCTAGTTGCTAGGGAGAGGAAGCCTGGCATTGCTACGTGACATCATTACCCAGCACCCACAGCGAACGTTCTGGGCTGGGCTGGGCTGTGGGCCGCATTTTGTGCCATGGGGTCTTGGCAGCATTGACTGCAATTTGGTGGGCTGTCGCTCTGGGGTGGTGTCAGGGCCTGTGTCCCATTTGGGGGAAGCCGAGTGTTGCTTTGTCGGCGCCAGGTCTGTGGTGCTGTTTCTTTGTAAATGGCCAGTGTGCGACATGGCAGCTCCTGTGTTGAACGTCTGCCCCCTGGTGGTCAGTGTGCATCATAGTGACCAGTCGGATGGTCGGAGGGACACTTAGCATATTAGCCTTTTATATATATATATATATATATATATATATATATATATATATATATATATATATATATATATATATATAGAGAGAGAGAGAGAGAGAGAGATACCACAAACAGCTTTATCAAAAATTTTGTTGATTTTGGAGTGAATTTGCTTAGAATTATTCTTAGTATTATGGATTGCCTCTATACTCTTAATGTCTGACTAATGTGCTTTTTCTGATCTGTGAAGGGTTGAATAGTGAATGATGATCATTATGGTTTATTAAGCTCTAAGGCTTTTTCATATTGGGTGATCTTAATTTTTTCCCATTAAGATATAACTTACACACATATAACATCCATCCTTTTTAGTGCAGAGTTCTATTTTTTTTGTTTTGTTTTTTTGTTAATCTGCACCTGGGGATATTTTACCATGGATTTTTAGAGAGAGTGGAAGTGGGCGGGGGGGGGGGGAGGGGAGACAGAAAGAAATAAATGCACATGCCCTGACCAGAGCTGGGGATTAAGCCTGCAACTGAGGCACATGCCCTTGACCAGAATTGAACCTGGGACCCTTCAGTCTGTGGGCCAATGTTCTATTCACTGAGCCAAACCAGCTAGGGCCAGAGTTCTAAATTTTGACAAATACATACAGTTGTGTCACCTAGGGAGTATTTTTTCATTGTTCTTTATACAACTGTGTATTTTAATTTAATATAATTTCCTGGATGCATCAGTGAAAACTGCTCCTGCTGCAGAAATTAAAAATAAGGGCTTCTTAAATCCAGCACTTAAACCAGAATAAGGAAAGGCAGGGCTACCATGCATAGCTGTGCAAATTCTGCACTGCCCAACTCCAGGAGAAGCATTTGTTTGGTAGTGGTGCCCCCTAGCGTTTACTATGCCTAATCGGCTTGGCCATAATGGTGGCTCTGAACACAGCCACCAATTTGAAAGATCTGCAAAACTTGTGGTGTTAACTGTGAAACAGGAGATGTTTCAAGTAAAATAGAAGTCTTCCATTTACGTGCCTTTCTTCCCACGCTTTAAAACAGTGAGATAAAAAGAGAGGACAGGATCCACTGAGCTCATGGCATCAGACTTTGCACGTGTGAAAGAAGGGTAATGTTGGTAAATGAGAACTGGTCCAATACAGACTTCTGAGACTCATTCCACGGGAATCTTTGGTCTGCATTTTAAAAACTTTTCCTTTACCTTTGCAAATGTTATATCATTTTTCTAAAGAACTACCATAGGTTCTTTAGATTTCCCTCCCTACAAGGCACTTACTACAAAACGCAAGTGACCCCAAATAATGTTAATATTTACCTATATGGTTTGGACTACCATATTGTTTCCACTACAGAAAAATGTGGCAGTGCTAAATTCACGAGATCTCATTCTTTTTCTATATATTTTTATTTATTTCAGAGAGGGAGAGGGAGAGAGAGACAGAAACAGCAAGGATTAGAGAGAATCATTGATCGGCTGCCTCCTGCACGCCCCACACACTGGGGATTGAGTCCGCAACCCGAGCATGTGCCCCCGACCTGGAATCTAACTGTGACCTCCTGGTTCATAGGTCGACGTTCAACCACTAAGCCATGCCAGCCAGGCAAGATCTCATTCTTCAAAGGCCTACTTGGTCCACACAAGTCTCACAGGGACCTGAAATTCAGTAATAACATAGATCCTGACTAGAAAAGCAAACCTGATTGGGACTAAAATTCCAAGGTCTTACTGTTAAAGGCTCACAAGAATCCTCAGAAATGCTTGACATAACAATCACAATAAATGTGATCTTTTTAAAGTTATCTGTTGCACCTTGATCAAAGGAACATCAAGATATTGCAGTACCTAATCTATACTAATAAAAGAGTAATATGCTAATTAGACCGGGAGACCTTCCAGACGTCCTTCCGGACAAAGCCAGGGGCTTGGCCGGCCTGCAAACTGCCCCCAAACAGCCCTCAGCCCCTCGCCCAGGCCAGCCAGGGCCCCCAGTGGGGACTCTCACCCCGATGAGGGCGTGACCAGCCTGCAAAGGGCCCTCAGCCCCTTGCCCAGGCTGGCACTGCCCTCAGTGGGGACTCTTATCCCAATGGGGGCGTGGCCAGCCTGCAAACTAGCTGAGGCCCCTCACCCAGGCTGGCCCCGCCCCCCAAGGGGACCCCCACCCTGATCCGGGACCCCTTTCAGGGCAGACCAGCTGGCCCACACCCATGCACCAGGCTTCTATCTATACTAATAAAGGTAATATGCTAATTAGACCGGGAGACCTTCCGGGCGTCCTTCCGGACAAAGCCATGGTGGCGGGGCCGAGGCAGAGTGGTTAGGGGCGATCAGGCAGGCAGGAAGGTGAGCGGTTAGGAGCCAGCGGTCCCAGATTGCGAGAGGAATGTCCAACTGCCTATGGAATCGGGCCTAAACCGGCAGTTCGACATCCCCCAAGGGGTCCCCAATTGGAGAGGGACATCCCCCTGTGCATAAATTTTGTACACTGGGCCACTATTTTATTATAGAACTCTAGGAAGACCCTCATTAGTCATGACTCTATAAGGTAAAGCAAGATCCAGGAGTAGCTAAGTATTAAAAAAAATAGTGAATTAGCCCTGGCTGGTGTTGTTCAATGGTTAAGGTGTTGATCAGCACACTGAAGGGTCACAGGTTCAATTCCTAGTCAAGGGCACATACCTTGGGTCAAGGGCATATATCTGGGTTCTAGGTTTGATATTCACCCCTGGTTGGGGAATGGGGAGTGTGTGAGAGGCAAATAATTGATGTGTCTCTTTCACATCAATGTTTCTCTCTCTCTCTTCCCCTTCCTCCTTCCCTTCCACTCTAAAAAAATCAATGGGAAAAAATATCCTCGCCCTAGCAGATGTGGCTCAATGCTTAGAGCATTGGGCTGAGGACTGAAGGGTCCCGGGTTCCATTCCAGTCAGGGCACATGCCTGAGTTGCAGGCTCGATCCCCAGTAGGGGGCATGCAGGAGGCAGCTGATCAATGATTCTCATCATTGATGTTTCTATCTCTCTCTCCTCTCGCTTCCTCTCTGAAATTAATTTAAAAAAAATTTATCAGTGAGGATTAACAACAATAGCAAAAGTGAATTAAATAGTGGTGCCTAATTTGAACATAATATAAAAGATTCTTGCCCTAGCTGGTTTGGCTCAGTGGATAGAGCCTCGGCCTGTGGACTGAAGGGTACTGGGTTCGATTCCGGTCAAGGGCACATGCCCAGATTGTGGGTTCGATCCTCAGTAGGGGGTGTGCAGGAGGTAGCCAATCAATGATTCTCTCTTATCATTGATGTTTCTCTCTCTCTACCTCTCTCTCCCTTCCTCTCTGAAATCAATAAAAATATTTAAAAAATAAAATATTCTTTTTTTTAAAGATTTTTTTGAGCCCAGCTGGTGTGGTTCAGTGGTTGAGCATCGACCCATGCACCAAGAGGTTGCCGGTTCGATTCTCAGTCAGGGCACATGCCCTGGTTGGGGCTCAATCTTCCGTGGTGGCTGTGCTAGAGGTAGCCGATCAATGATTCTCTCTCATTGAAGTTTCTATCTCTCTGTCCCTCTCCCTTCCTCTCTCTTTCAAATCAATACTAACATTTTTTAAAATTATTTTTTATTGTTTTAGAGAGAGGAAGGGAGAGGGGAAGAAACATTGATGCTGGCTGCCTCCTGCTTCCCCCCTACCCCCACCGTGGGATCCAGCTCCTGCAAACTGGGCATGTGCCCTGACAGGGAATCGAACCAGCAACCTTTCAGTGCATGGGACTATGCCCAACCAACTGAGCCACACGGGCCAGAGCTAAAACAGATTCTTAAAAGGTGCACTGGTGCCACCTCTGGGTCAGATTAAAAATTTACACAAATTATAACCTACAATCACTTTTTAATTTCACAGAGGCCTTGTTAGAGACACAACTGCTTAATTCAAACATTACATAAATATATTAAAAACTGTCATGCTCCTTAATACATATCTGAATTTTATTAACAGCATTTTTACATGTTTTTTATTGAATTGAGAGTAAGGGAGAGAGAGAAACATGCATTGGCTGCCTCCTGCACACTTTGTACTGGGTGGGGATCAAGCCCACAACCCTGGCATGTGCCCTGACCAGGAATTGAACCGGTGACCTTTCGGTTCATGGGACAATGCTCAACCAACTGAGCCACTCCACTTGGGTATTTTTTAATCTTTTTCTTTTTTAATCCTCACCCGAGAATATTTTTCCATTGATTTTTAGAGAAAGTGGAAGAGAGAAGGAAAGAGAGAGAAACGTCGATGCAAGAGACACATCAATTGGTTGCCTCCTGCCTGTGCACTGACCAGGGCCTGGGTTGGGGAGGAGCCTGCAACAGAGGTACGTGCCCTTGATTGGAGTTGAACTTGGAACCTTTCGGTCTGCAGGCTGATGCTCTATTCACTGAGCAAATCCAGCTAGGGCTTTTAAAGGCTGAGATAAAGGATAATACAAATAGAATTTAATTCTGAACTAACACCTCTCATACTCTCTAAGAACTTCAAGGATGACTGAGATAAAAATCCCAAAATTTCTCTTGACAACCACCATAAAACTTATTTTAAGCTTTTAGACCAGGATTAGTAAACCTCAGTACTACTGGCATTTTGGGCTGGGCAATTCTTTGTGGGAAGCTGTCCCCTGCGTTGTGAGATGTTTTATCAGTAAAGTAGTCCTCTACCCACAAGATGCCAGTAGCAACTTTCCCTCCACCCCCACCCAGTCTGACAACCAAAAACATCTCCACATTGCCAAATGACCCCATGGTGAGGGGGGCCATCTTTGTGATGGTTAACATGTGTCATCTTGACTGGGCCACGGGGTGCCCAGATATTTGGACAAACACTATTCTGGGTGTGTCTGTGAAGGTGTATTTAGATGGGATTAACATTTGAATCAATAGACAAAGCAGACTGCCCTCTCTAATGTGAGTGGCCCTAATCCAGTAAGTCAAAGGCCTGAACAGAATAAAAAGACTGACCTTTCTTAGAGTAAGGCAGCAATTTTCACCCAGTGTGCCGCAAGAATTTTTATTTTATTTAAAAATATTTTTATTGATTTCAGAGAGAAAGGGAGAGGGTTAAAGACATAGAAACACCAATGAGAGAGAATCAATAATCAGCTGCCTACTGCATGCCCCCTACTGGGGATTGGGTCTGCAACCTGGGCATGTGACCAACTGGGAATCGAACTGTGACCTCCTGATTCATAGGTCGATGCTCAACCACTGAGCCACGCCAGCCAGGCGCTACAAGATTTTTTAAAACATGCAATACCTTACTATTTTAGTCAGGGGCAGTGACCTCTTCTCCCTTAGATTGTCAAATAAAAAAAACAGCTGCCCTGACTCGGTAGCTCAGTTGGATAGAACATCACCCGGATATGCCAAGGTTGCAGGTTCAATCCCAGTTCAGGGCACATACAAGAAGCAATCAGTGAATGGATAAATAAGAGGAACAATAAATCAATGTTTCTGTGTCTCCCTTCCTCTCTCTAAAAATCAATAAATAACTTAAAAAGAAAAAAGACAACAGCCAACACAATAGTTGTCTGGTGTAAGTCAAAATTATACCTTTTTTTTGTCAGATTGGCAAAAAATACTTTTTTGGTGTGCCAAAGAATTTTAGCAATTAGTTTATGTGTGCCATGAGATGAAAGGTTGAAAACTGCTGGAGTAAAGGATCTTCTGCTTGACTATAAGCTGGGACATTGGTTTTTCCTGCCTTTGTGGAGCTGCTGGTTTTTGAACTGGAAGTGCACCATCAACTTTCCTGAGTTTCCAGCATGCCAAATGTAGATCTTAGGACTTCTCAGCTTTCATTTTCTGTCGATCCAATTCCTTATAATCAATCAATCAATCTCTCATGTGTCAACTTGACTGGACCATAGGGTATTCACACAGATACACACTCACTTGCATCCTGTTGGGTTGTTTCTCTGGAAGAACCCCAATACATCCTGGTTGAGAACCACTGTTTTAGATGATTGTTACTGGAGGAGAAGCAGTAGGGAGCAAATAGGGAAGAAAGAAAAAAGCAAAGCAAGAAACTTCTGGGAAAAGTGTAGATATTACCTTTCTTTCCAGAAATGGTGGTTGGATTGTGGTTGCTAAGAACTGGATTCACTGGTACATTTTTGCATCACACATCCAAAATGTTACCTGGCACAGACTACTTACCTTGACACTAGGAAGGTATGTGGCAGATACTACTATAAAATAAGAACACATTCTGTAAGCTGAGATAGTAAAAGATGTTTATGATCAAGTCACATTAATTTATTTGTCATAAAATACATCAAATCCACTGTTTTTCTTCCATACAAAACTTTCTAAAAGAATGTTTCTGAAGCAAACTCACAGTACATACAATGTATTATTGATTTCAGGCTCCTGTATCTTGCTGTGTTACTTGTATTTGAATATTTCTTCTGTGGGCCTTGTTTCTTGTATAAGTTTTTGAAATCCAAGTTTCTGTGAAAGTATTTAAGTTGATATCTGATGGTTTTATTTGGCACAAAATAGAAGAGTTGATGACAGTTAATGTCAACTGCACTGAGGCAATATCTACTAAGCAATCAAGTGCACAGAGACATCCTGAAGCACAGTGGATTCTTCAAGGTCTTGACAACAATCATAGTGTGTGATTCCTTGTATTTAAGACATCCAGGTTGGGCTGTGTAATCTCACCAGTTTTCAAAAAGTCCAGCCATACAAACACAGAAGTACAGCACGGAATACTCATTTACAGATTTCACTCTAGGCATGTAAAAGTTAATTATAATAAAATGCCACAGAACTACACTTAGTTTAAAATATACAAAGTCACAGATTATATTATGAAAACTTGTCACTTGGCCTACTCTTCAATTACTACAAAAAATCGGTACTTATCAATGATTTGAGTTACACCATCAAGACTATATATGCCTGTGCAAATCAACATTAGTGGAATTATACATTTTCAGGTTCTTTTTCCATGGTTTATATGTGTTTTCTTCTATTTTAAATGAAGCCTTTCCAACACCATTTTAATAGAACCTAATGAATTAGTTTTAATTACTCCATTTCTTGTCTCCATCTACTTTTTAGATGACTTACATAAAAAAAATGAAAATATTTTACCATTGCTTTTCTTCTTTTTCCTAGGTATAAACAATATGTTTGGAAAAACTTTCAATAAAGCTGAAATTGATGTTTATTCCCCAAAATGAAAAAGGACTAATATCCTTCTGGGTAAAGTCTAAAGAAAAATACTAATGATTAAGCTATAGTAGAATAGGAATACTGGCAACACTGTTGTTTCTAGAGTATTTGTAAAAAGTAAAAACAGGAATATTGTCAATTGAGTGTTGAATAGTACATGACTGCTTCTAAGATGTTCTAGAATGTAAGGGTTGGAATATTGAAGTTAATAGATTCAACTATACTAGTAGAATACATGTAATTTTCTTTATATGACTGGTTTTTATCAATAATAATAAGAGCTTAACACAGTTTTAATACAAATCCTCACAACAGCCATGTGAGGTAGGGATAGCTTATATCTATTTTACAGACAGAAAATCAAAAAATCAGAGCAAGAAATAATAATCTCAAAAGATACAATATAAATCAAGAAATTCTGGTTTTCTTATGAGTCAGACCCCACTTATCAGATAGTGAGTTCTTATAATATGCTAATAAAGACAATTATTGAAATAGTCTGTTTTTCTCCAGGAAATAGCTATGTGTAGAATCTGGAAAAGAAGGAAAAATTCTAACCTAATCCAAGGGGAAAATGTCTGTTTAATATTTGCCTGATACATTGATTACGGTGCACATAGCATTTCCAGTTTTTAGTTTGGTAATAATGATGCAAACCATTATGTATGGCTAAAATTATTAGCTCCATTTTACAGATGATTAGTCAAAATTAAAGGGTTTAGCTGGAAGAACTTTTTTTATACAAAGTAAATCTTCTAAGTGAGAAATCATATCTTTAAAAAATACACTCAGGGCACAGTGTTAGTCATACCAGTTATTTTAAAAATATGCCTGTTGAACAAATGAAAACCAATTAAGTGGGTCAGTCCCACACTACTACCCACTGGTTCTCCAGAACCCAGCTTTGGAGATTTTTTTCTATAAAATGGAGTTAATATTTTTCCACTTCCTAAATCAGAGAGTATCATGAAGACTAAGGAAAGAACATTTGCTTTGAATTCCTAATAATAAAATAACTATGTGAATAAGAATAAAAATATAGTTAACCACTATTTTCTCAACCCCCACAAATGTAGATATGTTTCTGCTTTAAATTTATGTTGTTTATCATGGTCAATCAACCCCAAATAAACTCTTACCATTTCTCCAGACCCTGCCCTGAACTGCTGCCCTGCCCCACAACTTATATGCACCCCTAATCACATCCTTTAGATACAAACTTTTTGTGTCAAGGACCAATGTCTGAGGAAGTAGTAAAAAACAGAGAAAATGTATGAGAAACAATAAAAATGAGAAAAATGAAATTTTACTTGAAGATGGCTAAGGAATATATCCTAAATAGCCTAAAAGACATGAAAATCAATGTTAATATTTGTGTTCATCCTATGAGATGAAATGTTTGAGGGCAGTATGCGTTAGAATAATTACTTGAATTATTTAAATTTAACATTTGATAAAGGCCCAGCCTGCGTGGCTCAGTGATTGAGTGTCAACCTACAAACCAGGAGGTCATGGTTTGATTCCCGGTCAGGGCACATGCCTGGGTTGCCAGCTCAACCCCCAGTGTGGGGTGTGCAGGAGACAGCTGATCAGTGACTCTCTCTCATCATTGATGTGTCTCTTTCTCTTCCCCTCTCCATTCCTCTCTGAAATACATACATACATATATATATGATTAAAGTTCTGACCCCGAAGAGCAACACATTTATTTTAACCACTCACAATACAATTGATCCTGTATCGATAGCTAGTTAGATTTTGCTCTCAGCACATATCAGTCTTGACCCCAGGAAGCTTTACTCACTTGTCTAAGGTAGAAACTTGACTCCTTTAGACAATGCCCAATGGTTTTATTCATTCAACCCTCAAGAAAAACTTACCACTTCATAATTCAGCTAACCTCAATTTACCCAGAGAAAACCTTTGCACCCCTAGAATGAGGTGGATTACTCTTTGAGCTCCCTCCTGACTGAACTCTGATGCTATCAGGAAATGTCCTCAAAGGTCATGGTTGATACCTGGTCAGGGCATGCCTGGGTTGTGCGCTCAATCCCCAGTAGAGGGCATGGAGGAGGCAGCCGATCAATGATTCTCTCTCATTGATGTTTCTATCTCTCTCTCTTCCCCCTTCTCTAAAATCAATAAAAAATATATTTTAAAAAATAAGAAAACATTGGATTAAGGTAATAACACTGGGGTGTTAGTCATGCAGATCTATCTGAATCTCTGTCTCATATCGTCATCTCTGTGTATGTACCTTACTGTTACTCTTTAGGATTTTTTATCTCTGACCTTTCTCCTTTTCTCTCTTTTTAACTAAAATATTTTCTATTAAAAATGAGGTATGCTCACAATGTTAAACGGTAAATAAAAGCCATGTAAAATATTGCAGAGCTAATAAGTAAAACATAATTTAAAAACTACTCATGATTTGGTATAGCTATGCTTAAAACATATTTTATACATTGTAACATAGTTATGCATTAAAATAATTACTAATTTCCTATATGGCAGAAAATATTTTAAAATAATTCTCTAGGGGCTTATTCATGTGAAACATTAGCCAAAAGTGCCAGTCTAGAGTATTCTTTAAAAAATATTTCATTTACTTCATATTAATTTGATTTTACTGATTCTACAACCTGGAAAAACTTAGAAATTCTATAAATAACTCTTTATTCTAAAGTTCCATATTACTACATTGATTTTTTATTTCTAAATTGTGAATTAATTTATGAGAAGTTCACAGTCCTCCTTGAAGGTTATTTTAAAACCATGAATTAATATCTTACAACAATGTTTATTAAACTATGGATAAATAGTAAAGAAAAAAAGTTAACAGAACTTGAGGAAAATAATTTATGAATAAAAAAATGCATGTGAATTCTATCAGAATTGGTATTTCTGAAGAAACTGCTACTCAACTAGGATAGTGTCCACGTTTTCTTGTGTGAGCTCTGACTCTAAGGCACAAGATGAGTCTAATTGTTCTTGCGACAAGCGAGAACTTTTCAGGGGGACATCAGACCAGCTTTCACAATATGGCTGAAATCTCTGGGTTAATGCATTACCAAACCTTTGGCATCGGTTATATCTGTAAGATTTACCTTTGTGTGTATACATGTGTTCCAGCAATTGACTCTTTCGAAGAAATTTATGACCACAGATGGTACAACTGATTTTTCTTTTCCTTGAAAAAGAAAAATTACAGTTTAATTCTACTGGCTCTGTGTCTTTGGAGATCAAGGACACTTGACTGATCTGCAAAGGCTCTGTGGTACCCCGGTTTGAGTGGTCAGGCTGTTGCTCATTTTCCTTAACAATGAAGGAGCTGAGCCTGCGGCATTCAAGAGCTTCGTTATTTTCATTAAGTGGGTGCACTTCACCAAGGTCATTACTTTCCAGAATAGAAGCAGGGACACCAAATGGGAGGGATCCAGATACATGGGTATGGAGATGTTGTCTTAGGTTACCACGAGAATCAAAACGTTCTCCACAGTAATGGCATAAGTGAATTTTGATACTACTTTCGGTGAAAGTGGGGCCTGTCATCTCGGATGAGGATGAGGAGTGGCTCTGGGAGATCACGGATTCTGGGTCACATCTCTCCTGCTTGATGGACACTGGAGGCTTCTGGTGTTCCTCCGAGGCCTGGGCTGCAGGATGGACCTTCTGCTGGTCAGTGCCATCATCCAGCCCAATAGCAAGAGAAAGCTGCAACTGGGGGTGGTCACCCTGGACAGCAGCTCTGCTTCCACTGTTACTGGAAGGAGTTTCTTTGACCTCCAGCCCCTGTTTGACAGCTGTCTTTTGGGCTGTAGAGATTTGGATGCCGTACAAATTTGAGGACTGCACCGTCTCTGGTGAGAACACTTGATTCATTTCAGTTGCAATGTGAGAAAGGTAGTCGGCATGAAGAAAGCGAATCCCTTCCTCCAAACGACTATGATCCACAATCTGTTTTGGTCCTTTCCCCGTGTACATAATGTGCAACAAATAGCTGAATATGTCAGGCTGGATGTCAGTTGGTTGTATTTTTATGCATTCACTGTTAAAAATAAAAAACAGACCCACACAAAATGAAACAACCTACTTAGTCTTTTAGTTAACATATACAGTCTTAGACTAAAGCAATTTTTTCCTAAGAAGTTCAAATTTAGCAATCTGCCTTGATGAAACACAGCAACAAAAGTTTAAAATTTCATTGGGTACCAGTTTTATGGCCGAGCAACCAGTCTCCATGTCTCCAATCTACTGCCGAAAGTTAGGAAATAGATATCCTGATTAGTTCAATGTTTATGTAGTGACTCCTAAGTGATACTAGCTGCCAGAGAGTAGAAAAATTACAAATAAAATAGGTATCCTGCTTTTAAAGAACTTAAAAAATCTATTGAGTATATAACCAAAAAAGGGACTCAAATAAATACCTATACACCCATGTTCATTCAGTACAGCATTATTCACATTACCCAAAGGGTAGAAACAACCCAAGGGTCCATCAACAGATGAATGGATTAACACAATGTGGCACACAGATACAATAGAATATTATTCAGTCATAAAATGGAATGAAGTTCTAATACATACTACAACATGGATGCACCTTGAAAATTTGATAAGTGAAATAAGCCAGATACCAGAGGACAAGTTTTGTATGATGCCACTTGTAAGAAATATCCAGAACAGGCAAATTCATAGAGACAGACGGTAGTTTAGCAGTTACCAGGAGCCTGCGGAAGTGGTAGTGAGAAATTGTTACTTAAAAGATATAGTTTCTGGGGTGATGAAAGATCTTAGAAATAAACAGTGGTGATGGTTGCACAACATTGTGAATGTAATTAATGCCACTGAATTGTACAATTAAAAATGGTAAAATGACAAAATTTATGTTACATATATTTTATCACAATAAAAATATTTTTAAAAATTTAAAGAGTGTATTGAAATTGGTAATATTTAGAATTTAAGTTATGCTAACCTTATTTTGTCTTCCAAACTATATTAATATATCTACTCTTTAAATCACAAGTGAATACAGGGATAACTTTGAAAAGCTTTAAAATAAGTCCCAAGCCAATTTTTTACATATGAATCTAGAATTCAGATAACAAATGGAAATAACTGTGTAACAAGAAATCAGGGAACACCCTGAAAAATTAGGATAAAGACAACCTGAGGAAGTGTTGGATGTCAAGGACAATGGAATTGGTCGATGGACTCCCCTTCCCTGAAGCAAAAATTTGTGTGAGTGAGTGCATCAGAAAGCACTGGTGTCAGTATGCTGACAATCCTTTTCTTTAGTCCTGAGATCTTGGGATTCCCTCTTGGGCTTCACTCTTAGCTTTGACCCACCCACTTCCACAGTCTGTGGCAGGTGTTTTCTATATCAGCACAGAGCTCTGTTATCTGAGGATTTTCAATTACTCAAGAGATAACACATAGCAGGCTGCCACCTTTGTATCTCCTGGATTTACTGTAGCAAGGTACCTGGTACACAACAGGTATGAGAGGTGAGCCAATCCACAGCTCTCAAATGAGACTGATGTGAAGGTAGTTTCTAATCTAGTTTCTGCATCGACACAGAGAGGTAACTCTTTGGCGTGGCAGTAAAGGCTACCCATTACTTGATTCCGACTCTAAACTCCTCAGTACTTTGTGCCATACATTCCAATCATTCTGATCTAGCCTGGTTCATATCTGCATGTTTTCCTCTACCTTCAATAAACTTTCTTGCATTCTTCTACAACATCTATAAAACAACTCCTGATCCTTTAAAATCTAGGGCCACTGTAAAACCTGTTCCAATCTTCTCAAAATAGGGCTGCTGACACTCCACTCTACCTTGTGCAACACTTCTATTATAGACTTACCACATTAATTATTAACAACAGTAACTTACAGTGCAAAGCTCCTGTTCTAAGCATTTTAATTTTATTAATTTATTTAATTTTATCAACACCATGGGTGGGTACATTATTCTAGTGTTTTACAGAGAAGGAAACTGAGGCACGGAGAGAACAATTACACAGCAGTTATTTTCTTTACATACATCACTCTTTTATTAGACTACAAATTTCTCAAGGGCAGAGAGTATAACTTATTTGTTGCTGGGGACTGTTACAGTGCCTGACATGTAAGTGCTCAATCAATAGTTGAATGAATGAACAATTTAAATAAATGTATAATTGAGCTCTGGCCGGGTAGCTCAGCTGCTTGGAGCATCATCCCATACACCAAGAGGTTGTGGGTTTGATTCCAGATCGGGGCATGAATGGGAAGCAACTGATCGATATTTCTCTCTTACATTGATGCTTCTCTCTCTCTCTCTCTCTCTCTCTCTCTCTCTCTCTCTCTAAAAATCAATTTAAAAAAACAACACATATCCTCAGGTGAGGATTTTAAAAAAATGAGAAAATTAACTTTCAAAAAACAAATAAATAAAATTAAAAAATTAAAAATGTATAATTGAGGCTGGAATTTTAAGTATTTCATGTAAGGTCTTTTAAAAAATCATAGACTGTTCTATCATTTTCAACGTAGGATAGAATAAAGCTATTCTTTACCAAGAGCTCAGAATCTGAATACCACTTCCCAGCCCTCTGCCTACATACCTATTCTACTGGGGTAACCTAAATTCAAAAACGCTTTTAGAAAAAATATTTGAAACAAATGACCTTTGAACTGTAATATGGAATATAAGGTGAGTAGAATTATGACATCGAAACCTTGATATGAAAGTGTTATGGATAAAAAATCAACAACTTAGTGATTAAGAGCACAGACCTTTAACAGCACAGATCTACGTTTGAGTCTAACTTATTAGCCTTAATAGCTGTATAATCCTGGATGGGCAAGTTACTTAACAACTGAGCCTTGATTTCCTTTCTCTAAAATAGTATGGACAATAGTATAATTTACATCAGGTAAATACTTAGTGCTTGTATAAAATAACCCTTCAATAAATTTGAGCTATTATTGTTTTTATTCTTATTTTCCAATATGAATCCTTCACACTGCATTTAATTACTGATATATAAAAAATATATAACAAAATTTTTTTTCTTCTTAGGTAACCCCTAACAAGAATCCCCCAAATGATGTTATAATAAGGTTTAGACATATCACAGTATTCAAACTCTTCAGATTTACAAAAGCACATCCTTACCTTGTTTGGTGAATAAATATCATCTTGAAATAATTAGAAAAAGCAGCAAGCACTGCTCTGTGGGCTTTGAAGTAAACATCTCCAATAGCAACTGTGCAATCACACAGAAAACCAAATTCTCGTTGCATGTTCAGCTGCTGCAGAAGGACAAGGCTATGGCTAGCTGTGTCCATTGTGGCTCTGAGAAAAAGGAGAATATAAAGATTTAATTTACAAAATTGGCTACAGTTCACATAAGCCTGAGTACAAGGAGACCTACATTTAAATAAAATTATTCAATAATTTTCTTTATTTTAATCCTCATTGAGGATATTGATTTTAGAGAGAGGAAAGGAGGGAGAGACAAATATCAATGTGAGAGAGAAACATCGATCAGTTGCCTCTCATACGCACCCAAACAAGGGATGGAACCCATAACCTAAGTATGTGCTCTGATCTGGGACTGAACCAGCAACCTTTTGGTGTATTGTACAATGCTCCAACCGACTGAGCCACCCAGCCAAGGCAACAATTTTCTTATTTTAAATTAGTTTACATTCCATATTATTTTGTATTGCCCTGGCTGAGTGGCTCAGTTGTTAGAGCGTTGTCCTGATACACCAAGGTTGCCAGTTGGATTCCCCAGTCAGGGCATACAAGAATCAACCAATGAATCATAAGTAAGTGTAGCAACAAATTTATACTTCTCTATCCCTCCTTCTCTCTCTCTCTCTCTCTCTCTTTCTCTCTCTCTCTCTCTCTCGTGTGTGTGTGTGTGTGTGTGTGTGTGTGTGTGTGTGTGTGTAATTTTGTATTAGTTTCAGCTGTGCAGCATACTGGTCAACAATTTTCTATTAATTTCACCCCAAACTTAGCAAACACTAAATCCTCCTAATATTACAATTGGTATCAACTCTGCTGAAACCATAAATATTTTTTAAAATATATTTTATTGATTTTTTACAGAAAGGAAGGGAGAGGGATAGAGTTAGAAACATCGATGAGAGAGAAACATCGATCAGCTGCCTCCTGCACACTCCCTACTGGGGATGTGCCCGCAACCAAGGTACATGCCCTTGACCGGAATTGAACCTGGGACCCTTCAGTCCGCAGGCCGACGCTCTATCCACTGAGCCAAACTGGTTAGGGCGAAACCATAAATATTTATGGCTTTTATTCATGTGGTAAGAAGGTAGCCTGGTATGAGTTGACACAGGAGCAGAAGGAAGGCCTGTCCTCTTTTATCTGTGCAACCACAATGTTTTTAGTCCTCAGTTTTCTTCACTGGAAAAATGGGAATGGGATATTGATCCTTGCCTCAGAGCTAAATGAGAAGTTAGGTGAAAAGCACCGTGTAATTGAAATGCTCTTCAAATGTTAGCTATAAATATTAACAACATAACAGTGTGTCCTGGCTGGGCTAGAGGTGTCACTGCTCGTTAGGGGTCCTCAGTGTGCTTAGGGGACACTGGTGTCCTAACTACCATACAATGTTTGGGAAACTTATCAGTCACAGTAAGGTCAGGAGCCCTTAAAATAGATGTCAAGCCACATCCCCTGATTTACATGAGGCCTGGAAGTCTCATAGCAAAGAACCTAAACCCTGATCTTAACTGGATTCAGACACATATACCATAAGTATGGAGAGTCCTGACGGAAGTAGAATGCAGGATGGGTGCACTAGTCTCAGGGGGAAAAATCATGCATGAGGAAGAACTTGCAAAAGAATTCTGGCAGAGAAGTCTAGTGTGAGTACTAGGGCATTCAAGAATGCTGTGGTTCCAGAGAGGTGGGAGGCTGTGCTTCACCACCTTCTCCACCCCAACTGTTCAGAGAGCCCTGGTGCTTTAGGGAGAAGGCAGCTATGGTATAGAGGGCTGGGAGAACCTCCTCTAAAAAAGCAGACCTAAAAAGGGACTGAAGTTTCCTTTCTAGCCAGAGAATCCAAGGGATAAGCAAGTGAGTGTAGGGTTACCTGTCTAGACATTGGCAATAGCTTGAGCAGCAGACAGCTGAGTGATTGATAATATAATAAAAATAGCTAACATTAAATAGAGCTTCCTATGTGTCAGGCAATATTTCACTGATTTAATTCTCAGTACAAGTCTATGAGAAAGGAACTACTCAATGAATCTTACATATGAAGAAACTGAATCAGCACAGAGATTTAATTTACCCAAGGTCATTGCTAGTAAGTGGCAGAGCAGGGGATTCAAACTCAGGCACTGGGTTCCAGGACTCAAATGTCCTCCCTCTCTCCCTCCCAGAGAACATGACACACAAACTAGAGGAGCCAAGGGAACAGTCTGGATTAGACAGCAAGGGGCCCCGGGAAGTCTCAGCAATATGTGGAGTAAAATGTTTGCTCCTGGGAGGAAAACTAGGGACCAGGGAGTTAAGGGTGGGGGAACCGCACTGTTTAAACTTAAAACAAAAACAAAACCTTTTATGCAAGTTTTATATAATAACTAGATACCTACATGTAATCCCTTCCCCTCATTTTTATTTCTTTAATTTTTATTTTATTGTTGAAAATATTACAGATGTCTCTCATTTTCTCCCTTTTTGACCCTTCCACCCCACCCTCACCCTACCCCAGGCCTTCATTTTTTATTTTTTGTAAAATTTTTTTTTTAATCCTCACCCCAGGATATTTTCCCATTGATTTCTAGAGATAGTGGAAGGGAGGGAGGAAGTGGGGAGAGAAACATATCACTTGGTTGCCTTCGGTACACACCCCTACCGGGGCTGGGGAATCGCAACCAAGGTGCGTGCTCTTGACTGGGAATTAAACCCCAGACCCTTCCGTCCCCAGGTTGATGTTTTAACCACTGAGCCAAGCTGGCCAGAATGAAAAAAAATTTTTAATCCTCACCCGAAGATATGTTTTTTTAATTAATTAAAAATTTAATTAACTTTTTTTTTTTTTTTGAGAGAGAGAGAGAGAGAGAGACCAATTGGTTGCCTCCCACAACCACTCTGACTGGGGATTGAACTTGCAATGTGGATATGTACCCTGACCAGGAATCAAACCCGGACTGTTTGGCGTACAGGATGATGCTCTAACAAGAACTTACCTTCATTAAAAAAAAATATATATATATATATATTTTATTGATTTTAGAAATGAATTGGGGAGGAGAGAGAGAAAGAGGAACATCAATGAGAGAGAATCATTGATAGGCTGCCTCCTGCATGTGCCTTGATCAGGAATCAAACCGTGACCTCCTGGTTATTGGTCGATGCTCAACCACTAAGCCAAACGGCTGGGCTTCCCCTAATTTTTTAAAATGATATTTCCAAAAGACAAGTAGGTACAGGGAACAATGTAACAAACACCCACCCTCCCACCCCTAAGCACAGAAAGTAAACATTATAAGCATGGTAGAGACCCCCTGCTATCTTCCCCCTCATTCCATCTTGCCTCCAAAGGTAACCACTACCCTGAATTTGGTGTTTATGATTCTCCTATATATTGTCACAATATTACAGCATCTGTATATATCCCTTAAGAAGGTATGGTACTATTTTACATTTTTATATAAATAATATTGCACTTCAAGAATCCTGCAAGTTGCTTAAGTCTACATTCACACATTACTTTTAAAAATCCTACTTATTCAAAAATAAGTTTCTCCCTTTACTCCCCCAATTAAAAAAGTAAACACAAAACTCTTATCCCTTACATTCTCATTTTAAAGGCCTTTAAGTAACAATGAAATAACAAGATAACAAAACCTACCAAGACTTGAGCCTACCTCTAAGAATATAAACAAAATCTGAATTGTGGGTATTATTCCAATTGGAGATTTCAGTATGTAAAAAACATGCATCTTAGATTCAATGAAATGGGTCAAAGTGAAATACCTTAAACTAGCCTATAAATTGTCTCCAAACCCCTCTCCCCCAGATCATAAACATTTTCACTAGTCCTCTACACACACACACACACACACACACACACACACACACACTCTACATTAATAGAATGAACTACTGAACCATATAGAAATGAAAATAGCACACTAAAAAGCCACATATAAAAAAAATCTTGTGTTGCCCTGACTGGTTTGGCTCAGTGGATAGAGTGTTGGCCTTCGGACTGAAAGGTCCCAGGTTCGATTCCGGTCAAGGGCATGTACCTTGGTTGCGGGCACATCCCCAATAGAAGGTGTGCAGGAGGCAGCTGATAGATATTTCTCTCTCATCAATGTTTCTAACTCTCAATTCTTCTCTCTTCCTCTCTGTAAAAAATCAATAAAAAATATTTTTTTAAAAAAAGAAAAAAATCTTGTGGTTAATCATGAGTAACAGTTAAATTCACTTATTGAAAAATATTTATTGAAGAGAAATTTAATAAAGAAAAATATTTGAAAGCATGCATTGAACAAGGCATAGGGACAGAAAAAAATACATAGCTACTGAAATCAAGAAGATTATAAGCTAACAGGGGAGATAAAACATAGTAATTACAACATGAAGTGACAAGTGCCATAGAGCAGCTCGGAGAACAAGTTATGTGAGGGGGAATAAATAACAGGAAACCCAATGGAAAATAAGCCATTTGAACTGGACTTAGATGAATAGGCAGAAGGTGAACATAGCATCGCAGGCAGAAAAAACAGAATGAGTAAAATTACAGGGAGGGATATAAATATATAGATAACCGAAGAATTCAGTTGGGCACAGAAAAAAACAAAAGTAGGTAGATCCCAGTCAGGGCACAAAAGTAACTAACAAGATGGGGTCAGCTAGCTCACTGAATATAAACTAAAAGGTACTCCACTGGTGTCTGTTAAGATGTTTTCTGTGAGGGAGAACAGTGTAGTAGTTTAAGCCTGACCTCTGGAATCAGACAATTTGGATTAAAATTCTTGCTCTGCCACTTAGCTGTGTGGTCTTCACAAAACACAACTCTCTAGTCCTCCATTTCACTTATAAAATATGGGTAATGATGGTATCTATCTCACAGGTTAAGATGATGCATATAAGCACTTAGAAATGTGGTCCCATAGTAAGTATTCAATAAATAGCAGTCATCATCACCACCACCATCATCATTTGGCTTCTGAGTCAAGACTAGTCAGTTTAGTTGGAATATATAAACAAAATTAGTAAGTGAAAGGCATAAATAAATAAATGGGCCTACTGCAATATCCAAGTAATGGTGCAAATGAAGGAAAGAATACGATACACCAGTCGTAGAACTGATGTGACTTGGCAGCAGATGGGATGTGGTCAGCTACAGAGATCAAGTCAAAGGTGAGTCTCAGAATTCCAGCTTGGGTAATTGGAAGACTGTTCATTCCTTCAGGTCATATTTGCAGAGTAACTGCCATGTGCAGGAGTTGATAGAAAGGCAGGGATGCCAAAGAAGAGACATAGAAACTGGCTTGATAAGAGTCAAGTTTCACTTTGGACACAGTGAGTTCAAGTGTTCACTTTAGGACATCCGAGTACACGTGTTTAGTGATCAGAGTAGAGACAACATGCTGGTCTGAGGCTCCAGAGAGAGCAGGGGTGGAGAGGAAGAGGAGGTCCTCTAAAAAAGACAAGGCTGAAGCTGCCGGAGTGAATGGGACTATCGCGTAAACTAAGAGAAAATAAGGTAAGAATAAATTCTTGAACAACACAGAAAAGATACAATAAGGGGGATAGGAGAAATAAGAGAATACACTGTCATTGGGGGAGGATAGGAAGGTGAGGGGAAGGTGAGAACCTTGGCAAGAGGAGGTGGCAATGACGGAAAATGCTGCAGAGTAACACCGGGATGAAGCCTGTTACAACACCCGCAAGTGTGTGACCAAAGGTTTTTGGTGACCTATGAAAACAGTTTGGGAAAACAGCAAAAGCAAAATATCTGACTGCAATGCTATACTGGAAAGCAGCAGCCATAAGGAGTAGGTACAAGTAAGATAGGTCATTGAGGATGCTGCAGATTGAAGATAACTTTCAGGCTAAAGAGGGGGTGGCACCTCTAGAGGCCAGAAGGAATGCAATCAAAAGTATAAGCTTAGCAGTTAGCCATGGAGAAAAGAGGGATTTCTTTTTCTGACGGTGGAGAGGAAATGGTCAATGTGAGGAGAGAGTATTCAAAAGTATTCTTTTAGATATCACTGATTTACAAATTAGTAGTCAGTCCACATGCAAAGGGAAGAGGTAAGTTTAGGCCTTGAAAGGAACCTAGAATAAGTGTGGATGAGACCGTCAAACCTCAGAGGGAAGGTAGGGGAAGGGAGGGGGAAAGGGGAGAGATCAACCAAAAGACTTGTATGCATGCATATAAGCCTAACCAATGGACACAGACACCAGGGGAGAGAGGGCATGAGTGGGGAGGTGGGGGGGGGGGCATGGGAGGATAATGACACATATGTAATACCTTAATCAATAAAAAAAAAATATATATTTGAAATAAAAAATATTTCTTTAATGCTAACATAGAGCATTTAAGTTTATAGAGAATTTCACATATACTTATTTCTTTCTGCTTCAGATAATTTCTATTTTCAAGTTCATTCACTTTGTCATTTAAAAAAAAATTTTTTTTAATATATTTTGATTTTTATAGAGAGGAAGGGAGAGGGATAGAGAGCCAGAAACATCGATGAGAGAGAGACAACAATCAGCTGCCTCCTGCACACTCCCCACTGGGTATGTGCCCGCAACCAAGGTACATGCCCTTGACCAGAATTGAACCTGGGACCCTTGAGTCCGCAGGCTGACGCTCTATCCACTGAGCCAAACTGGTCAGGGCCACTTTGTCATTTCTTATCTATTAAATCCATTCAGTGAATTTTTTATTGCAGATAGTATATATTACCAGACATGAGCAGAGCAAGGACTATGGGCCAGGTACAGAAACTCACAGGGCAGAGAGCCCTGGATGCCTAGAAAGGGGCAAAACTAGGAAAACAAGAACTTTGCCTCCAGGGTAACCTATTCTCCCCTAGCATATCACTGGTCATGTGGTTTGGACCCCTGATCTTCTCATCCCCAAAGAAACCATCTAGCCCTAGCCGGTCTGGCTCAGTGGATTGAGTGTCAGCCTGCGGACTGAAGGGTCCCGGGTTAGAGTCTGGTCAAGGGCACATGCCCGGGTTGCAGGTTTGATCCCCAGTAGGGGGCATGCAGGAGGCAACTGATTAATGATCCTCTCTCATCATTGATGTTTCTCTCTCTCTCTCCCTTCCTCTCTGAAATCAATTTAAAAAAAAAAAAAAAAAAAGATAACATCTAGGCCTCAGTTGTATTTCAGCTCCAGGCCCAGATCAGCAAAACCAGACAAGTGATGCAGTGGCTGCCTCAGGATCAGCCACATTGACTAATGACCCTGCCCTGGCACCAACTAATCATTGGAGACCACGACCTGGAAAGAGCACCCCTGGAAAGCTGATGAATATTCCATTAAGTCCCTCCCCTGGGACCTCCCCTATGATTTCCACCTGCAAGAGAGATATGCTCAGGACAAAGGATCCAGTGCTCGCTCTCCCTCCAAGGAGCATGCCCGTGCCATTCCCTTCTCCCTCTCCTTCCCCCAAACTCTAAGGAACCCCATGAGACAACAACCTGGTACAATGGGCAGCCCATCCTGGGTTAATCCCGAGCCTGTCTCCAAGGCCCCCTTTTCTCGGACTTCTCAGAGAGCCAAAGCAGCCCGGTCTAGGCTCTCCTGGTGCTTCTTTTATGTCCTTCCTTTTTCCACTCAACTACTTTTGCTGCCATAATGGACCCAGTCCCCTCTAGCTCAGTGCTGTGTAGCCCTTCCCTTTGGATATCCCCATCCCGCAACCGTTTTTCCTTAAATAAATTAAAATTTTCTTTATTCACCGTCTGAGCTATTTAGCCTGCCCATGCACCACTGACTTTAATCTTTCAGTGTATTTTCACGTCAAAAATTTTCATCTTATTGTTACTTTCTATTTCTGTTGAGTTTTTTTATTTGTTCACACATTACTAATTTTGCTTTACATCCATAAGCATAGTTACAATAGCTGCTTAAGATCTTCTCTGCCAAATCCAACCTCTGAGTCATCTTGGGGTTAATCTCCATTAATTAGGGTGATAATTTCCTGTTTCTTATTATGTGTATTCATTTTTGGTAATATCCTAGACACTGTGATTACTAAAGACTTTAGATTCTACAACTGTCTTCCAACAAGTACTGATGCTTTTGTTTTTGTAGATAATTAACTAGGCTGGACTTAAACTCCAAGTTATGTCTCCCTATGGTTCAGATATTTCAGTGTTAGGTATGTTGTTTAAAGGCTATTCAACACACGTATAAGTTTAGGAGTTGGCAAGAGATTTGAGCTGAGTTTATATGCAGTATTTAGACCTTTCACTCATCCTTTCTAGGGTTTTCCTGCTTACTTTCCAGCTGTGTGGTCACTCTGAACTCTGTCCTCCTTTCTTCAAGCAAATAAGATTACAGGTTATTATCCCAGTTTTAGCCATCCCCTCATGTCACCAACTGGGGCCTTCTCTCAGGATAAAAGCCATAAAAATGGAAATTTATCCACGGCTGTTCCCTTCTTCCAAGTACAGTCTCCATTCCAGTTTCTGCGGGCATTTTGTCACTCGTGGATGACATCTGGTAGCTTTCAAACTTTTTTTTCAAGTTTATAGTTTTCATCTCAGTAAAACTATAAATTTTTATAAATCTCAACCTTAATAGAAACTATTCAGCTATTACCCTTGATCAGCAGTTCTAAAAAGTTCTGGTCTCAAAATCCACTTACATTCTTTAAATATATATATATATATATATATATATATATATATATATATACACACACACACACACACACACACACACACACACACACACACATCTATTACCCTAGCTAGTTTGGCTCAGTGGATAGAGCCTTGGCCTGTGGACTGAAGGATCCTGGGTTCGATTCTGGTCAAGGGCACATGCCCAGGTTACAGGCTCAAACCCCAGGAGGGAGCATGCAGGAGGCAGCTAATCAATGATTCTCTCATTATTGTTTCTATATCTCTTTCCCTCTCCCTTCCTTTCTGAAATCAATAAAACTGTATTTAAAACAGTATGTTTATATATATATATATATATATATATACATATACATATATATATATATATATATATATATATATACACATATATATATTTTTTAATATTTTTTTTTAAAGAGAGAGAGAAACATCGATTGCAACCTAGGCATGTGTTCTGATCAGGAATCAAACTGGAGATCTTTTGCTACACAGGTCCACACTCAACCACTGAGCCATATCGGCTCCATTTACACTCTTAAGAAAAGTATTACAGACTGGGAAGAGCTGTTGTTTATGTGGGTTACCTTAATCAACAGTTACTATACGAGAAATTAAAGATGAGAACTTCTAAATTTTAAAATTTATTAATAACAATAAACCCATTAAGTAACATAAATAATACATATTCTTTTCTAAAACATTTTTTTAAGTGAGAAGGGTGGTATTGTTTTATATTTTACAATCAAATATTTTTTTAATATATATTTTATATTTAAAGAAATCAAATATTTTTTTAAATATATTTTTTTTATCTTAAAGAAGAGAGAAACATCAATGAGATTCATTGATTGGCTGCTTCCTGCACGCCCCCTACTGGGGATCGGGCCTGCAACCAGGCATATGCACTTGACGGAAATCAAACCTAGGACCCTTCAGTCCACAGGCCAATGCTCTATCCACTGAGCTAAACTGGCTAGGGCTATTTTATAATCTTCTTTAATACCAGGCTTTAAAAAATATAGCTGGCTTCTTTTCTATGCTTCTTCTCTGAATCTGTTGCCATGTTGTGGTTCACATATATTAAGAGAATTTGGCCTTGCAAAAGAGAGAGATCCGTGTAGACCCACTGAAAGGGTTTCAGGAACTTCCAAGGACCACATTTTGAGAAATCTGCCCTACACTATATTATTTTGATTCTATGCAGTGACAAAGCAGGTACTGAATTAGTTCCATTTTATAGATGAGGAACCATAGGCTCGGAGAGCGTGGGAGAGGTACCCAAAGTCAGATAACTAGTTATTAGATGATGCTAGAAGTACTTCAAGTCTGACTTTAAACGCAAAGCCCTTTCTTCAAAATCCCCTTCTAGAACTTTCAACATATATATTGATGGCAGATTTTACAAATATACTGATTGAAATAAAGGGATAAATTTTCCAAGTTTATGAAATGAAACAGATTCAGATGTGTTTTAAAAAAAAAACAACTAGCAACTTACATACATAATACGTTCATTCCAACTTGTTTTCATAATAATAGACCTTTGATTATTTGAAGGCAACATAACCAGATTTTACCTCAGGTCAATAAAACCAATCCATCACAAAGTTACTAAAAACATTTCCTAATACAACCCACTTTGCAATTTATTGGTTAGGCTTTTATGTAGCCTTTGTTCATAGTTTCTTTGATCATCAATTTTATTTTGCCTAGTATGTGGAACAGCCAAAGTTTCTTATGCATACAGAAAGATCTTAGAGGTTACATTTGAGAATTTTTGGTGGAAATATTAAGATGTGAGAGAGGTTGCAGAAAAATAATTTATCATTTTATTACACTTACAAATACTAGAGCCAATATAAGAGTGCTACATATTAAAATACTTTATCTGTTATCCAAGTGGTGTTTGTACTACAATGGGGTTAGCATTATTTGAGACTACAAAAATCTTCTTTACTTACTAGATTGTAGTAACTCTAGATTAGCTCAAACTAAGTAAACTAGAACAGCTTTATTATCAGTATCTACATTTGTTTAATTCAAAGTCAGCTTGATATTCAATATCTTTGATTTTTATTTATTGAAAAAAATCTATTGTATATTAGATGACTCTCAGACCTAGGGTAGCCAGAACAATGTCCTGGAATATACAGCTTTCCATTGTCTCACGCTGTAAGAATCTTAAAAAAAAAAAATCTATAGGAGTAAGACATTTATTTCTGTGGAAAACAAATAGTCTTAGATATTTTCTCTGTGGTTCCTACCTCTGTGACTTTATTATTAAGGCAAGGAGATAGGAAAGTTGGCAGAGAAATGTGTACAGCTTTTTTGAGATACTCACTCATGGCTATAAATAAAAAGGTAAAAGCAGAGATATTCAAACTGCCACATGATAAAAGGTTTTTTACAATGATTTAAACTTTTTAATGGTACTTTCACATGATTGTGAAGGTGTAACCTAGAGAAGAATGTTTGCAGAAATAATTTTATCCTGAAATAGTGGCTTTTATTGCTGACTGTATTATAAAACTTTCCATGAAGAGTTGTACTGAAGTCTAATTCCTACTCCAGACTAACCCAAACACAATCCCTGGGGATAAAGCACCAATCCTTCCTTAAAAAACTCCACAGGTGATTCTAATAAGATACCTCAGTTAAGAGCCACGGCATTTGAAGAGAGGACAAAGAAACTTTAGAGCAAGCATGTCAAACTCAAAGGTTAACATGGGCCAAATAAACAAGGTTTAAGTTATGTGGGCGCAAAAAAACAAAAGCTTCAATTTTCATTGAAACATAGGTTTATTTCGATAGACATGCTGAATACACAGGGCTGAAATAAATGAGTAATCGTTAACATAAAATACAACATTTTAATAAAAATTAATATTTTTTCTTTAACATTAACTTACCAGACACTGAATAACTGCATAAATTAGTAAGTGTAACACAAATAAACCTATTTTTCTTGTTTTTCGAAAGTGAAATATTTCCTGTTGCGCACACCAAACAAGTCAGTCCAAGACTAATGACGTGACAATCGGCTGCTAAAATATTTGCTGCTAGTATTAGTGGAGAGAAATGGTGCGCCTGCGCTTAAGGCACGAAAGAAAAATGAATGCAACACGATTATAGTAACCAGTCATTAGCGAACATTGTAGTTCGTTATTAATAATTATGTATAAAAATTAAGTTACGAAATTCTTATTAAAACGTTTCTTACATACCGTTATATTGGCTGGGCCGCAAAAATATTCGTTGTGGGCCACATGCGGCCCATGGGCCGCGAGTTTGACATGCTTGCTTTAGAGAATACTTCAGAGAAAAAGAAGCAACTTCATAAGAAGTGCGAAAAATGTGGGAATAATACCAATTACATTAAGTGAACAAAAATCAACAATTATAATTCTAATTGTAACTTTAACCAGTTAGCCACATTAAGAAACAAAGTGCTCCCAGCCCTAGGCAGTTTGGCTCAGTGGATAGAGCATCGGTCCATGGACTGAAGGGTCCCAGGTTGGATTCTGACCAAGGGCACGCTTGTCAATTGCAGGCTTAATCCCCAGCCCTGGTTGGGGTGTGTGGGGGAGACAACCAATGGATCCAATGCATGTGTCTCTCTCAAATCTATGTTTCTCTCTGTCTCTCCCCCTCTCTATCTCTAAAAAAAGAAAGAAAAGAAATCAATGGAAAAATATCGTCAGGTGAGGATTAACAACAAAAAAAGTGCTCCCAAGCTAGTAGGATGGACAGTGGGGGCAAAGGAGGAACACACCATTTTCAGACTTCTTTTTAAAAAGCATTTAGGAAAAAGATATTTACTCTCATACACCTATTTTCATAATATCTAAAAATGATATGGAAATTCCAAATATTGTTTGAGGTAAGATCTGCAGTAATTCTAGACATCTGCTTATAAAAATCACTGAGAATATTACAGTAGAGGGTAAGAAGCAATCATGGTAGATGATACAGGAAGATCAGTTACGCTCTAGAAACCTTAACGGAACAGGGAAACGTTAGTTTGGGGCCTCCCACCTGTTGGCAGACACAGCCAGCTTATATCACATCTCTAACCCCCGTCTAACCAACATGTGGGATGCCTGATAAAGCCACAGCACCAGGCAAACAAAAATGCTAACACCAGTCTGTGCATAGGGGACCTTGAAAAAAAAATCAGAATCCTGTGAAGGAAAGGAAAAGATTCTCCCTAGTCCACTATAAAAAAATAAAGACTTCATTTCTGAAAGAAAAAATAAGGTACTAAAAGGACAGGAGAAAGTTGGAAAATAACAGTGCTAGTACAGATCTAGAACACAGTACAAACAAAAATGATAACTTCTGAATATAGGTAAACCAATACTTTGTTTGCCATGGAATGTTCCACAAACATGTTATCCACATGGGCTAATGAAACCCTTTGCTTAAAGTGTCTAGAGTTTTTCAGAAGGAACAAAAAGTCATTGTATATTGATTTGTAACCAGGGAAGAAATAATTAAGAAAAACTCCAAAAAATAATAACACTAAACACTTTTGCTAAAGATAAGATTAAAAAAACAATGCCTGCTAGCAAAGGGAAAGAAGTATTAATAAATTCAATCAATAACCCTGAAACCGATGTCTGCTTCAAACGCTTTATTTCCTCTTCCTCCACTCTCCCGAAGCAAGTTCAAATAGTTATCTTTCCTATCCTAGAGGGAATGATCCTGTTCAAGTTATCAACAGCTACTATTATAAGGAGTAAGTACCATGTGCAAGGCCCGTGCTAAGTGCTCTATGTACACTATCTCTTTTAATCCTCACCGTGACTATATGTGTTCTTTTTCTTTCCATTTTACAGAAGAGGAAAAACCTAGGTTTAGGACACACAACTAGCAAATGGTATAAAGCGGGGTACAAAAGTTAGATGTGACTCCACAGTCTGTGCTCGTAACTATAAACTGAAGCAGCATTTTTCTTGATATTCTTTTATCAAAAGACTGAAGTTTGCAATTTGGAATAAATAAGCAGAAAGGGAGCACAGGAAGTGGTGTAGAAGTACTTTATAATTTATCAAGATAAGAGCACCTGCATTGCTTTTTTAAGATGAGGGGGAAAAAAACATTCTGCAATCATATAAAACCCCAACTCTTTTCTGGCCCGGTTATTACTAAAATGGGCCAGTTTTTCTTTAACAAGATGGTCAAAGCAGCACCTACAGACCACTGCAAATAAATCACTTCGATTCAGTGGTGGGGAGGGCATTATGCAACACTTCCCAGCACAGCCTTCACCAGGATAGTTTACGGCCAAGGCACTTGGGCCCCTCCTCCCCAGAGCTAGACAGCCTGGCTCCTTCATATTCCCCTCAGGAGATAGGGTGGAAGCACACAGCTCCACTTTCTAAGGCACAGAGGGCAGCTGAAAGTCCTGCTCAGCTTCTCTGGGCAACCACAGGCGCCAATAAATCAGCCACAGGCGATTTCTCTCATCCCCTTCCTGGCTTGAAGTGGTTGTGAGATATAGTCTGTGCAAAAGAGCACAGACTAGACTTGGGAGATAAGTGATCTAGGCTTGAATTCTACTGCAAATGGCTATATCATGGAAGCCAAGTAAATCCCTGAGCCTACTTCCTGGTTTGTTTGAAAAAAAATGGAGACAATACTACCTCCTTTTGGTAAGTATAAGAAATTCATGCAGGTACTTAATAAAAAGCAACCAAACCTGAGCAGAATCCATCTCCACTACCTCCAAATAAGACATTCAGGGCAGGGCTGGGCAAAAAGGTGTAGCGAGTCTTGTGAGGTCCCTCCCTCCTTTTTTGCTGACCATGACTGTGATGTTTCACTGCTTCCTAATAACCTTCCAGCCATCAGTACTAATCTATTCTATGTCCCACCCATCATTGTTTTGTTCCCTATTAAAGAGCTGATGTCTGATCATGGATTAACAGTTTATTCTTAATTAAAACATAACAGATTGCTAAACTGGACTTTGATGCCTTAACCTTATGGAAGCAAACAATGCTGCAAATGTTGGTTATTCTTGCAGAGAATAGGGCTGAATTGGGAGGGGGGAGAGAGCTTTGAGCTTCAAAGTACATTATAGCCATTCTATTTCACCTAGAAATAGTGCCAATCCCATTTCTTAAAATACCAAACCCATCACACAATGACCCAATCTGATTTCTCAAGACTCTGGATCAGGCCCAGTATAATCACCTCTGACAAGACAGTCTCTATACCGAGTGGATTAAACTGGCACTGCACTCCTGGTGTGGTAGAGAGAACAATGGCCAAGGTGTCCGGAGCCCTTGAGTCCACTTATTCAAGAGGTGCGGGACCTCAATCAAGCTACACGCTTGCTCTTTAGGCCGGGTGTCCTCATCTGTAAAATAAGAGGGGTGAACTGGATTTTCCATAACGCCCCCTTTCAGCTTTAAAAATCTGTGATTACAAAGTGTACTTTACACACTTGGCAAAAGCCTGTGAGAATGAGCAACTTTACCAAAAAGACCTGATTCTCAAGAGAACGCACGCTCAATGTAATCCCTTGGGGGAAACAGGCGTTAATTTAGGAAACAAGTTAGCTGCTGTCAAGTTCCAGGAACAGTCCAGGGGCTGCTTGAGCAGCTGGTTTTCTCCCAATGAGTGCTAGCTAGGGAAGGAAAGTGATACATGGGGCAAGCTTTAAAAAGAAAGCCTGGATGTGCTTAGAATGAGATTAATATAATATGAAAAAAGAAAGAAATGAATCTTGAGTCGGGAGGGGTACTTCCTGCTCTAGAAACAAAGTAATCACAAAGAAGGTGGGGGAGAGGGGAGACATGGGCCTCTCGCAGGCTGCACCTGGAAACCCGCCCACTCGCGAGAGGTCGGGGCTGTTCGCGCGGAGTCGCGGCCGGGTGTGCAGCGGGCGTCCTCGCGCGCTCCCAGCCTGCGCCAGGCCCCCGACAACGGCCTCGTGCGGGCAGCGAGGGCAGCGGGGGCGGCTCGGGCATCCTCGGCCCAGCGCTCACTCGCGGTTGCCATCTTCCTCTTGGCCCTGATTGACATGTCAAACGGACCAAAAACACCCCTCTCCCCAGCTACTTGCATCTGTTCCGCGACCGGCGCAGCTGCAGGCCGCCGCCGCCCCGGGCGGCACGCGGCGGGAGGGACCGAGCCTGGAGCAGCCCACAGGGGCCGGGCCGGGCCGCGTCGCTTACCCAGACGCCGCCGCGGCGGGCAGCGGGCTCCTCCATGCGGGAGGGGCAGCTCCCGCGCCGCAAACGTCACGCGGCGGCGCCGGCTCACGCACCCCTTGGGCCGTTCTCGCGCGGCTTCCCGCGCCGGCCGCCCCGTGACGGGCCCACGTGACTGCGCGCCGGGTAGCCGCGAACGAGGGGCGCCGGGGCCGGAGGGTGCGTGCGTGCTTACGTGCCAGCTCGCCCGCCCGCTCGCTCCAGTGGCCAGGAGGGGGTCGGCCGGCGCTCGGCGCCTTCGCCACAGTCCCCAGTCGTGACTGTGTAGGCGGAAGCGTGGAGGCGAGCCTGAGCGTTACAGGCTTCCCACACGACCGCGTGACCCGGGGACTTTCCCCGGGGTGTGCACAATCATGGGCACCCCTTCGGTTCGGGAGTGGGGCTGGGGAAAGACGTGCCCGCGTGTCCAAGGGAAGAGGGATGAGGGCGCGGGGCCAGGGACGCTCAGCCGCGGGAGCCTGGGAGGAGAGGCGGGCTGGGCGGGGTGGGGCATGGCGGGGGAAGTGACTCCGAGCCAGAGGCCGACAGGCCCTTGGGAAGCAGGGTGAGGGGAGCGTGAGGGACGGGCGACCCTGAACGGACTGGCCACGTCCGGGACTGGGCGAGGGTGCCGGGACGCCCGGGAAGTACCGTGAGGGAGGGCCCCGCTGCGGGTCCTCCCGGGAAGGGCTCTGACTTTGGACGGAGTGGGAAAGCAGCATCCAGCCCTCGGGGAGTCGGGTGGAGCCCCGTCCCCTCCAGCTGTGCAGACGGGAGGAGGAGGTCCCACGCCTACCCTGGGGAGAGGGGCAGGAGGGGTGGTCCACTGCGGCCGCGCCGGCCCCCGCGGTGCGGGTTGCGCCAGTCTCCTCGGAGCCCGACGCAGAAACTTGTTGCAACAAACAGGCGACCGCGGGTGCCCCTAGCAGCCAGCGGCGGAGTGGGTGGGCGGGCGAGAGGGAGGGGAAGGCTGGCGGACGCCGCAGCGAACTGGTGGGCAGACCCGGAGTCGCCGCGTAAGCGGGGCCGGCTCAGTGCGGTGCGGCAGGCGCGGCTGTGCGGCAGCGGAAGTCCTTTGTTGCAGCACAGTCCCCGGCGGAGCCAGAACCTCGCCGCGCAGCCCAGCCCGAGCGCCGCGCTTCGCCGCCACTGCAGCTCGCGGCCCTCTCGCCTCCGCCCGCCTTTTCGCGGGGCTTATTTGCCTTAAACTCCCTAAAATCTCCGCACCCCCGGTTCCCGCTGCGGCCGGTGAGTATTTGCCAGTTGTGGGACAATTTGCGCAACTTTGGCCCGCGCCTCGGGGCGGCGGGCCGCTGGGCCTGGCGAAGTGCGGGGTCGGACGGCGCCGACCCGCGCGGGGGAGCCTGAGCGTGGCGGACGCGCCGTGAGGACCCGGCGACGGGCGGCTGCTGGGCCGCCTCCCGGTCCCGCCGTCCGCCGTCCGCCGGGTCCGGGACGTGAGGCCTCCCGGGGTCGGAGCAGAAGCCCCATTGGAGACGGGTTCCCACATCAGTTGCCTTCTTTTCCCTTTCTTTCTCTGCCTTTATTTTTTGGAGGGGGGGAAGGGAGGGAGGGGAGGTGTAGACGGAAGGCGGGCGGACGCGGCTGATTGACGTGCCCGGAGCCCGCTTCTCTGCTCACCGCGGCGGCTCCCCGACGGGTGGGAGGGGAAGCGTCCGGGAGCCGAGGCCGCAGACTTGGGCGCGCTCCGAGGAGGAGGCGTAAAGCCGCGCAAATTCTTGCCACGCTCTTTCCCACCCCCTCTTGCCGGCACACAAGCTTTTTTTTGTTCAGTAGAAAGGGTTAGGTCTCGGGTTTGGGAATTTTCAGTGGAAAAGATCGCTTTCCTGGGAAGAGTGCTTTCGCCTCCAGGGGTGGGCGCTTTCTAGAAGTTGTGTTAGTGTTGGGTCAGTGCAGTGCTGGATGTAGATCGGGAGTCGTTACCACTGAAATATGTAGGCTTGGATCTGAGCTCAGCCACCTCCCACTCTCCCCTTCTATCTAACCACGCATCTGTCTACATGTGATCTGAAAGGTTGGCATGAC
Organism: Cnephaeus nilssonii; assembly: GCF_951640355.1. Classification (NCBI taxonomy): domain Eukaryota; kingdom Metazoa; phylum Chordata; class Mammalia; order Chiroptera; family Vespertilionidae; genus Cnephaeus; species Cnephaeus nilssonii. The sequence continues at coordinate 79,777,003 of NC_137075.1, forward strand.
ATTCCCCAGATTAGGAGCGTCAGGGAGATGTTGGTGAAAGTCCCTGATGTTTTCTGGAGGCAGTAGGAGATTGGTGTGTGTGTAATAATATTCCTCGATCAGCGTGGTCGGTACCTGCAGAGTCCCCCCCCCGGCCTAAGTGTATTCCCACTTACAGTGTGTATCTGGGCAGGAAAACTATTCCGGGAACAATTTTCCCTTTGCCACTCAAACCCAAGGATTGGTCCAGGCTTTTTGAGGAGACTTAGAGTCAGTTTCTTGCGCTGAAGTTCAAGCCATTCTGGAGCAGATTTGGAGAAGGATGCAGTTATTAAAGATAATTTCAAAGCAATCACTGCCTTCTCATTTGAAACAGTGTATTTAGATTCTGTGAAACTTGGCCATTGCAAATGGATATGATGGGGAGAAGTGGGATACAAAATGATGAAGCTTGACTGAGGACTGGCCAGCAGCACCTCAAAACTTTCCTCCAGATCACTTGCTGGATATCGGATAAAGTCTCAATAATAACTGAATGGCTTTGGGAGCCAGATGGGAGCTTCATCATCTTAAATAGAGGAAATTAAAGCGTAGTGGCAGTGAAATGCTCCTCCAAAGATTAATAAAGACAGTTTGCAGTAGAGCCTTCAAATAACATCTTATATTTATTTTAAAAGCACATTTGTCTATTATGACCAAGTTTTCATCTTACAGGATAACTCAGGTTGAGCAGTCTCTCCTGAAGCCTTTCTATTCTTCCCACTCTTATGTAGTGGCCTACTTTGTGTGTGTGTGTGTGGGGAGGGGGGTGGCGTGGGCTAGGGCATCATTGTCAGAGAAAACAGAAACAATGCTTAACCAGGACCTTCCCAGGGCATGAACACAGTCTCAGCCACTTGCTCTGGCCTTGTGTTTTGATTTTGCTTTAACACCACAGTATTTTTGTGCTTAGCACCATTTCCCATTCTAACGTGTAGGAGAAAAGAAGTGCCTGCTTTCAGGCCTCTCCTCCAGCCAGGAAAAGTGCTCAGCCTTTGCTGTTAACCCCCTGGCTCAAATGGGGAGGAAACCATTTGGGATAAAATGCAGGAAGTGTTCCATAGATTTTTATTTTTGAGCTACAATCTGTCATCTTCCCCAAAACTCGAGGTATAGTTGAAAAACATTTGCTTGAGAGGTCACTTTGATCTCTATAGGATGTTTTCTCCTGATATTTTCTTCTTGTGCTAATATCCCTTACCATAAAATATTGAAATTATTTATTCTAATACTCTTTAAAAAAATTTAAATCCACACTCAACATGCTTTTATTGATTTTAGAGAGGAGAGAGAGAGACATCCGATGTGAGAGTGTACTGGATGACACTGCAACCGACTGAGCCACTCTGGCCAGGTCTATTCTGATATTCTTATATGAACCAAATCAAAAGTGATTCATGTCCCTTTTTTCCTCTCAAAACGGAAGTACTTTGCCCAGCTGGTATGGCTCAGTGGTTGAGCGTCAATCTATGAATCAGGAGATCACGGTTCGATTCCCGATCAGGGCACATGCCCAGATTGTGGGCTCGATGTAAGAGACGGCCAAACAACTCTCTCATCATTGATGTTTCCATCTCTTTCTCCTTTTCCCTCTCTGAATGCAATAAAAAAAACTTTTAATTAAAAACAATGGAAATACTTTATTATAAAATCCATGCTCTTTGTGAAAATTCAACCTACACTGAAGTTCATAAAATATAAAAATAAAAGTCATTCTGACTCCCACCTCCCAGACACAACCACTGTTAATAGTCAATTCCTTGTTTAAAATGAGAGAAAACAAGATTTGATCATAACTGTGCTGCTGTGTGTGCCTCATCCTGCCTAGGGATGGCCTGTCAGATGATTCATGGGCTCATGTTTTCTGTTCACTACTCAGATTGGTGAGAATTGGCCAGGTAGAGGAAAAGGAAATGTTTTGCATTGGGCTGATTTGAAATTCTGTAATTCAGTAGCAAGCATGAGAGTTTAAATATAACAGGGCTGCTATTTTAGGTCTGTCCGTATGAAGTACTTACTGTACCTTGGTGGGCTAGTGTTAGTTCTCACACTTTTAATATTAGCGTTGATGTCCAGCCTCTCATGAATTGATTTATACCAGCCAAACTCATTAAAACAAAAGTAGACCCTCACATTGTAGGGAATTTCATAATTTATTAGTTGGGAAGGAGTGGGTATACTTGCCATGAAGACTACTGCCAAGATATCCTGTGCTGCTGTGGGATGAGGGGTTCCTCTATTCAGAGGTAGCATGCCAGACATGAAGGAAAGGAAATTGGAGGAAAGAAGGGGATTAATGACGGTGGTTTCAGATGTGGCATGGAAGGAGATGGTACATATTTAAGATAGATTTCTAACTATATATTGTGGCTTGTATGGTAACTACAAGTGATCTTAGTGCAAGTACAGAATCACATGTTACTTAGCCTGGTATATTTAAGAAGAAGGAGCTGTGATGCAGTTGATGATGTTCTGAAAACAAAATAGTGCATACACATTCAATCACACATTGGTTATTTGAGTGTGTTGGAGACATGCATTTTTTTTTTACACTACTCTGAGTTTAAAAGAATTTTCAAAAACAAAATTGGGAAATTAAAGAATTAAATCACCAACCAAAATTTCTATTCATTGTCCAAGATGTATATAATCCTTTTTAGAGAAAACTGAAGAGCTCCATCCCCACTTTAATTCTTTAGTAGTACAGCAGGGCTTGCCCTGGTAAGCAGTGGGAGTCAGCAGATGGAAGAGGAGGTGGGGAAGGGGCAGGGCATTCTATGGGGCACTATGAGAATGGGGTGACTGCAAGGCTTAGAATGTTCATTCCAAAGGGACACTGGAGTTCATTGTCATTGCCAGAGTGTTGTCTAGTTTATAAAAACTGAAACTTAGGGCTATGATTCAAAAAAGAGTTTGAGCCGCATCTTATAATATGAGCATTTGATATCAGCCACTGAACCTGTTTCCTATTTACAAAATGAAGTTAATAAAAATACCCACCTCAGGGTTGTTGTGAGAATCAGTAGTATGATGCATGGGAAATTGCTTTGTGAGTTTTTGGCCACTGTAAAAAGGTAGGGCAAAGGTAGGTTTATAGTTGTTAGTATGGGAGAATAATACAATAATCAATATATATATATAAAAGCCAAGCGACCAGAACAACGGAACGACCCGTTGCTATGACGTGCATTGCAGGGGCCAACCGTGCATTGCAGGGGCCAACCGGCCCAATCGGAGCCCCAATCAGCCCCCCCAAACTAGCCCCCCCCCCCACTGGCCCAGCCCCGAACCGGGCCGCTAGTAAATAATAATATAAGTAAACTTTCACAAACTCACAACTGTAAACCTACTTTTGCCTGACCCTTTATATAAAAGTTGCCATGATTGAAATAGTGCAAAAAAAAAAAGATAAGCAAAATGAAATTTATCAAATATCAACCAAATATCAGGCTCAGGGAGGGATACAGTGATGACTAAAACAGTGCCCTGATGTCAAGGAGCTTGCAGCAAAGCAGGGGAGCCACATAATTATAATATCAGTGTGGTGATGGACATAGCATCCCAGTTTGAATGATACAAGATTTGTCTCCCTATAGTTGTAGGTACAGGCTGTTTTAGCAGCACAGAAGAGAGGTGTCTGAGAATAAGCTAGACACAGAAAAAGGTCTGAGCAAAGGGAGGAGCACGTATGAAAGCATGAAGGCTTTTACTGTGTTAGGTGCTGTAAGGATGAGGGGGGATCTTAAATCTTAAATAGATTTGAGGATTAAAAATGGAGTTAAGCTTCTTAGAATGAACACACTTTTTATGATCTCTATTGGTTTCATTTCATTGACTTTTTAAAATAGGTATTTTTATTGATTTTTAGAGAGGAACAGAGAGAGAAATGTGGGTGTGAGACCGGAAAATCGATCAGCTGCCTCCTGCACATTCCCTACTGGGCGTGTGCTCTGACCGGAAATCGAGCTGGTAAACCTTTTGGTGCATGGGACTATGCTCAACCAACTGAGCCACCCCAGCCAGGGCTTGCTTACTTTCAAGTAGAGAAAAGTGTGAAAGTTTTCAGGGTTTTGGTTAGAATTAAACATTTAAAATATCAGCTAGCCCAGCTGGCGTGGCTCAGTGGTTGAGCCTCGACCTATGAACCAGGAGGTCACACACCCGGATTTCGGGCTTGATCCCCCCGTCGGGGGCATGCAGGAGCAGCTGATCAATGATTCTATCTCATCAATGATGTTTCCATCTCTCTCTCCCTCTCCCTTCCTCTCTGAAATCAATAAAAATATATTTAAAATATCAGCTATAAAATTAGAAACAATACAATTGAAAAATATGTGTGGATCTGCTAAAAAGGAAACAGGGTAGGCCTTCCATCATTGGAGAGCTGCCTCACCAGTTACTCATTCAGCAGCCTTTACTGAATACATGTTATGTTGCAGAGAAACAAAGAAGCCAAAGTCCTTGCCTTTAAGTTGCTCATAATCTAGAGGGGACACCAACACAGGAAATTTTGGTAGCTGATTCTTACCATTTAATCTGTGACAGGCACTGTTTTATGATAAGTCTAAATGGTAGGAAAGATTCCCATTCCCATTCTCAAATAAGAATTGAGCGGGGTTGGTGTGGCTTAGTGGCTGAGCATCGACCCATGAACTAAGAGGTCACTGGTTCAATTCCTAGTCGGGCCACATGCCCGGGTTGTGGGTTCGATCCCCATGGGGAGCGTGCAGAAGGCAGCTGATCAGTGATATTCTGTCATCATTGATGTTTCTGTCTCTCCCTCTCCCTTTCTCTCTCTGAAATCAATAAAAACATAAAAAATAAAAAAAAAAGAATTGAGGTACAAGTTGGTTAAATAACCTGCTCAGGGTCACACTAACAAGTGGCAGAACCAGAATTTGAACCCAGACAGTCTGGTTAGTCTGCTTTAACATCCACTTCATGTTGCTGTTCTGATGATTAAAAAATATAGTGTAATAAGTGCAAAATGAGATAATACACAGTAATATGAAAACCTAAAATAGTGGGAGAAGGAGATGTTACAGAAGGCTTTCTGGAGGAGGTGGTAAACTGATTATTAAATGATATATGGGACACTCAGAAGAACCAATCAGCAGAACTAAAAATGGAGGTAAAAAAAATATATGAAGAAATGGGAGGTGCTGGGGAGACAAGCAGTTTTATGCTGCTTGAACATGAAGTTTGAAGCAGGAAATAGCCAAACAAGACTAGATGGGTGGATGGGGAGGGCATTGTATGCCTAGCTAAGGAGCTTGTACTTCAGCCTGAGGATAAGTGAAGGGAACTATTGAGGTGTTTAAGCAGAAGAATGGTATGGTCTTATTTTCTTCATGAGTTGTCTGAGGGTGAGGGGTCAGTTAAGGAGTGATGATAAAGGCCTGTGGAGTTCAGGTAAGGTAGTGATGGAATAGAGGGGCAGATTAGAGAAATATTTAGTGAGAAAAATGGGCAAGACTTACCTACTAATTATGAGTGAGGGGTCCCAGGTGATTTCCAAGTAGTCTGATTAGTGCATAATGTTGCCAGCTAAGATAGAGAATACAGGTGGAGGAGCAGTTACAGTCACAGAGTGAGTACTTGGAATAGAAATGCCACAAAATGAACAAGAATATGAATGCCACGTGCAAAAAGGGACTTTCTGGTCAAGCTGTTTTTTGCTGAGAAGCTTACTGTTCACACAATGCCCTCTGGTGGTCAGAAGATGCCATGTTGCCTCTTTAGGATGAACTGATCAAAATAGAGACTATTTGGATTAAATACTTTTCCTACTCCACTCTTTCTTTTTTTAAAAAATATATTTTTATTGATTTCAGAGAGGAAGGAAGAGGTAGAGAGAGAGATAGAAACATCCATGAAGACAGAGAATCATGAATCGGCTGCCTCCTGCAAGTCCCCCACTGGGGATCAAGCCCACACAACCCAGGCACGGACCCTTGACCGGAATCGAACCTGGGATCTTTCAGTTCCCAGGCCAACGCTCTATCCACTGAGCCAAACCGGCTAGGGCCCTACTCCACTCTTGAGGGAGAGAGGAATATTCCAGAAGCCACTCTGTTCCCTTTGCTTTCTGTGTGGATTAATTTCCTGTAATGCAGCTGAACTACAGAAACACCTCACTTATTCACAAGTTTATCAGGAGCCCTGGGCTGAAAGCAAAAGAGTAAGGCAATTTGTTGCTTATCTACAATTAAAAATAGGTGAAACAAAATGCAGGAATTAAAACCTTACCTTACTCATAGAGCACTTACCTAGGTCCTCATAGAAAATTATTTACATAGATTCAGTTTCAATGAGTTTTTGTCTTAATTTTATGACCCATAACAGATTGAAATGGTGGGCAACAAGAGTTCACACCTTTTAGAAGAGACAGCTGTTGGCTTGACAAGCAAGGAGACAGAAAAACACTGACCAGCAAACCATAGTCTCCAAAAGCAGCAGTCTCAGGTCACTTTGTAGGTGCAAACAACCCTTGGAAATTTGAAGAGCTCTATATTTCAGTAAAACAGTTGGTGCAGAGGAGAAAGCAGGCAGCCAATTATGCTGTACTTGGGGGGCTGCAGTTGGAATAGTAGGAAGAGCCAGCCCTACACTGGAATTAAGGAGACCCAGGTCCTATCCTGCCAGCAACTAAAACTAGATGTGACTTTAAACATATCACTTAACCTCTTAGGACCTGTTTGTTTTTTTTGTTTTTCTTTTTATTGATTTCAGAGAGGAAGGGAGAGGCTGGAGAGGGCAGAGAGAGAGAGAGAAAAATCAATGGTGAGAGAGAATCATTGGTTGGCTGCCTCCTGCATGCCCCCTGCTGGGAATGGAGCCCACAACGTGGGCATGTGCCTTTGACCGGAATCAAACCCAGGACCCTTCAGTCCAGAGGCCAATGCTCTATCCACTGAGCCAAACCAGCTAGGGCTCAATTTGTTTTCTCATCTATAAAGCAGCAGGCTGAACTTTTGATCTCTTCGTAAAATTCTATGAACTGTGTTTACGATGATGACAATAATATTTAAGAAAAATTGTATTATACTTGGATTGAAAAGACAACAAAATGTTGTCATCTCTAATTTATACAAGTCCCATGAGGGACTATGATTATCTGTATTTTATAGATGAGAAAAGTAGGCTTGGAAGGAAAAAACATTTAGTGGTAGAACTGGTATTCACATCTATTGGCGTCTGCTTCCTGGGCTCTTAGTTAATACTTTGATTTAACAAGCATGCATTCAATGCCAGCCATGTGGGAAGAGTGTGCTAGGCACAGAGAACACAAAGGCCAACAAGCCTCACTCTTGTCCTTGAGAGTTCGGTTAGGCACTGTTGTACAGTACTTACGTTATCATTAATGATATAAATGATACATTAGCACTGTTACAGCCAACATACAGCTAGCTACATTAGAGGTTTTAAAGATTTTAGGGTGTGAGCCCTGGCCAGTGTGGCTCAGTTGGTTAAACATCCATCACAGCGCGGGTTTGCTTATTGGTCAAGGCATGTGTTGGGGTTTCAGGCTTGATCCCCAGTAGGAAGCATACAGAAGGCAGCCCATTGATGCTTCTCTTTCTCTCTCTGTCCCTTTCCCTCTGTCTCTAAAATCAGTAAAAATATTTAAAAAAAAATTTTTTTTTTAATTTTAGGGTGTGAGCATAGAACTCAGCCACCATTTATAGCATTGTTTCTATGGCAATATGTTTCAAGCTCCAAATAACTAGCTTAAAAATAAAGTTTTAGAACATAATTATAATTTCAGGACTTCCTGTACTAAGTATCAAGTGTACAGTCTAATAATCAGCCAGAATGTGCTCTAAAAAGTGAATAAAATTTTCTAAACTTGATCATGTCTGTCATTTAAGTGTCTTGAAGTGAAACCTTTTATCTTTGGGAGCCTGTACAACTGGTTCTTCCTAGAGATTTCTAGGAAAAAACTTAAAAATTTGATTAAGCTTAAAAATTGGACTATATACCCTGGAAAATGGTATTGTATGAAAGAATTTTACTGAGGTGACCTTATTTTTTTTAAAATACGACTTTTTTATTGATTTGAGAGAGAAGGGAGAGAGAGAGAGAGAATGAGTGAAACATTGGTTGCCTCCTGTAAGCACCCCAACTGGGACTGAACTTGAAACCTGGCCATGTTCCCTGATGGGGAATTGAACTGGCGACCTTTTGGTTCACTGGACGACACTCAACCAACTGAGCCACAGTGGCCAGGGCTGACGTTATTTTTATAGGTGGCAAAATTGTAAAGGCCATAATCTCAGGCTGAAGAGTCATACTGCTTGTGTTCTAATCTCACCAAGTCCTCTGTAGCCTTAGGAAGGTTATATAATATTGTGTGCCTCTGTTTTATCTGAAAAATGGGTCTTGAAACATTACCTACTTTGTAGGGTTTGTTAGGATTAAATGATAAAATTATATAATATTTATATGCATACATACGTGTCTATAATACATATGATAATGCACACAGACATTTGCTTAGACTAAAGCCTGGCCCATTGATAGTAAGGCAATAAAACAAATTATGCCTTCCCTCCAATTACATTTCCAAGCTTTTGTTTATGCTGCTGTGTACCTTTCCCCAGTTATTCACAGATACCTATACAGATTACCAAAATGCCTTTATTTCCCTTTGCTTTTGCTTTTTTTCTACGCCTTCATTAAGGCTTCACTTAAATCTGACATCCTTCCTAAAACCTATTATAGTACAATTTGTGCTCTTTTCTTCCTAAAGTCTTCCTGAACTTTATTCAATATAGTTTAGTACTTAATTTTCTCAGATTGTTTCTTGGTTTAAAATTTAATCCCTTATCTGTAATTAGCTCTATTGTATACCATCCTTCTTTACCCTCTACCTCAATGCTCTGCGCAGTATTAGGAATATTGTAGGTGTTCAATACATTCTGATACTCTGATTTATAAACATGAATCTTTTCATTACATTTCAGGCTTCTTAAAAAGCTAGCCTGTAGCTCTCATATTAAATCCATGTACATACATTCAACGAGATAAGACATAGAAATAGGTACAAGGAAATATCTATACTAATAAAAGGGTAATATGCTAATTAGACCGGGAGACCCTCCTGACATCCTTCCGGACAAAACCATGGTGGTGGTGGTGGGGGGGGGGGGGCCGAGGCAGAGGTGGTTAGGGGCAATCAGACCAGGAGGGGAGGGCAGTTGGGGGTGATCAGGCCGGTGTCGGGGAGGCAGTTGGGTTGCAGGCCGACAGGGGGGGCAGTTGGGGGCGAGCAGGCCAGCAAGGGGGGGGGGACAGTTGGGAGCGAGCAGGTGGGCGGGGGGGGGGCAGTTGGGGGGCAAGCAGGCTGGCGGGGGGGGCAGTTGGGGGCGAGTAGGCCAGCAGGGGGGGCAGTTGGGAGCAAACAGGCCAGCAGGCAGAGTGGTTAGGGGCGATCAGGCAGGCAGGCAGGTGAGCGGTTAGGAGCCAGCAGTCCCAGGTTGTGAGAGGGATGTCCGACTGCCGGTTTAGGCCTGATCCCCCCCACCCCCCCGCACGAATTTTGTGCACTGGGCCACTAGTATATATATATTTAAAGGTCCTTTGAGATCCAGAGGTAATTGTTAGTAGTTCAAAGACCAGCACGCTGAATTAAGTCTGATGTTGGGCTCTGCTGTAGACTCACTGAGGCTATGCAAATCGTCCTCAGGGGCCTCCTTGGTAATGCAAGTCTGATACAAATTAGAGAGTGATTATTTGCCTTACAGACTGGGTCAATTCCAAAATTCCTTTAACCTTTTGCACTCGGATGTCGAGTGTGACTCGACACGGTTAGCATCGGTAGCAGAAATCGAGAAAAAAAGCAAGCGAGTGCAAAGGGTTAAAGTTACTTTACCCATTTTATTTGCTTATTTATAGACCCTTAAATTATCATTTGACTACGGCTAGGGCAAAGGAACATCCAGCAAAACTTTTTCCAATTTAAGAGATTTAGGCCCTGACCGATTTGGCTCAGTGGATAGAGCGTCGGCCTTTGGACTGAAGGGTCCCGGGTTTGATTCCGGTCAAGGGCATGTACCTTGGTTGCAGGCACATCCCCAGTAGGAGGTGTGCAGGAGTCAGCTTATCGATGTTTCTCTCCCATCGATGTTTCTAACTCTCTATCCCTCTCCCTTCCTCTCTGTAAAAAATCAATAAACTATATTTTTTAAAAAAAGAGATTTGGCTATGAAGGAAAAGTATTTCTAAAACCTTATTTTGTCAGTGAGAAATTTACTGAAATAGCTTGCAAGCTTCAAAACTTCATATGTCAAATTTACTGAAGGTGTTAACATCATAGATATTTTTACACTTAAAAATGTTGAATTTCGTGCCAAAAAAAGAGCATTTGCGGGAGTTTTAATTCATTACTTTATTTTGAAGAGAAGTGCTGCTGAAAGTTATCGTATACTTCGGGAAGCTTATGGTGAACATGCTCCATCTCAAGATACTTGTGAACGCTGGTTTAAATGCTTTAAAAGTGATGATTTCAATGTGAAAGACAAAGAATGTCCAGGTCAACCAAAAAAGTTTGAAGATCAACAATTACAAGCATTATTGGATGAAGTAGTGTGTCAAACTCAAAAACAACTTGCAGAAAGATTAAACGTTGCTCAGTAAACAATTTCCGATTGTTTACAAGCAATGGGAAAGATTTTAAAGGAAGAAAAATGGGTGCCACATCAACTGAATGAAAGACAAATGGACCGAAAAGTCATCAGTAAAATGTTGCTTCATTGGCACGAAAGAAAGTCTTTTTTGCATTAAATTGTGACTGGCGATGAAAAGTGGATTTATTTTGAGAATCCCAAACATACAAAATCATGGGTTGGTCCAGGTCAACCATCAACATCGACTGCAAGGCCAAATCGCTTCGGAAAGAAGACAATGCTCTGCGTTTGGGGGGATCAGGAAGGTGTGGTGTATTATGAGCTTCTAAAACCAGGTGAAACAGTTAATACTGATCGCTACCGACAACAAATAATCAATTTGAACTACACTTTGATCGTAAAACGACCAGAATGGGCCAGAAGACACGGCAAAGTAATTTTGCTTCATGATGACGCACCATCACACACTTCAAAACCAGTCAAAGACACGTTAAAAGATCTTGCCTGGGAAGTATTAACCCACCCGCCGTATTCACCAGACCTTGCTCCTTCAGATTACCACTTGTTCCAATCGATGGCACACACACTTTCTGAGCAGCACTTCAAAACGTACAAAGAAGTGGAAAATTGGGTCTCTGAATGGTTTGCCTCAAAACAAACGTTCTATTGGGATGGTATCCACAGATTACCTGAAAGATGGGGGAAATGTGTAGCTAGCGATGGACATTACTTTGAATAAAGCACTTTTGATGTTTCTCTTGAAATTATCGTGTTTTCTTTGATTACAAAATCCGCATTATTAACCGATACAGCTGGTACACAGTATAATTTAGGAAACATGTCTACTGGATAAGACTAGATGCAAATATATGGATAAAATCATATTACAACCCAGCTGGTGTGGTTCAGTGTTTGAGGGTTGACCCATGAACCAAGAGGTCACCAGTTTAATTCCCAGTCAGGGCACATATCCTCCTGGCTCAATTCCCTGTAGGGGGTGTGCAGTAAGCAGCCAATTGATGATGTTTCTGTCTCATTGATGTTTCTCTCTCTCTATCCCTCTCCCTTCCGCTCTCTCTAAAAATAACATATTTTAAAAAAATCATATTACAGATACAGTTCAGATGGGGTAGTCACAATTGCAAGAGCACCTGGGCAATAAGCCCTGTGTTAAGGACTCATGCAACGTCCTTGTGTTCTTCGAGAAGGGCGCACTGCATAGTACCAAGGACTGTGTAGTAACTACTGTACAGTGGTGGTTAGTACTCATCTGGGTGGTCAGGAATCCTAGTACTTACCTTACCAGTTAACTATACCCTTTGATATATTATATAACAGCCATAGACCTTTGCCCTTCTATGAAATAAGAATTTTGGACTAGATTAGATCTCTTTAAGCTATAAAAGTCTATGAATATGTAAATTGCCAAATGTGCTTGGTGGTTGTTTTTTAATTTAGAGTGAGCTGGTAAACTTTTTCAGACTAAATTTTTAAAAATTCAGTATACAATTTTGGCATCACCTAACTCCTTATTCTTCCTGGAGAACTACATGCACACTGTGTGTCCTAGCCTTTAAATCTCATTTGAAGTTTCTGTTCTCAGCCCTAAGCCCCTGGCTTCTAGCTGCAATATATTTGTTCTACCAGCGATGCAGCTAGTAACAAACAAAAGCCACCGCCAGTTTCAGTTATAAAAACAAGAACAACTGACCTTGGCTGGGAAGCTCAGTTGGTTAGAGCATCGTCCTGATCAGCCAAGATTACAGGTTTGATCTCCAGTCAGGGCACATTCAAGAAACAAGGAATGCATAAATATGTGGAACAACAAATCTCTTATCTCTCTCTCTCTCTCTCTCTTTCTCCCTTTCTCCCTCTCCCCCCTTCCTCTGTCTCTAAAATCAATTTTCAAAAACAAACAACTGAAATATAGCAATTCATTTCTTTAGAACTGTTTATAAGCTTTACTATAACAAAGTTCACTAAGTTTTTTTGGTAGCATTAAGGATATCAAAAACTTGAAAAGAGAGCCAACTTCTTTTGAAATTTGAGTGAAAGTTATTAATAAAAGTAAATTAATATAAAAATTTAATGCAGAAATTATTCTAAAGATAAGCTAAAAGTCTCAGAAATTTAGATCCCTCACCCTGGGCAGCTCCCCCACCCCCCTTTTTGGTGTTAGCCTTCTTAAAGCTTTTCTGAATGAGGTGTAACAAGAACAGAGTTGTTAGTACTAATGTGTGAATGATTGCTCTTAAATCAGTCTACCTAAAATTATTTTTACTCAGAACTTGGACATTTGCATAATGACGCTGATCAAACTACAGTTCTAGGTCAGCCTCAAAGCTGTAGCATTACATTAATTTTAGACAACAGTCAGTACTTGTTCAGCTTCTAACTCTATGAGGGAAGGATTGAAAAAGAGACTTGGAGGCAGTGGGATTCACACCCAGGCCTATCTGATCCAAAGCCCTTCTGTACTCCACAGCACAATGCCTTGTTCTACAGAGTGGGCAATTTACTGAGTACATGTTAAGTGAAGTCACTAACCTAGAAAAATTCAAAATTCACCTGCATGTTATATCCTTGAGATCACAGAATACCTGTGCTATGCTGACTCTCAGTACAATATTCAGTAAATATTTGTTGAATTGATAAGTTGACGTTAAAGTGCTATCGATGCTCTTTGTTTTAGTGTTTTGTTTGTTAACACAGAATGTATACATTTTCACGAATTTAATTGATTGCAACTATAGCTACAGATGTGCCTTTCACCTTGGTCTTCTATGTTGTTGCTTTAATTTTGGTTGCCATAATACTGCTTTTCATTTAATTAGAAGGGTCCTTGGACCCTTTAAGCTCTTCATGTTATTATATCAAGCACAGGATATTTAAATCTGAAAGTTTTTACAGATTAACTGCTAGCTTTCATACTGCTAGACTCCTATTTGGAAGGAAGCTAAGCTTATCTACATAAGCATCACAACCACACAGCTGCCACTGTTGTCACTTCCATTAATTATTACATGCCAAGTACACATTGTACACATTCTATGAATTCTCATGTTTGATGTATTATTTGAATTATTATTTATCCCCACTTTGACAGTTCAGGAAACTTGGGGTCAATGAGAATAAACAAGTTACTCAAGGCAGCAAATTCTAGATTAGAGCTCAGATCTGATCCAAAGCCTGTGCTCTTCACTGTACCATACTGTCCTCAGCAACATTTGTCTCTGCTTCCACACCGGGCATTCATTATCCTCTGAACAACTTTGTTTCATTTTAAACAACTCATTACCAGAAAAAATTTTGAGATAATATCTATCCCTCTGCCTCTTTCTCTTTGATTTATTATTCATTAAAGGTCTCTCTGAATCCTACATAAAAGAGGCTTGGGATGGGGGAGGTCAAACTTTTCTCATTTTCTTCTACAGTTTTCATTCATAAATACAGTTTTTAAAGATCACATGACTGAATTTTAGAGTGTGGATTTATCGTGGTTTACTAACAACTCCCTTATTATCAGGCATTTGAAATTATAAATAACACATTAATGAAAATCTTGTGCATTAATTGCTTTTTGTATTTAGGTACATACTGAATGTGATTCCTCACAGTTTGGGCACAGATATCTGACTCAGAAAAGGTTGAAATATTGTACCTACTTGAAATACTTGATCTAGTTTATAGAAAAGGTACAGTGGTTGCAATTTCAAGAAGGCAGTAGTTATCATGAGCCATCTTCATTTCACCAGTGCATGTCAACAGTACTATTTCATGCGCATCCCTAACCGTGCAACTCTATCTGTAGGCAGGAAAAGGAAGGCTGGATGAGTCTTTAAGTAGTAGGGGTAAGGGAAGGATCCATGTGTGATCTGTGACGAACAGATAAAAAACAAGTGAAGTAAGTAAAGTCAGATACTGTCTTAATTACTACAAGATTTGAAGGGTTTGGGGACTGAAGAGTGAACATGTTATTTCTGTAGTTATTGTTAAATGTTCTTTTTATGTTCAAATTGCCTAGGAACTTGTTTTTTTTTTGTTGTTGGTTTTTTTTTTTTCAGTAGAAAACAGATTCTGAAGTTTTATGTATACAGATTAAAAATTGAGACTAAAATTTTATTTTATTTTAGCTTTGTAATAGTAGGACTTCTGGTGCTTTTAATATTTTCCTTTCCTTTTTTTTTTTTTTAATCAAAGTCAACTCCCTACATTAAAAATACTTAGTTTTGCCTGAGCATCAAGCTATGAGATGGGAGGTTGATGTTCGATTCCCAGTCAGGGCACATGCCTCGGTTGTGGGCTCAATCCCCCGGTGGTGAATGTGCAGGGGGAGGCCTATATCGATAATTCTCTCATCATTGATGTTTTTGTCTCTCTCTCCCTCTCCCTTCCTCTCTGAAATCAATAAAAATGTATTTTTTAAAAATACTTACAGTGTCACCCAGCCATCCTGGCTCAGTGGTTGAGCGTCGACTTATGAACCAGGAGTTCTTTCTATTCCCTGTCAGGGCACATGCCTGGGTTGCAGGCTTGATCCCCAACAGGAACGTGCAGGAGCCAGCTGATCAATGATTCTTTCTCATCACTGATGTTTCTCTGTCTCTCTGTCTCTCTCTCTCTGTCTCTCTCTCTCTTTCTCTCTCTCTCCCTCTCTTTTCCTCCCTCCCTCCCTCCCTCCCTCCCTCCCTCCCTCCCTCCCTCCCTTCCTCCCTCTCTCTGAAATCAATAAAAACGTTTTAAAAAGGGGAATTATTATTTAAAAAAATACAGTATCTACCATATGTTGTTAAGTGGAAAAAAACTAGTTGCAGAAAGTAACGTATATAGTATGATCCCAATTAGGTTCAAAACACAAATATACAACAAAAGCAAAACTATGTGTGGCACATGGTAGATACTCAGATCTGTTGATTCTGTATGTAGCCATAGAAGCTGAAGATACAATCCAGAGTGTTTGGAGAGGTTACCTCTGGGAAGAGGTATGCAGTCTAAAGTGTGTGTGTTTTTTAAAATATATATTTATTGATTTTTTACAGAGAGAAAGGGAGAGGGATAGAGAGCTAGAAACATCGATGAGAGAGAAACATCAATCAGCTGCCTCCTGCACACCCCCCACTGGGGATGTGCCCGCAACCAAGGTACATGCCCTTGATTGGAATCGAACCCGGGACCCTTCAGTCCGCAGGCCGACGCTCCATCCACTGAGCCAAACCAGTCAGGGCTAAAGTGTGTTTTTATTTGATATACTTTTATGTTTGAATTATTTGCAGTGAGCATGCGTTACTTTTGTATACATTTTTTTAAACAATCAAAAAATTTACAATCTATGGATAGACACCTCTTCTCAAATAGGTCCATTTCTTCTTATACCCTACAGTGCATATCAAGCAATAAAAGACAGCTATTTTATTTTACTTTTTAAACCTCATTTGAAGATATTTTTTCCATTGATTGTTTTGTTTTTTAGAGAAAGAGTGGAAGGGAGGGAGGAGGGGCACAGAGAGAGAGAGAGAGAGAGAGAGAGAGAGGTGAGAGAGGCACATTGATGGGTTGAATCAAGCCTGCAAATGGAGGTGTACAGGCCTTTGATCAGGAATCGAACCCACGACCCTTTCCTCTGTGGGCCAACGCTCTAACCACTGAGAAAACCAGCCAGGGCAAAAAGACAGCTATTCTAACTACAGAATTATTGATTCTCCAATAATCAAGAAAAAAGCAGTGATCAAACCTATTTGCTCGGTGTCATTTCCATGTAACTTAATAAGTTTTTTGAAATAGAATTTTTCTAAGGAGATTTTCAAACATACAAAAATTGAATTATACCTGTCTCCCAACTTTAGTAGTTATTAGTACATGACCAATCTCGTATCATCTCTAGTCCCACAGCCAACCCACTGTATTTATTTTCAAGCATATTTTAGATATATAATTTCATCTATAAAATATCAGTATGTATATCTAAAAGATAGGACTCATTTTTAACAAAACTAAAATGTCCTTATCACATTTTAAAATGTGCAATAATTCCTTTATATCCACCATCTAATAAGTTTTTAATATTTTGCAGTTTAGTTACTAATTTTCAACTTAAGTTGCTATTTTATTTACTTTCATTGTTTATATCCTTTAAGTACTTTTAAACTCATGTCTTTTTTCCTTTCAAATTTAGTATACATTTCCTTTGTAGAGTTGTAATGAAACCAAAATGATGGTTTTTGCTTGACTTTGCTTATATTTCTTAAAATCAAAATGAGAAGCTTGAGTAAATGGCTGAGTATTTTTCATTTTCAAATTTAAAACATGACTCATATATATATTATTGAATTTTGCTGCATTAGAATGGAAGACTTGATTCATACCTTGACTGTAATAGCAAAGTGACACAAGTCACAAATTATGATCAGATTTATTCTTTTGTTCAAGTGCTTTTGTGATATCTTGTCTGACTGTAATATTTTTGTTTTACATAGGTCGCTAATTAATAGAAGATGGCAAAGCCCAGCCACAGCAGCTACGTCCTTCAGCAGCTAAACAACCAAAGGGAATGGGGTTTTCTCTGTGACTGTTGTATTGCAATTGATGACATTTACTTTCAAGCACACAAAGCTGTTCTAGCTGCTTGTAGCTCCTATTTTAGGATGTTTTTCATGAACCATCAACATAGCACTGCACAGCTGAATCTCAGCAACATGAAAATTAGTGCTGAGTGTTTTGATCTCATTTTGCAATTTATGTACTTAGGAAAAATAATGACCGCTCCCTCCAGTTTTGAGCAGTTTAAAGTGGCCATGAATTACCTACAGCTGTACAATGTTCCTGACTGCTTAGAAGACATACAGGATGCAGATTGTTCTAGTTCAAAATGTTCATCATCTGCTTCTAGCAAACAGAACAGCAAAATGATATTTGGGGTGAGAATGTATGAAGATACTGTGGCTAGAAATGGCAATGAAGCCAATAGGTGGTGTGCAGAGCCAAGTTCAACAGTAAATACACCACATAACAGAGAGCCTGATGAAGAGTCTTTACAATTAGGTAATTTTCCTGAACCACTATTTGATGTGTGTAAAAAAAGTTCTGTGTCCAAATTATCTACTCCAAAAGAACGTGTGTCACGACGCTTTGGACGAAGTTTTACCTGTGATAGTTGTGGATTTGGCTTTAGCTGTGAAAAATTATTAGATGAGCATGTGTTAACCTGTACTAACAGACATTCATATCAAAACACGAGATCCTATCACAGAATAGTAGATGTTAGAGATGGAAAAGAGAGTAATATCAAAGCTGAATTTGGTGAAAAGGATTCTTCTAAGACATATTCTGCACAGACAGACAAATACAGAGGAGACACAAGCCAGCCTGCTGATGATTCGACTTCAACCACTGGAAGCAGAAAGAGTAGCACAGTGGAGTCTGAACTAGCCAGTGAAGAAAAGAGCAGAGCTGCCGAGAGAAAAAGAATCGTTATCAAGATGGAGCCAGAAGATATTCCTACAGATGAACTGAAAGATTTTAACATTATTAAAGTTACTGATAAAGATTGTAATGAATCCACTGACAACGATGAATTAGAAGATGAACCTGAAGAGCCATTTTACAGATACTATGTTGAAGAAGATGTCAGTATTAAAAAAAGTGGTAGGAAAACTCTAAAACCTCGAATGTCAATGAATGCTGATGAAAGAGGTGGTTTAGAAAATACGCGACCCCCTAACAACAGCAGTCCAATACAAGAAGATACCGAAAATGCATCTTGTGAACTGTGCGGACTTACAATAACTGAGGAGGACCTGTCATCTCATTATTTAGCCAAGCACATTGAAAATATCTGTGCATGTGGTAAATGTGGACAAATACTTGTGAAGGGTAGACAACTTCAGGAACATGCTCAAAGATGTGGAGAACCCCAAGATCTGACAATGAATGGGTTAGGAAATACTGAGGAGAAAATGGACATGGAAGAGAATCCTGATGAGCAGTCTGAAATAAGAGATATGTTTGTTGAAATGTTGGATGATTTTAGGGACAGTCATTTCCAGATAAACAGTATTCAAAAAAAGCAGTTATTTAAACATTCTGCCTGTCCTTTTCGGTGCCCTAATTGTGGCCAGCGTTTTGAAACTGAAAATCTAGTGGTTGAACATATGTCTGGCTGCCTAGACCAAGATATGTTTAAGAGTGCCATCATGGAAGAAAATGAAAGAGATCACAGACGAAAGCATTTTTGTAATCTGTGTGGAAAAGGATTTTATCAGCGGTGTCACCTCAGAGAACACTATACTGTTCATACTAAGGAAAAACAGTTTGTGTGTCAGACATGTGGGAAGCAGTTTTTAAGAGAACGTCAGTTGCGACTGCACAATGATATGCACAAAGGCATGGCCAGGTATGTCTGTTCCATTTGTGATCAAGGAAACTTCAGAAAGCATGACCATGTACGGCATATGATTTCTCATTTATCTGCTGGTGAGACTATATGCCAGGTCTGCTTTCAGATATTCCCAAATAATGAACAGTTGGAACAGCACATGGATGTTCATCTGTATACATGTGGAATATGTGGAGCAAAATTCAATTTGAGGAAAGATATGAGATCACATTATAATGCCAAGCATTTAAAAAGAACATAAATCATTTTCTGTGTTCTAATGTTTAGTTCATAGCAGGAAAAACACCAAAGCAAAGGATGTGAGCTATTTAGAAATTGAGTTAAGATTAATTGTTGGAGAAAAATTTCAAGGCCCTTTTACCTTAAATATTTTTGTTTAGGATCTTAAGTATCTACATTTTAGGTGTTATTAAATGTTTATTTTTGTTTTTTCTTAATAGAATTCTTTGTTTTTAGTTTGTTTTAGCTATGATTAAAAATTTCTTTTAAATGTAGACTACAAGTGGTTGTTACCCCTTTAATGACTATTAAACTTTAGTTTTTTATTAATAAGGTGATGACTTCACTATTTCTATGTGGGGTTTTTTTTAAGGTTATCCTGTGAAATTTTAAACCCAACGTCATTGGCCATTCCTATTTAAATTTTAAAAAGTAATTAGTTATTTGAAGCTATCCTATTCACTTTTAGCTTTTCTTTTTGGTAAGTTAAACAGTGATTTAGCCATTGTTTATTCCCCTTCTTATCAGTGAAATTCATATTCTTATTAGGCAGGTTAGGTGCATGGAATCTAACCTTGAAGGTTGACATGGGCTCAGACTTGGCCCCAAAAGATTGATAGACCTAAGAAAATTCCTATAAATGAATATTTTCCTATAATTGATAAAATATTATCATTTAATAATCACATTTAAAACTTATATTAAGTGTAAAACCCAATGACTTTACTCCATTTGAGAAATTTGTGAGGATAAGTCATTTTGTTTTGTGATATTAAATTTAACTATGATAGTTAATTAAAAAGACATATCTTGTATTCATTTAAAATAATTTAAAATATTCTGATTTCTAAAGTGTGTTAGTTTATCAGTTATTTTTGTTTATATAAATAGATTTTAATAGTTCTCTAGGAATATGACATCTAAAGAAAATGATTTTTCACCTTTAAAAGTACGTACTTTTGGAACTTTGAGATTTGAGAAAGCTGCCATGTGTATTGATAAAATAAATAAAATTAAAAAATCAATTACAAATCTGGTTGTTCTATAAAAGTAGAGTGTGCAAAAAACTGTCTTGTGTTTCATACTACTAAGATTTGGAGAAAATGTGCTTTGGCAAATTGCAGTTTATCACCATGCTTTACTATTATTTTTTTCTGTAAAGGACTATAAACTTTGAGGACTATAAAATAATCACAGAGCATATAAATGGAAATAGTTTATCATTTTTTAGTTAAAGTAGTATTACTGTTAGGTATTGCTGACACAGGGTCTACATGAATTACATGTGAATTAAAACACTGGCTAATGACCTGCCAATAAAAACAACTATTGAATAGAATGCCTTTTAATGTGAATTACTTGCATTATAATACCATTATCATAATGGGATTTGAAATAACTCCTATATTTAAAAGTATAATTTTGTGAGTATAAATAGTATTGCTCCTTTTTTACATCAGATTTTTAAGATATGCAAGTCATATTTTTGTATACAACTTGCATTAAAGAACAAGTTGCCAGGAGAATTGAGAGATCTATTGACTAACACAGACTTAGTTGACAGAGAAGTATTGGAGCACAGTGTGAGTCAGAGATTTGTGGGGAGACGCTGAGGTGTTAATAGGAATAGAACAGGAGCCATGCAATAATGGGAAGGAGAGATGGGGAAAATACACAAAAAGATAAATGAGAAATCAAAGATTTTTTCTTAAAGCTACATAGAAAAAGTGATTCATCTTAGTCTTGGATACAGTAGTTTAGCAAGTAATTAAATCTGAAATGCAACTTAAAATGAAATATGCCATATACATTACTGATAGGAACCTGATAAAAGTTTTGTAACAAACTCAGAGACAAACAGAGAATAGTGTAGAGAGATAAAGTAAACTTAAACCAAATTTCTAAACTGTATAGTATCATAGTAAACATAATTTTCTCTGGGACCACTGTTATCCATGACCCTCATCAAAATCTATTGCAATGGCTTTTCCATAAAAAAAGAACAGGGTTCTTTCTAAATACTACCACTACTACCAATCCGTTTCCTAATGGATTGTCTATTAGGAAAGGGGATATAACTTAAGTGTTTTGACATGTACTAATAGCCAACAATTAGCAACCAAATATATAAATACTAAAGGTCTGGTGCACGAATTTGTGCACATTGAAAGGAAATTAATTAGAAGAAATATTTTAGAGGCCGGGGAGGGACCGCAGGAGGTTGGCTCCAGGGTGTGACCAGCCCATATTGCCCAGTCCTGATTGGGGGCGTCTCGCCCAGTCCCCATCGGGGCTGGCCAGCCGGGGAGGGACCATGGGAGGGTTCCAGGGCATATCCAGCCCTTCTCGCCCAGTCCCGATTGGCAGGACCCCAGCAGCAAGCTAACCTACCAGGCAGAGTGTCTGCCCCCTGGTGGTCAGTGCACGTCATAGCGACTGGTCAAGCAGTGGGTTGACTGATTGGTTGGACACTTAGCACATTAGGCCTTTACTTAGATAGATTAAACCGTCTCTAATTTTACATGACTGAGATGTTTATAGTTTCACAAAGCCACACCTCAACCATGTTTTCTCTGTCTCATGTCATACAGAACACACACCTTTTGTTCTGGAACTAGCTACAAGGGAGCGCGGGCTTTCAGTATAATGTACAGTTTTTCTTGTTAAGGCAAAGAGTTCATTTAAAGGCTACTTACTTGCCTTTTAAAACTAGGAGGAATGAAAAGTATCCACCACCTTTGACCAGCCCAGTTTCCTCATTTTTTACCTCTCGTGGGGTGGAATTACAGCTTTGGAGCTTGCTATTGCTTCTTGCCCTTTATTGCTGTGAAGACAATGAATCAAGGTTATGGAAGCTGTGTGCTCCTCTTTATAATTTGAGTGATTGGGCTCCAAATCTAAAATTGAGAGGAAAATCTGGATAAATATATGCACAATCTAGTTTTTCTTTCTGTCTCATAAACACAGTCTTGCTTAAAAGGACTTTTGTTCTCTAGCAAGAAATTCTAGAGTAATGGAATCAGTGCCTAAAAAGCTTGCCATCAATTATAGTGCCACTCAGATGTTTGTAATTCTTTAGTAAACAGGACTAAGAAACTCAGAGATTAATAAAGCACAACCAAGGGGCAGTGGACAAGGACTCTTAATCACCCATTTATTCAGAGAAATGCCTTATCACAAAGTAAAATAGCACATGGCTAATGTTTAATGTGTGAAGTTTGAATATAGACAAGGATTAGAAGAAAGATTCCAGGGGCTAGTTGTTAAAAATAAAAGAATTAAGGAGTTTGCTAGGGCACTCAGAGCACCAATTAAAAGGTAAAATAATAGACTGACCTAAAAAATCCTATTTAAGTAATGTGGTTGAGGATAAAAATATGAACAAGTCATAAAAGTGAATAAAAAAATAAAGACTTGGAATTTTCTGTGATTTGAATAAAGATTGAAGTAATTTGGTAGGTTAAAATAATTTGATTATGCCCTGGCCAGTGTGGCTCGGTTGGGCGTCATCCTGTGCAATGAAAGGTTGCTGCTTGATTCCCAATCAGTACACATGGCTGGGTTGTGGGCTCAATCCCTGGTCTAGGGTGTGCAGGAGGCAGCTGATCAATGTTTCAATCCCACATCGATGTTTCTCTCTTTCTCCCTCACCCTCTCTCGAAAAATCAATAAAAAACACTTTTCAAAAATAATTTGAATAGATTTTAAAAATTCAGTTAGAGCTATAGAATAAAACAATTATGAACATGCCAATGACATGCCTAAATACTTGAGATAATATACCAACTTTTATATTCTAAAAGAGTGGTAAGTGAGGGTTGTGGTTGTTGCCAACTTTCTCCCTGGTTAAAACAATAACTTGTTTCCCTAAATCACTTAAGGAACTTGCATATTTAATAGGTCTTTGGAACCCCCCCCCCAAAAAAAAAACAACAACAGTGAAATTGTTAAACAAAAACTTGTCATTATTTTTAAAAGCTAAATCAGTACCAATCAAAAGAAAAATAACCTGAATGTGTATGTGCACACATAGTTGAGAATAAAGAAATTTGGTTTCTTTTTCTTAATTTTAAATGGTTTTATGAGTTAAAATTCCTTTTTTTTTTTTTTTTTTTTTTTTGCTATTAATCTACTTTGGTCAGTTCCTCATTTTTTCTCACCATCCCCATCTCTTGTGTATCATCAAATGCTTCTCAGTGATAAATGCTACTGTTCTGCAGGCACCCTAGCATTACTAGGATCCTAGGGTACTGAAAAGTTCTGTGGGAACATATCCTTGTGGTATGTTCTCCTTAATACTTGGGGTATAGTAAACGGGGTGACAGATGAATGCCAGGGAACTAAAGCAAGTAGAGTTATATTTGGTGTTAAGAAGTTGAAGTGGCAGGCCAGATTTGGAAACCCATGATCCATCCATCCTAGGGCTCTCACTAGTAATCCTTGCATCCATTTAGTTAGCACTCTTTCTACTCTGCTAAATGCTTTACATGTGTAATTCTGATCTTTACAGCCTTATGAGGTAAGTATCATTCTAATTTTTCAGATGGGGACTGAGGTTCAGAGAGACTTTTTTCCTGAGACCACACAGAAACTAAATACTAGATACGAGAGCTGGAATTTGAACCTAGACCTATCTGATTTCTACATTCCTGTGTTTCACCACTAAGCTACATACTCCACCTACCAAGAAGCACAAAGAAGGGCCTTTTCAGCCTAGGAACACATGTGATAAAGCTCCTATGAGACTCTGTGCTTCTTGTTCATCACCTCTCATCTGAGGTGCCTGGTAACATAGCTGGTAATAGTGAGTACCTAATGAACATGTTGAATAATGTAAAAATAATCAGTTGAAAACAAAACTTTTTATTTGAATGGGTCATTCAGGATGATGTTTTAGAAATAAAGACTAAATACCGATATGTTTCCATTTTCTTTATTTAAACTTAAAACACTTAGTGGTATTATCAGCCACTTTTGGGACCCATGGTAAGCGCTCAATTAAAAATTAATTTGAATTCAACTTACATATTTCTATATTTGTGAACTATCCTTTCTTTTCCTTATTCTTGACCTTTATGTTTTAATTTTCCCCACCAATGCTCATTTCCTTTTACTGGTTATGAAACTGATGAATAACTCAAATCATTTGAAAATATTCCCAAGAAAAATCAGGACCCCAGAATAAACAGTTTCCTCTTTTTGCCTTAACAAAAGATGTGGATAAGAAATTTTTCATTTCTTTGGCTAAAAAAAAAAAAATCCCTAATTACCATATTGTGATTGGTTTGATTAAAGTTTATAGAGCAATCAAAATTTGACTAAAAACAAAAGTTCTTTTCGCCCAGCTGGTATGGCTCAGTGGTAGAGTGTTTACCAAGGGGTCCACAATTAGATTCCTGGTCGTCACATGCTGAGTTGTGGCTTGATCCCCAGTAGGGGGCGTGCAGGAGGCAGCCTGTGGATGTTGATACTACTCTCATCCATGTTTCTCTCTTCCTCTCTAAAAAAAAAAAAAAAAATTAATAAAAAACATTAAAATTTTTTTTCTGGTCATTTGTAATTCAATTTACAAAAAAATAACTATGGCTTTCTAGTGTAAACTTTAACAAGTCTTACTTGTAAAAGAAATGAAAGATAATTTCAGGAAACAACAGCTGTATATCCACCCTAACATAGAAGCAAAGTTTAAACAAATGAACAGTTATTTAATGGTTTAAGTGAGAGTTTCCTCCCAATTGAAACTGATTTTAATGTCCTGCATCTTATTGCCAGATTTTTACAGCCTATACAATAGGTTTTACTTCTGTGTTAAAATCTATTACTACAAGGATCTATCTGCCAAATTTTATTTTTTACGTTAGAAGAATGGGTAATGCCTATATAATCATTTAGGTTACCCCTTTTCATGGTCTATCAAACTCAAGGACATATTTATTGGGTAACATGGGAAGAGTCTCACTAAAACCAGATGAAATTTAGCTACTTATAAAAACTATATGCTAGCAAGAGGCAAAAATGCAAGGATTTAGAACTTTTATTGGTAAATATTAACTAAATGACTATAGCAGCTTGTAAATTCATGCTAATTTTAAACCAATTTAATACCACCTACATATTTATATGTACATGCTTATTTGATTTTAGCTTTAAGAAGTTTAAATCCTATTTAAGTTGTTCCCCTATTATATTCAGGAAAACCAAATCATTGAGATTCATTAGTGACAATTATTCATCCTTTCTATCAAAATCCACCACAGATCACTAGGGGGCAGGAAACCATTATGATTTCTCATTATCTTATTCATTTGCTAACAGAAAAAGATGGCTGTGAAGATTATAGCTCAGTGCTTGGCTCTGGATTGAATGTATCAATGTACTAATTGCCATTATAATAAGTCAGAAATCACAGGAAACCAGGATCAAAGGATGAGGGAAAAAAAAGGGGGGGGGGGGGAGACATGGTTTCATTTCAGAGTCAGGAATATTAATTTTATGTGAGAAAATTTCCTCACCTATTTGAGAAAGGAATAGCGTTAGGTAGACAGCCTATGAAGCCCCAGTTAAAGTTTAAAAAGTTACTATGTTGTTTTTATTCTACTTAAAGCAATTGCTTATACCAATGGGAATTAGCAGAATTCATTTTTATATGAAATAATTCTAAGCATACAGATTATGAAAGTCATTTTTTCTTTCAAATGCTTATATGCTCCCTGATGTGGTGGGGGTGGGGGTAGGGTGGAAGTATTTTAAGAAACAATCTCTTTGTTAAAAAATTAAGGCAAAGTGTTGCTGAAAAAAATATAATTTTACCCACAATCACTGGGGCAGGCTAGGGGAGCTGTGAATTTAGGAATTTGAAGGAAAACTCTGTGCGCGCGCGAAAGTGTGTGTGTGTGTGTGTGTGTACTTTATTTTCATTTACAGAGTGTATTCAGTACTTAATATTTAGAGAAAACAATGTTAACTTGATGTTCCACTTTTAAATTTGTTAGGTCTATGTTTCAACCAGATTTGCCATTAATAAATTAAAATACATTGTAAAATTATTTGAAGGAAAACACTTAACTGTTTCCTTCCTCCCTACTTTCATCTACCTGGCTGACATTCTATCTTTATGTTACATATTTATGTGCTCTACCCATTCTAGCTTAGATAATGCAAGGGGGGAGGGCGGGGGGAAGTGTCCCTATAGTTGGAGAATTATTTGAGTGATGAGAACACCTTATATTTGAAGGGTATAATGAGTTACATTGGGGAAGAAATTAAATAAATTCAAGTTCTAGGAACTATGCTTTTGTTTCCATTCTTTGTTCTATTAATAGTGTGCTGGTCTGATGCCAAAAGCCATGAAATTCTGACCTAAGACATGTATCTTGCAGCGCAGTCAACTTGTAATATTATTTTCTTGAGTTTTGTCTTTTTCTGTGTGGCAGTGGTGAAATAGGGCCTTCTAAACCTCTGGAGAAGTGAGATCTGAATTTGGAGAGGACCTGGGGAAGAATCAATCTTCAACAGATAATCTTTAAATCCAGACCCAGGAATATCAGATCTGAAGTGACACCATCTTTTCTGTCTTCCTGACAAACCTCATCAGCCCCAAATGTTCCAGTTGCAAGCATCCAAGAAAACTCAGAAAAGACCACTTTGAAATCACTTTGTTGTGACAAAATTGAATCACGGCGACTCTCCTAGTATCTGTGGAAAATCTGCTAAAGAAAAGTAGAATATTCATAAGACTTCAATGGGTAAAGTTACACTAAAATGAAACTATATGCTGATTATCTTCAAGGGTCCCTTCTAAAAGGCTTGCTAGGCTACTGTAAATATCTATAATAATCTATAATAATAAAAGCATAATATGCTAAATAGACCAGACAGCACGATGACCTTCCAGACGAAGCCAGGGCTGCGAGGGCCAAGCCCCTTGCACGAATTTCATTCATTGGGCCTCTAGTAATCACATAACTGTGTAAACACATAATTCTAAACTTAATCTGAATCAGAGTTTACATATTATGAAATGCTTTTAGACAATTAAAAAATTATACATAAAAATCTGTAGAGTATAAATAAAAGTGTGGGTACAGAGAAAAAAAGCAAGAACAATACTTTAACAAGAAAAGATAATATAGTTATTACTCACTGTAATGTAACATTTACCCTTTTTTTACTGTATATATGTTACAAACTTGATTATTAATATTAATGAAGCTCCCTTTTAAGTCTGTTAACTTGAAGGAAAAAACAGAAGTGGTATTATTTCTTCAATAGTGGTAGATTTTCACAATTCACAGACAACCAAAAGAGTGTATCTTAAGACATTATTTTCTTTTGAACTTAGCAATATAACTTAATAGGACAGAATGAGTTTCTGTTAAACACTTGTTTTCAGTATTAATGTTTCTCAGTTTTCAAATTTCAAGATAAAATTCAACTAAGTGTTGAATAAAACAATGGTTAATATATTTTAAAAGTCCTTTCAAGAGGAAATGAAATGTTTGGTGAAATTTTAACTTGGCTACAAATACTTTTCAAAAAATACATTTCTAGCCATATTATTTCCTTATTGTGAGTATGCTTGTAGTTTTACTTTTGGTTAATTGTGTACCCAATTCATTATTATTATTATTTTATTGTACAATATTAAGATGTCATATATTTTCAGAAATGTTTATTATGTTTTTATACCTATTCAAATATTTTAATAAGGAGTTGCATAAAGAGATCTAACTTAGAGTATTCATAGTAGTATACGCAGTTAAGTAATTTAAACTCTCTAGCTATAAAATAGAATAACTTGAATATTAATTCTAATAATTAGATTAAAAAATCAGAAAAAGTTAATTACAATGTGTGGGTCCAGCAGCAAGAAGGTAGAAGAGAAATCCACCAAAGATTTCAAAATCATATGAATTCAATGGCTTTAAAATAAAACAAATAAGTTTAGAAAACTGTTAGTTTCTGAAAAAACAAAACTAGAGTTAATCTCTTTTGGGAGCATGAGGGAAGCCTATAGAAAACAAACTTATAACAAGTAAGAAACAGAAAAGATAAAAAATATTATCAATAATTAAAGGTTCAAGATCAAGATAGTAGAGATTCAATAATTTTAATTGACTGGTAGAATTAGATTCACAAAAGAAATATGCTTAAATTTTGATTACTAAAATATGAATATAATGATAAGTGATTTAAATGCATTCTATAATTTGATTATTTTCTGTATATTAGTACAAAATGGAGTTTATTGGGTTACATAGAGAGTTTTTGTTACATTTATAATCCATTGTTTTTACCTAATAAAATTTCCTCCTCTATGTTCAGAAGTTAAACTGTCTGTATATTACTTTTATTTAAACTGTACTTTTCAACCTTTTAAAAAATTACTTGTCTGAAAAGTTATCAATTCCTTCCATTCTCTAATACCAAAATAATAAAATATCTGATATAGCTAATTATAGTGGTCCTGAGAAGCTTCAGAAGTACACAAAGAGAATTACTAAAATGATTACTGCCAAATCCTGTTTTCTTTTAATACACAATGACTGCAAAAGTACTAATTCATAGCAAACACAGATGGCAACACATTCATTAGGTTTCTTTATAATACAAAAAGAAACATTTATAAGAATCCACTGACATAATATTTCAAAGGGTTGGTTAATTCGTTTTTCAGAATAACAAACATTATTTATTTATAGAAATAACTTCCTAACCAGTATAATTCATTTTGTTTCTTTTCAGTTAAAGAATTTACTAATTTTGTTTCCAGTGATCAGCAATGAGTACTCTCTTCATTTCATATCAGTTCTGAAAGACGATTGTCATAGTTTCAGTTAATTTTAATTTCACTTAATTTAATAAGTGTCACCAATAATGGCATATTGAGTCTGACTTCTTTCAGATTATTTCAGACTATTCCACAAGAGTCTATCCTCCAAGTTAGCACTCTACAAAACTGAAGTAGGAACCCACAGTATTTATAATCTGCTGTGGTCACAGATTTCTCTCCTGGAAAAAGGCTTTGGTTTCTAGGTTTGGTTCTGATAGCCTGCAGTGCCAGGCATGGTAGTGTCCTACCCTAGGCTGCTGTGTATCTATAGTTTAATTGTAACTTTTAAAGACAGTTTTCCAAGACTCAAAGAAGCAAATAGTGAAATTTTTCCTACATGACAGGTGATTGGATAAATATATTGGGACAGGATACTTCCAAGAATTACAAAATGGCAGTATTTACAGAGGTCTTAAATATAATAATTAGTTTGACAACAGTTTGCTCATAGGTCCTCAACTTATCGGCTGCTACTTACTCCACCTTCTCTTCAGGCCAACATTACCTCCTCAAAACAATCCACAAACTTCATGAAGGTTGAACCTGGGTAGGGACTGAGAGCGTGCCGGAAAAATCCATAAAATTTTTCTCCTAGTAATTTGGGAAAAAAATTTATTCTTAGTCTCCCTAGGGCAGGCCTGACTATCCATGTACAAAGTTTAGACCTTATTTTATTCATCTTTGTATCTCTAGTACAAATATTTTCAGATGTGACTTTGTTTCATCTTTTGATATTTGCAGTTTGAGTACAGAAATATAAGAGGTAGGCAGATAATCTTCCTCTTATACAAGAAAAAATATTCAGTTTTTTTTGGTTACTTTTAATAAACTTGAACTAGTGAATCACTACTGTGTTCCAGGTACTTTTCTGGCTGTTAGGGATTATTTAAAGAGGGTTTGATATATACTAAAACTCTTGGTTTTTCCAAACTGTGTTGAACCTCAGCCTTTGGATTTTAAAAACACTTTGAAACACATAGTATTTATAATCTGCCAAACAGATTTTATTTGGTGAAAATCAGTAGTAATTTCTATGTAAGTAGTAGGATTAGTAAGTTTTGTCTTGAGTGAATGTTAATAGTCAAGTTTCAAAAATGAATTGTAAAAACATAAGGGTATTTAGAAAAATTACTGATAATCCTACCATCTAGAGAGAACCAATTTTGATGCATTTTTCATATACATAAGATTATCCTACATATGGGATAAGTTACAAAAGTCTTATATCTTATTTTCCACTTAATTATGTCAAAAACGTTTTTCTGTGTCATTAAAATTCTTGTAAACAATTTTTATGGCTACATAATAATTCATCATGTAGATATACTATAATTGATGTAATAATTTTCTTATTGTCAGATATTTAAGCCATGTCCTTTTTAATGCTGTTATCATAAATAATACTACCTGAATGTTCTATTATTTCTGGATAAATCCCACATGGTAATACTAAATAAAGGATATGATTGCATTTAAAGTAAAGAAAAAATATTATCACATTGCCTTCCAGAAAGATTGTACTAATTTATATTCCCACTAGTAGAGTTTACCTGTTTTGCTGCACTGGTGCTGGCTCTGATGAATATTATTTGACCATAAATTTGCTAAGTTGATAATTTTAATAGACCATATTTTTAATGAATTCTGAGCCACACTCATAAAAAAGAACAAGATTTAAAAAAATCAATACCAATATAGAACAATGTAAAAATTCCAAGAATGCTCAGTGTATGATAATGTTCTAGGACTAAAAAAGTTTATTTCATATAAGATCAAAATGCAAATACTGCATCTTTTTGGGGAAAGCTCAGGATGCCATCTAAAGTGTGAAACATCAGTTTACTAGATAAAAAGAGCAGAAAAAAGATATTGCTAATGAAAATACAGATAAATTGCTACTGTGGTTTTACAAAGCCATGTTATAGATGAATGTGGTAGTTAGACTGCAAGAGTTGTTTGTAATAACTGTACATAGAGATAGTACATAGTTACTAAGAACCTCTCCCTTCTGAAGTTTTAATTTTAGTGTTTGTGTATACGAATTGGCATGTTTGCTTTTTGCAATCTTGCCTTGCCTGAGGTAAATGTGTGAGAGATCTGAAGAATTTGTTTTTCTTACAGTTCTGCTTTCTGTTGTAGCTGAGACCCTGTTTCTAGATCACATCATATTAGTTCTACAAAGATGTGGATTATTCTCCAGCCCTCTAATTCCCCCCTTTTAAATAACTACATAAAAGACAATAATTTACAAGAAAAAAAATCAAGAGATAAGTACTCACAATTTAAGGCAGCTCCAATAGAAAACTTTTGGTTTTATCTTTGTCTTCTTAATTTCTTTAAAAGATTTCCTAGTTCATATTTTTTCTTTTATTTTTTTTTTTTCATGGAAAAGGAGATGGGAATTGTGGTTAAAACCAGTACTATTTAATGAGATGAACAAATTAGTAGGAAGTGTGTTTTTAAATATTGGAGATGACATATACAACTAGGTAAAAGAAAGGCAAATGTTCATTGATGAGGCTTTATAGGGTTCTAGCAACATTACTTCTAGGCCACAGATGATGTGTTTCTCAGACAAAAACTGTGCTCCAGCACTGTCTCACACAACTTCGATATGGGCTCTCCATTACTTCCCTCTTTCAAAGGATGTTCTCCATCTCCCATAGCCTCAGGGGGGTGGAAATCATGGCAGATACAGTTCTTAAACCTGTCCTGTCCACCTGAAGACGCTCTTTTCTTGCTTGTATCCCTGCTCTTGCAGTAACACTAATCTGTATAAGATTTATAGTTGCCCCAGGATACAGTGCTTTCCTCGTAACCCAAGCTCCTACAACCCATACACAGAATGCCTTTCCTCCCCACTTTGCCGGCAAACTTCCGCACCTGCCTCAGGCCTGGCATCTCTTCCAGGAAGCGCTCACCCACACCCTTTCCGTCTGGAGGTGCCCCTCCTTTGTGTTCCCATAGCATTTCTCTCGAATTATGTTGATCTCTTTATCAGACTCTCAACCTCATAAAGACAATCTCCTTTGTCTTTTTACTCTCACATAGATGGTGCCCCCTAAAGCTGGTTGAATACAGCTTCCTCCCGAAATGTGAAGTGTGAGCCCAGCGATTTTGTTACCGTTTCCTTCAGGGGCCCCTGTACAGGAGTCAGCTTCTACCTCATCGCCTGGTGCCAGGCAGTGCTTCCACAGCCGTTCTCACGCTCCTCTTCTAAAAGGAACTGTTCTTTTCACCCGCCTTCCCTGAGGGTTTATGCCTCTAATGTCACTCGAGCATCGCTACAGGAAGTCTCCCTCCGGCGAGCTGTCATAAACGTGACTCGGGTCACAAACACGAGCAGCAGCGCGTAGGCTGGGGAGGAGAGGATCGGGCTGCGGGGCTGGGCGCGAGCCTGGGTTATTTTATGGAGCAGACGTGAGGGTTTGATTCTAGACTCATCCCATGAATAACTCAAAGTGGCCGATAAGGCCCTTGAAACCCAAAATAAAGAAAGCAGTGGAGAGGACCGGGAGACGAAATCAGGAAGCTTAAAGGGGCAGGGCCAGCAGGAAAAATGGAAAGCGAGGTAGAGAAAGTTTAAACGCTGGGAAGACGCGTTGCAGCCACTCCCCAGGTCCTATTCCGCGCGGCGCGGGGGGCGGCGCGGGGGGCGGCGCGGGGCGGGGCGGGGCGGGGCGGGGCGGGGGGCCTTTTCGGGAGCCCGAGAGGGAGCTGCCCGGGCTCCCGCTGTCCTCGCCCACCAGGCAGTTTGCACCGGGCGCTCACACCTACTGAGCCGCTGCGAAGCACACCCAGTAAAAGTCTGGGAGGCTGACCGCCCGATCCCAGAACACCAGGGCTATTTTCTTTTTGCCGCCGGCTTAGGGGGAATCGCCTGCACTCCGAGGCCACGTCAACATTAAAAGAGCAGCTTCTGGCCCTCTTTCCTCGGTGCAACCAACTCAGTGAATTGCCCTATCCCCGAGAGCTAGGGTAGTCGGTTCACTTGGCGCTGAACTGCACGTCAGGCCTAGAAGCTGGGCGAACGGCCCCGGTGACTCCCCTCTCCGGCTCCCCTTCCGCGCCCCGCTCCCACCACGCCCCAGCCGCTCCTTCCCCGCCCCACTTGGGAGCCCGCGCTGCCCATTGGCCGCGTGCCCTGCCAATCCAAAGGACGTTGACGAATCCCGCCTTAGGGAAGGCAAGGATCTAGAAAAAAGCGCACACACCTGGGGGCGCGGGGAGGGGGCGTGTGCGAGCCTAACGTCCCCAAGCTGCCGGCTGCGCGCGCGAGTAGCCGCGGACCCGGCCGCTGGGAGACGAGGGCGGGGCATCATTTGCATAACGGCCGCCCCTCGGCGCCTGGCGCGGGCCGCGGTCCCGCCCCTCACTCGCTGGAAATCTGTTGGGCCACCGGCGGGTCACTCGGACCAGGGCCAGCCTCGGCGGGCGGTCCCGGGAGCCGATTGGCTCTGGGGTTTCCCACAGGGCGGCAGGGCGGCGGCTATAAGAGCCGGGAGCCGAGCGGCGCGGAGCGGGAGGCGCTGCCGCACAGCCGGGCTCAGGTGCCAGGCGACCGTTAGTTGACGCCGCGGGTTTCCTCTCCCCGGTGTTCTCGCCGTAACGTCGCTCGCCTCTCTTTTCCAGTCACGATGTCTGCCCGCGGCCCGGCTATCGGCATCGACCTGGGGACCACCTACTCGTGCGTGGGGGTCTTCCAGCACGGCAAGGTGGAGATCATCGCCAACGACCAGGGCAACCGCACCACCCCCAGCTACGTGGCCTTCACCGACACCGAGCGCCTCATTGGCGACGCCGCCAAGAACCAGGTGGCCATGAACCCCACCAACACCATTTTCGACGCCAAGAGGCTGATCGGACGCAAGTTCGAGGACGCCACGGTGCAGTCGGACATGAAACACTGGCCGTTCCGGGTGGTGAGCGAGGGCGGGAAGCCCAAGGTGCAGGTGGAGTACAAGGGAGAGATCAAGACTTTCTTCCCGGAGGAGATCTCCTCCATGGTCCTCACCAAGATGAAGGAGATCGCCGAAGCCTACCTGGGGGGCAAGGTGCAGAGCGCGGTCATCACGGTGCCGGCCTACTTCAACGACTCGCAGCGCCAGGCCACCAAGGACGCGGGCACCATCACGGGCCTCAACGTGCTCCGCATCATCAACGAGCCCACGGCGGCGGCCATCGCCTACGGCCTGGACAAGAAGGGCTGCGCGGGCGGCGAGAAGAACGTGCTCATCTTTGACCTGGGCGGCGGCACCTTTGACGTGTCCATCCTGACCATCGAGGACGGCATCTTCGAGGTGAAGTCCACGGCCGGCGACACCCACCTGGGCGGCGAGGACTTTGACAACCGCATGGTGAGCCACCTGGCGGAGGAGTTTAAACGCAAGCACAAGAAGGACATTGGGCCCAACAAGCGCGCGGTGCGGCGGCTGCGCACGGCCTGCGAGCGCGCCAAGCGCACCCTGAGCTCGTCCACGCAGGCCAGCATCGAGATCGACTCGCTCTACGAGGGCGTGGACTTCTACACGTCCATCACCCGCGCCCGCTTCGAGGAGCTCAACGCCGACCTCTTCCGCGGGACCCTGGAGCCGGTGGAGAAGGCGCTGCGCGACGCCAAGCTGGACAAGGGCCAGATCCAGGAGATTGTGCTGGTCGGCGGCTCCACCCGCATCCCCAAGATCCAGAAGCTGCTGCAGGATTTCTTCAACGGCAAGGAGCTGAACAAGAGCATCAACCCCGACGAGGCGGTGGCCTACGGGGCCGCGGTGCAGGCGGCCATCCTCATCGGAGACAAGTCGGAGAACGTGCAGGACCTGCTGCTGCTCGACGTGACCCCGTTGTCGCTGGGCATCGAGACGGCCGGCGGCGTCATGACCCCGCTCATCAAGAGGAACACCACGATCCCCACCAAGCAGACGCAGACCTTCACCACCTACTCAGACAACCAGAGCAGCGTGCTGGTGCAGGTGTACGAGGGCGAACGGGCCATGACCAAGGACAATAACCTGCTGGGCAAGTTCGACCTGACCGGGATCCCCCCGGCGCCCCGCGGGGTCCCCCAGATCGAGGTTACCTTCGACATCGACGCCAACGGCATCCTCAACGTCACCGCCGCCGACAAGAGCACGGGTAAAGAAAACAAAATCACCATCACCAACGACAAGGGTCGTCTGAGCAAGGACGACATTGACCGGATGGTGCAGGAGGCGGAGCGGTACAAATCGGAAGATGAAGCCAATCGCGACCGTGTCGCCGCCAAAAACGCCGTGGAGTCCTATGCCTACAACATCAAGCAGACGGTGGAAGACGAGAAACTGAGGGGCAAGATCAGCGAGCAGGACAAAAACAAGATCCTCGACAAGTGTCAGGAGGTGATCAACTGGCTCGACCGAAACCAGATGGCAGAGAAAGATGAGTATGAACACAAGCAGAAAGAGCTGGAGAGAGTGTGCAACCCCATCATCAGCAAACTTTACCAAGGCGGCCCTGGCGGCGGCGGGTCTGGAGCCTCCGGGGGACCCACCATCGAAGAAGTGGACTAAGCTTGCACTTCAGTCAGCGTAAACCTCTTTTCCTTTCTCTGATTTTTTTCCTTTTGTTTTTGTTTCTTCTAAATGTCCTGTGCCAAGTATGAGATCTATTTTTGGAAGTCTTTAGCCCAGTGTATGCATATGAAAGGAAAGGAGCAACAACTTAGTTTAATTATAAAAAGTTAGTTCTAAAGTTTGATTATTTGAGGTTTCTCTTTAATGCATTTTGCTGTTTGCTGACTTGAGCATTTTTGGTTAACTTAGTGTTTGAGATGGGGAACCTGAAGTTTGCACGCACGTTCTGTGGAAGCTTGGTAACAATAAAATACATAAAAGCTTGAATTGTTTATATTTATGTACTACAAGAGGAGAGTCAACATTGCAGTAAAGTCAAGAACAGTCACTATTTTTGCACACAATTGCATACATACAAATTCAAAGTAAAGCTGAAATTGATCTGAAAATTACTGTCTTGGAGTTTTCAATTTTCTCTTGGTACTGTTTTACTTATGTTTAAGATACTAATATGAGATGAAATATATCTAACTCAATCTTGTCTAATTCTCAAATGAGTTTCCTGCTTTAAATTACCAACAACTTAAGGGGAGAAGATCTGGGTAAACTCCCTTCCCCCCTCATTTAATACAAAAACCAAACTGGGGTCTTGCACTGTACCCAAACTCCTAAGGCGTGGCTTAAGTGTTCAAGTGAAAATCCACCTGAATATTCCATTAAAATACAAGCTATATTCTGGGGTTAAAGTGTAAAATGATTCTTTAAACTAAAAAAAGCTGGGGCAGGAGTTGTCTTCTGATAATAGTATGAAACAACTTGCTTTTCTGTGTTTTAATTGTCTAGTTACTAGACTCTAGTAAAACAGCTCTACCTCTCAGCTTAAGGCAAATTCCATAAGGATATGTTTTGAGCAGATATAATTTATAGGGGGATAAGAGAGATATGTATTTTTTCCTGATTTAAGAATCATAATGCTTTCTCAATATCTGCCTTAAATCACTAGAATAGATTTTTTTTTAAGGCAAACTGCAAGATAGTCCTGTATTTTGTTAATATACAACTTGTCCATTTTCCTAT
This sequence comes from Cnephaeus nilssonii, assembly GCF_951640355.1. Classification (NCBI taxonomy): domain Eukaryota; kingdom Metazoa; phylum Chordata; class Mammalia; order Chiroptera; family Vespertilionidae; genus Cnephaeus; species Cnephaeus nilssonii. The sequence goes on from NC_137075.1 coordinate 79,813,717, forward strand.
ATATCTTATCTGATTTGAGGTTGTTACAAATAGGAAAATTGCAGCCCTTTGAGATCTACGATCCTGGGCCTTAAAATTCACATCCTTGGGAGAAGGGGGTTCATGTTGATTTTTCATTGAAATTACACTTCTGCTTTGTTCCGATTTATTCTCTTTAAGGGGAACTTGGGAGAAATTCTGTAAAGCTCATTGGAAAATGCATAGTTAACCTAATGTTTTCACCACACACAGATATTTTGATATCTCTTTCCAAGTGATGTAGATTTGCTTCATGTTGGTCATAACTGAATTATAGAAGCCATATTTTTAAGATAGTAGTGGACCCTTCTTTTTCATGCGGAGAGATTAATTTTTGAAGTAATATAAAAACTAGGGAACAAATTAGCCTAAAAACATTGGGCTTTGATAATGACCCTCACACAAGAGCTGACTCCTATGTACATCTGCTTTTCCTCTTCTCCCTCTTCTCCTCTTCCTCCTCCTCCAAGGCAAGTCCCATTTGGGTGGGGGGAAGATAAAAAAGCAATTGTAAAACTGATTCAAAATAAACTTTAAAAAATTACACTGAAAAGCTAAAGATAATTTGGGGTTTTTCAATGCTGGTGTCAAGCTGGTGGAAAGTTTTTAGCAAGGAGGCAGTAAGGGTATTTCATTGACTAGAGATACTATCACATAAATATTTGACAAACTACCTTGTTACTAAGAGAACAGGTCATTAATAGCCTTAGAGTGACTTTTAGCATTAATTTTTTACCAAGGTAATACCCATGCTATTAAACTTCCAGTAGTTCTTGATTTGTTGAAAGTGTTTATCCCTTGCTCTAACGTCAAAATATAATGGAGTCTTTCTGTGAGTGCAATTTGGTATTAGTATGACCATTTTAGACCTCACTTTAGAAGATATTAGTTTCTAAAGTTTCAGAAAAACGACTAGTGGTAGTCTCTTTGATCTGGTGGCCTGACCTCCGGTAACTGCCTATAGCACTAATTTCAATCTATGTAGATACTTCATTTTTTATTATTTTGAAAAGTAATTTGTAAAGCTCCTAGCCTTCTTGAGTGTTTTTTTTTATTTAATTCTGTCTTCTCAAATGTATCTAGATCTCAATATTTATTAAGATAAAGCCACCAAAGCACCCATTTAATGTTTCCAGGAGTCAGTTGAAACTAGTAACCCAGTAACTCCTAGGAACTTCTTTGCAAATGTTAGATCAGCCATAGTCAAATGACAATGGAAAAAACACTTGATCGTAGGATAAGGCTAAATTACAGTTTAAGAATTAATTAAGCATTACTTGAACTTTAAAGTAGTGTGTTATGGTAGAGACTAGTGGTCATGACTAAAGCAAATGCAATACATATAGAATACTAAGGGATAAAAAAATACATTTCTCAGCCCTAGCCAGTTTGGCTCAGTGGATAGAGTGTTGGCCTGTGGACTGAAGGGTCCCAGGTTCCACTCGGGTCAAGGGCACATGCCTGGGTTGCAGGCTCATCCCCAGTGGGGGGCATGCAGGAGGCAGCTCTCATCATTGATGTTTCTACCTCTCTCTCCCTTCCCTTCCTCTCTGAAATCAATAAAAATATATTTAAAAAAATACATTTCTCAGAATAGGCACTTAAATTCTTACCAGAATGTCTAAATAACATATTTGTCCCTGTTTTGAGGCAACAAAACTGGACACCTTTTAAGACCTAATAGTTGTTTACAGTATTTGAGATGTGTGAAATTTCAAAACAAGCTCACTCTTAAATTTTTATAGTAGTATTAATTTGATATATATAATGGAAATTCATTAAAAATTGTACATTAGGAGATAGTAATACTATATATTTAAACTTAACATGCATAATAGAATATTTGATGAATCAACTAATCAAGGGAGACTTAATGAGAATTTCTTTATCCTATATATATATAATCTTAAATGAGAATACAACCTTGCTATCTAGATAAAAATCAAAAGATTTCTTTTTATGAAGCTTAAATACTAGGCCCATGATATGGCCTTCACCTACTTTAAATTGAATGCAGTTTATAAAAATTGTGTGGTGAGGCATTGAACACTGTAATTGAAGTTTTAAAGAATCTCAAATCCATATATTAGACAATTGCTAAAGGAATATATACATATATAGGTGAAGGAACAAGAATACTCACTTGCTTCTGTAAATTTATAAATAGGTATGTGAAAACTATTTTTGAAAGGCTATCCTTAAGCATTAAAATTAGATACAGAATTTCATTCCTTAAAGAAAAAGTATGAGTCTTTGGAAAAAGAGCCCAGTGTATATTTTGATATAGCTCTTGGAATGGGTATATGCATTTCTGAAACTTATTAGGGTGATATTTAATGTAGAAATGTCCTTTAGAACAAATCAAGAAGCCATAGGCTCTTTCCTCCACCACTTTCAAAGTAATTAGGTTGTTTGTGAATTCAAGATTGGGGAAATAAGCAACCAACAGTGGAGTTGCTAATTAAAATACTGTCATTGTCATGTCCTTACATGTTCATTTTTAAAGGTAGATTTATAACACTATAAACCTGTCCATTATTACTTTTTTCATGGTATAAACATGCATTATAATTCTTGCTCCTAAAATCTGAGACCAGCAACTTAGTTCTGTTATATTCTTAGTTATATGACCTTGAGAAGTTCTTTTAATTAGGGAAAAAACCCACACATACACACAAAACCTTTCCCTCACAGGACACTTGGAATTATTAGTATTTAGATAGTACCTTTATCCCTACTTTATAATATCATGAATTTTTTTTTCCTAAAGAGAAAATTATATTTCCACTTTAGGTTGTGAATTTTTAATGGCATTAAAAAACCTATTTGGTGAAAAATCTAACCTAAGAAATGAGTGGGTCACTTTTTAAATAATGATTTAGCAATAAAAACATTTTCTTCCCTCTTTTGTGAGGGTTTGGTAATGCAGAAGTATAAGGTGGTCCTTCAGAGTTACAGGTTTCCTTTAACACTATGTCCCTCTAGCACATGTGAAATAACTTGTAACTTTCATGTAGGTCATTGTTTTGGGTTCTCAACTCGTATTTTTACCTTAGTTTTGTATATTAGACAGCATGAAGTTAAACTATGGTGAAGTGTCAAATATCTTTTTCTTCCCTTATTGGGATAAACTGGAGGTTGACAGAAGTGTGGTCTGTCTTCCCCATAATGGTTGTGAGGTGAATAGGTTCCAGGTTTTTCTCCTCGTCTTCTCCTCCCCTCCCCCGAAGTTGTAGGCAGCTCGGTGAGAAACTCTTGGTCACTGGGATAGTCTTACTCCTTTGCAAATGAGTCATCGTGTGCCGTAAACCAGCCTTGAGGCCACAGCCTCCAAGCAGCACTGCCAGCGTCTAGGTAGGTGGGTTTTTATGTATCTGAGCCGACCAGAACAGCTAACAGCCATGGACTCAAGTGAATGGAACATAAATCTAAGGGACTATGATTTTATATTACTGTAACCAGTGGTTATCTTACCAAGGAGTGAGGAGTGAAAGTAGTGGGCATGTCTATTGCCGTATTTTAAAAATTTGGGGAGCATACAGTCACCGACTATTTACTGAGCATCCCATCCAAGCAAGCTGTGGGGATAAGACAAAAGCCTCTATGAGGCCTTCCCAGTCACGTTGTGTCACTCACATTGCTTACATCAGTGTTGGGAGGAAAGAACTAGTCTGCCTATCAACTCAGCTGCAAGAAGAAATTAAAAACATGACTTGAAAAGTGCCAAGTGTAGATGTAAACGTATCTATTGAACACCCATTGACGCAGAGCAAGTTGCTTGGAGCAACACTGGTTTTGAGTACTTATTAATGGTGGTGCTTTGCACCCGCTGTTCCTTAAAAATCCTCACACCCCTCAGTTGGGTCTCTTCAGAAGCGTCATCAGTTGTCCCACCCTAGGTTTCACATCTGCTTAGGCAGCAGAACCAAGTTTTGAAAACTTTTATTTCCAAGCTTCCTCCCCTCATCCCTCCCTCCCACCCCCCCACCCCCACCCCACACCGCACCCTTCTCCTCCCGCCGCCCCAAACCCGCCTGGCCCCCCTGGGTTTGAACTTGAAGTTTGGAACAAAGAGAAGTGGAAGTGAGTCTGGTTATTCCGATTACACATAATGCAGTAAAGTGAAGGAATACAATCCCCCCGACCTCCCCCCCCCGCGCACCCCCGCCCCGGCCCCGCAGCTTGGCTGTGGACACGCCAGTGAAGCCTCACAGGAGAGGCTGACGTTAGGGGGCCCAGCCACGCCCGGGCCGCGGCGCCGGGACCCGCGGCGGCTGCCCCCGCCCGCGGCGGAAGCAGGGTCCCGCCCCGCGCCCGCCCGCCTTCCCGCCGGTTGCCCGGCGACGCCAGAGGCGGACAGAATGAGGCCATGTCTCAGGTGCGGGAGGAGCTGCCGAAGAAGAAGCGTTTGGACGCGCAGGGAGTGCTGCGGCACGAAGTAAGTGCAGCCCGGGCCGCCCCTCCCGGCGGCGTGGAGGCCGCCCCGCCGCCCGCGCCCGGCCCGGCCCGCGCCCTCCGCCTCCGCCTCCTCCCAGCGGCCCGCCCCTCGGCCCCGGGCGAGCGGACTCCGGAGCGGCGGGCGCGGTGCCTGCGGATCCGGCAAACGGCCAGAGCGGGCCCGGGCTCCCCGCGCAGATCCTGGCGTGTGTGAGAGCGCCACCCCGCCGCCGCCAACACCCAGAGCCCTGCTGCGGGGCCCAGGCCGGCCCGGGGCCGGGGCCGGAGCGGGAGGCCGAGGGGCGGCAGCTACCGGGGCTGAACGGGGCCCCTGACTTGGCTGGCTTCCTCGGGAGGGCGGCCAGGGTCCGGGCCGGCTCCTCCTGGCGTGTGTCTCACTCCCGCGCACGTTCGAGGCTGTCCCGGCATCAGTGCACTGTGGTCCGAACCCCAGTTAATCGGTGGATTGCTGAGAGGGGCCTTGAGGTGGTGCAGGCTCAGCTCTGCAACTTCCCTCCTTCCTATTGAAACCACATTAAAACAAGCCGGAAGGAGAAAATCCACACTTCAAGTAAAACACACACACACACACACACACACACACACACACCCCACTTGAAGATTCTACATAGAGCAACTAATGGGAACTACTGTTAAATGTTTATTGTGACATGTGGATTGTAAATTGAACTTGTAATTGTTTTTGCTGCTAATCATTTTATTTTACAACAGATGGGATTACGATTAGGCATGTGGTACTGGAGAGATGAAAGCAAAACTCTTGAATTCAGAAGGTAAATTTTAATACAATTTGATTGTAGCTTTTATAAAAATTACATGTGCTTGGAGTAAAAAAAAAATATTCAAACAATACAAAAGGGTATAGAGAATAAAATAAATATCTGCTGAAATTCCCACCAATGTAAACCCGTTCAGTGGTAGGAACTATCTTACTCATCATCCTGACTGTAGAGCCATTTACAGAACTTCACAAAATAGACATTCACCAAATATTTATTTTTCAATAAACCAATTAGATTCAAGCACAGGAAGACTAGAGGCAGGGGATCCATTAGAAGGTTAGCTGTAGGAGGATTACAAATAGTCTCACAGGTAGAAACAGAGTCAGGACTAAGTCCATGTTGGTAGCAATGAAGAGAAGGGTGCAGCACTAAGAAATATTTAAAAGATATTTGGGTAGAATTGATAGAATGTGGTACCTGGGTGTGAAGGGAGAGGGAGAATTAGGTGTTTAGATTGGCCCCCAGATATCTGGTTTGAGTAATTGGGTGGCTGGGATTGCCCAATACCCATACGCAGACTGAAAGAGGTAAAATTGTGATGTGTTTGAGGGTGCTATGACATGTTCACATGGATACGTGTTTTAGACTGTTGCACAAATGAGGCTGGAGGCCAGGAAAGGAGCTGGCTAAGCAGATGTAACTTATAGTTACATTATATTTAGTGTTAAGTAAACAATTTAAAGGATAAAAACAGTACATTAGAATCATAATCAAAAGTTTATATTTCATTGAGTATGTATTCCAAGATTTGAGTAATCAGTCATTTCCAAAGCAGTGATTTCAGTTTGTTCTCAGATTATCTCAGAAAATTTTTGTTGAGTAGCTCCTGAAACATCATACTCAGTGAGTGTGAGATAGACAATGAGAAAGACATCAAGATAGCTTTGGGATTAGACAGACAAAAATCCATTTTTAAAGCACAAGTACATGTAGATATAAATATTTAAGTGCCAACATTTTGTTTCAAACTTCATATATTTATTTACTTTAATGTATATTTTTATTGATTTCAGAGAGGAAGGGAAGAGGGAGATAGAAACATCAATGATGAGAGAGAATCATTGATTGGCTGCCTCCTGCACACCCCTTACTGGGAATCGAGCTCACAACTAGGGCATGTACCCTGACCAGGAACCAGGGACCTCCTGGTTCATAGGTTGACACTCAACCTCTGAGCCATACCGGCTGGGCAAACTTCATATATATTTAAAGGCCATCTCAATCCTCTCTTCTTACTGACCTTCTTTATAAATGAAATAAATTTGTAGTATTTTTTAACTAATTCTCATATAAGAATTAGTTTTTTTAATGTTTTATTAGTCCTCACCTGAGGATATTTTTTCACTGAATTTTTGAGAGAGTGGGAGGGAGGGAGAGAGACAGAGAGAGAGAGAAACACTGATGTGAGAGAGACACATCGATTTGTTGTCTCCCACACGCACCCCGACCGGCACCAGAGATGGAGCATCCTTCAATCCACAGGCTGACACTCTATCCACTGAGCCAAACTGGCTAGGGCAGAATTAGTATTATTTTTAAAAACTAATTATCTTATTTTCCATACAAGCCTACTAATAAATTACAGATAGCAGTTTTATACCGACGTCCTTATTCATAAAATATTCATATATGAAAGTTTCTTTTCATTTATTACCAGATTATTATTTGAAAATAGCTTGATTGATTTCCACTAATTTTGGAGAATATACATGGGATGGTTGCTTTGAAAGGGGGATTACATGCACAATGCTGAACAAAAAAGGCAGTGCTGCAGAGACAGGCCACCCCAGTGCACGGTGCTGAGACAGGGCAGAGGCAGAGGAGGTTGAGAGGGGCAGTGATAAGGGCAGGTGCAGCAGAGGCAGAAGGTCACTGCTCTCAGACTTAGTTCTGTTTGGTGTTGCTCCACAGGTCTCTGCTGAGCGTACAGGACGGCACTGCATCTCTGCTCTAGCCCTCTCCCACGGTAGCATGGAGGGGTGAGATTAGAACTAGGGAGACAAGACAGTGATGCAGCAAACCAAGGAGGGGAGGAGGAGATGACTTGCAGGAGAATGGAAAGTCAAAGACCGTCTAGAGCTAGCCAAAGAGGAAGAAAGATTAGACGAATCAAAGGAAGGCTTCCTGGGGGCGGGGCTAGCCAAGCCCAGGTCTGAGAAGGGGCAGGAGTTGACAAGGCAAAGGGAGATTGGGTTGGGGAGGAGGAGAGTGCATTCTAGGCAGAAGGAACGTGCAAAAGCCCATTCTTGAGAGGGCATGGGACATGTTTGGGACTGCAGGTAGTTCAGCAGGCTGGGTATAGAGTTCCAAGTGTTAAGAGAGAGAGGAGACCAAGGCAAGATCTTGAAAGGTCTTGCATACCATGCTGAGGAAGTTGAAATTTGTTCAGAGGATTCGGGGGAGCCATCAAAGGGTTTTAAGCAGGGAAGTAGCCTGTGATTAGAACTACATCTTAGGAAAGTGACTCAGCCTGCAGTATGGAAAATAGTTTGGAGGGAGACAAGACTGGAGGCAGGGAGATCAATAAAGAAGCAATTGCAGCCCAGCCAGCATGGCTCAGTTGGTTGAACATCATCCCATACACCGAAAGGTTGCTGGTTCCATTCCCGGTCAGGGCACATGTCCAGGTTTCGGGTTTCATCTCCAGTCAGGGCTTGTACTGGAGGCAACCAACTGATGTTTCACATCTATGTTTCTTTCTCCCTCTCCCTTCCTCAATAAAATCAGTAAAAAAAAACATTTTAAAAAAAATTAGAAAAAGAAGCAATTGCCCTGACTGGTGTGCTAAGTGGTTAGAGCATCGTTTTGAACACCAAAGGATCTCAGGTTCCGTTCCTGGTCAAGGGCACGTACCTGGGTTTCAGCATCCCCAGCTCCACAGTTAGGGCTCATGTGGGAGGCAACCGATAGATGTGTCTCTCTCATATAGATGTCTCCCTCCCTCTCTCCCTCCCTTCCATTCTCTCTAAAAGTCAATTTAAAAATAAATCCTCAGGTGAGGATTAAAAAAGCAACAACCAGTTGCAGAAACTTAGTTGATAGATGATGCTGGCTAAAATTAAGATGGTAGCAGAGGGAAGAGAGGGAAGTAGAGAGATTGAAAAGATATTGAAGAATTGAATGATTAGTGGACTGTGAGGGCTTAAGAATGATAGAGGAATTAAGGATGACACATTTTCTGCCTTGGACACCGGGGCAGGTGGTGGCACTTTTTTGCTGAGATGGGGGAAATAGCAATAGTGAATACAAGTTAAAGGGGAATGAATTCAGTTTGGACATACTGAGTCTGAGGTGTCTGTAGGATGCCCAAGCAAAGGTGTCCAATAGGCAGTTTATATGTCTGCAGAAAGATCCGGACCGTAAATATAAAGTTGTGAGTTATTGGTATTAATTGAGTAGATGAAATTACTCAGAGGAATTGAAGAGAGTAACCAAATGGAACCCTAAGATAGGCCCTCAATTTAGGGGACATAATTGGGAAAGGGGGCTTTCAGAGACTTAAGAAAGAGCAGCCAGAAGCGAGGAGGGAATTTTGGAGTTTCGTAAACCCAGATAATTTGCTTTGCAAAGTAACAGCTTGGTCTAAGGGGCATTCACATTCTATCTGGAAATCTTTTCCTTGGTATAAGTCTCCTTCCACCTGGGGCAGGCCACCTTTTACACCTGCTAGCCAACAAGAGTTTGCAGACTTCTAGGTATTCTCAAGTTCAAATCAGGAGAAGAGGTTCCCCAACCTCTTCCCCACCTTGCATTTCCTGGCCTCTTTCCTGGATCAATGACCAAGGAAGTCTTACCCTTCAGAGAAGACCTAGCACCCTCTTCACCGGCAGAGCTTGCCTTACCTTTTCAGATTATATTCTGAGGGAGATACCTATCAGAATACAACAGGACACCCATAACCTCCATGCAGGAAATGGATACACAGTAACGGACAGGGAAAGAGTGGTCTTTATTTCTTAACAGGCAGTCAAGGAAGAGACAGTAAAGAGTGGTTTGCAGGGAGACCTGCGTTCATTTCCTAGCTCTCCTGCTTACTAGGTATCAGTCAAGTTGTCAAGTTACTTAGTTCTGCTAATATCAGTCTCTCATCTATAAGATGAAATAATAATGCCTTGTGAGGAATACACTGAGTGGCCAGATTATTATGATCTCTGAACACATACTATTCTGGCCACACAGTGTGTGTGTGTGTGTGTGTGTGTGTGTGTGTGTGTGTGTGTGTGTATGCAGAGGATTCGGGGGAGCCATCAAAGGGTTTTAAGCAGGGAAGTAGCCTGTGATTAGAACTACATCTTAGGGGGGGGGGAAATATATATATATTAGAGGCCCAGTGCATGAATTCATGCATGGGTGGGGTCCTGCCAGCCTGGCCAGGGGGAGGTGACATGGGTGGTTGGCCGGCCTGCCTGCTGGTCGAACTCCTGGTCAAGGGGACAATTTGTATATTAGCCTTTTATTATATAGGATATACACTGAGTGGCCAGATTATTATGCGTTCAGAGATCATAATAATCTGGCCACTCAGTGTAGATGGTGTTGCATAATTCGTCAGCATGCATGCCCATTTCTTATTTGTTAAAGAGGGAATACCTTTATCCACAGGCCACATCTAGGTTGGCCCCTGAGGCATGCTTCTCTCTGACACAGTGTCTGCACTCCTATCCCTCTTGTCTCAAGTGCCCCTCCTCCCAGCCGGGAGAGAACCAGCAGCCTGTGTGAGTCTTTGCCAAAGTCATTGACTCCTCTGAGGACACCCAGCAGAGGAAACTACACCTCCAGAAGCCTTGAACTGCTCTTGTTTATCTTTATGGCCTAAGAGAAGACTACTAACTCATCACTGACGCGCTCCAACTTGTATGGAAGCCAAGAGTGGGCCAGCCCTCTGCATTTTAGTGACGGGTTCTACAGGGAAAATATGATTTTTTCTCTCATTTATTTCAGGGCAAAGGGAAGCAACGTGATTATTGTGTAATATTAGGAAAACACATTAACAAAATGCAGTTGTGAAAGGACCGGATTCTAAATGGGTTGTCAGGTTGAGGGGGAGGCTGCGGAGGCCGTAGGAGGGTACAGAACTACCTCAGACTGGGGTTTAGGAGTCAATCAGGTTCAGTTCAAAGGACGAAAACAAATGATTACTAGTGATGGTTTTTAGTGATTCCAACTGCACTGAGAGCATAGGCTGCCTTTAGAGCTAGGCAGGGCACTCACAAAGAAATCTGTTTCTTCAGGGAGCTAGAGAATGACTTCGGTCAGCTGGAAAGCCACCCGGGACAAGTGTGAAGTGGGGAAGGCATGTCCAGAGGTCAGAGAATAAAGACTAGAGATTTAGCAGTAAATGCCGACTATTGGCTAAGGGCAGGCACTGCCTACCACACATTTCAAACCATGAGAGTTGGGTCAGCTTCCTGCACCTTTGTCCTCTCCATCAGTGACAGCCATGTACTAGATGACCTTGTAGATGTCCTCTAACTCCAAAATTTTTATTTTATAATTCTAAGTTTGTTTGACTTAGTTCATAGGCTTGATATACATGATAGTCGCAAATGTATTTTTTCAAAATTTTTTTATTTTAGGGCTCTCCAGTCTCAAATTATCTCAAGCAAACTAATAAGGCAAGAAACTTTGAATTGTATGGATGAAACTGAGAAAAGGGTACTCAATAAATTAAAACATTCCTCCAAACTTATCATGAGTTTTGTTTCTTGTTAAGTTGCTACATTTTCATATGGAAATGTTTTGTGTATTACAGTATTTTGAAGGTGCAGATATGTAGAGGCTGAATATAAAGATTGAAATTTTAATATTTTTCTAGATGATTGTTCCATATGTAAATGCATAAGTTGAGTACTGCTGTGCCTCAAATTCCCTTTAGGCCCACTCATAACATATCCTAGTCCTAAGGTTACATAAGCTATGGCCATGATATGATTATTTTCCCCTGGGAAAAGCTTAAGTTCCTAATTTTCTCATTTCTATCACAGTTTTACACCTGCAGTAGAACCCAAGGAAAAAGGAAGGAGAGGCAAAGCTGTTCACTTTGCTGAAATTGATGCTTCAGACAGGTATCTTAATTTCCCAACCTTCATAGCACTTCTCAGCAGAATGGGTTAAGCCTTTGCAAACCTGAAGGAAATGTCACTCCCCTTCTCCTACACTGAAATGCAAATACCCATCAAGTAAAGAGCATGCACTATTTCATAATTATGGTGGGAGTTACAATAGTTCCTATAAATGTATACCTGTAATAATTTGCCTAGCTTTTTATTTTATTTTATTATTATTTTTTAAAATACATTTTATTGATTTTTTTACAGAGAGGAAGGGAGAGGGATAGAGAGTTAGAAACATGGATGAGAGAGAAACATCCATCAGCTGCCTCCTGCACACTCCCTACTGGATATGTGCCCTCAAGAAAGGTACATGCCCTTGACCAGAATCGAACCTGGGACCCTTGAGTCAGCAGGCCGACTCTTTACCTATTGAGCCAAACCGGTTAGGGCACTTTTTATTTTATTTTTAAAAATATGTTTTTATTGATTTCAGAGAGAGGAAGGGAAAGAGATATAAACATCAATAGTGAGAGAGAATCATTGATTGGCTGCCTCCTGCATGCCCCCTACTGGGGATGGAGCCGGCAACCTGGTATGTGCCTGACTGGGAATCGAACCATGACCTCCTGGTTCATGGGTTGACATTCAACCACTGAGCCACATCGGCTGGGCAACTTTTAGCTTTTTTTAAATCTGAAAATAATCTTACCTTAAACAAAACCAAGCTTGAGAATTAGGCTCTTGATACTTAATAGTAAAAGCCTCATGTACCTCAGGATAGATTAAAATCAACTAAAACCTTTCAAAGCACTACTGGAGACTGTTATATTCTAAAACAGGTTGACAGATAAAAGACTTGCTTCAAGAGAGGCTAAGTCACTTCAAGCCTTAGAGAAACGAGGTCAGCAGGGCAACGTTACACTGAATGATGTTAAATGTGAGTAACTGCTTCCTCATCCTTATGTCTTATCTGGTGTCAACCTCTAAGGCAGCTCTTTGTTCTTCTTTCAATTGTCCATCTTCTCTTTTTTAGTTGTTGCTTTGCTTTTACTACAAGAGAGTGAGATGCAGCGGATCTGTTCTTTTACAACATTTATGAGGTATGTAATGCTTGTGAGACATTTTAGATCTTTTATCCTTCATTATAAAGTAACTAGAGGCCCGATGCACAAAATGCATGCAAGAGTAAGCCTTCCTTCCCCCAGCTGCTGGCACCAGCTTCCCTCTGGCAACTGGGACCCGGGTTTCCCTCCAGCAGGCACCTGGGACCCGGGCTGGCTTCTCTCTGGCTGCCGGCAGGGACCCGGGTCCTGGGCTTCCCTCGAAGCCCTGGCTTCGTCCGGAAGGTCATTCGGCTGTCTTGTCTAATTAGCATATTATGCTTTTATTATATAGGATTATATCTGATAAATGATGACAAATCTGATTTTTGGAGAAAGGCCATGGGGCTGGCTCTATGCATGCCATCCTCTCAGGAACCAGGCCAAAGAGAGGACACCAGAAGTCATAGGAGCCCACAATAAAGTCTCAGGGCAAGGGATGCGGAGAGCATATTGGTAGATGAATATGCTGATGTTTCCTGAGTTGCTCTTCCCAAGTAAACTACTTACTCTCAAATCTTTCTGTCTCAGGGTTGGTTTCTGGGAGGACCCAACCCAAGACAGGTAGTTATTAATATCCTGGGGAAAATCTGCAATGCTTACCTTCATCCAGCTCTCAAGATATAGTTAAGGAAAACATGCCCATTTGGGGTTGGAAAGGAGGCAGTAAAAGTCTTGTAAGAATATTTAGAAAGAAAACAGTGACTTCTAGTATAAAAACAAATGAGAAAGGATTGGAAATCAGTGCAATCTTTTTGGAGAGCAAGACTTATGAAACTTTAATATGCATATATAGTGTGCCCTAGCAATTTCACCTAGCAAGTTACCCAGAGCTATGGTTACTTGCAAAATCACTGCAGTAATGTCTATAATATATATATTTTTAATCCTCACCCAAGGATATGCTTTCTCATTGATTCTAGAGAGAAAGGAAGGGAGAGAGAAAGAGAAACATCAATGTGAGAGAAAAACATTGATTGGTTGCCTCTTGTACACGCCCTGACCAGGCATTGAACCCACAACCTAGCTATGTGCCCTGACGGGGAATGGAACCCACAACCCTTTTGGTGTATGGGATGACACTCCAGCTAACTGAGCCACCCACCCAGGGCATATTTATAATATTTTCTAAAGACCTAAATATCCATCAATAGAGAGCTAATTACATAAATTTTGAGACATAGAATACTTGATTCAGCTGTTTAAAAGAGTGAGGATGGGGGTGGGCTAGAAGGGTTTAATGGGGGAAAGGGGGGACATATGTAATACTTTCAACAATAAAAATTAAAAAAAAAAGTGAGGAAAATCTATACATAGTATTGTGAAAAGAGGTCCTTGCTACACAGATGCAAGTGACAAAAATAAGTTGTAAAAATTTGTGTGTATAGCATTAGCCTGTTTGTTACAAAAATATTAAGGCATATTTATGCATATGTATTTGTATTGGTATAGATGTGATTGTTTATGCTTTAGAACAAGCATGTCAAACTTGTGACCCACGGGCCGCACAATGAGTATTTTTATGGCCCAGACAATATAACGGTATGTAAGAAACGTTTCAATAAAAATTTTGTAACTTAATTTTTACACTGTCCTGTTATACATAAATATTAATAACGAACTACCTACACTGTTCACTAATGACTGATTACTATAATCGTGTTGCATTCATTTCTCTTACACGCCTTACACGCTGGTGCACCATTTCTCTCCACTAATACTAGCAGTGAATATTTTAGCAGCTGATTGCTACATCATTAGTCTTGTACTGACTTGTTTGGTGTGCGCAACAGGAAATATTTTGCTTTTGGAGAACAAGAAAAATAGGTTTATTTGTGTTACGCTTATTAATTTGTGCAGTTATTAAGAGTCTGGTAAGTTAATGTTCAAGAAAAAATATTAATTTTTATTAAAATGTTGTATTATTTTATTTTAACGATTATTCATTTATTTCAGCCCTTTGTATTGAACATGTCTCTATCAAAATAAACTTACGTTTCTATGAACATTGAAGCTTTTGTTTTTTTAACGCTCACATAAACTTAAACCTTGTTTATTTGGCCCGTCTTAGCCTTTGAGTTTGACATGCTTGCTTTAGAAAGTTAGGGAAGTGTCAATATTTCTCTCTTTTCCATGTCCAGCACAGCTAGAGAGCGGTCTAGTTCCTGAGTAGGGGCGGCTGGGGATTGAGAAAAATGAAAGAGACAGACACAGATGGAAGGAAAAAGCTGGGACCGGGTGGGACCGCTGCCCTATTCTGATGGAGAGACAGTGACCCAGAGCCCATACAGCGTGTTTATTTTATACCCCCAAATACCAGGAAGTTTTACTTAAAAGTCAAGACAAAGGAGATTATTTGCATTCTTGGGTGGGCCCGAGTCATAGAGTCCTATTCGTTCCTGGTGCTTTGCTGGATTTAAATAATAAAACCCACTCCCTGGCACCTGGGCAGAAATGAAGGTCAAGCTGACAACACTTCTGCCTTTTGGCAGAACGTGTTTCCAGCACGTGGCTTTGCCTACCGCCCTGGATTCAGCTGACAGTTTAAAGAAATGCCCAGGTGCCTTCCCAGGCGCTCTCTACAGATAAGGATTCCTAACAAACTTGAATAGGATGGTGACAGAGGGGTAAGAGGAGAGAACTTGTTTTGGTTTTTTTTGAGAGAACTTTTTACTTGCTATATTTGTGTATCTTTTTTTTAAAAAAACAATGGGAAAATATTACTTGTATAATAAAAACTTTTTAAAATTTAAAAATAATTGATAAGCAAAGCATCAATTTAAGTTGTCAATTAGCAGAGTTATAATTTCATGTCTGACCTTCCAAAAAGCCTTATTTGAAAAAATCAGATTTCTTACATCTTCAATAGATTTCTTACATTTAATAGAATTTTAAATGGAAAAGTAATTGTATGGTAGATATAACATGTATTTCTACTTATTAAGCTGTGTTCATATTTTTTTTTGAGAAACTTATGTTTGAAATATGTTAGAATTAATATCTTTTATTTTCATCTCCCATAGGAATAAGAATCTTGATCATTTCCTCATGGCATTATTGTACTATTTATCTCATTACTTGGAAAAAAGCTCACTGGAAAAGCAGCCCAAAAGCTATATGGTGTAAGCAGAATTTTGTAATGTGCTTTAGAGTTTTACCAGTATTAAAATGAACTTTTGTCTGTGGTGAAGAGGTGATGGAAAATTTTAAATCTTTGTAGTAAACTAAAACATTTTACATGAGAAGAGTTCACCAGTTTTTAAAGTTCACTGAATAACTCACCCAATGGGTATTCTGGTGAAAAAAAATATTCCAAATAATATAGATCAGCACTGCCCAATAGGAATATAATTAGAGCCACATATGCAATTAAAAGTTTCTAGTAGCCATATTTTTATTTTTTAAAACATATTTTTATTGATTTCAGAGAGGAAGAGAGAGATAGAAACATCAATGATGAGAAAAAATCATTGATCAGCTGCCTCCTGCATGCCCCCCACTGGTGATCAAGCCCGCAATCCAGGAATGTGCCCTTTACTGGAATTGAACCCAGGACCCTTCAGTCTGCAGGCTGACACTCTAGCCACTGAGCCAAACTGGCTAGGGCTCTAGTAGCCATATTTTTAAAATGTAAAAACATACAAGTGAAATTAATTTTAATATATTTTATTTAACCCAATGACCCAAAAATATTATCATTATAATATGCAGTAAACATTAGGTAGTTATCGATGAAATGATTTACTATTTTTTTTTAGTAAGTCTTTGAAATTTGGTACCTACTTTATACTTAAAACATATCTCAATTTAGATTAACCACAGTAAGTTTTCTATAGCCACATGTAGCTTCATGGATACCATATTGGACAGTATAGATATAGATATTATGTGTATGCTTTTTTATGTTTACAAAGTTCTTGCCAAAAGGTTTGTAAGTGTCTAGTAAAAAACTAAGCATTTAAAAATTTAACAGATTTAGCCCTAACCGGTTTGGTTCAGTGGTCAGAGCATTGGCCTGCGGACTCAAGGGTCCCAGGTTCGATTCCGGTCAAGGGCATGTACCTTGGTTGCAGGCACATACCCAGTAGGGAGTGTGCAGGAGGCAGCTGATCAATGTTTCTCTCTCATCCATGTTTCTAACTCTATCCCTCTCCCTTCCTCTCTGTAAAAAATCAATAAAATATATTTTAAAAATTTAACAGATTTAACCAAAATAATATTTCATATCACAGGAAAAAAAAACTCACAAAATTTCTTAGGCTGCATGTGAAGAATTTAACTGCTTTAGACAAAGGTGACTCAGAGCAACACACAGGGAAAGAATCTGGAACTCAGAGTCCAGAGCAGAACAATGCCTCTCAGGCTTGGTGACCTTTCAAAACCCATGGAACTTTCCAAGTGCCCAGCCTGCCCTTTGCCAGTGCATGTGGAACCAACCCAGTGATTTAGCTGTTAGGAATGCTGGTAGAGTCATTAACCTATTGCTGCAGAATGTTTTCAAAATGCAAAATCCTTGTATACAACCAAGCAGTCTGATTTTATGGATAGATAAATATATCTGGACAGCAGTTTTGTAAAGAACCAAATAAATAATTCACACTGCTGCTCCATTTAAGCCATCATAATATGCAACATCCATGTTATTTCAGATCTGCTTTTCAGAGCAGGGCATCCAGAGATCATAAAGTGCTCCTGTGGGAGCCAGCAAAGGGGCTCAAGCCGACTGTGGGCTCAGAATGTTTGAGGCGTCTTACTATTCCCAAAAAGAAACTCGCTGGACTTTGGTGTCATGTTAGCTTATATGTTGTAAGGTGTTTCCTCTCCTAATTCTGAGGAATATTACTAATCTAGCAGATATTTGTTTAATTTCTTAATTTATGGAAATAGATAACAGAAGAAAGGTTCCTTAGTTATTTTAAAACTTATGAGAACACAGTGGTATAAGGTAGACTTTCTTAGAAGGAATCAGTTACAGAATGATAAAGAAAAACAACACACACACACAAACAAACAAGTGCATTCTCTTTTGAGCATGCCCGTGCCTTCCCCCAACCTTCTTTTCTCAGGTGTGTATTTTTGCTTTCTTTCTCCTAAGATCCAAGGGTTCTCAGGAGACTTGCAAGCAGGGGAGCAGTGGGCAGCAACAACTCACCTGGGCTAACCCCCTGAACCTGTCTCCAAGGGCCCTTCCTTTGCCTCTATAACTTGTTTCCTGAGTCCATTCAGCCCAGCTGGCTCACTTTTTTCACCTCCGTGACTTTCCTTCCAAAAAGCCAAGGCAGCCTCGCCGAGGCTCAACCTTCCTCACGTTTCCAAAGGGTCAGGGCAGCTCCGCCTGGCTCCTCCTGTTGCTATGATCTTGCCTCTTTTGGCTTAAGATCTTCCTCTGTTTTACTGTCCCCAGCTTTAATAAGCATATTCTCAAATAAACAAATAAGACTTAAAATCATTGATTCTCTGGTGTGATTCTAAAAAAATTATGGTAACTTCATTTTCAGGCTTACAGTAGTCTGTTGCTTTACTTATTATAATAGAAATAAATATAGATTGCATTGAGATATGTGGACATAAATAACTTTAAGGAAAAAAATTGATTTTAATCGAACTAGTTAGATATAACATAGGGATAATAATAGTACCTACTTCACAGAGTAATAATGCGTATTTATCTTAACCTAGTGCTTGGCACTTGGAAGAAAGGCCAAACTGTGAGAGAAGAGCAGAAAGGGAGGTGGAAGGATAGCAAAGATACATTTGTTGGTTTTAGATTATTAAAACCCCTATTTCCAGAAGAAGAAGCCTTATCCACATTTCATACAAGAAGAAGAAACTACGGCTCAGAGAGATTAAATAGTGGGCATACCCTGTAATTGGTGGAGCTGACCTTAGAACCCGGGTCTACCTAACTCCAAAGTCTGCTCAAACCACTGTGCAAAGTGCCCACCACCTGCTACCAATCAACTCTGCTGGCTTTCCCAGAGTTCATCCACTTATAATTAGGAACTACAGTGGATAGATGTTGATGTGAACAAAACTGACTCCATCTCTGTATCCCTGCTTTTGTTTCTCTTCAAGTTTCCATGCTGAGAACTCTGACCTAACTAGTCTCCACCAGCACTAAAGCCTCAGTTAATGATTAGCTGTGTCCTGTAAACTCACACAATCCTACCTAATAATAGACAAATATGCAAATTGACCGTACCTTCGCTAGGCCCGCGATTGGCCAGGAGGTGCGGGGGGGCTGGACTCGGGGTGGCCAGGGTGGCCGATTGGGCCGGCGGGACGCTGAGCTCGCGTTGCCAGCGGCAGCTCGAGCTCAGCGTCTGCGCCATGGCTGTGCTGCGGCACAGAAGGGGCCTCTGGGGCAGCGAGCTCATGTCCCACTGCGGACCATCAAAAGCGGGGGAGCTGGGTGCCTGTCCGCTCAGGCACCAGGCCTTTCAGAAGCCTCCGGCAGGGCAGAGGCTTCTGAAAGGCCTGGTGCACCAGCCAACAGGCACCCAGCTCCCCCGTGATCGAAAGCGAAAGCGTGTAGGGGACCCTACACGTGTATGATTCTATCATGCACTGGGCCTCTAGTGTAATTATAAAGGTTCCTGTCAGTAAACGGCCAGAATGACATAGCAACCGAGATAAATATCAAACTAGGTGTTGGCATCAATTCTAAGCAAGTATCCACCAGGAGATATGGTTCCTGGCTTGTACTACATTCTTCGTCTCGTCAGTCATTAGTAGTCCAGCTATACTATAAAATATTGGCTGTAATAGCTGTCTGATGGCAGAGTTCGCTATGCAGACCTAGACCACTGGATTGCCTGTCTGCCCCAATTTTGTCCCTTGCAAGTAAATTACCCTAGAGTAAATTCTATTATAATGAATGGACTTGCCTGCTTCATTTTTGAGTCTTAAGATACCTCTTTGGTTCAGTGGTCACTGTACCTCTACTCCACCGTCAGACATATAGTTTCTGAACAAAGGCACAATTATGTATGCAGTTATTTTAATGTATGCAGTTTTAAACATGTCATAAGTCTTTTTTGTTATTACAGTCTTCATAATTATAATTTAAAAAACATATTATTATTGATTTCAGCGAGGAAGGGAGAGGGAGATATATAAACATCAATGAAGAGAGAGAACCATTGGTTGGCTGCTTCCTGCACGCCCCCAACTGGAGGTTGAGCTCAAAACCCGCGCGTGTGCCCTGTCTGGGAAGCGAACCAGGGACCTCCTGGTTCATGGGTAGACGCTCAACCACTGGCTGGGCCTTAATTACAATTTTTAATGGTGGCATAACATTTCATCAATCCAATGTATGTTATTGACTTACTGATTTACCTAAGAGACAGTATGGTATAGTGGTTAAGGGTACAGACTTTGGTGCTTGGCTTAAATTCCACAGGAGTCACACATTAAGTTAAATGCTATATTAAGTACCTGGCTATATATATTTTATATATTTTGGGAACTTCTAGTTTTTCTGATAGATAAAAGATAAATAATGATTGAATTGAATATCTTTTTTTTAAATTTCTTTATTGATTAAGGTATTACATATGTGTCCTTATCCCCGAATTATCCCCTACCCCCCTGTATTGAATATCTTTCTTTTTTTTAAATATATTTTATTTATTTTTTACGGAGAGGAAGCGAGAGGGAGAGAGAGTTAGAAACATCGATGAGAAAGAAACATCCATCAGCTGCCTCCTGCACACCCCCTACTGGGGATGTGCCCGCAACCAAGGTACATGCCCTTGACCGGAATTGAACCCGGAACCCTTCAGTCTGCAGGCCGACGCTCTATCCACTGAGCCAAACTGGTTTCGGCTGTATTGAATATCTTTATGCATTAGATTTTTTCCCTAATTTTGGAAGATTAAAAAAAATTCCAGGAGAGATTATTGGATCAAAGTTTATGATCAATTGTATGGCACTTGAAATTATTTTCAAATTTTTTTCCAGAGGGTTATACCTGGGCTTGTTTTAAATGCCAGGTTCTACCCCAACCTACTGAGCCCGAATCTTTGAGAGGGGGTGGCATTGGGAAACTGCACTTTCAATAAGTAACCCCAGGCGATTCTTACATATATTAAAACTTGAGAACCATTGGCCTAAAAGTCTCAAGGTCTTTCTTGACTGTTGTTTGCTTTGTTTTGTTTACAACAACAAAAGAATATTAGCCACTGGCAGCTCTGGCAAAGCAGGGGTGAATGGTGAGGGTGAGGACTACTGAAGGACACAGGCAGGCAGGCACAGTGATGGCTGTCGGGTGCTTGCGGGGATGTGTGTTGGGTTATGGGAAATTTGGGCATTTAAAGTTGGAACCCAATTTGTCTATTCCAGAAATCTATTTTATTTCAGCCACTCACAGGCCTTCTCATCACATATGGTAATGATTTGTGCTTTGAACTATCCATATTATTCTCAAACCCCCACAGCATAGCCTCATGTAGTTAGCCTAGTGATTAACATCAGAAGAGGCAATGATTTTTCCCTGTTGTTTAGAGTGCATTTCTTTGGTTTAAATCTTCCTGAAAATTAAAAGGCAAGAAAAATGCTGCCTGGCTGGTATGGTTCAATGGTTGATCGTTGACCCATGAACCAAGAGGCCACTGGTTTGATTCCTGGTCAGGGCACATGCCTTGTTTCAGGCTCAATCTCTAATAGGGGCCATGCAGAAGGCAGGCGATAGATGATTCTCTCTTATCATTGATGTTTCTCTCCCTCTCCCTTCCTCTATGAAATCAATAAAAATATTTTTTTTTTAAAGAAAAAAGTTAGTGATACATTTTCCATAGTAGTCATTGGACTGTATTGTGGGCAATATTGTTCCCTTCTATACTGCAAAAACTTTTTTATTTTATTTTATTTTATTAAGTTGATTGGGGTGACATTAGTCAACATGAACATGTAAGTTTCATGTGTGGGTTTCTATGTTACAAGATCTGTATATTGCACTGTGTGCCCACACCCAAGTTAAATCTTCTCCTGTCACCTTATTTTAGGCCCTCCTTCACGCCCCATCCCCTTCCCTCTGGCAACCACCACACTGCTGTTTATGCTCATGAGTTTCAGTTTTATATCCCATGTATAAGTGAAACCATATGGCTCTTAGCTTTTTCTGACTGACTTATTCACTTAGCATAATGTTCTGAAGGTCCATCCATTGCAGAAACTTCTAACATGCTTCAGACATGCTGTAACCTAAGAACAGGCTGCCTTAAAGTTCATTTGCAATTCAGTTCAAACTGGGGTATGTTTTCAAGGGGAAGAAAGGTTATTGTAATTAATGCCAACGTTTCAAAGTAGTAATCCCCAGATGCCTGCTTAGCAAACACAGAGGTGCGAATAGGCACACATTGAGCCCCAACCCTTAGTAGTGACATCAGGAACCCAGGGAAGCTCAGGTGGGAGTCTCCATGTTTTAGCAAAACAGCAGGGAAGTGGGCTGCTAACTGCCTCAGAAACCAAGATAGGTAATAAATTAGGACTGCCTGTATATGAAATTAAGGATATACAGCATAAAGTATAAAGAATCTATAAAAAAAGTGAAACCGGCTGACATGGTTCAATGGTTGAGAATCGACCTATGAAGTAGGAGGTCATGGTTTGATTCCCTGTCAGGGCACATGCCTGGGCTGCAGGCTCGATCCCCAGTGTGGGGTGTGTAGAAGGCAGCCGATCAATGATTCTCTCTCATCATTGCTGTTTCTCTCTCTCTCTCTCTCTCTCTCTCCTTCTCTTTCCTCTCTGAAATAAATAAAAAAAATATATATTTTTAAAAAATGAAAATTCACCATAAATTTGAGATGCTGATGACAGTGATAAATATCAAAGGACTTTGAGGACCTCTGCCACAGCTTGAATAAGATAGATGAAAGGACAAGTCGGATGTGTGGATTCACTTGCATGTCCTTCAAAATAGTTTATACTTCTGGCTTTTCATTAATGAATGTAGGTATTTGCCAAAATTAATCCACATTATCGTTTTTCTTTTCAGGGGCCTTGTGGAGAAAAAAGAGATGGAACTGGTTTTAACTAAGTTAGAAGCGGCACAGAAATACTTGGCGCAGAAGTACTGTGTCCTTGTCCTGGGCTTGGGAATGCCCGATAAGCATCACATGTGCTGCGGGAGGTGAGTGCACACTTAGGATTTCCTTCCATCTCCATTGGTTTGAATATCCACGTCCTTAAAACTCTTAAATGTGACTTCGGGTGCCCTGGAGAAAGGTTCCTTTTGTTGTTGTACAGAATAATTGAGCTCAGCTGAGGCTCTGCCCCCAAAACATGTGATGTTTCTTTTGAGAAAGCCAAGGAAGTATGGGAAGAATCCCAGAATCTCTGCTGATATTTTAACAACCATCTACTGCTTGGGTTTAAATATCTTTTCTCTCAGTTCTGGCTGGTTTGCTCCAGTTAGAGCGTCAACCTGGGGACCAAAGGGTCTTGGGTTTGATTCCCAGCCAAGGGCATGTACCTCGGTTGCAGGTTTGTCTCTGGCCCCTGTCAGGGCACGTGCCAGAAGCAACCCAGTCGATGTGTCTCTCTCACGTCAGTGTTTCTCTCTTGCTCCCCTTCCCCTCTCTAAAAAAATCAATGGAAAAAATATCCTCAGGTGAGGATTAACAACAACAAAAAGTCTTTTCTCTCAGCATATATCAGATTAGTGGAATCTTGCTCTCAACCAGGAAGGCTTCCTGCTGCCACACAAAGGCCACTTGGCTGCCTTTCGAGGGAGACCGAGTGATGGGCCAGTGTTTGATGGGTGTGTCCCCTGCCCTTTTCCTGCTTGTTTTGATGCAACAACAGTTGTGGATACAAGCTAGTGAGGTGATCCTGTTTGTCATCCTTTTTACCTAAGGATGACAATTTATACACTACAGTAATTAAAATTTTAAAGTGTCTTGCCCGGCCGGTGTCGCTCAGCATCCACCCATGAACTAGGAGGTTGAAGTTCGATTCCCAGTCAGGACACATGCCAGGATTTCAGCCTTGAATGCCCAGTAGGGAGCGTGTAGGAGGCAGCCGATCGATGATTCTTTCTTATCTTTGAGGTTTCTATCCCTCTCTCCCTCTCCCTTCCTCTCTCTGGAAGCAATAAAAACATATTAAAAATTTTTAATTATTTTTTTGCTTTAGTTATGCTACTTTATTTATTCATTTATTTAAATTTATTGGGGTGACCTGAACATATAGGTTTCAGGTGTGGGTTTCTATGTTACAAGATCTGTATATTATACCGAGTGCCCACCACCCAAAGTCAAATCTTCTGTCACCACCTGTGAGGGCTTCCTCAAATAGGACTTGAGTTTATTGTTGTTTATATTGATATATTTTCAGTTCAGGCTCATTTTCTTTGTTGTTTTTTGTTTGTTTTGCTTATACGTTAGTTTACCTGTGGTTTTACTTTCTGAGGTTTTCATTACTCGTGGTCAACTGTGGTCTGAAAATATTAAATGGAAAATTCAAGAAATAAACAATTCATAAGTTAAGTCACACTCTGTTCTGAGTATTGTGATGAAATCTCATGCCATCCTGCTCCATCCTGGGATGTGACTCGTCCCTTTGTCCATCGTCTCCATGCTGTATAGCTTCCTGCCCATTAGTCACTAGTGTCTCATTCCGAGGGAAGAGCACACTGCTGTCCCCAGGCTATTGATCGCATGGCATAGATTATATTTGCATGGCATAATGATATATTTCCACTTCTTATTGCACCCAATCACCATAACCATTGATTTTTTTTCCTTTTTCTTCATTTTAGTCTTACCCTCTAGTTGCTTTATTTCCGTACCTACTGACACCTCATGTTGCCTCTTCATCATATTTCCACTCCACCCAACACTCACATCACCAGTAGCATTTGGAAGAATACATTTCTTGGCTTGTTTATCCTGAATTTATATTTATTAACCTTTGATAGAACACTCCAGGGGTTTTGATCTAGGTAACCTAAGAAGTTGGAGAAAAACACATTGGGACTCATTACCAATGCATCTTGCCAGCATTTATGTGCCTAAATAGTCTTGGGGCCACAGGTATTGATCCTGCAAAGGGACCTTTTGAAGATAAGGGTTTGTTCACTGAACATTTGAGCTTCCCTCTCAACCTAGAGTTGTGATCTGTTATATTGCAGGGAGAAAATATCAAATACACAAAAAGACTGGAAATTCTTTGAGGTGAGTCACTTATGCTTGGGGGCTTTTCTCTTGGATGTGAAATTGAAGTATAGCAATAACTAATAGCCATTTGCCAGGTGCTTATTTATAGTGAATGCCCTTTTTCAAAAGGATGCTAACAAACTACATATTTTTGGTCTGATTTTCCCCCTACAAAGGTTAGTACATGTATAATTTATCACAGCTTTTTAGGAATGTTGAAAAATTGGATTGACTGGGTTTACATCTATTTAGCAGTTTTATATAGATAGGTGGGAGTTTTTCATATCATAGCTCTGGGTTGTGATTCTTGCCTGTTTTCCCTTGTAGTCCTTTTATACTTTCTGTGCATATGTAGCTTGGATTGTTTTCCGACGTCAACATTTCTCAGAGATTGAGGAAGAAATAGGGAGGCTCTTTCGTACCAATATGTTTAATATTCCTCGAAGGAAGCGTGAGGATGAAGAATCAGGCGGGGAAAAGAAACGCATGACATTTGTACAATTCAGGTATGGCCTTTTGACATTCTAAGCTCAAGGATATTTCTAGAAAATAGAATGATGTGACCTAAATGTCACCTTTACCCCCATAGGAGAATGATGGCAAAACGCCCAGCGATTAAAACAGCCATTCACATGCGCTCCCCAGTCATGTCTACTCTGCTGCCGTCTCTCAGAGAAAAAGCTCAGAATATCTTTGAGAAAAAGAATCAAATCAGCACCAGGTTCCCAGCCCAGATGCAAGAGCACATGGAAAAGATGGAGTCTGTGCCCATGCCAGTGTAAGTGGCCCAAGGAAAGAGAAGAGAGGGCCCCGAGTATCATTTCCTAGGTTGGACCAGGAGGGACAGGGGCTCAGACACCATGCCTCTGCCAAAAAGCTGAACAAAGATGAAAGCACCATCTTCCTGCCCACCCCTGCTCCTTTCCACCTGTTTCCTCTCCAGAGTAGCTCTTGGAACACCCTAGACTAGAAAAGATTGCTAGAACATTAAGCTAGTTCTAGTTTGGACAAGTGAGTAGCAGACTTTATAAGGCTGAGGTTTTTCCATTAGAAGAATCATCTTTGGGAAATGGGGGAAGGACCCGTACCAAATCTGGTTTGGGGCTGAGTTTTTGACCCATATTTAAGACCACAGTGGTTCAGGGAAACAGGGAATGCTTAAAAAAAAAAAAAAAAGCTGTGTGTACATACACACAACCACAGCCATATACCTTTAGTCTTTGCCCTTACTGCTTTAGTTATACCAATAATTCTTTTCACAGAGTTGGCATTTTGGGGCAGCCTCGATGTCTGTTCAACCCCCACACTCTTCTCCCCCTTGAACCAGAAGAAAACATGAAATCGCCTGGGAGACAGTCTTTCCTGATAGAAAGAAATAACGTAAGGATTCGGGATACACTGGACTTGGTCATGAAAACACTGTCCTCTCAAACATCATTCCCTAAGTAATCTGGTACATTCCATTTCTGTAATTAAGTTTGCTTTGTCATTTATTTACCTCCCTGGCTTCTGTGTGACTAGAGTAACATATCAGGACATTTAGCCAGTGTTCTAGTGGACTAGTGAAGAAATATTCTTTTTATTAATTTCTAAGTTCATTTTTGCTTTATAACAAAGTGTCTTTGATATGTTTGTAAAAAATTTTATAAAAAGGCAAATTAAATATTTTAAATATTAAACCTCTTTCTATGGCTCTATTATTACTGGCAGTAAGATATAAAGTATATCTGATTCATTTAAAAACCTTTTAACATATATGTTTCATTAATTCTTTTATTTATTCATTTAACAACAAATATAGATTAAGCCCCTGCTCCCTTCAAAGCCTTGTGTTGTGTTATGTGGAGAGAGAAGATCATCAAGACGGAGACCATATCCTCCAGGTCTGGGTAGTAGAAAGGATGAGTAAAATACGTGCCTGTTCACAAAACCATATTGAAGATGACAGAGGTCAACACTGGTGCCCTGAGAGGACAGAGCAGAAGAGCAATCACTCCCGGCGGGGATGGGGTGGGGTGGGGAGGGTGGTGGAGGAGGGGACCACAGTGTTCTGATTGGAATTTGCTGTTGCAAGGACCAGATGGCACTAAAGAGGGACTTCCAGTCAGAGGAAAAATGCATGCAAAGGCAGAAATGAACGAGTGTGCCCTGTGGCCAAGGAGTGGCACGGGCATGATGTTGGTGAAAGGGTGTGGTGGAAGAACAGGCTGGAAGGTTCAGCTGAGTGTCCGGCTAGGGAGTGGAGGGATGCTCTTTGGTAGGCAGTGAAGATTAGGAATCTCTAGTGAAGCCAGGGCACTAGTGGAATACAGAGCTGCTGATTATATAATATTATCATTTTAAAAGTCCTGTAGGAGTTTAGCCAAGTGAAACAACTGCACCGAATTCACCTTTCTGTGCCACAGGGTATAATCAAACTCTAAAGTCCTTCTTTTAGCAGTTAGCTAAAAATTCATTCAATTCATAGAAAAAACCGGATACCTTTCCCAGGTGTAATACCGGGGGCCGAGGAACACCAGCTCCAGCCTATTGGTCATGTGGGGCAGCTTCTGTTAAACCTACTCTGTCTTCACTCTCTCGTCCTTGATGATCCCAGGTTCGTTTCTGTTACTCCTGTTAAAACTGCAAAGTTTCGATCAAGATCCAGGATTATAAGTTAACCCTTGCCGGACTTTATTTTTTTTTTTAATATATTTTATTGATTTTTTACAGAGAGGAAGGGAGAGAGATAGAGAGTCAGAAACATCGATGAGAGAGAAACATCAATCAGCTGCCTCCTCCTGCACACCTCCCACTGGGGATGTGCCCGCAACCCAGGTACATGCCCTTGACTGGAATCGAACCTGGGACCTTTCAGTCCGCAGGCTGATGCTTTATCCACTGAGCCAAACCGGTCAGGGCCCCCGGACTTTTTATTTATGTCAAGAATTTGGTTATAAGGCCTCTGTCATAACACATTTTTATCTAGACCATGTTGACATGGTTTCATTTTTGTTTCTTGTTTTTGCTATTTTTAACAAATACAGCCTGGAAATTGTGAGACTTTCATACTGCCTTAACTAGGGCGCTGGGCTTTCTCTGACCCCTTTCTGAACTGCAAGATGGGTGTACTTCATTTATTAATGCCTTCGTTTGTTTATTCACTATTTCACTCTACAGTTACTATATCCCCACTCTGTGCTGTGCACCCCGTTTGGTGCTGGGAGCTCAGTGTGGAAAAAATATAGTCAGCTCTGACTTGGAACTGACAAGTCTTGGGGGACGACAGACAGGAAACAAATATTTAGATAATGAGTTAATTGTAGTGGTGATGCGTGTGGCAAAAGAGAAGAGAATGCTGTGAGCGTATATAACCAACGACTTGCTCATATGTGGGGGATTGTCAGAAAAAGGGAAAGTCATCCCTGAGGAAGTGACATTGAAATCTGAGACTTGAAGACACAGCAATTACAGAGGTGGGAAGTGAGTAGGGGGATATTCTTGACTGCATTAGCTATCTATTGCTGCATAACAAATTACCCCAAAACACAGTGGTTTAAAACAGTAACATTTATTTGTTATCTCACAGTTTCTAGGGATTAGGTATCTGCATACAGCTTAGCTGAATCCTCTGACTCGTCATCTCTCAAAAGCTTTCAAAGTGTCAACTCGGTCTGAAGTCATCTAAAGGCTCAACTGGGGTTGATCTGCTTCCAACGTGACTTAAGTGGTTGTTGGCAGAATTAAGTTCCTTCGGCTCCTCATAAGCTATTGGCCCAAGGTCTCCCTCAGTTCCTTGCCATATGAGCCTCTCCATAAGGAGCTTATAACATGTCAGTTGGTTTCATTAGAGTGAAGGAATACGAGAGGGAGAGAGAGAGAGTGCAAGCAAAACAGAAGTTACAGTCATTTACAACCTAATATTAGAACTGATGCCATCACTTTTGCTCTGTTCTATTCATTAGAAGCAAGTCACAAGCACACCTCAAGGGGAGGGGGCCACACAAGGCGGAGAATACCAGGAAGTGAGGATCATTGGGGTCCATCTTAAAAGCCAACCTGTCACACTGGCAGAGGACACATGACAATCTTGAGGCTGGAAGCAAAGCTCCTTCAGGTTGCGGATAAGGCTTTTGTGGTGTAGGGAGGAAGGATAGAAGGATGAGATGTGGCTGGAGAATAGACAAGAGCCCTGTCCTGGAAGGTTCTACAAGTGCAATAAGGATTTATAGATCCAGGAGGCTTGTTGCAATTAGATTGTTCAGTTTGTGCCTTGCACAAAGGCATCAGCGAAGGGCACGGATGGGGTGAAATCCAAGTACGTATTTCGGCCTGATTCTAGTTCTCTTCAGAGGGAGTCCCTATTTGTAACTCTCTAACCAACAGCCTTAAATGTGAGCCCTTTGATGGTTTTTAAGTAGGTGCATCATTAAAGCTTACCAAGAGGGTTCTTTTTATTTAAAATATTCGGCAATTAAGAGAATGAAAAGACAAGCTACAGGCTGGAGAAAATATTTGCAAAACATCTGATAGAAAACTTGTATGAAAAATATAGAAAGTACTCTTAAAATTCAACAACAAGAAAACAAACAATCCAATGGAAAATGGGCAAAAGATATGAACAGACGCCTTACCAAAGAAGATATACACATGACAAATATGCAGATGAAGAGATGCTCAACATTATTTGTAACCAGGGAATGCAAGTTTTAAAAGCATGAGATAACATTACATACTTATTTAAAACAACAACAACAACAACTGACAATACGAAATGCTGGTGAGGATGCTGAGCAACAGGAACTCATTACTGGTGAGAGTCAAAACGATGCAGCCACCTTAGAAGACAGTTTCAAAGTTTCTCAACTTACGTTTCTTATTCATATCCTTTGCTTATTTTCCTATTAATATACTCCATATTGATCTTTCTTTTATTGCCTTGTCATTCTTTGAAGAAATTGCAAAGGTTTCTATGAGAAAGACAGGTTACAGGAAAGTTGAATATATTAATCCTTGTTCAGTGTAAAAAAACCTTAGGAAAGTACAAAGAAAAGAAAAAAGCTCAATCTCACCACCAGGATAACTTATAATTGTTAATGTTTTGTGAACCTTCTTTCAGTCATTCGTGTGCATATTCATCCAAACAAAAATGGGGTCATGCGCGTACCCTTGTTTGCAACCTCTCTCCTTCACATAGTAATAAGTTGTGAACGTTCTCCTTCGTCAGCTAGTATCCCCTGATGATTTTAACTACTCTGTGGTATTTAGGGTATGAATATGTCACAGTGTCCTTGCCCAGTCTCTCCTTTCTTGTCACACACATATTGCCACCCACACTACTGGTCATTTTCTTAGGATAAAGCCCTGCAAATAACATGGCTGGGTCCCCGAGCACACTTTCTCAAGAGCTTACTATTGCCCAGTTTCCTCCCAGAAGGCTAGCCCCAAAGCACACCACCACCATCTGTGTGTGAGAATGCTCACTTCCTCAGCTGGGCGTTATTATGTCTTTGAATCTTTGCATATTCTATGGTAGTGAAAAGTGGAATCGTACGCTTGTTCTACGTTATACTTCCAATTAACTGTAAGGATGAATACTTCTTTATATTGGCCATTTGTGTTCTCCTTGTGTGAATGACATAACTTATTCATATCCTTCGTTTATTTTCCTAGTAATATACTCTATATTCATTTTTCTTATTGCTTTGTCATTCTTTGAAGAAATTGCAAAGGTTTCTATGAGAAAAACAGGTTACAGAAAAGTTGAATATAGTCAAATCCCATGTGTGTAAAAAACACACAGATATGGGTAATAAGTCTAGAAGGAAATAACTAAATTATTAACAATGATTCTTTCTGAGAAGTAGGATTATGGATGATTTTTAAAAACATTTATTTGCCTACATGTTTTTTTTTACACTATACATATTTTTTAAGTGTCCCTGATTTCTTGCATAGTGGTGACATCCAGTACCCACGCCCACCCAGCAGTACACAGGTACCTCATGCCTATGAACAGAAGATATGAATAGGTAATTAGCCACAACAGGAGAAACACAGATGGCCAATGTGAAGACGTTTTCATTCTCATTACTAGTTGGAAGTATAAATGAGAACATACAATTCCATTTTCACCTATAGAATTGCAAAGATTCCAAGAAACAATGATGTCTAACGGCAAGTGGGTGAGGAAGTAGGCATCCTCCTACACTGATGGGAGAGTTGTGGTCTGGTGTGAATCTTGTGGAAGGCAATTTGGCAGTAACACATGACCTTTTGAACTTTGTGTATTTTGTGTATTCATTTAGGGCTGGTTCAAATATCTGGCTCTTTGATGCCGATCTGTAAGGGTGTTATCTATTATTGATTTAAGACTTACTGAGGGGTGAAACTATGCCATTCCACCCAGCTCTGCGACTCGCTAGACATTTCAGAAGTGCTTTTGAGGATGATTATGAGAGTGATAAATAAATAATATATATGCATCATCTTGAATTTGTTAGTAGCCATCAGTCATTTATTGATAGTCTACTCCGTGCTCAGTGCCTTGCTAGGTCTATGCCGGACTCAAGAAGTATAAGGTGGAGTTCCTGCCCTCAGAGTTGAATTACGGACAAAGCTCAGTAACAGAATGAGGGAGCGAGCAGGTAAGACTGTTTCGTGAAGTAGAGTCTAAGGGCTCAGCACTCAGCCAGCTCAGAATTATCGAGGCAGAAGTAATGAGCTGCCCAGATAGGAGGAGCTCACATCTCATTTCCAGTGGTCACTCCATCCTCCTCCTGCACCAGCGCTCTGGGGAACACTTACCCCACAGCACAGCTGGCGCTTCTGAGTTTGCCTCTTTTTCCCGGCAGGCAGTGATTTCTCCTTCAAAGTGTATCTCAGGGCAAATACTTGATTAAGGTAAATTTCTCTGTGTAGAAATGTGCCAGGTAATAAATGTAGAAGATCCCAACCACTTTTATGCTAAGAAATGTTATGGTGTTTTATTATTTCCTGAGGATGTATTTAATTATCCCGTAGTAATTTTGTATTGTCAAATCAATTTGTCATTGTTTCCATTTAATCATTATACATTCTGAGTCACAAGTATCATGTGTGTACAAATTCAGACATGGTTTCCTCAGGGAAATTATATATTTATTATCTTTATACTAAAAAAATAAATGTAGAAGGAATAATAGAGTTAGGATATTACCATCTTGCAAAACCGTAATGGAATGATGGGTCTAGGTATTGCTCATTGGTGGCAGCGAGAGACATCTAGTCATAACGTGCCCCCAATGGAAATATACACCAATGATGTATTCCTGGAAAAAAGCATCAACACCCAAATCAGATCGAGATTCTAAATCTAACATTGGATTTATAGGAAATTCAGGGAAGAAGGAACATGTTAAATAATACTATAGGGATTCAATCAGAAATTTCAAAATGGGGAGAACGCTGAAGAAAAAAATTATCCTACTCTTCAAAAAATAAGGGGGTGGGAACAGGGGAGGGAAACCTTCAGGGTAAGAAAGAAACTTAAAAGACGAATCGGTCAAATGCGATGTGTGGACCTTGCTTGGATCCTGATATGTACATTTGACCCTTGAACAACAAGGGGGTTAGTGGCACTGACCTGCTTGCAGTCAAAAATCCCTGTATAACTGCATCCACAGTCCCAACTGTGGATAGAAAATGCTGTTTTTGATTTGAGGTCTGTTGGATCCACTAATGCAAAACCCAGGGATACCGAAGGCTGACTATATATTTATTGAGAAAAATACATGTATAAGTGGACCCATGCAGTTCAAACCTGTGTTGTTCAAGATATATATAATATATGTAGTTTATATATATGTGTATATATATATATATATATATAATAGCATGTACATATATAATATTATCAGGAAAATTTACTACTTAGGCGATATTTGATAATAAAGAATTACTGGTAAATTTGTTAGGTGTAATAATGTTATTGTTTTGTACCCCCACCCCTTTAGAGGCACAAACGTAAATATTTACAAAGGGGGGGATAAAAGGCAGGCAATGGAAAGGAAGATGAGGAAAAATGAGCAGCTATCAACTCTCCATAAACTATCGGATATGGCTGCAGGTTGACTGGTGAGTATTACACCCTCTTCTCTAATCCTTTTGCTTTGCAACAAGCACAGACCAGAGCATGCGTGAGAATGTCAAACAAACAGGACATGCCCGCAAGAGAAAGAAAACAGTAACAAAGTGCAGTAAATCCACTGAATGCTGAGACAGCTGGAATCAACTTCAGGCTGTGCCAGCAGCAGCGCAGTCTGGCCTCAGATGGATCCTGCGGAGGATTTACGGCACAATTCCTACTTCAGGGGAGTGTGTGCTTTTGTGTGGCTTCTCTGGGCCCACTGACTATGAATAATGTGCTGGTTCCTCCCCAAACACTGTTGCTTAATTTGGGAATAATTATCTTCTCTCCCCCCACACGCCCATCTCCCTGCACACAAACCCTTTATCCTGAGCTGATAATTACACAGTGATGCAGCCCTACAAGGCACAAAACGAGCATTTGCTTGAGGACACGAGTCTAAGTCATTGCCCATGAAGAATAAAGTGAGGAGGAGCCCTCAATGTCATCACAAGACTCACACTGCAACATGTACCCATTAAAGGATAATTGGGTGGGTTTTCAGAACTAGAAAAACTTTTTCCCACTGGTTCTCACAGCAAACCAGGAAGAGTGGTGGTTATAGCTGCTGGCTTTTCAAGTCAGAACCCTGAGGTACAGAGCTGTGGTTACCAGTCCAGAATTGTAAGTTTGTCTTACTAAATCATTGGTTTATTGATTCACAAACATATTTATTGTGTATCTGCTGCACTGGGCCCTGAGAATACCCCCGTGACAATGCAGCCAGACAGTGCTCTGCCACATGGCTGGAGTTCCTCCTTGTGGAGGGGGGAATGAGAGGGAGTTAAGAGGGGCCAGATGCCCGGCTGGTGTAGCTTGGTGGTTGAGTGTCAACCTATGAACCAGTAGGTCACAGTTCGATTCCCATTTGCCCAGGTTGTGAGCTCGATCCCCAGTGTGGGGTGTGCAGAAGCAGCCAATCAAAGATTCTCTTTCATCATTGATGTTTCTCTCTCTCTCTCTGTCTCTCTGTCTCTGTCTCTCTGTGTCTCTCTCTCTCCCTCCCTCCCTCCCTCCCTCCCTCCCTCCCTCCCTCCCTCCCTCTCCCTTTCTCTCTGAAATTAAAATAATTTTTTTTTTTTTTAAAAAAAGAAGGGCCAGATGGTTTGTACTTTGTAGGTTGTGGCAAAATGTTGAGATTTTTATCTAATTGTGACTGGATTCAGATGGAGGGTTTTAGGTGTGACATGATCTAATTTATATTTGAAAGGATTACTCTGGCTACTATGTGGAAAGTGGGCTGGGGGTGGGGATGGGGGATTGGAGAATGGAGGCTAGGAGATCAGTCCAAGGCTACGGAGGTGGCCCAGGAGAGGGAAGATGGTGAGCTACTAGAGATGGATTCCGGATAAGGTAGAGTTGACAGGATTTGCTGATGGATTGGATGTTGGGAATGAGGAAAGAGGAAGTAAGGATAATTCTAAAATTTTTTCCCTAAGCAACTGGGTGTTCAGTATTTCCATATGGAAGAATGGATGAGGAACAGGCTGAGGGAGAAAATCTTGAGTTCACTTGAAATGCCAATTAGTCATCCATATCTGAGTCAGCCTTCGGATATACAGGCTGGCACAGAAATAGGTTTACAGTTGTTTGTATGGGAAAATATTACAATAATTAATAGATAAGAATACAAGAATAAACTGTGTTTTGTGTATTCCCAACTGTAAATCTACTTTTGCCCACCCTGTATAGATTGGGAGTTTGGGGAGAAATCAGAGGTGGAAACGCAGATGTGGAAGTAAGTGGTTATGGGACTGGGTAAGATTACCTAAGGAGAACGTGAAGTTGGAGAAGACAAATGACCAGCGATAGGACACTCTACATGTTAGAAGGGGCAGAGGAGGGGCAAGCAAAATGCAGCAAATCTCTTATGTGCTCCAGCAACTCAACTCACCTTCAGAATGTGCCACCAGCTAGTGAGATAAGAGAAAACCAAGAGAGTGAGATTTCATGGAAGACAAGAGAAAAAGTGTGACATGAAGTAGGGAGTAGGCAGCTGGGTAGAAATGCTGCAGAGAGAACTAGTAAGATGACAACAAGAGAGCTGACTAACAGATTTGGGAACATGGAGGTCAGCTGTGCATACTCAGAAGTGTGGGGCCCCCTTGAAATGGGCTGAGTAGAGAAAGACAGGTGCGAAAGTAATAACCAAGACTATGGGCAATCCAAAATTTGCTGTGAAGGGGCAAAGAAATGGTGTAGTAGCTAGGGGGTGATGTAGGGTCAAGGGTCTACCAGGTTGGATTGTTTTGGTTTTGGGCTTTTTAGAGACAGGAGTTAATAGAATAGCGTTTGTATGCAGGGATCTAGTAGTGAGTGGGTGGGGTGAGTAGGGATACTTGTAGGAGCTGAGAGCTTGAGGACTGGGACCAGAAGCACAGTTTGGGGGTTGCCCTTAATGGGGAAAGGCACATGCAGTTACAGGAGGGAAAGCAGAAGGTATGACACTCTTTCCCCGCTGAGTGTCATAGTTTTTCCATGTTTTCTTAGATGTTCTTCTGTGTCTCTTAGATACCAAGAGGTCCCCTCTATGTCCATCATTTGAACCAGGCTCAGTCTCTGAATTTTCAGTAGAATTTCAGATAGCAAAAAGCATAGCCCAAACAAGTACATTCCTAATGGTGGGCCCTCAGACACCACCTGGGAAAGACATAGCTGTGTTGTGAAGTGTTTGTTTGGTTTTCTGGAAGCCACATTTTTGGGGGTGGTCATCTGCTCCACTTATAAGTACAGCCATGAAAGTTGTATTGTTTTTCCCCCCTAGGGTCCCTCAACCAAGTCGTGGATCATCAAGCATTAAAATTAATAGCACCTGATCTTTGAGCACACTTTTCCTCTGTAGAACTTTTGTGCCCTATGGGTTACATTTTCAGATGAAGATATTTCTCTTTTAGAATTGACTTCCATGGGAAATACTGCCTCTCCTAAAAATTTACTGTAATTACTTTAGTCACAGAACAAGAATATATGACCAATCATGGTCCTCTTTTTCGTTTGCTGCAAGGAAGCACAGATATACATTTAATGCTCTAGCATGAGAACTTGGAGCTTTGGTCTCTCAGGTTTTCATTTTCTATTTTTACAGCTTTGTGGGTTTTTTTATACTTTTTCTTTTGTTTGTTTCTTTTTTAAAAATTATATTTTTTATTTTGAAACAATGGCAGATTGGCATGCCAATGGAAAGAAAGAACACAGAGAAATCCTGCAAACCCTTTACCCATTTTCTCCCAGTGGTAACATCTTGCAAAATTATAGCACAATTTCACAACCAGGATGTTATAATAATCCAGTTAACATCTTTAGTTGATTTCTGTTTAGACTGTTAAGTTAGAAATGCCAATAGTCATCCAAGTAGGGATGAATCAGCCACAATAATTCCTTCCCACAAGAATCCCTCATGTTGCACTTTTATAGCCACACTAGAGGCCCGGTGCATGAAATTTGTGCATGGGCAGGGTCCCTAGACTTGGCCGGTGATCAGGGCCTATTGGGGCCTTCCTTTTTCCATGCCACCCTCTGGTGGTCAGCACATTTCACAGTGAGCGATCGAACTCCCTGTCTTCCTGTTGAACTCCTGAGTGGACACTTTGCATATTAGCCTTTTATATATATATATATATATATATATATATATATATATATATATATATATATATATATATACTTCTCTTCTGCCACACCCTCTCCTCAATCCCTGTCAACCACAAATCTGTTCTTCATTCCTATAATTTTATCATTTCAAAAATGTTATATAAATGGAATTATACAGTAGGCAACTTTTCATGATTGGCTTTTATTATTCAAAATAATTTTCTGGAAATTCACCCAGATTGTTGCATGTATCAGGATATGTGGGTTGTTTCCAGCTTTGGGACTATCCTATATAATAAAGAGGTAATATGCAAATTAACTGTCATGCCATCACAAGATGGCTGCACCCACAGCAGAGGCAGCATTCCCATAATGAGCAATCAGTAGGGACCTGAGGCTGCATTGAGCTGGGCCAGGGCGGGGGACCTGAGGCTGTGCCCCCTGCCCAGTGAGGCTTGATGGGGGACCTCAGGCCACGCCCCCCCACCCAGCGGGGCTTGATGGGGGACCTCAGGCTGTGCCCCTGCACCCCAGCGCCAGGCCAGGGAACCTCAGGCTGCACCCCCTGCCCTGGCACTGGGCCAGGGGACCTTAGGCCACGCCCCCCACCCTGGTGCCGGGCCGGGGGACCTAAGGCTGCATCGGGGGACTTGAGGCTGCGCCCCCCACCCGGCATGCACCGGGGTACTTGAGGCTGCAAGCCCCTGCCCAGCGGGGCTTGATGGGGGACTTGAGGCTGCGCCCCCGCCAGGCCGGGGAACCTGAGGCTGTGCCCTCCACACAGCGCCAGGCCAGGGGACCTGAGGCTATGCCCCCTGCCTGGTAGGGCTTGACAGGGGTGGGGCCGGCCGGGTCTGGGTCTCACGTGATTTCTAGGTGCACATGAGCAGGGACTTGACTCTGGGTTCTGTGGCACGCCCCAGACTCTGACAGGAGGAAGATTTTCATATACATTTTACTAATTTTCTTTCATCTCTGACACTTCTATTATAGAGAAGGCAAATAGCAATATTAAAATATTTCCTCTAATTAATTCCCTTTTAATGTGCACGAATTTCGTGCACCAGGCCACTAGTTACAAATAAGCTGCTACAAACACCAATGTACAGGTTTTTGTGTGAACATAAGTTTTCATTTCTCTGAGCTTATACCTTTTATAGTGAATTATATTAAATCTTTTTCTGTGAGTGGATAGTATATAATCCCTAAATAAACAAAGACAATCTACTTTCTTTGTATTGTGGTTATTATTAGCATGCTATTATCCTTCATCTTCACAGCATCCCAGTCTCTAATGCCTCTTATGGCCTGGGGGGAAAAGCTGATGAACTGGGCACAAAAGTTCTACAGAGGGGAAGTGGGCTCGGAGATCAGGTGCTATTAATTTTAATGCTTGATGAACCACGGTGTGATTGAGGGATCCTAGGGAAAACGCAGATGAACACCATTTGTTTATGGGTCCGGAGGAGCCTGAATTCTGATACATGTTTTCAATGACTTGCTTTTATGTGGCTCTTATGAAAACCACTACATTAATAAGATGCTGTTCCTATGCCCAAGGGGCTCACAGTCCAGTGGGAGAGGCATATGAATGTGTAAATAGTCATGAGACAATGCACTAAATGCCATTCCAAAATCTGCTCATGGCAGAGGTGCCAGCAGCAACCTCCAGCGACCAGAGGTGGTGGCAGCAGGGGTCTCAGATGACTGGGTCAGTGATGTGGCCTAGCCTTTGGTTATGGCTAGTTGCCCATTCCTCCCTTTATTCCTGTCTATTTTCTAAGCCTTCCTGGCAATTCTACCCCATTTACTCTCAGTAAACTCTCTTTCTGTTTAAATCACTCAGTGTTTATTGATAGGTCACTAGTGCCAGGTTCTTAGGAAACATTCCAGAATGGTTTGATGCATGAGAATGTGGGGCTAAGCCTCACTCAGTTGTAAAAATGCTGAAATACTTCATGTCAGTTGGCAATTAGACACTGCCCTTAACCCCTGAGGCCCCATCCTTCCTAGTGCCCGCCCCCCTCAGACACTCTCCCCTATAATCTGTCATCTTGAGGGATTAGGCACAGGTGCTTGGTACTAAAGGTGACATTCTTTCTGATTGTCAGGTGCCTCTTGTGATGCATCTAAATGTATACAGTATACATATATAAGTGGAGGTAAGAGAAAGAGAGATTAAGAAGCAATCCCATTTACCATTGCACCAAGAAAATTAAGATACCTAGGAATAAACTTAACTAAGGAGATAAAAGACCGGTACTCGAAAAACTACAGGGCACTGAAAAAAGAGATAGAGGAAGACATAAACAGATGGAAGAATATACTGTGTTCATGGATTGGTAGAATCAACATAATTAAAATGTTCATACTACCCAAAGCAATCTATAGATTCAATGCACTCCCCAATGGCATATATCACAGACCTAGAACGAATTCTCCAAAAATTCATCTGGAATAAAAAAAGACCCCGAATAGCTGCAGCAATCCTGAGAAAGAAGAACAAAGTAGGAGGGATCTCAATACGAGATATCAAGCTGTATTATAAAGCCACTGTTCTCAAAACTGCCTGGTACTGGCACAAGAACAGACATATTAACCAATGGGATAGAATGGAGAACCCAAACCACTATGCTTAATTAATATTTGAGAAAGGAGGCAAGAACATACAATGGAGTCAAGACAGTCTCTTCAATAAGTGGTGTTGGGAAAATTGGACAGATACATGCAAAAAAAAAATGAAACTAGACCACCAATTTACACCAAACACAAAAATAAACTCAACATGGATAAAGGACTTAAACATAAGCTGGAAAACCATAAAATATTAGAGGAATCCACAGGCAGCAAAATTTCAGACATGTGCTGAAGCAATTTCTTCACCGATACAGCTCCTAGGGCAATGGAAACTAA
The DNA here is from genome assembly GCF_951640355.1 of Cnephaeus nilssonii. Classification (NCBI taxonomy): domain Eukaryota; kingdom Metazoa; phylum Chordata; class Mammalia; order Chiroptera; family Vespertilionidae; genus Cnephaeus; species Cnephaeus nilssonii. The sequence goes on from NC_137075.1 coordinate 79,852,939, forward strand.
AGAGAAAATAAACAAATGGGACTACATCAAAATAAAAAGCTTCTTTACAGCAATAGAAACCATCAACAAAACAACAAAAAGTCCCACTGCATGGGAGAACATATTTGCCAATGTTATCACCAATAAGGGTTTAATCTCCAACATTTACAGGGAACTCATACAACTTAACAAAAGGAAGATAAACAATCCAATAAAAAAATGGGCAATGGACCTAAATAGATACTTTTCGAGAGAGGACATAAGGAAGGCCAAGAAACATATGAAAATATGCTCTAAGTCACTAATCATCCGAGAGATGCAAATAAAAACAACAATGTGGTACCATCTCACACCTGTAGAATGGCTATCATCAACAAATCAACAAACAGCAAGTGCTGGCAAGGATGCGGAGAAAAAGAAACCCTCGTGCACTGCTGGTGGGAATGCAGACTGGTGCAGCCACTGTGGAGAACAGTATGGAGTTTCCTCAAAAAACTAAAAATGGAACTCTCATTTGCCCCTGTGATCCCATTTCTAGGAATAGAAACTAGAAACACTAATCAGAAACTAGAAACACTAATCAGAAAAAATATATGCACCCCTATGTTCAGAGCAGCACAATTTATCATAGCTAAGATTTGGAACAGCCTAAGTGCCCATCAGCAGATGAGTGTATTAAAAACCTGTGGTACATCTACACAATGGAATACTACACTGTAGTAAAAAAGAAGGAATTCTTACGATTTGCAACAGCATGGATGGATGGAACTAGAGAGCATTATGCTAAGCAAAATAAGCCAGTCAGAGAAAGATAAATATCACATGATCTCACTCATTTGTGGAATATAATGACCAACATAAACTGACAAACAAAAACAGATCCAGAGACAGAGAAGCATCGATCAGACCGTCAAACCTCAGAGGGAAGGTAGGGGAGGATGGGGGTAAGAGGGAGAGATCAACCAAAGGACTTGTATGCATGCATATGAGCCTAACCAATGGACACAGACAACAGTGGGATGAGGGCACGAGTGAGGGGGGTGGGAGGCAATGCGGGGATAAGGACACATATGTAATACCTTAATCAATAAAGAAAAAATAAAATAAAGACAAAAATAAGTGGAGGTAAGTGCTATAAGAGATTCTATCAATATATCAATATTTTTATTATATATTCTGGGTTTCGTATCTCAACTAGAAAGGTTTTTCTTACCTAGAGACTATAAACATAACCCATTAACTTGTAAATCATAAAATTATAGGTTTTTATGTTTAAATGTGTAATCCATTTAATTTCATTTTGTGTTGCATTATCAATCTTCTTGGCCAAAATAGATACCCAATTTTCTGAACAACTTTTATTGAATAATCCTTCTTTCCTCCAATGTCTTGAAATGTCACATTTATAATATACTAGTAGCCCTGTGCATGAATCCGTGCACCAGTAGCTCTCTGTGGGGCCTGGCCGCTCTGCGCCCGCTGCCCAGAGGCTCTCTGCGCCCAGAGGCCCTGGGCGTGGAACACTTGCCTCGTCGCCGGGGCGATGATGCAAGCGTTCCATGCCCCGGCCTGGCCAGAGGCCAGGTCCTCCTCGCCTCCGGCCACTCCGTGCCTGCTGCCCAGAGACCGTCCATGGCCAGGGTGGAATGTTTGCCTTGTCGCCTCAGTGACGAAGCAAGCATTCCACCAGGCCGCTCACGCTGCCCACTCTCAATGGCTCCCCCGCCCCAGGACTGGGAGACTCCGGCGGGGCTGAGAGGACTGGGCGCTGCCATCTTGTGGCTATGGGCACTGCCATCTTTGTGATGGAGTGATGGTTAATTTGCATATCACCCTTTTATTATATAGGACTAAATTCCAATTTTATACAGAGGTAGATGAATGAAATATCATTTGGTTAGATTTACCTCTCAGTTTGTTTTCACATGGTTCTTGAACTTAATTCATTCTGGAAGGCTGTTCAAAAAGTAATATGTTTGCCCAGCTGGCGTAGCTCAGTGGTTGAGCATCAACCTATGAACCAGGAGGTCACGGTTCAAATCCTGGTCAGAGCACATGTCTGGGTTGCGGGCTTGATCCCCAGTGAGGGGACATGCAGGAGGCAGCTGATCAATGACTCTCTTTCATCATTGATATTTCTCTCTCTCCCTCTCCCTTCCTCTCTGAAATCAATAAGAATTGGCCAGAATCAAACCTGGGACCCTTCAGTCCTCAGGCCGATACTCTCTCCACTGAGCCAAATTGACTAGGGCAATAAAAATATATTAAACAAACCAAAAAAAAGAACTTGTTTGAAAACCAAATCTTTTTTTTTCCCATTATGAAATATTCATAGCACAATTTCCTGAGATGTTAACAATGCAAGGTTTAGCGATAAACTGACTCATACTTGCACATTCTCCTCTTTGTTTGTTGCCTGAGAGATGTGTGACTGATCAAATAGGTATCAGCATGAAAGGTTTGTCAGGTTGAGAATCAAAATTTTGTTTGACAACTAATACATTTCGTCATGAACAACTTGGTTAAGAACCAAATTGAGATGAGAGATGATGGAGATGGGAGACATTGGAGAAAGTTGGTTCATAAAGTGTCTTCCAGCACCATGCTATCAGCCTGGAAGAAACTGTGACCTGAGTCTGTTGTTGAAAGAGACTGAGGGTTTTGAGGATGAGCCTGTGTTGGTTGCAGAGGTTTCTTTGTCTCTGGTCAAGTCTGTGGGTTGGAAGTGGATGATGACATGGAGGAGTTGGTGGAGGACCACAGCACTGAGCTGACCACCAAAGAACTCCAAGACTGTGGAGAGCAGCTACAGCTTTGGAACAGGTTCAAGCCTTGGACTGATGAGAGGTCACGGTCCTCTTGTGGCAAAGCCACATACAAGTCCCAGCTTGGAGGGCAAAGCCCTCCCAGCACAATTATAGCCGAAGACTATGTTTGTATGTAAGCTTTACCTTATAGTCCTAGGTAGCTGAGGGATGTGGGCTGCGGGAGGTGCAGCAAGTGCTGCCAAAACAAAGCTGGATAGAATTCAGAGAATTGCAACAACAGGAAAGAAGTAGATTTGAAACTTGCAAGGACATTATAAACATCTTGACCACTCCCTTGTTTTGCTTTGTGTGATCTGACTATAAAATATTCGGCTTACAGACTGTGTCACTGTGTCCTCATCCAGGTGCAGTGATCCACCTGGCCCCAACTATATTCTCTTGTCTGTTTTCTTTAATCCTTCACCGCCCCTCCTCAGGTTCACCCCTGGCCGTGCTGGATGCGGTTCACAAGACCTTCAGAGGGAGCAGCAACAGATGGGGGCTGAGGAGCTCTTCTCAGAGGAGGAGGAGGGGAGGATATTCCTACTTCACTGATCAAGAAAATGCTTGGGAAATGGGAAGAAATGCAAAGTTTTATTGAGGAATACCACCCTGACAAAGAAGTAGCAAACCACACGATAAACTTGTTCAATGACAATTCAATGTTACACTTCAGGCAAGTGTTAAAACATGAGCAAAACCAAACATCATTGGATAATTTTTTACTGAGACAGAGGCCCAGTGATCTGGAAGCAAGTTCTAGTGGAGCAAAGAGACAAAAGGAAGGAAAAAAAACCCCCAGAATACAGCTTCCTGATTTTTATGAATGAGGACTCCCCTTCTTGACAATAACATCCCTCCATCCCTCCAACCCTCCTTCCATATTCAATCATCAATAGCTTTCAACATTAAAGGTAATTTCCAATGTGCACATAAATTTTCATTTTCTACTGTACATTTAATTTCTTTTTTGTTAAATTTTCATTTACATTTCATGTCCTTTTTGTTTTTAAAGTATTTATTTAGCCCAGCTGGTGTGGCTCAGTGGATTGTTGCCCCATGGAACAAGAGGTCCTGGTTTCAATTCCAGGTCAGGGCACATGCCCAGATTTTGGGCATGATCCCCAGTAGGGGGCATGCAGGAGGCAGCTAATTGATGTGTGTCTCTCCTCAATGTTTTTATTTCCTTCTCCCTTCCTCTCTGAAATCAATTTAAAAATATATTTTTAAAGTGTTTATTTATAGATTAAATAGTGCATTAGACATGTACTGAATATAAGAAAGGTTAAAACAGGGAATCATTTGGGGGTCTGGAATGGATTAATTCAATTTACATTATTTCTAACGGGAGAAAGTGTTTTGGTTTTCGAACAAATCGCTTCTCAAACAGCCTTCTGGAATGAATTAAGGCCAAGAACCGAGGTTCCACTGTATTTATGACAACTTCTTCACAAATGGGAACTTACTACACATTCTGTATGGCTAATGTGAGATCCTCCCATGTTAGCACATGTAGATTTACTTCCCCTGTCAAGTGGCTGCTTGGTGTCCCATTACATGGATTTAACCATAAATGATATAACCAATTTGGGAAGGTTTTAAAAAAATAGAGATGCCTTGCCCCCATGTGTCAACACCACCTACAAGATGAAGATGCAGGAGTTTAGGGAGAGTTTGACCATATGAATTTTCCAAACCCTCCAGGTGGTTCTGATCATTGGCCAGGTCTGGAGTTTATTGGCATAAGCAATGCATCGGTTCACCCTACAAATATAAAAGCAAACAAAAAGCCACAAAACTTCTATTTTTAAAAAAGGCCCATCTTCTCCTTTCTAGGACACCAGATATAAAATAAAAAATATAAAAACCTGTGCTTAAGGACTTCCAACACTTCAGTTTATATTGCCCTGGCTTGCTACCAGATTGCAAATTTTCTCTGTTTAGCAATAACTAAAAGACACGCCAGTCTAGAAGCAAGATGAGGGGTAGAGCCCTCTCAGTAGATTCCAGATATCCAGGCCAAGCTTTTGCTTCCAAAGAACATTGCCGTCCCTCCTATATTTAGAATAAATTCCATTTTGGTTGTCCTCCAGGAACTGGGCAGTGGCCAAACATCAGTATTTCTTCAGATTTGGAAACGGATCTTGATTGTTTCTTCATAAGTCGCCATAGAGCTCAGATAGTCAATTGCAGTTCTTGGGAAGGGTTAAAATGTGAACTCAGCTCACCACTCCCGGGCTATCTGGAAGCCAGAAAACTGTATTTACAGGTAAAGAGGTTTATATAAATACTCTCCTCAGTGACCCACATGTTAGAGTTGAAAATAAGCATTTTGTCTTTGATGGATGATATACCAAATTAGGTGGCGTTGCTAATAGCCCCAAATTTTTAAAAGATGATTTATACCACAAATATAAGATGAGAAATGACTCATATGAGCAACTGTGTGACAGTACAAAATTCGTCAGCAATAGAGAAATGATTGAGAAAACAAAAGAACGAGATGCTGGAACGTTAATGAGGGAAAGAAAAACAAAACTCCTGAATACTTTTCCCACATATGGTGTTGGGCAGGCCTTCACTGGAGAGCACGCCTATCCAGAATGGGCCGTCATCATTTGGGAACTCTCTCTGAAAAAATAAACTGTGCCCTGAAAAATGTGGGTGGCTTATGAGATGGGAGGAATGTCTGGGGGGAAAATTTTAACTAATTGGAATTATTATTTTTTAAATTGACTTTAGAGAGAGAGAGACAAAGGGAGGGGGGGAAGAGAGAGAGAGGAGAGGGAGATTTCTTGCTCCGCTTATTTGTGTATCCATTGATTCTGACTGGGGATCAAACCCTCAGCCTTGGTGTATTGGGACGATGGATGCTCTAATAAACTGAGCTACCTGGCCAGGGCCCTACTTGGGATTATTGAAACTGTAGAAAAAAACCACCTCAGAAACAACTTAAAAACTGTCTTCAAAGATTCGTGGTATGATGATAAAGAGAGTGCTGAATATCTTTTCCCCCCCCTCTCTTCCACAGAGGACACAACTGGAAAACAAGAGGTAAGTATGTAATAATTAAGATTAAGCTAGGTCTAAAGATGTGTTTGAGGCAGGCTCATGTCCCGGGGACTTAGTGTGCAGCGCCTGGAGTATAGAGCATGGACGCTGGAGCAGATTGCCTTGGGTTAATCCCAGCTCCCCCACTTATGCCCTGTGAGGCCTTGCAATGGGTTACTTACCCTCAAGCTGATTCCGTTTTCCCCATATGAGTGAGAGATCAATGGTGTCTGCCTCATAAGGTTATGGGGAGGAGAGTATGAGATGACGCGTGCAAAGCCCCAAGAAGTGTGTGGTTGTTGGCTGATCACTAAAGATGGTAAAACTTCTGGAATGGGCTCCTGGGTGGGCTCTTGAGTCTATCGTAGACATTTAAAAGACTCTCAAATTTATGGTTCAATTTGTAGTTCTAATTGGAGTCAACTCTTTCAATAACACATGATGTGTATGCTAAATATCTCACACAACATTGTAGTCATAATTTCAAAATTGCCTCATCCTATCTCATTTATATATCAGAAAATTATAAATTTTCTGAGCCCAGCTGTGGCTGCCCTGCACACAGTATGTACTGGTACATGCAATCACATGGGTTGTGAGCCTGGATGTGGCTGATGAGAATATTTGCTCCTTCACCGTTTGATATTACAGAGATATTATCAAATAGTTTTCATAACACACCGTGGAATAGATTCATTCCTGAATTCTGCGTCAGTGTGCTTATTTCATTGGATTAAAATAAATTGCATTCAATTCCACTTACAGTTACTGAGTACTCCTGCTAGGCCCTTAGAAAGACAAATAACGCTTGTCCCTGCCTTTAGAGGCCTCAAGGTCTAACAAGAAAAAGAAGAAACAAAAATAGCTCATTTTACTATCATGTGATAGATGGCACATTTCAGGTGCAATCTGACATGGAAGCATAGAGTCTGATTGGTGATTTTTGCCTGGGAATCACAAAAGCCCAGACGCGTAAGTCACCCTTGAAGAAAGTGGGGAAGTCAGCGCGTTTCTTGAGGTGAAGCTGAGAGTAGGGAGTGACTCTGCGGGGTCCAGGGCCTGGCATCAGTAGGCGGAGTGAGGAGCGTGGTGGTATAGGGAAGAGGAGCACAGTGAGAGATGGGGCCATTGATTGCAGGAGCTGACAGTGTTGGGTGACTTCCTGGCGCTGCCAGAGCCCTATTCCACCTTGATGTCTATTGTGGGAAGGGATGGTGGTCTCGCCCAGCTCCTCTCCTGCCCTCTGTGTCGGGAAGTCATGTCAGCTATAGGGACTCCATCTTCCCCCAGAGAAAAAATTCCACATTTTATAATTGTTGTCTTAGGGAAGTAATGCACCTCCTCCTGTAGCAGGAAGGGTTGAATAGGCACTGGATTTAGAGTCACGTTCTAGGCCTGGGTTCCGATCCCAGCACTGCCACTTACGAGCTACGTTACTCTGGGTGGCTGCTCATTGGCACTCAGTTTTTCTGGCCGAGGGCTTAATATGCCCAGTTCAGAGGATCCTGGTAAGGATGAAATGAGAGATTCCATATGAAAGCAGCCAGCTTAGAGTAGATGCTCCAATAATGTTTGAGGGGTTTACTAGTCTGTTATTGTTACCATTGTGATTTTGCCTAAGGAGTGTTGGCATGGAGCTGTGACATCGCTGGTGAACACCAACATGAAATAATATTTGAGGCAACAAGAAGTCAGAGGCCGTGGGTTTAAACTGCACCTCTGCCTTACAGAGAGATTTCAAAAGCACCACTGACAACTCAGTAAGAATCCTGTGTGTGTGTGTGGGGGGGGGGGTGCAGGTGGGGGGAGATATGTATCTATTTTGAACAATTCTTAAACACTAGAGGCCCGGTGCATGACATTCGTGCACTTGGGGAGTGGTGGGGGGCGGGTCCCTCAGCCTAGCCTGCACCCTGTCGCAGTCCGGGAGCCCTCAGGGGATGTCTGACTGAGTGGGCCTAAGCCGCCAGTCGGACATCCTTAGTGCTGCTGCGCAGGCAGGAGAGGCTTCTGGCTGAGCGGCACTCCCCCTGTGGGAGCGCACTGACCACCAGGGGGCAGCTCCTGCATTGAGCGTCTGCCCCCTGGTGGTCAGTGCACATCATAATGACTGGTCATTCCACCGTTCGGTTGATTTGCATATTAGCCTTTTATTATATAGGATTATCTAAATAGGAAAACAGTAAACGCCAGAGCAAGATGTCCTATCTGTGATCCATGGAATAGAAAGAACTCTTTCCTCCAATCCTGTTTCTAGGGATTCTGGTCTTATCCGCCCAAATCACAGACGTATGTGAGAAGTAGGCACTCATCCCATTTTATGTGTCTGTTCCAAAATGCTGGAAGTATACAGAACTCTACAAGTACGGGGGAAGAGTTCAAGGAATTCCACCCCCTGAATGTTGCTGTGACCGTTTCCACGACAGGAACAATGAGGAGAAACAGTAAGAGAGAACCAGGACGGCCAGGAGGCGGACACAGGCGTCCCTGCAGATTCAGGCCCAGCGGTGGTTAAGGGCTCTCTTTTCATCTCTCTTTAGGCAGCAGGATTGTTCTCTATGTTTTTCTAAATAACAAGAAGCAGAATTCTGTAATAAATCACCCCCCACCCCCGGGTTTGCAGGGAAGGCAGCACGGGCACTATTGACCAAGCCACTCCCTGCCCAGCAGGCTCGGGATCCCGAGGGGACAAAGTTGCATGCATGTTCCTGGGCACCAACTGTGGGCATAGCAAACGGCCTCAGCACCTCGGATGGGAAGTCTCGACTTTCAGGGCAGAGGTGGGGAGAAGCAGCTGAATGAGGAGTGTTCAGTGCTTTCCTATGGCACTAGGTCAAGGCTTTTTTCAAAGCAACCAACAGATCGTCCTTTGTCCATTCTAGCTCAGTGACACCCGAGGCCCCAGCAGCAATAGTTGGTGCCCATCACGAGACACCGCACCCTCATCACATGCTTGTGTCAGTCTCTAAAATGAGCCTGGACGAGCTGGCCCAGCGGCCCTGCCCCTGACCTCCGGCCAACAACTACTTTCACTCCCTTCTTTTCTTTGGTGCCTGGTTTCACAGATGCCAAAAAAAACCCACACCTCATTGATTCAGCATGTGGGATCATCAGAGCTGAACAAACTCAGGTTTTCCTTTGCAATACCTTCAGGGAAAGGTTTGATAAATAAAGGAATAAGCCCTGACTGGTTTGGCTCAATGGATAGGGCATCGGCCTGCGGACTGAAGGGTCCCGGGTTTGATTCCGGTCAAGGGCATGTACCTTGGTTGTGGGCACATCCCCAGTGGGGGGCGTGCAGGAGGCAGCTGATCCGATGTTTCTTTCTCATCGGTGTTTCTGACTCTCTCTCCCTCTCCCTTCTTCTCTGTAAAAAAAAAAACCACCCAATAAAAATATATTTTAAAAAATAAATAAAAGAATAAGTAAGAAATTGTTAGAGGAAGGGGATCATTTAACCCAATTAAAATAATAACTGTATTAAAAAGACTTTAAGTAGGGTTGATGTGTTAGTCCCTGGTGATTTATAGCCCCCTAGATTTTATATTTTGGCCCATCTCCACTGAGAAAGATTATACATTTAAAAAAAAAAAGGAAGGAAAAAAAGTTTAAGTTAATGTTTATTTAATCTAAGTTAATTTAAACAGCCTGCTCTAGGCTCTGAAAGGAAGACAGGTGCAGACGGGCAGTAAATAGGCCAGGCATTTGCTTCCTTGGTAGTACCCAACTCTCTTTTATTTATTTATTTATTTTAAAATATATTTCTTTTTATTAATTTCAGAGAGAAAGGGAGAAGAAGAGAGAGATAGAAACACCAATAATGAGAGAGAATCATTGATGGGCTGCCTCCTGCACACCCCCTGCTGGGGATTGAGCCCACAACCCAGGCATGTGCCCTTGGCCAGAATCGAACCTGGGACCCCTCAGTCTGCAGGCTAATGCTCTATCCACTGAGCCAAGCCAGCTAGGGCCCAAATCTCCTTTAGAAACAGAACTATGTAGAAAGCAAACAGGTAAAATGAAAAGAAGTAACATTAAAGAAACAGTTATTTTTTGGACCTATTCTAGATACTGTAATAATTTTTTCATTTGATTCTCATTGCACTCTGAAAAGTAGTAATGATCATCCCAATTTTACAAATGGGGAAAATTGAATCCTGTAGAGATTAATTAACAAAGGTCACAGTTAGTGGCAGAACCTAATTTCAAATGCAGGTTTGGTTGATTCCAAAGTCCATGCTCTTTATTTTTTATTTTTTAAAGATTTTTTAATTGAATTTTATAGAGAGGAAGGGAGAGGGAGAGAGAGAAACATCGATGTGAGACTGAAACATCAATTTGCTGCCTCCTGCATGCTCCCTACTAGGGATGGAGCATGTGCCTTGATCAGGAATTGAACCGGCAACCTTTCGGTGCATGGGACTACACCCAACCAACTGAGCCACACCGGCCAGTTGCATTTTAAAGATCATGGACTTTACCCTGGTCAGGGCACATGACCAGGTTTTGGGCTCAATCCCTACTAGGAGGCCTACAGGAGACAACTGATCAATGTTTGCTCTCACATTGATGCTTCTTTCTCTCTCTCCCTTTCCCTTCCTCTCTTCTCTAAAAAAAATCAATTAAAAAAAAAAAAGACCTCTAGTTGACAATACATTAAAAGAATCAGTACGTTAGAAGGTTTCAGTATGTATCAGAATACTTTTAATTAAAATGTTTGCATAAAGTTAAAATGGAATAATAAAAAATACTAAATTAATTCAATAGAACAGGAAAAGAGAAAAAATGAACAAAGAAAAGATGTGACAAATGGAAAACAACTAGCAGATGCTAGATTTTAATCCAACATATCAATAATTATGTTAAATTTAAATAGTCTAAACTGCTCCTAGTAGTGAAAGGCAGAGGTGATTAGATTTAATAAAAAAGCTAGACCCAACTATATACTGCCTATTAAAGAATACTTTAAATATAAAGACACAAATAGATTAAGAGTAAAAGGATAGAGTCCTGCCCTAGTAGCTCAGTTGGTTAGAGTGTTGACTTGATAAGCCAAGGTTACGAGTTCGATCCCCGGTCAGGGCACATACAAGAATCAACAAATGAATGCATAAATAAGTGAACAACAAATCAATGTTTCTCTCCACCACCACTGCCCCTCCTCCCCCACTTCCCTTGCTCTGTCTCTCTAGAAGAAAGCTAATAAGTAAAAATTAAAGTATGGAGATAAATAAAACTAGAAGCATAAATTGTGCAATAATAATCAAAATAATGCCAGAATAGAATTAAAAAACAAGGAATATTAGGGATAAAAAGATACATTACATAATAATAAAATAATAATTTTTTATCAACAAGACATAGCAATTTTAAATGTATATATACCTAATAACAGAGCTTCAAAATATCTAAGATAAAAACTGATAGAAATGAAAAGAGAAATAAGAAATGAAAGAGAAATTTATTATTACAGTTGGAAATTTCAACACTCATCTTGCAGTAGCAAGATAAAACATGTAGACAAAGCAGTCAGGAAAATAGTAAGAACAGAGAAGACCCAAATAGCACTATTAACTAACTTTACCTAATTGACTCACCAGTAGATACCCAGTCTTTTCAAAGACACACAAAATATGCCCCACTATAATCTGGACCATAAAACACACCTTAGCAAACTTAAAATAATTGAAATTATGTTTTCTAGACACAATGGCATTAAATTAAAAATCCATATGAATGAAAAAGATATCTGGAAATCCCTTCATGTTTGGAAATTAAACAACACACTTCTAAATAGCCTATGGGTCAAAGTAGAAATCACAAGGGAAATTAGAAAATATTCTGAATTGAATGAAATAGTTCAAAATGCTGACATTTTACCAAGTCCAACTGGTCTGGATTAGTGTGGTTTGTCTGCAGGTTATAAGGCAACGTGCCACCGGGGCAACTTGATTGAAATACAGGAGCAAGCACACTGCTCTCATCAGTCTCTAAAATGAAGAGCAGGTGTGTCCTGTGTGGGGAGCACCTTCCTTTCTCCTCCGCTCTCCCTGCTGCCCAGGCTCTGCCTGCGTTTCAAATCACAAAGTGGACACGTACACAAGTGTCTTCATGCCAGACGCCATACTAGTGTTGAGTATTTCTGGGAGAACATCTTGCCCATGATACAGTCGCTGTGCAGTGTGGATGACAAAGGGGTTCGACAGAAAGGAACCTCACAGGGTGATTTGATCATAGATTCCTAACTGGGCAGGTCTTGGTGGGTCGTCATGCACCAGGCATATCACTTCTTTAGTAAGAGGTTTATCTTTGCCATGTCCATTGTTTCTGTGCATCTAGGTTAACACACCTTTGAAATGCCTCTATGAAGACCTCCCCTCCTCAATCACCTGGATGGTGTGGCTCAGTGGTTGAGCATCGACCTATGAACCAAGAGGTCACGGTTCCATTCCTGGTCAAGGCACATGCCCAGTGGGGGGCATGCAGGAGGCAGCCAATTGATGATTCTATCTCACCACTGATGTTTCTGTCTTTCCCTCTCCCTTCCTCTCTGAAATCAATAAAATATGTGTGTGTGTGTGTGTGTGTGTGTGTGTATTTAAAGACCCCTCGATCAAAATGACCCTCCAGAGAGCACATAATCTTGTTAACTATCCTGTAATCCAATCCCTGACTTGCTTTCTTCCTCCTCCATGTGATCTTCCTATGATCCTTCCTTAATTCCAGATGCATAATAGAAGCTGCAAACTGCCATTCTAGGAACTATTTTCCTGTCTGCTGAGATCTTGCTTCCAGGTATATCCTGTTTGGCTCAAATAAAATTTTATAAAAATTCTCTGCAGGTTTGGATGTTCTTACCTCGACAGCAATGAACCAAGAGCTGGGAGGTTCTCTCTTCAGTAACCAGGAGTTAGTTGTCTTACTGGGTTTGAACACCTTCAAATATAGCACCAACCATCTGGCTTGCCCTGTTGCGAACTTCTGAAGAAAGTCAGAGGCCTGCGTGAAATTCATTCCATCATCACGGGTGAGACAGCTAGAAAACAGGAAAAACCAACTGAGGTATGGGAATGTATAGATTACATGCTACTACTAGTAATTATAACATTTATGTACTGCTTACTCTGTCCCAGGCATTAACTCTTTAAACCTTGCAGCAACCCCATGAGGCAGGTCCATTCTGCAGAGAAGAGATTGAGGTGAAGCAAGTTAAATAAATTGCTTAGGGTCCCACAACCAGCAAGTGACAGAGCTGGGATTCCATCCAGGCTGTCTGCTCTGGCAACTGAATGGCTCTAAAGGCTTCATATTGAAGTACGTGGTCTCAATTAGTCCCCACAAGGACCCCTGAGGGAGGCCTTATAATCAAAGGGGGAAATGGATGCTGGAGGCATGCCAGTGCCTGGGCAGAGGATCTAACAGGCCCAGAAAGGTTAAATGACCTACCTCAGTGGTCGGCAAACTCTTTAGTCAACAGAGCCAAATATCAACAGTACAACGATTGAAATTTATTTTGAGAGCCGAAAACTGACTTCTGCGCATGGGCCAACGAAGTTTCAATCGCACTGTACGTGCGTGCCCGCACGTGGTATTTTGTGGAAGAGCCACACTCAAGGGGCCAAAGAGCCGCATGTGGCTCGCGAGCCGAGGTTTGCCGACCACTGACCTACCCCATGGTCATTAAGCTGTTGGTGGCAGATCTCAAACTGGGACTCAGACCCAGTCTAACCCACAGGCCACTGCCCTTTGCTCCACACAATGCTGCTCCCTTACCTGGTGCCCCAAGAAAATCACTCAAGTTTTTTACTTTCCAAAGCACCAGTATAACCAGCTGTAGATGCAGGTATGAATATAGTGAACAGAGCAGAGGTAGTATGTCTGGCGCACAGTTCCAAAGGCTGTGTGGTATCAGGGAGAGGGAAGGGACTGGGAATTACTGGCCTGTGTGGGCCCATATACACTGAGTGGCCAGATTATTATGATCTCTGAACGCATAATAATTGGCCACTCAGTGTGTGTGTGTGTGTGTGTGTGTGTGTGTGTGTGTGTGTGTGTGTGTGTTAGAGGCCTGGTGCATGAATTCGTGTATGGGTGTGGTCCAGCCAGCCTGGCCAGCGGGAGGGGACATGGGCAGTTGGCCGGCCTGCCTGCTGGTCGAACTCCTGGTCGAGGGGACAATTTGCATATTAGCCTTTTATTATATAGGATATACACTGAGTGGCCAGATTATTATGCGTTCAGAGATCATAATAATCTGGCCACTCAGTGTAATATGGATCTGATGATGGAGGCCCAGTTAACACATATGAGCTGTGTGATCTTAAGCAAGTTACTTAACCTCTCTGAGCCTCTATTTCCTTATCTAAAAAATTGGGTTAATAATACTAATAACCTCGTGGAGTCACTGTAAATACTAAATATTAGAGACAACGCACATAAAGCACCTAAGGCGGTGCCTGGTACATCGGAAATGCGAAGACAGTGCTGGCACACGTTTCCTAAGTATTGCTTCTTGAGTCTGCCTAGGAAGTAATTCCTTGAGTGTACACTCCTGTAACTATAACCTCTGGATGAAAAAAGAAACCAAGTTGTTGTTGTTGTTTTTTTCCCGTTCTTTACTCCCTTGAGAATGATGCTTTCTACCCTGTCTTCCCCAGGTGCTCACCTGCCTGGGACTTTGAGACACTTGCCTGTCAGCACCTGCCTCATAGTAAAGGTCAGAGCTTCTCTCTGTTTTTAGCACACACCTAGCATTTAGGAAATTCCTCCCTGGATCCAGAAAGGGTGTGTCTAACCATGCATTTTTTCCAAAGTTCAGAAATGGGAGGATTCCATCAGAATGCTGTGTAGGCCCAGCTGGCGTGGCTCGGTGGTTGAGCGTCAATCTATGAACCAGGAGTCACAGTTCAATTCCCGGTCAGGGCACATGCCTGGGTTGTGGTCTTGATCCCCAGTGTGGGGCATGCAGGAGGCAGACGATCAATGATTCTCTCTTATCATTGATATTTCTCTCTTTCCATCTCCCTTCCTCTTTGAAATCAATAAAGATTTTTTTAAAGAGTGCTTTGTAGAACACACACACACACACACACACACACACACACACACACACACACATTCATGTACTTAGCAGGAGGAACAAGGATGCCTGGAAGAAGATTGTTTTTTGCTTCTTTGTGTTGTATATTCAGTTTCTTCTAGAGAGGGTTAGGATTCCAAACACCTGGACTATTGCTTCATGGGGTGTATAGTACCAGGAAGGACTCTTTTTTGGAGGACTCTCCCACAGCTGGCATCCCAATGGCCATCTTCCATTTTGAGATCCAAAATGATGGGATCACAACTTCTTCCTCTTGGGTACCTCCCACTCCCATAGCTCCTCTACGTGAAGCCACCCAACGACCATGTTTACTGGATTAGGTCATTTCTATTTAGTTGATTTAGTTGGGAAAAGGGAAAAGAGCCATCTTGATGTCAGTGCCAAGAGAGAGGGCAGGGACCGTGACCCCAAACGTCTCACGGGGCTCAGAAACCTCTGATGCTCCTGTGGAGTCCTTGGGAGAGAGAGCATAATTGGCCAAACCACTGGCTGGTCCAGATTGGAGCACGTGCTTCCTCACCTTCTTCCTGCCCTGGGTGTCTGTACAATCAGGAGATACATTCTCTCTTCGGCTGGTTCTGCCACCACAGCACGTCCATGGCTTGGATTCTGTTCATAGAGAACGAGCCATTCTGGTTGAAACCTTGCCCATCTTGCTCAAACGATCCTCACAATGACTCACTCACTTTATGTTTTGCAGACCATGCTCTTTGGACTTAATCTAACTTCCCCACAGTAAGAGGAGAG
Organism: Cnephaeus nilssonii; assembly: GCF_951640355.1. Lineage (NCBI taxonomy): Eukaryota > Metazoa > Chordata > Mammalia > Chiroptera > Vespertilionidae > Cnephaeus > Cnephaeus nilssonii. The sequence continues at coordinate 79,868,623 of NC_137075.1, forward strand.
CTGAAAAAGCTTGTGCCTTATAGACCTGCCACCCACTACAGGAAATGGATGTGGTCCTGAGAAACCAGGCTGGCCCTGCCCACAACACATAATTACTGGCTTTACTATTGGGACGGTCCAGGCCAGAGCCAAAGCTCTTGTACTGGCAGGAGCCGGGACATCATCCCCCATCCTTTCTTCCAAAACAAACCCAGGGAGCCTTTATTCTCTGCGCTGATTTCTTTGATGAGGTTTTCCAGGGACTGATGGATGGCTCTGTTCCCTCACCTTGGCCTCCAATTACTGCCCACACTTGCTGCCATCTGTTGTGGTTTCTGAGCTAGGAATGGAAGTGTACTTGGATGCTTTATCATCGCTTTGGAACACGGGCCTACAAAAGCACAATGCTCCCTGTAATTTCCACTCCTTTCTGTTCAGCCTTGGGTTTTGCTGGAACAGCACATGCGGCAAAGAATAGACAAGGTATGGGTCCCTCCCCAGAGTCCCAGCTTACCTCCCGGTCTTATCAGGAGCGAAATCAAATGAGGGAGCAGGTTTCTGTCTTTAATCAGCAATTAATCAGCAAGGAAGTATAAGCTTATCACACATCACATGTCAAGACACAGGGGCCGAGGGGGTTCCCAGAGGTGAAGCATACCCCTACCCCCCGCCCCAAGGAGCTTGCCTTGTGGACTGTGCACTCACACATTCTCCACGCAGACCCACGTGGCCAGTAATGAGCAGGTCCGTTCTCAACCCAGGAGCAGACACAAAGGCAACACGTGGTGGAATTTGTTGCATATTCAGTGACTGTTCATCACACTCAGAGCAGCTTGAGGTCACTGTGGACTAGAGGACTCAGGGAAAGGGACCTAGAAGAGGAGCTGTTTGAACTGAATCGTAACATCAAGGAAGAGTAATTTGGGGGGAAGGAGAATAAAGAAGATAACAGTACTCTACTCTGCATAAAAGTAAGAGTGAACCCAGCACCTGCAGGGACCCATGCTGTGGTCCCCTTTTCCTTTGAACTTCTTCCAGACTTTTTCCTTCGGCTGCTTTAACCAAGTAAGAGAATCCTGGTAGGCTGCAGGCATACCCCTAAATAAAGAAATGATCAAGATCCCTGAAGGTGAAGCTCCAAAATTCATCTTCCCCATGCCCACCTCAAGTTACCCAATGTGTATGTGTGTGTATATATAGTCATTGAAGTAAAAATCACTAATTAAGAAGCTTGCCCGACTGGTGTGGCTCAGCAGTTGAGCATCGACCTATGAACCAGGAGGTCACGGTTCGATTCCCAGTCAGGGCACATGCCTGGGTTGCGGGCTCGATCCCTGTGCAGAGGGCAGCCGATCCATGATTCCCTCTCATCATTGATGTTTCTATCTCTCTCTTCCTCTCCCTTCCTCTCTAAAATCAATAAAAATATGTTTGTTTGTTTTTTTTTTTAAAAAAAAGAAGCAGCAGAAAGGTGTGGGGAAGAGGGAGTTAGACTGAGGGAGACACCGCAGGGTGCCCAAGGCTAGTGGGGATGAAAGGGGAGAGACCCCAGAAAAAGCAGCTGAAGAAGGCTAAAGGTCAGTGCCAAGACTCGTGTCAGGTGAAGCGGTCGGACAGCCAGACAGCTGTTTGTCTTGTAGGTGCGGGCAGAGGCAACTGGAAGGAAAGAGCCGAGGGCTGATTTGACACACTCTGGGTTCTGTATGGGGTCTTCATAATCCAATTACAAGATTTTAGTTGAGGTAACAGACTCTTACCATCTTCCCTCCCTTCCACAGCCACCGTGGATTTTATCTTCATCAGGGAAATGCCAGGAAAGGTATGTATGGTGAGCTCTGTGACCTTGGGTCCCTGGTCGGTCTCAAAGCATGTCCCTGCACTTGCCCTGGTGTACCCTCGTCACTGCCAACTGGAGACAGCTCTTGCCTCAGCTCTGGCTTCCCCACCCTGCACCCCCTGCAGCACTTCCGCCCCTTGATCCCTGTGCTAACAACAGCCCAGGGAGTGTGCTGGGCCTGCCCAGGCTCTTCCCCGGGTCAGAACCAGGAAGGAGGAGGAAGCCCAGCATGTGGGAACAGTGAGCCCAGAGGAGGAAGCCAGGAGGGAACGGTGCCTGAGCTAGGGGCCTGGGGCTGTCCACCTGCCTGGGAGCTGGGAGTTTTTGAGTCTGAGTGTGGGAGTAGCTTTTTATTGGTATCCATGTACTCATTCATCGGGATTGTAACTCTAAGCGTGCGTGTCTCTGCTCTCCACCGCTATCTTCCTGGTAAGAGGCATCGGAACGGCACTGCCAGGAGGAGGCCCATGAAGGTTTTGTCAATGAAAAGAGAACTTAAGCTCCAGGAGGGCAGGAGGGTCTGTTGTTTTGCTTGCTGCTGTATCTCAGTGCTTGCCACATCGTAGGCACTAAATAAATATGTGTTAATTGAGTGAATCAATGAAGCGTTTAAAAATTACTTGATCAAGGCCGGAAGCTTTTTAAAAAATTGCAATCTGGCCCTAGCCGTTTTGGTCCAGTGGATAGAGTGTCAGCCTATGGACTGAGGGTCCTGGGTTCGATTCCAGTCAAGGGCACGTACTCCAGTTGCAGGCACCTGAGTTGCAGGCTCAATCCCCGGCCCAGATTGGGGCAAAATATCCTTGGATGAAGACTAACCCGCCCCCCACCTCCCACCCCCAAAAAAATTTGCAATCTGGGGAAAGCCAGGGCAAAAATTTTGCAGATCCTGAATTCACGATCCATCCATCCATCCATTTATTGAACACCTACTCCATGCCAGGCACAGTGATAGATGTTTGAGATACAAAAATGAACAAAATATAATCTCTGCCTTCAAGAGGGTCACAGGAGACTTAACAAGTTAAAAGCCAAAAAACATCACTCCAGTTGGGCAGGCTCAGATAGGGGGTCTAGAGAAGGGGATAAAAGCATGGGACCTGGCCTCAGACAAAGGGTTTTAAAATGTCCTCTCCATTTAAATGTCCGTATCTGTAACTGGACGATACTCATTGTTTCTATTTACTGTATGGGTTGTTGGGAGGATAAAACAAGCTAAAGCATGAAGTTGCTGGGCACAGGGCGTGTGGTAACACAGAGCACAGGCGGGTCCCAGGGGAAGAGCAGTGAGTTTCACCTGGGAGGTGGGGCTCAGGCTAAGTCATCCAGGATGAGTGCATGTTGGCCAAGTGAGCAGAGAGGAGGGCTGAGTCAGATGGGATGATGATAAGAATGGTACACAGTCCTAGGTCCAGCTGATAAAGGGCCTGAGGAGGGCATTGAGAGAGTGCTTAAAGCAAGAGCAGGGATCACCCCACACTCGACGACTGGAGGGGCCTGCTCTTCTCCATGGAATCTCTGTAGTGTCATCTATGCACGCAGGGCCCTCCAAGGTACTGCGCTGACCTCCAGGCTGTGCTTCGGCTACAAGCACACAGAAGATACCCACACAGTTCAGCTGCGGGTGACCCTTGTGAGTTGTCAGTCTGCAGGAAGGCAGGGCCAAAGACCACCGAACACTGCCTTGGTGCCAGGCTCTGTTCTAAGCACGTCATTAACTGGTTTCACCCTCCCAACAAGCCAATGAAGTAGGTGCTTCATTTGCCCCATTTAACAAGTGGAAAGACAGGGGCGTGGAGAGGTTAAGTAATGAGCCTGAGGTCATGCAGCTGGAAGTGGCGGAGGTAGGCTTCAAGCCTCGCAGTCTGGTCCAGAGTGGGAGTTCTTAGGCACACTGTTAGAAGCATAATGAGTCACAGTCTTTACCGTTTATATGGGTGTAAAAGCCAGTGAAGTGTGCTTTGTCGGGCATATTGGAGACCTACAAACAGCTGAACCTTTTCACTTCTAGGGCCCTGGAGACGGGAAATCTGAAGACTGTCTGGACACTCCCCAGAAAACACACGATTGCAAATGTAAATCTGGGGATTTGTGAGTCCTTTGAAGCCTACCCATAGACCCATTATAGGCCTGTGAACTTGAAGTTAATGGGTCCAAGACTTCCAATTTGGGGTGGAGATGGGGCAGGGGCGGGAGGTGGGTTTGCTGGAGAGGAGCAGGCAGGAGGCAGACAGGTTTTGAGTCAGAACCAGGTTCAGCTGAGCCAGGGCGCCGGGCTGCTCAGGGCGCCGACTGCTTGCCGCCCAGCACAGAGCTTCAGAGGCTAAAGCACTCCTTCAGACTCTGAATCATCCCTGGCTATTTCTTTACATATTTTTACAAGAAGAGAAGGCTTTACTTGGAATGATTTGCCAACATATTATAAATCAAGAGACATTATAAATCAAGAAGCATACAAAACAGATTTAAAAGGCTACAGAAACTTAGGAGCCATAAAAATAAATGATTTCCAATGTTCCCACACAAGGCATGTAAACTCAACTCCAGAGAAGAGAATAAATGAAATCAATTCACTTTTCAAGAGGTTACAGATCTAGCTAAGATAATGCCCAGCTATTTTCTTTAAATATTGAACCAAGGCAATATATGAACAGGATTAAAAAGTAAAAAAATTGGCCCTAGTCCGTTTGGTTCAGTGAATAGAGCTGAAAAGTCTCGGGTCAAGGGCACATGCCTGGGTTGTGGGCTCGATCCCTAGTGGGGGACTTGCAGGAGGCAGCCAATCCATGATTCTTTCTCATCGTGGATGTTTCTATCCCTCTCTCCCTCTTCCTTCCTCTCTGAAATCAATAAAAATATATTTAAAAACAACAACAACAAAAAACACACCCCACAAATGTATTATTAACAACAACACACAAAAAAGTAAGAAATTTGGAAAATCCAGCAATGAAAAGGAATAGCTGCATCTCTCCCCACCTTGAGTCCCAAACTCTAACGGTTCTGTTCTCACTGCTCTTGGAGCTACCTCCTGACCTCTAAATATGCTTGACTTCTGTTGTTTTCTCTCCTAGCAAGGATTTCGATTATGTCACCACCCTTATGACATCCTCTTCCATTTCCTTATAGTTAAACTACTATTTTCCACTCTGATGCATTGGTTAACTATGTAACATTGAAGAATATACACAAATCTCTCTATTTTGCTCATTCAACGTATGACCATCTCTCTTGGTTCCCTGCTTTACAGGTGAGAAAATGGAGGCCTGAAAAGATCTTCGCTCGCCCAAGACCACACGGATGGTAAGTGGTGGAGTCGGGAACAAACCCAGGTCAGCCCCCAAGCCCGGCTATGATTGCTGTGGTCCCGGAAATACTTTTGTCTGGCACCTATCACCAAAGTGGGTCACTGCTATTTTTACACCTGTTAACAATGCAAAGAGAGCCGTGTGTCCAAGGACTCAGCTCTGTGGCTGGTTGGAATGCCTATTAGCTGGCGGAGGAGGGGTGTTTACAGAGTGGGTTGCAGCGCTGTGATTGGTCCTGGAGGTCCGGGCCCATTGGATTTCCCTGGTTCTCTGGCTGTAGGGAAGCCGGAGGAGAAGAGCTAGTCAGGGTGTTTGACAGTAACAGGGGTTGTCAGGTAGAAGCCAGCCCAGAGGTTCCCTGCCCAGCACTGTTAATGAATTTTGGCAAAAGAGAACACGCGTATTGAGGTCAGTAGCTGTTTGCTTAGTGTCCCGCCCCAAATCCGGGAACGCGAGGTGGTTTTACTGGTGCCACTCTCATTGGGTGGCTCCCTCTTCGGTGGAACTGTGGAGGAATGAATTTGTTTTCATTGCTCCTTGATGGTTTAAATTCCGTATCAGACATTGGCACACCCAATACAAGGTGTTTCTCAAGCCTTTTCAGCTGATCTACCTCTATCAGAACGAAGAACCCAAGGCTCATGTCAGCACGTAATGGTGTGTTGGTAAATGCTTAACAACTGGTTCTCCTAGGGGTGGGGGTGGGGTGCTGATGTGTAGCCTTTGCCAATTTGCATGCTGTAAATATTCCCACCCGAGTCGATTCCAAGTTACCAGCTGACTTCACTGAACATAGAATTGGGAAGAGATGCAGAGTAGCAATTGGTTATGAAGTATTTCCACCCTACAGTTGTAATATATATAAACAACTTCAAAAGCACAGATAATAGTAAAAATCACTAGGAAGTGATTATTCTTGAGTTTATGTATTACTTTTTAAAACATTTAATTGGTTTGAGCATACATTTTTATCATTTAATATGTAATAATAGCTGGTTTTAACGACTGGCTCACAAAATTCCTGAAAATTCAACAGCCAGCACTCGGGAACCTGTATAAACCAGCTCAAGCGTGCCACTGCCCCTCGGACAGCTTAGGAATGTTACCGGACTGAAGGGCCCGTTTGCCTGAGTGCGTCAGAGCCCCGTAAGACACGGGCAGGAGCTTGCAGCAAAGCGAGTAAGGATTTATTTTTAGGAAGTGGCTCATGCCCAAAGACGGGTTAGCTAATGCTCAAAGACATGGCTCCCCGAAGGCTTCCAGGATGGGTTATATAGGGGGAGACCATTAATTATGGAGACTGCGGGAGGTAGAGTCGTGGTCAGGGCCATGGTCTCTACTGATTGGTCAGCACTGGGCAGGGGGTCATTGGACATTGCAGCTGGTCCTGAGGCAGCCCATGGCGTAGCGTCGGTCTGATTTCACTGCTTTTCTGGGCCTGGAGCTGAAACACAGCTGAGGCCTACATGTTAATCTCTGATTTGACTGAAACTCTGTCTCTGAGGTCGACAGACCTGAGGCTTTGTTCCTAAGATTATTTGATGCTGATCAGAATCTCACTGTCCTGAGGGCTTAATGATTGAGGGAGTGTGGCCATGCTAGGGAGAAGGAGGCAGGCAAGTCAGGGTGCCGGATGAGGCCAGTTTGAATTGAAAGGAGAAAAGGTCATATTAAAGAAAAGAAATATTCCCTGGCCAGTGTGGCTCAGGTGGTTGGAGCGTTGTCCCATAAACCGAAAGGTGGGGGGTTTGATTCCTGGCCAGGACACATACCCAGGTTTCGGGTTTGATCCCCGGTCAGGCATGTGCAGAAAGCAACCAATCAATGTTTCTCTCTCACATCGATGTAATAAAATAAAATAAAATAAAATAAAATAAAATAAATAAAATAAAATAAAATAAAATAAAATAAAATAAAATAAAATATTTCTACGAGGCTACAGGAACCCACGACCTTGACTAAAGCCAGGAGTGAGAAGGCTGGGCTCTATTATACCACTATGATATCATCATCAGTGTCCCGTGAAATCATAAACCATATCCAGGAGGGTGGGCTCTGGTCACACGGAGAGCAGGCCTGGGAAGGCCGAACTGTGGGAGGTTTGAGTAGAGTTGGGCTAAGGTGCAATCTTTTTCGTTACACTCAGATGTGCAAAATAGGGCAGTGCTCTTTGTAACTATTCTTTCTTTAATCTGCCTCTAGTCCAGTGGTTGGCAAACTCATTAGTCAACAGAGCCAAATATCAACAGTACGATTGAAATTTCTTTTGAGAGCCGAAAACCTACTTCTGCGCATGGGCCACGAAGTTTCAATCGCACTGTACGTGCGTGCCCGCGCGTGGTATTTTGTGGAAGAGGCACACTCAAGTGGCCAAAGAGCTGCATGTGGCTCGGGAGCCGCAGTTTGCCGACCACTGCTCTAGTCTAAGGTATGAAATTGAGGGTACTTATCTCTCTCTTGCAGGTAGGAATCTTAGGGGAGGTCTTAATAGAATATTCATCAGTTTTCCGAGTGTCCTCTTCCAGGGTCTTGGCCTCCCCTGATTGGCCATTAGTCAATGCAGCTGGTCCTGAGGCAGCCCTGGTATTACTTGTCTGGGCCTGGAGCTGAAATGCAACTGAGGCCTAGCTGTTATCTCTAGGGAGGAAAGGTCAGGGGGTCCAAACCTCAAACCAGCGATATGCTCGGAGAGGAAAGGCAATGCTGGGGGAGGTCCTTGTTTTCCAAGGTTTGCCCCTTGCAAGGCACCTGGGGCTTTCTATCCTGGTGGCCTGTACCTGTTCTACTCCTGCCATTACAGCATGACCTCCGTCTTTAAATAATCATATCTGCAGCAATCTATTTCCAAAAAGGTCACATTCTGGGGTCCTTGGGGGTGTGATATTGTGATTTATAATAAAAAATAACATATTTAGTCTTTGTCCTGTTCCTGGCACAAAGCTTCTATAAGGGTGTCTTTGGTCATGTTAATGAGGTGACTTGGACCCCCTAACCTAAGGATAGGGGTTGGTTGCCCGTAGAGCCAACCATGTGATGAGAGAGAGTTGGAACTTTCAGTCCCAAACCCCGCCCCCTGGGGAGGGGAGAGGGGAGGTTGAATCATCCCCAATGGCCAATGATTTAATCAACCACACCTAAGTAATGAAGCCTCCGTGAAACCCCAAGAGACCAGGCTCGAAGAGCTTCCTGGCTGGTGACATCTGGGGACAGTGGTGTCTCAGAGAGGGCAGGGAAGCTTCGTGCCCTTTCCCCATATCTTGGCCCATGCATCTCTTCCATCTGTTGGAAGTTGTTCTCAGTTATATCTTTTCATAATCAATGGGTGATCTATTTTATTTTATTTTTTAAATATATTTTATTGATTTTTTACAGAGAGGAAGAGAGAGGGATAGAGAGCTAGAAACATCGATGAGAGAGAAACATCGATCAGCTGCCTCCTGCACACCCCCTACTGGGGATGTGCCTGCAACCAAGGTACATGCCCCTGACCGGAATCGAACCTGGGACCTTTCAGTCCGCAGACCGACGCTCTATCCACTGAGCCAAATCAATGGGTGATCTAGTGGATAAAATGTTTCTTGGGTTCTGTGTGCTACTCTGGCAAATTAATGGAACCCAAGAACAAAGTACTGGACCCACAGATCTATTGCAGGTGGGTCAGAAGCACAGCTGATCACCTGGGCTTGCAATTGGCAGCTGGAGAGGGACGTGGAGCAGTTTTATAGGACTGAGCCCTTAACCTGTGGACCCTGATGCTATCTCCATGGAGATAGTGTCAGGATTGAGATAAATGGTAGGATACCCAGCTGGTGTCAGAGAACTGCTTGATGGTGTGGGAAAAACCTCTCTCCCCACATTGAAATGGGGTGCAGAAATCTTATTAAGGGGTTAGGAATTCAACATGAATCCTGGAGGGACACAATGCAACCCATAATAAATAGTACGTGGCTGTAGAAGCACCGAGTGGAAAGGGACATGTGTGCGTCCTCATGAGGGAGGGAGCCTGCGAGCTGTCCTCCTGGCCCTCCCTGGAGAGCGGCTGGTTTGGGCTGGGTTCGGAACATCCAGTGCCCGCCCAGTGCTCAGTCCAGTGAGGCTAGTCTCACCGGGCGCTTTTGGCTCCTGCACTGGGAGCCCCTCTGGTCATTTGGTTCTCACATTTGTGGCCTCTCATCCTTCCTCAACTTTGTGTAACCCCCTGGTTCTGAGTATGTACTCAGCCCCCTTGGAGGACTGGGACCCTTGGCGGCTGCTGCCCTCCCATGGCTGACCTCCTGGGGTGCTGTGAGACCACCATGTAATGTAGCCCACCGGTCTCTAACCTTCAGCCTGGGCAGCCCTTGTTGGAGGTGGACCTTCCCTCGGGTGCCTGGGGAAAGGAGTAGGCTCACTGCTCTGGGAGTCTCCTAGGCTTACCAAGCGCCAGTGGGGAGTGGGACAGGATCCCCTCGCTATTTGCCTGTCTTTTCTCTCCCCCACTTGCCCACTAGAGGTGCTATCTGTGTTTCCCTAGATGAGTGGTTACTTGTTATCTCTCCCTGCAACTTGTAGTAAAAGTCAACCTAGAGAACTCTAAGCAATACTTTTGATAGTTAAAGGGAGCTTTTGGAATTTAGGGGGCGGGGGGGAAATCTCCCCTAAAACAAAGTGTGGCTTTCAAAATCTGTGGTCTCAATTTTTGAATCATGCATCCCTAGAAGTAAAAAAAAAAAATTGACTATGTACATAGATACTTGATATACAAGAACATTATATAAAAATGGGGCAAAAGTAGGTGTACAGTTGTGAGTATATGAAGCAGTTTATCTGTGTATTATTACTTATTAACTAAAGGCCCGATGCACAAAATTCGTGCAAGGGGCTCGGCCCTCGCAGCCGTGGTGGTTTGCCTCGGCCCTCACAGCCCCTGCTTCGTCAGCCCCTGCTTTGTCCGGAAGGTTGTCTGGAAGTATGTCCGGAAGGTCTCTCAGCTGTCCAGTCCAATTAGCATATTGCACTTTTATTATTATAGATTATCGTATCATTTTTCCATACGAACAACTGTATACCTACTTTTGCCCCACTCCTGTATATAGTCTTAGAATTACATACATTTAATACTGTACAATGCAATACATGCTTTATCAAACATACATCAAAAAATAGACATTTAAAGGCTAAGATAAAAATGAAAATAGAGGTGCTAATATTTTCTTCCTGCACCCCAGAGAGTTGTCTTGGGAGCACCCCGCTTTGTTTTCTTTTTTACAGGCTATAAGAGAGAGTTTATTTAGAAAGTTACAGAGGTCAGAAAAGAGAGAGAAAGGTGAAGGTAATGCATCTGGGGGGGAAGGAGAGGTGGAAGAGAAAGGAGCGGGAGTGCTCCTGAGAGGGGGAGCTCGCCTAGCACACCCCACTGCGGAGGCCACTCTTCACTTCTGTTGACTTGCAAGGAATTAAAAAAAAAAAAAAAAAAGGAGTTTGGCAGCCAAAGTTGGGCAATGACCTAGTTGCTCTCATTGGAGTCTTCCTTTCTCTGAAGCATGGAAACCTGTTAGATGGGTGGAGAGCCACAGACTATGATGATTTAAGTGGAAAGAAAGACACACCAGTTTAATATATATTCAAAAGTTCGTGAGAACTGTGCCATGGGCTGCTCTGATCTCCAAGGCCGGAAAGCCAATACAAGCTGCCTCTTTGTGACACACAACATTCCCTGTGTCATCGCTTGAAGACCGAGGCGTTAAGGTTGTCCCCTACCCTCCCTGGGGCTGCAGGACAGCGAGGGCATCTGTCAGCAGAAGCAAGTGAGCACCAAACTGTGACTATATGTCGGGATGGGAGCCGCCAGGGGGTGGATGTGGAGCAAGGTGAGAAAGACTAAGTCCTATGTGCTGGGAATAGAAAGGACAGGGAATCCAACTCGGGGCTTGGCTGAGATGACTCTGTCCCAGAGGCTGACCAATCCTCCTTTTGAATAGAGTATCCAATTGCATGGAAGTCCCCGAGTCAGGATGCCAGTCCTGATGGTAGAGGCAGAAATAGAAACTCCCTCTAAGGCTAGCATGTCGCACATGGGCACGTTTGAGAACCCAGGAAGCCGGGGGAATAGATTGTAGGAGTGCTGTCCTGCCTCTCAGTGAAGACCTAGGTAGGCAGCCTGGCCGACTTGGCTCAGTGGTTACAGTGGGAGGCAACCCATTGGTGTGTCTCTCTCACATCCATGTTTCTCTCTATCTCTCCCTCCCTCCTACTCTCTCTAAATATCAATGGAAAAATATCCTCGGGTGAGGATTAGCAAGATAATAATAAAATAAGAAATAAAAATGAAATTTCTAGGGCTGTTTAGCTATCTAATTAACCTTATGCTTCATTTAGCTTCTGTATATAAAAATGTTTAACAGCGTCATTAGGAAAGTGACCAAAGAGTTTCTTACCGTGTCTAGCTATACTGTCACGTCACCCGCGCCCCTGAAGTGGCCGCTCTCCACTCCCACAGTATTTACACCCCCGTGTGGTGTCCCTCGCACTGCATGTACATGGTTAGTAGGAAGCTCCTGAAAACCTGGCCATTTTAAAAATCGGAAGTGCCTCTCCGATCCTGAGACTTCAGGCTGTGTAACAGATGGTAGAAAGAAATATTTGTAGGAAATCTGTTGCATGGGAGGGAGGACAGTTCTCACTGTTGCTCAGAGTTGAACGTGCAGTTGCTGCCTATTGGACCTGCCGGCACAAGCCTGGCGAAGGCCCTGGGAGCCCTGACCGGTCCTCCTCACAGCAGACAGCCGCCACCTTCTGCTACGAGTCTGGGGACCAGGGTCTTTCTCAGCCAGCCCCCCTCACAGTCTCCTCCAGGAAATGTGCTTGATTCTCCCAGGATGGCTGGCGCCGGCTCACAGAGCTGGCAGCAGGCGGGCGGGTGAGTGAGGGGATGCTGGGACAGGCGGTGAAGGAAGCTGAGGTTTGGAAATCATCTTCCCTGGGTGTTTCTGAAGGGACAGATCCATGGGGAGCATCACAGTGGGTGGCTTGGGTAGCAAAGGCCAACGGTGACCTGAGGAGCAGGGAGGTACCTCCTCTTACTACTACCATTTTTACAAGAACCTATCCTGCTTATTTTTAGTAAAAGGTTTCAAAACTAAAATGCAGGAAAAGGCACATTTTTATAAAGTATGACGCAAGCAAATGCTATGGTCTTCCTGCCCCCGCAGATTGGTCCTCAGGTCTCCTCCCGGGCTCTCAGTGCGGACCCTGGCGGGCTCCGGCTGCGTGGGAAACACTGCCACCTGCTGGGCCCTTTGAGAATGTTCGCAGACCCTGCCGGTCAAATCCAGCCCCGTGCCCTCAACGTCTGTCAGCACCTCAGCCCCTAGACTGGCTTTTCCAGCGGCTCCAGGGAGGAATTACTCAACTGGCCAGAATATAGAGAAAATCACTTAGGCTTTTTTAAAAAAACCTTTAAGAGAACTGTATTAAATTAAAATTCCAGGACTTGCTTCCTGAAATGACCTAATTTGCCCTACATATATATATATTACCTCCACGACCAAATAGCATTGGATTAGATCAGAAAAACTATCCTTTTCCTAGCTTTACCCTTTCCAGCTGTGGCACATGGCGGGGAGGGGGGGGGGAAGGGGGGGCCTCAATTTAATAGTTATCTATCCCATAGTTTTGCTATAAGGATTTAAAAATCTGGCACATAGTAGGTGCTCAGTAAATAGTGGATCTTACTATTTTTTAAACATATATTTTTATTGATTTCAGAGAGGAAGGGAGAGGGAGAGAGAGATAGAAACATCAGTGATGAGAGAGAATCAGCATGCCCCACACCGGGGATCCTAGTTCATAGGTCGACGCTCAGCCACCGAGCCACGCCAGCTGGGCGGGTCTTACTAGTATTCTTAATTTGGTTCTAAAATTCTATGAAACCTAGAAAAGTGGTAACATATTAACCCAGGACTTTTGTCAGAGAATGTTTTTCAGATGAACTTTGTTCTCTTCGGCTAAGGTCCAGTCCTAAGGGAAACACAGATCATGGGATTATTCTGTCCCAGCCCTACCTGCTCTGTTATTCCAAGGTTACCCTGCTGCACCAACCGGGTTTTCCTGGAAAAACAAACAAAAAAAACAACAACACTCCCCAACACACAGGCCCACTAGGAATTCTACCAGAATGTGCCCAGAACTACAGTTGACACGGGGTGGGGGGGGGGGGGACGGGGGAAGGCGATAAATAATGTTTTTCTTGGGCCCTTGCAGTCTGCTTCGCCTTCGGCACTTCCATCCCCTATTTCTGGCCTTAGGATTTTAGCTGAAATCACTGAAGAAAGTTCAGATGTGATTCACCAGAACATTGCGGGGGGCGGGGGGAGGCTTAGAAATATATTGAAGCAAAGTAAAAAAACCCCACAAAAATGGGAAGGCCACCCAAGGAGAAGTCCTTAGATTGTGGGTAGGGGTGAGGAGTGGGAAAGGGGCTGAGAGAGGTGAGAAGGGCTTCTGTTAGGAAACTCTTAGCTAAACATCCCTAAGACACTGAGAGAGAAGAACAGAGGAGGGGAAAGAGAGAATAAAGCCCCTAGAGGTGACAAATGACTTCTTGAACCCAGTCCTCCTTCCACAAAAGACTTGGGCTGGGGGTATGGAGCATGACCAGATGGGCTCCTCTGTAGGAAAGCATGGGCCGCCCAGGCCGGTGTGGCTCAGTGGTTCAGTGTCCTCCTGCACACCAAAAGGTTTCAGGTTCAGTTCTCTGTCAGGGCTCATGCCCAGGTTGGAGGTTTTTCAGGGAGCGTTTGGGAGGGAGCTGATCCATGTTTCTCTCTCACATCTACATTCCTTTCTCTTTCTCTCTCTCCCTTCCTCTCTCTAAAAATCAATAAAAAAATTTTTAAGCAAATTAGATTAATTGAGAAATTAAATCATTTGTGTCTGGCAACAGCAATCAAATATGAGATCACAACATTATGAGAGCAAAAAATTTGAATCAGGTCATTCAAAAGATAAGAAACTGCCAAGAAGAACAAAAACAATCTCGCCCTGGCTGGTGTTTCTCAGTGGTTAGAAATCAGCCTTCGCACTGAAGGGTTGAGGGTTCAATTCCCAGTCAAGGGCATGTATATGGGTTGTGGATTCTCTCTGCCCGCTGTTGAGACAAGTACAGGAGCCAACCAGTTGATGTGTCTCTCTCATATTACTGTTTCTCTCTCTCTCTCTCTCTCTCTCTCTCTCTCTCTTTCTCTCTCTCTTTTTCTTTCTCTCTCCCTCCCTCCTCCTCTTCTCTCTCTCCCTCCCTTCTACTCTCTGAAAATCAATGAGAAAAAATATCCTTAGGTGAGGATTTTAAAAAAAAAGAAAAACCAATCTTGAGTAAGAATAAGAAGATGTAAATTACTAATTTTTAAGATATCATAATTAAAATTATGTGGTCTCGTGAATGGGTAGACAAATAGACCAAAATAATAAAATAGAGTTCTCAAATAGACCCACACGTGTATAATCGCCTCATTTGCAACAAAGGTATAATGCAATACAGCAGGGAAAGGTAAATGGTGCTGACCTGTTGGATATTCAAATGGAAAAACCTTGACACCTACATCACACCAAACACAAAAATTACACAAAACCATAGTCCTAAATGTGAAAGGGAAAACAACCAAGCTTCCAAAGATAACAAAAGAAACATAGACTATCTCCATGATTTGGGGATAGATAAAGATTTCTTTAACAAAAAGCACTACCCTATAATAAAAAAGATTGGTACTCCATATTTTATTAAAATTTAAAACTATCTGGGCCCCTGGATCCGGGTGAGCCTGGCCCCGGGTCCGGGTGAGGCCGTGGGCCCCTGGATCCGGGTGAGCCTGGCCCCGGGTCCGGGTGAGGCCGTGGGCCCCTGGATCCGGGTGAGCCTGGGTCCCGGGTCCGGGTGAGGCCGTGGGCCCCTGGATCCGGGTGAGCCTGGCCCCGGGTCCGGGTGAGGCCGTGGGCCCCTGGATCCGGGTGAGCCTGGCCCCGGGTCCGGGTGAGGCCGTGGGCCCCTGGATCCGGGTGAGGCCACGCGACCCTGGGTCTGGGAGAGGCCACGCGCCCCTGGGTCCGGGTGAGGCCATGCGCCCCTGGGTCCGGATGAAGCTGAATCCTGGGTCTGGGCGAGGCCGTGTGCCCCTAGATCCGGGTGAGGCTGGATCCCGGGTCCGGGTGAAGCCGTGGGCCCCTGGATCCGGGTGAAGCCGTGCCCCTGGATCCGGCCGAGACCAAACCAGAGGGAGTCGGACCTGCATTACCACCATTTGTCCACCATCCAGAGCTGAGGGGTCAGTGCCGACATGTACTCATAAGGAACTGGTGGACATTGATGTTGGGTCTCAAAAGAACTGTTGGACCGGAAAGAAACTCACTACAGACGGATTCATTTGCCTGTCAGCATAACTATTATTGCTCGTCGCACATTCAATTCTTATAAGTATATCTCTAGTGACACATGATTTCGCTCATCTAGGGGAAATGATGAACAACATAGACTGATGAACAAGAACAGAACCAGAAACAAGGAGGCATCGATCGGACTGTCGGGCCTCGGAGGGAGGATGGGGGAGGGTGGGGGGAGGGGGGAGAGATCAACCAAAGGTCTTATGTGCATGCATATGAGCCTAACCAATGCTTAAGTTCAACAGAGGGTTGGGGCATCCATGGGGAGGGGTGTGGGATGGGAATGGGGGGATGAGGACAAATATGTGATACCTTAATCAATAAAGAAATTAAAAAAAAAACAAACAAACAGGCTGATCAGCCAGATTTGACCTGTGGAATATAGTTTGCCAACCCCTGGTTTATGATCTAGAGCAAAATTAAGTGTATTTTGTGGACAAAGATAAAGATGACTATCATGGAATAAAAATCTAGGCAAAAGCAGTGGAAATTATAGGTAAATTAGAGAGGAAAGAAGAAAAAAATCTAATATTTATTAGCATCTGTTTCAGTATGTTATAGGTACTACTAAGTTACAGTATGTTACAGATGTTTCATGTGTGTTTTCTTATTTAAAGGTTGAAATAAATGGTAGCGTTTGTTTTATTACTCCCATTTTTACAGATGAGGAAACTGAGTCCATAGAGATTAAGACATTTAGGTTCACACAACTAATAAACTGGATTTTTAAATTAAAAAAATAAATAAATAAAAATAAAATTTAAAACTATCTATATAAAAGCCTAAGCGACCGTCGCAACCAAAACAACCGAACGGACGACTGAACAGGCTGCGTGGGGTGACCAGGCCGGCAGGGGGGTTAGTGAGGGGCGACCAAATGACTGAACAACAGGCTGTGTGGTGTGACCAGGCCAGCAAGGGGGCCAGTTAGGGGTGACCAGGCTGGCGGGGGGGGGGGGGGGGGGGGAGCGGAAGTGAGGGGCGACCAGGCCAGCAGAGGGGGCAGTGAGGGGTGACCACGCTGGTAGAGAGGGGCAGTGAGGGGCGACCAGGCTGGTGGGGGGGCAGTTGGGGGTGACCAGGCCATCAGGAGGGGCAGTTAGGGGTGATCAGGCAGGCAGGCAGGTGAGCAGTTAGGAGCCAGTGGTCCTGGATTGTGAGAGGGATGGCTGACTGCCGGTTTAGGCCTGATCCCTGTGATTGGGCCTAAACCGGCAGTCGGACATCCCCCGGGGGGTCCCAGATTGGAGAGGGTGCAGGCTGGGCATAGGGGGACCCCCCCCCATGCATGAATTTCATGCACTGGGCCTCTAGTTTTTTATAAAATAGCACCATGAAGGCAGTGAAAAGACAAGCCACGGAGTGTGAGAATACAATTGCAGTCCATATGACTGATAAAGAATTCACATCCGGAATAAGAAAAAGACTACCCAAAAGAGAAGCAGGCCAAAGACGGACAAGAAATTCTCAAAAGAGAATAAATACCCAGGTGTCCAATGAGCCTTTAAAAAGGCGCCAGCTTTTGCAGGTGCCTTTGTCATCTGCTGAAGGGTCTTGGGAAAATAAGGGTCAGTAGCTTTTCTCTCCTCCGTAGATCTGCCGCCCACAATTTGAAATGACATATGTGCTCAGTCTTCACATTCAGGGCAGTTTCAAGTGAGATGCATGTAATTCCTTTCCTCTAACAGCATGTTCCACTATCTTCTCTCTGTCTCATAATTATCCATGTTTAAGAGAATTTATGGAGCCTGATGAATAGCTTAACTTTTGTTTGTTTGTTTGTTTGTTTGAGCTCCCAGATGTTCAGACCTGCTTCCAACTTGTAGTTGACATTCCCAGCCCTTCACCAGAGCTGTCTGGTAATTTTCTAACCCTCCACGGGACATTCCTATTTCCTGCTGAGAAACAAGAAAACAGCAGTGCGTCCCAAAGGATGGTATGCGTGAGCCCTGAGGCTGGAATCTCCATTTTAGGAAAGTGTTTACACGGCTGTAAAGCTCTGGAAGGAAATGTCTCCTGAAAATCCCGGATAAAGAATATGAGAGCCCACCCTGAGGATTTGCTGCAGAGTTTTGCTGCATTCCTCAGCAGTGTGGGCAGTCTAGGAAGTTCGTTTTGATTGTAAATTATATCCAAGTGAAAGTGCATGGAACAGATCTGATAAAGAGACAGACAAAAATAAAGGAAGTGAGGCAGAAAAGGAGAGAGGCTAAGGGCAAATAGTTCTCTTGCAAAAAGATCTCTTCGGTGTAATTGAATTTTTTATTAAGAAAATATTCAAACATATAAAAAATAGAGGAAATAGTGTCATGAACCATCACGTACCTGCCATCTAACGTCAACAATTGTCAACATTTTGTCAATCTTTTTCACCTGTCTGCTCTTCTTTATTTGCTCTAGAGCTGGGATTGGAAAATTATGCCCCATGAGCTAAATCCAACTTGCCTCCTGTTTTTGTAAATAAAGTTTTATTGGAATACAACTACACTCATTCACTTATGTATTATCGATACCTGGTTCCACGCAAAGCTGAATAGTTGTGACTAAAATTTTATAGCCAGAGGAAGCCTAAAATATTTGCTATGTGGCCTTTTACAGAAAAGTTGCCAGTCCCGACACTGGAGTATTTTAAAGCAAATAGTAGACATCATATAATTTCATCTGTAAATGTTTCAATATGAATCTCTAACAGATAAGAGCTCTATTAAAGCCATATTCATCACAGAATGATTATATCTAACAAAATTAATAACATCTTAATTTCATCTATCACCCAATCTGCGTTTAAAATTCCTCTACTATAAAAAAACGAACTCTTGCCCTAGCCGATTTGGCTCAGTGGATAGAGCATCAGCCTGTGGACTGAAAGATCCCGGGTTCGATTCCGGTCAAGGGCATGTACCTGGTTGCAGGTTCCCCGGCCCTGGTCAGGTGTGTGCAGGAGCAACCAATTGATGTGTCTCTCTCACATCAATGTTTCTCTCTGTCTCTCCCTCTCCCTTCCACTCTCCCTAAAAAAAAAAAAAAAATCCATGGAAAAATATCCTCGGGTGAGAATTAAAAAAAAAAAAGAAGAAGACTTTTTTACAGTTGGTGTTCTCATATCTTGATCTAAATAAGGTTCACACATCGCATTTGCTTAGTATGTCTCTTAAGTGTTCCCTTACCACTCCCCATACTTCCTTTTGATGACATTTATTTGTTGAAGAAACCGAATAATTTGTCCTGTAGAATCCCCGCTTTCTGGATAGAGCTGGTTGCAACCTCGCGGTGTCATTTAACATGACCACGGTGCATTTGTTAGTCTGGGCCACCTGAGGTGACGTGGAGCTTCTCCTTGCCCTCCCGCGAAGGTGTGTGGAGAGAGGTGGCTGAGCAGTCAAAGGCTCTTGTAAGTCCTCTTAACTCTGTTGAAGCTTATGTTGCACAAGGGGTGAGAGAAAATCGTATAACTAGGAGGACCATCAGTAGAGTGATACACCTAAGAAACGGAGTGCTACCTGGAGTGAGTCACCATTTATACAAATTCAAAGTACAGAACAAATAAAAACGACTCTGCCTGCTGGACGAGGACCCAGGCCTTCCCGGGGCCTATGGCGAACCCAAGAACGCGTGCCCTTGGGGGAGGCAGGGACGGAAGAGACCACTGATGAAGGGAAAGGCCAAGCCCCAGACGGCAGGCAGGGCGCTGAGCCTTGTGGCGGGTCGCCCTGAACTGGAGAGAATGGTTAACGCAGCTCTGCATCAAACCATCAACCGACCGGGAGGGACTCTTGTCCTTAAGAGAGACTAGACTGTGTGATTGCCAAGAAAAGCCAAGTGCTCGTTTTGGAGGGATTTGCCAGTGTGTGTGTGTGTGTGTGTGTGTGTGTGTAAGTGGTGAGCAGATCTGTCACCCCTCTAGCTGGTGAGGAGACTGAACTGAAATGGATCCCCCACTGTGTGGCCACCCTGTCCCTCTAGAGTGACAATGGCTCAGCAGAGTGGCCTTCCCTAGCAGGGAGCAGAGACCTCAGTAACACAGCGGGCAGGGGCACAGTCTCCTGGGGAGGGATGGGAGCTCTGGAGCAGGGGATGCGGAAAGGGCAGCTCCCCGGGAAGACGGGCGTTTGGACAACAAAGACAAAGACAGCAGTTGGGAGAGAAAGCAACTCCACAGGACAACCTTCTTTTGAAGGCCTCGGTCTGTAACTGTTAGGGATTGAACTGAGCCTCCCCCCCAAAAATAAGATATATTGGAGTCCTAACCCCTAGTCCCTCAGAATAGGACCTGACTTGGAGATAGGGCCTTTACAGAGGTAAGCAAGTTAATTTAAGGTCACTGGGAAGGGCCCGAATCCCAGATGACTAGTGTCCTTCTGAAGAGGAAATGAGAGGCCTGCACAGGGAGAACACCATGTGAAACTTGTCCTTGTGTTGCCACAGGCCAAGCCACTAGGAGAAAAGCCTGGAACAGATTGTTCCCGAGAGCTGTTGGGGGAACAAAGGTCCTGCTGACACCTTGATTTCGGACTTCTAGCCTCCAGACCTGTGACACAAGAAACGTCTGCTGCTCTAGGCCACCCGGTTTGTGGTGCTTTGTGACCACAGCAACACTTTCCTCGTGTTATTGGAGGGGGTGACCACGTTGAACAGGTAGACAGACCCTCTGCTCCTCCCATGGCGTCCTACTCTTAGAAGAACCACCTGACCGTCCACAGAAGACCACATCTGGCAGCTGGAGGAAGACAGACAAGGCAGTCCGCTTGGCCAGAGGCACAGCCCCGGATGGAAACAGGAAGCTGCGGTATCTCAAAAACCATGAGCAGTGCCCAGTGAGAGGCAGCAGAACAGCACTCGGGGAGATCACACGCACACACGTGAGCCCCAGCCGCCTCCTCCCAATTCACAAACACACTTCTTCTTTCCCTGCAGAGGCGGGAGGAAGAGCTAATTTACAGATCGCAGGCCCACATCTTGCTTCAGCAGAAGAGACTAGAGCAGTGAAACCCAGCACAACTCGTGCTGTGTCCCCGTCTGTGCTCCCGGGCTGAGGTGGCCTGGGAAGCTCAGGCACCTGAGTCACCGCAGGAAAGCCGGGCCACCTCGGAGCCAGTGTTTTCGTTATCTGTTGGGACGTAACAAATCACCCCAAAACGTAGAGATTGAAAAAGTTTAGTAGATGTTTATTACACTGAGTGGCCAGATTATTATGATCTCTGAACGCATAATAATCTAGCCACTTAGTGTCTATCCTATATAATAAAAGGCTAATATGCAAATTGTTCACTCGACCAGGAGTTCGACCAGCAGGCAGGCCGGCCAACTGCCCATGTCCCCTCCCCCTGGCCAGGCTGCCAGACCCCACCCATGCATGAATTCATGCACCGGGCCTCTAATAAACATATATATATATATATATATATATATATATATATATATATATATATATATATATGTGTGTGTGTGTGTGTGTGTGTGTGTGTGTGTGTGTGTGTGTGTGTTTATATATACACACACTGAGTGGCCAGATTATTATGCATTCAGAGATCATAATAATCTGGCCACTCAGTGTATATCACACAGGGCAGGAATTGGGGAGTGGCTTAGCTGAGTGGTTCTGGCTGGGGATCTCGCATGAGGTTGCGGCAAGCTACCAGCCAGGCTGCAGGATCCACTTTGAAGGGCGCCCACTCACGTGGCGGGCAAAGCATGTTGGCTGCCTTGGTTCTTGCCCACACGGACTTCTCTGCAGGGTTGCTTGAGTGTCCTCTCAACATGGCAGCTGACTTACTTGAGAGCGAATGATCCCACAGAGCGAGGTAGAGCCACACTGTCTTTTAGGTTATAGCCTCAGATGTTCTGCTCTTTCCGCATTATCCTACTGTTACACAGTTCATCCCTGTTCAGTGTGGGAGGGCCCGACACGGCATGCATGCCAGGAAGCAAGGCTCATTCCGGGCCTTCACGGAAACGGGCCACTCCACCAGTCTCAGCATGGCTACGTCCTAAAGAAGCACGCTGCACATCCAAAAGCACCAAAAAGCGATTGGAGTCTACACTGACGTCGCTAGAAGAGGCAAGGGAGAAGGAATTACATTGCAGGGTGCCCAGCAAAAGTTCTAAAGTTCCTCTCCACTCGTCTATTTCCCCAAAGTCACACTCATCACAGCAACTGCTCTCCAAAATCTCTCTTCTTCTAAACTTACTCGAATCTCCCCATCTCTCCTGTCATCCCTTCACAACCTCGGGTATTTAGATCAAGTCTCTCCTCTTGCCCTGTCCAATTTGGCTCAGTGGATGGAGTGTCGGCCTGCAGACTGAAGGGTCCCAGGTTCGATTCCGGTCAAGGGCACATGCCCAGGTTGTGGGCTCCATCCCCAGTAGGGAGTGAGCAGGGGGAAGCCGATCAATGATTCTCTCTCATCATTGATGTTTCTATCTCTCTTTCCCTTTCCCTTCCTCTCTGAAATCAATTAAAAAAAAAAAAAGTCTCTCCTCTTTACCTTGGAGCCCCAGGCACCAGGTAGGCAGCCTTAGACACTTTGATTGGGACACAGAGAATGGAGGAAGAGGGAAGGTGGGACGAATATGTTAACATTTTGTGTCTGTATCACATTTATGTCCTGAGCACCTGGTACAGTGTCTAGAACATAGTAGGTGTTCAATAAACGTTGGTGAATTAGCAGATGGAGGCATTTAACAAATTCTAAATGAAAATGCTGGTGTTCAGTGGTATTGCTATAGCAACAAGTTTCCATACAGAAAACAAAAGTGAGACGATATTTACTATCTTGTTTTAAAATGTTCATGACAATGACGTGATGTTGCTACTTTTCTATGTGTGTACTCTGTGTGTGCCCTTCTGAATAAGCCTCTTGAAAGTGGGGTCCGTGTTTTCTTCATCATTATGTCTCCAAAGACTGACAATGTCTGGGTTGGGTTAGGAAAGAGTTTTGTCAGTAATATATTGAACACAACATATGCCAGGCACTTCTCTAGGGCCGATATGTATAGTAACTCACTTGATTCTCATAGAAACTTAACGAGGTAGGTTATAGTATTATCATTCCCATTTTTCAGATGAGAAACTGAGGCACAAAGGGTTCAACTTACTGGAGGGCACAAAGCAAGAGCTGGAATTTGGACCAGGGTGGTCTTGTCAGTCTGTGACCACCTTCTCTACCACACCCACAGACTTGGTGGAATTGAATTAAAACCCAATGAGGAGATCTATTGGACCTCTTGCAGGGAAAGCCTGTAAATTTATACCAAGCACATCTAGAGAAACACTGAGGAAGTCTTGGAAACCACCAGCGTGCTCTAAGGTGACTCATGGAGGGAAGAGAGGAAGTTGGTTTAGAGAAGGATGACATGTATCTGAAACGTCAATGAACACACAGAGGATTTATTAGGGCAGTGAAAATACACTGCAGTATACTATCATGATGGATACATGTCATTATACCTTTATCTAAACCACAGAATGGACTTTGGGTGCTAATGATACGTCAATGCAGGCTCATCGCTTGTAACAAAAGCCCCTCTCTGGTGGGGAGTGCCGGTAACCGGAGGCTGGGCATGTGTTGGGCAGGGGATCTATAGGAAATCTCAGTACCTTTCTCTTACTTTTGCTGTGAACCTAAAACTGCTCTAAGAAAATAATTATCAGCGGGGAAGAACAAAAATCATGAACACAAAGAATGCCAAGCAGCTTTGTTCACATTAACATCAAAGCAGAAACCCGGCTGGAGCGGGGTCTTTCCACCTGTCCCCTGCCTGCTGTGACGTGGCCGGGTGACTGACTGACTGGGTCCATCAAAGGTGCCAGCGCTCCGGTCATCGCCAAGCTCTGGGATGTTGGCTTGTGTTTATGCTCATCTGGATGTCAATGTTTGGGGGACATTGAAAACATCACCATGGAAACCAGGAAGCAACACTTCTATTTGGGGCACCCACTAATGGAAAGTTTTATAAAGTCAGTAGCACAGCTTATGCTTCAGCCATGGGGTTTGCACCATCTCTCCCACGTTACGCAGTTAATGTCCGCGTCGTTTAGCACCACGTAAGCGTACTTTTTGCCTTCAGGATTTTGTAACTACGTAACAGTTGGGGAAGTTGAAAGGAATGAGACCGTGATGGTTTCCCAAACAAGTAAAGCGTGTGCACGGCTGAGGCTTGCAAGCAGAGCTATGGGAATGGGAGGCGGGTGGCACAGGGAGGATCTAGGCTGGTGTCGGGAGGCGTGGGTTTGAATTTCAGTTCTGTTGTGTACACTCTGTCTTTCCACAGGGCACTTAACCGCTCCGAGTCTTACTTTTCTCCTCTGGAAGGTGAGAGGGTTGCCCTAGATAATCAATCCTTGAGGACCCGCCCCGGGGGAGGCCCGAATCCACGGGACCGCGGTGGGTGCGGTGAAGGGTAAGGTGTCCATGCCCACAGGGTTAACACACACCGTGAACCCCACGTGCAGTTTCGGCTTGCAGAGGCAGCTCGCGCACTCGCAGACGTGGAGTCATCTGCAAAGGAAGCAGCCCCCAAATGTGCTCGTGCTCACAGCGTGTGGGGGTGGGGTGGGGGAGATAGGGGCTTGTCTCTGATGGGCGGACCCACCCTGCCCAGGCACTGACCAGTTTTCTCTTTGCCCCAATTCCACGAGCCCTTTATTCCTCTTTATTAAGTGTGTATTTTTCTAAGCACCTTAAATCCTTCCATGGATTGAAGTGGGGTAGAAAATATTTTGAGCCCTTTGGATGATGATATTTTTCTCCCATTATTCTTTTGTTTTCCCACCCATTTTTTTCTGGCCTCAGATTTTCCTTTCCACTCTTACATCAGCTTCATTTTTTTTCTTACCCAACATCCAGCTCTTTGGTCTTCCAGCTATCTGAGAACACGCCTGCGGGGTCTTACCCTCCTCTTCAAATGATTTGTTGAATAATTCCTTCCAGCCACTCAGCTTCTCTCCTTAGGGGGGGTCCTACAAACAAAACCTGTTCTGTCCTAATTACATTTCCAGAGGTATCGCTCCCTTCATAGACCAGGTATGGCCCTGCCCGGCTGGCCCACTGGTCAGAGTGGGGTTTGCTGATCTGGACAGAATTCCAGGCTCTGGGCATGACTCCAAGTCCTTGGTTAAAAGTCCCTCTCTGTTTACCAGTCATGAGACAAATTGATGTCGTGTGCCTTCTAATATGATGCCCTGAAAAGAGCACACGTCATTTGTGTGGTATTCCTGCCCACAACACATAAATCATGAAGAAACATCAGACAAACCCAAATTAAGGGGCATGCTGTCATGTATCTGGCCTGTGCTCTTTAAAAACATCAACATCATGCCCTGGCCGGGTAGCTCAGTTGGTTAGAGCATCGTCCCCATACGCCAAGGTTGCAGGTTTGACCCCAGATCAGGGCACATACAAGAATCAACTAATGAATGCATAAATAAGTGGAACAATAAATTGATCTCTCTCTCTCTCTCTCTCTCTCTCTCTCTCTCTCTCTCTTCCTTTCCTCTTCCTCTCTCTCTAAAATTAATAAATAATTTTTTAAATGTTAGTGTCCTAAAAGAGAAACTAGATGGAAAGAGACTACAGGGACATGATAACTGAATGCAGCCATGATCCTGGTTTGGATGCTGGACCTATAAGTGATGTAATTGGGACAATCAGTGAAATTTGGGGTCTGTGGAATAGATGGTATCCTATATAATAAAGAGGTAATATGCAAATTGACCCTCACACTGTCGCACAAGGTGGCCGCCCCCATGTGGTCAAAGATGGCCACCACAAAATGGCCAGCAGGGGAGGGTAGTTGTGGGCGATCAGGCCAGCAGGGGAGGGCAGTTGCAGGGGGACCAGGCCTGCGGGGGAGGGCAGTTGTGGGGGATCAGACAGCAGGGGAGGGCAGTTGGGGGGAACCAGGCCAGCAGGGGAGGGCAGTTGTGAGCGATTAGGCCAACAGGGGAGGGCAGTTGGGGGGGACCAGGCCAGCAGGGGAGGGCAGTTAGGGGCAACTGGGCTGGCAGGGGAGGGCAGTTAGGGGCAACCGGGCCAGCAGGGGAGGGAAGTTGGGGGCGACTGGGCTGGTAGGGGAGGGCAGTTGGAGGCAATCGGGCCGGCAGGGGAGCAGTTAGGCATCAATCAGGCTGGCAAGGGAGTGGTTAGGGGCAATCAGGCAGGCAGGCAGGCGAGCCGTTGGGAGACAGCAGTCCCGGATTGTGAGAGGGATGTCCAACTGCCAGTTTAGGCCCAATCTCACAGGGATCGGGCCTAAACCGGAAGTCAGACATCCCCCAAGGGGTCCCAGACTGGAGAGGGTGCAGGCTGGGCTGAGGGACAACCCCCTGCAGGAATTTCGTGCACTGGGCCTCTAGTTATTGAATGAGTGTTAATTTCCAGATTGTCATGGTCATACATAGTTATATAGAAGCATACCCTTCTATATGGGAAATACGCACTCAAATATGAAGTGGAGAACAGTCCCTCTGCCTTTAAATGCAGGATATCAGTAAAGAGGGTAAGAGGATGAGCTTTGGAATCCAATACACCTGCCTTGCAGCCCAGGCCAAGTCTCAGTTTCCTTATCTGTAAAGGGGAGCTAAACTGCCCACTACAAAGGGTATTTTAAGAATTTGATGACAGCATAAGGAATATAGTCAATAATATTGTGATAACCATGTACGGTGCCACGTGGGTCCTAGACTTATCAGAGGGAACACTGATAAATGCCGAATCACTATGCTGTACATGTGAAACTAATTAATATTGAATGTTAACTGTAATGGAAACAATTTTTTAAAGGCTTTGATGAGATAGTGTTTTCAAGAGCTTAGCCTGGTGCCCAGCACTGGCAAGCCCTCCGTAAACGCTAGCTGTCTTTATTGCCCACACGTGTTCCAAGAGGGGGATCAGCTTTCATTGTACTAACCACTGGCTGCGTGTCTGGGACCCTCCCCGAGTCTCTCCTGGTGGCTCTGCTTTGAGAATATGTCACCATCATCGTGGGCATGGCTGCCTTTGGGACTAGCCCCTGGTCAGAATGTTCTTTGGCCTGAATTCAGATTCCCAAGTTCAAGTGTCCAAGTCTGAGGGGAGGCTCCCAGCAGGAGCCTTGCTCGGTGACGACCCGGGCTTCCTGTTCCTGTGGCGGAGCGCTGGGGACTAGCTTCTATCTCTTCCTGGACAGCCTGGGGCTTGATTGGATTTCCTCTTGGCCTCCGGAGGGCTTGACTCTGCATCCGGAGGGGGCCCATCTAAACCTCCTCCTCTCAGAAGACTTGGAAAGCTGCCAGTTCCTCCTGGCCCATGGCTTCTTCCTCAGAGCTAGCCATCGGTTTCTCTTAAATGTGGGCAGCACGGATTGGAGATGCAGGTGGGAGGCCAGGCCCTGAGGTCCCGGGTGTGTAGCCGCGGGGAGGGGACGTGGCATCTTAGAGGTGTTGTTTGGGCCCTCCTCTGCCTCATCACCTAAAGCGCCTGTTCAGGAAATCACTGAGGATGGGTGTATCACTAGATGAGGGAGGGTGTGTTCATTTTCCACAGATTTGATAGCAACGCCTTCATTGCAGTTTAAATCTTCACCGTCCTTCACCATCTTTATAGGCCCCATCCATCTTGGTCTTTCAAATACAGTATCATTTCCATTTAAAAAAAATGTGAATGAGCCGAAACCGGTTTGGCTCAGTGGATAGAGCGTCGGCCTGCGGACTGAAAGGTCCCAGGTTCGATTCCGGTCAAGGGCATGTACCTTGGTTGCGGGCACATCCCCGGCAGGGTGTGTGCAGGAGGCAGCTGATCGATGTTTCTCTCTCATCGATGTTTCTAGCTCTCTATCCCTCTCTCTTCCTCTCTGTAAAAAATCAATAAAAAAAATAAAAAAAAATGTGAATGAACTCTTGCAGCAAAATTATATAATCATTTATCATCTCCAGGTCTCTGTTGGTTAGGAATTCAGACCAAACCCAGTGAGGCCATCTGAGGCTTTAGGTGGCAGATGTTGCTGAAGTTGCAGGTTGGAGTCATTCAAAGGCTCCTTCACTCACATGTCTAGTGATTAACCCCGGCCACCCACTAGGGGCTTCACTCATGGGAACATCCCACGTGGCTTCTCCAAAACGTGGTGGCTTCTTTCCAAAGGCAAGTACCTAATGGAAAAGAGAGAGCAGGGTGAAGGCTGTACTGCCCTTTGATGACCTAGGGCAGTGGTCGGCAAACTCATTAGTCAACAGAGCCAAATATCAACAGTACAACGATTGAAATTTCTTTTGAGAGCCAAATTTTTTAAACGTAAACTTCTTCTAACGCCACTTCTTCAAAACAGACTCGCCCAGGCCGTGGTATTTTGTGCAAGGGCCACACTCAAGGGGCCAAAGAGCCGCATGTGGCTCGCGAGCCGCGGTTTGCTGACCACTGACCTAGTGTAACTCCATATATACAGTTGCAAAGAGATTTATTTTTAGGAATTAGCTCATGAGAATATGGACATAGGAACTTGTACACAAATGTTAATAGCAGTGTTATTCATCAGAGCCAGAAAATAGAAACAACCCCAATGTCCAGCCACTTATGCATGGATGAATAGAATGTAGTACATCCATACAATGGAATATTACTCAGCAATAAGAAGGAATGAAGTGCTGACACATGCTACAATACGGAAGAACCGTGAAAACATTATGCTAAGTGAAATAAGCCAGATACAAAATGGCAGATATTACATGATTTCTCTTATATGAATTGTCCAGAGCAGGCAACTCCAGATAAAGACAGAAAGTAGGTTAGCGGTTGCTAGAGTCTGGGGGAGGAAGTAATGGGGAGTGACTGCTAATGGGATTTCTTTTTGTCACAATGGCAATGCTTTGCAGTTAGCAGCGAGTGGTGATGGTTGCATCACATAGGAATATACTTTAAAACATTGAGTTGGAAACTGGTGAATTTTGTTACGTGAATTATATATCTCAATTTCTTAAAATATTGCACTACCTTAAAACATATATATTGAGTGAACTATTCATCCCTGAAAAAGGTGCAGGTTCAGAGGACTCTGGATCAACTCTAGGTCTTTCTGGATTTTCCTGCTGGCTACGGTTCGTGGGAAAAGTCGGCCTCTAGAGACTGCGGAGCTGGCTCTGTGTGTGAGAAAAGGGCGTGGCTGTGACTTCTCATCTGTGACTGCGCCCGGCTCTCCTGCCGGATACGGTCAATCGCTGACATTTTAATTACCTTCAGGAGAGGATGTTGGAGAGGGAGGCTTCCCCCCTTTTTACTTAGAACTGATTTCTGAGGTGTGTTAGAGTCATCAAAGTGTCCTGGGAAGCGAGGCCCAGTCCACCATCCTAATCGTGAGGGGACAGGGGCAGGTGGCAAATACTCGAGTTGGAGTTTTACCTCAGGCTTTGGAAGGTTACGCAGAGGTGGAAGCAAACCAGCCGGTGGTATCTGGGCTGTGGTTTAGAGCTGTCCCGAATCCAGAGAAATGTGCTCTGTCTGTAGTTGAGACCCCGGTGGGACGGGTGTCAGGAGGGTGACACACTCCTCGCAGGAGTACATAAGGGGCCCTCGTCAGTCTGGTTGAACAACAGGGCATTTTCAGGGTTTGTCCTTGCAGACAGTGGTCAGCGGAATGAGAAGCGGTGGACGGGCCCTTTACCCGGTTATCTTGTGGAGAAGCAAAGAGATCCAGAGAAACGCTGATTTGGAAAAGGGAGAAACCGCGTTTGCAGGAGAGACGTGGTTACAACCAGGGCTGCTCTGAGGCTTTGCTCTCCCCATCAGGTCCTGGCTCTTGGAGGTCAAGACAGACCCACAGTTACATAGGTTGTTTTTGTTTTTGTTTTATTGAGTTGAGGGAGAGAGAGAGAAAGAGATTGATTTGTTGTTCCCATTTGTGTATTCATTGGTTGATTCTTGTATGTGCCCTGACCGGGGATCAAACCCGCAACCTTGGCATCTTGGGACGACGTTCTAACCAACTGAGCTACCTGACCGTTCTTTCCAGTAATAACATTTTGCTCTTTCTGGCCAATCTTTCCGGCAGCTTGTTTGCTGCTGCCCTGCAGTGCCTGGGTGTTTTTGTGGATTTTGTTTTTGTTTTGTTTTAGTAGAAACAGGAGCTCATTACAAGGGCAGTAATTATTCACTCTCCAACTGCAATCAACCAAAGTGCCAAGCAGGGCCACACTTCCGCCCTCCCAGGCCCCGCTGGCCGGGCGGTTCCTGCGAGGATGTCTGTGAGGCCTTGGTCTGCTCTGGGCCCCTCATCCTGCAGCCTCAGGTCCAGGGGGCCACACCCTCCGGTGACAGATGAGGAAACCAAGCAGAGAACAGGTAACCTGCCCAAAGTTGCACAGCTAATGAGCAACAGAGCTAGGGTTTGAAGACTGGTCCGTCTGGTTCCAGAGTGAGTTCAGGATTTCAGAAGCCCTAATTCTACAGAGCTTTCCTTTTCTAAACCAACTTCACTTTCCCCAGGGCCTTTGTGTGAACAGGAAGTCAACTTCACACTCCACACTGCAGTGAAAAGAAGGGCCCTCCAGGGAGGCTGTGAATGCAGAGGACAGGGACACGTGGGAGGAGGGGACCCCAGGCCGCTCCTGGCAATGTGGTGAGCAGGGTGGCAGCGGGGGGGGGGGGGGGGGTCTGTGCCTCTAAACGGGTCACCTAAGGTTTCCCTGTAGCTTCTTGACAGAGGGTTGAGGGGTGGCAGAGACAGAAAGGGACCCAGGAATCTTGGAGCAGGAGGAAAACTTGAAGAGTATTCACCCTCTCGTTACAGACGGGGAAACTGAGGCCTGGGAGATTACGTAAAGCATGCCCTGTCTGCAAGCATAACCTGGATCTCCTGGCTTCCACACCGTTTAGAAGATGGGCCACTTTCTAAACTAGGAGCCCAAGGCCCTGAGAGGTGATGTAATGGACCACGGACAGGGACCCTCCTGGACCCCACGGGCCCCGCCACATGCTGAAGTGGCAGTGGGCTGTGGACGGCAGGCATCCTGCAAACACGTGTAGGATGAATGAGTCATGTGCATCTGTGTTTCCCAAACTGGCCTGATGGTAAGAATCATCTGGGGCATGTGTTTAACGTGAGAGCTCCAGTCCTGCCCTTGATACTGTGCTCACTGCTGGTGCAAAACAAAAAAACCCAACCAGGTACCACCAACTTTCCATGAACTAAATAAAGGGTGTTCCTTTTTAGTTTCGTTTCTTGCAGGCCTGGACCTGCCCAGATTTTGAGCCCTTTTTAACCACTGCCTCCCTCCCTGTATCCTCTGCAGTGTAGACGGCGCCCTCTAGGGGGCAGAAATGAGCCACTTGTTCTTTTTTTGGGCTGAGGCGTCAGACTTCTCCAGGACTTGGAGAAAACACCCAAAGGTAGTGGGAAAGGAAGCAGATCTTAAACACACATGCTTTTCTCACTAGACTGAAATGTGATCTGGAATCCTCTAAGTCTAAGAGACAGAATAGTGGTTCAAACAGACCCAGGTTCATGGACTAATGTACAGCATGGTGACTGTAGTTCACAATACTGTATTGTATATTGGAAATTTGCTTAGAGAGTAGATCTGCAATGTTCTCACCACACACACACACACACACACACACACACACGGTAACTATGTGAGGTGATGGATGTATTAACTAACCTTTTTGTGGTGATATTTTCACAATATATATGTCTATCAAAGTATCATGTATATACCTTAAATTTCCACAATGTTATTTCTCAATTATCCTATCTAATAAAGAGGGAATATGCTAATTGATCCTCACGCCGTGGCAAAGATGGCGGTGCCCACAGCCAATAAGGAGGGAATATGCTAATTGGCTGTCCCACCCTCAAAGATGGCAGCACCCACAGCCACAAGATGGTGGTGCCCAGACCCCTCAGCCCTGCCGGGCTACTCCGTGCACCTGCCTCCGGAGTCCCCCAGTCCCCTCAGCTCCCCAGCCACCCAGGGCCAGCCCGAGGCGCAGGCAAGCCTCAGATGTCGGCTGCCCAGTAGCCCAGGGCCACCCAAGGCTCAAGTAACCAGGGCTGGCCGAGGCTTGCCCTGCTGGCAGTGGCAGCAGCAGAGGTGTGACGGGCTGTCGCCTTCCCCTGATTACCGGGTTGCCTCCCGCCCCTGAGGGCTCCCGGATTGTGAGAGGGAGCAGTCCGGGCTGAGGGATGCCCCCTCCAGTGCATGAATTTTCATGCACCAGGCCTCTAGTGTCTTAAAAAGCTGGGGGCGGGGGGAGGAAACAAAATAACAGACCCAAGTTCACACCCAGAGTCAGTCTTTGCAACCCCAGCAGGCTCATTCAATTCATCAAGCCTCAGTTTCCTGTTCTGCAAAATGGAAATAATAATAATAATACCTGCTTAACAGGATTGTTGTGGGCCTTACATCATAATTGCTAAAACATGTTTGCTGTTATTATTACCTCAACTTCTGCTGCGGCTCTCCAAACAGCACAAGAATATTAAGTCTTCAGGGAAGGTGGGCTCTACTTTCTTCAATGGTTGGCGAAAGCTCTAAAGAGGCGTCAGCCCATCCTTTTCCAGGCTCTGTCCTAGGATGACATTTCACATCCTGGAGACCAATAATATGAACAACACAGAGGCCACATTGGATGGAAGGAAACGTGTTGGCTTCCGTAATAACATTAACCCCACTTCCTCCAAGGCCGACCCCGGCTGGCTGCAGGGAGATGCTCAGCATGGAAAGGGGGGCTGATCTCTTGGCTCCCGTCCCCCAGGAGTCACCTTCCCTGGGAGGTTTCTCCCTCATCTCACGGTGCCATCAAGGCTAAGGAAGGCTGCACCCCTTCCCCACCCCCGTGAGAATTTCGCCTTCACTGCCAACCTTGGAGGACCTGGGTTTGATTTTACTGAGGGTATCAGCAAGCTTCTTCCCCTTGAGACATGGGGACTCCCTTCTCCTAAGCTTTACCTAGAGTAGCTTGAGATGTCAGGATCCTTAGATCCTAACCAATCATCATCATCATAGCAGCACCACGTTTTTTTGAGCCCTTCCCATGGGCCAAGTACCTATGAATTCTCTCATTCCATCTATAACCCAGTGGGTTAGTTCCCATGACCACCTTCATTTTACAGATGGAGAAACTGAGGCACTGGGCGGTCAGGTCCCTAGCTCAAAGCCTCATGGGTGGTCAGCGAAGGAGCTGGGGACGAAAACCCAGCAGTCGGCCTCCAGAGCTGAACTCCAAATCACTTGGCCGTGAAAGGAGTTGAGTAAACACAGACGCTGCCTTCCCACCCCTCCTTTCCGTTGTCGTGATAAAGCCTAAGGTCTCTGATAATACCAGCTTCATCAAGAAGATTGACTGCAGGCTCCCTCCCGCTGGCCCCCAAGGCAGGTCAAGATGTCAGTGACACAGGGAGGAGCCGTCATGCGGGGAGAGAGCTGGCCTCCCACAGCCTGGCATTTAACTCTCTCCCACACGCTTCCGCCCTCCTCGCCCACAGCAGGTCCCCTCCCTGCCTGAGACACAGGGGGGTGCCCAGTTCCTGGGCACAGTCCTTTGCAAGGCTCAGGCAGAGGAAGAAGGCGTGCGCTGCTCCTTGAGGTGCAGTCAGCTTGCCCCTGGCTGGCACAGGTGGGAAGAGAGACACCTCTGAGCCCTGCCCTAAGCACCAGGGCTGTTCCCTCTTGTCTCACCTTTTCACCTCCTTATTTCTGCACCATTGCGAAGGCACCACCCATGGGCATGTAAAGACACCGTCCCTGCCCTGGAGACTCAGAATCTGGCATGGCAGTGAGGTGAGAGGGAAATTCAGTGCTGAGGTGTCTGGCTTGGTCCTCCGTGAGGGAGAAAAACCCCCCACTGTCAACAAACCCCAAACCCATCAACCAAATGATGCTGGGAGGCTGCTTGGCAGCCGGGCTGCCTCTGGGGCCAATGAGGTCGCACGACAGCCTGGGCCCCGAAGCCGAGGTGACAGGAACAGAGGATGAGAAGGAGCGGAGGAAGCTCGAGAAGAGGGGTGCTTGGAGCTCAAAGGGAACGAGGCCAGTGTGCGTGGACTCCCAGCAAAATTCAACCGTTTAAAGTGTACATTTCAACAAGTTTTGACAAGTGTGTGCAGTTTTGTAGTCGTCACCTTAGTGAAAATACAGACCAGGTCCAGGCCTCGTGCCCCTCTGCAGTTCCTGGCAACTACTGATCTGATCTCTTCCTCCGTGGTTTTGCCTTTTCCAGAAGGTAGTAGCCTTTTGTACTAGACTTTAAACAACTCTCCTTAACTGTCTCCGCTCCCTGCTCCTCCTCACTCCGCCTCTTCTGCAAATTGCTTCATACGGACAAATCTGGGTCACCGCAGCCCCGGCGGCCTCCACTCCTGTGAGGGGCCCAGGGCCCCGGCGAGCCTCCCCCGGGGCCAGCGGGTCTGGATATGTAACATCCTAATCTCGTGGGTTCTCTGGAACATTTGCTTTTCTTTCCAAATTGTTTCTTTCCGCCTCTGGGGACACAGAAGCCCTCTCTTCACATCCTCCCCGCTCCATGCCCTCTGTCCTCCTCACCTCCTGGCCCTGCCAGGCCCAGCAGCCTGGGACCCTGGGAGTCCACGCACACTGGCCTCCTTCCCTTTGAGCTCCAAGCACCCCTCTTCTCGAGCTTCCTCCGCTCCTTCTCATAAGTTGTGCCTCATTCGCCTGACTTAAAAATAAGTTGGCAGAAGTGACAAAAGTTACAACTTAGCTGGGGAAGACAAACAAAAGGCAAAAACTCAGCCTCTTGCCCTGCCAGGCAGCTCAGCTGGTTGGAGCATTGTCCCGGTAGGCCAAAGTTGTGGGTTCGATCTCCGGTCAGGCACATGCCAGAATCAACCAATGAGGCATAAATACAGGGAACAACAAATCGATCTCTTTCTAAAAAAATAAAAATATAATAATAATAATAATAAATAACTTTAAAAAAATTCAGCCTCTGAATTTTTTAGAACAAATATAAACTTTTTATAATTCTCATTCCCAATAATATTAAGAGGAAGACTTTAAATTTGCCAATTAAAGGAAAACTAGTGTCTTCCACTTTAACATAGTTTTATTAAAGTTGTTCAGCCTCTTTTGAATAAATATTCAGGCCAAGTCCTGCCTGTCCTGCCTGGACTATTACCTGCTCTCTGCGTGTACCTCCTCTTGGTCCCCCCCACCCCCGCATGAACAAGTCTGGGGCAATGGGAGAGGGTGGTTGGCCTGGGTGCTGGACCCTGTGCTGTCCTCTGGTCCGAGGTGGCCTCTCAGCGATGTTCTTCACCCGCCCGATCTGCTGGCATCGTGGTTGACGTCCTGGCTGGTGGGGCCAATGGCTCACCTGGCTCATTTGTCCTGTCTCAGCCCTGTGGGTTCTGTAGATGCAAATGTGCACCTGTTCGACGTCTCCGTACATTTTCTGTGCTCTAAGGTCGGTCCCCCGGCTCTGAACCCTCAACCTCCTTCCGCCTTCCCTGGCGGCTCTGTGACTTCCAGGTTGTTCCTGGCCACACTCAAGCCAAGGGGAATTGGGGTGGGGCGGGGTGAGGTCCAGGGAACCTCTGCAGTCCCTCTCCCAGGCTAAACATGCCACGCAGGTGTCCCTACTTGGCTGCAGCGGCCCCGGGGGTCTTATGGACACACCACTTGTGACTGCCCCAGGGCAGCGAGTGAGGAGTGGGGCGCAGATCTTTCTGTTTCTGGCGTGCTCTCAACCTCCGTGCCAGTTGTCAACTTCTCGCAGCGCCATTAAGGTTGGTCGTGGTGGGAGTGCACTGGCTGGGGCCTCCCCAGCCCCTCCCTCTCTCCCAGATACCAGAGGGTTTGCACTTCCTCTTTCTGTTTCAGACAATGCCTTTCTGCCCTGTTTTCCTTCTTCCCCGCCCTATCGATTTTGTTCTAGGTGGTACCCATCTCTCTCCTTCCCTGGGCTAGCAAGCCCCATGGTGCATGCAGGGAGAGGAGATGGCTCACTGAGAATGAAAATACCTTGGGAAGTGTTTCAAAACAGTATCGTCATTACAGCAGGATTTTAGAATGAGGCAGCCGCTCCAAGGGAGTGTCTGCTGGCATATTAAGGGACTGTCTTTAAAATGATACAAGTTTTCTCAAAATGATGGAATTCGCATCCACCCAGATACACAACATGCACTCCATTATCTTTCCCAAGTTTGCCTTGTTATCTTTTCCCCCAAGCTTCTTCCTCTTGTGTTTCTAATCTACCCAGGCACCTAAGTCAGAAGTTGAGACTTCTAGACTGGATATAAAATATCCAGTTTGTACATTCTTCTTCCTTTTTTTTTTCTTAAGATATATTTTATTGATTTTTTACAGAGAGGAAGGGAGAGGGATAGAGAGTTGGAAACATCGATCAGCTGCCTCCTGCACGCCCCCCCCCCCCCACTGGGGATGTGTCCGCAACCAAGGTACATACCCTTGACCAGAATCAAACCCGGGACCCTTCAGTCCGCAGGCCGACGCTCTATCCACTGAGCCAAACCAGTTAGGGCTACATTCTTCTTCCTTAAACTGGAAGAATGCTCGTCTCTCTCCCCGCTCCCATCCCCACGGTTGCTGCCTAAGTTCAGGCCCTTGCATTTCTCCCCTGGGCTGTTGGAACGGTTTTCTGATCGGTCTTTCTACCCCCACACTTGTTACTTGCTTTCCTCTATCATCCTCCTTGCCACTGGCATGATCTCCCCAAACACATGTCGTACTGTGTTATTCCTCGGCTTAAAATCCTTCTGTGGGGTCCCCATGCCTCTATGACCTGGTGCCTGACCGTTTCTCACGTCTCAGCTCCTCCTGTGTGCCTTTGCCCATTCTGTTCCCTATGGCTGGAATATCCCCATTCTCCTTCTTATGTAACATTCAGCTCCAAGATTCCCTCCCTCCCTGAAGCCTTTCTTGTCCCTCCAAGCAAGAACTCTATGCTGAAGTCATCATGGTGCCAACTCGCCTCTCTTAGGACACTGACCACACAGAACTGTATCACAGTGCTAGGCTGTGAGCTCCTTGGGGCCAGTGATACAACCATAATGCTCTGTTCCCCCAGCATGTAGCACAGTGCCCGGCCCAAGCCGGTCGATGATGACCATCAGCCCTCGCGTGGGAAGAGACCTTGAAGGTCACTGGGTTCAATGCTTGCATTTCCAGAGGAGTCTCAGAGAAGTTAAGTCCCTCGGCTTACCTCCCACAGCGTAGACCTGCCTTCAGGTTCAGGGGTCTTTCCACCACGCTGCAGGGCCTCTAGACACAGGGGAGAGGAGAAGGGGGGGACCCAGGCTGTGGGCAGTGGTCCGTGAGAAAACACCAGAGGGGAAAAAATAAACTTAACTCAGCGCCTGGGACAACTTATTCTCAAGCAGGAAAATGGGTCAGCCCCACAAAGGGTTTTTGTAAAACCCTCTCCCCTGTGCAACTGGAGAGACGCACACAGTGTCAGCGTGAGCAGCTGGCACCTGAAGTTACCATCACGATGCTGAGGAGGGGACTTAAGTAGAAGGCTTGCTTGTTCACTCCCAGTTTGCTTGAGGCCCAGACAATTTATCCAGCCCTATTCCGCTACCATCACCACAGGCCTTTTATGGCTTTGTTTCTTTAAACACAAAATTTGTATTTTATGATTTTTGAAAAGCCATCTTTACTAAGCCCTTACCTTGCTTCCTCCTGGAGTCTCAGTGTGGGGTGATGGAGGAGCGTGGGCTTTGGGGCGCCTGACCCAGAATGAATGGGGTCTGCGACTTACGGACGGCATGACCTAGGACGGTGGTCGGCAAACTCATTAGTCAACAGAGCCAAACATCAACAGTACAACGATTGAAATTCCTTTTGAGAGCCGAAAACCGACTTCTGCGCGTGGGCCACGAAGTTTCAATCGCGCTGTACGTGCGCGCCCGCACGTGGTATTTCGTGGAAGAGCCACACTCAAGGGGCCAAAGAGCCGCATGTGGCTCGCGAGCCGCAGCTTGCCGACCACGGACCTAGGACAAGTCACGGACCTGCTCTGTGTCTCAGCGTTTACGTTTGTGAAAACAGAGGTCACGCTAGTCTGCCATGGCTGTCAGGGGCGTGAAAGAAGGCACCGGGGAAGCAGCCACCAGAGCGGTGAAGGCGGGCCCTGCAGCCAGGGAGCCGGGGTTCGACTTCCCCTTCGACCCCTTGCAAGGTGTGGCCTCGGACATATTCCTTCTCTCTGAGTAGCTGAGCGTTGCTCGAGTCCAATGTGGCGCTTGGACAGTGCCTGGCATGTAGGAGGCACCACCTAAGTGTAAGCCAGCCAAACGCTGAGCACTGTGCCAGGCGGCTAATACACGGCGCTCCTGTCTCCTCTCCGCCCCAGGGGGAGCCCAGTCTGCGCATCTGTGTGGTGGGTGCCCCTGACCGCCCGCCCACCTGAAGCAGCTCAGGATGAATCTGGAGGAACCGGGCCCCCCTTTCCTCTGTTGAGCCAATGACAAGTGAACTCTCTCTGCTGGTCACTGGAGTCACCCTATGTTTGGAGCCTGTCTCCCACCCCCAGGCTTTGCGCACCAGGAATAAGGAGGGCAAGCCCAGCCCTGGGCGGCCCCTCGGCTCCCCGGCCCAGGGCGTGCGGTCTCCTGCTGGTCTCATCTCAGGTGCTTTATTCAGCACTGCGGCCTGGGCCCTGGACACCGAAACCTGCCTGCGGCCTGTTGGGACCTGTTGTCCTTGGGTTTATTAGTCTCGGCTCACTTGCGAGACTCTCAGCGCTGCATGCCAACCCGTTACCGTCCCCATCCAGACACATCCCCAGGTTCTGAGAAGAAAGCGGGGCCCCAGCCCTGGTCCTTTTCTGGGAGCTGGTGCGGGGAAGCAGGTGGGGCAGGGCCAGACCCTGAGGAGAGCAGGAGCCTGACTCCTGCTGCTGCTGGGAAGGTAAAGCAAAGACAGCGAAGGTCTGTGGGTCCTGCGTCTGTGTCTCTTAGAAACCCCTCGGCCCCAAGACAGCTCTGGGCCCAGCAACCCAGAGATTGAAAGACCCGAGGACGCCTCCAGGCCCTCTCCTGCCACCGCCTGACGCAAGCGGCCACACGCAGGCATCCCAGACGGCTGGTCCTCCAGGCCCTGCGTCAGTGAATGAATTCGCTCTGTCAGATGCTCACTCCCTTTCCACCTGCTCCCACGTCACTAAGCCCCTCCACTGGCTGCAAATGTGGCGTCTGGGACTTTGACCCAGTGCTCCTGGCCCCTCTTCCAGGTACTAGGGGGTCTGAGCAGTTATCCCACCCCCTCCACACACACACCCCCGCTCCTCGGCTTCTCCAGGCTAAACACCCTCATGGTTCCTCATAGAACGTGATTTCCAGGCCCCCTCCCCATTCTGCCCGCTATCACTGGGTTTCTTTTCTGTCCACAGAGAAGCAACTGTAACCATAACAATGACGCCAGCAGATATTTAGGGATCTATTGTGGGGTGGGCACCTCACCAGGTGCAGGAGCGGGAGGGGCACACAGGTATCACACCTGGTCTCTGTCCTCAGGGAGCTGACCACAGAGGTGAGAGGGAGACAACTTACCCTCACGTTCGCAGGCGATGGCGGCCACCTGCCATATGCCCAAGTGTTAAAAGTTTAAGAGTTAGGTGGATAATAGCTAAAGAACACAAAGTTTCTTTTATTTATTTATTTAATTTTAAAAATATATATATATTTTATTGATTTTTTACAGAGAGGAAGGGAGAGGGATAGAGAGTTAGAAACATCGATGAGAGAGAAACATCGATCAGCTGCCTCCTGCACACCTCCTACTGGGGATGTGCCCGCAACCAAGGTACATGCCCTTGACCGGAATCGAACCTGGGACCTTTCAGTCCACAGGCCGACGCTCTATCCACTGAACCAAACAGGTTAGGGCCAAAGTTTCTTTTAGAGGTGATGAAAATGTCCTAAAAATGGGGACGGTGAAGGCTGCATATAATCTGTGAACACACTGAATTGTACACTTTAAGTGGATGAATTGCATGGTAGGTGACTTACATCTCAATAGCACTGTTTAAGATTTGAAAAGCTTAAGTGTTAAAATACATTCTATCTCCTACCTTGAAAAGTATTTCTTCATAAGGAACCTGTAGGGCTAGGTGTGAAGTTCTCGTAGTCCTTGGAGTTCTGCACGGGAATGTAGCCATGCAGGGAGAGCTGGTCTGGCCCTCACACCTCCCCACACCCATGCTCCCACCCCAGCTCTGTCCTGCACCCCGAGAAGCCTGTGAGCACGCCTCACAGGTTCCAGCTCCATCCACAGCCCCCGCCAGCACCCTTATGGCCAGGGGTGTGCACACTGGTAGTGAGTCTACCCTTGGAAGGTCAGGCTCGGAGGAGACACCATCCCAGGCCCTGGTGGAGGAGGAGCCTCAGCCAGGGAGCCCCAGAGCGTGGGCGGGGCAGTGCTCTACCACAGAACATCGGAGAAGCTGGCAAAAGGGTGGCTGCAAGCCTCGTGTGGCATTGAGCACTGGAATGTGGCGTTGGCACCTGAGGAACTGAATTTTTAATTAAGTAACATTTAAATTCAAATTGCCACATGTGGCCAGTGACTACCCTAGCAGACAGCGTAGGTCTAGAAAGTGGAGGGTCGGGTCCGACTGGACGTGTCCTGTTGACTTTGTCGACTTCATCCCAGGAGGAGGGGGTGAGCCAGGGGAGGATCGAGTGGGGCTCCCAGGCCTCAGGAAGATGCTGGAAAGGGAAATGAGGTTTGTTCTCAGAAGGAAACTGCCATATAAGGCAGCCCGTGCCTGTCCAGCCGAGCTGAGCTCTCCAGATCCCTGAGGAGGGAGAGGCAGATGGCTGGGGCAGGGGGAGGGGGAGTGACTGGAGGGCACCCCCAAACAAGCCCTCCTGAGGTATCTAAGGGGCCGGGTGTCACATAGGAGGCTTGCTTTGGTGGCTCAGGCCCGCGGGTCTTGGCAGAGCGAGAAGGCCCGGTTATTTTTTTCTGCTGAGGCCATGTGAACGGGCAGGCCGTGCGCATAGTTTCCATGGCATAATCTGACTATAAAGCCCTGTGTGTCTGGGAGGGAGGGACAAGGAGAGGCCCTCGTCCTGGCCTCCGTCAGAACTGGGCACGGGCCCAGGAGGCACATTCCCTCCAGATTCCTGCAGGGTCCTGGGCGGTGAGGACGAGAGCGCAGGGTGTGCCTGGCCAGCCCAGCCTTTGGGAGCTCATTTGGTGGCTGATGGGGGTGAGGGTGTCGGCTCTTCCAGAAGCCTGGGCTGAGGGAGAGGAAGGATAAACTCTGGAGCACTGGGCCGGGGCGAGGCGAGGCGCAGCGAGCACAGGATGCGGATTCACTGGGAGGCCGAGGAGGGTCTCCGTGTCTGCACGTGGCCACCAGCTCCCACCTGCAAAACAGAAGCTGCCTCGGGCTGGCTGCGGCCCGGGCTCCAGGAGGAAATGGAACAGGCTCGTTTGCGGGAGAAAGGATGTCTCTAGAGAACAGACGCCACTTGGCCAGCAGAGAAAGGTATTCAGTGAACCTGCCCAGAATGGCTCTGGGCCAGTGACTCTGGGGCCCGGCAGGTGGAAGCCAGGGATGCAGAGCACAGGCTAATATTTACTCATCAGCTACTGGGTACCAGGCTCTGTGCCAAGTGTTTTGCACGTTTCATCTCATTTGGAACAATACAGATGAATAATCATTGTAATAGCAAATAGTTCTTGAGTGTCTACCAAGGGACCAGACATCAGTCCGTTTAATTCTCATAACCCGCCCCCCCCCCCCCCCCCCGCCCCTGTGTATGGGGTGAAGGAACTATGCCTCATGGATAATTTTGCCCCAAGGCACTCAGCCAGGAAACGGTCTAGACAGAATTTGAACCCACACTCTGACCCCACACTCCCTGCTCTTAACCATCAACGTTCAGAGAGACGTCCTGGCTGTAGGTTTTCTGCGGCTCTACCCCCAGGGCCTTGGAAATGGACCCTCAGCTCTGAATTATTCAGATTTCCCCAAAGCTCCTGCTTCCTGTCTCTACCCTGGCTCCTCCGGGGTCTCGGAGCCTGTAGTCTCAGAGGAGCTCTGTCCTCGAGAGCGGCTGTCCCTTCGCCTGCTCTGAGTTTGTTGTGACGTGTGGGGTGGCAGCCCCAGGCCAGGAGGTTGCCCAAGACAATCCTGCCTTTCTGAGAGGCGAGCTGAGCCTCCAGCCACAGGCCAAGGCCGGGGCACACAATGCCCTCTGTCTCCGCCAGGGCAGAAAGGCGCATTATTGTGGTCGGGTGACTCGGCCCTGCTGGGGTGATGTTTGCGGCCTGCACATCCCCCACAGGGTGCTGCCCAGAGGCTGGGTGGGACGGGGTGCGGGGCACCAGGGCCTGGGAGTCCCTTCCTCTGGAGGCACCTGCCCTGCCTCGCATATCAGACTTGTCCCCTCACCTCCTGTCCCCCATAGGTCTTTCCCTGGACCCACACCTTACCCTGCTGAGCCTTTGAATGCTCTCATTTAAATTATTCTGGGAAGCACACGGTACTGTGCCTGACATATCGGGCTCTCCCCAAACATGACTTTCTCTTCTGTTTTCCTTTTCTGGTTTCTCATGTTTGGATTTTTTGTAAGTTGGAGATAATTCTGTTATCGGGAATTTTGACAGAGACCCCGAAAACAAGTGTGTTCTTTTTTAAAAAGATATTTTTATTGATTTCAGAGAGTATGGAGAGGGAGAGAGAGATTGAAACATCAATGATGAGAGAGAATCATTGATCGGCTGCCTCCTGCATGCCGCCTACTGGGGATCGAGCCCGCAACCTGGGCATGTGCCCTTGACTGAAATCAAACCTGGGACCCTTCAGTCTGCAGGCCGACACTCTATCCAATGAGACAAACCAGCTAGGGCACAAGTATGTTCTTAGCAGCAATAACAGCCACAGTTCACTAAGCCCTAGCATGTGCCAGGCACCCGGCCAAACCCATATCCTCACAGCAGCCCCAGGAGGGGGTGCTCTTTCTAGTCCCCTGTTAAGTGTAAGAAATGGAGGCTCAGAGGACTTGAGTGTCTCACCTGGGATGGCGAAGCTAGTAAGCGGTGCAGCTGGGAGTCAAACTCAGTCCTTTTTTTTTTATGTCACTTTTTATTATTGTTATTTTTTGTTTAAAACATTTTTATGTTCAATATTATTTTATACTAGAGGCCTAATGCATGAAATTCTTGCTGGGGGGGAGGGGGTCCCCTCAGCCCAGCCTGGACCCTCTCCAATCTGAGACCCCTCCAGGGATGTCCGACTGCTGCTTTCGATCTGATCCCAGGTATTGGGCTGAAACCGACAGTTGGACATTCCTTTCACAATCTGGGACCGCTGGCTCATAACTGCTCACCTGCCTGCCTGCCTGATCACCCCTAACTGCCCCCCCCCCCCGCCAGCCTGATCACCCCTAACCGCCTCTGCCTGCCAGCCTGATCCCCCCTAACTGCCCCCCCTGCCGAACTAGTCACCCCCAACTGCCACCCTCTGGCTGCCTGGTCACCCATAACTGCCCCCCCTGCCAACCTGGTCGCCATTTAGTGCCTCCCCTACCGGCCTGGTTGCCCCCAACTGCCCCCCTGCTGGTCTGGTTGCCCCCAACTGTCCCCCCACACTGGCCTGGTCACCCCTCACTGCCATCCCCGCCGACCTGGTTGCCCTTCACTGCCCCCCCCCCCCCCCCCGCTGGCCTGGTTGCCCCACACAGCCTGCTGGTCAGTCGTTTGGTCGTCCCTCACTAACCCCCCTGCCGGCCTTGTCGCCCCATGCAGCCTGCTGTTCGGCTGTTACGGTGAGGGCGTTGTGACCAATTTGCATATTACCCTTTTATTAGTATAGATTAGTTTCAGGTGTATAGCGTGTTAGATAATCATATACTTTACAAAGTGTACCCCTCCCCCCCCCCCCCGATATTTCCAGTACCCATCTGGCACCACACATAGTTATGACAACAGAGTTGACTATACTCCCTGTGCTGTGTTCCATCCTCGTGCAAACTCAGTTCTGACCGAGTTCAAGTTCTCGTG
Source organism: Cnephaeus nilssonii (assembly GCF_951640355.1). Classification (NCBI taxonomy): domain Eukaryota; kingdom Metazoa; phylum Chordata; class Mammalia; order Chiroptera; family Vespertilionidae; genus Cnephaeus; species Cnephaeus nilssonii. The sequence continues at coordinate 79,912,124 of NC_137075.1, forward strand.
CTTGACCTCTGTGTCCCAGTGCCTGGTTAGTTTCCCAGGGCTCAGCAACAAAGTGCCCAAAACCGGGTGGCCTAGAACAACAGGCGTCTACTGTTTCACAGCCCTGGAGGCTTGAAGTCCAAGATCAAGGCATCGATAGGGCTGGTTCCTCTTGAGGGCCATGAGGGCAGGACCGTCCAGGCCTCTCGCCCGGCTTCTGGTAGTTCGCTGGCGATCTTCATGTGGTCCCCCCGGTGTGCGTGTCTGCCTGTGTCCAAATTTCCCCTGACCATTAGGACACCCCTTGTGTTGAATTAGGGCCAACTCTAATGACCTTATTTTAATTTGATCATCTGCAAAGGTCTTATTTCCAAATAAAGTCACATTTACAGGTTCTGAGGGTTAGGACTTCAACAACTCTTTTTTTTGGCGGGGGGAGGGGGGCACAATTCATCCCATGAAAGCACCCTTTCCTGCTTAGCGTTCTGGTGGCCCAGGATCTCTCAGGAGTATTGAGAGGAGATAATGCTTCCGTCAGCTCCAAGGGCAACAAAATCTCTTTTCAGAACCCCTTTCACTTGCTCACAAGACACACACACACACACACACACACACACACACACGCACGCATGCACATGTGCGCTCACATACAGCTATGGTCAGGACAGAGGCTGGACTGCCCCATCAACATCTGGACCCCATGGAGACAGTGGCACATCTGGTCCGGGTGAGGCATGGAGGGTGCCAGGTGCTCCAACAGGAAGAAGAGGAACAGCCAGCAGTGCAGACACAGCCCACCGAGCGCAGCAGTTTGCACACGGCCACACCGACTGTTCTTTTTTTTTTGTAATATATTTTTATTGATTTTTTACAGAGGAAGGGAGAGGGATAGAGAGTTAGAAACATCGATGAGAGAGAAACATCGATCAGCTGCCTCCTGCACACCCCCTACTGGGTATGTGCCCGCAACCAAGGTACATGCCCTTGACCGGAATTGAACCTGGGACCCTTGAGTCTGCAGGCTGACGCTCTATCCACTGAGCCAAACCGGCCAGGGCCGACTGTTCTTAAAACACCCCCATTTTCCTTGCAATCCCTGTATCCTTCCCAGATGCATCCTTCTCCTCCGCCCTTCCCAGGCCCCAGTCCTCCCTGCAGTCTGAGTGAGGTGGAGGCGGGGCCTGTGGGTCTCTATCTCTAGCATTTGGTGCAGGGGGCACTATTTATGGAGCATGGAAGGGAGGGAAGCAGCTTGCCAGCTGCAATGTGGACTCTTTCATCTGTACCTACATCAACACCCAGGTTATCCCGCCTGGTTAGTTACCGCTTCTGCTGGGTCTCACTTAGCAAGTCCCCACTCACCTGGTGTAGGCAGGGCCAGGGGAAGGGAATGTGTGTGTGTGTGGTGCCGGGTTAGGAATGTTGCTTCCTAAGCCCCTGGCCTGAGGGATAAAGGCCTGAGGACTTTCAGCCCCCAGGCACCATGGTCTTCTAGCTGCCTGGCCAGCCCCAGCCCCAGGTCTTTTTCCTGGCTTCCCCTCCCAGCTCCACCCCTACCTGTCCCAGCCTCCTCTGCCCGCTCCTGTACCCCACCCCAGGGGCTCCTGGTCAACTTTCTGTCTCCTTAGCTTCTTGCCCACCTCTGTGATTGGTTTTCCCATGTCAGGCCTCCCGGGCCTCAGTGCATACACTCATACACACGTTACACAGTTACACACACACATGCTCACACACAACCACAGGCATATACACATGCTCACACACACTTTACAGACTCGCAAATATTCACATAACCACACACTTTACACACATATTCACATATACCCACACCCTTTATAAGTCATAGTCACATGCTCACACACTTTCACACAGGTTTATACCCTCATAACTATAATACCGACACACACAAACTTACACACACACACACACACACACACACACGGCCTCATGCATGCTCCCAGAACCTCCCTGACCAGGGCACTGCTGTGCCTAACAGGGACTTCCTTGAGTTGGCTCCTTACGGGGCTTATAAATCGGGCCCCTGGAATAAAGCACCCACGGGTCTTGCTGGGAGAACGAAAACTGAGACAGAGGGGGGCCCTCAGAGAGAGCCACGGGCGGGGGCACTGGAACCCTGCCTGACCATTTCATGGTTGTGTGAACTGAGGTACTTGCCTTATTTCTCCCAACCTCATTTTCTTATTTGGAAAATGGGGATAATGTTACCCATTTCACGGAGTTGTGCTAAACCTAGACAATAGATTTGAAAGGTATAGCCTGGCATCTTATTTTTTTTTCAGGGAGATTTTTACATACATGAAAAACTATATGCATGTACTCCTTTTCTCCCTTCTTGCCACAGGTACTATGTACTGTCCACGCTGCTCTGTGCTTTACTTTTCTCACTTAATGTGCCCTGGAGGATGTTCCAAATCAGTACATTAAGGGCTTCCTCATTCCTTTACAGCTGCTTTGAATTCCATTATACGGAGGCACCCCATGGATGGGACGTGCAGGTTGTTTCCAGTCTTCTGCTATTTCAGACAAAGACGCAGTGGGGAATCTTGTACAGACATATTTCCCACGGGTGTGACCATATCCATGAATACTGTCAATGGTGCCAAATGGACACAAAAAGCTGCTTTTCCTGGCACATGGGTCACCCTTCCTCTTCCATAGGCACCCACTTCTACTACCTCGGGCTGCGAGAAGTCCGATGGGCAATACCACACATACCGGAGGGCACCGGTGCCATCCACCAACCCGAGAGACCCGGGCTGTGGCTGAAGAGACAACCCTTTGCGTCTCAACTGGATTCCGTCCACGTGGGATGAGCCAGCACTGCCTGCATGTGGAAGGACAGTGACGAGTAAGCTGGAGATCTGCTGAGGAGAAGGGCGTTTGCAAACCAAAGAGCACAGTGCTCATGCATTTGCCTGTTGCTTCATGTAGTCAGCAGTCACCGGACACACGTGACCTGCCACGCACTGTGCTGGGGAGGAGGACCCAGTGCAGTCAAGCCAGGGCAGGTCCGGCCCTCATGGAGCCTGCAGTCATGTGGTGGAGACAGACACAAAGCAAATAACGCACAAATGGTTATCTTTCTACCTGTCGCCTCCTTTCCTCACACACTCTGGGCAGGTGAGGGCCTGGGGGCTGGGTAGGGGTGGCGGATGCTGCCATCCAGGCACAGCCAGACGCCTTGGCCTTCTCCGCTGTTGCCGACCATCAGCCTCATGGCCTTGGAGAAGTGCTCTGGTCACAGGTGACCGTGGGAGCCATACAGTGAGGAAAGCTTAGCTGCCACCCACTCCCCTGCCAGGCAGGGCTGGCCTGGGCCACAGCAGCTGCCTTGGGCCCATCCTTATGAGAATCAAAGCTGGCTCACCCTTCCTGACACACGGGAAAGCAGCGATCTGATAAAAGTGGGTTGCACCTAGGTGTCAGCCACTTAATGGGTGGCCCTCCCAGGACTACTTGCATATTAGATGACACACGTTGAGGGTTTTGCTTAATGCAAAGGAGTGAATTCCCAATTATAGAGGCTGCCCAGGTGGGAAGATTTTATTTGAGTGAATCATAGGGGACCTTCCCGTATTAGCAACAGTTTACTTTATTTAGGAAGGCAATTTCCCAAATCTGCACTGATTTTTTTATTGTTATTTTTGAGATAGAGATAGATAGAGAGAGAGAGAGAGAGAGAGAGAGAGAGAGAGAGAGAGAGAGAAATCACTTTGCTGTTCCACTTACTTATGCATTCATTGGTTAATTCTTGTATGTGCCCTGACCAGGGATCAAACCGGCAACCTTGGTGTATTGGAATGACACTCTAACCAACTGAGCTACCCAGGCCCAGCGGGTCCCTTTCAGGCTGGAGGCTGTGGGTGGAGCCCTGTCACTCCTGCTGGCTGGCTTGGATGGTTTCCCACTGTGTTAGGTGACAGATTGTTCTTGGACAGGAAATCATTTAAGTTCAGCTTTTCCTCTGATGATCTGGGAGGCACTCAGTCAACACATGTGGAACTGACATCCCATGGGACCCGGTCCTTCATGGACCTCTGAGCTGGGGTCCTCGGGCACAGCGTGAGATACTTTCCACAGCGGGGGAGGAGTGTGGGATGTGGGATCTCCAAAATCATGGGGTTGGCGGGGGCGGGGTGCTCCCTATTGGGCTTCGGGGAGGCGTGGAAGTTATTTCCTTCCTCACTGTCCTGTGGCTTTGGGGACACCTGGTAGCCTCAGATGCCCTTGTGTGAGGTCCTTTTCAGAGGCCGTGGCTCTCAGAGGGAGAGGCTGGGTGCTGACAGTTGCCAGCGTGCAGGCAGCTGATGTCTGTGTTTAGGAAGGAGGTTGACACCAGGGGTCTTCCCTGCTTCCCCTTCCACACCATCTGCCTTTCCTGATGTGGATGGTTGATGGGGATGTTCCGTTCCAATTTATCCTGCCTCTCCCCTCCCGAGCCCCGAGATGGGTGGAGGAAGGATGTTCTCTAAGGCGCAGTGTCTAATACAGAGCCACCAACCACACGTGGCTATTGGAATGGAAGTTCATTTCAATGAAATAAAGTTAAAAATTCAGTTCCTCGCCCTAGCCGGTTTGGCTCAGTGGATAGAGCGTCGGCCGGGGAACTGAAAGGTCCCAGGTTCGATTCCGGTCAAGGGCACAGGCCCAGGTTGTGGGCTCGATCCCCAGTGGGGGGACTTACAGGAGGCAGCCAATCAATGATTCTCTCTCATCATGGATGTTTCTATCTCTCTCTCCCTCTTCCTTCCTCTCTGCAATCAATAAAAACATATTTTTAAAAAAATTCAGTTCCTCAGTTGCACTAGCCCCATTGCAAGTGCTCAGTAGCCGCAGGTGGCCAGTGGCTCCTGCAATGGACAGATTCCCACCATCACAGGAAGTCAGTCGGGTGCCCTCAGCCCCCGCTCTCTTTTCTCCTTTATGATTCCTATCTGGAGAGACTGGAAGCTGCTGCTCCCTAGTCCGGGACCCCAGACTGTGCTGCCGACTGGGCATTCAAAAGCAGAGAATGAGCGAATGAGCGAAGTGGAAATAAATGCTTCAGTCCCCACTCAGTGCTGAGTCCAGGACGGCCCGGGGCTTGGAGGTCTTGTTCATCCTGCGTGTGACACCCACCTTCCTGAAGCTGCCACCCCGCCCTTCCAGCGAGGCCAGCCTGCAGCGGGGGTTCTGTTCTGCTCACCACTTAATCCACTGCGTGCATTTTTCAGGGGGTCCCAGCCTAACCGGGCTTCCGATCCAGGTCCCTCTCCTGAAACCCCACATCTCCTGGGGTGTTTATCTGGTTACTGACCTGCTGCAGGGTCCTGGGAGAGAGAGCTGCTTCCTGTACTGGCTCGCTTGGCCATTAGTCGTTAGTTTGCCTGTGAGAGAGGCTGGCCGTTAGGGGTGGGAGGAAGTGGGGACGTGTCTATCTGGGAAGACTGACACCGAGGCTGAGGCTTTCTAGAACAGTGCAGCGCGGCCTTACCGTCCTCCCCGGAGCAGTCCACGTTGTCCTTTGAGTCTCTCAGGTCCACCCCACAGCACCAGGAGCCCAGTCCCCACATGCCAGTCGACTTTGAGACTCCACCGGTGAACCTCTTGTACCTGCTTTGTCAGGGAAACGTCCTCTCTTTCCACTGGGGTTGAAAAGCTCAGAGGATATGAATCTAGGGTTGCCAGCAGCCGGCTTCCTGGCATCCCAAAGAGCGCCAGCCTAGAAAGTGGATCTCAGTAGAGTAGAAAAGGGAGCACAAACAGAGCCCTGCAATATTATTATTTTTTATTGATTTTTTTTTTTTTTTTTTTTTTTTTTTTTTTTTTTTTTTACAGAGAGGGAGGGAGAGGGATAGAAAGTTAGAAACATCGATGAGAGAGAAACATCGATCAGCTGCCTCCTGCACACCCCCTACTGGGGATGTGCCCACAACCAAGGTACATGCCCTTGACCGGAATCGAACCTGGAACCTTTCAGTCCACAGGCCGCTGCTCTATCCACTGAGCCAAAACCGGCTAGGGCGTCCTGCACTATTATTAGAGCCAGTTGTGCCTCAATGCTTTGCAAACTAATGTACTTCTGTGCCTGGACTTTCCTAGCATAAGAGACAATTAACACCTTTACTGCTCAAGTTAGTTTGTATCGACTCTCTTTGTCACGTGCAACCAAGAGAATCGTAACGAATATAGAGCCATTAGGTCTGAATGTTTGGGAGGAGAAAGCCTCTGCTTGAAGGCCAAGTTCAGATGATGCTAAGATACCTGCAAGGAATGACGAGCCTGGAAAGAGACACGAACCAGAGGTTCACAGGCACCAGAGTCACACACAGACGCGCCTTGACCGTAGGTTTGCCCTCCCATCACTGTTTTCTGCTTCTGATATTTCCTCTCCTCTTCAGCTCTCCCAAATTCTCCCTCTCTCTCAAGACCCGGTTAGATGGGGGCGGGTGGAGGTGGGCAAAGAGGGGAGGGGGAAGGGAGATACCTACAATAATGTCAAAATGAAAAATTTTAATTAAAAATAAAAGACGCTGTTAGATCCTACTTCCTCCAAGAAGTCTTCCCTGACCACCCCAGCCTCTACCCTCTGGCTTTCAGTACTAATTACTTATCCAAGAATGAAAAAGCGTCTTGTATCATGTCTGCTTTCATTGTTTGGAATGGCCCGTTAAAGACTGTTGTGTTATATGATTGCAGTGGGAATGGGATCTGATGGTTTTGTGTCCCTGACAGGAGCCAGCCTAATGCCTGGCACAAACAGAACCCCAGTGAATGTGTGGGGGGTAGAAACCTGTGGGAAGCAGGGTGAGACTCGGGTCTTCCTGCAGCTCTTCTCAGTGGGAAGTGAGCACTCCACGCCAGCGTCCAGGATGACCGTGGGCTGCGTTCCTCTAGTCAAGTATCTGGTCTCTGACCAAAGGACTCTGTTTCACATCGGGAGTGAGGATGGAGGAAGAGGAGGGACAGGGGAAGAGAATGGAGAAGAGGTGAGAATGTCGATCTGTGCTGGATGGCTGAGGCCTGCAGGAGGCTTTCCTAGGTCACCCAGGAGAGTGGAGGAGAGAAGTGGTGCTGTGTCCCGGGCTTCTCTCAACTCCCCAGGGGAAGAGTGGGCGTGGGGTGAGGGCAGGCACAGGTCTGAACCAGCTCCTCTTTGGAAATACCTTCAGAGCTGGCTCAAGGGCCACATGGGAGAAATGAGTCCTCACGCCACGGTAACATCTCACTCTCGGTCCATTTCAATGCAGCTGCAGTTATATTTTCCACCAGACTTGGGTCTGAATGGTATTCGGCAAACATACTCCCCCAACCTTTAAAGCCCAGGATTTGCCAGCATGGAAGCTATTATAATAATTTAAAGGCCTTTTGAGTGATGAGAAGATATTTGACATAAGCACATATCCTCATTCTTTGAAAGCCAACATTATTTGAATATATGCATTCTTGAGTCATTCATAATGAGGGAGAGAACCTCTTTCCTCCCTTCAGGTGTGATAATTGTCACATCTGAGAGCATAAAACAAAGCCTATTCAGTTAGGTCCTCCGCTGTTCTCTGATTGTTTTCTGGCTTCTCTGTTTTTCATTTGGTTATACATTTCCCTCATGGGGGCAAGGCCACATCTTATGTCATCCAAAAATCACGACACTCAATAAGTGACTACTGGATGAATGGATAGATGGATGGATAAATACTCCGTAAATTCCTACTTAGACAAGTAACAACAACAAAACTCTGTATTAGGGTTCTGCAGAGAAACAGAACCGATAGGATATCTGTATTCTTACCTATCTAGTTAATATTATTTTATATTTATTATTATGAGGTATTGACTCATATGGTTATGGAGGCTGAACAGTCCCATGGTCTGCCATATATAAGCTGGAGACCCAGGAGAGCCTGTGGTGCAGTTCGAGGGCTGAGAGCCACAGAGCCACAGAGCCACAGAGCCACAGAGCCATGTGGCAGATTCCAGGCTGAGTCTGAGGCCTAAGAACCAGGGTGCTACGGGCAGCAGAAAACTGACATCAGCCCTAGCTGGTTTGGCTCGGTGGATAGGAGCGTCGGCCTGCAGACTGAAGGGTCCCGGGTTCGATTCCGGTCAAGGGCATGTGCCTTGGTTGCAGGTGCATCCCCAGTGGGGAGTGTGCAGGAGGCAGCTGATCGATGTTTCTCTCTCATCAATGTTTCTAACCCTCTGTCCCTCTCCCTTCCTCTCTGTAAAAATCAATAAAATATATTTAAAAAGAAAAAGAAAAAGAAAACTGACATCACAGCGGGGCCAGACCAATTTTCCCTCCACCTTTTGGTTCTATGCAGGCCCTCGGTGGATTGGGGAGGGCCATCTGCTTCACTCAGTCTACCAATTAAATGCTAATCTTTTCTGGAGACACCCTCCCGGACACACCCAAAATAACATTTAACTAGATATCTGGGCATCCGGAGAGCCAGTCAAGTTGACACATAAAATTAACCATCACGAACCCTAACACTTATTAAGCATTGACTGTATCCCAGGCACGTGCTAAGTGCTTTATTGATATTATCTCAGTAAATGTGTGTGTGTGTGTGAAAATTACATAGAGAAAAATATTCTAATACCAGGTGACTTCTAGGGCCTCTTCCAGTTATAAGATTCATTGGCATGGCGAGGCATTAGCGAAACTAGGATGCTGAGGCGGGCCTTGGGAACTTAACACTTGGAAGTAGAAATAAAAACTTTCGTTCCTAGTTACCTCTTTCTGTGGACTAGGAACTGTGCTAAGTACCTTTCAAATATTTTCTCACCGATTCCTGAATAATACCCTATGAGATAGGTACTACTACTGACCCCGTTTCAAATGAGGAAACTGAGGCACAGAGAGATTAAATGGCTTCTCTAGCATTCAGGTGTGCTGACTCAAAAGCCTGTGCTCTTAGCAGCTCCGTGCTTCCAGAGGGACTGCGAAGCCCTCCGTCCAGGTCCGGATGCCTTGCCTTTCCACCGGGATGCAGGTGAGCTGGGGGAGGGCGGGGAAGGGAGCATTGCCAGAGAAAACAGCGGCTGTGAGGAGGGGTGGCACCCCTGGCATCTGGGGCTGAGGAAGGTTCTGGAGGCCATTCTGCAGGAGTCTCTGAGCCAGCAGCAGGCCAACGCCCCCTCCTTTCAGCAGCACTTGGTAAACCGCAGCTCTGCTCCCTCCGTGTCTCCCAGGGGCAGGCAGGACAGGATGTTCTGAGTTCTAGCAGCAGGACTATTTCTTGGGAACTATGATTAGGACTGAAAAGTCTGTGGTTGCTAGGCAAAGGCCCTGCCTTACCTTTTATAGCTGTCTGGCTGAAATGTCACAAATATTTACAGACTTGCTTTTTTCCTCTCTCATCAGCTTGGTGACCCTGAACACGTTCTCCCTTGTGCGGTAGGCAGTTGGACGGGCAGGCGCAGAGCTAGGACGATGGGCCAGGTACAGAGGTCACCAGGGCGGAAAAGCTCCAGGTGTCTAGCAAAGGACAATGGTAGGGTGGGACCTCGCCCCACGGTGGCCTTTTCCCCCTTAGCATGGCTGGTCCTGCGGTTTGGACCCTCTGACCTTCCTTTCCTAGAGATAACATCTAGGCCTCAGTTATATTTCAGCTCCAGGCCCAGAAAAGCAGCAAAACCAGACGAGCGATACCACCAGTGACACCAACACTGACCTCGGGACCAGCTACAATGAATAATGACCCCTGACCTGGTGCTGACCAATCAATCAGTGGAGACCTAGACACACCAGGAAAGCTGCCGAATATTCTATTGCGACCTTCCCCTGGGACTTCCCCTAAAATCTCACCCTTAAAACCCTTAGGACATGGACCCAAGGCAATCTCCCTCCTGGGGACACACCCAAGCCTTTCCCTTTCCCCTTCCCCCTCTCCTCCTCTCCCCTCCCCTCCCCCTCCCCCTTCCCCTCCCCCTCCCCCAGGCTCCTTATCATTACCTTCCTCACTCCCAAGCTCCAGGGACCCTTCCTTTACCTCTGTAACTTGTTTTCTAAACCCATTTCTTCAATGAATTACTTCTGCCTCTGTGGTGTTAACATAAAAACATTCAAATCTGTAAAGAATTTTTGTGAGTTTATTTGAGCCAGACTGTCGACAACTGCCGGGAAGCAACATCTCAACGGATTGGGATAGTGCTCCGGAGAATGGCGGTTTCTCACCTGTTTGTATACATTGCAACCAAAGGAGGGGACGTAGGTGGTGATAGACTAGAGAGGCTGATAGACTAGAGAGGCGGGAGAAAGCAAAGCCAGGAAACCTCTGGGATTGGATAAGAAGTAAAACGATAGACACATACTTAGGTGGGTGCAGGAACAATGAACATGATAACAATGAAGGAATTTGTGGTATCTGTCCTGGTGCCCTGGCACATTAGGTTGTGCCCCAAGGGGTCCAGAAAAAGGGAAGTTACAAGTTACCCAGACATTTCAAGGATATGTTATCATAGATGCAAAGAGACAGATAGGCTCAGTTAAGGTAAAGGTTGACCTTGTCAGTGAAGATACCGGCCTAGGAGGTGACTGCCCACCACAACTGCTTTAGTTCAAGTTTAATTTCAGACCATCCTTTGTGGTTACTTTAGGTCTTTGAGTTTGAAAGACTCCCACGCAGGCCTCCCTTTCGTCCACAGTGGTTTTCCAAAAAAAAATGTGCTCTTATAGATTGAGGCTTGGCTCTGAATTTTTTCCTAGCCAGAACTCAAGTACCGAGATTGTTGAACCCCAGGTCCAGTTCTGACCCCAGGGGTCTAACACGTGGTGCCATTCAGGCTGCCTACAACCCTTTTCTTCCTATTATTCAATTTACCAGCCCCTGGAACAAACTCACTTGTGAGCCCAGAAGACTTTCTGGGGATCTGTAAAACAATTCACACTGGTTTGGTTGGGCAGAGTGGGGTGGGAATATTTCTTGGGTTTGATTTTGATACCGAATTTTTGGACTGGAACCCGGATTCTTTGTCCGCCGGAATCAAAGAATGAATCCATGGACAGAGAGTGGTATAGCATAGGTGGAGATTTATTGAAGAACGAGTATAGACTCCCACACAGGGAGGGGGAAGAGTCCCACTGGGTTCCCTTTCCCTATGGCTTATAAAGTTTGCAGATCCTGGTGCCTTGATACCCCCCTCTGATTGGTCACTATTCCCTTAGCTTGGTTACTATAGTAACTCCTGGGCTCAAAGGTTGACCCTCACATGTCCCCCCTCCTTCCTTATTGTTTTCCTATTCCCTTTGGGCTTTCTTCCTTTTTTTCTGAATGAAGGGCTTCCTTCTCTTTATTTTTAAAATATATTTTATTGATTTTTTTTTACAGAGAGGAAGGGAGAGGGATAGAGAGTTAGAAACATCAGTGAGAGAGAAACATCAGTCAGCTGCCTCCAGCACATCTCCTACTGGGGATGTGCCCGCAATCAAGGTACATGCCCTTGACCAGAATCGAACCTGGGACCTTTTCAGGCCGATGCTCTATCCACTGAGCCAAACCGGTTAGGGCCCTTCTCTTTATTTTGTAAATATAGACCTTTTGCCGTTCCCAGCTCCCTCATTCTATGGAAATGTACTTGTTGCAGCTTTTCAGCTCCCCTATTCTATGGAAGTATACCTTCTGCTGCTCTGCAGCCCTGTGCTTCCTCCATGGTCCCCTGAATTTCCAAAATTTCTAATATTTCCTAAACCTGTCCTATTTTACCCCCAAAATTGCTGTTTCAGTTCGGTTAAGTTGTTCTCACTTCCTCTGCTCAGGTCTAACTGCTCTTAGGAATCTGGGGTGGGGTATGTTGGTGGCAGGATGCTGGGTAAGAGCATGAGTTCAGGCTGCAGAGGGTCTGCACATGTCTCGAGTTTGCCATTAAAGAGCCACATGACCTGGGACATGGGACTTGGCCTCTCTGAGACTTGACGTTTTCATCTGTAGAATGGGAGGGAACTGTTAACTGCTTCAAAGGATTGGTGAGGGTGAGACAAGCTAGTAAGCCAGGACAAGCAGAATAGGGAAACTGAGACAGTTAAACAGCAGTTTGCAGCCATCTAGTAAATCCTATCTCCCCTAAACCTGGGACACTTAAATGGTTTGCACGTCTCCCCAACCTGAGGGCAAATAGCTTAAATCACCCTGTGCAGGGAGACAGATAACAGAAACCCAATTAATGCTATAGTATTTGCCAACCACACCCAAGCACAGAGGGAGTTAAGAGAATAGCATTGGTACATCAGCATAAAGCTGATGAGTATCCTGTTAATCCTCCCCTAAGACCTCCCTTAAATGCCCAGCCTTTAAACCCCCTCAAAACGAAGGTCAAGGTGCACTCTGCTCTCCCTCCAGTACACCCTCACCTTTCTCCTTCCCATCCCCCTCTCCTTCCCTTACAGGCATGCATCTCCCAAACTCTAAGGGACCCCACCAGGCTTGCTACTAGGGGTCTTGGCAGTTTGTCCCGGGCAAGCCCCGACCCAGTCCCAAGGCCCCCTTTCCTTTGACTTTTTTTGTTTGTCTCACTTAGTTATGCATTCATTGGTTGCTTCTTGTATGTGCCCTGACTGGGAATCGAACCAACAACTTGGTGTACTGGGACAATGCTCTAACCCAGTGGTCGGCAAACTCCTTAGTCAACAGAGCCAAATATCAACAGTACAACGATTGAAATTTCTTTTGAGAGCCAAATTTTTTAAACTTAAACTTCTTCTAACGCCACTTCTTCAAAAATAGACTTGCCCAGGCCGTGGTATTTTGTGGAAGAGCCACACTCAAGGGGCCAAAGAGCCGCATGTGGCTCGCGAGCCGCAGTTTGCAGACCACGGCTCTAAACAACTGAGCTGCCCGGCCAGGGCCTTCTCTGACTTCTTAGTGACCTAAAGCAGACCAGTGTAGGGCCATTTCCTCACCTAGTTCTTCTGTGGGCCTTCCTTGTTTCATTGTCCCCAGCTTTTTAAAAAAAGTTTTTATTTTTTTGATCCTTATTGGAGGATATTTTTCCATTGATTTTAGAGAGAGTGGAAGGGAGGGAGGGAGGGAGGGAGGAGGAGGAGGAGGAGGAGGAGGAGGAGGAGGGGAGAGAGAGAGAGAGAGAGAGAGAGAGAGAGAGAGAGAGAGAGAGAACATTGATGTGAGAGACACAAGGGTTGCTTGCCTCCCACTCACCCAGGCTGGGGTTGAGCCTGCAACTTAGGTACTTGCCCTTGACCGGTCCATGGGCCGATGCTCTAACTACTGAACCAAACTGGCTAGGGCTCACTGTCCCCAGCTTTAATAAATGTCCTCTAAAATTCACCTGGACTTGCCTGGCCGGTGTGGCTCAATTGTTGAGTGTCAACCTATGAACCAGGAGGTCACAGTTCAATTCCCGTCTGGGCAGATGCTCAGGTTGCAGGCTCGATCCCCATTAGGAGGTGTGCAGGAGGCAGCCTACCAATGATTCTCATTATTTATGTTTCTCTCTCTCTCTCTCTCCCTCCCTCCCTCTCTGAAATCAATAAAAATAAAACACCTGGACTCATGTGAAATTTTTCCTGCACGAAGTCAAGAATCTACACACTACCCGGCTGGCCCTAAGCGGACCCACTAGGGCCAGGTCCCCTTTCTGGTAACAGGAGGATGGAGTGAGAATGCTGATGGAGCACTTAGTGCTGCTCCTGGCATGACACTGTCCCCATAATCTACCTGGCAGGACAACCGCAGGCCTGGGATAAGGGTATTTGGATCTTAGCATCGGGGGTTATGAAGACAGGCTTTCCTCCCTAGGTAAGCTTGGAGATGGAAGGAAAAGAGAGCTTCCTGTAGCTGAAAGGTCCAGTTAGGGGTTTCTTAAGATGGTAGAATCCAAGATTTCTAGGATTGCAGGAGACGTTGGGACTCCTCTAAGACGGAGAATAGGCAGTTACTAGCAGGAGAGTGAAAATGGAGTGAACCAGGCGACCTCCACAAAGCACCACATATGGAGAGAGTGAGGTTTTGATGGGATTGCCTGGCAGCCAAGAATAGGATAGGCCTGGGTGGAGAGTGTGAGCCTGCTCACTGCTCAGGTAAACAGTTACCCCATTCACCTTGGGCCAATTCCTCATTCCCCCTGGAGGGGATGCTGGTGACTTCAGAAACTAGATGGACTTGGTCCCAGTTGCCCTAATCTGGTTATAACCAACCCATGTTTCCTCTAGGGTCTGGCACAGAAACCAAAGGAAGGGTATGCAGATCTGGGGCCCGCTGGTTCCTTGGCACAGCTGCTCTGTCCTCTTCCGACGCGATAGAGGAGTCAGGGCTGGGAACCCAGGGGCCCCAGTGAGGAAGAAAACATCAACAATCAAAATTACAGCCTGGAAGAACTGCCTCCGTCTGCAAGTGACTGGGCAATTACCTCCCATTAAGCTCTCATTAATTTGTTTTCTGAGGGTTACAGTACAGTCCCTGGTGGGTGTACCCACCCTGCTTAACACCAAGGTGTTGAAGAAGATGAAGTCTTTCCAATGAATCATGGTGGAACTCTTCCATCTGGTTAACTCTAATAGCCTCACTTACCCAGCAGGATGAGCCAGGCCCTTTCATCTTCGGAGCCCTGGGAGGGACTGCAGGGTTTTTATTTTGAGTCCAGTTTCAGGGGAGGAAGAGGAAGCACCAGGAAGGGAAAGGAAAGACACAAGGCAGAATGCAGACCAGTGTTTTGCAAAGTGTGGTCTGTGGCTGGATCTCTCTTGCATATGAATCACTTTACTATTCACCATGCCGAGTCCTGAGTCAGAAACTTTCCAGGTGATTCTTGCGAGTCCTCAGGCCTGAAAATCTCAGGTAGAAGGGGAAAGCTTTCGGACACTGGGATATGACTGACAGTGATAAAATGAGGTACACAGGCAACATCATTTCAGCCCATAATTTCTAAACCCGCCCCAGAAGATCTTTCACGTTAGCTTTAAGCTGGGGAAAGCTGGACTGTTTCATGTTACACTTCATCCATCTACAGCTGGTGGTGCAAACAGAAAAAATGTCTGGCCCACAGGCTAGAAGTCAGAGATGAAAAAACTTGTTTCATTGGCTCATCGAAGGCTGACGTCTTAGTTCCAACTCCCTGATCTCAGGTGTTGTAAATGCTGATACACAGTCCCTTTATCTCCAGATAACGAAGGTGAACATAAGTGATCTCCAGAAATGGTTCACACGTGGTTCCCAGGTTCTTGAAAAACCACAAGTGATTGGCAAATGTTCCTGTTACAGACAAAAACTCAAACAAACAGCTCATTTCCTTCAAGGGCTCCTCACGGCCGTGGCTGGCAGCCTGAATGCAGCAAGGAGGGAAGTCGTCCTCTCCCTCCCCCCACGTCTTCCCCTTTCTGATGTCAGATTTTTCTGACACTAGGGAGTCCAAACGGCGGGAAAGAAGCTATTGATAAGGAATGGGGCTCCCACCCGCACCCCACCTCGGAGGTCACTGCCCTCTCGGAGTTGGTTCCAGACATTTCATTTCATTCATTCCAGAAAGCCCCTGGGCCACAAGGCTCTGAATCAATGTCTTGTAAGGCGTATGTTACATTGAACTTCATTCAGTGTGCTCTGGGGAAATGCAGGCGTGGGTTCTGATAGGATTCTGATTACAAGTAGCCTGGGTAACTCTGGAACAGGTGGGAGTGACCCACACATTTTTACTTTTTTAAAGAAATAACCTTTTTTTAAAAAATTGATATTATTTTTAGAGAGAGGAAGGGAGAGAATGAGAGAAAGAAACATAGATGTGAGAGAAAGTCGATCAGTTGCCTCCCACAGGTGCCCCGATGGGGAATCAAACCCGAAACCTGGGTATGTGCTCTGACCGGGAATTGGACCCATAGCCTTTTTGTGTATGGGATGATGCTCCAATCAACTGAGCCACACTTTAAAAAAAATATATAGCAGATTTATTGAGATATATTTCACATACCACACAATTCATCCATTACCATAGTCAATATTTTTAGTATTGTATTACTCCTAAAAGAAACCCCAAACCCGTTAGCAGTCATTCCCTTTTCCTTCAAACACCCCAGCTCTGATCTTTTTGTTTGTACAGATTTGCCTCTTCTGGACAGTTCATAAATGGGATCATACATGTGCAGCCTCTTTCACTTAGCATAATCTCTTTAAAGTTCACCTACGTTGTAGTAGGAATTAGCACTTCATTCCTCTAATGACTGAATAATATTCCATTGTATGGATATACATTGTTTATCAGCTGATGGACATTTGGCATGTTTCTACCTTTTGGCTATTATGAATAATGTTACTATGAACATTCATGTACAAGGTTTTGTGTGGGCAGATGTTTTATTTTTCTTCTTTGAATATATTTTTATTGATTTTAGAGAGGAAGGAAGAGGGAGAGATAGAAACATCAATGATGAGAATCATTGATCAGCTGCCTCCTGCACGCCCCCAACTGGGGATTGAGCCTGCAACCCTGGCATGTGCCCTTGACTGGAATTGAACCTGGGACCCTTCAGTCCTCAGGCTAATGCTCTATCCACTGATTCAAACCTGCTAGGGCCTGGACAGATGTTTTCATTTCTCTTGTGCAGATACCTAGGAGTGGAATTGCTGGGTTGTGTGGCAACTCTATGTTTAACCTTTTCAGGAACTGTTTTCCAAAGTTCATTCATCATCAGTGTATGAGAGTTCTAATTTCCTCACATTCTCATTAACCTTTATTATTATGTTTTTGATTTTAGCCATCCTAAAGGATTTGAAGTGATATTTCATTGTGTTTTTTTTTTAATATGCATTTTCGTAGAGGCTAATGATGCTGAACATGTTTTCACATACTTATTGGCCATTTGTATATCTTCTTTGGAGAAATGTCTATTTAGATCCTTTGCCCATTTTTAAATTGTATTATTTGCCTTTTTATTACTGAGTTGTAGGAATTCTTTTTATTTTTTATTTTTTAAATATTTTTATTGATTTCAGAGAGGAAGGAAGGAGAGAGAGATAGAAACATCAATGATGAGAGGGAATCATCGATCGGCTGCCTCCTGCACGCTCCCCACTGGGAATCGAGCCCACAACCCGGGCATGTGCCCTTGGCTGGAATCGAACCTGGGACCCTTTAGTCCACAGGCCGATGCTCTATCCACTGAGCCAAATCAGCCAGGGCTGTAGGAATTCTTTTTAAAACAAATATTTTATTGATTTTTTTACAGAGAGGAAGGAAGAGGGATAGAGAGTTAGAAACATCGATGAGAGAGAAATATCGATCAGCTGCCTCCTGCACACCCCCCCACTGGGGATGTGCCCACAACCAAGGTACATGCCCTTGACCGGAATTGAACCTGGGACCCTTCAGTCTGCAGGCCAACGTCTATCCACTGAGCCAAACCAGTTAGGGCGAGTTGTAGGAATTCTTGACATATTCTGAATAAAGTCTTACTAGATATATGATTTGCAAAAAATTTTTCCCATTCTTTGCCATCCTGATATGTCCTATGAGGCATAAACGTTTTAAATACTGATGATGTTCGATTTTGTTGCTTGTGGCTCACACTTAGAGAAACATTGCTAAGTCACCTTTGACAGGAAATCTCTAAGTGTGGGACTTGTTTCCCCATCCCAGCCAGCTGAGGCTCCTCCTCAGGGCTGGATGCACAGAGCCCCAGGGGACCTTCACAGTGTTTACACCCCTCCCACTCCTGAGGTCTACCACAATAGAGCAGCTGAAATGACAGTTTGCAAATGTCCTTTATTGTGAAAACTCAATGGCCTTTGTCTCTGGAATTTGAAATTTTGATGCAAATGTTGGCAGCCAAGGGTTTGGAAGGAGGAGGGGAAGGGCCCAGAGAAGAAACCACGCCATTGATCTCCATAGTGAGTCATTTCTACTCTATGTTGTCTTGGTTTTTCTCACCCATAAAGTGGGGGAAATACCTCCATCTCCCCATGTCAGCGGGGGTACTGTGAAGATGATTTGATCTGTATTTGTTAGAACACTTTGAGATCTTGGATTAAAGGCATCACTGAGGCACAAGGTGTTATTATAACAATAAATGATTTAATAGCAGGGAGAGTGAAGCTACTAAAGCAAGAATGGACAGGGGCAGGAAGGAGAGAGGCTGTGAGTTGTGGATGGAGGAGCTGCAGCCTAGAGCTCCTGGGCCCAGACTCGGGTTTTTTATTCTTAGAGGTGAGATTGTAAATTTCTCCCAAATGGTTTGGGTTATTTCATCTGATTCAGCATTGCTTTACAGAGTGCTTCTGTAAGGAAACATGACACCCTTTTTGGGAAATAAACCATATGTATATATACATTAAAACCATTAGAAACAATGCAAGACATTATAATCAAATGCTGAATTGAATAAAGTAAGTATCAAAAAGAAAGACTAGATGGTGGTGAAGAGCAGTGGTCCCATTATGCATCCCAGGTCTATCACACTGACCTTGTCTCCTCAGTTTCTTCTTTTTCTGTGACTGCAACTGTTCGTTTCAAGGGCTTAGAATAATGGCTAGCACATAGGAAGCACTCAATGTGGGACCTACCTGGGATTTTGTCTTGCACTCCTTTTGTTGGTTACACAATCTTGGCCAAGTTGCTAGAACCCTCCCATCCTCAGTTATCCAATCTGTAAAATGGGCATCAAGATAGTTACTGGCTCCCTAGGCGGCTGTGCAGACGATGGGAGACAATGTAAACCGCCTAGTACCCACAAATGGTAAGCATTCGCTAAATGAGTTATTATTACAGTTATTAACACTATTTCCCGCCCCGGTGGACGAGTCAGGGGTGCGCTCAAGGATTAGTTGAATCCCCAGCTTTCTCAGGAAGCTGGAATACGAGGTGCGCAGGAAGGTACTGGTAGCATTCCGGTGAGCAGAGAAGAAAGCGGGATCAAAGAAAGACGGAGGCCTGAGGATGGACCGCCGTCTGGAAGGCAGGCAAGGACCGGGCCTCCTCAAACTGTCCTCCAAGCCCGGAGCCTGGCCGGCTGCATGTGGCCGAGCCGCGGCGGCGGTTTACCTCCGAATCCCCTTCCACATTCTCGACTTTCACCTTCCCAGCGGGCCGGGGCCGGGGCCGGGCTCAGCGGGGCGGGCGCAGACCCTCCCTCCCTGAGGAATGTGGGTCCGCGTCCCGGGCCCGCGAGGCCCGGCGCATACCTCCTCCCCCGCAGCCCGGAGCCCCGCTGTCTTCACCTCACCCTCCGCCCGGATCCTGTTTCAAAGTCACCTGAAAGCCATTTCCTTCCGCGTCCGCCCCGCCCCTCTCTCCCCTCCCCTCCCCTCCCTTCCCCGTAAATCTGCTGGAGCTTGCTTTTACCTGGAGCAGTTTTTTTTTGTGTTTTTTTTTTTTTTTGGGGGGGGGTGCTTGTTTTGTTTTTAAGAATCCTCTAAGCCTCTAAGCACCGTTTACTATACACACTGGTCTGCACCCGGATACGAAATACACCCCGTGGTTCGGATACCTGCGTCCCTCCCCTCCTCCTGAGGGACTAGCTTGGACGCTTAACCTGTAGGACCGCTTCCAGGCTCCCACCTGGGCTTCTCCCCTCCAGCCGCGTGCTGGGGCAGCATCTTTTATCCGGGACCTTTACTGCGGCATTATTTCGGGTTTTTAAATGTTCACTCTCGCTCAACACCCAGCCTGCCCCTGTCCCCTGCCCCCTGCCCGGCGTGTACCTTCCCATGCCTGTAGGATTACACACAGCCAGAAAGACCGATGATCTGCCCTGGTTTTACAAAAATGGGGTCCTCGAGGGCCGCAGGTTCTGCATCTCCCCCCTCCACCCCCACAGCCTCTGGGGGGACTCCCTCCCAGGAATCGGCTTCATCTCTCGGTCAGCTTCTCACAGGCTCGGGTTTACATCAGGAAAGGGTCACGGGAGCCGAGTTTCGGGGAGGAATTCAAGTCGTGCCTTTCTGACTCAGAAGGGCCGAGCTGACCAGCGCCCGTGGGTTCAGGACCCCCCACATCGGACCCCCAACCGGAAGCCCCTTTTCCTGTGCGTGCAATAGGGGACGCGTGGGCGGTCCGGAGCCCCATCGGGAGGCGGTGCTATCAGGTAGGTGACACCAGGGTGACCCCACCACGTGCGTGTTCGACTCTGGGAGCATTGAGGCTGCCCGGGAGCGGCCCGCGCGCGGCGGGGACCACCGGCCGCGCACGATCCGCCGCAGCCTTCACCCCCGCGGCTCCCGCTCGCAGCGCCGCGAAGTTTCCCGGGCCCCCGCCGAGCCGCCAATTGCTGGATTCCCGCAGCGGCCGAGTCTCCACCCACTGGAAAAATTCCTGGGCCGCCCCTCCCTCTCCCCTCCCTCCCGCTGCAGCCCGCTCGGCCCCGACTTCCTGCCGGGCGCTGGGAGCCGCGCAGGCCGGAGTCCCCGGGGGCCGCCAGGGGCTGGCAGTGGGCGGGCGCGGCCGGCAGCCTCGGCCCCTTCCGCGAGCGGCTTTCAAACTCGCGCCCGCGTCGTCGCCGCACTGGGCAGCCTCGCGCACCGGGCGTGCGGGACCCGGCGGACGGCCGCCGCTTGGTGAGTGTCCTTCGGCTGCCCCCTCTCCCTCTGCCGAGGCAGCCGGCGGAGCAGCAGTGCCCGGAGTCACTGCGAGGTCCCCCCCTTTCCCGGGACGCCCGCCCAGCCCCGCGCGGGTGAGGACGCGGACTCGGTCGGCGTAGGGAGGCCCCGGGCTGCCTTGGCTCTTTCCAAGGCGACCCTCCCGGCTCAGGGCTGGAGCGCGGGGGGCTCTTGCAAGGGGACGTTTTCCGTCCTTCAGCCCCCACCCCGGAAACAAAAGGAGCGAGCGCGCCGGGTGGCCCCGAGAGGCTCCGCTTAAAGCCCGGGAAGCCCGCGAGGCTGCGCCCCCTCTCCGCGCCCCCCTGCGCGCTCGGTCGCCCGAGGTGTGGTCCTTGCCCCGGGCGGTGGGCCCGGCGGGGCGTACTCTCCTGGGAAGGACCGGAGCCTCCGGTCCTGGGAGCCCGGGAGGCGCCAGCAGCCTGTTCCGGATAGTGCCGCACGGTGCTGGCTGTTGGGAACCGCAGCTCCTGTCCTGGAGGAGCTGGAGTGAGTGCCAGGAGTGGGGTGATCGGGAGCGGAAACCACCGTCTCCCTCGACCTCGCCCACTCCTGAAATCGGTTTGGCTCATTTGCTCCGTAGCCGCAGCCCTTTGGTTTGGAGAGCTAGGATAAGGCGTGCAAACTTGAACATTTCAAGACGTTTTTAAGTAGCTGCGTTTACTCCTGGGAGCCGCTTTTGAAAACAAAAGGAAGAACGAAGCGGGAAATATACTGGTGCGAGGCTGGAGAGGTGTGGCCTGGGGGGGTCGGTGTTACCGGCAGTTGTTAGAGTTTCGTCTCTGAGGTCACTCTAAACTGTTGGCAGATGAAGGGGCCTGTCCCCTGCTCTGGGGCCCCCAGGAGGGGGTCCAGGCTGCAACACCCTACAGATTCCCAGAGTCTCAGCAGCCCTGCCTCTGCACGCAGCCCAGTCACACTGACCTTGCTCAAGAAATAATAAGCAGGCAGAGTGGGGACAGCCTCCGTGGGTTTCCTGCTGAGCAAATCACCTGCCTCCCTTTAGGGCGGTGCCTGTCCAGCCCCTCCTCTGCTGGACGGGGAGTGGACTGCTGAGGGGCTTAGCTGAGGCTACCTCACCTCCACCATCTCTAGCAGAAAACCTAGGGAGTAAGAACCAGAGGAAGGTGTACCCCTTCCCTCTGTTATTCACCCCTTCCCTGCGGTCCTGGGACACCACATCTTCCACACCTGCTGATAACACTTTTGCTGCCCCCCCCCCCCCCACCCGAGGGTTGGACAATCCTTTGGCTCCCTGGGTATCTGGTTCTGGGTATGGGGCAAACCAAGACGCAGCGGGAGGGGTTTGTGTAAGCTTGGGAGCCTTTCTACTGCCTTTTATTAGAAGTGGCATAGGTCTGTGTCTGTCTCTCTCTCTCTCTCTCTCTCTCTCTCACACACACACACACACACACACACACACACACACACACATACATCCATCCAGAGCCCCACGGCAGGAATTCTTAGCTAAGAAAAAGAAAAAGAAAAATGAAGTGGTGTAGCAGGAGCATGGAAAGAGCTCTAGGAGCTCTAGCCTGGGAGTCCAGCACAGGATTTTGTCCGAGTTTTAGTCCTGTCTCTACTGCATCCCGTCAAAGACTGATAGACGATCGAGTCTCTTGGGCTGGAAGGCACCTCTGATTTGCCTATTCCAGTGGTCGGCAAACTGCGGCTCGCGAGCCACATGCGGCTCTTTGGCCCCTGGAGTGTGGCTCTTCCACAAAATACCACGGCCTGGGCGAGTCTGTTTTGAAGAAGTGGCGTTAGAAGAAGTTTAAGTTTAAAAAATGTGGCTCTCAAAAGAAATTTCAATCGTTGTACTGTTGGTATTTGACTCTGTTGACTAATGAGTTTGCCGACCAGTGGCATTGACATGAAGGCAGCAGAGCTCAGAGATGGGAGGTGATTTGAACCTGATCCTTGTTGGCCAAATAGGGACCAGCACTCAGGTTTGCTCACTCTGTCTAATCGTGCTTTCCCCCCACATGACTTGGGCAAGTCACTTGTCTTTTTTGACTCAGTTTCCACATGGGGCGCTTGCCTGCTCTTCCTCATAGAGGCTGGGGTGAGTGAGACCCCATGAAGCCACACAGGTGGAGAGTGCTCCATAAATTCCTGTACAAAGTAAAGGGCCCCGCTGTGGCTAAGAGGGGCCCCCTCCAGAGCTTTATAATTTCCTGGGGTGGTCCCACATGTGCCACAAGGAAGGGTAGACACCCGAAGCCAGCGGTGAAAGTGTACACCCCTGGCCTGTAGTATCTCATCTCCGGAGTAAACATTTGCTTCACCAAATCTCTGGGTCACTGTTTACACTGGAGGAGGCCAAAGGCCATGGCCTGAGAGAGGACCAGGGTTGGAAGGGAAAGGACTGTGCCTCTTCACCTCCCCCCCCCTCAGAACCTTGCGAAGGCGCTGGCTCCCAGCCTCGAGTGTTGCTACAAGCCCAGGCTGGAGCTGACCTAGCAGGGTTAACAGTGGAGCCATCTAGCTCTTTTCTGTTGTGTTCGGGGTGCGGGGGACTCTGCGCTTTGGGAATGCGTTGCCTTTCCAGCTGCACGGAGGGCTGTTTTCAGCTCCTCGTTTGCCCCCCTCCCCCCATCCCAGGCTGCCCCTCTGGCCCAGGCGGCTGCTCCGGCCCGCCTCTCTGGCCAGCTGCAGGTCCACAGGCCTTTGTTCCAGGCCCGCCCTCCCCGGCAGAAGCCCTCAGGCTGGGGCCTGGCAGCTGGAACTCACTCCTGCCAGCAGGAAGCCTCTACTGGAGGGCCTGGCAGACCCTCATTTCCTCCTGTGAGGCTCATCTTGGGGCCCCCAACTGGCCCCTGGCCAGATTCTCGCACTATCTTTTCTCATCCCCTTTCTTCCCCTGAAGAGTTGGATCATTCTCTTTTTCTTCCATACTCATGCCTCTTAGTTCTGTTTTAAAGCATTCACGTATTCATTCAACAGTTATTTATTTGGCACCTACTACATGTGAATGCTAGACGCAGGAGACGCGGCGGTGAACAAAACATACAACTATCATTGACCTGTGCAGTGGACTTTTAGTGTGGGAAGCTGACACTAAGCAAGGTAAATAATTGAACTAGAAAGCATTGTAGCGGTGGCCAGTGTGGCTCAGTTGGTTGGAGAGGAGTCCTGTGTACAGAAGGCTTGCCGGGAAGGAGGAGTGGTCCATCACCAGCGGGGGCAGCCGCCTGTAAGGGAGGCAACCAATTGATGTTTCTCTCTTACATCCGTGTTCCTCTCCTCCCCCTTCCTTTCTCTCTAAAATCAACGAAAACATACCCTTGGGTGAGGATTTTTAAAAAAAGCATTTTAGTGATAAGCAGAAAAATATGATCGGGAAGGTGGATGTGAATTTCAGATGGTGTCTAAGATTGGCTGGCCTGGGAAGCATGGAGGGAGGGAGGTTTGAGAGAATGCCTGAAGGCGGTATTTCCCTTCATCTCTGATTTTCCTTTTCTTGAAACCTTCCTGCAACACTCTGCGAACTTGGACGCACCTGGGTTCAGATCCCAGCCTGGCAGCCTGTTAGCCCTGGGGTGCCGAACTCCTTTGTGCCTGTGTTTCTCACATGTAAAATGGAGTTAGTCACCGGACTTACCACGTACGGTATTGTGAGAATGAACAAATGAGATGATGTATGCTAAGTGCGTAGCAAAGCCAGTACAGGTGTTCAATGAATGATAGTCTTGTTATTTCTCAACAGAATCCTGCAGGGGTAGCCTAAGATACTGAATGCTAAAGACTGTAGATGAGAAGTTTTTTATTTCCGTTATTAGGTGGGAAGGGGGAATTCGAGGGAGATGAAAATAGAAATCCTAGTTAGTGCAGGGCTTTCTACAGGACCTGAGGTTCTGGGTGGTTGAAGGTGTGTGGCGGGAAGGTGGATGCTGCTTGCCCTGGTGACTGGCCGGGCTGGGGGCAGCCCTGATCCTCTCTTGCTCTGGAATTCCCTGTGTTTTCCAGCAGCCGGGATGATTCACACCGTAATCTCTGGCCTCTCTACTCTGCCTCAGGCCGGAATGGCTCGCAGCCCCTCTCCCGCCGTTTTGTAGATAAGTTTGCTGGCGTAGGGGTTGGGGGTGAAGGGGGTGGGGAAATGAGGGAGGGCTGCGGGAGAGCTGGGCAGAGGGTGGGCGGAGCTGTTCTAGGGAGCCTGTGGCGGTGGCTAGAGGATTGGGATGGAGGCTCAGAGGCAGCCTCGAAAGGAGTTCTAAGAAGGGTCCACAGGGGCCCGCATGTAGAGTCAGGGAATGGCGGTGAGATCTCAGGGTCTAGCTGCCCCCTGACTGCTCAGAGCTGCCCGGCTTCCACCCGCCAGCCCAAGGAGGCTCTTCCCCGCCCAGCTGGAACCAGGGCCTCAAAGGGAGGGGCCCATCGAAAAGTCTGCTGTCACGGGCTGCGGTGAGCGGTTTCCTGGGGGCCCTGCCGGCCCCGGAAGCCGGGCGGTGGAGGGTGGGGCCCAAGGAAATGGTCATTGGCCAGACCGCTCCCCTGGAGAGCCCGCGGCGCTCGCAAGGCCAGCCAGGCGGGCCCTGCGGTGAAGGAACTTGTGCCTGGAGACCAGCTAAAGCTAGATAGGATCTGGCCTCGGAGGAAGTTGCAAAGAGGGCCCTGAACAGCCCCAGACAGTTTTGTCGTAGGAGAGAGAAAACTGGGCAGGGTCAGTGAACCTGCGATGGTAAGGGGGTGCGTGTGGAGATGCTGGCAGCCTCTCTGGGGGTTAGCTGTCTGGAGAAAGGCTGGTCTGGGCAACCGGTTTCTGCTGTGTTCGCCGTATTTTGGTTAGAAGCTCTCTGAGGGCAGGACCGCGGCTTGACTCATCTTTGTTCTCACACAGCCTGCGGAACTGTAGAAAGGAATCACAGTAGAAAGGAATTGGAACAGTAGAAAGGAATGGGGGCAGCTGAGCTTGCCCTGGGGTCCTGCCCTGAGGAATCAGGGCTCAGTGGTCTCAACTATGCCCGCTTTTGCTCTAGGAAGTTAGGGGGAAGAAGGCGGGTGTGTGTGTGTGTGTGTGTATGTGTGTATGTGTATGTGTCTGAAGCCCTGCCCCTGTGGGCTGTTGCTATCTGGAAATGCAAGCTAAGGGAGAGAGGGGCTTTTGTAGCCCTTTTGCTGGCCTCTGGAGTGGGAGCTTTGGTTTAAGCTCAAGGAATGGATTTTCTGTTCCGAGCTGAGCTGACTGTGGGGCTGAACACAGGACTCGATGGTGGCTGTGCATGAGCCGTTGGGAAACAGTTTGAGGAGGTTGGCTTTGATTATTATTGGGGTCTGGTGGAGAGTGAGCGGATGCAAGAGGAGGGGAGTCAGTTTGACTGTGGTCATAGTACCCCAAGAGGAGAGAGGGGTTCTGCAGGTACTACCAGGCTTTGAGACCCGTGTGTGTGTGTGTGTGTGTGTGTGTGTGTGTGTGTGTGTGTGAATCAGAGGTTCTTGAGCAACAGATGGCAAGTGTTTGTTGAAAGGAAAAGGGAACAGTATGCAAGCAGCCTCTATGCATCCTGCACGTTGCTACACCCCCTGTGCTGGCTGGATTCCAACAGATGGTTTGTCGAATAACGAAAACCCTACTGTGTGATGAGGCCTTAGGAATGAAAAGCATTTTCACACTCTTCACACGTGTTCTATTCCTGTCTGGAAGTGCCCAGGATATAAGACTCTAAGAAGGTAACCTGTGGTCAGCCTGGAAGAGTGAAGGGGGCCAGTCCTCCCACTCCGGCTGCATTTTGCCCCCAAGCAGACTGCAGGGTGTGCTTATAGTCTTGAATATAGTTCATCCCATAATATGTCCCATAAAATCGCAGAACATCTCTCCTACCTTATTCAGGACTTGGCCACCCAGGAGCCATACTTATCCGCATAAAGCCAAGTAGGTCTCAGATCAGCCAGGACTCAAGTGACTACATTTCTTCCCACATCAGCCCCTGCAGACGCTGCTTAACTTTTATATATAAGCTGTGTCTTCCTATTTCCAAGCCCACAACTGAAAGGAAGCAGCAAAGAAGAGGGTAAAGAGACTGGCATTGAGAGGAAAAATGACCACAGTGCCACTAAGAGTTGATGAATAAGTGTGGACAGAGATCAGAGGCTATAGAAAGGCCGTCCAAATGTAAGAGTCGGGAGTCATTTACTTAGGAGGCATGGCTTGGCGCTCCTGGGCCCTTGTGGGAAATCCTCATTTTGATAATTGATGCAATGGAGTGGATGGACCTTGAGAGTATCATGTAAGTGAAATAAACCAGTCAGAAAAAGCTAAGAACATGCCCTGACCGGTTTGGCTCAGTGGATGGAGCGTCGGCCTGTGGACTCAAGGGTCCCAGGTTCGATTCCGGTCAAGGGCATGTACCTTGGTTGCGGGCACATCCCCAGTGGGAGGTATGCAGGAGGCGGCTGATTGATGTTTCTCTCTCATTGATGTTTCTGACTCTCTATCCCTCTCCCTTCCCCTCTGTAAAAAAATCAATAAAATATATTTAAAAAAAAAGAAAAGAAAAAGCTAAGAACCATAGGATTTCACTCATATGTGAGATACAAAACTGAAACTCAGACACAGACAACAGTATGGCGGTTACCAGAGGGGAAGAGGGTGAGGGAGTAGTGAAGGGTAAAGGGGGCCAAATATCTGGTGATGGAAGATGATTGGACTTTGGGTGGTGAGCACACAATGCAATATACAGATCGTGTGTCGTGTACACTTGAAACCTATATAATCTTATTAACCAACGTCACCCAATACATTTAATTAAAAAAAAAAAGGTAATTGATGCTTTGCTGGTAATTGTGACCCTGAGTCCTCAAGAAAAGGTTAAATTTATATTCCTCGGTCCTGTTTAGGAAGGAGGTGGAGTGCATATTTTTAAAAGATTCCCAATCAGATTGACTAAAAATTTTAAAAAAATGTTTATATTGCCTGGCCTGTGTGGCTCAGTGGTTGAGCATCGACCTATGAACCAGGAAGTCACGGTTCGATTCCTGGGCATATGCCCGGGTTTCAGGCTCAGTCCCCAGTAGGGGACATGTAGGAAGCAGCTGATCAAGGATTCTCTCTCATCATTGATGTTTTTCTCTCTCCTTCTCCCTTCCTCTCTGAAATCAATAAAAAAATATTTTAAAAAAGTTGAGCCCTAGCCGATTTGGCTCTGTGGATAGAGCGTCAGCCTGCAGACTGAAAGGTCCCAGGTTCGATTCCAGTCAAGGGGACATGCCTGGGTTGTGGGCTTGATCCCCAATAGGGGGTGTGTAGGAGGCAGCCAATCAATGATTCTTTCTCATCATTGATGTTTTTCTATCTCTCTCTCCCTGTCCCTTAAGTCAATAAAAATATGTTTAAAAAAAAAAAAAAAAGTTGAGCCCTAGCTGATTTGGTTTAGTGGTTAGAGCAGGGGTCCTCAAACTTTTTAAACAGGGGGCCAGTTCACTGTCCCTCAGACCGTTGGAGGGCCGGACTATAGTTTTAAAAAAACTATGAACAAATTCCTATGCACACTGCACATATCTTATTTTGAAGTAAAAAAAAAACGGCAAAAACCACCCGCATGTGGCCCTCGGGCCGTAGTTTGAGGAAGCCTGGGTTAGAGCATCTGCCTGCAGACTAAAGGGTCTTGGGTTTGATTCCTGGTCAAGGGCGTGTTACCACGGTTGCAGGCTCCATCCCCAGCTCCGGTCAGGGCACATGTGGGAGGCAACCAAGCAATGTGTCCCTCTCACATAGACGTTTCTTTCTCTTTGTCTCTCCCTCTCCTTTCCACACTCTCTTGGGTGAGGATTAACAAAAACAAAACAAAGCAAAACAAAAAGTTGATACTTAGGTAATAATATCACTAATCCTCTCAACAAGGTGAAATGAGTGGTGTTACCCCATCCACAGATAAGGAAACTCAGAAGGTTCACTCAGCCAAGACTTGGGGATGAGGTGAACGTCTGAGAGACCCTGGAGTGCATGCTCTTAGCTTTAGGACCCTAGGCTTTTGAAACTCCTGACTTCCTTAAAAATGTGGCTTTTTGGACAGCTCTCTGCAGTGAGTCAGGGTTTTACTGTGTTAATAGGAGAGCCAGGAAGGGTCCACCTTAACTCAGCTCTGCCCAGGCAGACTGCCAGTTATCCCAAAGGGCCCTGGCCTGGGTGAAAACAAGAATGTTTTCAGTACACTTACACTCCAGGCACCTGCCTGGGTGTCTGTCACACAGCCCTTTCTGAGGCCAGAGAACGACAGGGAGGAGCTGCGGTTTCCAAAATCCCAGGCCTCTGTCCATCAGGAGCTCCGTGCCTTTGTTTCGGTTCTGGATGCTGCGGGAAGATGCTGTGCTGTGCAGTCTTGGCGCTGGTTGTTCTAGTCCAGTGGTCGGCAAACTCATTGGTCAACAGAGCCAGATACCAACAGGACAACGATTGACATTTCTTTTGAGAAAGCCACATTTTTTTAAACTTAAACTTCTTCTAACGCCACTTCTTCAAAACAGACGCGCCCAGGCCGTGGTATTTTGTGGAAGAGCCACACTCCAGGGGCCAAAGAGCCGCATGTGGCTCGCGAGCCGCAGTTTGCCGACCACGGTTCTAGTCAGTATCCAGGGTGATGGGAGCTGCCCCGTATGGGAACCCCTACCCCCATGTTCCCACCATCCAAATCTGGCAAATGGTAATGTTATCATGTCTACTGCTCTCGTTTCTTATCGAGATAGAATGTGACATACATTGGAAGCTTCCTTTGTTTTTCTCCCTAATCCCCTTCTCTCCCCTCCCTCCCCAGAAGTAGCATTCTCCTGAATATGGTGCTTATCATTCCTATGCATGTTTTTATGCTCTTTACTGTAATCTGCAAGTAATTCATAGACTGTGTTGCTTGAAATTTGATCTATACCATGTTGAATGCGTTCTTCTTGAATTTTGATCTATACCATGTTGATATATTTAAATCTAGGTTATTCACCTAACTGTATCTGTTGGTATGTATTGTATAAGCACATCACAGTTCCCTTGTGAGTGGACATTTAGGTTGTTTCCGTCTTCACAGCACCATAAATAATACTGTATTGAACAGTCACGTGCCCGTCTTTCTTCTCTGCTGTGTGTATCAGCAGTGGGATTACTGGGTCAAAGTTGTGCTTTTTAAGATACTGCTGACCAAATAATGCCCCCCAATGATTCCTAACCAATTTATATTCTTACCAGAAAGATGAGAGCTCCTATTGCACTAACATTTGGATTGCATCTTTTAACCTAGTAGACATGAAATGGTATTTTAAAATTATTTTATAAATTGTTTTTTAAGGTTAGCACTTTGATTACAGGAAGGGATGGTCACTTTTCCGGTTTATTGGCCAAGCATGTTTATTCTGTGAATCTTTGCACTTCACATTAAAAAAAAATATTTTTAAATCAGTTAATATATCCACATGATTCAACCCCTCAAAGGGAATACAGAGAAAAATTTCCCACCCCTGTGCCCTAGCTCACCATGTCTGCACCCTGCAACCTGTTAGAGGTTCTTGCGTGCTTTTTCACTTTTAATTGCCATCATCTTTTTCTTGTTGATTTTTAGGAGTTAAAAATATATGTTAAATAACTATCTTGCTGATCATATTCATTACATATAGCTCTGGATTGTCTTAATTTTATTAATGTCATTTTTCATAGGGAAGCTTTAATTTTAATGTCAGATTTACTAATCTTTTGTTTGTACTTTCTGTTTCTTGTTCAAGAAATCCTACTCTGAAAAAAAAAAAAGAAATCCTACCCTGATTTAAAAATATTTTTGTTTTATTTTTTCCATCACCATTTATCCCCTCTATGCCCACTTTGATTTTTAAGAAATGTTTTTTCTTAAAAATTTTTTTTCGTTTCTACTCTGAATTTATAAATCTATATTTTAATGTTCTGTTTTAGAAATTTAAGTTTTGCTTCCCATACTTAAATTTTAAAAATGTTTTTGTTGATTTCAGAGAGAGAAAGGGAGGATAGAAACATCTATGGGAAACATTGATGGGCTGCCTCCTGCACGCCCCCTACTGGGGGTCGAGCTCCCTGACCAGTAATTGAACCTGTGACCTCCAGGTGCCTGGAACAACACCCTCAACCAACTGAGCCACAGGACCGGGCCCACACTTAGATTCTAAATTCACCTGGAATGTATGCGTGTGGAGATATATATATGTTTTTATTGATTTTTTTAGGGGAAGAGAGAGAGAGAGAGAGAGAGAGAGAGAGAGAGAGAGAGAGACCGACCTTGATCGGCTGCCTCCTGCACGCATCTTGACTGGGATCAAACCCACAACCTGGCTGTGTGCCCGGACCAGGAATTGAACCTGGTGGAAACCTTTTGGTGGTCGGGGCGACAACCAACTGAGCAACACCAGCCAGGGCTGTTGTTTTTTTTGTTTTTTTTAATATGACACGGGTTCTCAACCTTGGTTACACATTAAACCTCATGAGAAGCTTTTAAAAAATGTACTGATGCCTCACCTCAGATCTGACCAATAAAATAAAAATATTTTGGGGTGGGATCCAGGCAGGATTATGAAACACGTCTGAGGTGATTTTTATGGTCAGCCAAGGTTGAGAACCACTCAGCCTTATAAGATGGAACTGATTTTATTTTATTTTCCAGAGGAATGGCCAATTTTCCCAGTACTCGTTATTGAATAGTCTAAATTTACCCTTCCTCTCTGAAATCAATAAAAATAAAATAAAATTCACCTGGGCTCGTGTTGTGACATTTTTCCTGTAAGAAGTCAAGAACCCACACACGACAGGCTGGCCCTGGGCAGACCCCCTTGGGCCAGGTCCCCTTTCTGGTAACAGGAGGGCAGAGTGAGAACGCTGATGGAGCTGTTTGTCTATTTCTTTGTGGCCTTCTTCCCAACTGGTGCATTAGCTCCGTGATAGCAAGGATTTGCCTTACTCGTTGCTTTGTCCTCAGCACCTGGCATGTGGTTTAGACTGACAGTAAACATGAGTGAGTGTGAGTAGTCCTGTTTCAGACAGGAAGTCAGCTTAGCCCGAGTTCTGCAGCTGCAGGCAGCAGAGAAGAGGTGAACAGTGTGACTCGCATTTCCAAACCTTTCTCCGTGTCTCCACTGGGGATGTCTTTTTCTCCCAGCATACGAACCCAAAAAATACCATTCATCTGGCATGTGTTTCCACAGCCGCCAAAATCGGTACTAGGCGTTTGAAGGCTGGAAGCCCTGGGGGAAAACGGGGTACAGTAGCCCAGGGAGATCTGGTCCTCCTTACCTTTAAGAGGCTGTCATTGAGTTAAGTGGACAGGGCTCCCACAGAAAACAAGATGCCCGCCACTCACTGAGCCGCTGTGCAGATCAGTGCTCCCCCTGGGAGAGCTTACAGGTGGAGAAAGGTGGTCTTGTGCTTGTTCCCAGTCATCTTTTTTTCTTTTTAAATATATTTTATTGATTTTTTACAGAGAGGAAGGGAGAGGGAGAGAGAGCTAGAAACATCGATGAGAGAGAAACATCGATCAGCTGCCTCCTGCACACCCACTACTGAGGATGTGCCTGCAACCAAGGTACATGCCCTTGACCGGAATCGAACCTGGGACCCTTGAGTCGGCAGGCCGACGCTCTATCCACTGAGCCAAACTGGTTAGGGCCATCTTTTTTTCTTGAAGGTGTACACTTTACTGAACTGGTCTCAAGTCAGTGTACAGGTGAGCCCTGGCTGCCTGCACACCTCAGCCCACTCCCAGGGAGACCAAAAGTCTTTATACAGCTCAAGTTGGGGGACTCACGGGGGGCCATGATGGCTGGCCATTGTCCCGGGTCATCTTACGTGGTGATGTAAGTGGTTTGCGGAGGCATCTGTGGGTGACATCCTGGGTGATTCTGTTTTGGCCCCTTTATAAGGTTGCCTCACAGTGTAGGAACTTGTTCTGAGCCAAGTGTTACTAGTAACAGTGAAAGTGCCCCAGGGCATCCCCACAGGGGGCTGCGGGAAGGCACCTCTCTGTTCCATCCTAAGGGACCTGGTGTTGGGGAATGAATTTCCCTCTGACCTCGCTGTCCAGTCCTGGGTAAGGGAGCAAGTAGCTCTGGATCACAGGGCTGCTGTGAGGCGATTGCATAGAGAGTGTGTTTAGTGCAATGCCTGGGACACCCCAATAAAATACTGGTTGATATTATTCCAGTCTGGCATCTTGGGAGCCACTTGTGCCTCAGTTTCTCGATCTGTAAACCTGATGCTCACCTGCCCCTCCCCTCTGCCCCTGGCTGTTGTTAAAGACCGAAGGGTTAATATCCTCAGGCTTCGAGGGCTGGGGTGGGGGAGGAGCCGCATAAATGGAGTATTATTGTGCTGGTGAATGAACTGGCTTTGTTCGGCTGCCCTCGGTACTTGACTTCCTGCAGTTAGTGTCCCCGTGTTTAAATTGCTGGAGATATTTGCATGTCCTCGGCAGTGTGGTGCTCACCTGCCGGGCCCTGGCCTGGGTCCCCAGCCAGTGGGGCCTGCTGAATTGGAGTGGGAAGCTGCATTTCCTCTGTGAGGGGCCTCCCGGGCATCAGGAATGATAGAAATGCAGAAAGTCTGACCCACACGCAGAACTGGTTCTGAATAGAACGTTTATTGGAGAGGTTTTGCAGGAGGCGCAGGCGCTTTAATTCCCCGGGCTATTGGTGGCAGCTCTCTGCTCGCCCCAAGCCTGTTAACTGCTCCCCTGCCGGTGGGAGAATGCTGCTCCCTGGTCCCACGCGGCCCTCCCTGTGCGGCCCTCCGGTGCTCAGATGGGAGCTCTTTTGAGAAAAGCAGTAGGTACCCAGCTGGGGCTAGGCCAGGGGTGGGAGTGGGGTGTGGCCAGGACTCTGTCAATGCCAAGCTTCCAAGCCTTGTCACCCCCCCACTTCCCTCCCCCCCGTGAAACCCAGCCAGCCACAGGCTTTGGGGCAGAAGGTAGGTTTCTCCCTTGGGGGCTCAGAAACTGAGGCCCTCACAGGTACAGGGGTAGGACAGACAGCTGGTCCTTTTTATCCTGCCTGGCTGCTTCTAGTGATTTGTCCATCCTGGCTGGGTGAGCGCACGGCAGGCCCGTGTCCTTTGGAGGTGACTGGTGATTCTGCTAGGGGCCTTCGGAGGGCCTTCTGATCTCTGAGCATTCAGATTTGGGTGGTTGCAGGAGTGACCCAGCGCTCGCACGCAGGCACGCACGCACTGGGAAGAGCAGAGTTAATCTCCTTCTTCCTGGAGTTTCCTTTTCCCAGAATCCACAGAGTGTGGTTATTAGAAAATCAAGTAGTGGCAGGTGGAGCAGGTGGAAGGCAATTCTCCCCCGCCCTGTCTTGTCCTTGATGGACGCCACCAGGCAGGGGCAGTTCTCGCCACTCCGGGGCAGTTGGCCATGCCATTGCCCCCCACTTCTGGAGCTCTGGGCTGCGGGAGCAGGGGGGTTGGAGGCAGATCCTGGCTTGGCTATGCCTTTCAACCTTGAATCAAGGTCTTGCTTTTCCAGAAGCAGGACTCTGGGCCCAGCCACTCCATGCCATGTGCACCCCCTCACCTCAGAACCTGGGGCTTGGGGACCGCTGCCCTCCTGTCCAGCTGTGCGACCTCTCAGCTGAGGGAGAGAGCTCCTCTCCTCCCTCTTGGGAACTGGTTGGATGAGTTTTCTGGGCCTCCCTGGTGAGGCCCCTTAGAAGGAAAGGCAGGGACCTGGGGGTGGGGGTGGGAGTGGGGCAGGTGCTGAGGGGGGAGAGGGGCCCTCCTGGGCTCTGGGACAGGGACCCCTGAGGGGCAGTGCATGGGCCCTGCTGTCTGAAGGGCTGGCTGCCTTTGAGAATTGACCATAGTACGTGAATCTGGAAGGTCTGCCTGGGAAATCCACGTTCCTAAGTGTTCTGGGTCAGGCACCGGGCCCAAGGTCAGCGTCCAGGACAAAGAAGGGGTGCCCCTTGGGGCTCTTCTCTTGCTGAAGTGCCTGAGGGGTGGGGAAGGGCAGGGCTGGATTGATGGATTGAAGCCACAGAAGGGGGCTGCTCACATTTATCCACTTTTCTGGATGCTGATGCTCGGAAGTGGAGAGGAAGCTTCCTGCTGGCAGCCTTGCCCCCTGCATCTAACTTGCTTGGGGAGGGACAGTGAGAATTTGGGCCAGGGATCCCCTCACCTGGGAGGTGTATACTGGCCCCTCCCCCAGCCGCGGGGGGGAGCCACTGGCCTGAAATTTCCATGGGACATTCCCTTCCGGTTAAGCCCTGTCTCATTTTCTAGAGTAGGCGTTCTCATCCTCCTTTTAGAATCACTTCATTCCCAGGTCGCTTCATAGCTGCACCTTTATTTGGGGCCTGTCCCTTTCCTCTTCACAGGGGTTGGAAGATGTCTCCTTCTTTCTCGCAGGTGCTTCCTAGGGCTCTTTCTCCTCTAAGCTGTCAAAGGAGTCAGCACCTTTTTGGGCCTCTGGGTTCTTTTTAAAAAAATATATATTTTATTGATTTTTTACAGAGAGGTAGGGAAAGAGATAGTTAGAAACATCGATGGGAGAAACATCGATCAGCTGCCTCCTGCACACCCCCTACTGGGGACGTGCCCACAACCAAGGCACATGCCCTTGACCGGAATCGAACCTGGGACCCTTCAGTCCGCAGGCCGACGGTCTATCCACTGAGCCAACACTCTGGTTAATCTGGACTCCTGCTGCCATAGCCCCACATGGCGGCTTCTCACACCTCGTCTCATAGAGCCCCATCTCCGCCTGTCCCGGTCGTTGTTCCTCCAGGCCTGGCTCAGGTGTGTCCCTTTCCATAAAGCCATGGCCCATTCCTTCCGTCTGTCCTGGGCCTGCCTTCCAGCCTGGCCTCTTGCTGCCAGCTGCCCAGGTCCTTGGGTGGTCCGGGTTCCTTAGGGACTCAACTGTCCCATGCTGCTGCCTCAGCTAAAATGCCCCCTCCTCCTTGAAGTGGGCCCCGCCCCTCAAGTGGTACTTCTGTACCAGCATTCAACACACTGCTTTGTGGATCATCTATTATGTGGCTGTTTTCCCTCCTAGAATTCAGTTCCTCAAAGACAGGGACAACATCTTATTTATTTCAGTGTCCCCAGGGCCCAGCAGGCATCATACTCAGGAGTGTTGCCCCAAACGGGAGGCGATCTGGAATTCCCAGACTGCCCACGACACCACTCTCTTCCTCCTGTGACTGATGCACTTGTCTTGTTTCTCCTGATAGAATATCATCTCTGGGGAGCGGGTTCTGTGTGTGGTTTATTTTTGTACCTCCCTCAAGGCTGCCACGATGTCTTTGTGCAAAGTGGGTGCTTAAAAATACTTGTCCATCATTGCATGTTAAGCAATTTTACCATGAGATGAACTAAAAAAAAAAAAATACTTGTCTGGTGACTTCTGAAGCTCGCACCTTCGGTAGGAAGGGCAGTTGTGTCATCCCGAAAGCGGGTGGGCACTGGGGCAGAACCCCTGCCTTGCTCCTTCTATCCAGCTGGTTAGGAGCAGAGCTAGGACTGGTGTCGAGCGGTGCTGGCTGGAGCCCCTGGGCTCATTCATACACATTCTGCTCCTTCCCCCTATTTGATATTCCCTGGGACTTAGAAAATGGGCGGACACCAGGGCTTTGCCCAGTCTCTTGCATCTTTGTCTTATGTCCTGGTTCTCTCCGCATGTCCACCTTCATGAAGCTGGTTTTTGTCTTTTCTTTAAAACCCAAGGATCAGCGTCAAGGACCACTTATATATGATTTTGCTACCTCCCATCACCTTAAATTCTGCTCCTGCTCAGGCCTGTTCTCCATGGCTCCGTTCCTCTCCAGCTCTGAGCAGGACATGCCGTCTCCCTGTGGAACCCTGAGGAATGCGTCTTGCCCGCCACAGGGAAGGACTCGGAATTATTTATACTTCATCTCCTGGCTTGACCTTCTGTTGGGCATGGATGTTAGACTGTTTTCCTTTCCAGCTGAATTGCGTTATATTTGCCCTTTTGAGAGCTTGGTCCAAATCGATGCTGGGATCATAGATGATGGATGGTCGGTGGGGAGGGTTACGTCATGTCGGCTCACCACGTTTAACAAATATCTTTGTTATTGATTTGAGATGTGGTTCAACATTTTAGGTACAAGTCAGAAAAGTCTTTTGTCCTGGTTGCTTGTGAAACAAATAATAATTTATCCATCATCATCATCATTGCTACCATTGATGATGGTCTTTCTCTGTCAGATGTTGTACACATACTGTAGCTTTGCTTGTATCATCTCAATCTTGGAGATCAGCCAGGTTGGTATTATTATTATTTTTTAATATACTTTTATTGATTTCAGATAGGAAGGGAGGGAGAGAGAGATAGACACATTAATGATGAGAGAATCATTGATTGGCTGCCTCCTGCAAACTCCCTACTGGGGATCGAGCCAACAACTGGTCATGTGCCTTTGACTGGAATTGAACCCAGGACCCTTCAGACCGCAGGCCAACGCTCTATCCACTGAGCCAAACCAGCTAGGGCCAGGTTAGTATTATTGCTATGCTCATTTTGCAGAGGAGGAACTTGAAGCTTGGCAAGATCAGGTGACTTGCCCAAGGCCACACACAGCCCGTAAAGTGGAGGATCTGGGGCTTAAGCCAGGTCTGCCTGACTCCAAAGCCTGCGGATCCATTTAGCGCATGGAACCTCTGGGCTCTGTGGACTCCCGTGCGCACACATACTTGTGTATTCTCTCTTCCTCTGCTGGGAACTCTGGGGACCCAGCGAGGCCCCTCTGTTCCCACTTGGTTCCCGCTGAGATTCTCCAGATGCAGCAGTAAATGCTGCAGCTCTTGAAGGTGTGGCTCCTGTTTCCTCTTCACCCCCACCCCAGCCTAGAGACCTGGAATCTGGCAGCCCCTACCGTGGGGAAAGGGTCAGCAAGAAGGCTAAATTGGCAGGGCTGGGCCCCTGAATTTTGCTGATCAGGAGCGGTGGTCCTAGAGATGAGAGGGGTGGGGCCTCTGGGCACATTGGATCTGTCTGTGATTTCTAGCACCGGATTGGACTGCTCCATCTTCTGGGGACGTTGTGTCATTTCCCTGCTTGATGACAGGTAGTGCTGGCAGCCAAGTTGACCTACCCTGGCTGTGAGCAATATCAGTTTCTCATCAACAGTAATTGCTCTCAATTGCCTTTAGCACATGTCTACGGGAAACCTCCTGCTGGCCTCTTTGTAGAGGGACCTTATTGCAGTTCCTTCTCCAAACTCCCAAGTAGTCCCATGGCCACTTTCCCCCTCGCCCAGTTCCTTGTGGCTGGTCACTTAGTATGTGGCATGGCAGGGCAGCTGTCCTGCTCTGGTCCTTCGCCTGGGGCAGGTAGGCCGGGACTGGTGGGGTGAGTGGGCAGTCACCACTCCTGGGTGCCTCTTGGCTGATTGGAAACTCGCTGGCAGTGACTAATGTGGAAACCCATTAGTCAAGGAGGAACTGGCTCAGATCTTAACTTTGACCACTGTGTATTGTTCACCTGACAGAGGGAGTGGTGAGAGGTGCTGCAGGCACGCTCCCGCAGTCCTTCCCGCGGGCGTTTATTGAGCACCTCATGTGTGCATTGCCTGAAGGGAGAATAAGGGTGATAGATCCTCCCTTCCCCCAACTGATGGACGGAGTATGACGTAAACTCCACCTGCAGCCAGACATTCCTGAACACCTTATATGGACTGTACATTGAACCACCAATCAGCACCTGCCAAATACCCTAAGCCCCCGATTCCTAAGTCCCTAGGTCCCTAATCATGTACCTTACATGAAACCACCAATCAGCGTGTGCTGAGTGCCCTAAGCCCCGTCCCCTCTTTTCCTCCCCTTAAAAGGTGCTTCCACCCTGGCACGCCCTCTCTTTCCCTTTTTCCCTCTGGAAGGGAGCCAGCAGGGGTCTTCTCTCCAATAAAGCCTGTGTCCTGGTATCCCATGGTCTCCGGCCCTCTGTTTCATCTTTCAAAGAGGGAGAAGGCCCAGCCCACTGGGTTTTTTACTATTTAGTCCAGAAGAAAAGCTTACATATATTGTTACAGAAAACCGGAGAAGAACTGAGCAATAATACTTAGAGAGATGGAGTTACATTTATTATGCGCGCGATTCCAGAGGAAAATGTCTCTCAAATTCTGGGCCCCAACATGGAGGAACTTTCCCTATTTATATGTTTTTACCTTCTTTGTCTCCCAAATATGGGGTGTTTCCGGCCCCCTTTGCAAGTTCTTAAAGAACCCCTCTGTGCTGGGGCCTTGAGGCCTCAACCAAAGGCCTGGCCTGGTGCCAGCACTGATAACTTCATCTGGGGAAGGTTTAATGGCCTCTCTGAAGTGGGAGTAGTCTTATTTATTTTCCTTATTATTTAAGCAAGCACGCATTTACAGAAGCCAAATATCAGAGTTAAAATTTCAAACAGCAGCCCTAACGGTGTGGCTCAGTGGATAGAGCGTCGGCCTGCGGACTGAAGGGTCCCAGGTTCGATTCCGGTCAAGGGCATGTACCTTGGTTGCGGGCACATCCCCAGTGGGGGGGGTGCAGGAGGCGGCTGATTGATGTCTCTCTCTCATCAATGTTTCTAGCTCTCTCTCCCTCTCCCTTCCTCTCTGTAAACAATCAATAAAAAATATATTTAAAAACAAAAAAAAATTTCAAACAGCAGTTTTTATATAAGATGGACGCTTCACTATGAAACCAGAAGGACCAGTGTTTTAAGCGATACTCGGGGCCATTAGAATTGAAAGCAGTGTTTGGTGGCAGTGTCCTGTGGTTGCTGTAAGAGCTCCACAAACTCAGTGGCTTCAAACATTTACTAGGTTGCAGTTCTGGGGGTCAGAGGTTAGCCTGTGTTCCTGCAGGAGGCGCCAGGGGAGAATGTTTCCTTGTCCTTTCCAGCTTCCCGAGGCGCCTAGGTCCTTTGACTTGTGGCCCCTTTCCTCCCTGTGCAAAGCCAGCAGCGCCGCGTCTTCCCAGCTGTCTCTGTGTCCCTCTGCTTTTGTTGTCACCTCAGTGTGAGTCCCGCTGTCTCCCTCCCATAGGGACCCTTCGGATCACATGGGGCCCACCCAGATCACCCAGGATAACCTCCCATCTCGAGGTCCTTAACCTGAGCATATCTGCAGAGTCTCTTTTGCCATGTAAGGTAGCACCCAGGTTCCTTAAATCTGGGCATTAGGATGTGATATTCTTGGGGGGAGGCATTATTCAGTCTACAATCTGGCGTGCATTGCAGGGCGGGCGGGTTGGAAATGGTTGAGGAGGCCTTTCTGAGGAGGTGATTTGACCAGATCTGTGTAGAGAAGGAGGGTCTGGGACACAGTCCAGGTCTGAGGAAGAACAGGAACCGTGAGCGAATGTTGGGGTTGTGGGCTGGTGGGAACGGTGAGGTGAGCTTCCCATAGACACAAGGCGCTTTCCTTCCCTCCCAAGGCCAGGCCGAGGGAGGTTTCTGGACTTCATTTAGACCCAGACTTCCTCCCCGGATCCACGGATCCACGGGAGAGGGCTCCGTTGGGAGTCACGATCCGTTCCCTCCCACAGCTGCAGTCCTGCTCGCAAGAACCAGCCACTCTTGGTGGCCCGCTGCTGTTCTGGGCGGTGGGAAACGGAATTCACGAGGGAAAAGGCATCTGAGCCAGCTGGCCAGGGTTTGGGTGGCCCATAAACCCCGGTCACACAGCCTTGCGCACGTTCACTCCCCCGGGAGCCTTCCCTTGTCTGTTCTTAGGGTGCAGAGGGCCCCTGAGTCTCCTGGGAAGGAAGGAGGGGCCAGAGTGAGGAAACTGCTGGTGAAAGGGGCCCAGAGCCAGCCCCTCTCGGGGGTCCTCCTGGGGAAAGCCTGGGGTGTCTGAAAGGTGGCTCCTGCCGGGGTGACCTCACTCAGCTCTGCCCAGGGAGCGCTGTGGGGAGAAGTGCCTGAGTGGGGGGCAGTGGGAACACGCAGGCAAGAGCCGGGCTTCTCGGGGGGCAGAGTTGGGGAGCAGCGTGGCGCGTGGCTGTGCCAGGCTGTGGGCATGAGCGCGGCGAGTGACGCCCAGCGGAGGTCTCTGGAGGCTCACATTGCTTCTGCCCTGGAAACGGTGTGACTTTTCTCTCCTGGTTCCTTCTGGCACCTTCTCTGAGGAGGTCCTGACCGTGGAGTGGGGGTGGTCCTGGGAGGCCAGAGGCTGTCCGGCTGCCTGAGTCGGGAGGAGCTTTAGAATGTCGCGGAGAGACACAAGGCAGCCCCGGAGGAAGGACTCGGCCCGTGTGACCTCCTTCCCTTTCCCCCGCGTTGGCCCGTGGACTTTGGAGCGGTTGCCTTTTGGGGGAACCCCCTCGCTCCTTTCCTGCCTGCCTCCGGAGCAGGCGTGGTGTGTCCTGCTTCCACTTCTTGGGTGTGGGGTGAGAGGATGACATCAGCTTCCTCCGCACCTGGGCCCAGCCTCCCTGGTCGGGAATGTGTTCTGGGGCGCCTCCAGAGCGCCGGCCTGCTCGGAGGGTCCAGCAGCAGCGCCCCTTCTTCCCCCTCTCCTGCCTGCTCAGCCCACTGACGGGGAGAGAGGGCCAGCAGGGAGTGTTGCTGAGTCCTGGGGATTAAGCAGAGGCTCTCCAGAAGGTGGGTGCCCCTATGAGACCATTTTTTCTGAAGTTGGTTGGGGGGAGCTGTGTCCTGTTGCCTCAGTGACAAGAGCCCTACGGACAGAACATGGGGGGAGGAGGGGCTATTGTGGATTTTGGGTGGTGTCATTTTCTTATCGGAGGCAGGGGTATGGGTCCGATGGGGGGCATGGCGCCGAGGCACAGTGGGGAGAAGGATGGGGACTTGACTTGCAGCTGTGTGGGAATCCTAGGGGCCTGCCTCTTGCCTGCCTCCTGGCTGGGGATGTTCAGGGAACAGTGGTTGGCAAACTGCGGCTCGCGAGCCACATTCGGCTCTTTGGCCCCTTGAGTGTGGCTCTTCCACAAAAGACCACGTGCGGGCGCGCACATACAGTGCGATTGAAACTTTGTGGCCCGTGCGCAGAAGTCGGTTTTCAGCTCTCAAAAGAAATTGCAATCGTTGTACTGTTGATATTGGCTCTGTTGACTAATGGGTTTGCCGACCACTGTTCAGGGAAGATCCTCTGGAGGCAGATGACCTTACAGGTGTAGCTGATATTTAGATTTAGAGAAAGTTTAAACAAACAAACAAGCAAACAATCTGAAAAGAAAAAAAACTCCAAAACAGATCTCCCTTCCTCTCTTGCCCCCCAGGCTCTTGAAGGTGTTTGTCTGAGCAGCTCCTTGGGCCCTTCCCATCGGAGTCTGAGCATTGTCTTGTGCCCCAAAAGGTTGCAGGTTCGATTCCTGGTCAGGGCACCAAAAAAGAAAGGTCTTTGGTGACCTTGTCAAAGAGGCTTCACAGGCACGGGGTTTGGAATACGCCGTTTTCTAGAAGACCGACTTGCTGATTGGTGATTGACTGGATTGAATCATGTTGAGAGATGGGAGAGGTCACGGCTGGGGAACAGGTGGAGGAATTGGAGACCTGGAGTCATGGGAGGCAGTGGCCGCGGGCATCTGGCTGCTGGCTGCCTGTCGCCTCCTCCGGTCTTCCACTTCTCCAGCAGACAGTGTCTTCAAGATGAGCTTGAAGACCTGAGTTCTCATCTTGGCTTTGGGGTGACTCTTACAATATGAGGTGATGCTCAGAAGGAGAAAAGCTTGGCTCTGCCCAGGGGCATGCGTGCAGCTCCTCTCCGTGAGCCTGAAGTACACAGAGTCCTGGTTGGGAACAGGCATTTAGGACCAGGTTGCACTCAAATGGAGTGCGATGTCTCTTTTATGTCACTGTCGAGTGGTGTCTCCTCACAGTCCGCACCGGACTGAGCCTTGTTTGCCCTCGTGGCCCCCTTCAGCCTTCACCTCTCCCGTTCTCTACATTCTTTCCAAGTCCTCCTACGCAGGAGAGCGCGCCTTGTGATCCTGGGTCTCCTGGTCACTGCCCAGCTTTCCGCATCATCCAAGGAATTTACAGTCTGACCTCACGACCACATGCGTTTCCCCTTCTCCATGACCTGCCATCCTTGGCCCTGGAATCTGTAGTTTACTGTGGTGTTCGAACAGGAGGGTAAAATGGTCACATAGTAGCAGGTCTAGGAATAGCCATAAGGAATCTTAACACTCGGCCTTTTACCTCCATGGGGCCTTTGTGGGGTACATGAGTGTCAGGTTAAAAACCCCCATGGCTTATGCTGAGGTAAAGCCATGGCGCCCAGGGCTGTGACTAATCCTTTGCCTGTGGTCCTGGCTGGTATGAAATCCATGAGGGAGACAGGAGAGCATAAACACTGGAGCTGAGTTCAAATTCAGGCTCTACCACATGCTACTTCCGTGGCCTCAGTTTCTGCATCTGTAAAATGGGGATAATCTACCTCTAGAGTTTTTACGAGATGTAATTGGCTTGTTATGTCTATAGCGCTTAGAACGTTTTAGCTGTTCGGCCTGGCTTTAGTCCCAGGAGGATTTGGGCAGGGGCACTACTTTGAAAATGTGAGCATGGCTTGCAAGCAGATGGCTACGTTCAATCAGAGAAAGTTGCTTCAAGTAGGAAAGGCACTTTAGTTTCTGAGCTCCAAGTGTGCATGGGGTTCCGAAAGGGTGTCCTCAGAAGGCACCCTTTAGAGATAAATCTCCCTGAGAGAGAGAGAGAGAGAGAGAGAGAGAGAGAGAGAGAGAGAGTGTGTGTGTGTGTGTGTGTGTGTGTGTGTGTGTGTGTGTGTGTTGGGGGGCCGGGGGGGGTGGTGTTAGCGGTGGGGGGGTGGTGGTGGAGGGGACTGTGAGCTGGCCAGCTGTGAAATCCATTTGGGACTTGGGCCTT
The DNA here is from genome assembly GCF_951640355.1 of Cnephaeus nilssonii. NCBI lineage: Eukaryota > Metazoa > Chordata > Mammalia > Chiroptera > Vespertilionidae > Cnephaeus > Cnephaeus nilssonii. The sequence goes on from NC_137075.1 coordinate 79,955,427, forward strand.
TTCCGCTTAGCATCCCCCTAGGGGCTGACTGACCCCAGGTTGGATCTGGGAAAGGTCTTAGGCCACAAGTCCCTGCCCCATGGTTCCAGCTGGGACTGACGGGGGAGGGATCCTGCAGTGGCTTTGAGGACAGCAGAGTCCCGCAGGACTGGGGGTTAGGGCGGGACTGAGCATGGGTCTTCTTTGTGCTGGGATGACCTGGTAGTGCCCTGCGGCTGGTTCTGGGGAAAGGCCTGGCGGGCTCATTCTAAAGGCTCTTTGAAGAGGGAGGAGAGGCTGCAGTGCTGCATTCCCGAGGGGCTTCTCTCTGTGATGCTCTGTTCCACCCAGTGATCCTGTTAATTAACCTCCTTTTGTTGCGCCTGAAGGGAGGGAGGATGCAGGCTTACCCCAGTGCTGCCACTTGTCCTCATCTGCAAAATGGGAGGCTCACCGGAGCAAAGCACCCCAGCTGAGATGCACGGCGACAGAGCCCTGTGCTTGGGAGGGCCTTTGCTCCTCGCTGGGCTAGCATGGGTGGCAAGTAGGTCTCCATGCTCCTCACTTAGCTCCGTAGAAGCACCATTTGTTCATCATTTGCCAGATTGCCCATAAGTTCCCCGCCCTTAGGTCACTTACAGTCTAGGATAGAGGGTCTGAAACTACTCAGAGTCCCGAGCAGGGAGTGCTAGAGTAGGTGTAACTCTGGGTGCTGAAGGCTTATGCAGAAGGTGCCCCAGGTTTGCCTTCTGGGGCGGTTTCTAGGGGCAGGTGGTGGTCAGGCTTCTCTGCTCTGAACCTGAGGGTTGGATATAAGTGACGCTGGTTGGGGCCAGTAAGTATGTCATGGGATGGGTGGGGAGGAAATAATGTCCAAGCATAGAGAACATTCACAAAAGCCAGAGCCTGGGGTGTTGGCATAGGTTGGGGCAGAGGCACAGAAAACCAGGGGGCAAAGTCATAGTTATTGGAGTGATGGCAACTTCTAGATCCTTCTCCTCACAGCTGTAGTCAGTGATCTGGTAGCTTCTGAGACCTAGAACTAGGGGCGGAAGGGATGCTCTGGAACCTTTTCCTGCGGAAACCGCAATCAGGTGTACTTCCTGGAAGGGGTGTTGGTGAGCGCTGGTCCTCTGGGGTGGAGGTGGAGTGTCTGTCCCTCTCCAAGGCCACAGCCCTTCCTCTGATTTGCTGCTTCGGGCAGGCCTACCTGTGAGTCCACCACCACCTGCTCAGGGAATAAAGTCCACACCCGAGGCTGTGTTTGCCTCATCTGGGAGCAGCTTCCTGCTGGCGGTGCTGCTCTGGCTGAGCTGAGCTGAGCTGGGGGAGTGTAGGGAGACTCACCGGTGGCTCAGCCCTGGGGAATTTCCTGTCCCTGGGAGCCAGGGTGAGTCAGGGGCTTGTACCAGGTTCTGGGCATGGGGTCAGGGGTCATGTGGGCTCAGCCTTGGTGCCATCTCCTCTGCCTTCTCTGTCAGTATCCGGAAGTTTTCAGGTTCATGGTGCAGTCACTGGTGCCCCAATTTTGGAACCTCGGGGAGACCGGTACCCTCTGGCGTGCATGTCCTCGTAGCTTTTAAGAGCCAGGTCTTTGCCTGCCTTTGTCCGGTGACCCCAGCACAGGCCCTGACAGGTGGGCACTTGGGAAGTGCTTTTTGACAACTACCGTTAGCATCACTGTTTTGACAGTTTATGGAGCCCTTGCCCTGTGCCAGGTGCTGAGAGCCTGGAGGACACAACACTTGGGCAGATGGTGAGGAGCTGAGGCCCCGAGAGGCTAGGTGCTTGGGATTCCCTCAGAAGTCAACGCGCGCCCCCCCCCCCCCCCCCATGGCTCTGGCCGAGGTGTCGTCTCTGCTCTCCTGGGGTTTCCGAGCCCTTGTTGTCCGGGTGTGGTCCACCTGTCTTCTACCCTCGAAGGGTGGAGGTGGAGCTGTTGGAGTCGGGAAGGAATGTTATTGGGCATCCTTGTAGATGCTTATAGGGTCTGGGGGAAGGGACTTCCTGGAGATTCCAAGTTGCTGGGTTTTTTTAAATGTTTTTATTGATTTCAGAGAGGAAGGGAGAGAGAGAGAGAGAGAGATAGAAACATCAGTGATGAGAGGAAATCATTGATCAGCTGCCTCCTGCACACCCCCTACTGGGGATCAAGCCGGCAACCTGGGCATGTGCCCTTGACCGGAATCGAACCCGGGACCCTTCAGTCCGCAGGCTGATGCTCTATCTGGCTAGGGCTAGTTGCTGTTTTTAAAATTGTGGTTAAAACTGTTCATAAGATAAGGTAATTTTTGCATTTTAACCATTTTTAAGTGGCATTAAGTCCATTCATATTGTCGTGCGCGTCCATCACCTCCAATCCACTCACAGGACTTTTTATTATCTTGCGAAACGGAAACTCTGTATCCATTGAACAACCACTGCCCCGGCCCGCCCCCTCCCACCCCGGCAGCCCCCCTGCTACTTTCTGTTTCTCTGGGGACTCGGAGTTTGACCCTTTGTCTGCCCTGCCCAGAATCTCCCCGGAGTGCCCTCGCCAGGCAGCGATGCCAGGATGCCGGTCTCTGCCTCCCTCCACCAGGACGGCAGCCAGGAGCGGCCCGTGAGCCTGACCTCCACCGCGTCCTCGTCAGGCTCCTCCCGGGACAGCCGAGGCGCCATGGAGGAGCCCAGCGGCCCTGAGGCCTTCACCAAGAACGGGGCAGGCTCCCCGCGGGGCAGGCACCCCCCCAACAGCAACAACAACTCCAGCAGCCGGCCCAACAAGAAGGGACCCCTGTCCCCGTTCAACAGCCGGGCAGCCGCGGCGCCTGCGCACAAGCTCAGCTACTTGGGCCGGGTGGTGCGGGAGATCGTGGAGACGGAGCGCATGTACGTGCAGGACCTGCGCAGCATCGTGGAGGTAAGGGGAGGGGGCGCCCGCCGCCTCCGCTCGGGCTGGCCTTGCAGCCCAGCTCTGGCGCATACACCTACCGCCACCCGGAAGGACGGTTCTCCCCGTGACGCGTTTGTCCTGGAGGTCTGCTCCCCCTGGACAGGTGGGGAAGCTGCTGACGGCTCACACTGCCGTGGGACTCTGGGTCAGACCAGTGGCTCCGCCAGCAGAACCTGCTGTGGGTCCCCAGGGAGTAGATGCCCTTGACCAGGAGGGAAGGGACTCCTGTGCTCAGTGGAGACTGACTCTGGACCCCGCCTGTCTGCTCCTGGATCCCTGCTCTGTGGTTCCCTAGCTGTGGGGTCTCAGGCACTGGGGTAGCCCCGGGGGTCCCTCGTTTGGAAAATGAAGATCGATGCAGGTGGGGTGTTCACGCTGTGCCGGGCGCGCAGGAGGAGGTGGCTGCCGCTGCGCGGGGAGGTGTGTCGGTTTCCCACGGCTGCTGTAACAAATGACCACGGACCCGGCGGCTTAAGACGCAGCCATTGCTTGACTCGGTGCGGGAGGCCAGGAGTTAGAAACCAAGATGTTGGTAGGGGAGTTCCTTCCGGCGGCTCTGAGGGAGACGCTCCTTCCTGCTCCTGGTGGTTGCCGGCCTTCCTCCTGCCTTGGCCTGTAGCTGCATCGCCGCCATCTCTGTCTCTCTCTCCACGTTGCCTTCTCCTCCGCCTCTGTGGTTCTCTCTTATAAGGACACTAGTCATTGGACTTAGGACCCACCCTAAATCCAGAGGGATACCATCTTGAGATCCTTAACTAGTTGCATCTGCAAGAACCCTGTTTCCAGATAGGTTCACATTCTGAAGTTCCATGTGGATATTAACTTTTGGGTGGAACCATCCCACCTAGTGTAGTCGGTGATGTCTGTGAAACCGCGCTGGCGCTGTAAAATGGGGCACGGACATGAGGTGTGGCCGGGGGGTCGGGATTGGGCCGGGAGGGGCTGGGCTCTGATGCCTCTCTCCGTGCAGGACTACCTCCTGAAGATCATCGACACCCCCGGGCTGCTGCAGCCAGAACAAGTCAGCGCCCTCTTTGGGAACATAGAAAGCATCTATGCACTGAACAGGTATGAGTGGGTCTGACGTACGCCTGGTTCTGCCTGTGAGGCCCATCTCGGGCCTAGAGAGGCATCCTGGATGTCCTGGGTGTTGTGGGCAGTGGCGTGTGGGCCCAGGGCCTGATCTCTGAGGATGGGGGAGGATGGTCCATCCCTATACAGAAGTATAGTAGCTCCCTGCAGGGGAGAGGACCTGTGGGACCACGTGCCCTGGGGCCTTGTGCTTGTTGGGTTCAGCCTGGGCCACGCCCCCTCTGGACAGCTAGACCCTTGCCCTGATACGCTCCCCTCTAGCTCTCTGTGGCCCCTTTGTCCCTCTCATTTTTGTCTCCCACTTGCACATCTCTTAGTTTCTTCTCCATCTTCGTACCCCATGGGAAGTCAGGGCTCCCTAGAGGTGATCTGACCCTTTGCAGGGGTGGGGAACGTCCGGCCTGTGGTCTGTATAAGGCCCGAGAAATTATTTGGCCTGGCCCTGCCAAGGCATTAGGGGTGAGTTAATTAAATGTTTGACCAAGTATAGCAGGCTAATTTTATTTATTTATTTTAATATGTTTTTATTGATTTCAGAGAGGAAGGGAGAAGGGGAGAGAAACATCAGTGATGAGAATCATTGATCGGCTGCCTCCTGCACGCCCCCTACTGGGGATGGAGCCCGAAACCCGGGCATGTGCCCTCGACCAGAATCGAACCTGGGACCCTTCAGTCCAAAGGCCCACGCTCTATCCACTGAGCCACACCAGCTAGGGCATAGCAGGCTAATTTTAAAGTTGATAAATTTGTATGACCCACAGATGATGTTATAAATATCCAAAAGGTCCTGGGCAGAAAAAGGTTCCCCACCCCTGCTTTACGGGAATGCACAGGTCAGGCAGGACGGGGTGGGAGGCTGAACAAGGCCCGGTGAGGGCTGCTTCAGGGCAGAGGGCTCCTTGAGGATCCAGAGTGTGCCGCCTGGGCCCCAGATGCCCCAGGGGAAGGGCACTGGTCAGGAGGAGCAGAGCTTGCGGGGACAGTGTTGGCAGTTCAGGAGGCACCTTACCCCAGGCCCTGGGCAGGGAGACTCCCTGCTGTGCCAGCTGGAGGAGTCTGGGAGGGAGACCTGGGCGGGATTGTGGGGGATTGGGAAGAGGGGTGAGCCCAGGGGGAAGGGGCAGGGGAAGCACCCTCTCCAGGGTTTCCTATAGAACAAGGGGTGCTGGGACTCACCCTGTCTCTCTCCTTTTGAACTGGGGGCCTCGGTTCTTTTACGAGTCCCCCCTCCCTTCCTTCTCCTTTAATCTCTGCTTTTGTGTATTTGACTCCTCCTGCCTGCAGAGGAGCCGTGTCCTCTCCCGAGGTGGGTACTGTTGTCCCTTCTTCCTCTTGCTGAGCATGTGGGTGTCCCTTGCTCCCCATCGTTGCAGTGTTGCTGGATGCTTTCTTGGTTGCTGCCCCGGGCAGGGCTCACTTTGAGGGCGGAAGCCCTGACTCCGGCATGGCTCCGGGCTGGCTATGTGTCTGGGCAGGAGGCTGGGGAGGGGCATGGTGTGTTGGTGGATGTGGAGGCTGCGAGTGGTCCGGGGGTCTGATGACCACTCTCCCCCACCCAGCCAGCTACTCAGAGACCTGGACAACTGCAATAGCGACCCTGTGGCTGTGGCCAGCTGCTTTGTGGAAAGGGTAAGAAGGGCGGGGTGCTTGCCTCTTGTCCTCTTCTGCTGGGGGCTCGGTGGGACAGGGACTCCCACCTTCTTGGGTGGCCCTCTCCAGGGGAAGTGCCAGGTGTCCTGTCTGGAATGGGGAGGGTGTTCTTGGGTGGAGCCCAGGGTCGCTGGTGGATGGCATGTCCCAGGCAGGGGGGTTCAAAGATGGGTCTGCCGAGTTGCTCTGGGGCCAGGGGCAGGTCTTGGGCACACCTGGGTTTACAGTCCAATGGGAGTTTCCCTGAAGTCACTCTTTTTGGTTTCTCCGTAGAGTCAAGAGTTTGATATCTACACCCAGTATTGCAACAACTACCCCAAGTGAGTCATTGGGGTGGAGAGGGGTGGCTGACCCATTTGGCGAGTCTGGGGCACCCCAACCTCCCATCCAGGCCTTCCCCGGTGGTGACCGCCCCTTCCCCACTCCAGCTCAGTGGCCGCCCTGACGGAGTGCATGCGGGACAAGCAGCAGGCCAAGTTCTTCCGGGACCGGCAGGCGCTGCTGCAGCACTCGCTGCCCTTGGGCTCCTACCTGCTGAAGCCAGTCCAGCGCATCCTCAAGTACCACCTGCTGCTCCAGGTAACCCAGGGCCCTGAGTGCGGGGCGGCTGGGGGGGGGAGCAGGACCCTTGAGTCTGTGGGCTGCCTAAGCCCCTGTGTCTCGCGCAGGAAATTGCCAAACACTTTGACGAAGAAGAGGACGGCTTCGAGGTGGTGGAGGACGCCATTGACACCATGACCTGCGTGGCCTGGTACATCAACGACATGAAGAGGAGGCATGAGCACGCGGTCCGGCTCCAGGTGCTCCGGGCTGGTGACTGCGGGAACATGCAAGGGCGGTCGGGGGTGGGGGGGGCGTGGGGCCGCCCTGCTGGGGTGAGCTGAGGGGTGGTGTCCGTGTGGGGCAGGCTCCTCTAGGGGACCCAGGAGCTGGTTGGGTTTTCAGGAGCTTCTTGGGGTCCCCTGGGGTCCCCAGGAAGGTCATGAGAAGCCTGACCCTTGGGGTGGGGGCTTCTGGGCTGCAGGAGATCCAGTCGCTGCTCATCAACTGGAAGGGGCCCGACCTGACCATCTACGGGGAGCTGGTCCTGGAGGGCACGTTCCGCCTGCACCGCGTGCGGAACGAGAAGACCTTCTTCCTCTTCGACAAAGCGCTGCTCATCACCAAGAAGCGGGGCGACCACTTTGTCTACAAGGGTCACATCCCGGTAACCAGGCTGCCACCATATCCCCTCTGTCCCCTTTCCTCCTCACGGTCTTCACCCTCTTCATCGGCCCCGAGTCAGTGTGGACGCAGCTCCATCCTTCTGCGATGACCCTCCCTCCCCCGCGGATCTCGAGGGACGGGGGCCCCAGGTCAGCTCCCCTTTCCCCTTCCTTGTCCTTGACTGCCCTCCCCCTCCTCCCCAGTGCTCCTCCCTGATGCTGATCGAAAGCACCAGAGACTCCCTGTGCTTCACCGTCACCCACTACAAGCACAGCAAGCAGCAGTACAGCATCCAGGTGAGGGGCGGGCCGGGGGCAGGCCCACCTCCTCCTCTCGCTTAGCTGCAGGGGTCCTTGTGGGCATCTCTCAGGCCCGAGCAGAGGCCCTCTTCCCACGTCCGCGCTGCTCGGCTGGAGCACGCCCACGTCGGCTGGAGCATGCCCACGTCGTGTGCCGTTGGGCCCGTGATGACCCCTGGCTCCCTCTCTCGCCTCCTCCCAGGCCAAATCCGTGCAGGAGAAGCGGAACTGGACTCACCACATCAAGAGGCTCATCCTGGAGAACCACCACACCACCATCCCCCAGAAGGTGCGCTCCCGGGCGCCCACCCCCAGCTCCTGAGGGGGTGCGGGGAGCGGGTGTCCTCCAGAGCCAGCTGTGGGGTTCATAAGGGCCCACCCTCTGGACACTGGCTCCACTGAGCAGCGGGGGTCAGTTCAGCGGATGCCCGGGGCCTCACAGAGCACCGTGGGGGGTCCTCGCTCACCGAGTGGGGGCGTGCGGCGGGGGATGCACGGCACGTGGCAGGGCCATAACCAGGTGGGTTTCTCCTCTCCAGGCCAAGGAAGCAATCTTGGAAATGGATTCCTATTGTGAGTGACCCTTTCTGCTGCTCTGTCCCTAGCGGCACGCCTTCCTCGGTCAGGCTGTGTCCCGGGGAAGCTTGGCCCGACCCAGATTCCAGGGGGCGGGGAGGGCCGGCGGCCCCTTGTGTCGGGGCCCGGGGTCTCCTGTGAGCCGAGGCACAGGGCACCGCGGACGGGCGGACTCCGTGCCGATGCGCCGGGTGGAAGTGGATGGAAGGTGCGACGGGGGGAGCCCTGGAGGCTTCTGGCCCCTGGAGTGGGGTGGCAGCAGAGGGTGGTCGGCTACGGTCAGAGCCTAGGCCAAGGCTGATCGCGTCCCAGAGGCCTGATTGTCTCTTCCGGGTGCAGATCCCAACCGGTACCGCTACAGCCCAGAGCGCCTGAAGAAGGCCTGGTCCTCCCAGGATGAGGTGTCCACCCACGTGCGCCAGGGCCGCCGGCAGTCTGGTAAGGGGAGGGCTGTGTGGGCAGAGGCACCTTCACGGGACCGATTGCAGCAGCCTTTGGGGCTGGCTCTCACCTCCAGAAATCCTGGGCAGGGTGGCGGGGGTGTGTGTGCTGGGCATCCTCTCTCTGTGCTGCCCTCCCCCGGGCACCTTTGGGCAGCCCACCTTTTCCAAGGCCCTAGGCATGCTGGTCGCTCAGGCCTTGGCAGCCTTCTTCGCTCCCCGGCCCCGGGAACCTCCCCCTTCACCGCTCCGGGGAGTCGGCCGGGAGTAACGCGGCTTCACGGGTGGGCCCCGGCCCAGCTGCGGGGGAGCAGAGGCAGGGCGTGGGGAAAACAAGCCCGACTTCGAGTGGCATCGACTCCAGACGGGAAATATTTGCTTTGGGCCTCGGGGGAAAGTTCCGTCTTCCTCTCCTGGGTTTTCCGTGACGGGGCTCGCTGCTGTGTGCTTGGAGTTTCTGGAGTGAATCGTCTATTGAGAAGGAGAAGACCTCGCTTTGATCCTTAGCTCTCCCGGTGTTTTCCACGTCAGCTTTCACTCGCCCTTCCGTGTGAGGCCGAGGGACCCATCGGCTTCTGTCGGCACTGCCAAACTCTCTCTCCCTGGAGAGAGAGACTCGGGTGAGACTGGGAGCAGTGTCCTGGCTTGGATCTCCACAGTGCATTGGGCTTTGACTGGCCACGGCCCACGAGTCCCTTGAATAACTGTGGATTGGTGCGTGAACCGCGTGATCTCGGAAAGCTGTTGTGGTTTCATTTTGCTTGGTATTGCTCCCACTGGACCTGGAACCCTAGGCAAACCTGTCGTGGTGGCAGAATTTGGTGGTGCCATGTGTCCATATGTTGCAAGACCCACATTGGCGCCGTTAACTTTGTCAGGCTCTGGCCCTCTCTGTTTCCTCCCTTCCCTCTGTAATCCCCTTCCTGTCGCTCTAGCACCCCCCCCCGTAACCTGCCACAGCTTTGCATTGGAAGCTCTGGCACAGGGACGTGTTCGGTGAGTGGCCGTGGTGGTGGCCGTCGTTAAGTCTACCTGTCGCATCCACACTGCAGCTGTCAGGGCAGCGGGAAATGAGCCGTTTTAGAGCCTAAGTCTCCACGTGGCTGAGAGTTGCGCTTGGAAACTCGAAAAGAGCTGGGTATCGTTTGTGTGCTTGTTTTGGGGCTTTCGCTTTCACCATTACGAAAGAGGCGTCTTTCTAAAAACATGCTTCATACTCTGGAGCCTTTAACATAGAGGATGCTGGCCAGAGTTGAACTTCTCCCGCGGGAGGCGGGAAAGAGGCCGTGGTTGCCATAGAGACAGCCTCTGTTGTGTCCATCTTGACACTAACAAAGTGTTTGCTCTAATCTGTCTTCGGGTGCTTGCCTGCAGTATCCCTTCTCCCCCTTCAGTCTGTTAGAAATCAGTCTGTTGAACTTGTGAGGAGTGTGTGGAGCCGGCCAGGCCGTAGCTGAGCAGGGAGGATGGGAGGGCCTGCTCTCGGCCAGCTGCTCCGCCTGCCGCTGGGCCCTTCCTGCTTCCTCCTTCCAGGGAGCTGAGATGGGCAGATAAATAACGTTGATGGATAAGTAAGGTGCTACTGCCATTGTTGGTCACGTATTAAATATTCTTGATGATAAGCTCTAACAGGAAAAGGGTGCGTGTTTGATGGAAACGATTGGACGTTGACTGGTATTGTGCAGCTTGTGTGTGCACCTGCCCACACGCATCTCAGCAGACTTTCCTTCTGGTTGCAAGTGTATTGCGGGCCTCTCATGCAAGGCCAGCTGGGCAAGGACAGTGTGGGCTCCGGCCCAGGCTCTCTAGGGAGGTCCCTTGTGCCTGCCTGTCTCAGGTCTGTCCCCAGAAAGGCTGGCGTACAAGGTGGTGACCCACCAGCCTAATGCATGTGTTTTGTATCCTGTCCCCAGAGCCCGGTCAGCCCCTACACAGCCGGGCAACACTCCCCAGCCAGCAGCGAGGCTTCACGATGCCAGGCCTTACGGGCCGTAGAAAGTCGGGTGCGACCTCTGCTTTCCAGTGGGTGCTAGGAGAGGGCGTGGCCTGGGCTGCAGCTAAGGTGCTGGTGTGCTCATTGCGGGGAAGGTGGGGCTTGAGTGGAGCCATGGACCTCCAGAGATATGGCTAGAGAGATGCCTCGTTGGTCTGAAGGGGCGGTGCGGGGCGGTGGCTCCTTGGGTAAGCGGTGCTGATTCAGGGGGTTGGGGCGGTGCTGCTCTTGGGAGATGGCGGTCACAGCAGAGGCCCCAGGGCTGATGGGAGTGGCCCTGCCTCCTAAGGGACAGGTGTGAGGGCCGCCTCCTTTAGGCCCGAGGGCTGGGGGTTGGGAGCAAGCCCGGGTGGACTTTGAGCTGGTGATGGGCTGGTGGCGCTGTGGCTTGGGAGCCGGGCAGGCACAGCTGTTCCCAGGCTGCGCTGACTGCCCATCCGCTTTCCTCTGCAGAGCCAACCAAGCACCTGCTCAGGCAGCTCAGTGAGAAAGGTGAGTGTGAGGGGTGAGGAGCCATTCAGGTGAGCTGTAGGGTGGGGGCAGGAAGGTGACGTAGGTAACCATCTGGGTGGGGGTGTTGAGGACAGTTTAGAGGGGACTCTGTCTCTGTTCCTCCCTGGAAGTGGGCCGTTTGCCTGTTGCCCTCTGTGGAGGGGGGTTGAGCTCCCCCCCCCCCCCCGCCCCCATTCCTTTCACTGTCCTCGGGTAACAGCAGGAGCAAGTGACCCTCACAGACCTGCACTGCTCTGCACCCCCACCCCGCCCCCGCTCCGTTCTGTCAGTCATTCCTTTGGAAGGTGAGGGTTTGGGGAATAGGAGCCCCAGAGAGGTCTACTCGGCCTCTGGCTCCATAAAGAGGCTCTTTCTCCTGTCCACCCATCCCCTCTCCCTCCCCTCGCCATGTGCTGGGACTCTGTGGTGGTGGCAGCAACCAGAGCGGCCAGAGCAGCAGGAATGAAGGTAAGGCTGTGGGCAGGGGCCTGGCTGGGTCGAGCGGGGTGGGACTGCCCAGGTCAGCCCCTGGCCCCTTCAGCTCTCATCGTCTCCATTCATTTGACAAATACCTACCAAGCACCTCCTATGCACCAGGCTCTGTCATGAGGGTCACAGAACTGAATGAGCCATGGCCCATGCCCCAGGGACCCTTCTGTACCCTTTCCCGGAAAGACACCCTGGTGGTGGCCAGCCCAGCCTGGATCCTCTCTCCTTCTTTCCTCTCTCTCGGGCAGGCAGGCCTCTCTGGGTCTTGAGTTCCTAACCAGGCCCCATTCCTAGCTTTCCCAGGTCCCAGCTTCCTACCATGAGAAACCTGCCCCTCCCCCATCTCCCCACCCCACCCCACCCCCTCTCCCCCTCTGGTCCTCTCTGGGCTCCAGTGGAGACCAGTGGTTGGTATCTAGATGTGGGTTTATGTATGAAGCCTCCTCACCCCCAGCCACTGGCAGGAGGAGGGGTGTTGTGTTGCCCAGGGCTGGTCACCAGGGGTCTTTGCTCTGAACAGCATGCGGGCAGCGCTGGCGCTCTCCTGGACTGTGGGCAGCCCTCCCGTACTCGGGGCCTGCAGCCGGAGCCTGAAGGGGCTGCCCGGGAGGAGCAGGAGCAGGAGGAGGAGGAGGAGGTGGTGGAGGAGGACGAGGAGGAGGAGCAGGCGTTTCAGGTCACTCTGGAGGACCTGGCAGGGCATGAAGGCAGCAACAAGGGGTCTGGGCCAGAGCCCCCAGGCTCAGAGGAAGAGGAGGAGGAGGAGGAGGAGGAGGAGAGCCTGGCAGTGGCGGAGCAGGTAGCCGACTTTGCCAGCTCCCTGCTGGCCGCCCTCCACTGCTGGCACTATCGGGCCAACGCTTTACTTTTCTCCCGGGGTGCTATGGTGAGGTGTCTCTTTGATCTCCCCTCCTCCTTGCATGTTCCCTGGCATGTGCAAGCCCGTGCCCATCCTAGAGTCCTCTCCCCTGCCCTCTCCACCCCTCTGTCCTTGTTCCTTGACTTCTGCCATCAGCACTTCTTAACCCCTCACTCACTGTCACGCCCTGGTGAGCCCCTGGCATGCACTGTTCCAGGCCTGGGCGGGGACTAGCATACCACCCAACGCGCATGACTAACGGGGCGGGGGTGGGGAAGGGGAGAAGGCAGCACACGGCAGGGCTGGAAGGGTCAGGAGGGTTGGGCTTTGCTGAGGCCGCATGCCTGGCAGGGACCAGTTCACGTTGACTCCGGAGTGGCTCTGGTCCTGGGCTGGCTCTCAGCAAAGCCCAGCCCCCCAGGCTCAGGAGGTGCTGCCGAGTTGGGATGCAGAAGGGACCGGCTCCCAGTTGTCCCGGGACCTGACGACTGCCCTCTTGCTGCAGGGGAAGGGGCGTAGGGAGTCTGAAGGCCCCAAGAGCTGCAGGCGGCCCAGCGGCCGGTCTCCCACCCGTGCTGAGAAGCGCATGAGCTTCGAGTCCATTTCTTCCTTTCCCGAGGTGAGTGGCCGGCAGGCGGGAGGGGCTGGTGCAGAGGTGTCTGGAGCCAGACCTGACCTCCGGGTCTGCAGGCGGGGCTTTCAGGCAGGGGCTCTCCCCTAGGGCCCATGGGGACAGGACTCCGCCCCTTCAGGAAGCCTGTCTGGTCTGTGGTGCCGGGCTTGGTGAGCAGACTGCCCCTTCCCGTGACTCAGAAAAGGTGCCCGTGCCTCGGGCAGATGTGGTCCCTTGCCCAGCGGCACAGTCAGTAGAAGTGACCCGATTTTGGATCCCCTTGGCCAGGCCTCCTTGTGTAGGGCATACGGCCCCGCCCCTGCCAGGGGCCCAGCCATTTAAATCATACCTGTGCCCACCCGGGCGACAGGGTAGCATATTGACGTCCACTCGGTAGGTACCTCCTCCTACATGTCGGATGTTTATTTCCTCTGTCTGTCCCCTGCGACAGCTAAGGAAGGTTGGGTGATGTGCCTGGCATGGCGGGGCCACGCTGAGACCAGACGGGGGTCTGTGACTCAGAAGCCCACGCTCTTTCCCGCCACCCCATGCCGCCTGGGGGTTGTCTAGAATGGAGTCCTTAGCTTCCCCTAAGTTATAAAAATTTGTTCATGAGGCCTAGACCCCGGGGTGGGCCTCACCTGGATGACATTGGATGAGAGCCTAGAGTGGTCCTGTCCACTGATAATACGATGCTAGCCACACATGTCATTTTATTATTTTTTTAAAATACGTTTTTATTGATTTTATAGCGAGCAAGGGGGAGAGAGGGAGGGAGGGAGGGAGGGAGGGAGGGAGAGAGAGAGAGAGAGAGAGAGAGAGAGAGAGAAACATCAGTTGGCTGCCTCCCTTACAGACCCTGACCAGGGACTGAACCCGCAACCCGGGCATGTGCCCAGATTGGGAATTGAACTGGCAACTTTTTGGTGCACGGGACAATGCTCAACCAACTGAGCCACACTGGCCAGGGCCACATGTGTAATTTTAAGTGGTCTAGTAATCACATTAAAAAATCATTTAACTGCCCTGGCTGGGTAGCTCAATTGTGTTTCTCTCTCCCTCTCCCTCTCTCTCCCTCCCTCCCTCTCCCTTTCTGTCTCCCTCCCACTCTTCCTCTCTTTCCCTCTTCCTCTTTTTCTAAAATCAATTTACAAATATCATTTAATCCAACATGTCCAAACTATTGATCATTTCAATATGTAATCAATATAAAAAGCTATTGAGATGCTTTATGTTTTCTTTGTATGAAGTTTTGGCAGTCTTGGGGTGTATTTTACCTTTATAGCTGTTTTCAGTTTGGATTGGCCACATTGCAGGTGCTTGAAGGCACATGGGGCTGGTGGCTACTCTCGCTGGACAGTGCGGGCCTAGGTCTCAGGCTCTGCTCTGCAGATTCTGGACTGGATCACTTCCTCAGACTACAGAGTGTTTGCTCTTAACGTCTCCCTACAGACTCACTGGAAAGCTGCCTGTTCTAGCCAGTTTTGTGGTTCCGATGACCTACAAGGTTTATCAAATTTCCTTCCTTCCTTTCCCGCTGGGCATATGCAGAGTCATCCACAGGAGCCACATTCCCGTCTTGCCCTCTGGCAGGATTCCGGCATGTGGCCCTGTTGCCCGCTGGACCCTGAGCTGCACGAGAGGCCCTGGCCCCTCAGGGAAGTAGGAGTGGCCTCTCGTGTTGCTCAGGCCTGGGTTTGCACCCAGGACAACTCCGTGTGGGGAGCTCCAGGGCTCAGGGAGCTGCTTCATTGGGCAGCGCGTGCTGGCTCCATCGGTCAGGCTGCTCAAAGACAGGCTGCACAGAGGCTCCCCGCTTTCCCCGTCTGTACTCCTAGACTTTTCCTTGGCTTTGAGGACAGGGGCCCAGCACCCCAGCCACAGGGTCACTAGGAACAGCCCCACGTGCCGCTCCCTCAGGACCTGTTGCCCTTTCAGTCCTAAACCCGCAGCCCCCGGCACTAGGCTTTGAGCAGGTCGCACTATCCCCTCATCCCCGTGTCTCATGTGAGCTCTCGGTGCTGTCCCAGGTGGAGCCGGACCCCAAGCCTGGGGCAGAGCAGGAGGTGTTTGCTGCCGAGGAGGGTCCCAGCGCCGAGGAGCTGCCCTCGGACACAGAGTCTCGGGAAGTCCTGGAGACACAGCGTGATGCCCATCAGGAGCCGCTGGGGCTGGGCCACCCGGGTGACGTGGTGGACTTCGTAGTGGCCGAGAGCACCGAGGACATGAAGGCCTTGAGCAGCGAGGAGGAGGAGGAGGAGGAAGAAGAGGAGGAGGAGGTAGAAGAGGAGGAGGAGGAGGAGGAGGAGGAAGAGGAGGAGGAGGAAACGGGGGCTGCCCAGGAGCCCGAGAGCCTCCTGCCGCCCTCGGTGCTGGACCAGGCCAGTGTCATTGCTGAGCGGTTCGTCAGCAGCTTCTCCCGGCGGAGCAGCCTGGCCCTGGAGGACGGCAAGTCCGCTGGCTTCGCGACCCCGAGGCTGACCAGCCGGAGCAGCAGTGTGCTCAGCCTGGAGGGCAGCGAGAAGGCCGTGGCCCGCTGTGGCAGCACCACCGACGCCCTCAGCGCTCCGCTCCCCCCCGAAGTGGACCTCAGTGTAGGGGTGGCCACAGAGAGCGGCCCTTCTGTCAATGGGATGGAGCCCCCAGGCCCAGGCTGCTCAGCGGAGACCGACAGGTCCTCCTGCAAGAAGAAGGAGTCCATGCTCTCCACCCGGGACCGGCTGCTGCTGGACAAAATCAAGAGCTACTACGAGAACGCAGAGCACCATGACGCGGGCTTTAGCGTCCGGCGCCGGGAGAGCCTCTCCTACATCCCCAAAGGCCTGGTGAGAAACTCCGTCTCCAGGTTCAACAACCTTCCCAAGCAGGACCCGGAGCCGGTGGCCCCGTTGGGGCACAAGAGACAGGCGGGCTCCAGGCCGGCTTCCTGGGTCCTGTTTGACCTCCCGGGACCAGGCCCGGCGGGTGCAGGTGCTGGGGACCCAGCTCCTATCTCAGACGCTGAGTTCCGCCCATCTTCGGAAATTGTGAAGATCTGGGAGGGGATGGAGTCTTCCGGGGGGAGTCCTCAGAAGGGGCC
This sequence comes from Cnephaeus nilssonii, assembly GCF_951640355.1. Taxonomy (NCBI): domain Eukaryota; kingdom Metazoa; phylum Chordata; class Mammalia; order Chiroptera; family Vespertilionidae; genus Cnephaeus; species Cnephaeus nilssonii. Next base: position 79,971,129 of record NC_137075.1, read on the forward strand.
GGGCCAACGCCAGGCCAATGGCTTTGACCTGCACGAGCCGCTCTTCATCCTGGAGGAGCACGAGCTGGGAGCCATCACCGAAGAGTCAGTCGCTGCCTCCCCGGAGAGCGCCTCCCCAACCGGGCGGCCCAGCCCGGCCCACCTGGCCCGGGAGCTGAAGGAGCTGGTGAAGGAGCTGAGCAGCGGCTCCCAGGGAGAGCTGGCGGCCCCGTTGCACCCCTGCATAGTGCAGCTCTCCCACATGATGGACAGCCACCTGAGCGAGAGGGTCAAGAACAAGGTCTACCAGCTGGCCCGCCAGTACAGCCTCCGCATTAAGAGCAAAGTGGCGACGGCCAGGCCACCACTGCCGTGGGAAGACGCAGCACCCACCACCCCCCACCTGCAGGAGGAGGCGGGAAGGCCGTCGGGTGGCAAAGGTATGAGGGGGTTGGAGGTGGGCCCCTCCTACAAGGGTGGGGCAGAAGAGCATTTTAAGAGCCACTTGGCTTTTGGGGAAAAGTGACCCCTAAAGGACCTCTACCAAAGAGAGGGCTGGACCTCACCCTGAGGGCCGGGGAGAGCCCTGACACCTGGTCTAACGTCCCGAGGCCTGCGTGCTACCATGGGGGAGCCCTTCCTCTGTCCCCCCCGCCCTTCCTCAGCTCTCCCCCCGCCCTTCCTCTGCCCCCCCAGCCCTTCCTCTGCCCCCCAGCCCTTCCTCTGCCCTCCCCCAGCCCTTCCCCTGCCCCCCCAGCCCTTCCTCTGCCCCCCCAGCCCTTCCTCTGCTCCCCCAGCCCTTCCTCTGCTCCCCCAGCCCTTCCTCTGCCCCCCCAGTCCTTCCTCTGTCCCCCCAGCCCTTCCCCTGCCCCCCCAGCCCTTCCTCCGCCCCCCCAGCCCTTCCTCTGCCCTCCCCAGCCCTTCCTCTTCCTGTGCCCTCCCCAGCCCTTCCTCTGCCCTCCCCCAGCCCTTCCTCTGCCCTCCCCCAGCCCTTCCTCTGCCCCCCCAGCCCTTCCTCTGCCCCCCCCCAGCCCTTCCTCTGCCCTCCCCAGCCCTTCCTCTGCCCCCCCAGCCCTTCCTCTGCCCCCCCAGCCCTTCCTCTGCCCCCCCAGCCCTTCCTCTGCCCTCCCCCAGCCCTTCCTCTGCCCTCCCCCAGCCCTTCCTCTGCCCCCCCAGCCCTTCCTCTGCCCCCCCAGCCCTTCCTCTGCCCCCCCAGCCCTTCCTCTGCCCCCCAGCCCTTCCTCTGCCCTCCCCCAGCCCTTCCTCTGCCCCCCCAGCCCTTCCTCTGCCCCCCCAGCCCTTCCTCTGTCCCCCCCAGCCCTTCCTCTGCCCCCCCCCCCAGCCTTCCCGTGGAGCCAGGGCCTCTGGAGGAAATGTGGCCGTGCCCCCCCCCCCTTTTCTAGGAGAGCAGGAGTTCTCATCTTTCTTCCTTTGACTCTTGATCCCTTGTCCACTGCCTTTGCTTTATTCTTCCCGTTTCCCTTTGATAAAGGGGCTACGCATGGTAAATGAGATTTCTCTTGCGTCATCACACCCAGAGCCCCGCCAGCCAGCCTTGCCCAGCGTGTGCTGAAGGCAGTTCAGAGGCTGCACTTGCGCCCCCTCGGCCAGGGTTCACGCACCTCTCTCTCCCTCCACAGGCAGGAGGCGGCCGGTGCTGTCCCTCGACCAGGAGCAGCTGCTGGCCCAGGAGCACGGCCCGCCCAGGCCTTGCTCTGCCGGGGAGATGTCGCCGCGGCGCTTCTCCTTCAGCCCCCCTGCTGCCGCCTCGAGGACCACTTCCCCGGGCGCCCGGCCCTCCAGCCGAAGCCCCCTCAGCCCCTTGGACACTGAGACTTTCAACTGGCCCGACGTCCGCGAGCTCTGCTCCAAGTACGCCTCCCAGGACGAGGCGGCCCAGGCCAGGGGCGGCCGGCCCCGAGGCCTGCCCGTCAGCCGGAGCTGCTCGGTGCCCAACATGGTGGAGCCAGCGCCGTCGGGCAGGCTGGGCCGCTGCCGCAGCCTGAGGGCCAAGAGGGGCCGGGTGGGCCCGGAGGCCGCCCAGCCCCAGCCTCCCGGGGGGCTGCCCGACAGCTGGCCGGACGGAGAGGAGGCCCTGCACGTCACCGCAGACCTCGCCCTGGAGGACAACCGGCGGGTGATCGTCATGGAGAAGGGGCCCCTGCCCGGCCCCGCTGCAGGACCCAGCTCACCCGCAGCCGTGCGGGGGCAGGGCCAGGATCTGCAGGCGGCTGCAGAGAACTGGCCGAAGGAAGCGGGTCCCAGGGACCCAGTGGACCCGAGCCAGCAAGGCCGAGTGAGAAACCTGAGGGAGAAATTCCAGGCCTTGAACTCTGTAGGTTGACTCTTGAGTCGGGGAGGGAGGAGCTGGGGGATGGCTCCTTGCAGGAGTCTCACCCCGGGCCCTCCGAAAGGCCGCCGCCCCGGGAAGACTGCGCTGGTGTACTCAGTGTGGCCGCTTCCCTTGTGTATAGTTCTCTCTGATAAGAAGCCAAATATTTAAGCTCCCCTCTTCCCTGGGAGAGCACGCCCTGCTCAGGCCCCCGGCATCGGCTGGCCACTGCCAGACGGAGGAGGCGGGCGAAGGTGGCTGGAGAGGCTCTGCCCTGTAGCTGGGCCTTCCCTTAGCATCCGGGCGGGAACGAGGTCCGTAATTTATTGCTTTCCATTCTGTGGTGTGTTTGTGTGAGTGCGTGTTTTCTCTGTTGTTGGTTCCCCTCCCACGAAGAATGTAACGGACTCAGTTCAGGTACTTTTGTGGGTTGTCTTGCTGACCCTGTGGATGTCGCTAATGTATACACATTTCATTATTTGCCAATGGTGCAATAACCACTGCTGACCAACCCACCTGTGTGGCCTCTTGACTGGGCCTGGCTGGGGTGGGAGAGTGGATCTGGCAGGGGTGTCTGAGGGGAGGTGGGAGGTGGGACATGGGGGTGACTTATGGGGCCTGGCTGGGGTGGGAGAGTTGATCTGGCCAGGGGTGTCTTAGGGGAGGTGGGAGGTGGGACGTGAGGGTGACTTACGGGGCCTGGCTGGGGTGGGAGAGTTGATCTGGCCAGGGGTGTCTTAGGGGAGGTGGGAGGTGGGACGTGGGGGTGACTTACGGGGCCTGGCTGGGGTGGGAGAGTGGATCTGGCAGGGGTGTCTGAGGGGAGGTGGGACGTGGGGGTGACTTACGGGGCCTGGCTGGGGTGGGAGAGTGGATCTGGCAGGGTTGTTAGGGGAGGCAGGGCGTGGGGTTGTAGCTTTACGTTCACTCATCCACTGTCCATGCTCATGAGGCACAGGCACCAGGTACTCGTGGGGGCGGTTGGGGCAGCGGGATGTGTGGGAAGGGCCTGTTCTCGGCTGCTCTGCTCCCACTGACTTCTCTGTCCAGCCACAGCTTGGCACCCTGTCTTGGGGGCAGGGGTATCATGCCAGCCTTGAGCTCTTTTCCTCAAGGACCTAAGTTGGACTAAAGGAAGTGAGGGCGGGGGCGGGGAGTGAATGGAACACTTTTCCAGTCGGCACAAGTTCCCAGTGTCTGGTGCCTTTCCTCTCTCCCCTCATTCCCAGGAGACATCCTAGGAGGCGAGGATTCTGAACCTGGAGCCTAGAAATGTCTTCGGGGGCTTGGAACCCTGGGTGAGGAGTGCAGGTGCCTTTTTATGGGATGCATCCTTAGTCTTCATCTGTCCTCCAAGTGTCTTCGATTCAGAAAGGCTAAGAGTGCCTCCCTCTTTCTGGTTGGGTTTTCTGCCCTTGGTCCATGGTGGACCTGCCTTGTTCTGCCCTGTTCCTTCTGTCTGGGGCCTGGGAGTAGGGGGTTGTGGGCCCAGGTGGTAGAACTGCCCTCAGGGTCCCCACAGGTCTGCTGGTTCAGGGCCTCACGAGTCTTCTGACCTCGGGGGACAGACTCAATCTAAAGGTGGATGCGCAGAGTCTGCTGAAGTCAAAGGAAGCTGAGGCTGGCAGAGCCGACAGGCCAGAGATGCCCATGTTCTACCCGCTGCCGTGTTCTGTGGCCACTTCCTGTCACTGAGGAGAGGGCCAGCTTCTACCAGGCAAGCCTTGGGTCATGACATTGAGGACCCACAAGCCTAATGGAGCGAGAGTCAGGGGACCCAGGTATGGGTCCTAGCCCTGCCGTTCACGTAGCCGGGCCACCTGAACGCTTGCTTTTCCCTCATCTGTAAATTGAAGGAGATGGATGATTCGCTGCTTCTCAAACTCCCTGCCTCAGACGCTTCAGTGGGCGGGGCCTGGGACGTTGTAGTGAGTACTTTCCCTGGGAGATTCTTACACAAGCGTCTGGAAACCTTGGACCAGCTCAGTGGTTCTCACCGGCTGCCCATTAGAATCATCAGTGGAGCCTTTTGAAGAAATGGCTATGCCTACATCTCTGCTCCCCCTCCCTCCCCACCCCCCACCCCCAGGGCAGATGAGCTCCCTGTGGAGATGAACGGCAGGCGTGGCGATTCTGATGTCCAGCCAGAACCTCTGTCCTGAGCTCTGGGGAAAGGCCTGCAGCAGGCCCTCAGGTGGTCGGATGCATGGCCAAGTGAGCTTGAATCTGGGTCTCGGGTGAGGCTGGACGTGGGTGCTGGCGGAGTTGGCTGGTAAGACTCAGGGACAAGCCAGAGAGTCTGGCTTGGAAACGGCTGCCTCCTTCCTTGCTTGCTCAACCAGCCCTCCTTGGCCCAGGGCAAAGGGAAGCAAGGCTTGTCAAGTAAGAAATGGAGAGAAAGGTGGAGCATTATTGATTTATTAGAAAAACTAGTAAATGGGTTTCCTCTGTTTGGTGGAAGCACGTTTGAGCAGGTAGAGGACGAGGCCCAGTTGGCCCCAGGTTGCATGGTCTGTGCCCAACAGGGTTACAAAGTCCTCAGTAGCTGCCTCCTCCGCTGTGTCCTCCCTGAGCTTGCTTGTCCAAGGGACCAAGCCACGTGGCCCTTTGGCTCTCTGCCCCTCCCACTGAGGGGAGGAGGGGGTCCAGGACCAGCCTCCGGGACCCTTGTTGCCCTCCGCTAGGCGGGAAGTAAGTGGTGTGGATGGGAGCTGAGCCTCCGGCAGGCCTCCTGTGATGGGTGCTAGTGGGGGAGGGAAGCCCAAGAATCACCATCCCCCCTCAGCCAGAGTCCGTTGAGGCCAGGGGGTGAAGGGGCAGGAGGACCACCCGACCGTGCCCAGAGGGAGCTTCCTCTAAACTGCCCTGGGAGGAAGCCTGGTATGCTGGTGTGGACTGGAGCCGTGTCAACCTAGTTTGGGAATACTGTTAAAACACGGCAGAGTAGAAAATGTAAGGACAAAAAACAACACCACACCACCACAATTGCCTTGCCAGGGCACCAGGGGCTTAGCCCCCATGTGGCATTGTCTCCCAAGGCTGGGTGCCTGCACTGTCAGTCCAGTGGGTGGGGGGTCTTGGGGCCTGTGTGGTGTGGAAGGATGTGGGAGCTGGCACTAGACGGGCGGGTCGCATGCAGCTGGCTACCCTCGACCGTCCGGGGATCTGGTTGATTGGGTCCTAGTGCTTCCTTTGGGGCCCTTTCCTTCTTGGGACGGTGGGGTTGCTTGTTGGAGATTCCTCACCCAGGTGCTACTTTGGCACATGTGGAGGGGAGGGGGGGGCCTTGTCCCTGGGCGCCCTCAAGACTGGCCCGGGAAGCCGTGGAGGGAGACTTGCCACCACCTGCTCTCAGCAAGGAACGCGCGCTCTGCCCAGAGCAGGACGTGCCCTCCGATGTACCGGACGCCTTCTTTATTGCCGGGTGAGTGTAGTTACCTCCCTGCCTCCTGCCTCGGTTTCCCCAGGTGTAGAGAGAGGCGAGTGAGTGGTCTGTACTACGCTCCCTGGAGGTACAAAGAGGCTGCAGGGTAAGTGTACAGGGGCCAAATGAAGGCCCTGGCTACGGGGTGGGACCACCTGGTCCAGGGACGTCAGGCTCCACTGGAGAACCTCCCTCCCATGGTTCTTGTCCACTGAGGTCACCTTCACCTTGACATAGTGGCCTTGATCCCCGAGGTGTGCAGAGTTGTCCTGTAAGACTCAGGCTAAGTGCTAAGAGCTCCTGGGAAGGCCGGATGCCCATCCCCCGGGTTTCTACCTGGCCTCACCCACGGCCGGAGGAATCCGGCTCCTCCCCGTGGGGAGGGTGAGGGAAACAGCAGCGGCAGCTTACGGTCTCCCCAGGGGAAATGGGCCCTGCCGCCAGCTCCACCCCGCGGCGGGCCTGAGCCCCAGTGAAGACGCCGGGCTGCAGCTGCACTGCTTTCGAAGAGCGGCGGGGACATCCCTGTGGACCCAGCCCTCTTCCCTCTGGAAGCTGTCCCTGCGCGTCTAGGTGGCAGGGCCCTTTGGCTGTGCTTGGGGTGGGGTGACATTTGGTGACTTCTGCATCCATGTGACTCCCCCCAGACCCAAGGCCAGGACCTTCAGAGAAGCCGAGCAAGAGGTGCCCCACCCTCATGGCTCTGGCCCCAGCATCTGTCCAGCTGTCCCTGGGTTGGGTGGTGAGGGTGGTGAGGCCAGGTTTGCCATCCCAGGGCGGTAGGTCATACATGAACTTGGCTGTCTGCCAGCCGGTAACCTCGGGTGCGACCAGCTGTAGTGTAGACAATACGCATTGGGCATTTGGCTTTGGGCTGCTTTGCTCCAGGTGCTGGGCTGTCCATCTGCTACCTGGGACGGGACGGCCTCGAAGGGGGCCTGGGTCTGAGTTGATATTGCTGGTTCAGCTGCTCCTGGGAGGGGTCCCAGCGTGGAGAGGCAGCGCCTTAGGCAGTGTCAGGACGTGTCCACCTCCCTCAGGTCTGAGCGCTAGCCCTAAGCTTCAACTGAAGGTCTAGAAGGACCACTGGAGAGCTTCCTGGTCCTTCTGCCACCTGTGGTGGTAGCGAAGAGGACTGGAGGCAGCGGGAGGCCCCTGGCCCTTGGGACCCACAGACCTTGGAGGGGGGAAGGGATGTGGTGGCCCCTGAGGTGAGAGTCCCAGTTCTGAGGGAGCCCCGTGGGGAGGAGGGCCGTCTTGTCCCTCAGTCCCCGGCAGCCCTTTTCCCTGTGGGCCTACCTGGAGGCCCCTTCCTTGTGCCCAGGGGTGGGTCAGGCATTCCCAGTGTCCTCTTCCCTTTCTCTGGTTTGGACCACGTGGGGGGTGATCCCATGCAAGATTTGCGTTGGGAGTGGGCGGCATCTGAGGACCCCTCAGCCTCCTGCTCTAGCTTCTATGGGGCTTGGGGGCTGGTGCATCCTCAAAACAGGGTGGGGAGGAGGGCATGTGCCTGGGAAACGGTATCCTACCCCCAGGCCCCGAGGCCCAGCGAAGCCGGGAGCCTGAGTCCCTGGAGCCGCTCTGCAGATGGTGGGGGAGCAGGCGTCGGGCGGGTGAAGGCAGCTATTGCAGTGCAGCGTGGGCCCGGGAGCCCCGCCCGGCCACTCGGAGCAGGCGGGCAGCAGGCAGCGAGCAGCCGGGCGGGAGGAGGGCTGTGGCCAAGGTCAAGGCCGAGGACGCCCCAGCCTGTCCTGGGCAGTCGAGGGAGGCACTGCGGCACCCGCAGCCCGGCCCCGCCTGTGGGGCGCCGCAAGAGGCTACTTCTTTTTGGGGAAGAAGCTGAATCTCTTTTCCTTGTCTTTCTTGCCAAGGCTGGTGTCCGGGCCAGTGATGGAGGACAGGGGCAGGCTCTGGGCCTTGACGCGGATGCTCTGGGACTCGTTGATGGCGGTGCTCACGCCCTGCAGCCAGGACAGCATCTCCTCCTGCAGGGCGGGAGGGTCAGGCCTCACACCTCCCCAAAGGATGGGAGGGAGGCCCTCGGCCTGCCCCTTCTGAGGGAGCTTTCTCCATCTGCCCCTGGGTCCCCAAGGGCTGGGCGAGGCTGCCCTGCACTTACCTCGTCCTTGCCATGGAAGAGCCACTCGCTGCCATTGCTCAACCTAGGAGGACAGAGGGTTTCCTGTCCTGGGCCACCTCGGGAGCCCCTGCCCGGGCCGAGGGCTGGCTCTGAGGCCACAGCCCCTCTCAGGCGCACAGCACCCGAGAGGTAAGAATCTGGGCCCTCAGCCTTTTGGGGCGGCTCAGGCATGGAGCTGGGCCCATGAGGAGGCCCCTGTCCAGCCACTCATGCCAATCACACCACCAGGGAAGGGCGGTGGGCAGGCGGGGCCTCACCTCAGTTTGAAGACGTGCTTCTTCTTCTTGTAGTTGGCAGCAATCTCGCAGATGGCATGCCTCAGGGCCAGGGGCTCCTCCCCGTGGTAGGGCACCCCCAGGGCCAGGTTCTTGGCGTCCTTGTAGAAGGTCAGCTCGCTGTTCCTGAGCACGCAGTACAGGTTGTTCCAGGACCTGCAACGACGCAGACGGGCGGGTCACCCCCAGTCCTGGTCCACGGCTCGGCCATCCCTAGCGCTGCCCCTGGTTTCTATGACATCATTTTTGCCCCGGTAAACAGTAATACCTTTTCTTGGAAGTAAAAGTCATCTCCATGTAAATTCCATTTCCAAGAGTTAACTATTGTTAACATTTCATGTATTTCTAGTCTTTTTTCCTATTCACATGTTTTTCTACTCACATACCAGGGTGGACAAAAAAAGTAGGTTTGCAGTTGTGAGTACATGCAACAGAGTTTATTGTATTATTTATTTATTGTATTATTTATTTGTATTACAACTGTAAACCTACTTTTGCCCCCCCCTATATAGCTAAAATTGGATTATACTATATATATCCGGTTTTATGTCCTGCATTTTTGCTTAACATTATATCATGAGTACATCCTCATATCCTTAAATATCTCTCGAAAGTAATTTTGAATAGCTGTATGATATCCCATCACATGTATAAAAACAATCCCTTTATTGGTGGACCAGGGGATAAACATTCTGTGCATAAATCTTTGCTGGTAACGTTGATCTCGCTTGGAGATACGTTTTTAGTAGAACTGTCGAGTCTGAGGCCAACAGTGTACACGTGGCACACACCTCCACCTCCACGAGCACCCTGGATTCTCAGTACAGAGCCGTGACGTGCCCGGAGCAGGGGGTGGGGAGTGGGGGGTGGTTTGGTGGTTGCTGTTATTTTTTTTGTTTTGTTTGCTGTTACTTTTTGTTTTGTTGGTATATGCCCAGCAAACTGTACTAGCACTTGTAAAAGAAACATATTTGTGCAAACCAAGGCTCATCCCAACTGGTGTGCTGGGTGACAGCAGCACGCTGATAGCCGAGGTGGTGCTAACCGGAGCTCCTCCATGGATAAAGGGGAAACATGTTGCATTTTCAGAGATGAACTCTGAGAAACCTTAAGCTCCTCTTCCTTCCCCCCCCTCCTCCTCATTCTTGCTTCTCCCTCCCTCCCTCCCTCTGGAGGGCAGGAAGGTGGAAAACTAGTAGGGCACTTAGGGAGGGAGGGCAGGGAGGTCAGAGAACATGACCTGTACGAGGCTGGCTGCAGAGCCAGTTCCCGGAGCCCAGCTTCCTGACGCCCGGCGTGGGGAGCCCTCCAGCCCTCACCACCTGCTTTGAGTTGTAGCCCAAGTAAGGCAGCTGCGAAGAAGGGTCTGGGTCTGGGACTAAAATCCCGCCTTGAACAAATGGTTTCATCTGAGCTTCCGTTTCCCCATCTGGAAGATGGGTCAGGAAGATTTGATCTGTCCTAACATCATGCCTAGTATGCAGTAGGTGCTCAATAAATGCTACCTTCCTCTTTCCTGGTGGACTCTCCACATAGGCAGTACACCTCTTCAGGCAGTGGGGTCCCCGAATTCGTTTCTGGAATTTGCATTAGCTTTGCGTCCTCAGGACAGGCTCTGTGTGCTGCCAGCTGGTCCTGGGACATGGCTGGCTTCGACCTCGATGCCACCGAGTCCCTGGGACCCTGGACAGCGGCCGGAAGGTGGAGGCCCAGAGTCCTTAAAGGGGCATCTCTGGATAGAACCAACCCAAGGGCATGACTGCCTCCAGGTCAGGAAAGGACACAGCCTTTGAAGGAATTCCTCGAGGTCATGGAGTCACTGCATCTACGCCCACCCCGCTCTTCCTCCTCTCCTGTGTGATAGCTGGGGAAACAAGCCCCGATGGGTAAAAGGTGGGACTTGGTCAAGGCTATGTCAGTGCCAAGACTGACCTCCCCGCCCTGGGATCAAAGTAACAGCACTGGTGTCCTCTACCCTGCTCCAGGCCTGGTCTCTGCAGCAGAGGCATGCTATCGCCGTCATCATCTTACAAATGGAAAACTAACTTAGGCTGAGTAACCTGCCCAGGGTCACAGGATTTGGACTTGGGACCAGAACTGAAGACGGGCTTTCCCCATCATGCCAGCTGTCAGAGGGGCTCCCAGGAGCATACAAGACCGGAGGTAGAGGGCGCCCCCCCCCCCCGCCCCCCCCGCCCCGCACAGACCTGTGTTGCCCAGCTCCCCTCCCACCGCAGCCTCTCCTCCACACACCTGTTGGATGCCTTCTTGTTGGGCCCCTCCAGGTCGTGCTTGCGGCCCAGGTAGCCCTCCATCTGCACGCTGTGCCCGTGGTCCCGCTGGGCCGGCAGCGTGGTCGGCTCGTCCCCCTCGCTCAGAGGTGTGTCCAGGGCCTTCAGGAGAGGCTCTGTGGCGGGCCTCTCATCCCCGCCGGATTTCTCCTCCTGCCCTTCCTTCTGCGGCCCCGGTGGGGGTGGCGGCTGCAGGTCCTGGGGCCACTGTCTCTCTTCTTCCCCCTGCTCAGGGACACACGGGGGGAGCACACCTTGCTGGGGTTCTGCCCCGGGGACGGCTGCTCAGCAGAACTGGGAAGCCAGCAGGCCCCCACCTGAGCCCGGTTCCCCTCTGCTGTGCCCCTCCTGGCCCTCCCTGGCTCTGCACCTGCTATGGGTACCAGCTGGCCTGCTTCCCTGGTCTCTGCCCACGCCTCTGGCTCCATTCCCAACCCCTATCTGACATCAACAGGAGGTTCTTAGCGTGAGCTGAAGGGGCCCGCACGCTTATCTCATCCAGGGGGTTCCGACCCTGCTGGCAAAGCCCGGCTCACCACCTGCCCCAGGCCCTGCCCTGCCCTGTCACGTGCTCTAACTCCGGCCGACTTCTACGTGGGCTCTGGCAAGATTTCCTACGAAGGGCTGCTGTTAAGGCAGGGTTGAAAAACACGTGCTTAGGATGTTGAATGGGAACTCCTCTGTTACCTTCCACTTGTGTCTAAAACCTCACAGTGAGGGCGCCAGGCCCTAGTGTCCCCCACTCCCTTAAAAAGGGGGAACCCAGCCTAGTTGGCCCTGCTCCTGTCATTTGATGGGGCAGCGGTTCCCAAGCCTGGATGCCTTTGCCGTAAAACTCACCTCAAGAGCTTGAATGCAATAGGCCCGGACCCCGCCTTTATGCTGCCGCTTTAGCCCGGAGCGGGGTCAGCGCATCAGGACTCCTTCACAAGCCTCTCATGCATGCTAGTGTCAGAGGGGTCGAGGGGTGGACCATCGCCTGTAAGGAGTCCCTGCCCTTTGCCTCCCTGCACCTCCCTGTGGAGGGTGGGTGCTCCCAGCTGCCCACGCTGAGTGAAGGGCCTCCAGTGGAGCCACCCGCGCTGTCAGGTGCCCATGAGAAGGGGAAGTCGCCCTCCCGTTCCCCAGCTGGGCACCTCCTTAAGCAGCGGCCTTGCTGATCTGCCCTGTGCTGCTGCAGGAGGAGAAAGCAGGCGGGCCAGACGGGGCAAGGAGGGGTGGCTCTCCTACGTGCGAAATGAGCACCACATCTGAACACCCGAAGGACCAAGGGCATCCACAGCCCAGGAGCCGCCCCAGGAGGCAGCCATGAGATTGGTCCCTTTTCTACTCCTCACTCCAGCCACGGAAGATGAGGTGAGGCCCAGAAGAGCAGACCCCCGCTCCCCACTGAGGGTCCTACAAAAGACACGGTCAAATACGACAGAGAGAGATGGAGGGTGGGAGGATGTGGGCACCGTATTGGACACGGGATGGAAGCTTTAAACTGAAACAGGTTGGGTAGACGAAAAGTGACCAAGGTCTGCCTGAGATGGCACTAAGGAACGGAGAGGGAGGCTCAGTGACGATGTTTGAAGGCAGTGCTTGGAAGAAGCTAACGCTGGTCATGTTTATATTCCATAGAGCGAGGGCTGTTCAATAAACAGGTATAAGTTGGGGCTCCACTAAGATCTTACTTAAAGAAAGGATCATATGACTGGAAAAGATCGAAAACCACTACCTTAGTCGAATACCTTCCATTTATGAGAAAACTTTTTGCTCAGAGAGGTGAAGTGACTTATCCAAGATCACACAGCTTACAGGTATCAGAGGCAATGAAGAACAAGCATCCCAGCATTGGATGGACCTGAGTTTTTAGTCACATCTATAGGGCTCTCATCCTTTGCTGTCTTAGAACCCCCCTGAGCGTTGTGGCCAGGCCACCCTCATTTTTATGCATTTGCACTATTTAATCTTCAAGAGCACCGTGAGCCAGCATTGCCCACAAGGATCTGGAGACCCGAAGCCTGGGTTGTCCTCCAGCACGGAGGAAAGGCAAGAGTAGCATGAGGAGGGGGGAGCCTGGGTTTGGGGTCCTCCTGGAGACCCCATCAGGCCAACCCTCTGATCTGGTGTAAGGTTTGGGAGGTGGATAGTACTGCAGAGTGAAGCCTTTTTATCCCTTACCTCTCCACCTGGCCACGCTGCTCCCCCGCCCCCACACCTGCCCGGGGGTAGATGGCATGGCGGACGCTGGGTGGGAAGCCCGCAGACCCTCACCGCCATGCTGGGCCCTCGCCCAGCCTTACCCTCCTGGGGCTGGTCTTACTGGAGGCCTGTGGGTCCACATTTTCTTCCTACACTCTCACTTCCATTCTCCTTCCTTTTGGGAACTGTCCTCTGAAAATAAAGATGCATTTCCCCAGGACTGCTTCCCACCGGAACCTCACCTTTCTTCTGCTTCCTCCCAGTGGGCGTCTGGCCCGTTTCCTGGCAGGGGCATCAGAGGCTAAGGCCACTGTGACCCAAAGTTAACTGGCGCCCTAGCCGGTTTGGCTCAGTGGATAGAGCGTCAGCCTGTGGACTGAAAGGTCCCGGGTTCGATTCCGGTCAAGGGCACATGCCCGGGTTGTGGGCTCGATCCCCAGTGTGGGGCGTGCAGGAGGCAGCCGATCAATGATTTTCTCTCATCATTGATATTTCTACTATCTCTCTCCCTCTTCCTTCCTCTCTGATATCAATAAAAATATATTTTTAAAAACAAAAACAAAGAAGAGGCCATTACAATAGGTATAATGACCCCTGTGATGGCATTAAAAAAAAAAAAAAGTGAACTGGCTGGGTCATGGGTTGGCTCCTGAAAAGGGGCATTTCCAGAGATTTCTTAAGCGCTCTTGACTGTTCCCGTGGAGACGATTTAAAATGCACCCCGTCCTCTCTGTCCCCATGGCCAAGGCCTGAGGAGGAAGGGATTTGGCGGATTTGGCGGTGGCTGCCCCTCCCAGGCCCAGGGCCGATGGCTTCTCTCCCCCTGGGCCGGGGGAAGGGACACTGACGAGAAAGATGGTGGCATGGTTTGGGCAGAAGGGCCGCCCTGTCCCAGGTTCCAGGGGTGAATGTGCTTTGTGCCATCTTAGGGAGCCGGGAAAGGGGAGGAGGTGACAGTCCTGGGGCCCCTGGAGCCAGGCCATGGAGATCCTGCCTTGCCCCGTAGGCGGAGGGGTCTGTGGACAGCAGAGCGCCAAAAGGGGGTGCTGGCTGAGGAGCGGGGCCCAGAGCTGGGGCCTCCTGTGGTTGTAGGGACAGGCGGGTTCTGCCACAAGGCCCTGCACAGGTGAGGTGGTCTGGTTCCCGCGGGCAGAAGGCCTGCCGCGCTAGCCCTCAGGCCACTGGGAGGGTGCACGGATCAGACCTACACTGCTAAGCGGTACCCGGCCTGGAGACCTCACCCAGAGGAGCTGGGGACCCTGAGGGGGAAGGGCCAGCTGCTTGGAGTTTCTGGGTGTCAGGCTGGGCTGGTTGGTGAGTCTGAGACCAAACAGGGGAGTGAGAGCACGAGGGAGAATGGCCTGGGGGTGGGGGCTGGAATAAGGAAGGTGCTGCCTGCAGCATGGAGCCCGGTTCTCTGGTGACTGGTGGTCAGGGGTGGGGGAGGCGTGTGAGAGGCGGGCATGCGTACTGGCTGCTGGGGTCCTGATGCCAGGGTAGGACTGGGGACATGTGCTATTGGCTGCTGGTTGGGGGACATCAGGGGATAGACGGGCACAGACAGGAGGAGCCTTTTATAGGATCGTAGTTAAACAGGGAGAGGCCCCAGCCACTGATGGAGGTGGGTTAGGCGGGGATGGCCACCTAAGAATCTTGTAAGCTCAACTTTTTGGGGTCCTGCCTTGCTAGGAAGCTGGCTTGGCGGGAGTGCAGGCAGAGGGTTGAGAGTCTCCTCCACAAAGGAGGTTCAAGAAGGGGAGGGGAAAAGGGACAGGATGGGCACATTTCTTCTCCCTAAGAGTTGGAGGTGTTCTTCCAGGCTCAGCCAGCAGGTGGCGGAGGGGCAGCCCACAGACTACTCCCCAGCTCCCAGGGGAAAAGTAACCTGGTTTGTGAGCACAGGGTATTTTGGAGGCTCTAGAAGATGCTCAGTGAACCCAGGTGCACTGACAAGCAAAGAAACACAAGCGAGGAGCTTCTCTCTAGAGGAGATGCTGATAAGTGCGGGCCAGGGCTTACGGGCGCACCACAGAAAGCGGATGCTCCGCCTTAGCCGCACGATGGTCCTGCCTAGGTTACCGCAAGGACTGGGCTCCGAGTGTGTGTGTGGTGGGCCTCGAGGGAGGGGCACTCCGGGAAGGTTCGGGAGGGCTCAGGCGATGGATGTTAGAATTCATAGGGAGGGCGTTTCTTTTAAGAGATGAAAGGCTACAGTGAGGGATGGAGAAAAAAATGTAGACTTCACTAATCACCTACCGGATGCCAGATACTATTCTACCTGCACTCTCTTCCAGTCCTCACACCCTCTCTGCGAGGCAGGTATCCTCACCACACCCATGATTTCAGAGGAGGGAACCTGGTTGGGGGTGGCAGGCGGGATGAATAACTTGTCCACAGCCGCACATCTAGTGAGCGGAAGGTTGAGATGCAGAGCCTGCTGCAAGGGGGGGTGGTGGTGGTGGTGGTACTATTGCTCTAGAGGGGAGTACCTGTCTGATGGGGTCACAGCCCCCATGAGCAGCTTGGTTCTGTGAGACACGTGGCTGGCCAGCGGAGGCAGCGGATCATGCCAGAGCCACGCTGGAAGGGGCCAGAAGAGGGGCTTGGAGCCAGACGAGACCTATTGCTGATGCGGTAGGCAACCACATAGCCCTGGGGAACAGCAGGTGGGGGGGAGCTGGCCACTTACACCTGAGTTTTACCCTCCCCCGGCACCTGACATCTAGGCTCTCCTCTCGGGGAGGGGCTGTTGGCAGGCAGGCTGGGAAGGCTGTTCACAAGACAGTTCACAAGAAAAGAAAAAGGGATGGTCTGTTGAGTTGAGGACAGTCAGAGATGAAGAGATGGCCACTTAGGGTGAGCAGAGACAAATGTCTAAAGAGAAAGAAGTTGTTGAATAGGGGAAGAGTGGGTCAGGAGCTGAGGCTGGGCCAGGCAGTGAGGGTCCCCCGGTTGGTGGTGGGGATGGTGAGGGGCTCCCATGAGAAGTGGGGTGGGGGGTGGGGTGGGGAGCAAAGCGGATCAACCTGTGCTCCTGGGGCCAGCTGTCTG
This sequence comes from Cnephaeus nilssonii, assembly GCF_951640355.1. Classification (NCBI taxonomy): domain Eukaryota; kingdom Metazoa; phylum Chordata; class Mammalia; order Chiroptera; family Vespertilionidae; genus Cnephaeus; species Cnephaeus nilssonii. The sequence goes on from NC_137075.1 coordinate 79,986,808, forward strand.
AGATGCCAACTGGGGGACCAGGGAAGACAACAGGAGGGAAGGAGAGCAGAAGGCCCCCAGGTAAAGTGAGGGCGATGGAGAGGGGCGTGTGCAGGGTCCCCTTGGACGGACGTGAGCGGGGGAGAGGGAGGGAGACCTGGTCCACTGGCGGCACCTGGGCCAGAGGAGAACCAGGCTTCCTGGGGAGCTGTCTTCATCGTTCCCACCGGGTGTGGGCTCTTCGGGCCCTGCCCTGGAGCAGCAGGCTTGCTGGGTCAGCATTGGAAAGACTAAACTGATGACTCGCCCATCCAGCTCCACCACCCACTGTCGAGTGGGCAGCTTCCGACCCGTCTCTGAGGACCCGTCTCTGAGCTGTGGGGTGTTGAGGCCGTCCTGAGCCCACCAGTATCTGGGATACTATGAGACACAGCTTGCAAGAAAGAACTCAGGAGGGGCTTTTGGGACAGCGTGGCCAGAAAGATCCTGTGACCTCAGCACAAAAGCTGGGCACACCCAGCAGCGAGCAGATGTCCAGCAAGAGCCCAGACAGAGCAAGCTTCTCTGGGGAGCCTGGAGTACCAGGGCCCGGGGCCAGAGAGCAGGCAGACACACCCCGGCCTCACTGACTCAGGCATCCTGGGGAGGCAAGGACACGCCCAAGTTTAGGGGAAATGGGGTTCTTTCCAGGCCGGTCTGCTCACCGTGAGCAAACACAAGATTTGCATTCACTGCAAAATGCTTGAAGCAGCAGCTCAGTTGGGCCTCGCAGGGGGAGGGGAGAAAGGGTGGGGAAGCTTGCTCAGGCAAGAAGAAACAGCTGCTGCCTCCACACCCACATCCCTCCCGTCCAAGGACGTCAGAGCCTGGTCTCTGGCTGCTGATGAAAGCGCCAGGCTGCCTGGGGGAGTCGCACAGGTTGCCAAGGGGGTGGCAGCCGCTGGAGCCAGCCAGGCACTGGCTGGAAGGTGTCCCGTCTCCCAGGAGTGTGGGGAGGGCTGCAATCCCGTGCCCGTTCAGCCCCGGGCACCGTCCCGCACATTCTTGTGCTGGTTACTCTTCTGAAGCCACAGCGGTCACAGAAGGAGGCAAGGGTCCTAGCAGTCTCAACTGCCCACGCTCAACCCAGTCCTGGGAAGGCCAGCGGTTGGCAGCCCTGGGGTCCCGGGGAGAGTGCTGTGAGTGCTTGTGGGAGAGGGTTTTCTGTGACAACCTCCTGCGGGGCCTGGTGAGGACTCGCACCCGGGCAGCTGCTCTCCTGCGGGCCTGGCGCCCTCGAGTCCTGAACCGCAGACTGGATCTGCCCAGGCCTGAGGCAGACAGGCATGACTGCCCCAAACCACGAACGCTGAGGACACACTGTTTCTTGTCACAGCCCCTAGGAGCACCTTTCAGGCAGGTGACCTGTCACAGCAGCCCCGCTGGGAGTTCCCAGAGCAGCCCCCTTCCCACCAGGCCAGGAACAAGCCCAGGGCGCAGCTAGGAGGCACCCAGGGCTGCTGGACGGCCCGGAGCCTGGAGTAACTCGGATTCTCTGCAATATCACTCCTGTCCCGTGAAACCAACGCACCATCTCAACGTCAGCATCTCACCCGGATGTCACAGGAGGATTCTGAGGCTCCAGAGCCCAGAGAGGAGGACCTTAGCAGGACTCCAGCCCTCCCCAGGGCCACATGCAGGTGCAAAGGAAACACGGAAGGCGGAGGGTATTGGGGTGAGTGCGCCCCAGGCACAGAGAGGAAGGGCCCCCCCTCTCCCCCCGCACCCAGGAGGAGAGGCAAGGGCACTGGCCTTGTCAGGAACTGAGGTCCAGCCCTGCCTCTTCCCCAAACAGGGACAACGGCCAACACCCCAGCCCTTTGCCTCGTCCTCCCCACCTCCTGCCTCACACCCACCGGCACCGGACAAACATGAACCAGGTTCCCTAGCTCCAGAGGAGACAGGCGAGTGGGGAAAACCGCTCTCCCGCCCCGCCCTTTATTCAGGCACACTGGTGACACTCGGGAATGTTCTGGACTTTCTGTAATCCCGCGGAGGGCTTTATAAGGGCAAGGAGATCCGGGAAGAGGAGGCGGCTTGTCTAAATCATGCTGGGAGGTTCCTGAAGAACTCTGGGTGAGCGCCCAGCGTCCTGACCTCCACCCCGGGGTTGGCCTGTTGTCATACCTTGCTTCTTCTGCTTGGCCTCACACACACTCACTTATCCACTTACCTGTGTGAATGGATCCGTTTTTACCAGAATATGCTCTGATGTGGGAAGGTGAGGGGTGAGGGAGGTGAGGCATCACACAGTGATGTGTTGGAAGAAAACAGCGATGCAGGGAATGGCACTCGGTGCCTGCGTGTACATGCGTGTGTGTGCACACCAGGGAGGGGAGGGCCGGGGTGGGGCCGGGATGGGGCCGGCAGGGTGGCCGCCTGTGGTGTGCAGCAGTCTAGGCGGGTTCAGGTGCCCGGTCCGCTCCCGTCTGTTCCCCCAAGCAGGAAGCCGCATGCACCAGTGACGGGTCTCACAGGAAGCAACACGCGTGGGTCTATTCTATAGGGCACCGACACCAGACCACACACACGGGACAGCAGCCAGCCACCGCGCCCAGGCCCACCGAGAGAAGGCCCAGCCGACAGCCGGCCTTCCTGGGAGAGGCCTTTGTGTCTGCGAAGGGTTCCCAGCCTGCGTGAGACCTGTGAGGTTTTCCTCTCAGATCAAAGACCCATGGGGAGCACACCCGCCCTCAGAGTTTCGTGGATCCTCATGAAAACTCAACGCAGGCTGAGACAGGACGGCGGCGGCGGGAAGTGTGTCCACGAGGCCTCGGGCCTGGCTTTTACTGAGTCGCCATCCGTTTCTTCCTGGTGCCGGGCACAGGCCAGCTTTCCCCGCTGGAGGGCGGGCTCTCTGAGAGGGTCTCAGGGGTGGACCCACTCTTCCTTCCAGAGAGAGTCAGGTCCAAGCAGGTTTTATTCCCCCGGACCCAATGACCTCCCGATGCTGGATGGAGGCGGCTCTGACACACATGTAATTACATTTGCACAGACGTACGTGACACAGACAATGGGTGGAGTCATTCAGGAGGTCACGAGGAGCCCGCAGCCCGGGGACACCACCGCACACAGACACAGGGGATGCACAGCCGAAGCGCGGGTGGTGCAGGAGGTGGAGGCGGGGCAGCCCCAGCCCCAGTGTCCACAGTCCGTGCCAGCCCCCAGCGTTGGCGCTCCTTCCGGCGGGGGCTGTCACTGGGAGAAAGGGGCTGGGGCGCAGTCCACCAGAGACCCCCACAGGCCGTGATGGGAGCTTGAGAGGGAACTTCTGGGAGAGACCTGGCAGCGGGAGCCCAGCAGTGCCCTCTGCTGGACACAAAGGGCTGGTGCAGCTCAGGAAGAGAGGCCTCTGACCAGGCTGGAGGGGGAGGGTGGTGGTGGTGGTGGTGGTGGTGTGTGTGTGTGTGTGTGTGTGTGTGTGTGTCACAGAAGTGTGGGAAGGGCTGAAGTCTGGACCTGACAGGGATTCTGCACAGGAAATAATCACTGTGTGTGCACTGTTTTCTGGGGTGGCTGGTGTGCCAGAAATTTTCACCTAGAATACCAGTTTCCCTAAACCCCCCAAATGTCAGGCAAGCTCACCGGGGCACCTGTAGAGGCGGGGTTCATGCAGAGATGAAGCCATGCAAGGCACATGCTGAGATTGTGCTTTCTTCTCAGCCGCTCCCCAGGGCATTTCCCCCAAACTTGGGTTACAGACTCACAGGCCTCCTGCACCGACCGCCTGGGTCCTTTTAGCTAAGGGACCTCGACCTCTTCCAGGCACCGTCCTGAGCCATAGGCCCAGGCGACTGGCAGCTGGTGTGTCTTAGTCCCCTCCCACCCCTCCCCGCAGCCACACACGCTCCTGTTCCACAAATGGGGGGACTGGCCCTGTGACCCCGAAGCCCTGGGGCTCTCCCCACGCTCACAGGGCTCCTTCAAGTCTGTTCTTGCCCCAGAACCAGCTCCACGTCCAAACTCATTGACCAACAGGCCTCAGGCCAGGAAGGTGCAGTGGGGGAGGGGCTGTGCCTAGGGAGGGAGGGGGCTGCTAGAGGGGCGGGCACCCTGAGATGCCGTGGCCGTGGCGGGCACCACTGGGCCGTCTGTTTGTGGATGGGTGTGCATGTGTGTGGTGAGACTGTGTTAAGGATGGAGTGAGGGGGGAAGGACGGTGTATGGAAACGAGTCATCCCCGTATAAACGGTTTCCCCTGATGTAGATGGTGATGTATTTATACAAGAAAATTTATTAGACTAGGTAAAACCAAACTAACGGAGTCATGTCGGTGGGCTAACATGTCAGTTTCTTCTGGGTCGAGGGGAGGCGGGGAGTCAGTCTAGGAGTGGGGAAAACCTCAGTGGGACGTGCGGACTGGTCTGAAGGAGGGGTCTGGGGGTGCGGGGGCCGTGCCTGCCCTCGACTTCCGCCCCGGCCCCGGCCGAGCCTAGTAGGGATGACCAGGTTCTGGCAGCAACGACTCCCAGGAACTAGACAAGTGGGACAGGAAACTGACCGGGGACGTTCTCTCCGTGGCCGCGCGGTGGGGACCTCGGGGACCCTCCCCTGCTGTCTCGCCTTCCTCCTCTTGAGGCCTACGAAGACACAGCCCCTCTTTAGAAACAAGCACCTCTCTGAGGCCAGCGCCCACCCCAAGGCCTGGCTCTCCGGCCCTCCTCCCGGAGCTCATGCCAAGGACCTCCCCATCCGGGCCTCCCGGCAGCCTGGCAGGAGCTTAGCAAGTTGCTGCTGTATCTGCCTTGACTCCCTGCTCCCACCGGCTCTGCCTGCGGCAGGTCTCCGGCCGCCCCTGACGTGGGGTTGACCACAGCTCCTCTCTGCCCGAAAGCTCCAGACACGCCCGATTCCTCTAACCAGTGGCCCAGGTGTGAGAGGGCACAGGTGTGTTTTTTAAACCTCAGGGGGGCCCAGCTGACGTGGCTCAGTGGTTGAGCGTCAACCTATGAACCAGGAGGTCACGGTTCAATTCAAGGTCAGGGTACACGCCTGGATTGTGGGCTCCATCCCCAGTGTGGGGCGTGCAGGAGGCAGCCGATCAATGATTCTCTCTCATCATTGATGTTCCTATCTCTCTCTCTCTCTCCCTCTCCCTTCCTCTCTGAAATGAATTAAAATATATTTTTTAAAAAATCAGGGGGCTGTTTCTGATTAAAAATACTCTCCCTCCCCCTCCCCCTCCCCCTCGCGGAGTGCTCCAGCGCAGCCCACCGCCCAGCCTCCCCACACTTACCCAGTCTCCTCCACGGGGGTCTCTGGGATCTGGCGTTCTTTTAGCTCAAGCTGGGGGAGGAAAAGGCCAAGGGGTCAGAACAGCCAGGGAAGGGAGACGACTCTCAGACCCCTTTCTCTAATGGGGCTCCCTGTACCCAACACACCCTGGCATAGGTTCCTTCTGGTTATCCCCTCTTGTCTTTGGGTTCGAAAGTCAGTCCTCCCTACCACTCCTGCTGCCTTCCCACGCCCTGCCTTGCCGAGCCTTTCACCCCGTCCTTAGTGACCAACAACAGCTACGAGCTCTTGACCCGAGATACCCTGCAGGCGTGGCTGCCCGCCCCCCCGAGCCCAGCTCACCGTGGTGGGCTTCTCCAGGGCCGCGAAGCGCTCTGCCCAGCTGGCCGTGGATTTCTCAAACGCCTCGTGCCTCTTGATGAGCTTCTCCACGCTGTCCACCGTGTGTCCGAAGTCCCGGCTGGCCAGGTAGGGCTCCTGGGCGATCAGCCACGCTTCGGCCACGGAGGCGTCCCGAGAGAACTGGCACACTTCCAGCACTGCCACGGAGAACCAGACACAGGCCACCCACGGGGCCCGGGGGGCTGTCAGCACCAGCGGCCGCTCCCGTGGGGCCTCGGGGGACCCACACGGAGTGGGCAGTCAGGCACGAGGCCCGTGGCTGCTCCCGTGGGATCTCGGGGACCCACACGGAGTGGGCAGTCAGGCACGAGGCCCGTGGCTGCTCCCGTGGGGTCTCGGGGGACCCACACGGAGTGGGCAGTCAGGCACGAGGCCCGCACACGTGCCTGTGACTGTGCGGACATCCTGGTCAGTGACGACCTTCTGCCGAGACCCCTCCTTCCCCACGCGAGGCCCCTACCTCATTTCCATCAGTAGTGATGTTTCACAAACCCATCAGTGAGAACAAACTCCATTTTGAAAACAAGGTGTAGTTAGACATCTCCCTTTGGGGATCTGTCTTCTGCCCCAAACACCCTCTCCCCAGCCCTTGGCTGTCCCACCAAATCGTGCACCAATAGCCATGGGACCAGTCCCGGGCTTCCCGGCTCATGGCGCCTGCCTGAGTGGCGGGATTTCTCCACCTTCCTAGTCTCCACAGTTCCTTCTGTGCCCAACACGCCTCAGATCAAACATCTGGGATGCACTAGGGTTCCAGTTAAACTCTCTAGGGATCCCAGCTGCAGAGATCGGGGTGCTGGCTGGCTGGCTCCAGCAGCGTGGCCCTCTGAGGGGCTCCCCGAGGCCTGGGCAATGGAGCTTTGAGGATGAGTGTGTTGCGTGGGGGGCTGTTCTCAGCAGTGGTGACATCACCCTCCTGCCCCGCCCAGCAGGCCTGGCCCCTCCCCTCCAGATCCCCAGGCTCCCAGGCGGCACTCACACATGCTGAGCCGCTCCCAGCGGGCCTCCCACTTCTCATTCATCTCTTTCCTCCTGGACATCACCTGCTGCAGTTTTTCCCTGATCTGCGGGGAGGGAGAGAGAACAGCTCAGGCTTTGGTAACCCTGTCCTCCCCCCCGCCCCCCCCCTCCTGCCGCTGTGTGAGTCAGTGCACAGAGAGATCCTGCAGAGAACGCCGGGCTTGGCCACACAGACCTGGCTTCAAGTCTTGGTCCAGCCACTTGCTGGCTGTGCAGCCCTGGGCAAGTTACTTAACCTCTCTGAGGCACCTCACCTAGGAAGTGGGTGTTGCCAAGTGCCAAAGCCTGCACACATGTCGGCGATAGGTAGGTTATTCACCTGCTCTCTCTACCAAGCAGCCAGCCCCCGAATGGGTTTGGTGGGACTCTCATCACTAATGCTCCATGGGGGAAAGGAAGATGAGCCTCGCCAGGAAGCTGTCTGGTCCAGCAAGAGTGGGGGCAAGGACGGAGAAGGCTGGCTGTGCCCCACTGTCCCCCTCACCTCCTCGGAGGCCTGGTGTTCCCGCTGCAGCAGGGACTCGCCAAGCTCCAGGCAGGCGTTGAAGTTCTTGCTCCGGGTTTCGATCTCCGCCCTGATGCCCTGGTGATACTTCATGAGCAGTTCCACTGAGGAGACATCCCTGGGGGGGGGAGACAGGAGGACAGGGGCAGGGGAGAGAGTCGGGGAAGAAGGAAGTGGTGTGACTCTGGTCAGCCTGATGCCAAGTCCTGCTCAGAGGGGCCACCCTCACCTGCCTGGGGTCTGAGCCCACCCCCTTGGCCCCCTGCAGGGACACTGGTGCTGAATGATGCCCTGGTGTCTTCCACTGGCCAGTGGCCAGGGCATGGGCGGGCCTGCAGGGACCTCGGAGGAAGCCTGGGAATGCTATTTGACAATAACAAGGAATGAAGCTCTGATGCATGCTACCACGAAGGCATCCTGGACAGAGTGTGCTCAGTGACAGAAGCCAGGCAGGAAAGACCACACATCATATAATTCTATTCATGTAAGAAGTCTAGAGACAGAAAACAGGTTAGTGGCTGCCAGGGGCTCAAAGCGGGGGGGGGGGGGGGGGGGGGGGCGGATGGGGAGTGATGACTGCTGAGGGGTACATGGTTTCTTTTTGAGATGATGAAAATCTAAACTTATACCCTAGCTGGTTTGGGTCCGTGGATAGACTATCGGCCTGCAGACTGAAGGGTCCCAGGTTCCATTCTGGTCATGGGCACTTGCCCGGGTTATAGGCTTGATTCCCAGTAGGGGGCGTGCAGGAGGCAACCAACTAATGATTTTCTCTCATCATTGATGTTTCTCTCTCTCTCCCTCTCCCTTCCTATCTCTGAAATCAATAAAAAATATTTAAAAATAAACAAACTTATATTGCAATGGGCGTACAACTGAATACATGAAAAACCACTGAATGGTATCCTTTAAATATTGAATTGCACGGTATGTGAGTTGTGTCTCAATAAAGATGCTAAATATTAAAGCTGGACCTTCAGGACCAGCACCAGAGGGGCAGACCTGGGCCAGAGATGACTGTGCCGTGCCCCAGAGCCCGGCCCGCTGAGCTCTCGCTGCCCAGGCGCCTGCCCCCCTCCCACAGCAATGAGCTCCTGCCTGAGCTTTAGGGGAATGGCCCCCGCCCCATCCCAGCGCCGGGAAGGATAAACAGTGAACCCCGTATTCTCACTGCTTCACGCAGACCCTCACTAACAGATGCCCTCCATGCCTCTCTCAGGGGCTCCCTTTCCTCAGAAAAGGTTGGTCCTCCCAGCAGAAGCCGAGCCCCTCAGTTTTGGCCGGGACGCAGCCCTCGGGGGTGCCTGGGACTCCTATGCACCCACAGGCAGCATGTCCCTCCCAGGGCATCCCTGTCCCTCCCCGGGCATCCCTGTCCCTCCCAGGGCATCCCTGTCCCTCCCAGGGCATCACTGTCCCTCCCAGGGCATCACTGTCCCTCCCAGGGCATCACGTCCCTTCCAGGGCATCCCTGTCCCTCCCAGGGCATCCCTGTCCCTCCCCGGGCATCCCTGTCCCTCCCAGGGCATCCCTGTCCCTCCCCGGGCATCCCTGTCCCTCCCAGGGCATCACGTCCCTCCCAGGGCATCCCTGTCCCTCCCCGGGCATCACGTCCCTCCCAGGGCATCACATCCCTCCCAGGGATCCCTGTCCCTCCCAGGGCATCCCTGTCCCTCCCAGGGCATCCCTGTCCCTCCCAGGGCATCCCTGTCCCTCCCCGAGCATCCCTGTCCCTCCCAGGGCATCCCTGTCCCTCCCAGGGCATCACGTCCCTCCCAGGGCATCCCTGTCCCTCCCAGGGCATCACGTCCCTCCCAGGGCATCCCTGTCCCTCCCCGAGCATCCCTGTCCCTCCCAGGGCATCCCTGTCCCTCCCAGGGCATCACGTCCCTCCCAGGTCATCCCTGTCCCTCCCAGGGCATCCCTGTCCCTCCCAGGGCATCACTGTCCCTCCCAGGGCATCACATCCCTCCCAGGGCATCACGTTCCTCCCAGGGCATCCCTGTCCCTCCCAGGGCATCCCTGTCCCTCCCCGGGCATCCCTGTCCCTCCCAGGGCATCCCTGTCCCTCCCAGGGCATCACGTCCCTCCCAGGGCATCCCTGTCCCTCCCAGGGCATCACGTCCCTCCCAGGGCATCCCTGTCCCTCCCTGGGCATCCCTGTCCCTCCCAGGGCATCACGTCCCTCCCAGGGCATCACGTTCCTCCCAGGGCATCCCTGTCCCTCCCAGGGCATCCCTGTCCCTCCCAGGGCATCACTGTCTCTCCCAGGGCAGTACTGTCCCTCCCAGGGCATCTCTGTCTCTCCCAGGGCATCCCTGTCCCTCCCAGGGCATCCCTGTCCCTCCCAGGGCATCACTGTCCCTCCCAGGGCATCACATCCCTCCCAGGGCATCACGTTCCTCCCAGGGCATCCCTGTCCCTCCCAGGGCATCCCTGTCCCTCCCTGGGCATCCCTGTCCCTCCCAGGGCATCACGTCCCTCCCAGGGCATCACGTCCCTCCCAGGGCATCACGTCCCTCCCAGGGATCCCTGTCCCTCCCAGGGCATCCCTGTCCCTCTCCCAGGGCATCACGTCCCTCCCAGGGCATCACGTTCCTCCCAGGGCATCACGTTCCTCCCAGGGCATCCCTGTCCCTCCCAGGGCATCCCTGTCCCTCCCAGGGCATCACTGTCTCTCCCAGGGCAGTACTGTCCCTCCCAGGGCATCTCTGTCTCTCCCAGGGCATCCCTGTCTCTCCAGGGAAGAGCCTCAGTGCAGCTCCCTGGCTGCCAGCCTCTGAGACAAGAAAGCCAGGAGTGGGCTGCCTTGAGGTCGCCCCTCACCTGGGCCTCTCCTGGGTCTCGATCTGCCGGATGATGCTCTCCATCCAGGAGAGGAGGTCGCGGGCCATGCTGAAGAAGCGGAACTTGTCTGCCGTGTCCACCAGCTGGGTGCGGCGCCCGGCACAGGCATCCAGCAGCGCCTGCCACGCAGCAGACACCTCCCGCTCCTTGTCCTGGATGGCGTCGGCCTTTTCCCCAGCGTACGCCATCTGCAGGCGGGTGGCCACGTCCTGGAACTGCTGTACCTGCGATCGGGCAAAAATGGACATTGTTCCCCAGAGAGATGCACCGCCTGCCTCCTCCCTCCCCGGGGCACCGCTGGAAGGCAGCACCCACTGGGTGCCGGAGAAGCTCTTGCTTTGGCACCTCTGCTGATGCAATGGCCCTCCCTCCCCCCCCCCCCCCCCCCGAGATGATCCTCATGCAAGGGGAGCGAGAGGGACTCCATGCCCTTTGATCTCCTCAGAGGTATGATCATAAGAAAGCTATGTGCCAGGAGCTTCTAAACACTTTAATTCATTACTCCCTCCATTTTTACAACAGCCCCATGAAAGAGGCACAGGAAACAGGCCTGTCACCCCTGTTTTGGAGATGAGGAAACTGAGGCACAGGGGAGCTCAGTGATGGGCCTGAGGCACTCACAGCAGTAGAGGGAGCAGCTGGGGACCCAGCGAACCCCTGAATAACGTAGAACAGCGCCCGGTGCCAGGAGAGCGTTGCGTATGTGTCTGCTAATGATACTTAATGCTCTGCACAACCAGAGAAATCGTACTTTAAGGTATTTTGTGCACTGGGCTTTTGGTAAAGATTCAGTTTGAAGACTAGAAGTCGGACATCCGAAAGCCACTGCTCCTGCCTCCCTGCCCTGAGCGCTGCTTTCTCAGGAGGTGGAAGCAGGAGAGGAACTGGCCGGGGCCCCAGGAACTGGCCGCGGGGAAGACGGGAAGGCAGGACCTGGAACCTGGGGGGACCGGAAGGGACAGAGGCACCTGCTGGCCCAGGAGGTGGAGCTCCCGTTCGAAGGCCGTGTGCACCCGGTGGAAGGACTCGGCGGTGCTGGCGTCCAGCCCCACGTCCTCGGGCAGCTCGCGGTGCTTCTCGTCGATGAGGCCCAGGATCTCGGCGCCCGTGTAGAAGTAGCGGTGCAGGTCGTAGGAGGCGGCCAGCAGCTGCATGCGCGTGTCGATGAGCTCCAGCAGGTCCGCCCACATCTCGTTCAGCCCGTCCTTCCACTCGGCGATGGTGGCCGCCTCTCCGTGGCCCGCATCGATGAGCCGCTCGATAATGGCATTCACGTTGTCCACCCGCTCCTGTCCGATGGCCCCAGTCTCCCGGGCAAAGTCCCGGAATTTGTCCCGGAGCAGCTGGGCAGGGGTAGAGAGAAATGTGGTTATTGCCCATCCAGTGTGGTTCAGAGGTTGAACCAGGAGGTCAGGGTTCAATTCCTGGTCAGGGCACATGCCCAGGTTGCAGGCTCAATCTCCAGTAGGGGGTGTGCAGGAAGCAGCCGATCAATGATTCTCTCTCATCATTGATGTTCCTCTCTCCCCCTCTCTCTTCCTCTCTGAAATCAATAAAAATATATATTTTTAAAAAGAAATGTGGCTATCGGGGCTCAGGGGTGGGTGGTGTCCTCACACTGGTGGCAGACTTTCCCAGGCGGGGGCTTCGGCCACCTGGCGCCGCGCTCTCACACCTTCCCCAGAGCGTCCGAGCGCACAGCTGTGCCTGCATCCCTGGGCAGCACCTTGCAACAGGCGCGTGTGTGTCTGGAACGAGGGCTCCTGACTTGGAGGAAGACAAAGAAAGCGGCCCCAGGAGTACTCACCGTCACGTGGTCAAAGTCTTGCCCCATCTCTGGGGATGAGGCCACCAGCTCCTTCTCTGCGATCCACTGCTCCAAGTCATCGGCCTCCCTCTTCAGCTGGAACAGGTGGTACATGTTCTCCAGCTTCCGCTTGCGCTCCTCCGCCATGTCCTTCAGCCCCGCGTACTGCTTGTCCACTTGCCCCTGAAGTCGGATGATCTGCTCCCTGGAATTCAAAACAAACAGCGCTCAGAGACAGTGACAGAAAGCCCAGACCAGCCAGCTCCGGGGGCACGACCTCCTCCCCCAGCCCGGTGACAGGGACCGGTGGGGAAACGCAGCTGAGGAGCAATGGCAGCGACTTCTGGGGAGGAGCTGGGGAGAGAAAGAACCATCCCTCAGCCGTGACGCTCCAGGGCAGTGGTCGGCAAACTCATTAGTCAACAGAGCCAAATATCAACAGTACAACAATTGAAATTTCTTTAGAGAGCCAATTTTTTTAAACTTAAACTTCTAATGCCACTTCTTCAAAATAGACTCGCCCAGGCCATGGTATTTTGTGGAAGAGCCACACTCAAGGGGCCAAAGAGCCGCATGTGGCTCGAGAGCCGCAGTTTGCCGACCACGGGTCTAACTCGTCAAAAGGCTGGCGCTCTCAGTTCACCCAGAGGGTGGTTTGGCTGCTCTGTTTTCTGATCTTTTTGCAAACCAGGCCTTCGCCAGCCCGGTTTGAAGGTACCCACACAAAACCAAGCATGGAGTGGAACTGGGCCCATCGGCGGTCCAGAAAGCAGTTTTCTCAAACCCGCATTTTTTCCAGGAAAACGGTTCCTGTTTTCCCACTGGATCTGAAGGGATCCTGGTGGGTGGGAGCCCGGGCCTGACGCCCCAGTTGGTGCACGCACCCCTCGGGGTGGCCCGCAGCGAGCAGGCCCTGGGCCCGGCCGGCCAGCTGCTTGATGTTCCGCCCGTACTCCTCCACCGCGCGCTGCTGCCGCAGGTGCCGCTTCAGCATCACGATGGCGCCCTCTTCGTCCTAGGAGGCGGGGCAGCACGAGCACAGTGAGCGGCGGCCCAGGGACAGCCCAGCCCTGCAGGTGCCCCAGGTGGGGGAGAGCCGGGCTCACAGAACACCCACGGGGAACTGTGCCCTGCTTTCCTGCTACTCATTTTCTAGCAATGCCCACACCCCACCTTCCTCCCGGCTCCCCCAATCTGATCTCTACCCGTCCAGGCCCAGCTCCACCTTCTGTTCCGTGAAAACTTCCTCTATCACTCCAGCGTTTAGAGACCCCCCGCACCTCACCTCTCACCCCTCCCACAGCTGTTCACCAGCACAGAACCCATGGTACCCAAAAGGTGAAGGACCGTTGGGTTGGAGCAAATCTAAGCTGCCAGACGGGGCGCCCGGCCGCAGTATGTGCTCTGTAGAGGCGGGCATCCTGAGAAGGAGGGCCGCTTGTACAGCCTCCCCCTGCCTTCACTCCTCACATACTTGATTTACACATTCCCCACTGACTGCCCTCCCCCGCCCCGCGGCTCTTCCTCTCGGCCTTACACCCAGCCTGGCACCCCTAGCCTGAGCCCACCTTGGGGATCTCGTCTGAGATGACATAGAGCTCCTGCTCGCTGATCCAGGCCTCAGCCTCGCCCGCGTCCAGGTAGTACTGCTGGGCCTCGCTGGCGTCCCGCAGGCGCTGCAGCCGCCCGGCCGCGGCCTCCCGCAGCGTGTCCCACGAGCTCTGCAGGTGGCCCAGGCGCTCCTCGATGTCCCCACAGTCGATCTCGGCCTCCTCCACCAGCCGCTGGCCTCGCTGCAGCACATCCTCCACCCGGGGCGCGTGGCCCAGGATCTCGTTCTGCAGCGTCTGTGGTCAGAGGGGGCGGGCTCAGAGGCCGGGGCCCTCCCACCGTGCAGGTGAGGTCCAGCCTGCAGCAGGCCGCCCGGGTGACACCCTGGCACCTCTCACCCCCTCCCGCTCAGGGACGCCAGAGCAGAATGGGTGGTGGCCATAAAGCTGCCCGTGCCCACATGCCAGGCACAGTGCGAGGCACTTCACATCTTTCTCCTCTCACCCTCAGTCTTTGGAGATAAGCACGCAGAAAGTGGCACAGGGCAGAGGAGTGACTTGTGGGCAGCAAATGGCAGAGCTGGGATCTGAACATGGCTCTCCCTGACCCCAAGAATGCTCTTGACCGCCCCCTCTCCTCCCTATGTTTTAGCAGAGCTTGGTTTCTTAGTTGTACGGGACAGAGGAAAGACACACAATTTTTAAGTGGCCTTCTGATAACTTATTCTAAGAGCTTTCACTCCTAGACAACTACAGTTGACAGATGCTCCTTGTAAGAGTTCAGGGTTCTTTTGTTTTTCCCCATTTCTATTTCTCAAATCTCTTGTGAGCTCTGTATTATTTCCATGTCTGAATCTTCCATCACCAGAATGGCGTTTTCCTCCCACTCTGAGCACTGGGTCACCTTTTTCTTCAGGGGGCCATGACCCAGGTGCCACGCACGTTGTGGTCCTAGAGGCCCGAGCCTGGGTGCTTCTCAGCCCCTTCTACCTCATCTCCTCGCTTTCTACAACTGCCCGTGGCCTTTAAAACCACTTGGAGGGCGGGGGCAAAAGTAGGACATGCGGGCAGTACAGTGACTGTCAGCCTGTCAACTACATAGAACCAGCAACATCCACACGTCACCTAACTCTCTGAAACGCATTTTTACACCCGGAATCGCGAGGATGACATTCTCCCGTGGTCTGTGCAATTATATTCAAACTACCCAGGGGGTAAGCTCCGTTTGCCTCTACTTGCCCTGAGATCCTATGACCTCGGCAAGGGACCCCAGAAGGTGTGTTTCTCTCTCTCTCTCTCTCTAGGCTCCTGTGCAGTGTGCTTACTTGTGATGTCTTCTTCCCTGACTTCATTCATTGAAAACATGTTTATTAAGTTGCTTCCTATGTACCAGACGCTGTTTTAGGGACAATGTGGACACAAAACCCCTGTCCTCATTAAGCTTACACTCTGTAGAGGAAACAGGTGGTAAGCAGGTAAATAAATGAGTAAATGTAGATAATGGTGCTGCGAGGAAAATGCATGAGGTGTGGTGGTTGGTACTTCAGCTGGGGGAGTCTGGCAGGGCCTTTCTGAGGGGACAGCTGAGTGAGACATGAGTGGTGAGTGGGAGGCCACCCCACAGAGACCTGGGGGATGAATGTTGCTGGCAAGAGGGAGGAGCACGTGCAAAGTCCCTGGGGTGGCGGTGAGCCTGGGCTGTCCGCAGGCCAGAGAGAGGGCCAGGAAAGCTAGAATACCGTGAAGGAGGGAGAAAGTGATGAGAGATGAGGCTTAGAGGCAGGTAGGAGCCAGGTTAGACAGAACAGTGGCTGTTAACCCTGGTTGCACATCGAATAATCTGGGAAAACAGACACAGCCGGGCCCCAATCCCAGCGAGCCTAATTACTTGCTCTGAGGTGGGACCTTTGCATTCGCAGGTTTTAAAATTCTCCAGGCGATTCCAATGTGCAGCCAGAGTTGGAAGCCATTCATGTGGCACCTTGCGGGATTTGTTCAGTTGCAGCGGATAGCATAGCCACGGGAGCAGCGGTTCTCAAAGTGGGGTCCCGGGGCAGCAGCAGAACCCAGGATCTCGATAGAGATGGAAATTACCAGGCTCTACTCCCAGTGTGATTGAGTAGAGCTGGGGTGGAGCCTGGTCAGCTGTGTGTGAACCAGCCCTCCAGGCGAGTCTGGTGCACACTGAGGTTTGAGAACCACCGCCATAGAGGGGACGATGACATGGGATTGGAGCCTTCGCCAGGCTTAGCCTAAAACAGTCTTCGCAGGGCGGCCACGCTCGCCCTCTGGCTCAGAGAACCCTATTTATATGTGCCCTTTTCCTAAAATAGTAACCTTCACCCAGGGGAGATAACAATCTTTTGGCAACAACACTCACTGGACAGGGTCTAAAGTCTTCAGTGTTGGGAGGACTAACATCAGCTCATTTTTCAGTTGAGGAAACTGAGGCCCCAAGGATACTGTCTTCTACCAGCCTCCTTCCTGTAAGCGGAGGTTGTGGTGCTGACCCCCCTCCCCCTGCGGCCTTCTAGCCCAGGTCCCTTCGTGCGGCCGCTGGAGCCTTGGTGGTTAGAGCATGTCCACTAGAAGCAAAGGGTCGGAGGGAGCTGTTAAGGAACTCCTCTGAGAATAATTCAGGCCCTTGCACAGCTGCTGGGCTCTGCGAGTCGATGCCGGCTGCTGTTACTTCGGGGAAGGAAGTACTGTCTGCCGTGAGCCTCTTCCCCAAGGGGCTGCAGTGCCGACTGGCACTCTGGGACACCAAGTCTCCAGGCTCTCCTTGCTTAGGGCCTTGCTGTCCCCACTTCTTTTTTTTCTTTTTAAATATATTTTATTGATTTTTTACAGAGAGGAAGAGAGAGGGATAGAGTTAGAAACATTGATGAGAGAGAAACATCCATCAGCTGCCTCCTGCACAACCCCTACTGGGGATGTGCCCGCAAGCAAGGTACATGCCCTTGACCGGAATCGAACCTGGGACCCTTCAGTCCACAGGCTGACGACGCTCTATCCACTGAGCCAAACTGGTTAGGGCTGCCCCCACTTCTTGACTCAAAGAGCAGCCCAGGCAGGAGGAAGGACTCTCTGTGGTTGGACGACTAGGCCAGAGGCAACCTCTCCTCCACCCAGAGCTGCGGAGACCGACGGCAGGGGGACGGCGATGACAATCACGCCACCCTCGCCAGACAGAGGCACCAGAGCCAGGGCGGCGGGCCTTGGAAGTACACGACAACTTTGATACAAGAGGAAGTGTGGCCCCTCACGTCCAGGAGTCTGACTACGACACGACAGCAGAACGCAAATGAAGGTTTGCTCCGTTTAGAGGCTGCCTAATGGGATTTGAGCTCCATAAGTCCTCTTGTGTCCAGAGGAGTGGGGCCTTCTTACCCCAAGGACACCCCACAGGCCGAGCTCAGCCCTGGAAGAGGGAGAGCGACCAGGAGCTATGGGCCTCCTCTCAGGGAGGCCATGGGCGACAGAAGCTGTAAAGCACATTAACCCCCAGGCCAGAGCATCTGGGCCCTGCATTCACCGTGCCCTGATGGGTCTGAATGGCCCCAAATCTTGAAGCATCTAAACACTCCCCGACCCTGCCCCCCTGTGGTCCTCCCAGAATTCTCTCTGCCATCACCAAAGTTGTTCTTTTTAGGGGTCTGGGGACCCAACAGCTATTAACAAGAATAATAATCTGCTGTAGCTGGCCTTGTGCAGGGCAGGCCGGGGAGGGGCAGGCCGGGTGGGACTGACAAAGTAAGGCGGTACTCACCTGGTTCTTCTTCATGAACAGCTGCACAGTTTGCAGATTAATGCCGTAGTCGGACGACTGGGCCAGCGGCAACCTTTCCTCCACCCAGAGCTGCGGAGAGCAAAGGCAGGGGGACGGCTGATGACAATCACACCACCCTTCCCCGAGCACTCGCCGCGGTCAGACAGGGCTCTGCTTGCGTGTCTCCCCGGCTCTCCCCAGTCCTTCCCAACCCCATATCAGGGTTTTGCCCCATTTTACAGACGGGGACATTTTGACATTTTGAATTGAGGTTCCAAATAACTTTTTCCTGGTCACACGGGGGGAAGGTAATGTAGCTGGGTCGGGAACCCAAGTCTGTTTGGCCCCGAAGTCCACGGGTGAGCTACCATTCAGAAAGCACTGGCCTTACTTTTACATTTAATGTAATCACCACAGCAATCCTGTGAGAGAAGGGGGTGAGATGACCGGACGGCTGCTGCTGAGAACTGCCCCGGGCGGCAGCCAGCTGTCCTGACGACAGCGGCTGCCTCGGCGGCTGGGGGCTGGGGTTGTGGCCCACGCACCGTCTCATCCTCTAAGTCACGGCTGATCTGCAGCTTGGCTCTGGATGATTCCAGCTGCTTCTTCCTCCTCCCCAGGGGCTCCAGGAGGTCCAGGAACCGCTTCTCGATGCTCATGTCAGCACCCCCCTCTTCCTCGTCCAGGGAGGGCATCTGGGCAAACAGCTCTCCCAGCTCCTCCTTCCGCACATTCACTTGGTCCTCCACGCGCTGGGACACAAGGGGACAGAGTTGGCACCGGCCCTGGCACCTGGGCAGCCCCTCCCTCTTCTCCATCCCTCATATCCCACCCATCCTTAAGGGCCCCGTCTGAGCTCAGCCTCTCCCAGCACGTCTCCCTGGACGCTCACTCTTCTTCCCCTCCCCGGACACCTGTACTTGACTTCTCGGGCCTGCTTTTATTAACCCGTTTTGGATCCTTGTCTTATGCACTGCAAAGGGGTAGGAGACGGGTGATGACCAGGAGGCATTTTTGCATGGTAAAGGCAAGCCCGGCTAAGAGGAACTGGCCTTCAGGTCTCAGGTTTGCTCCCCACGATCCCTTCTCTTCCAACACTCCCAGTCTACAACCCGCACACGTGCCTTCAGCTTAGCCAACATCCGGTTGACACTGGTCAGGTCCTTGCCTGGGTCGTCTGACCGCAGCTGGTCCTCCATGGCGCTGATCCACTTGTTGAGGTCGGCGTGGGTCTTCGAGCGCAGGTCGGAGCTCCTGGCGGCCGAGAGCTGCTGGGCCTTCTCCTTCGTGGTGGCCTGAAGCTCATCCCAGAGTCGGTGCAGAGCCTCCAGCCTCTGGGACACCAGGGCTGCAAACGGGGGCTTCTCCTCCATCAGCTGCTTTCCTTCCTGCGTGGGAGGGAGGCGAGCTTACCGTCCAGTCGTGGAGCAGTCCTGCTCCAAATGACTGCGAAGGTAAAGAGGAGTGGGGGAGGCGCCAGAGAAGCAAGGAATCTGGCTAGAACTTGGTGAGGCCCAAATGAAAGACTGCACCCCCTGAGTCATTTGCAGTCGAAGGCGGGACAGGGGGAGCCGTGTTTTGGGCAAATGACTCAGGAGACTGCAGTAGGGACAGCTGCAGGCAAGGGTCAGCTGGTATGTACTAAAAATTTTTGTTTTAATTAAAAAAAATATATATTCAGGATCCATCCAGGTACAAGCAGCCTGTGAGATCCACCCTGTCGTGATCGTCTCCCCTGAGGCAGTGCATTAGCTAACCAGCCTTCAGTGGGATCTTGTAGTTACTGACTTTGTCTCACCAGGTTTTCACCTGCATAAATGTATCTTTTCTGGGTGGGTACAGTATGATACGACTTGGGCCTAGGAATACAGACCACTCAGAGCAGTTAATATTTATTAAGTGTTTAATAATCGCCAAGGACTATTCTAAGTGCTTTAATGCTCACAACTCCCTCAGGCAGGGAGCTGTTATTACCCTCATTTTACAGAGGAAGGAACGGAGGTGCAAGAAGATTGAGTCAGACGGTCTGGCTTGCAGCCTGCACCTTCACTACTGCGGACACGGCCTTGGGTGGCCCCTAGGCCTGCTTCTCCCTGGTCGCCACTGTAGGAAAGAGCAAAGGTGCCTGATTCCAAGATCTAACGCCAGCCACGTTTTCACTTAGGCCCTGGGCAAACTCATCACAGAGGGCCCCTTGCTTCCCCATCTACAAGGGGTGCAAATGACCACTCCACAGTGGTTCTGCCCGTCCAAGCGGTGAGGGTCAGAGGACTGCCCTGCTCATGTCACACAGTCCCCTGTGCTGGGCCCTGGTCAGGAGCACGGGAGGCACACAGAGATAACTGCTATTTTGGAGCTGGATGCTGAAGCTCTGATGCAGGTGTCTTCAGTGTCCTGGACTGTCCCCAGACTCAGGTGACCCGAGGAGGTACCCATTCCTGACCAGGTTTAACAAGACTGGATGTATCAGAAGGTTAAGTACTATTCAGAGAAGTTTTGTCACTCCCAGGTCCTATGGTGTCCAGCAAGCTTCAGGACGGTGCCTATGCCTGGGTAAAGCCCCATTCCGTAAGCACGTCCGAGTACTCGCATTACTCACCGCATCGATGCTATCCAGCCACCCCTGGTGGGAGGCCAGCTCTGCCATGAATGCCTGGTGCTTCAGCCATTTGTTGTGAAGGTTTCGTGCTTCATCATAGGAGACATCCTGAGATGTCAGCAGCTTGTCATTGATCCAGAGAGTGAGCTGTGGGCAGAAAAAGAGGGTCCAATCATCCCCGAGTGTACCTCTTAGGCCAGGGGCTCAGGGCAGGACCTGCTGCCCCCCTCTGGCTGCAGAAGAAGGCCATGCAGTGAAGTGGGGACACAGCAGAGTACCACTCTCCATCTCTGGATCCCTAACTCCCAGCACAGACAAGTTAACCCACATTGTCTCGGGGCTAAAATATGGACTCTGGAGGGTCTTCTACACCAGTGTGTGCAGGGTGACACCAAGAATATTTATGCTTCTCCCTATATATTCAGGATCTAGGACAGGGCCTGGCCTGTTACAGGAACTCAATGAGTATTTACTGGATGGATAAATCCACCCTTTAGCAGTATGGTAAGAATCATTAATAAACATAGAGGACATGTTCTCAGAGGAAGAAGCCAAGTGCAGATTAGCAATGAGGGAAGCCCAGCTGGTGTGGCTCAGTGGTTGAGTATGGACCCATGAACCAAGAGGTCATGAATTCGATTCTGGTCAGGGCTCATGCCCAGGTTGAGCTCAGTCCCCAGTAGGGGGCGTGCAGGAGGCAGCTGATCAATGATTATCTCTCATCATTGATGTCTCTCTCTCTCTCCCTCGCCCTTGCCTTCTCCCTCCCTCCTTCTCTAAAAATAAATAAAAACTTATTAAACACACACACACACACACACACACACACACACACACACACACACCATCTTTACAGCCCTTGCCGGGTGGCTCAATTGATTGAAGCATCATCCCATACACCAAAAGGTTTCGGGTTCGATTCCTGGTCAGGGCACATACCTAGGTTGTGGGTTGGGGTGTGTGCAGGAGGCAACCGAACGATGTTCTCACATTGATGTTTCTCTCTCTCCTTTCCTCTCTCTCTGAAAATCTATTTAAAAAAACATGTCCTTGGGTAAGGATTAAAAACACACACATCTTTGCAGCTACTTTGAAAAATAAAAGTATTGTGGAACCGAAGATTCCAGAGGATGACCTACACTGTCAAGTACCGAGTTCCCCCAAGGAACCCCAGACTGAGTGAGAGAGGATCCCTGTGGACTCTGGGCTCGTTGCTCCTAGAAAGGGCTCTCCTGCAAAGCAGCCTGCCTCGCTGGGCCTCACCTCCTGGCAGTTCTGGAGGAAGTTCTGCAGCTCCAGGTTGTCTTTCAGAAGAAGTGAGGCCTCCTGAGCCTTCTCGTTGTTCTTCCTGTGCCTGGAAGGGAAGCCAGAAGCCGCAGTCACAACAGGGCTGAGTCTGGGGTCCCCAGGCAACACCGCCAGCCCCACCTGACTCAGCCCATCACCCTGGGGGCGGAGAGTACCTGTCCTCAATCAACTGCACCTTCTCCTTGATCTTGTCTGAGTAGAGGTTCCCCTCGGCCACCAGCTTGTTTCCAGAGTCCACAGGACTCAAGACCTTATCCTGGTTGTTTTCCATAGACACCAGGAAATCCTCGAACTTCCGGATCCCAGCCTCTGCAGCTTCTAGGGAGTCTGGGGTTTCCAAGTGAGCCAGCGTGTATTCCTGTTGAAGCAAGTTTCCAGACGCGGCATGAAGACAACCTGAGGAGGCGGTGAGGGAACCTGCCAGGCCGGAGCGCCATGTGCAGCCATGCGGGTTATATAAAGCGTGAATGACGCCCCCTGGAGCTGTGCAAGGGAGAGGTTCCCTAGGCCTTGCTCCCCACCCCTATCCTCACCCTGGGGTACCCAATGTGCCCAAAGCCCTATGGAAGGGTAACCGCCCAGGGGGAAATGCACTTCCCTAGCTGCTGACCCAAGAATAGGCACAGTTTGGGACAAGGGCTGAAAAGGACACACAAGAAACAAAGAGGATTGTCTCCCTAGTTAGTGGCTAAAGAGAGTCCCAGAAAAGCATAACTTGGTCCCTGAGCACCTGGAGCACATTTGGAGACTCCCCAGTGCTGTTGCCCTGAGAGACATCCCCCATCCGGCCCCCCGCCCTGAATACCTCTCCCTACCTGGTTGCTGAGGATGGCTTCAGCCTGCTTCGCATCTTTCTGGAACTCCTGGAAGCCAAGGCACTGGGCAAGGAAGTGGCTGCGGCTCTCCCACATCCGACGCAGGTCGTCCCAGCCGGTCCCCAGGCCCTCCAGCCGCTGGCCCAGGAGCAGGTACTCTGGGTCCGTCTGGCCATGGAGCACTTTCTCCCCAGACGCCTTGACGCGCTCGTAGCTGTCTTGGTGCCCCTCGATCTCGTCTTTGATGGCCGCATGCTGCTGCAGGAGCTGCTCGGCCTCGGGGAGGGACTCGGGCGTGTCCTCCGAGGCCACGGCCTTCTGGGCCATGGCCAGCCAGCCCTGAAAGTTGTCCAGATCCTGCAGGAAGGCCTGCAGCTGGCTGGCTTCACCCAGCGAGGCCTCCTGGCCCTGCAGGGCTCGCTGCAAGCCCTGCCACAGCTCCTCCACGTATGTCTGCCGTCGGCCAATGTCCTCCTTCAGTTCAGGGTGTGACCCCATCAGCCGTTGCGACTCACGCTCCAGGGCACCCACACGGGCCTGGATGGCGGCCACGTCGCGCTCCAGCCCCGACAACTTCCGCTGGATGGCGATGACGCCTGTCAAGTCCCGGCCCAGGTCCTTGGTGGACTCCACTACCTTCGTCTTGTCCTGGATCCACTTGCTGGTCTCCTCACAGTCCACACAGTAGTTGTGCACCCGGAGGGCCGAGCCCACTGCCTCCCGCCGGTCGGACACCATGGTCTGGAAGGCCTGCCACCTGCCGAGGGGGACACACAGACACCCTCTTCCATAACTCTTCCCACAGGACATCACTTCCCAGATTTCCCACCAGAGTCTCTCCCTGGAGACTGTGCACACTGAGAAAGTCATCTACCCACCAAACTGCAGTGCGTAAGGTGCATTTAACCCATTTTGCCCAGGACAACACAATGCCAATCAGGTCTGTCCATCGGCAGGAGGCAAAGCAGTGGCGTGATTCCAGCCGTAAGTGGAGGAACATGGCACTTAGCTGGGCTCTGTGTGCAGCTGGATTTCAGGCTAACATACAATTTCCCAGATCCATTGAAATACTGAAAATGACTAGAAAGCCCACATTATCAACTTGAAGAGTGCTTTGGGACGTAGGGTCCCAGCTGCCCTAGACTACCCTTTACCTCTTTGCACACAATATGCCACAATTGTCTAATCCTCACAGCTTCCAACTACACGGTAACATTTAGTCTAGGGCCTAGAGGAACCATGAAGAGGCCTGACCCTGTTCAAAGTGCCCAGGGCCTGAAGGCCACCTTGGCTCTAAAAGCACAGAGGCGAAGGAGGAGGAGGAGGAGGGAGGGGATAAACTGGGATTATAATTAAAATGGGTAACACAATCTTAATCTTCAAGTGCAGTGCCAGAGTGCAACTGGGAAATGTGCAAAGTTAAGGTAGATGTCCTGGGGCCTGGGGTGGGTCTGCAGCCCCTAATAAGCCTTTTCTTTTTCCTTTTCCTTTTTTAAAAAAATTAATATATTTTTCCTGATTTCAGAGAGGAAGAGGGAGAGAGAGAGAGAAATATCAATGATGAGAGAGAATCATTGATCAGCTGCTTCCTGCATGCCCCCTACTGGGGATCGAGCCTGCAATCCGGGCATGTGCCCTGAATGGGAATTGAACCTTGACCTCCTGGTTCATAGGTTGATGCTCAACCACTGAGCCACGCCAGCCAGGCCAGCCACTTCACTTTTGATCACAGGTTCCAGGCTCCATGTCTGGCCCAGGTTGGGGGCGCATATGGGAGGCAACCAATCGATGTGTCTCTCTCACGTTGATGTTTCTGTCTCTCCCCTTCCCTTCCACTCTCTCTAAAAATCAATGGAAAAATATCCCCAGGTGAGGATTAATAACAACAGCAACAACAACAACAAAAAGAAGAGCAAAGAGTCATCCTCTTCCGCTGCATAAACCTCAGATTACAGAGGCATCTCCTGAGCTCCAGTCTGCCTCTTCGGATGCTGAGACAATCGGCCTGTTCTAGCGGCTCCTAAGTACCCCCCTCCCCCATCTCCCCTGCCTCCCTTTGGGCCCCTAGGTGTCTCCACTATGCTGACCCTTTTCTTCCCTAACTGCACCTCCCCAATTGCCTCGGGCAGAACAAAGCTCAGAAGCTAGAGCGGGGAAAGGGACAGGGGCAATGGGAAGGCGGGGACCATGCAGCACTGTGTGTGCAGGGTTCGGGGTGACCAACGGGACACGGGCCTGTGCTCTGCCTTGGAGATCCTCGAGGACTCCTGGGCCACTGCGCCTGCACGGAAAGCACCCCCTCTCCAAGGGCTCCTCAGGGCCCGTGTTTGGTTTTGAGCGTGAAGTGTGCTCAAGGCTTCCTGCTAATTCTCTTCGTTCAAGTCAGATGCGAGATGAAGATGCGCTTTGTACAGGCAGCAGCGCTCCTTTATGGGCAGTACGTAAGAGCTCTCAGAAAGCCTTTTCCCGAAGAAATGTCCGGGGAATGTGGCATGAGTACATATGGCCTGATTCTAGCCATGGCACACTCAGAACGTCCCCCCGCACACAGGATCACCACCCCGACCCTCAGGCACAGTATGTGCAGCCACATGAACACATCTCTCTCCCTCCCTGGCCGATCACCCAACAGCCCCTCCCTGCTGCTACAGAAGGAGACCAGTTGAGAAACAGGGTACAAACCTGGCAATGCAGAGCAGGCGACCTGCCCTTTGGGCCACACCCCCAGGGGTGTGTCAGGTGCAGGGTGATGCCCCCAGCCCCACCCACACCTCACCTGGTGTTCAGGTGGTCCTGGTACTGCTTCACTTCCCCACTGCGTGGGTGACCACTCTCTACCAGGCTGTTGGCCGCGAGGTTCACGCCATCAATCTGAGTCATCAACGTCTTCATCTCCTGGTCCAGGATGTCAAACCTGATATGGACAGAGACAACGAGGACTGGTGAGGCAGCAGCAGGCACTGCATTGCCGGCGGCCACCCGGTCTCCACACGTGTAGCTCTTGCTTTCTCCTTCCGCCTCCTAAATACATTTGACCAGGTAACGGGTGGGGCAGGGGAGAAAGGAGAAAGATATGCTGACACACCCTATTTGGGGGTTCATGGGTCCAGTTTCGTGGGTTAGCATTTCTTGGACCAACCTAGGAGATAGCTGGTTCCTTGCCATACCGGCCACCAGCTCAGCAGAGAGGCACAGGGGAAAAAACGAAGTGATGGGAGGTCAATACCCCCAGAGTATTAACAACAGAGACCGTGCACACTGAGAAAGTCATCTACCCACCAAACTGCAGTGCGTAAGGTGCATTTACTGCCTCCACTGCCCCAGTCGCTGCTCTTGGACCCCAATTCCACTGCCTTGACACCTTGACCTGAAGGGTACTCACCAGCCAGATGCCCTGTCCCTGGGTAGGAGAAGGGACAGCTGCTGCGGGGAGGGGAGCCATGTAGTATGAAAGCTGACCCTTCTGGGACAAGAGCCCAGGTCCCTCCAGCCTCAGCGTGTTCCAGGGAGGGACCTCTCCCTCCTCCACTCCCTGGATTCTGTACTGGGATGCACGGATGCACACGGGCAGGCCTCCAGGCTGACGTGCCACGGAATCGGAATACGGGGAGTGGCAGTGGCCTTGCAGATCAGTGGTTTGCCAGCTGGTCTCTGTGGCTTCTCTGGGTTCTGTGGCTGAGGGACAGCCACAGAGAGCCAGAGCTGGCGGGCCCCAGCCTCCCACCCCCCTTAACCAGATCAGCTCGACTTTCCTCTGCGTTGCATGTCAGGGGTTCAGTATCTAATTCATTTGAACACAGGCTGCTCTAGCTAAACAGTCATTGAATAGCTGGGCCAGAACGAGCCCCTTTGTTTATTCTGAGGAAGGCCGCAGGGGTGAAGTGCCCAAAGCCACAGAAAGCGATTGGTGACTCCGGTGCCTGGCCTCTCTAATAAAGGGCACCCCCTGGCCTCACGGATAGGCCCTGGCTGGTTAGAGGCTGTTCCCACACCCGGCGGAGGGGGAGTGCATGCCCCGGTGCGAGGAGGCGGGGAGGCGGGAAGAGAGGGCCGGCCCTGACCTGTGCTGCACGACCTCCAGGTCCTCCAGCGTGTCTGGGATCTCCATCTGGGCCAGCCACTTCTCCTTCTCGCCCATCCACAGCTCACAGGCATCCGTCTCCCCAAACACCGTGTACAGGTCCAGGGCATCCTGCAGCTTCTGCCGACGCAGGTCCGCCTGAGCCACCACTTGCTGGTAGAGGTCCCGGAGGGCCTGCAGCCGATTGGTCACATCCGGGGAATCCCGAAACTCCTGGGGGAAGCCCTGGGCCTGCCGCTCCAGGTGCTCCATCACGGCACGGCTCTCCTCCAGCTCCTCCAGGAAGTCCTTGTGCTTCTTGCCCAGGGCCCGCGTGGCCCCTTCATCCTGCCCCACGTCTTCGCCCGAGAGCAGCTTGTGAGCATCCTGCAGCCAGGCCTTCAGGTCGTCCGCGTCGCCCTGGAACTGGAAGAAGTTCTCGGCGTCCTGCAGGTTCTTCTTGCGGAAGGCGGCCAGCTCCTTCAGCTGGTCCCACTGGGCGGACACCTCCTTGATGCGGGCCTCGATCTGCGGGTGCCCGAACTGCTTGCGCGCGACCATGCCCTCCGCCTCCCGGAAGATCTGGTCCAGGTGGGCGTCCAGCCCGCGGAGCTCGTCCTCGAAGGCCTTGTGCTTGCGCTGCAGGATGAGCACACTGGTCAGGTCCTTGCCATAGTCCAGGGAGGAGTAGATCTGCTCCTTCTCCTTGATCCAGCTCTCGGCCTCGTCCATCTCCCAGAAGAACTTCCAGAGCCGCTTGGACTGCTCCAGCTGGGCCTTCCGCCCGGCTGCCATGTTGCTCAGCTCCTCGAAGCACTGCTCCAGGTGGCTGACGCGGTCCCGGATGACCTGGGGATCACAAGGCTGGTACCCTGGGAGGCATGGGAGGAGGACAGAGGAGAGGGGTGAGGGCTTCATTCACGGGCGCGTTGCCAGGCTAGTACCACACGATCGGGAACCTGATGTTTCCCTGAGCTTTGGGGTTGGATGCAGGGGGGCTCGGTTGCTCAGAGGGCAGGGCAGGTCCTTAATAATTAGTTCCCAGTCAACTTTCAAGGGTAAGGGAGGTTAAAAAAAGTTGGGTCAACTCTCAGTAGAAATGTACTACGTGAAATTATTTTTTTAAAAAGCTTAGACACAGAGAAAAGCATTTGAGATTTTGCTCCCCATCAGGTCAGTTTGGGCTCAAATACACTCTTATAAAAATTAAAAAAAAAAAAAAAAGCTTAGATACAAATTTCAAGATGATTCTTCAAGGACACAACAGGGTCTCCTATTTAAGACCCGAAGCTATAAACCTAACTGGTCTCTGCTGTAACTTGAACTAGCAGAGAGGATGAAGGACGGAGGATGGCTCATTGGTGCTTATAAACACCTTCTAATCACAGATTACCAAAGCAGTTGCCCGCTCTCTGGAGAGTTTTGCTATCCCTCAGGCTTCTTTCTTGCACCGTTAGCTAACGAAAGAGGCAGAATTCTAAAGCTAAGGAG
Organism: Cnephaeus nilssonii; assembly: GCF_951640355.1. Taxonomy (NCBI): domain Eukaryota; kingdom Metazoa; phylum Chordata; class Mammalia; order Chiroptera; family Vespertilionidae; genus Cnephaeus; species Cnephaeus nilssonii. Next base: position 80,014,234 of record NC_137075.1, read on the forward strand.
ATTTATCCAAGCTGGGGTGCCAGAGAGCGGAGCCAGCGGGTGGGGCCCTGGCTTCTGAGGGGGACACCCAAACTCTCACCTTGCCCCTCAGTGAACTGCAGCGTGGCCGTGTTGATGGCCTTCACTTTGTCTCCTTGGATGGCGATGTCAGCCTCCATCAGCTTGTGCTTCTGTAGCAAGTCCTCAACTTCCAGTAAGTGCTTCCCAAACTCAGCGGATAAGAGGTGAGCCTGGCAAAGCAGACGGGTGGAGGGGATGAGGAGAGGTGCAGAGACCTACACGCCAGGAGCAGAGACCTTCCAGAGGGGCGGGGTCCATGGGCTGGGGGAGTCTGTGCAGTTGGAAAACAGCTGCTGCTTGGCATGGAAGGGGCTCCAGGGCAGGGGTTCCTACTGGGGGTGCCCATCGGAGTCATTCCTGGACCGCCTTCCATGAACTCCTCACTAGATCTCCTGCGTTTGCCCAGGTTTGAGGCCTGGGCACGTGTATTTTTTTTAAAATGTATTTTTATTGTTTTCAGAGAGGGAGAGGGAGAGAGATAGAAACATCAGTGATGAGAGAGAATCATGGATCAGCTGCCTCCTGCATGCTCCCTACTGGGGATCGAGCTCACAACCCAGGCATGTGCCCTTGACTGGAATCGAACCCGGGACCCTCAGTCCGCAGGCTGATGCTCTATCCACTGAGCGAAACCAGCTAGGGCGAGGCATGTGTGTTTTTAGAAAGTTCTATGGTCACTCTGAGGTGTATGTGGGTTGAGGGCACTGTGGTGGAAGGAGGGGAGATTCAGATTTCCTGGTTGCCCCTAGGCGGGCAGGTCTGGATGCTCCAGGCTCCTCATTCACCCCTGTCTCTCTAGACCTTGCAGGTTGGTGCCTGTGCTACTATGAACCCAAGATTTCTTGATCCTGGGGACAGAGTGGACCTGGGCTCTTGACTTTCTGGAGCAGAGTAGGCCAAGCAGTGGACAGGCAGATGCAGCCAGACACTGCGCTGCATCCGGTTCTCCATTCTGATTCTGGGACGTGATTGGTTGGGAGGGTGTCTAGGGAAGCATGTGCTAACTGCAGGACGGGCACTGAGGCCCAAGGGGAGTGCTGGAGGCGGGGGAAGGGCAGCGCCAGGCCCACCTTGATCTCGTCCATCCAGTCGATGCTGTGCAGCATGTCCTGGAAGAGCTTCTGCAGCGCCAGGGTCGTCTCGAGTCTCTGGCGCCGGGACGCCAGCAGCTCCTGCAGGTAGCTCCACAGGCGCAGGATGTTGTCCTTGCGGGCCGTGATGCGCTTCTGGTCGTGGTAGTTCTCCTTCTCCAGCTCCTGGGCCAGGTCTTCCAGGGCCTGCACCCGCTCCTTGTAGGCGGCCGTGTCAGTCTCGATGGCCTCGTGCTTCTTCTTGGCGGCCTCCACGGCTGCCAGGTCGTACCCGAAGTTATCCTGCCCCACAGAGAGAAACACAGGCAGCTCAGCCGGGCTCCTCCCCAAATGCAGAGGAAACCGCCGGTCCCTTCGCAACAAGTGCTGGGTGGGAAAGAGCATTCCCACGGCTGGGTTCTGCCGTCTTTCCCAGCCACCTTAGCAGAGCCAAGTCCCAGGGACTGTCTCACAAGAACCTTTACAAAAAAACTCGAGATTTTGCTCCCTGTGCCATACGTGGGGGTGTGCTGTGCGTACATTACTAACAACCCCTTCTCGGCCCTCCACACTCACCACCCGCCTTGCATGGCCCTGCCCTATTCTGGGCAGGGAGGGGCTCTGACTCGGAACCATGCAGCTGTGAACAGCTGGCATCGGGGTGCGCACACTCTCCAGTTCTCAGGACACCTGCTTTCCCCTTTCTGGGTGGAACTGAATTTGTTCCCAAGCTCCGAGTGAGCAGGGACAGATACTGTCATGGACAGTCAGCCTGGGTCAATTTTTAGCCAGTGAAATAGGACCCGGCCCTAGAAGCCAGAGTCCAAAGGGACGTCCGCCACACACAAGATGCTCTGCTTATCTCACACCCCCAGAGGACCACTGCCTGATGTCCACTCGAGCCATGGCTTTAGTTGATGACAGGTTCAGGGGCCATTTTTGGAGTGTGAGGCTCTTTCCCTAAAAATGAGACTTTAAGTCCTGCAGACTCCTTCCTCAGAGATGAATCCTGATCCACCCAATCCTGGGGAGCAGGGCTGCCAGGCCTGTGGAAAGGCTTATCCGTGGCCATGGAGAGGCTTACCCATGACCACGGAGACGCCAGCTTGGGCTCCAGCCCAGCTGACTGCTGGGGGCTCTGGAAGTGTGTCCTCCATTACCTGGGCCACGAGGCGCTGGTTTTCATTGAGCCACGTCTCTCTCATGGCGGCCTTTCGGTCAAAGCGCCGGGCCAGCTGCTCCAGCTTCTCCTGCCTGATGAGCTCGTTTCTCAGGGCCAGCTCCCGCCGGTACTCGGCTTCCTCCAGGCTCTCCCAGGCCTGCACGAGGGACAGAGGAGGGTTCTTGGGGCACAAGAGGAACACCTGGATTTGGGGGTTCCATCTCTTTTGCCCAACTCTGAGTGATTTCAGGAATTTAGGCTCCCAGGGGACGTTACATGTACCGAATTCAGGAATGTCTGGGCTCACCAAAGATCGGGGAGCCCTGGGTACGAGCTCCCAGATCCCTCTTCCCCTAACCCTGCCTTGGACTTGACCTAGGATAATGTTATTTGTCTCTGTGGCTGAGCTGCAAATGGCTACTAGTAAATGGCTACCTCCATTCTATTAGAATATCCAGGGGGTATTAAGCATCTAAACCTTGGAAATATTAGAAGGTGTTTCCTTTCTGTTACAAGTAGTTAATATTCCATATTTAAAGAAATCTAATGTTCAACAGAGACGAGATTATAATAACTGACTCCAAAAATGGATACTGAGCATCTGATCAGGGGCTGAATTGGTGGATGGACCATGGGTGGAGTTGACCTCTTAGAATTAGGTTCACAGCACCCAAAAGAGCCAGCACATGTAGTTAATAACACCATGGAAAGAGGCTTGGTTCAGCCCCAGTGACCCCTCCCAGCCCCCTCCCCGAGAACTCAGTCACTCACTGCTAACATGTAATGGGAATCACTACTGTACCCGGTTGATGTCAGACACTAGCTTCCCGTCGTGGGGCGTGTACACTTTCTGATTGTTGGCTCTCATCCGGGACTGGATGGTAAAAAGTAAGACTTCCAGATTCCCCTTCTCCTGAAACCTGCCGAGAAAACAGAGGTAGAGAGACGCATGTGGAGATCCCACAGCCAACCTGTGTGAAGTGAGCACGGAACCCGGGTAAATTGGAGCTTGGCTAGCAAAGCGTATTTCCTTAAAAAACAGAAAGTAAAAAGGATCTATAGGTGCATGTGTCTGTTAAAACATCTATCATATTCACCAACTGAGATCTAACGGTTACAACACAAACCGGAGAAAACACAAGAGCTACCACAGCGTTTGCTTAGTGTTTGCTCCCCTGGGGGAATGGCTATCTGGCATAGCCTGGGCGTTCCTGTAGCTATGGAGTTTCACCAATCCATACAAAGAAACTCTCCCCTATTCATAAATGAGGAAGGCTTCTGACTAGCACTTTAGTCAGTTTTTATTGAGTCAGTAGATCCTCAGAGGCAGCGGCACCCACATAACATATTGCATTGAAAGTAGCGTTCGCCTGAGTCCTACTGAGCCGGCTCTCCTGCCGAGTGCCAGAGGCCAGCTGCTCCCGCGGGGGCAGGACAGGCTGGGTTCTGGGAGGATTTTAGGTGTCGGAGATGAGACCTGGCAGCAGGATGATGTCTGGAACTAAGGTCCAGGCTCCAGGTAACTGGGTACTTTCACATTTCTGCATGTATGCAAGCACCTACCCACTTCTACATCCTCCACCTGCCAGTCGAGGATCAGCTGTAAGCAGGGTCCCCACGCTGAGGCCAGCCTCATAGGTCTGACTGCTCACAGGCACTTCAGAGGGCTGTGGCCCTGAGCGCCATCTACACAGCCCAGAGATATCAGCCCTGTGTGCAGAGCCTGGTGGGCCCACAGGGGATGTTCTCTTTCAGAGTGGGCTCAGGACTTTCAGAGTGGGTTAGTGTCAAACCAGAAACCAGATACTTGTTTATAGGACATTCTAGACTCCATGTCTCGCCTTTCCCTGTTTGAGAGTCATGAATGAAGAGTGTGGAAGATGAGAGGAGGAGGAACAGGCAGAGGGTACCACTGAGGAGCTAGAAATCTGTTTCCAGAGAGCTGGGCAAGCAAACAGAAGGTGAGCAGGAATGCCCTGTGTCTGTGCGTGCCTGTTTTCATGGGTGTGCACATATGCACATGAGCCTGTATGGTTGTGTGTATCTGTGCATACGGGGACCCACCCAGGCCCTGAACATGCTGCGGAGAAACGTAAGTTCCGAGAGGCGGGCTCAGAGCTCTGCTGAGGAGCAGGTGACAGATGGGAGAGAACAAGAATGTACTTGGTGATCAACAGGGCCCCACACAGAGGGCTCTGAGGCTTGGAATACAGAGGGCATCACCACAAAATAAACACGAAGCGCAGTGCACAGACGAGAAAGGCACTCTCCGGCACAGGCTCTTTGAAGAGACGTGGAAGCCTGAGATTTCACAGCTGCTCCCCCTTGGGGATCTGGGGAACTGCTTTCTTTGGCTATGAGTCAGGGGTCACTCCTCAATGCCCACTTCCTATAGGCTGATGTCTTGGGAGCAGGGAGGCCAGGAGGGGATGAAGGAGGCGACAGAGATGAAGCTCTCTAGAATTCACCTCCCACGTACACTTCCCAAGGCCGAGAGCCTGGCTCTGCCTTTAGGCAGCTGGTTCTCAGCCCCTGATGCCCGCCCTCCCTCCCCAGTGCCGGGGCCTTACTTGGGCGGCTTCTCCACGGTGCGGTAGGTGCTGAAGGCCTGTAGCTGCTGCTGGACGCCGGTCAGGGAGTTGGCGAATTTGCGGCTGTTCAGGACTGTGATGGTCTGCTCGATCCAGGTGAGCAGGTCCGAGGCCAGTCCGCTGTACTTTTCGATCATCTTCTCTGTCTCAATGGCATGGTCGATCACCTAGGGAACCACCTTATTACTCCTCCTCATCAGAAGAACAATGGCGCGTCAGGGAGGACCACAGGCGAGGTGGTCTTCCTTCTCTCCGGCCCTGGAGCACCCCATGTTGGGGTATTCTCCGGGCCCAGGGCTGTGGCTGAGGCAGAGGAAGTGCACCTGAACCTCAGCAGGCAGCTGGCCCTGCTGGGGTTCAGGAGTTCCCCCCTCTTCCCCTAGCCCGAGAAAAGAGTGGTCAGCTCCCTGTGCTAGGACACCAGCCACTAGAGGGGCCAAAATCTTGTTCGTTTTCCCATGCGTATTAGGAATCGAGGGCTTCCAGGCACTGTCTTTGCTAAACACCAGGCACACACAGATGAATGAGGAATGGTGTCCACCCTCAAGCAGCTGAGGACCCAGCAGGGGAGAGGAATCTGGCATGAGGGTCTGCAGTGGGGTGGCTTCCTGGTATACCAGGGAGCCTAAGAGGCCTGAACCTAAGAGAAACCAACAAACAAAAGCTCGTTTTGTTCCTGGGGGAATATTCATGAGACATGGGTCTGCAGGTGGAAGATGGGCTCAGAGGTGCAGGCTAGGACACCTTTCAGGACAGACTGACAACCTGCTTTGGAATTCAGCCTGGGAGCCATTACTTTGGCTTCAGAGGAAGTTGGTGGGGGTGATCTGCCCCCCACACCCCTCCCCTACTGCAGCTGGAGCCCAGGCACAAAGCTCTTGGGATGGAAAGGCAGCATCCCAGTCAAGGCCTGGATGGCAAACGCGGTGACACTGGTTACGAGACACTCGGTACCTTGCCGATGCGCTTGCCCTCCACCACCAGCACCTTCATCTTGGAGAAGTAGTGGTAAAATGCCACCACGTAGGTGATAATGGATTTCTCATCAGGGTTTTCTGTGAAGACATCTGCAAGGGGAAAGGGTGCTCTCAGGGCTGACCTGGAAGCCGGAAAGGTCAGGCTGAGAGGGTTTATCTCCGTGTTTCTCCAGCGTGAAGTTCAACTACAGGCACCAAGTGACAGGCAGCAGGTGGGGATGGAAGAGTAATGGTCCTGAGATCTTAGCGCGAGGATGGACCATAAGTTAGGAAAGAAAGAAGGACCCAAAGGCTATACGGGGCCCCCATCAGGCCAGATGAGGTGCCAGGAACCAACTGGAGCGGAAGAGCAGGCCCCAGAGTGCGGGCCTGGCTGCCATCCCCTCGCTGTGCTCATGGCTTGCCCAGCACCTGGCCTAGACCCCTCCAGGTGCCCCGTCAGTCTGGCACTCCCTCCGGCACAAGAAGCACCGTTTCCCACCCCTACGGTTAGGGCTGGAGTGGGAGCTGCTCACCTTCAGGGTCGAGGAGCGGTATAATGCCCAGCTGACGCTCGGCCACATCAAACGCGTGCTCCAGGTTGTGTCGGGCGTTGGAGTCTTTCAGTTTATCGAAGTCGATCAGGTCAGGCCTGAGGACGAAGCCAGACTGTCAGAGGGAGTGGGGGCCACGGCATCCCCACCAACAGGGCAGCCCTGGCAGGGTGCCAAGGCCCTGGCAGATGGAGGGAGGGGGACTGGCATGAAAAGTGGAAGGAGGATTTGGGGGTGAGGCAGGGGGGCAGCTGTGAGCACCTGCCCCTGGGAAGGCCGCAGAGGGAAGTTAAGGGAGGCAGGGCTGCTGAGGGTGAGAGGAAGGCCAGCAGAGGTGACATTCCCGTGAAGCTTGAACAGCAACCTACATGCTGAGTGCAATGTGTCCCAACACCCGCAGGGGACCTGCCCCTCCCCACAGCGCCTTCTGCCCTCTTACCGGTGCTTGTGTATCAGGGCATTAAAGGCCAGGCCATCCTTCCAGCTGGAGGTGAAGTTGGTGACATTGACGTGGGGGTAGCTGCATCCAAGAGAAACATTAAGATTCTTTTTGGGTCCCAAACAAGTGTATGAACTGAGGGGCCAACACACAGGAGAGGAATGGACCCGTCTCTCCTCAAGCCGCTTCCACATGAGGGCAGCCGTGGGCCCCAAAGACTCAGACACCCAACAGACCCCACAGTCTGGCCCACACCCACTTTGGAAAGGAACCCTGTGTTCCAGGCCCCAAAGAATCAGGCCAGGATAGGCTGTGCATCCATTACGCCGAAGCTGCTATAGTTCTGGGTGATGGTGTCCTGTCCCTTGGGGACGGCAGTGCTCAGGGGAGCAGGTGGGTGGGGAACGTGGCAGCAGCGGGTTCCCAGGGCATACCCTGCTGTCTTCATCTGACACCATAACAGCAACGCATCCTTGGCCGAGCGCGTCTCACGACCTTCCGGACCTTCCGGAACAACAATGTCCTGAATCTGGGGATGAAGAAAGCAGAGGGAGAGGAATTAGATTTGCATCTGGCTCACGCTCTCCTGCTCTCCATGGGGGGGCTCCTTCCCTCTTCCCTCCTCCCTAGCCATCCGTCTGGTCTGCCTTGACAGCCCGGCAGCAACACCACAGCCTGAGGCCTGGGTCCCAGTGGCCTGTCTCCCTGCTTCAGGCGGCGTCAACAGCACGCAGGGGCAGTGACAAGATGGCCTTCACTTGATAGCTCTGATGGGATGCTGAGAATAAACACGACGCCGGGTTCCTCCTCAGGAGGAACATGCCCGGCAAGGCAGGGAGCAGCACTAACGCCGGAAGGTATTAGATTTGGATCAGGAGCTTCTCTTGCCTTTTCATTCTGCCCAGTCCTGTCGTTGTTACTGTTTCATCACGCCCCCGTCTCCCCCGCCCCCCGCCACACACACACGGTGAGATGGGACACCAGAGAGCACTTGGCCGGGCTCTTCAGTCTGAGAGCTGTACCTTCCTCTTCCCTCCCTTCCGTCCTCTGACGAGGCTCTTTCTGTCCCCAAACCAGCAGGTGGAAGGTCCTGCTTCCTTCCCTCGCGCTTTCTAAATTTCCTTATAAATAACAAACCTTGAAGTTCAGGGTGGGAAGAGAGAAGTTTCTGATCGAAACACATAAAAGCAGATCTTCTGTACTGTTTTTGCAATTTCTGAATCAAACTATGTCAAAACCTGGAAAGTTACACATATAGGGGGAAGGGGACAAAAAGCAGGTCTTCTAGACAGACCTCAGCCCAGCTACTAAATTCTCCCTTCTCCCTTATAGGGCCACGCCGCTGACTGACAGCCTGCCCGGAGCTTCAACAGTTGGACGATGCAGAGGAGGGTCACTCCTTCCCACCGGCATTTTCCTAGCCTCCCCAGAGTGTACACACACACTCCCACTTTAGTCACCGTTTTATAAGATGCCCAGACCTGCCTGGCTCGGAGAGGCTACCTCCACTCCCTCTGCCCTCTGGGAACCCACCTGGAAGCGAAGGATGATGGTCCAGATGAGGCCCAGGACCAGGCGGTGGTTGCCGTCCACGATGTCGTGGGAGCCCATGTTCTCCAGGTGCACACGCTGCTCCTTGAGGAACTGCAGGGCCTTGTCCACGTTCTCCAGGCAGTGGATGCGCATCTTCCCCTTCGTGGGCTTTGGCTGGGGGACAGCAGTGGCCCCCGTGGGCATGGAGGGGCCTCATAGTGACTACAGCGGTGGCTGCAGCCTGGACCAGCTCCTATCTTCAGCAGCCACCCTCCACCCTCTTGGCTCAACTCCAACTCCCACACTCACGCCTTGACACTTTCCAACCCCATTCTTTCAGCAAAGTTCAGAGGTTCCCTCCCTCAAGCACCCTGCAATCAAACAAAGCCTTCTGGGTGGGTGATAAATGGTATTCAAACACAATAAGGAACCGATAGTTGAGCACTTAGTACGTGCCAAGCACAGGGATAAGGACTATTTACTGCCAGCTGGTGATCAGAGTGGCTTTCAGTTTGGTGTCTAATAATGGGTCCATCCCACCATCCAACCTCCTCCCTCCTCAGCCCCCAAGGGCCCCAGCCAAAATTCAAGGGGACCACCATTGATGGGTAACTTCATCATCTGAAGGGTTCCCGGGGGTAATTCTCACTAGTGGGCTTTTAATGCAGGGTAAGAGGCAGAACTTAGCCGGGCGTTGAAAAGGCAACGGAAGAATGTGCTACCTTTTCATCCATCCAGACCCTGAGGATCTTAGAGCACTTCATTAGGCACAGGTGTTATTTCCCTAGTTTTATACTCGGGGATATGAAGTAAAGAAGGTCTTGCCTGATAGGCCCAAGGTCACAAGGAAAGTAACTGAGGAAAACATGGACCTAAATCTGGTTCTCCCTCTGGTGGGTTACAACCGAGAGGGCCTGTAATAAACTTCCATTCATAAGAGCAGTGGAACACACAAGACAGCACCTTCCACACTTTCCCTTGGTTCCAAGAAGGATGCACATTTCTCCAGCTGGGTAATGGGAATCCATCAATCCCTGTATCTCAGCCTGCGCATGGAGGCTGAGGGTGGGCCATTGCAGACCAGCCACAGACACCCAGATCCCAAGTGGAGAAAGTTAAGAGCTCCGCATGGCTTCCTGGTGAAGCATGAAGGCTGGCAGAGGCCAGAGGAGGCAAGAAATTCTGAGCACAGGTCAGAGAGCCTAGCCAGCCACGGGGACACCTCGCATCATTAAGTATGAAAACCTCCCAAAAGAATAGGGAGAAACCTGGAAGGCCAGGAGAACTGGAGATGCCCCCAGACCATATCTTTCCTGAAGGGGGATGGCCCCAGCCACAGGACGCCCGGCACAGCAAGGAGCGTTACCAGCATCTCTCCAGAGAGCACCTCCAGCAGCTTGATGAGCATCTGTCCATCCCGCAGGTCCTTGTAGAGGTCGGTGATGCGACAGGACTTGCGGGCCAGGTGTGAGTTCACCCATTTCGTGAAGGTCTTCTTCTGAACAACTTCTCGCTCATCTGTGTGGGGAGAAGAGTCCTCGGTTAGGTTCCCAAGGTGGGCAAGGTCAATGGGCAATGGCATGGAGTCAAAAGGTTTTCTCTGAATCCCAGAGTCCCCAGCTCTGGCAAAGGAGGTGGATGTATCTATTCCACACCCTTCCCGGAAGCATTTGTGATCAGAGCATAGCCTTGTGGCAGCACGGGCCCACGTGCTGTGACGGGGCCAATGAAGAGATAACTCCCACTACCCTATTCCATGCACAGTATCAAGACACCCGTCCTTCATCCATCTGTTTTCCTGTGCCAGTCAGAATGTTCTGTACCACTGTGCCAGTGAATTTAGACTTCAATGCCAGCTTCACCAATCCACCCATTCAGCAAATATTCCCTGTGCTAGAATCGTCCCTCTTGACCCCTCCCTCACCCCACTCTTTCCCCTAAACCCTATTCATCCTTTAGGAATCATCCTGGCGGTATAAGATTCTTCTCCGTAAAGTTTCTTCTGACCCTTCACCTAGGTCAGGTCTCCCCTTGTGTGCCTTGACCCTCACGCTTGCATTTCTCATTTATGTTTCTCTTCACACTTGTACTAATTTAAAGTCTGTCTTGCAGGCTCCTTGAGCCCAGGGAAGTCTGTCTTGCTCACCTCTATCTCCCCAAGGCTTGGCGCCTGACACAGTGGCTACCCACAGCTGTATTGTGGCTGAATGTGCGGACACTGATCCAGCTCCTGCTGGTGCAGGCCTGTGCTAGCCTGATCACACATGAAGGGAAAACAAACTGCCTGTCTTTGAGGAGCTCCAGGGAGGGAGGAAAGAATGATGAACAAGGAGACAGGGAGACCATGTGCAATCTGAGATCCGAGTGGGGTTAGGGATAACAGAGGCATGGCCAGGGGAGCTCCCCATGACTCTCTCTCTCACACCCAGAATGGCAGGCAGGGGTTCTCCACCTTCAGCCCCAGGACCTGACATGACACCCACCCCCAATCCTAAGTCAGCATCAGCCAAACCAGGCTTCTGGCCCACACCGTAGCAGTTCAGGTGGATGCCTCTCAGCACCGCTGTAAAGCCTGGCGAGCTGTCCAGTGAGGGCTGGGAAGCTTGACCAAGATGCTGGAGGAGGGCAGAAGGCTGGGCTAGGAGAAAGACTGGGGCGGGGGGGGGGGTGAGAGAGAGAGAGAAGAGTGGTAGAAAAATAGAAGCAGAGGGAGAGAAGAGAGGAAGAGGAGTGAAACTCCATCTGTTTGCTTTAGTGAACTGTTTGTGGTAACCGGCTTCTGGGCCTCTGGCTTCTGGGCACTTTGGCTGAAGCCTCCAGGTAGGAGCTGAGCTGGCAGTGTGGCTGGGCCTGGGGCCATGGAGGATCCCCAGGGTCAGTCCCCGCCAGGAGGGAATGTCAGCGCCTCAGGAGCAGGCTAACTGCTCAGCTGAGCCCCAACTGTGGGAGGGCTGGCTTCTTAAATTATTAAATATCTATTTTAACAACAAAAAGAGAAGTCCAGTCAGCACCACCTCGAGGGCATAATCCTGGCGGCTCCTGAGGCTCACAGCATCAGATTCCTTCCTCCTGCACGGCTGTTTTAGTGTTAGGAGCTCAGGTCCTTTATTCATTCACCCAGCAGATGTTTACTGTATACCCATCAGGTGCCAGGCTCTGGGTGAGGTGGGGAATTCAAGGACAGGAAGGACGGCTCCTATTCTTGAGGCAGACATACTCTATTATAAATATGACGAGCGCTGGAATCGTATATAGAGAATTCAACGGCAGCCATCTAAATAAGACTTCCAAGAAAAGAAAATACTACGGCTAAATACACAAATCTTATATAAATATAAAATTGAAATGGCATTCATTCATTCTAGGACATTGGGCAAAGTTTCGGAGGGAAAAGACCCCTTATTCTTTTGTTGGCAGCAAATTAAACCACTTTCCTGATTTCAAGGACTGCCTCAGTAAAATACAACTAAAGTTTTGATGATGTAATTAACGGAAAACGGTTGCATTTATTCTGGGACATGTCTGGATCCCACAGAGTCTGCCGCAGTCCCATGGAGCTGTTCCCCAAACCCATATCTGTTCTTTTTAAAAAAAATAGGTTTTTATTGATTTTAAAGAGAGAAAAAAGGGAGAGAGAGATAGAAACAGCAATGAGAGGGAAACATCAACATCGATCAGCTACCTCCTGCATGTCCCCTGCTGGGGATCGAGCCTGCAACCCGGGCATATGCCCTGACGGGGAATCGAACCAGCAACCTCCTGGTGCATAGGTTGATGCTCAACCACTGAGCAACACCGGCTGGACAACCCAGATCTGTCCTTTAAGAGGCCAGCCCTTCCAATCAGTTGTGGAGCTTTTGACCCAGGGGCTGAAATTGTCAGCCCCTTTAGAGGTAAGTGTCTAAAAACACTAAAGTCCTAGCCCTGGCCGGTGTGGCTCAGTTGGTTGGGCTTCCTCCTGGGCACCAAAAAGGTTGCTGGTTCGATTCCCAGTCGGAGCACATGCCTGGGTTTCGGGCTCAATCCCCAGAAGGGGGCACGCAGGAGGCAGCCGATCGATGTTCCATTCTCACATCAATGTTTCTCTCTCTCTCTCTCTCTCTCAAAATCAATAAGAAATAAAAACACTAAAGTCCTTTCTTCTCTCATTTTCTCTGTCTTTAAGAATCCAAACATTTCACTACGTGGTTGCTGAGACCCACGCACCTGTGCCTAGCATAGTGTACCAAAGTGCGCCTAGCTGAGTGCATGGGATTTAGTTCTAGGCTGCTGGGTTGGCACATAAATCAGTGCGATGCCCCCAGTTTTCAGCACGCGAACGATGCCTCCTGGCCCCCCACATATGGGAGGCTCAGGTTTAGAGCTTAGGCAGGCATCGGGCGTCCAGGCCTGCGTTTACTTGAAGGCTGGGGTGAAGCTGCCCAGAATCCCCAGCACCTGAAACACTGCAGGGTGGAGACATGGGAGAGATTCCGAGAAGCTATGTTGGCCACAGGAGAGAAAAGGCCCAGGGGTGGGGATTAATTTCCATTAGCTCGTCGGCTCCGGCTGCTCCACATCGGCACACTCAGCACATTCACTCCCGGCGTGGCCCAGGCCCAGCAGGAGCCTTCTAAGCGCAGGAGAGGCGGTGGCTGGGAGCCAGCTGGGCTGGGAACCCGGGTGGTTCGGAAAGGCCCAGGCGGCGGCCGTGCATCGGGCCTGCCGTCCCCAGGGGACTTGGGCTACTCCGCAGGGACCTGCTGTGGAAAGGAGGCCTCGGCAAGGCCCTGCCAGCACAGGCCTTATTTCTAGGGCCCTAACCCCGCCAACACAGGGAAGGAGACAAGTCTGCCAGCACGGCCTGATCGGAGCCATCGTGCCTCTGCTGCCATCAAGTCCAGGGCCTCTCCATTCCCATTTGTGTCTCTCCCTTTCTTTCCCAGGCGGTTGCCATCCTCATTCCTCCCTGCATGTCAGGCCCTCCCCAGAAAACTCTGACCAAGGAGCTAGAAATACTGTCTGGGCATCGTGACTGGGGGGTCTTTCCTTTATACCCCCCTTCAAAGGTTTAGTTTGAGCCCTGGCCAGTGTGGCTCAGTTGGTTGGGCATCATCCCATGCACCGAAAGGTTGCCAGTTCAATTCCCAGTCAGGGCACATGCCCAGGTTGCAGGCTTGATCCTTGGCAGGGGGTGTTTCCCTCTCTTTTCCTCTCCCTTCTTTTCTCTCTAAAAATCAATAAAAATATTTAATTTAAAAAAAAAAAAGGTTTGCATGGCTGCTGTGGCTCAGTGGTTGAGCATTGACCTATGAACCAGGAGATTACAGTCTGATTCCCAGTCAGGGCACATGCCCAGTTGCGGGCTTAATCCCCAGTAGGGGGAGGGCAGGAGACAGCCAATAATGATTCTCTCTCATCCCTGATGTTTCTATCTCTCTCTCTCCCTCTCCCTTCCTCTCTGAAATCAATAAAAATATATTAAAAAAATAAAAAGGTTTAGTCTGAGGCCAAGTAAACCCACAATACCAAAACTCAAATACTTACCCACTAATATGTGAGTTCATACATGGAAAGTGCTTAAAACAGTACCTGGCCCACAAAAAAATTGCTGTCACGCTAACTATCATCGTCAGCATCACTACTACTATTACTATTACTATTACTATTACTATTACTATTACTATTACTATTACTACGTGCAGGCCCATCGTAAACGCTGCGGGGAGCACGAGGCAGGCTCACTCTCCCCAAGCGCCTCACAGGCTAGCTGAGGAAATAAGACACAAACCCACAAATAGTTAATTTTGCAACCACACAAGAGATAAAGGGCAGTTCATTTTAATAATACAAAAGCTGCCACCAGGTAATATTGGATTAGTTACCAGATAAATGGCACAGACAATAAATGGTTGGGGTCAAAGAGGAGAGAGGTCATTTCTAATTGGAGTTGTCAAGGAGGGGCAGGGAGCTCACGAAGAAAACCACTTTGGACAGGCAGAGGAGGAGGGGAGCAGGGAGGCAGAATGCACCCGCTCAGAGGCAGAAAGGACAGAGCTCATTCGAGGGGACTACTGAGTAGCTACAGGTAAGAAGAAAGCATGTCGAAAACAGGCTTTAAACTAGATGTGGAAAGCCTGAATAAAAGGCCAAGTAGTTTAGATTTCATTCTAGAGGCAAAAGGAACCACTGAAGACACGGCAGGATTATTTCCTGAAATATTAATTTGTAGGGCTTCCCAATGATAGTAAACAGACAGCTTAAATTTAAAAAGAAGTATGCAGAATGACAGATCTCAGAGGGAAGGGGGGTAAAGGGGATGGGATGAAATTAACCAAAGAACATATATGCACATATGCATAGCCCATGGACACAGACCATAGAGTGGGGAAGACCAGGGTGGGGCGGGGCCTGAGTGGAGGGGGTACAAAGGGGAGAAAAATGGGGAACATCTATAATATTGTCAACAATAAATAAATTTAAAAAAAGGATTCTGAGGCACACAAAAGGTTTGATAAGTAGAAAGACATGCCCAGTTCTCAAATAAGAAAACCCAGTATCATCAAAATATCAGTTTACCCTAAATTGACCTATATGCTTAATATTATTTTAAATCTATTTAAATTATGTAATTTAATTTAGGCCAACTAGAGAAACTATAAGAAAATTCATTGGGAAAAGCAACTAAAAATAGCTACAAAAATTAAAAAAAAGAAAGGTAATAAAGGATGAACAATTTTCTCAGATATCCTTTCTATCAAATATTAAATCACAGTATAAAGTTATAATAATAAAACTGTGTAGTGCTAGTGTATGAATAGATATAGGCACATAGAAATACTCCCAAGTACACATATGCAGTTCCTATTTGATAAAGGTGGCATTTCAAATAAGGAGAAAGACAGGTCACTGGGCAAAGGGTATTGGCAAAACTAGACAGTCATCCAGGAAAAATTAAAAATTTTAAAAATATATATTTTATTGATTTTTTACAGAGAGGAAGGGAGAGGGATAGAGAGTTAGAAACATCGATGTGAGAGAAACATCAATCAGCTGCCTCCTGCACACTTCCTACTGGGGATGTGCCCGCAACCAAGGTACATGCCCTTAACCAGAATCGAACCTGGAACCCTTCAGTCTGTAGGCTAACGCTCTATCCACTGAGTCAAACCGGTTCGGGCAGAAAAATTAAATTTATACCTCATACTTCAGGATACATTTCATTTGGGTTAAAAAATTTAAATGTATAAAATGAAACCATAAAACTACCATAGTTAATGTTGTTGTTGTTTTTTTTTTTTTAATAACCTTTGTTTAGGGAATATGACACAAAATCCAAAATCCAAAAAATAAAAGACCTACAGTTCAACTATGTTAAAAATTTTTTTGTATGGGATAAAATACCATAGCAAAATCAAACAAATGAGGAAAGATGTGAAACAAATCAAACAAAGGAGGAAAGATATCACAAAGGGCTAATGACCTAGTATGTAAAGAGCACCTACAAATTAATAAGGAAAAAGACCAATAATCCAATAGCAAAATGTTCATAGGGACATGAACAAAGAATTAATAGAGAAAAACCACAAAAGTCTCTTGTGTAGAAAGTTATGCAAACCACTCATAATAGATGTGCAAATTAAAAGTATATATATATATATATATATATATATATATATATATATATACAAGTCTAATACATGGTTCTTAACTAGTTTGAACAAACGAATCATAAAAGACATTTTGAGATAACTGGGAAAATTTGAATATTAAGTGGGTATTAGATTATATTGGAGACTTATTGTTAACTTTATTAGGTATAATAATGGTATTGTGGTTAGTTGAAAAATGTTGTTTTTCAGAGATACACACTGAAGTATCAGTGGTAAAATGTCATGATGACCTTCAATTTACTTTAAAATATACTTCAATCCCCCAAATGAATAAGCAAATATGGCAAAATATTATCAGTTGTTAAATCTAAGTGATAATTCAGTCTACTTTTATCTCTTTTTATATTTTTCCATTGATTTTTAGGGAGAGTAGAAGAGAGAGGGAAAGACAGAGAAACATCGATGTGAAAGAAACACATTGATTGGTTGCCTCTTGCGAGGAGCCTGCAACCAAGGCAAGTGCCCTTGACCTGAATTGAACCTGGGACCCTTTGGTCCACAGGCCGACACTCTATCCACTGAGCTAAACTAGCTAGGGCTCTATTTTTTTGTATGTTTGAAATTTTTCATACTAAAAGTAAAAAAGTAAAGTGAAAGTATACCAAGATACCATGTTTCACTTAGATACCATGTTTCACTTATCAGATGGGCAAAGATCAAAAGGTCTGATAAAATACCAGTTTGGCAAGGATGGGGGTGGATGGGAAGTATTCATATGTTGCTGGAGAGGGCAGAAAAGGCAATTTGGCAAGACTGATCAGAATTACACATGCACATTCTTTTGAACCCAGTAATTTCACTTCTAGGAATTTATACTAGAGATAAACTTATACATTTGGGAAATAACCTACATACGTAACAAGATTATTCATTGCATTTTTTGAATTAGCAAAAGATTGAAAACAACCTAAATGTCCACCAAAGGGGCTGGTTAACTTAAAAGTATATGTCCAGCCCTGGCCATTGTGGCTCAGTTGGTTGGAGCATCATCCTGTACACTAAAAGGTTTCAGGTTCGATTCCTGGTCAGGGCACATGCAGGAGGCAACTGGTCGATGTTACTTTCTCACATCAATGTTTCTCTCTCTCTCCCCCTCTCCCTTCTTCTTATAAAAACAAACAAACAAACAAATTATATGTCCATACAATGGAATACTATATAGCTATAGAAAAGAATGAGGAGGCTATTTATCTATTAATATAAAACAATCTTCAAGATATATTGGGTGGAGCCCAGCCAGTGTGGCTCAGTGGTTGAGCATTGACCAATGAACCAGGAATTAATGGTTCAGTTTCCAGTCAGGGCACATGCCCGGGGTGTGGGCTCGATTCCCAGTGTGCGACATGCAGGATGCAGCCAATCAATGATTCTCTCTCATCATTGATGTTTCTATCTCTCTCTCCCTCTTCCTTCTTCTCTAAAATCAATAAAAATATATTTAAAAAAAAAGAAAAGTTAAAAATGGATCTTTCTTGAGGAAGCCTGCATTTTTATCAGCACATAGCCTTACGCTGTGGGTAAGCTAGGTGGTCAGAAAGACAAGTGGGAGAAGAGGCACCGTGGGAGGCCTGGACCACTAGCCTGGGCCTGAAAACAATCATTGAATGTTGAGCCCTTTGCACGTTTACAACTTGGGATTTCACTCCTTTCTCACGCCAGGAAGCCAAGAGCTTAGGGAACCTGAGTAACACTTTAACACCCATGAGTTTGTGACAAACTTCGATGACACAGACGCCAACCCATTATAAAGCCTAGCCCAGGCCCTCCGGGACACATCATAAATGATGGTGGCACAAATTCTACTCCTCTTGTTTACTTTGGAGAGGATTTTTTCTTTCAATCTACCAACTTTTATCACAGTGGTATTATGAACAGCTAGCACACAGTCCCCCTCCCTGTCTATAAGGATTTAAAACATAGCCAGGGTTGATTCTAACAGAGAACTTAGGATTCATACTACATATCTGAAAATGCAAGAATAAAGCACACAAGAATGAATTTAAAAGTGATCAGAGTTTAACACTAAAATGTTGGCTAACTAGGATGGGGTGCATTAATACCAAGGAAGACTATACAGCCATGAAATTGATAGTTTGCATGTTTACGGACATGAAAAGATATTCATAGTATACTGTTCAGTGAAAAATATTCTAAGATTGCAATTTAGATAACATTTCAATATTACACACATATATATACACAGCCATATACCGTATCTATAGACATTAAAATATCTACATGAGACATGAACAATGTCTAGTTTTTTGTTTTTTGATTTGCTTTTCTAATCTTTCCTACACCAAATATATATACTTGTAAAATACAAATACTTAAAGATATAAAAGTAGTCCCGGCTGGTGTGGCTTGGTGGTTGAATGTTGACTTAGGAACCAGTAGGTCAGGGTTCAATCCCGGGTCAGGGCACATACCCAGGTTGTAGGCTTAATCCCCAGTAGGGGGCGTGCAGGAGGCAGTCAATCAATGATTCTTTCTCATCATTGATGTCACCATCTCTCTCTCCCTCTCCCTTTCTCTCTGAAATAAAATATATTAAAAAAATAAAGATATAAAAGTAATCACCTATCATTTTTTAATAAAATTGAGGCTTTATATATTGTAGGAAAAGAAAACAAGTTATCTTAGACCAATTTAAATAAAAAATTGTTTTTGAAAAAGACTAGTTTTGATCTGAGGTTTGAAGATGACAATGGTTTTAGAATGGCAGGGAAGAGGGGGGTCTTGCTTAAAGCCCTCAGAAGGAAACTGGCAAATGTGTATGTGTATACTAGTATATGTGCACGTGGGTACTTGTGTGCATGTTTGGGGGGTGAGGGAGAGAAGCAGTAAACTTACCCAGAGAAAAGAAGTTGAAGGACAGTCTAAAGAATTTGAACTTTATACTCCAGATAAAGAAGAGTCTGAAGGTTCTTAAGTAAAGCAACACCACACTAAAAAGTTACTGGAGGTCACCCAGTCAGTGTGGCTCAGTGGTTGAGTGTTGACCCATGAACTAAGAGGTTCCTAGTTTGATTCCTGGTCAGGACACATGCCCAGGTTGCGGCTCAATCCCCAGTTGGGGGTGTGTAGGAGGCAGCCAATCGATGTTTCTCTTTCATCGATGTTTCTCTCTCATTGATGTTTCCATTTCTCTATTCCTCTCCTTTCCTCTCTTTATAAAATCAGTAAAAACATATTTTTAAAAAAGTTGTTGGCGGACGATTCTAACTGCCCTGTGTAAATGGGATTGGACAGGGGAGAGGCCGGAGCCAGGGAAACCAGCTCTCAGGTGGCTGCAGAAGTCTCTTGTGAGGTGACATGGCCCACTGACAAATGAACTGTGGAAATGAAATGACAGGAGCTGATTTGAACAATAATACAGAACACGGGTCCACTGGCCCTGTAGGTGATAGTATTCAGAGACTGTAAGACAGAATTAAAAATGAGTTCAGAGTTTTGATCCAAGAGGCTCAAGAAGCTGGCGGTGGAAGGAAAAATGGGAAGCAGTGTCTCAGGCAAGGCACCGAGGAGGAGAGAAGGCAAGTCTGGAGGTCATTCAAGAGGCCCGGGTGCTGTAGCACAAGCAGCACTACTATGACTTTAAAACCCTGCGATTTTTGTCCTGTCCTGCCTGCCACTTCCTGCTGTGTGACCTCCCTCATCTATGAAGGGGCACGGTAACAGTTACCCCAACCTCCTTCAGAGTGCCTGAGGGTCAGCCAGAGAACACCGAGCAGCTGAGCAAACACCGAGCGCTGTTATTGGGCGTGCAGGTGACGGCTGCATGGAAACACTGCACTTGCTGGGACTGCGGGGCACAGAGGTCGAGATGCCCAGGACTCAGCCTCAGCGCAGCCTTTAGTGAATAGAGAGAATTTCTGGAGAATCTACTGATTTGCTAGAAAGGATCAATTCACTTTCCCAAGCCAGGAAGCAGAGCTCCACAGAGTTCAGGGTGAAGAGGCATGCGGTCAGCAGGTCAGCGCTGCTCCGCAGGTGCCTTCTCCGCAGGCCACCAGAGTTGGAAAGGCCTGAGCATAATCTGGTTCCAGCCTCTCGCTTTCCAGTGAGGAAACAGAGGCCCTGACTTGGCCAAGGTCACTGAATGAGAGGAAGCCCATGACAACAGCAGGAGGACAGAAGAAGCACTTTGCTGGGACGGATCATTTTTTCTTCCACACGGCCACCAAGCTGGCTCACACTGCCACTTCTTCCTGGACTACTGTGCCTCCTCCACACAACCTGTTCTCCCACCTTTAAAACCCCTAATGTAACCATGTCGATTCCCTGTGAAAGCAGGTTGATGGGCTGGGAGGAGCTCCATGCCTCCAAGCTCCCCTGAAGGCCAGGGCTCCAGTCCTGAGAGCCCAGAGCTCTCCCTGCTAATGGCGTCCACCCTGTGATTCTGCAACCCTGCCATTCCTTTGCAAATAATCCCCACTTTAAATTCCTCAGCCAGGGAACTGGGTCAGGGTGAGGCTGGGCCCCGGGTCCGGGTGAGGCCACGTGCCCCTGGGTCCAGGCGAGGCCATGCGCCCCTGGGTCCGGGTGAGGCTGAATCCCGGGTCCGGGCGAGGCCGCGCGCCCCTGGATCCGGGTGAGCCTGGGTCCCGGGTCCGGGCGAGGCCGCGGGCCCCTGGATCAGGGTGAGCCTGGGTCCCGGGTCCGGGCGAGGCCGCGGGCCCCTGGATCCGGGTGAGCCTGGGTCCCGGGTCCGGGCGAGGCCGCGGGCCCCTGGATCCGGGTGAGCCTGGGTCCCGGGTCCGGGCGAGGCCGCGGGCCCCTGGATCCGGGTGAGCCTGGGTCCCGGGTCCGGGCGAGGCCGCGGGCCCCTGGATCCGGGTGAGCCTGGGTCCCGGGTCCGGGCGAGGCCGCGGGCCCCTGGATCCGGGTGAGCCTGGGTCCCGGGTCCGGGCGAGGCCGCGGGCCCCTGGATCCGGGTGAGCCTGGGTCCCGGGTCCGGGCGAGGCCGCGGGCCCCTGGATCCGGGTGAGCCTGGGTCCCGGGTCCGGGCGAGGCCGCGGGCCCCTGGATCCGGGTGAGCCTGGGTCCCGGGTCCGGGCGAGGCCGCGGGCCCCTGGCTCCGGGTGAGCTTGGGTCCCGGGTCCGGGTGAGCCTGGCCCCGGGTCCGGGTGAGGCCGTGGGCCCCTGGATCCGGGTGAGCCTGGGTCCCGGGTCCGGGTGAGGCCGCGGGCCCCTGGATCCGGGTGAGCCTGGGTCCCGGGTCCGGGTGAGGCCGCGGGCCCCTGGATCCGGGTGAGCCTGGGTCCCGGGTCCGGGTGAGGCCGCGGGCCCCTGGATCCGGGTGAGCCTGGGTCCCGGGTCCGGGTGAGGCCGCGGGCCCCTGGATCCGGGTGAGCCTGGGTCCCGGGTCCGGGTGGGGCCGCGGGCCCCTGGATCCGGGTGAGCCTGGGTCCCGGGTCCGGGGGGGGCCACGGGCCCCTGGATCCGGGTGGGCCTGGCCCCGGGTCCGGGCGAGGCCGCGGGCCCCTGGATCCGGGTGAGCCTGGGTCCCGGGTCCGGGCGAGGCCGCGGGCCCCTGGATCCGGGTGAGCCTGGGTCCCGGGTCCGGGCGAGGCCGCGGGCCCCTGGATCCGGGTGAGCCTGGGTCCCGGGTCCGGGCGAGGCCGCGGGCCCCTGGCTCCGGGTGAGCTTGGGTCCCGGGTCCGGGTGAGCCTGGCCCCGGGTCCGGGCGAGGCCGCGGGCCCCCGGATCCGGGTGAGCCTGGGTCCCGGGTCCGGGTGAGGCCGCGGGCCCCTGGATCCGGGTGAGCCTGGGTCCCGGGTCCGGGCGAGGCCGCGGGCCCCTGGATCCGGGTGGGCCTGGTCCCGGGTCCGGGGGGGGCCGCGGGCCCCTGGATCCGGGTGAGCCTGGCCCCGGGTCCGGGTGAGGCCGTGGGCCCCTGGATCCGGGTGAGCCTGGCCCCGGGTCCGGGTGAGGCCGTGGGCCCCTGGATCCGGGTGAGCCTGGCCCCGGGTCCGGTTGAGGCCGTAGGCCCCTGGATCCGGGTGAAGCCGTGCCCCTGGGTCCGGCCGAGACCAAACCAGAGGGAGTCGGACCTGCATTACCACCATTTGTCCACCATCTAGAGCTGAGGGGTCAGTGCCGACATGTACTCATAGGGAACTGGTGGACATTGATATTGGGTCTCAAAAGAACTGTTGGTCCAGAAAGAAACTCACTACAGACTGATTCATTTGCCTGTCAGCATAACTATTATTGCTCGTCGCACATTCAATTCTTATAAGTATATCTCTAGTGACACATGATTTCGCTCATCTAGGGGAAATGATGAACAACATAGACTGATGAACAAGAACAGAACCAGAAACAAGGAGGCATCGATCGGACTATCGGGCCTCAGAGGGAGGATAGGGGAGGGTGGGGGGAGGGGGGAGAGATCAACCAAAGGTCTTGTGTGCATGCATATGAGCCTAACCAATGCTTAAGTTCAACAGAGGGTTGGGGCATCCAAGGGGAGGGGTGTGGGATGGGAATGGGGGGATGAGGACAAATATGTGACACCTTAATCAATAAAGAAATTTAAAAAAAAAAAAATTCCTCAGCCACTCCTTTTTGAATATATATATGTGTATATATATATATATATATATATCCTATCTAATAAAGACAGAATATGCAAATTGACCGTAACTCTGCAACAAAAGATGGCGGTGCCCACAGCCAATAAGGAGGGAATATGCAAATTGAGGCGACAAGGTGAGAGGTGGAAAGCGGCTCCGGGCTGGAGCAAAGGAAGCTGGCAGCCAGGGGAAGGAAGGCCTATTCTTGCACAAATCTTCATGCATCGGGCCTCTATTATATACCCATATTTTTAAAAAAATTGATTTCAGAGAGGGAGAGAGAGAAACATCAATGATGAGAGAGAATCACTGATTCTCCTGCACACCCTACAAGGGGGATCGAGCCCACAACCTAGGCATGTGCCCCGACTGTGCGGGAAGCCACCCACTGCCCATACTATAATGAGTGTACCAAGGAATGCGGAAGGCCGATGGACCTTGGGTGTTAGCAGGGCTAACACCAAGCACCATTGTTCTGTTGAGATAGCGGTGGCTCGAAGCAATTTCCTGACCTAATAGCCTCAAAGTAAATGTTTACTGAACCTTACTTATCTTTACTGATCTTTATTGACCTTAGAGACGGTCTGTCTGCTACCTGTTTGCTGTGCTTTACGGAGGGCAAGAGGTGTATCTAAAATTGAATAAAAAGCGGATAAGGCCAGGTTTCAGTGTGCCTCTCCAAGAGAGAGGTCTCCACCTGGCACTCCATGCCTTCTAAATTCATATTTCTTGTATAGTATTTTCATTTGTGCATCAGCCCCTCCTTCAGATCCTGAACCCCCACCGCAAAGGTTGTGGCACAACTGGGAATTTAACCATGGTTAACACTCAACCACTGAGCTGGGCCAGCCACTCCTCTCGAGTTTCCTGCTACTTCCTGCCCGGACCCTGAAGACAGCCATTGCCTATAAGGGCCCCTGTAATGTGGCTCCTGCCTGCCCCTCCTATCTCCACCCTCTATTCCCCTCATGCTCAAACAAGCCCCTACTCATCCTTGGATGACTTAAAAGCTATAGGTTACGCTATAAACTCACAGTTCTCAGTAAACGTTCATTGCATTATCATGACTTGTCATTATGTACATGTCTGTAGGTCTATAAACACATGTGATTATTTTATCTACTTCCTTCTCATTAGACTGTACAATGAGATTCCTTGGCTGATCTAGTTTCCAGAGTCTGAAGGCCAAAGGGTTCGGAGGCAAAATGCTCCCAGAGATTTGGTTGCTACCAAGCCTCCCTGTCATTCTCTCTCAGTGACACGATTAAAAGGGAAAATGAACAATTGCTACGGATGCTCTGAAAACACCACCTCTTTGGCCAAGCAGCATGCACGGGGCCCATTGCAGTGGGTAAGGGGAGTGAGTGCTGGCTGCTCCCGGGAGCCGTGAGCACAGCCAAGGCCTGGGGCAAGAGCCTGCCCTTGGGAACGGAGCTGACAGCCCACAGGAATGTCCCAAAGATGGAGGAGACTATTAGCATGGCTCACTCACTGCACCCTACGGGGAGGAAAGAGAGTCTTATTATTAACCTCGGTGTATTAATATTTGATCAAGCGTCTCCACGATGATAATCATCCAGAGAAAGGGAGCCTTTGTTCTGACAGCTCTTATCAAGAGGGGAGAGGGGACCACGGGAGAGGTGTCCTGTGCTGGGCAGGACCACACAGTGCAGGTGGCGCGCTGGCCTCCCTTGCAGGTTTGTCTGCGCGGGAACTGGAGGTTTAGCTGCACAGTGGCCTATCTAGGGGAGGGAGGGAAACTCACAATGGCTGACCTCCAAGAGGAAGCTGCTGAGCCAATTTTTTTCCTTCAGACAGTACACTGAAATGATGGTTAATAATTTTAGATATTTCCGTGAATAGTATATTTTCTCAAAGTATAGTCTCTAAATGAAACTCCATTTCATGTTTTGAAATCTGACAAGAAAACACTTTAAAGACCTCTCACTAATGACACCATCTCTGTTCTCACAGGTAGCTTAAGAGAGACATTAGGACCATAAACACCCGATGCCTTGGTCGCCAGCAGCTGCATCTGAATGTATCAACTTAACAGGCTGCCAAGAAGCTGCTGATCCCCACCACGGTGTGGTCAAACGCTGCTCTCTAAAATAAATCATTCACCCTCTGGACATAAAGCCTTTCTCAGGCAACTGGGTACCTGGACTCAGTGTCATCCTGGTACAGGTGGGGAAAGGAGTTGAGGGAGAGGCTAAGCATCATCTTTTGCCACCAAAATCAGGAAGGAACCCAACGACCCTCTCCAGAAAGTTCCTGGGGAGCCACGGTGGGTGGGCAGGGAGCAGCAGGGTCTGAGAACCACGGTCCTAAGGCTCTGAGGGAACACCTGTCAATCACAGAACTTGACCTTGGGGCCTGGGCACAATGGGTCTGGAAGATGTTCAAGGTTCAAAGTGGCAGCAACTCCGTGATTCAGAGCACAGGACGCAGCTTGCAGTGCACCTGCTGTCCTTCTGCATTCTCTGAATTGTCCTCAACCAACCTCGCCGCTCGGCCTCATCTCATTTCTAGTGAAAAGGCTACAAAGAGCCGAAACCGGTTTGGCTCAGTGGATAGAGCATCGGCCTGCGGACTCAAGGGTCCCAGGTTCGATTCCGGTCAAGGGCATGTACCTTGGTTGCGGGCACATCCCCAGTAGGGGGTGTGCAAGAGGCAGCTGATCGATGTTTCTCTCTCATCGATGTTTCTCTCTATCCCTCTCTCTTCCTCTCTGTAAAAAATCAATAAAATATATTTAAAAAAAAAAAGACCCCCCCCTCCCCCGGTCAATGGTGTCCCACTTTAAAAAAAAAAAAAAGAAAGAAAAGGCTACAAAGAGAGAATGCAGCAAGGAAGCACATCTCTAGTTTGAAGCATCACTTGGGTTCCAGTTTTGAGTGGGCCACACAATTTGGTGCTCT
The DNA here is from genome assembly GCF_951640355.1 of Cnephaeus nilssonii. Taxonomy (NCBI): domain Eukaryota; kingdom Metazoa; phylum Chordata; class Mammalia; order Chiroptera; family Vespertilionidae; genus Cnephaeus; species Cnephaeus nilssonii. The sequence continues at coordinate 80,039,753 of NC_137075.1, forward strand.
ATGTTGGAAAGGGGAGCTCTGTGTGGTTTGCCCCTCAGTAACTGTTCAACAGGCCAAAAAGGAGGAGGAAGAGCGTGTTTGGCCCTCCTTCTTACAGGCCTTCTCAGGCGGCGGCCCTGGGTCGCAACCTTCCAGAGGCCTCTGTGCACCATGGAGCTGAGATGCCAAGCTGTGTGCAGGTGCGAGGCAGGGGGAGCAGGAGGGAGGAGGAGAGGGAGGGGAGGGAGGGGAGGGAGGCTGGTGCACAGGGTTTCTCTTTGCGGGGCGCCTTTCTGTGGCATTGCTCCTCTCCTAGCTGGGCCACATCTGCCCTGAGCCACTGGGGTACACAACCCGGTGTGAGGAGGTGTGCAGGCAGGCGGAGGCCTCCCCTGGGATGAGGAGAGAGTGCCCAGAGGGCGGGCATTCTGGCTGGGAAATTCCCTTGCAGCCTGCAGAGCCCCATCCCTCCTCCAGGTGCCACAAATGTTTACCGCATGGCTGCCAGTTTGAAAAGGGGAAGGACAGGCAGGGGGTGTGACAATGAGACGGCTCTAGGAGGCACTGAGAGCTTTTCTACTGTAACACTAAGGCTGGAACCTTTGGGAGGGATAGGAATTTGGCCTGTTCAGCCGCTCCCTTCCTCTAACCTTTCAAAGCAGATCCAAAGAGTGGCCTGCCTGGGAAGGTGCCAGAACCATCAAAGCAGAGGACAGCTCCCTGTTCAGGAAGAATCCTCATGGCCACTCACCACGGAACCTCAAAAAGTGCTGCCAGCTTTAGAAGCTGACATCGAGAACTAACGTCTGCCCAGGGAACCTACTGGGTAAATATTCCTGCTGGGCTCCCAGCCCTCCCCTTGGCATTGCCAAGGTCAAGTCCATCTTCTCCCGGGAGCCTTCTGCAGCCTGTTCCTCCCACTTTCCCTGACCCCATCCCACTTTCACTTTAACCAGGCTGATCCGCAGTTTCAAGTCCAGAGTAATTCATTCTGGAGAGCTCAATGTGGTGGTTTCCACACAGAGGAACCAGATGGCGCGTTAATTCTGGCCCAGGGAGGGAGCGCTGGGGATGATCAGAGAGGCAGAATAGGGGCTGCTTCCTTTGGGGCCGAGAGAAAGTTGACTGAGAGGCAGAAAACATGGAGTCCAGTTAACCAAAGGCAAGTCTTCTAGCTACAGTCACTAAGTAGAGACGGCCTCACAGGAGCTGCTACACCAGGAAGGGCATTTAACAAGCTCATCCTTGGGTTCCTCAGGCCGATGGAAGAGACACACAGCTGGGATCCCGGCTGGCTGGCCTTAAGGAGAAAGCTCTGGTAGCCCGGGGCTTCATCCTCATGGGCACTGGGTCTCTGGAGACGAAGCCGAGCTCCAAACACAAGCTTCAGCCTAATTTCCCCAGTCCCTGGTTCTTTTCTCCAACCCAGGCCTTCTAAGAAAAAAGAGGGTTAAGAGGGAAGAAACTGACCCTGGAGCAGGCCAAGGTCAACTGGGCCAAAGAATGAATTAATGATCTTGAATGTCTGAAGTTGGCAGAAGAGAAAGGACAGAAAGATACTAAGATTTCCTATAAATACAAACATTCATTTGCCTAGTATTTTATTATTAATAAGAAGCCTTCATAAACTTCCCCTTATTTGATATTCACAGCCTTGGGAAAGCACTGCTTCCTGATTTTATGAAACAGGAAATGGATCCAGCTGTCCTCCGTAGCAGTAGCAGTAGAGGTGGAACCAGGACTTGGATCTGGGACTGGTGACATTTTCCTCTTTACCCAGGAACTTCCATTTCAGAAAGAAAAGGCCAGGCCAACCTTGCCACATACACCCACAAAGCAGATCACCACCGTCTTATAAGAAACACAGAACCCAGCGCCTTCCTGGCCGGATTCCTCTTAGGCGTGGAGGTGGCCGTGCAGCGCGCTGAAATGATGGGAACCGCAGGTAGCTTCTGCAGCCTAAGCCTCTTTGGAAAGACTGACCCCGGCCTATTCTGCCCAGGCAGCTCCAAAGACAGTCCTGAAGAGAAGAGTGCCAAGAAGTCAAAACTGGGGAGACTGGCATTTCCTTTCTCTGCTCGGCCTACCCACCTGAATGGGTCCACTGGCCATTCTCCTTTGGACCTTCTCAAAGCGTTGGCTTCTCCCAAATTCACTCAGAGTGGACTCTTGGGTTTTTGTTTGTTTAAAAAAATCCTGAATGGACCCCAAACTTCCATGTTTACTTGTTAGCCAGTTGTTCTCTTCTTTTCTTTTTTTAAAAAGAAATATATTTTTATTGATTTCAGAGAGGAAGGGAGAGGGAGAGAGATATAGAAACATCAATGATGAGAAAGAATCATTGATTGGCTGACTCCTGCACGCATGCTGCTGGGGATCGAGCCCACAACCCGGGCATGTGCCCTGACCAGGAACTGAACCATAACCTGGTTCATGGGTCGACTGAGCCATACCAGCCGGGCTAGTCAGATGTTCTGAATTGTTAAGGTCCTGCACACTGTGGTTCCTCTCTCCTGGGTAGGACATTCGGATTCTATGGGAGATAGGTGAGGAACAGGCAAGGCTGGCGGAGACTCCTTCCTGATCAACCCATTTCCACTGGTTTCCTGGGCTGCTCATCAGACCTGGTTGTACTTATAGGCCAAGTGGACAAACTCATACCCTATCCGCCTGTCAGAGTCACATGCACCCTTCAGTCCCAGCCCAAGCCACCGCCTCCACAAACAAGTCCTTGATTCTTTCTGCAGCTATTCCTTTGCTCTTTCATTGCTATTTAATTATGTGTCTTTCCTACGGTTCTTCTCTAATTCTACTCGTGCTAATTAATTATAATCATCGTTCATTTTCCCTAATAGATCAGAAACTCCTTAGAGATAGATACTATGTAGAATTCATCTCTCTGCTTCCCCCTCCACTCTCATGTCTGGCCAGGGGCTTAGCTTTGCACATAGTAGGAGTTCAATAGATAGCTGTTAAAATGGAATTTGCCTTAGTTTCTTAAAAAACAGGGTGTATGTGAAATGGGTAAAATGATCCCTGCACAAAAGACAGCCCCACTCCTCAAAGGCCCTATGTCAAACCTTATGGAATATGGTTCCCCCCTCCCTCCAGCCACATCACCAGGGTCACTGCAGCCGGATCAGCCAGCACGAGATATAAAGAAGGCACAACCGGACCGGCAAAGGCAAGGGTTCTGAGTTTGGTTATATAAAGAGGTTAAAATTACATAAGCAAAAGCAAGGGGCTGGTGCTCTTCTATGTCCTCAAGGAAAAACCAAGGAAGGATTTTGTGAGGGAGGGGGTGGTGACGAGGCAATGAAGGAAAAAGAAAGGGAGCTTCCTGCCAAGAACAAGGACACAAAGGGGGATAGCCGAGACCTGAATGGATTCCCCACCAGGACAAGAGAATGAGACACCACCCCATTCCTTTTGTGGGGACACCCAGACACTGAGGTGAAAGGTCATTATTGTCTCAGAGCGGCCTAAGGCTCTGCTTATGCCTCAAGGTCAGCTTATGCCCCAAGGGATGTGGGAGCAGAGGGAGGGAAGTTGGAAGAGTACTAACATGGAAGTCAGATAAAGCCATGAGCAGCAGGGGCGGTGGGAGATTCACTCCAGAAAGTGCCTGTGGGAAAGCCTTACCCGTCTTACGAGGCAGAAGATGGGAACAAGCAAGGAATGGGGGAAACAAGTCAGATTTGGGCCCGTCACTGGTAGAGCAGGTGAAACAATCCACCCCTACACCACCCCCGATAACTCAAACTCTCTTCATTGGCCAAGGACTGAGGGTCAGAATATAGCTCCCCTGGGCCAGGCGCGAGGGAGGCAGTGTGCACAGGGGTTGTTGGGAGATGGTGGGGGCTGGGGAGGGGGATTTCAAGAATCATATCTCAGCCAGCAAGGGGAGGAAATCTATTCTGAACCTGCTAAGTAAAAATCTAATTTAATTCCAGTTTCAGGATAAGAGGTTTAGTCCAGAAAATCCTCCTTTCCGAGGCAGTGTGGGAGGATGTTATCTGTTCTCAATTTTCTATCAAATCGCTCTTTCCCTTCGGGACCACAGAGGATGAGGCAGTTCCTCCATCCAGGCCCAGGCAGGAGACTGAGGTGCCTACGGAGGCCCCACACAGCTCTGCCCGGCTGTCCATCCCCTCGGACTCTTCTTCGCCCAGACCTCCTCTCACTTCTGACTGTGGCCACAGGTCATGCAGGGCACAGGCAGAGGGCAGGGCTCCACTGGCACCCTCTCCCGCCTGGGAGGAAGTGCAGGACACGTGGAGCAGAGGCTGCCTGAGCCTGCGCTCTCTCCCCAGGGGGCCCAGCCTCTCTGAGCCACGCAACCACGTCTCCATCACCGCCCTGCCAGGGCCCACGCCGATGCACACAGAGGACTCACCACGGGCAAGGAGGCGAGTGAACCACCCCTAACCCCCACAGCCCCAAACGGTACCTGCCAAGGCCTTGATCCGGGACCTCTCAAAGAGCCTGGCCGAGCTGTTGTCATTATCCAGCTCATCGTCCGGGGCATCCCAGCGGGCATTGATCCGGCTGTACGGTGGCTGGTTGGCCACGTTTTCAAACTCCGTGGCTGATGTCATGTCAGCAGGCTCTCAGCAGCTACGCCTGCCTCAGTCTTCATGGAAGAGTCCCTGGGGAGGGAGTGGGGGGGAACAGCAACACAGTCAGGGGTTAGCTCCCACCCCCTTGGACTTTTTCTCAGGGGAAACTTATTTGGAGCATCCAACAGAAGTAGATCCTTGTGGGAGCAGCACACAGTGCCATCTGCCTGGCCATGCTTCCTACCCGGGTCTCTGGCTCCTTGGATATAAAATATTGCAGCAGCAGCAGCAACAGTAACAGCGGCAGTGGCGGCGGGGACAGAGAGCTGATGCAGCAAGGGTCAGGATGGCCAGCAGGTGGAGACATGAGTCGCAGCAAGCCCGCTTCCTCCAAACCCACCGCCACTGCTGTGGAGCCTCCGGGAGCCCGAGAGGGCAGCTCTCCGGGGAGCCTGAGGCTAGCGGGACAGGCTGGGACTGGGGCCAGGACCCAACCTGGGGTGGGGGGAGAGGTAAGGGGGGGGAGAAGCTGGAAGTTGCCTGAAGCTGACTCAAACACGAACCAGTGGGAAGAGGGATGAATGTGAGCTTCAGGATGCCATTGGTGTCAGCAGCCCTGGCAGCTGTGCTGGGGGAGGTTTACTCCTCCCAGAGGCTGCCCAAGAGTTCTTTCCCAGCTGCAAATATTCAGAAAGCTGAGCTCTGGTTTTGCCTTCTCTGAAGTGCAACCAGGTGCTCAGACAAGGTCTCCTGTTGAATCCCAGGACAGAACAAGGAGCCCAGACGAGCCTGCTGTTCCATCAAAGCCGTCAGCATGATGGTGGGGTGGTGGTGGTGAGGGGATCCCATGGACAATGGAGCTGTGCGTGTTCATCTATGCAATCAGCATGGTCATCAGGAGCCCTGGGTCTTCATTCATTCATTCACTCATTCATTCATTCATTCAAATATGTACCAAATATGAGGTGGCAGGCACTATACTAGACAATTATGAGCAAGACAGAAAGGGCCCTGTCCTTATAGACCTTATATTCAGGCAGCAAGACAGACGATTAAATGAGCAATTACAATGAGTGTGGTGGGTGCCTCCATTGGGAAAGAATGGGAAAGGTGGGGGACTCATGGGAGCACTGGGTGTCAGGGGAAGGGAAGTTTAAGCGGATTACTAAAGGGGGCTTGGAGGCACCCCGTGAAGGGGTATATGGAGAGGGACGAGTCCCCACAAAGGGAAGAAAGAGCAGGAGCACAGTTCTGAAAGTGAGAGAGAACATGGCAATATTGGAAGCCGTGCCACGTAACTAGAGGGTGAGGACCGGGTCAGGGAGAAAAGTGGGACAGGAAGCTAGAGGCACCAGGCTAGGTCCTGAATGTCTGGTGCCTTTGGAAAATGACTAGCTTCCTTTAGCCTTAATTTCCTCCCCTGTACCTGCCATTCGGTCATCTCCCCAGGGACCTCAAAGGACTCCAAGGTCAAGTTTGTAAGAGAGGACAGGGAGCCCAGAGCCTTTGAGCCCAAGAGAGCAAAGGGAGGTGCGTGGGGAGGCGGCAAGGCACATGACACGTGTCTACAACGAGTGAGCTGCCAGGTAAACCGCTCCCTCCACGAATATATGCACCACACACACACGCACACACATGCACTCATATCACAAACACAGACACACACTCCGACATACACACTCACCCAAGCAGGCACGCATTTGAAGAAGAAAGGAAGCAAGCTCACCAATCCAATCATAACTGCAGGGCTAGAGCCGTTGTCTTTCCGACAGAATCACTTCATATTCTTTTTCCCACTCTGGTTAATCAATCCCACCACATCCCTTTGAGGTGAGACGTGAGCCAGAATTATCCACTCTAATTGCACAAGGGAGAAAACCAAGCCTACTGCACTGAGGCCTCCCCAAGGTCATCTAGGGAATTATGGCTGTGGCTGGGACCACAGGCCAAGCGGCAGCCAGTTCACCCCCCTGGGCCAGGCCGATTCCAAAGAAGCAAGTGGGAAAAAAACACGGTACATGGGGACAGAGGGCATGCCCCAGCGTCCAGGAGTTGGCAAAGGTGTTTGCTACTCAGGGAAGGGAAGGTGGAAGGTGGAAAAGCCAGTCATTATCCCAAACACACATGCCCTACGATGCCAGGCCTGTACCCTGAACAGCCCTGTCCTTTTGGAAAACCTACCATCTTCTACAGATGCACGGGCTACTTCCAGGGCTGGCATTTCCCACCCAACTGGCTGGGCCAAGGTAGTTGGGAAGGAGTCCCAACTCCACATGCCTTTCCCCACTTTCCTCAGGGGCACTACAGCTGGCTCTGAGCAGGAGAGGGACGGACAGGCCCAGGGATCCAGTACTGAGAAGGCTGAGCTGCCAGATGCAAGAGGCAAGGTGAGATCGGATCCTGCGTGCAGGAGGTAACCAGACCCTGGCTCTCCTTGTCTTGGGCTATTTTTAAGAGTGGCCGCGAGAGGCCCAGGCCACGGGGCTGGGGGAGTGAGATTACCTTTGCCGTGGCTCCGTAAATAAGTCTGCCCCAGAAAGATGAGCCTGAGCAGGCAGCCCAGCGGCCCAGCATTCGAGACAAGATTGATGGCCCCGGTGCAGAAGAGCAGCCACTAGACAGCAATTCATCCTGCTTAAAATCGCCATGCCTCCTGTGACTGCGGCTCAGGGAAGGCAGCAGCCAGGCAACGCTCTGCCCGGACGTGAAAAAACACACGTGTGTCTAAATATACAAGTCTAGAGTTTTCTTTCTTTGTTTTTGTATTTTCTAGCAGGATCAAGTCCCTGAAGACAAACACCAAGGAAAGAAGATTCAGAAACTGAAGGGAGGCCCTCTTCTTCCTGTACCCCACCCCCCGCCCCGCCATGCCCACCCCAGCGGCCTGCCCAGATGGCATTCCATCAGAGCCAAGAAGATGGAGGGGGGGTGCATAGCGGCAAGGGGAGAATCTTGGAGAATTTAAGTGTGAGCAGCAGAAAATAAGAAAATAAAAAAACTACAGATGGTTATTCTAGAAAACCAAACCAAAACCACACACACACACACACACACACACACACACCCCACAAAACCTCGATGCCTGAAACCAAATTTAACCCAGTGTCACCCATGTCTATTTCCATTACTATCAAAATGTCCCTTTGAAGGCCTAGCAATAAAGAAGCCATCAGGACAGAAAATAATAGCATATGTTGGGGGCTCATGGTGGGAATATCTCACCAAATGGGGAGTCATGGAAATGACATCTAAATTGCTATCTGAGGGGAACTTGGAGATGAGCCGATCTGGTCACGTTTGGAAAGCTGTCAGTCATCTGGGCATCTAGAGTGGCCCTCTGAGTATGAAGGGCAGCAAGCACGTGGCTAACAGTAGACTCCACACTGTAGCTCACTCCCCTGCCATGAAACCCAGGAAAAAAAAAGGAAGGCCTAAGGAGTAGTTCCTTGTTCAATAACTTCCCAATTCACCCCCAAGCTTCCAGGAAGTCCTCATAACCTGTCAGCATCTGGTCAATCTGTAGGTGGGTCTCCTCTGGCCTGTGTGACTCTGTCCACAAATGCCCACCTTTCCCGCCCATCTACCTGCCTGTCTAGCAGCTAGGTAAGCCTGTCTCTAAATGCAGAGTCCCTCACCCAGTGGGCTCTGCCAGCCTGACCCCCGGTTATATCTTGGGCAGGATGGGTCCCTAGAAGACTTGCCCACAGCTCAGTACTGAAAAGCTCATCTGACTGCACAGGGCCCTCACTGGCAGAAGGCGTGCCTGCTTGGTTAGTAGGTTTCACAACATCACTGACGAAACCCACAGCTCCACCCTTCCCACGTGTGCCCAGGAACCCATCCGCTTCTCAGATCAGGTGTTAGGCCTCAGAATCTCAACCTCCTGTGCTATGCCCAGTTAATCCCCGGGCGGCTGGAACCCAAGAAGCGGCTGCAGTGGCAGCTGCTCTCGGCAGGCAGGGTGCTGCCGCAGCCCTAGCTAGAACTCACCTCGGCCCTCCCCACAGTGCTGAGCACAAGGGGACGGATGTGCTTCTCCTCCCTGTCCCATCTCCTCTTCTCTGGGCCACACAAATGTGTGAAGCAACAAAGCCCCTTCTACTTCAGGCATGGGAAACAGGGGCGGGAGGTGGGGCATGCAGGGCGATGCCGCTCTGCCTTAGCAGGGTCAGAGGTGGAGTCTGTTGCAATAGCTTGGACACCATCTTCCTTAAATAGAGAATTTAGACCCATTCTGCCTGTGTTTTCTCTCTAGCTGTGAGGTTTGACCCCTTACCTGCTGTCTATTTTGTACTGCCCCCAAACCTGCTTTTTAGATATATTTTAGTACTATGACAACCCAGGTCAGGAGATTAAACCCTGAAGTTTCTCCAGTAACTTTTCTGCCAATGCATTTATAATGCACAGTCACAGACACCCTAAATAGTCAAATATATAAACAGTCACTAAAACAGCATGAGAGAATGAAATGCTGAATACTGAATAAATAAAACCAGCAAGAGAGCCAGTGAGATGCCCAGTAGATTTTCAGAGTTCTCTAAATCTACCTCCAGCCTTACCTTCCTCCCTACCCCCAAGCTCTAGTCTGGCACCTCCCTCAGTCTACCAGACATCTCTACCTAGAGATTACAGCTCAGTCTCAATATGGCTAAGGCTGAACACATGGCTCCCAGGATAGGAGAATAAGGGGGTTTCAAGACCTTGGTGATAGAGAGGCCAGGTAAGCACACCCCCTGCGGGTGACCTTTCCAGCAGATGGACATTACCTCCAGCACCTGGACTAAGCCGCTTCCCCTCCCTCCCAGAGCACACTCTGCTTTTCCACTCTGTAGTTCCCATCCCGACCTGCCTGGCTTCCAGTTCATCAGCAGCAGGATGTGGTTTGGGTTTCTTAAAGTCTCAAGATTCCTATCCACGGTTGCTACCATCAAGGATTCCCATGCATTTGTAAGGTCCTGGTCATTCTAGCCCACTGCCACCTGGTAAGGCCTTACCCAGACCCTTCTGCTCCAGTTTCTGTCACCAGGCAGGGACATCAGGCACACATGTCACAACTTGTCCCCTCATCATGGAAAAATCTCTTACTAAGAACTGGCTCTGGTTATGCTGCAGCTGCTGGGATGGGGGTGAAGGGTGGGATCATGGCCCCAACAGCTCTTACAGAGATTTGGTTGGGGAACAGGTGCAGCTCAGCTCTGATATAGGGATTGTTCCATTAGCCCTCTATCTTAACAGCATCTCTCAGTGCCTCACGTTCTACATAGAGGCAAATGTCCACTGGGAATGATTAGAGGAGACAGAAGAGGTGATACTCTTAACATACATACAGAGTTTTCAAAGACCAACCTCTATTGGGATTCCTGGGCTTAATATCTACATTCACAGAAAGCTACTACAACCCTGTAACTTTTCTTATCTCTCCCAACTCACTTCTTTCAAGATAGACACTGGCTCCACTCGCCAAATAAGTAACATTCTGTGGTAGTTGAAGTGAAAGTTGATGTCCAATTTCTCATCTTCCATGAAGACTTTTCCAGAATGCCCACTGTGACCTCTCTCTTCTCTGATGAAAACTGCACAGGGGGCGAGTGACATCTCAATATTGGGAGTGATCAAGAATAGATCAAAATAATCACTGAGATATTTTTAACGAAGTAACTGATTCAGAAAAGATCATGAAAAACAACAACCATTAGATAAGAGGTTGTTGGGAGCTAAACAATAGAACCAAGTTCCCAACACTTGAATTCACTGATGAATCTTAATATCACTAAGAGCAGAACAGCTAAATACTGTGTGTCTCCTAATATGATGCAATACAAGGGACGTTGAGATCAATGACATTCTTGCCAAAAAAAGGTGAACCACAATCTGATCAAGTCTTTAGAGCTAACTTCCCATTTATAGGAATTATAGGAGATCAAGAGACAACTTAAATGACAACATAAGGAAGCAAACAAATCCAGAATATGGGACATTCTGCAGACAACTGACTGCATTTCTTTGACAAGTCAGTGGCATTAAAACACACAAACACATACACACACACACACACACACACACACACACACACACACAGAAGAAGCAAATAGTAGGGACTGCTGTAGATCAAAAGAGATTTAGGAAATGTAATAGCTGAGTGCTTTGTGTACCCTGTTTGGATCTTGAATCAAAAATAACTATCAAAAAACACTTTTGAGACAAACAGGTAAATCTGAATACAGCTTGGTCTAGGCACTGCTGGTGATGTCCACCTGCTGGAAAGGTCACCCGCAGGTGGAATGCCGGGCCTCCCCCTGCCTAGACTCTAGGTTCCTTGTAGGCAGCAGCCATGTGTGTCTTACTCATTTTTGTATTCCAGTGCCAAGCACTGTGCTTGGGACAGATAGGTGCTCAAATATTCTCCTCCTCCTAGAGACCTGAGCTCAGATTCTGGATTCTCTTTAAATCCCTCTGTCCCACCATATGCCCTGACCCACGCACTGCCCATTCAGTTTTCTCACTTATGTGTAGTGAGCACTTATTTAATGCTTATTCATCACTAAGGCCAGTCACTCTGGCTCTGTAAAGTGTCTTCCATTCATCATTCCTTTATGTTCTAAAGCTTCCACTTCACTTCAGGCTCTTACCGTTCCCCACCTGGACTTGTGTAATGGTCCATCTCTGTACATGCTCCATCTCTTCGATCCATCCTGCAATCTCTTTGATCCATCCTGCACAGCCCTTCTCATAATGACACACTTCTGCGCCATGAGCTTTCAGAAACAGTGTCGCACACAGTCTACTCCAAAGCCCTACACCATTCGGTGCTGAGCTCATATTCTCTCTTATGCTAACTCTGCTCCAACCAGGAGGGTCCAAGTGTTCCCCATCCCCACCATTGTGTCATGTGCTTCTACGACTTTATTTGTGTCATATCCCATATGCTAAAATTTAGGTACCTCTCCCTTTTCCTTGCAATTTAAAGTAAATATAATTTGCAAACATTTAGAAACACAATATTTAACATTTTCCTAGAATCTGAGTAAGGTTGCCTCTCCTCTCCTATCCAACCTCATGGATCCTCCATTGCCTCTGTGGCCTAGTGAAGGGCCAGTCAAGATGGGCTCAAGGAAAGCATGTGATGATGAGCTGTGCACTCCCTCCCCTCCTCAGTCCCAACCTCCCCCAGTCTCATTGCTGTGCTGGGAGAGGCCAGATCCTCACCATCCTTCCCTCTGCCCATCCTTCCAATCCTGGGAGGAAGGTGAGTCCTTAGCTAAACAACAGAACCAAGTTCCCAACACTTGAATTCACTGATGAATCTTAATATCACTAAGAGCAGAACAGCTAGATACTGTGCATTTCCTAATATGATGCAATACAAGGGACGTTGAGATCAATGACATTCTTGCCAAAAAAGGCCAGATCCTCACCATCCTTCCCTCTGCCCATCCTTCCAATCCTGGGAGGAAGGTGAGTCCATATTCAATATGACCCCCAACTATTCTCTCCTTGTCATCCTTTCTCTCCTCCCTTTCAGAGTCAAACCTCAAGACAAAATTACCAAGATAAGAACAGGCGATTTACAACAAAGGAAGAGATACCCAGGTCATTCGTTACCCAAGAAACTCAGATTAAAACAAGGAGACACCCAGGCAAACATCATCCAGCTGGATAATGCCAAGGTGTGGTGACACCCAGATGGGAGTGTGGGCTGGCCTAGCCATTCTGGAGGACAGCGTGCCAGTTCTCAGGCAGGTTACATATCTACAACTCTGTTTCTGGGCATACAGACCAAAGAAATTCTCACTCGGGTCTAAAAGGAGACTTATGGAGGAACAACTGTAATAATCTGAACAATAAAGATTTATTTAAAAAAAATAAAAGGAGACTTATGCAAGGATGTTCACTGCAGCATTGACTGTGGTGGAGGAAGGTGGGTATACTAGTAACCTGGGTGTCCATCACTGGGGGACGGGTAGTAAAATGTGGCAAATGTACACATGGAGGACACTAGGCAGCATTGGAGGATCTTAAAAACATAGAATAAGAAACAGAACAAGATCCATAACACACCACTGAGATAATTTAAAAATATATGCATAAAAAACGACATGTATTGTAAGAACATATACAAACAAAAATAACTCTTAAAAACATGAAAATGGTTGCCTCTAGGTAGGAGAGAGGGGAATAGAAAGGCAAATGGAAATAAAAGGAAATCAATCAACCAACCAACCAGGAGAGGGGCCTTGACTAGAAAATGACAATGAACTGAGAGATATGATGGCTTACCTCTGCTGCTAAGGTAAAAATAGACACAGTATATTTATGTACAGTCATGAGAGCTTCCTCATTCCATACCTAACTCCTCAATTTATTGAAACCTGACCTCCCTCATTTCTTCATAAAACTATTCTCTCCAAAGGGTACTACCGACACTCCCCTTCCTTGTTGCTGAAAACAACAGATGGTTTTCAGGTCTTTGCTTGACTTCTCAGCAGCATTAAGCTCTGTTGGCCATTCCAACATTTCCTGAAATCACTTCCTTTGTCTTCCAGGACTTGCTCCTTGTTCTCTCAACTCTCTCTTCCTCCTTGGCCTTCCCTGTGGGCTACTTTTCCTCTACTGTCCCTTGAATGGCAAATTTCTCCAGAGTCCTATCCTGGGCCCTCTCTACTTCTTCCTGTCAACACACCCTCCTTAGGCTCTCTACTTCACTCCCATGACCTGAATACCATCTCATGATAATGGCTTCCAAATCTATCTCCTCAACTACCATCCATCACATCTGACTGCCTCTGAGCATCCACCTGGCAGAGCCACAAGCCCCTCACATTCAGTATGACCCCCAACTGAATCTATCACCATCCCCGTCCCACTCCTTCCTGCCATCTTTACTGTCCACCAATATCCCAGTATCTCATCAATTCATCCCCCGCCACGTCTCTCAAATCTCTAGTCTCCGTCTCCACCGCTCCTTCACTTCTGGCCACCATCATTTCAAGTCTAGTGATTTCCTGCTGATTTCTTTGTATCCATACCCATGCTCAGTACTGTAGCCAGAAAGATCATCTTAGAATGCAAATATGATACTGTCACTTCCATACTTTAATAGCTCTTCTCTATCTCAGAAGAAAGTTTAAAACCCTAATAAATCAGTCAAAGCTCTTCATGATCTACCGCCTACCCGAACACTTTTCAACCCAACCCTTCCTCCCGCCATAAAGAACTCTATTCAGTTCCCTGGCTCTCTCTGGTCATGCTCTTTGCACATGCTGTCCCCTAAACCCAGAAAACCCTCTCTCCTTTTCAGAATAATTTCTTGTCCTTTAGAACTCATCTTAGTCTTCACTCCTTCAAACCCCTCCCCCATCTCCACAAACAGCCCCTAGGGCAGTGGGGGTGCTTCTTTTAGGTTCCCATCACACTCAGTGCTCATTTTCATCAAAGTGTTTAACCACCTTGTAGGATAACAATCTATTTCTCTCTCTTTTTCCAATTGACTGTAAGATACGTGAAGCCAGGGACATCCTAATTCATTCTTTTTGTCCTAATCACCCAGCATAATGCCGTGCATGTGAAATGAGATTAAAAAATGTTGAGCAAATGGGGGAGAACTGAGAAATGCAGAGCCCTTAAGAGGCTAACAGTGGCTCCTGCAGAGGACACCCTACGTAGAGGCCCATTTGGAGGTCAGGGTGGCCAGGGGGCTAGAGACGGGGCACACAGCAGTAGTGCTGTGGATTGAGGCTGGGCATCGATGCCTTGACATTGCCAATTGCTGCCCCTGCATCTTCAACCACATGTTCCTGCCGTCTCTTTCCTTTGGCTAGACCGTGGCAGCAGGGATGGGCAGAGGCCACAGGGTCCAAGCTCCTATAAATGTCTGCAAATCTTGAAACCACTGAGAGCAGCTCTGATTCAACCCATGCCTCAATTTCCTCACCCGAAACATCGAAGAAAGCAGCAGCTTCTCACCCAGACTTCTTCTAGACAGGGAAGCCCTACCGGTTAGGGCCTACCCCACTCAGCGGCGGATCTTTTTACATTTTATAATTCTTCTGTCATAGAAATGTCAGTCATAGAGTGGTTTCCACCCATATATCTGTGCCACACAACCGAAAAGAGCTATCTCAAAAGTCGAACCGATACATAATATATAAATTAGGGGTGCCAATTTAGTTATTCATGCTAGAGCTTTTAAAATAATTAGGTTAGTGTTCATCTTTTCAAAGTTGCTCAGGCCCACAAGGCTTCCTGAGGGAGCAGGTGCCGGCTAGAGGATTCCACATGCCTGACGCAGCGGGACCGTCCTGGACACATACAAAGGCCTGGAAGAGCCCGTGTCTGCCGTGCCCAGCTCCCCAGGCCTGCAGAGAGAGCGCCTCTCGGCCACCAGAGTCTCTTCAGCCCCTTTCCCTGGGCTCTGCTGATGGGGAAGCACTGGCTGCTGGCGCAGGCAGTCGCTCTGCTGGCTCCTTATGGGACTGTGTGGCAGAGTCTGGAATTTCCTAAGACCTTTGTGTCCATTGTCCCATTTAATAAACACACACATTCACAAACTGTTAGATCTTATTGTTGTTGTTATTTGCTGCTATTATTATTCCTATTCTATCAAAACAGAAGAGCTGGGTTAAAATCCTAACTCCTGTACTTAGTAGCTGTTTATTCCACTATAAGTCACTTAACGCCTCTGTACCTCAGTTTCCCCAGATGAAAATGAGGGAAACACCCTATATTTCTGTAGCAGAGACAGCTTGGGCCCACCAATGTCCGAATTCTACCCTTTCTGCACACAGCCTGGAGGCGTCTTCCAGGCAACCTTGTAGTTTAGGTATGGCTGTGCATCACCTCAAGGTCTTAGCCATAAAAATATTCCCCATAATTCTCTTACCTTTCCCCCTGAATTCCTAGAATCTAGATTATGGGACCAAGATGGAACGAACCTGATTTCCTGGATAACTGTGGGGAGCAAAGTCTCAATTTATACCCATTTACTCATATATGATATGAGCAAAAAATAAAATTTTAGTTTTTAATTCTTTATTAGAGCAGTTAGGGTATCCTAATTAATATACCCACCACTTACCACATAAAGCTGTTGTGGAGATTAAATAAAGTTATGTGAAAATGATGTATAATCTGTATAGAACCATATAGTCCTAAGGTATTGTTATCTTACATAATAAAAAGGTAATATTTAAATTACCATCACTCCGCTATGCCCACGATTGGGCCAGCGGGAGACACAGGGGGCGGGACTCGGGGTGGCTGGGGTGGTGATTGGGCCGGCAGGACGCTGAGCCATGGCTGTGCTGCGGCACAGACAGGCCTCTGGGGCAGCGAGCCGGCGTTTTGGAGGTTTGGAGGCTGTGTGTGTGTGGGGGGGGGGGGGGGGGGGGCGGGCGGCGCGGTTCCCCAGGGAGGAGTCTGGCGGCAGTTGGGCCGCAGGAGCATGTGGCGGCGGCCCCAGCCTTCCTGGGCAGGAGGCAAAGGCAAGACCCCGGCCTGGGCTCCTGCCACAGGAGGACCACACCCCCGCCCCGCCTCGCCCTAGGGGCCCAGGGACTTCGGAGCTGCCGACCAGCGGACAGACAGCTTACACGTGCATGATTAAATCATGCACTGGGCTTCTAGTTTTCAAATAATAGACAGTATCTCTTAGTATTAGGATCGTGGGTCTCTTTAATAAGCACACTCTCATAGTAAAAAGAAAAGTGTACAGTGGGTGGAACCTATTGGCATTGCCCTGGTGCCCCTTCTGAAACTTCCTTTCACCCCTGCATCAAGCCTCCATGCTCTCCCAACCTCCCTTGATGCCAGGTTCCTCCACTGAGTTGAATGATCCAAGAGATAGTCCTTCAGACCTACTCTACAATCTCTTCTTTATTTTTTATTTTTATATTTATTTATTTTTAAAAAATATATTTTTTATTGATTTCAGAGAGAAAGGGAGAAGGAAAGAGAGATAGAAACATCAATGATGAGAGAACCATTGATCAGCTGCCTCCTGCATGCCCCCTACTGGGTATTGAGCCTGCAACCCAGACATGTGCCCTTGACCAGAATTGAACCTGGGATCCTTCAGTCTGCAGGCCGTTGCTCTATCCCCTGAGCCAAACTGGCTAGGGACCTTCTTTATTTTTTAAAAAAATATGTTTTTATTGATTTTAAAGAGAGAGGAAGGGAGAGGGATAGAGAGAAACATCAATGAAAGAGAAACATCTACTGGCTGCCTCTTGCATGTCCCCTACTGGGGATCGAGCTGCAACCCAGGCATGTGCCTGACCGGGAATTGAACCAGCAATCTCTTGGTTCATGGGTCGATGCTCAACCACTGAGCCACGTCAGCCGGGTCAATCCCTTCTTTAAATAAATTTGACTTTGGTAACCTAATTCCTTCTCATTGTAAGCCCCTTAAAGGAAAGGATGCCATTTTCACCTTGGAGGTCCTTGCATACGGTAGGTACTCAATTAGTACATAATAATAATTGGGTAGAACAAATGTGAGTATTTACCTTTCCAAGGGGCCAGAGTATCCCTTCCAGGAAACATATTAATAAGGGAAACATATTAATAGAATACCTTACTCAAAAGAAGGATATAAAAGAGGTAGTTTAGGAGCCAAACCAGGCCAATGTGTGAGAAATGGTTAGTCAAGGAGGCTACTCAGTACATTCAAATCATGCAAGGAAGGCAACTGTCTATTGCACCTCCAGGGAAAGTCAGTTGTGCCTAGAGAGTCCCTGAAAAGTGTAGACTTAATTCAATATACAACTTGTGCTAGCAGGCTAACCCTGGGCAGGGAGAAGGAGCTATCCAAGGTTAAAGAACGTGGTGACAAGGATGTCAGAATGAAACCCTATTTCCTGTCTTCTAGAGTTATACTTAGACCTCTTAGCCTCACTGCTGACCTGGCCATCCCCAAGGGCTTTGATGAGTTTGCCAACCACTATACTAGCATCTTGTAAGACTTGAGTACAGAATCAAGACATGCATTCACAAGTAGGTTGCCACTATTTATTCATTAAGTCAACAAAATTTTATTGAATAATAGCATCCCAAAAACCCATGAAATACTTATGTATAAATATATAAAATATATGTAAAATCTATAGGATGGAAACTACAAAACATTGATGAAAAAAAATGAAAAATCTAAATAAATAGAGAGCTATATCATGCCCATGGACTGGAAAATTAAATACTATTAAGATGTAGCCCTAGCTGGTTTGGCTCAGTGGATAGAGCATCAGCCTGCAGACCAAAGGGTCCCGAATTTGATTCTGGTCAAGAGCACGTACCTTGGTTGCAGGCTCCTCCCCGACCCTGGCCCTGGTCAGGGGTCATGCAGGAGGCAACCAGTTGATGTGTTTTTCGCACATCGATGTTTCTCTCTGTCTTTCTCTCTCTCCCACTCTCTCTAAAAATCAATGGAAAAATATCCTCAGGTGAGGATTAACAACAACAAAAAGATGACAATTTTCCCCAAATCAATCTACAAATTCAGTGCAATGCCAATAAAAACCCCCACAAGATTTAAAAATATAAATCCACAAGCTGATTCTAAAATTTGTATGGCAAAGCAAATAGAATAGTAAAACTATTTTGAAAATAAAAGAACAAAACTGGAAGACTTACATTACCTCATTTCAAGACTTACCATAAAGCTACAGTCATCAAGATAGCGTAGTATGGGAAAAGGATAGACATACAGATAAAAGGAATAGAATAAAGTCCAGAAATAGACTGTCCACACACACAAATAGACTAATATAATATATACAAATGACTTGTAACCAAGGTGCAAAACCAATTTAACGAAGAATAGCCTTTTTAACAAATGGTGCTGAACAACTGGACATAATATAAAAAAGAAAATAAACTTTGACCCATATTTCACACTATATACAGAAATTAACTCAAAATAAATTATAGACCTAAATGTAAAACCTGCAATTATAAAACTTCTAGAAAAAATAAAACAGGAGAAAAATCTTAGTGATGTTAAGCAAAATATTTTAGATAATACACCAAAAATATGATCCATAAAAGATCAGGTAGCATAAAGGAAAAGTTTGATAAATTTGGCCACCTAAAGTAAAGATGTCTGCTCTTCAAAAGACATTGTCGAGAGAATAAAAATAGACAGACTAGAAGAAAATATTTGCAAAACATGTATCCGATAAAGAACTTGGATCCTGACTATATAAAGTACTCTCAAAACTCACTGATCAGATAACAAGACCTCAAATTAAAATGAACAAAAGATTTATACATATATTTCATTTAAAAAAGATATATGAGTTATAAGATACAAAATCAATATACATAAATCTGTTGCATTTATATATACTAACTAGAGGCCCAATGCACAAAATTCGTGCAAGAGTAGGCCTTCCTTACCCCGGCTGCTGGCACCAGCTTCCCTCTGGCACCCGAGACCCGGGCTTCCCCTGGCAGGCACTGGGGACCCGGGCTTCCCTCACAGCCCTGGCTTCGTCTGGAAGGTCGTCTGGAAGGATGTCTGGTCTAATTAGCATATTATGCTTTTATTATTATAGATACAAACTATCAGAAGAGAAATTAAGAAAACAATCCCATTTACCATTTCATCAAAAAGAAAAAAATTATCTAGGAATAAATTTAACCAAGGAGTTTGAAAGACCTATACACTGAAAACTATAAGACAAAAACTATTAATGAAAAAAATTGAAGATAACACAAATAAATAGAAAGATATTCCATGCTCATGGAATAAAAGAATTAATATTGTTAAAATGTCCATACTATCCAACGCAATCTACAGATTCAATGTACTTTCTACCAAAATTCCAATGGCATTTTTCACAGGAATAGAACAAACAATCCTACAATTTATATGGAACCACAAAAGACCCTGCACAGCCAAAGTAATCTTGAGAAAGAAGAACAAAGCTGGAGGCATCACACTCCCTGATTTCAAACTATATTCCAAGATATAGTAAGCAAAACAGTCTGCTGTTAGCATAAAAACAGACATATGGATCTGTGGAACAGAATAGAGATCCCAGGAATAGATCCAAGCATACTAATTTACAACAAAGGAGCCAAAATATACAATGGGGAAAGGACAGTCTCTTCAATGAATGGTATTAGACAGCTATATGCAAAAAAATGAAACTAGACTATCTTACACCATACACAAAAATTAACTCAAAATAGGTTAAAGACATAAATATAAGACCTGAAACCATAAAACTCCTAGAAGAAAACATAGACAGTAGACCCCTTAACATCAGTCTTAGTGGTAATTTTGTGGATTTGACATCAAAAGCAAAGGCATCAAAGCAAAGGCAACAAAAGCAAAAAATACATAAGTGGGACTACATCAAACTATAAAGTTTCTGCACAGCAAAGAAAATCATCAAGAAAATGAAAAGGCAACCTACTGTAAAGGAGATAATATTTGTAAATCACATATCTGATAAGGGGTTAACATCTAAAACATATAAAAAACTAATAAAACTCAGTAGCAAAAAAAACCCTCAATAACAAATAATATGACTCAAAAATGGACAGAAGATCTAAATACACATTTTTCCAAAGAAAACATACAGATGGACAACAGGTACATGTAAAGGTACTCAGCATCACTAATTATCTGGGAAATGCAAATCAAAACCACAATGATATATCACCTCACACCTGTTAGAATGGCTACTATAAAAATGACAAGATATAAGTGTTGGATGTCAAGAAAAATGAACTCTTGTGCAATGATGGTGGGAATGTAAATTGGTGCAGTCACTCTGGAAAACAATGTGAGGCTCCTCAAAAAATTTAAAAAAGAATTACCATATGATCCAGCAATTCCATTTTTGGGTATTTATCCAAAGAAAACACTAACTTGGAAACATATATACACTCCCATGCTCATTGCAGCCTTATTTACAAAATCCAAGATATGGAAACTACTTAAGTGTGCAACAATAAATGAATGGATAAAGAAAATGTGAGATAAATAGATATCCTAATATATAAAAACCCTGGGTCAACAATAAATGAATGGATAAAGAAAATGTGAGATATATAGATATCCTAATATATAAAAACCCTGGGTCATAATGACCAGTAATGACCGGAGGCTGGCCAATCGGAAGTCAGTGCTGGCCCTGCCCCCAAGCAAGCGGTAAGGGGCAATCAGGCAGGCAGGCAGAGGGGTTAAGGGTGATCAGACCAGAGGTTAGGGGTGATTAGGTAGGTAGACCAGTGGTGAGGGGTGATCAGGTAGGCAGACCAGTGGTTAGGGGAGATCAGGTAGGCAGACGGCCCCTCGCAGGGCTGGCCCCACCCCCAAGCAAGCGGTTAGGGGCAATCAGGCAGGCAGGCAGAGTGGTTAGGGGTTATCAGGTAGGCAGACCAGCAGTTAGGGGTGATCAGGTAGGTAGGTGAGTGGTTAGGGGTGATCAGGTAGGCAGACGGCCCCTCGCAGGGTTGGCCCCACCCCCTAGCAAAGAAAGAGGGAGGCCCAGACCAGCCAAGCCATTGCACCCCAGCCTGTCACCTTCAGAGGGAGGCCACTGGTGGCGGGGGGGTGGGCACAGATAGCAAGCAGTGTCAGTGTCAGGGGTGGGGCCAGCTGCCTGCAGACCGGGGAAGGAAAGCTCCGATAGGCCCTGATCTCAGGCCAGGCCTAGGGACCCTACCCGAGGGGTCCCAGATTGTGAGAGGGTGTAGGCTAGGCTGAGGGATTCTCCCCTCCCCCAAGTGCATGAATTTTCATGCACTGGACCTCTAGTAGATATATAATGGAATATTATCTATAATAATAAAAGCATAATATGCTAATTAGACGACCTTCCGGACGAAGCCAGGGCTGCAGCCATGGGATCGAGGGATCCAGGCAGCCGCCGTGGCTGAGAAGGCCTACTCTTGCACGAATTACGTGCATCGGGCCTCTAGTTCAACTATAAAAAGAATGAAATCTTTACATATGCACCTATATGGGTGGACCTTGAGGGCATTAGAATAAGTGAAATAAGGCAGAGAAAGACAAATAAGATATTTCTTCATTTATATGTGGAATCTAAAACAAAACAAAAAACAAGCTCATAGATATAGAGGACAGATTGGTAGTTGACAGAGGCAGGAGGAGGAGGGGCAAACTGGGTGAAGGGAGACAAAAGGTACAAACTTCCAGTTATAAAATAAGTAAGTCATGGGGATGTAATGCACAGCATGGTGACTATAGTTAATGCTGTACTGCATATTTGAAAGAAAGTAAATCTTTTTCATCCTCACTCAAGGATATGTGGTTGGTTTATTATTATTATTACTAGAGACCTGGTGCACAAAATTCGAGCACCTAGGTGGGGGCGTTCCCTCAGCCCAGCCTGAGCCCTCTTGCAGTCTGGGACCCCTAGAGGGATGTCCGCCTGCTGGCTTAAGCCCAATCTGGCCTAAGCTGTCAGGCGGACATCCCTCTCGCAGTCTGGGACTCTCGCAGTCTGGGACCCCTCACTCCTTACTGCCTGCCTGCAATGGAGGTGGAAGAGGCTCCTGCTACCGCCACTGTGCTCGTCAGTCATGAGCCTGGCTTCTGGCTGAGCAGCACTCCCCCTGTGGGAGTGCACTGACCACCAGGGGGAAGCTCCTGCATTGAGCGTCTGCCCCCTGGTGGCCAGTGCTCATCATAGCGACCAGTCGTTCTGCCGTTCTGTCGATTTGCATATTAGGTTTTTATTATATAGGATTGATTTTAGAGAGAGAGGAAGGGAGAGGAAGAGAGAGAGAAACATCAATCAATTGCATCCCATACACACCCCAACTGGGGATTGAATCCACACCTTTCAGTGTATGGGATGATGCTCCAACCAAGTGAGTCACACCAGCCAGGGCAAGAGAGAGTTGACCTTAAAAGTTCTTATCACAAGAAAAAAGTCTGTAATTATGTATGGTGACGAATGTTAAGTAGACTTATTGTGGTGATCATTTTGCAATATATAAAATACTGAATCATTATGTTGTATACCTAAAACTAACATGTTTATATGTCAAAATTCAATTTAAAAGTATATGGATGGCAAATAAGCACATGAAAAGATGCTCAATTTCATTTGTCATTAGAGAAATGCAAATTAAAACCATAATAAGATACAACTACACACCTATTAGAATGGTGTGATTATAGCATTAGAATGGCTTAAAAAAACTAACAATAACAAGTGCTGATCAGGATACAGAACAACTAGAACTTTCAAACATTGCTGGTTGAAATGCAAAAATTGTACAACCACTTTAGAATACAGTTTCTTATAAAATTAAACACAAACTTACCATATGACCCAATAATCCTACTTCTAGGTATTTTTTCCCTAGAGAAATAAAAACTTAGGGTAACACGAAAACCTCTATGCAAATGTTTATAGCAGCTTTGTTCATAATGACCAAAAATTGGAAACAACCTAAGTGTTCATTTACTGATGAATAGATAAACTAACTGTGGTATATCCACACAAGGAAATACTCGGTGATAAAAGAATTTATATACATACAACATGAATGAATCACAAAATGCATTATGCTAAGCTAAAGAAGCTAAACTCAAAAGGCTATATACCATATGCTTCAATTTATGTGACATCTTGGAAAAGGCAAAACTATAAGTACAGAAAATAAATCAATGGTTGCAGGTGCTAGAGTTGGGGGAAGGGGCCGACAACAAAGGTGCATGAGGAAATTTTGGGGGGTGATTGTGGTGGTGGTTATACTCTGCATGCATTTGCCAAAACCTATAGAAATGTAGACCAATGAGTAAATTTTACCTCAATAGATCTGAAAAAAAATATTAAAACTAAAAACAAATAAAAAGACTAAAAGCATGTATTTCCTGAGCACCTACTATGTGACAGGCTCATTGTTATTAACTGCTCTGATAGTAATGATGTAGAATAATTACTACAACTTATTTTATTTTTAAATATATTTTTATTGATATCAGAGAGGAAGGAAGAGGGAGAGAGAGAAACATTAATGATAAAAGAGAATCATTGATCGGCTGCCTCTGGCACCCCTCCCCCTCTCCCAACTGGGGATCAAGCCCGCAACCCGTGTACATGCCCTGACCAGGAACTGAGCCCTGACCTCCTGATTCATAGGTCGACACTCAACCTCTGACCCACACTGGCTGGGCACTACAACTTATTTTAAAATAATGAGAGGGTGCTCTCAACAAAGGTACTTTAATGCGTATATACAGTATAAATATGATATAAGCAGGGATACTGCACTCAGGTTGCCTAAGACATGGATATAAGTATGATACAACAAGATAGAATTGTATAAGTGTCGAAGGAGAGGCATAAAGAAGATGCCATAGGATTTCAGAGGCAAGAGAGAATACTGAAAGTGGAGAAACCAGAGAAATCTTCATGGAAGAGATGGCGTGTGAGTTAGGTGCTGATGACAGGGAGTGATGATTTCATTGTCCATATAAACAATGTTTTATCAGCAAGTTTTCTCATGCACTTTTAAAAAAATCTAATGACTCTGTGAGATAGGTGAGGGAGGTACTATTGATCTCAGTTTCAGCTCAACTAAGAACTTAGAGATCAAGTTCCCTGCTCAACATTTGGGCAGCAAAGCCAAAGTTGAACTCAGGTCTTCTGAAAGGTCGGTTCATCCTCTGCTCCATGGTACGCCCACCCAGCAGGGAAGTTCTCCTTATACGTATAACATAGAGATGGCTAACGGCCCATTTCTACCCCGGGATCTTTCCAAGAGAATGGGCTACTTCTTGCCTGTCTGGCCATGAATTTGAAATTTTTTTTTAATCTTTCCTGCAGATGGAAATGAGAGCCAGCAGAGTGGACATTTTTTATAGCATTTGTTTAAATTCACAATGGAAAGGTCTCAACGTACCTTTGATAAACACTATAAAAAGAAAAAGGCATGAAAGTTACAAGGATAATATTGACTGCCTCACATGTATGTAAGCCTGAAATTGTTTAAAATGTACCCTTGACCTTGGAAGGCCAATTAAGGAAGCTGTACTCACTCTTGGAGGGGATCAGCTCCCCAAAAGAACTCCGAGGCTATTTCAAGAAGCCTCCTTGTGACCTGCAGGAAAGCACCTGTTCACACACCTCCCTTGGCTGAGCTGGACCCACAGAGCCCTTTCCTCTTCACTCCTTCAGGCACATGGGAGCTCATCTGACACACTCGGAACTCTGTGCTGTGAGGCTTGTCTCCGTGCTAATCACCAGGCGAAAGATCACCTTTTGCAGGGAAGAAACATATTACCTAGGACCGTGGTCAGCAAACTGTGGCTCGCGAGCCACATGCGGCTCTTTGGCCCCTTGAGTGTGGCTCTTCCACAAAATACCACGGCCTGGGCGAGTCTATTTTGAAGAAGTGGCATTAGAAGAAGTTTAAGTTTAAAAAAATTTGGCTCTCAAAAGAAATTTCAATCGTTGTACTGTTGATATTTGGCTCTGTTGACTAATGAGTTTGCCGACCACTGACCTAGGAGATTATAGGACCTCTACATTTTGCTGCAATCTCCATCCTTTTTTTTTCTCCCTCTTTAAAAAATTTTTTTTAAAATTGATTTCAGAGGAGAAAGGAGAGGGAGAGAAAGAAACATCAATGATGAGAGAGAATCACTGATTGGCTGCCTCCTGCACACCCTCCAGTGGGGATGGAGCCTGCAACTCAGACATGTGCCCTGACCTGGAATCAAACCATGACCTCCTGGTTCATAGGTCGACGCTCAATCACTGAGCCACGCTGGCCAGGCAATCTCCATACTTTTTGTTCACTGCTAACTTAAATAAGATGATGCCATTATGAACACCAATTTAATCAACCAAATATTTCCTGAGTGGATACTATGAATGTGCTCAGAATGAGATGGTCCTCTCCTCAGGCGCTCACAGTCAGGCAGGTAATTTAAATGTTCCTCATTGGCACAGCTGGAGAAACTGCTTTCTCCTTTCTGCATCCCAGGTTTCCCACCTGGATCATAGAGAGGGAATTTCTCCAGCTATTAAGAGGTTGTCAGCAAACATTGAGAGCTTACCTTGCGTCAGGAAACAGACTTTACAAACACCATCGCATCAAGTCCTCAGAACAACCCTGTGAGGCAGCCACTCTCACTGTCCCCATTTTATTGGTGAGGAAACCGAGGCCCACAGGGTCCCGCGATTTACCGCAGTCCATCAGCCAGTAACTGACAGAGCCAGGATTCAAACCCAGGCAGTCAGGCTGAGAGGCCCTGTCCTTACCCACTGTGATCCCAGTCCTGCCTGGCCCAAGCCCTCTGCAGGAAGGAATGCGGAGATCAAAGGAACAGGATGCTTATAAACAGTTCTTAAATCATCCGAGACAGATTCCGCCACATCCAGGCAACAAGAACATCAAGAAAGGCAACAGGAAAGAAAGATGATCTGTGCCGAGAGGCCAGAGAGGCCCTCTTGGGTCACAGTTAATCCAG
Source organism: Cnephaeus nilssonii (assembly GCF_951640355.1). Classification (NCBI taxonomy): domain Eukaryota; kingdom Metazoa; phylum Chordata; class Mammalia; order Chiroptera; family Vespertilionidae; genus Cnephaeus; species Cnephaeus nilssonii. The sequence goes on from NC_137075.1 coordinate 80,065,751, forward strand.
CCCCGAGATTGCAGAACACAAGCACACCGGGTCCCCAGCCTGCAGCAGACCCACGCTTCCTGTGAGATCCACAAGCTCCTTTCCCCCCACAAAGCGTCACGGACACAGAGAAGCCAGGAAAGCCAGGAGGAGTCACTTTCCCACACGAACAAGTGGCAGAGCCAGAAGGGAAATGTTTCTGTCAGCCCCCTGCTGCCCTCCTCAAGCCCCACTCTATTTTTAAGGTTCCCCTTTCACACGGCACCCATCGGTCTATTTACAGACGAAGGGAAACCCCGACCTGCGGAACTGGAAGAGGGTTTGGTGCCCAAGGTTTCCCAAGGTGCTGCCGTGGGATAACACGCTCCTCCTATCTGTCAGAGAGCGCGGCACATGTTATCATCTGAAAGCACCCGCGCAAGGGTACCCCCAGTTCTGAGCACTGTAAATGGGCTACCCAGAAGCTCCCCCTGGACAGCACGTCAGCGCCTCACCCTGCAACCAGGCTGAGCTGCTCGCTAAGTGACTGCCACCACATTCCTCTCTTGACGCGACCTGACTCCAAATAGCTGGGTGAGGGCAAGGGGCAGCAGGAGCTGCCAAGTGCCTGTCGTTCCCAGGGAGGTGTGTGTGCGTGGCCGGGGGGGTGGACACATAAGCCAGGATAGGTCATCTGAAAGGTCTGGAGAAGTGAGTGGTCATTGCTAAAATCGTCTGTAAGCAAAAAGCTTGCCACGCCTCAACGTTCCCGAGTTCGTGGGAGCAATACCCCTCCATTCAGCAAGGGCTCGAGCCAACCTCCAGAAAGAACAGGAGGGAAGCACGCAGGGGATTTAGTGCCAGAAATAGACTGAGGTGGCTTTGATCTGAGGAAGGGAACCAGGCAGTACTGCCCAGTGGTTAGGGGCATCAAGCGTTACACTGCCCTGGAAGGTGTTCAGACTTAGCTATTCACTAGCTGTGTGGCCTTGGGCCACTTATTTAAACTCTTCAAGCCTCCATTTCTTCGTCTATAAAGTAGAGTTAATAATAGTCATCACCTCACAGCACTGCTGTTTGGATCAAATGAGATTATATATTTAGAGTCCTCAGCAGAGTGCCTGGCACGGAGGATGGCCCTGAACGTGTGGGTCACTAACACTGCACAGTCAGCTGCCGCCTCCACAACTCAGAGTGAACCGTTAGCTTCTCTGTGCCTTAGTTTCTCCAGTAATTAAACAGCAACTATTTCCCCCTCTGCTTGTGGCACTTAAAAGCAGAAGCTGGGGGGGCTGTTGGAGAACAGTATGGAGTTTCCTCAAAAAACTAAACATGGAACTCCCATTTGACCCAGTGATCCCACTTCTAGGAATATATCCCAAGAAACTAGAAACACCAATTAGAAAGGATATATGCACCTCCATGTTCATAGCAGCACAATTCACCATAGCTAAGATTTGGAAACAGCCTAAGTGCCCATCAGCAGATGAGTGGATTAAAAAACTATGGTACATCTACACAATGGAATACTATGCTGTGGTAAAAAAGAAGGAATTCTTACCATTTGCAACATCATGGATGAAACTGGAGAGCATTATGCTAAGCGAAATAAGCCAGTCAGAGAAAGATAAATATCACATGATCTCATTCACTTATGGAATATAATGAACAACATAAACTGATGAACAAAAACAGATCCAGAGACAGAGAAGCATCAATCAGACCGTCAAACCTCGGAGGAAAGGTAGGGGAGGGTGGGGGTAAGGGGGAGAGATCAATTAAAGGACTTGTATGCATGCATATAAGCTCAACCAATGGACATAGACACCAGGGGGGTGAGGACATGAATGGGGGGTTGGGGGGATAAGGACACATATGTAATACCTTAATCAATAAAGAAATTAAAAAAAAAGAAGTTGAGGGGCTTTTTGTTCATCAGAAATGTTATCCAGGGTTTCCACGGCATCTGCACAGATGCCGGGCATCTTGCCCTTGTTGCCTATCAGTGCAGGTCCTCTGTATGTTGAATGACAGATGTTTTATTGGAACAAGCAGCCTATACGTTTGCACTTCTCAGGGCTCCTACGGTGCCTGGAGCAGACCCGAGGAAGCAACCATCTCCCCTGGCGCCCGGGTGCACCTCCAGGAGAGATGCTCGGGGGAAGGGTGCAGAGCGGTTACCCTGCTGCTGCCCAAGGTCTGTCATGCGACTCCCTCTTCTTCCCCTCCAAGGAAGGGAGAAGGTGGTTTTACCCCACTGAGGGGAGAAAACAAATCAGTGTCTGAATGTTTGCCACAATTCTCCACAACAAACAAAGCAGGGACTTCCTTGCTTTCTCACTTCTCCTTGGCCACAGCCCATCACAACCCCTAGCTTCTCAGGCTGGGGAAAAAGGGACGGCAGGGACAGTCCGTTGAGAGTTAGTACAGGCGTCGTGCCTCCTCCACGGGCTGCCTTCTCCGGACAAAGGCCCCCCGCTGTCAAGCAACCTGAGGAGCGGGCTGTGAGCAGGGCTGCAGAGCGGGGAGCACTGCCTGGCTCACCTCAGCAGCTACCCCACCGGGGCCCGCCCGCAAGCTCAGAGAATATCAACGCTCATCTTCTCTTAGCATCCGTTCGTGTCCCTGACCCGAACTATTCTACCACCTCTACCCCTCCCCGCCCCCACCAGCCTCCCTCCCAGACAAAGCTGTATTTTAGCCTAGACATGACCATTGTTAATTTGGTGTATTTCCTTTCTACCAGCCTAATATGCTTTGATTGTTTTCAATTATAAAAGTGACATCGGCCAGGCCTTTATTTATTTTATTTTTTTTTAAATATATTTTATTGATTTCTTACAGAGAGGAAGGGAGAGGTATAGAGAGCTAGAAACATCGATGAGAGAGAAACATCTACCAGCTGCCTCCTGTACACCCCCTACTGGGGATGTGCCCGCAACCAAGGTACATGCCCTTGACTGGAATCGAACCTGGGACCTTTCAGTCCGCAGGCCGACGTTCTAGCCACTGAGCCAAACTGGTTTCGGCATCGGCTAGGCCTTTAGAAAAATCCCAATAACAACAAAAAAGACACCCCCCTCCCCAGCCCAAAACGGCTGCAGTTGAAATCCAACAAAAGCAGAGTGTGCCCGCCCTCAAAACGGCATAGCCGTGCTGAGCGGAGAATCCTCACGGGGATATGTGGCCGCTACGCTCGCCAAGAGATGCTTTAGCCCATGAAACTGATGGGCCAGAAAAGCCAGCCTTCCTCTGCTCTTACAGCTCCCCTTGATCAGGAGTGAATGAAGGCCCTCCGTGGTGAACTGTCCACACCTTCCCATCCAACCTTCTCCCCGCTCTCCCGGCAGCCAGACTGCTGGCTACTCCTCGGCGAAAGGGTCAGGTCCCAACACTCAACAGGAATTTGTATCTCCAACGGCAGACATTGGGGACCATCCCAGAAAACAACTACAGGAACCATCACGGCTAGCAAGACCCGAGTCCCCGGGAGGCTCTATGTAAGTGGCGTGCATACCTCCTTTCATAATCAATACACTCCTAGGAATGCTTCCCACTTTCTCCATTTTATAAAGGAAGACACGGGCTTCCAGAAGCTAAGGAATGCACCCAGGTCACACAGCCATGAGAGGCCAGGGTGGAGTGTGACATGTGCCGGCCCAGCTCTGGTCCGACAGCAGGACTTTTGGATGAATTGCCGCTGATGATCAATTTCCACTTATGAACAGTCCGGTAATTCACATTAACATTCAGCAGGGCTTCAACTGAAAAGAAACTTGAAGATGCTAGGGCTCCCCACAAACTTCTACTATTTGTAAAAGTCAGATTTACGATTCTTCTCTCCCATTTCTACCAAAGATAGCCAAATATTTCCAAAATCCCACATCCCAGGGACCCCACCTGATCAAACACCTCTCTTTGGTGTTTAGAATGCGGCTGCTGTTCCCTTGTGATCACAGCGTATTCCTTCAGATGGAGGGGAAGCTGCTGTCCCCAATGGGCCTGAGCATTGCAGGGCACCAACCCAACCAGACAAAAGACCCATATAATACTCTACACAGAATGCTCCCTTGTTAAAGAGAAAGACAGACAGATGGACCTAGAACACAAGCAAAACCCTGGGAAATGAGAGATCCAAAGTAGCCTGTAACCAAACCAGCCCAGACCGTGTGTATGAAACAGACTCCTCCTAAGCCCCCACCCATTATCTGGGCCTGGCAGAACTGGCCCGCTCCCCTCTCTTATCTCTCTTTGTGCCCTACACAGTTTGCTACACCCACTGCATGTGGACATCCTTATCAGAAAATAGCCACCGAACAAGAGTCTGCCTTTGAACAGAAGCAGCTCTTTAGCCCGCCAAATGTCGATAAGTCTGCGCAGGCCTATTGGTACACAAATTACAAACACATACATAAAGCTCACGCACACAGAGCGGGCACCGACTGCAGGGCAGGAGGAGTGAGTGCCTTTGGGAACAGCCAACCTATTTACAAGCTGGAGTCTTGGCCCTTCGACCAGCATACCTGCCACTCCCCTCTCCTCTCTGCCAACTAGAAAAGGAGGAGAACATAACTTGCTGCCCTGTGAATGAAAATGCATCCATTCCACAGATATTTTCTGAGCACTGTGCTCTCAAATTGAAGCTTTTACCAAACTTCAGATTCTAGAGATGAAGATGAAAAGGTTGTCCTGTTAGTCCCTGGGTGACACTAGTATTAGGTGGCAGCAGGATTACCCGGTTTACAGACTTGCCAATATGTAACTGTCCTGGACAGCATGAACTCGCCGTTTTTTAGGGATCTGTGCTTCCCCACGTGAAATGACCTCTGCAAGAGGCTCATCTACTCCCTTTATCTTTGAGCCAAATGATTCTGTCTCTTCTTAAAGTTTACCGCTTTGGTTTTTAATGTGCCTGTGTTGTTTGTTAAGTATATTCTGTGGTCGGGCATTTTGGACCAATATTGATTTTTTAGAAATATACTCTGAATTTCATGCATAAAGTAGAGCATGGAGCTGAGATAACATGGTAATGGCTTCATGGTGCTTAAAAGATTGAAACCACACTGTAAAGCACTGTTGCAGCCACAGCCTAAAGCGCCGAGGGGAAACACTAGCTGCCACGCTCCTGTATCGCCTGCTGTGATCGGGATGAAAGCAGAGAACTGTTACTCCTGACTTGTGGTGAGTAACTTGATTATAATGCACCAGGATGGCTGGAATTCCCTTCTCCCTACACAGAGAAGCCGGATCTCAACAACAGAACAAAGCCTACATGGTAATTAAAACCCTGCCTTAGGAGTGGAGTGGACCTCCTTCTCCCTAAACCCTTGGAAGGGTCAGGAAACATTAGGGGTGGGAGAGAGAGGGAGTTGTAAAGCCCCTTAAAGCTGTATCACAAAGGCTATGTGTACAAGGGCTAGCGGGCCTCACACTTTGCAGAGCAAGCTTGGCTCAAGGGGGTCCGTCGAGACAATGCACAGCTGCAGAAAGTCTGTGCAGGGACAGAGGGGGTGGGGACCTTGCAAGGGCAGCTGAATGCACAGGTTGTATTTGTAGCTGGATGAAAGCACAAGGCAGATAATTGTGTGCACCTGTGTTGTGGCAGCTGATTAATTCAATTAATATTTATTGTCCACCTGCAGGGCGCATGGCCGAATGCTGTGGGGGAAAGAAAGGCAGTATCTCTTGCCTTCAGGGAACTCACGATCTCATTACAATAAGACAGTGACAGGGAGATGATATAACTGAGTATACTCAGGCACATATGAACCATATACAGGCACGGCTTGTTCAAATTTGGTCTAAACATATGTCAGAAATGGCCTTTATCTCACTGATCCTCCACATTCTTGGATGCTTACAGCAAGAAAAAGAAGTCAACTCAACAATCAGATTCCAATCTGCTTTAGGGTTTTGCTGATAAGGTGAAAAGGAGCATCAAGAGCTCTGGCCATGGCCTCAGAGCAGAGAAACTGTGTGTTTGGAGAGAGAAGCACTGGCCCAAAGCATGGATGTCGAAGTCCAGGGTGGTCTGCAGCCAGCCCACTAAGCTATCGGGAACCAGTCAACCACCCGTAGCCCCTCCATCCTCATGTTTCTTAATCGCCCTAAAAGTCACTTGTCAATGTGTAGAATCACCTCAGGGTGTGATTTCCTAAATCTTTCACAAGCTCTGCAGTCTCACCACAGCCAGTGTTTGGACAGGCATCCAGTCCTCAAGGCTCCAGAAAATTAAAATAGAATTTCACTAGGAAACAGGGATCCAACAGGCCTGCGAAGAGAGCCTGACTTGGCTGCTGGCCTTCTCTCCTAAAAAAACATCAAAGCCCAAGATCCTGGCCACCTGAGAAGGTGTGTGTGTTCCACCCATACGGAGGAGGTCATATCTGCAGACAGCCCTCTCCCAAGCACAGTACAGAGTCTCCCTAAGAAGACCCTACTGTGGGCTTCGAGGGAAGACTCCCAACCTGGGTGGATGAGCACAGGCAAAAGCCCATTCATCTATCCTTCAGATACCTTGCCAGGTTGGCTACGGCTCCATCAAGCCACACTGGCATTGAATCAGAACATGAACTCAGAAGTGGAAATCCGGGTCTGGGAGAAACCACCAAACCCCTAAGTCAAAACAGCAAGCAGGGCTCAAGAGAGTTTGTGATAGAGCATTTACTTCCCCGAGACAAGGAGCCAGCTGGGAGAAAATGCTGACCTGTTATATTCCCTTCTTTTTCTGGCCAGATTCTAAATAAGCCACATGAAACTCATTACAGGCCATCCCACCCTCTGCTGTCACATCAGCCAGCACAGACCAGCTCCTGAAACGGGAGCAAAGGGAGGCACATCCCCCCTTCCTCCACAGTCTCGACCAGGTGATCACACCATCCTTTACCTTGGAAGTGCTTTCATTCCTCTCGTCTGGGTCCTCTTATTTACACTGATCATGGTATTTCAGGCCACCCTTAAATATCTTCTGATAACAGAGGTGTCCATGACCTTTTTTGATCATCTCTTCTGGTAACTCGTTACAGCACATTTATAAGTTTTATGTTTTGCCTTTATTCTTTTACTGCACTTAAATCCACTTAAAAAAACAAAACACAAAACACCACACACAGCTAAACAATGGTTCCTTCTATTTTGCCTTCAATACAAGGATAGAAATCTGATTATGGGCACACACTTAACGAAGTCACACTCCCTCTTGCTTTTCAATATCACAATCCCAATACCTTCAGCCTTTTACTGTGGACCCCATTTTAAAATCACATTAATTTTCTTTGCTCTGATTAACACCTGCTCCCAATTTCCCTCATTGCTCTAGGACCTCTCTAGGTTATCTCAAAGAGACGCAGTCCTGTCTAAGGGGCTGGCCAGATGTTGAGAGAATGACCTCCTTGCTCCTCTCGGGCTGATGGCAACATTCTCAATATTGTTAGTACATCACTCAATCACTTGCAGTTCATTGTTTAAATAGGTAGTTAAGACTATGGCACAATAAATCTACTCTGATACATCACTATTGTTAACAAGTCAATCATGCGTATTACAGTTATGAATTATAGCAACTGCAAGACACCTCAAAAAATTAGCCAGTCCATCTCACAAATTAGCCACTCGCCCACCAACAGGCACAGAATCTAACTGCTTTACTTTATTTACTACTTTCCAACCTATGAGGCATCAAGGCAGCTTTTGGTTTCACTATAGCTTACAGGGCAATTCAACACTCTTGAAAATACATTTTGAAATTAGAAAAATAAATAAGGAAGGGCTAGTTGTAAAAGAGCCTCATAATACTCATGACATGTCATCATGTTGATGTTAATTTTAAAAAATCAATTAACTTTTAATAAGCACCTACTATGTACATGCACCATGCTGGCACTGTGGAGAATAAAAATCCCTACATTGCTTCCAATCTAGTTTAAAAGACATAATATGGATCATAAATCCTTATCTACAACAATTCTGAGATTCAAAAATCTCTGAAAGCATAAAGATATTGTAATTCATTTGGTGGTGAAGTCTGTCCTGAACTGAGGTTAGGTTAAATTTATAGTCCTCCTTCGTGTAAATATAAGTTTTGCTGCAAAAATAGTATTTGATTATAGGATGCTGCTCCAAACACTTTAGGTTTCTAAACCTAAAAAAAATTATGAATTATAAACCCACATTTCCTAATGGCTTCAAAATAAATTGTCCATGAACTTGAAAACTGACACAAAAAAAGAAAACACAACTCAAAGTTACTCCATCCATTGAAGTGAAGAATTAGGAAAAGAGTGGATTACCCCACTACTCTCTGTTTTCAATATCTCTAAAAATCTACTCTGTAAGTGATAAATGTGTGTCACAGCAATATTTAAAGTAACTTAGTCTCTTGAAAAAAGATAGGGGCAATGGCAACAATAGATTTGAAAATTTTGGCCCCATTTTACTAAAACTAAGATATATGAACCAAACTCAATCCAGACAAAGCAGTATTTGTGCATCTTCTATTTAAGAGCAGAACTTTGCATTTTCACCTACAGAATGGAATCCTGCACAGGTCATTCTCCAGCTCCAATGTCAGGGATTCCCATCCTAGTCACTAAGATTAGGGCCAATCCTCGTTAAAGCCACCCTCTGAGAAAAGTAGGACATTTGCTGTCTTCCTTAACTGAAATTCACTGTTGTTACCATTGTAATCAGGAGGCCTGGAAGAGGGGCTATTAACCCATCTCAGGCCACAGGGCTTTTCCACTCAAAGACAAAGTTTAGCATAACATGGGGCAGTGGCCAGCAAACTCATTAGTCAACAGAGCCAAATATCAACAGTACAACGATTGAAATTTCTTTTGAGAGCCAAATTTTTTAAACTTAAACTTCTTCTAACGCCACTTCTTCAAAATAGACTCGCCCAGGCCATGGTATTTTGTGGAAGAGCCACACTCAAGGGGCCAAAGAGCCGCATGTGGCTCGCAAGCCGCAGTTTGCCGACCACGGACCTGGGGTCTTGGGAGCATTCCTGCTGCTCAGGGCAGGGCCTGAAGCTACGGTTGGGTTATTACTCTAGGCCAGGAGAAATCAAATGACAGCTCCCTGCCTGTTTTTATACAGCCCAAGAGCTAAGAGTAGATTCAACATTTTTAAAGGATTGTAAAACAAATGAGAACATGCAACAGCAATCGTCTGTGGCCCACCATGTCAAGAGTATTTACGGACCATCTTTGCTACTTACAGAAAAAGGCTGTCTACCCCCCGCTTTCTCACCGGCGAAGAAGGATTTAATGTCTGAATGCCCATCAAACATCAGACACCACGTTTGACCACACATGGTGGCAGGATAAGGGCCTGCCCAGCCCATATACACACACACACCTGTGGATGGCTCTTTGGGATCCCACCTTGGGACTTCCCAGCAGGATTTTAGAACGAATGAATTCAACCTTAGATTTATGTTTTAAAAAGCCCACTTTTCCTCACGGGACATTTCCCCCATCACACCGATGCAGACACGTCAGCAAACACGATCAGGTTTCAGGGCTCTCCACAGGGCCCGCTCACAAGCCACGCTGCCTTCAGAGCCCAACATCCTGAGCTAAAGCACTCAGGTCCCCTCCCCGATAAAGATCCCATTGTTGGGAGACACCAAACAGGTGGACTAGCAGCCTGTCTTCTCATTCTTTAGGTTGCCTGTCTGTGTGGACATGGAGGGACACGAAGCTATTTTATGGGGACCCCAGCCTTCCTCCTTCTCGATGGCCGACTTCCTCAATGATGGCACAGTTCTTTCTGCTCTCGCTCCCCTTTTCCTTTCCTCCGGTCAAACTCTGTTCTGAGGGACTGGTGATGGCCAGAGTTTAATGGGTTCCTACCCTCGTTCAACAGGGTGAGAGTCAGAGGACCTGATGATTAAATGTGGCCTTTGAGACATTGGAGATAGAAGACATATTAAATACAGGACTAAGCTGGCCCCAATCTGTTCGTCTTTCTGTCTACCTGTCATATTCTTCATGAACCTGGCACACTTCCCTGGCAATAACCTACTTCCCCCAGAAATGTCAGAGAGACCCTGGACTGAATACGGCTCTTTCTCCCTTCCCCAGAGAAGTCCAGCTCTGGACTCCCCATGTCAGTCATGGCTCCGCTGGTCTTGCAGGATTTCTACCAGCTGGGCCAGGCCCAGAAAGCCACATGGGTGAGAGGAAGCCTCCTCAAATTACCCCCCAGCCCATCCTCCAGGATGCTGGGAGACTCAATCCCTGCTCCTGGCCAAGGCCTTGCCCTTCATTAGGGGGAAAACTGAGAAACTTGGTATTATTTCCTGGTGAACAAAATAATGGCACTACTTCAGCCAGAAACTTCCCTACAAACGAGCTCTCTGTGCACGGGAGAGGCTGGCAGAGGGCGGCTGATGCCCCTCTGATGGGCCTGGCTCCCTGACCACCCCTTTCAGGAAGTGGCGCCTGAATGAGATCATCCTTGGGGCCCTTGCCCTTACTTTACGGCAACTCGCCAGAGAGCAGGCGTCTCTCACAACTCTGTGGTCAAATGACAGCAGGGATGCCTGGAACCAGTTAGCTCCATGGAAAAGAAGAGCAGCCCTGATGCTTCAGTAGCCAGCCAAGGGCTTCCCAACCAGCAGACGCTTGGAGGAGTGATGAGTAAAACAAAAAGCAGCAACAGCTTGGGGGGAAGAAAGAGTGAGAAAAAGAAAGGGGGCGGGGGGGGGGGAGAGAGAGACAGAGAGAGAGCGAGAGAGCAAGTGCCTAGAAGAAGAAAAGTCTGCATAGTTCAACAGGGGTCACCCATACAGAGACCCTGGCCCAATAGGGATCACCCACATAGAGACCCTGGAAACACGTATTAAACACTCTGCCTTAAGAAATATGAAAATAACACTCTGAAAAGTTATTCTTTATGGTTTGGGGAGACAAAGAGATGGATTGTATTAGATAAAATATTTCTATTTGACATCTGTGGAGAGTGGCTACAGCGTTTGGACAGGTTCAAGCCTCGGACTAATGAGAGAGCACGGTCCTCTCGTGGCAAAGCCACGTGCAAGTCCCAGCTTGGAGGGCAAAGCCCTCCCAGCACAATTATAGCCAACAGCTATAGTTGTAAGCTTGACCTTATGGTCCAAACCTGTGGCCCCTGGTGGCTAAGTGATATAGGCTGTGGGAGGTGCAGCAAGTGCTGCCAAAACAAACCTTGATAGAGTTCAGGTGCATGTAATTGAGTAGATTCGAAACCTATGAGAACATTGTAAACATCTTGACCACGCCCTTACTTTGCCTCATGGAATCTGACTATAAAATCAAGATTCCGCTTACAGGCTGTGGCACTGTCTCTCCATCCGAGAGCAGTGTCCCACCTAGCCCCAGCTTTATTCTCTTGTCTGTCTTCTTTAATCCTTCACCGACCCCCCTCAGGTCCACCCCTGGCTGTGCTGAGCGCGGCACAGACATCCCTTGTATTCTAACACTATGTAATTGGCTGAAGAGAAACGTGAGCCCTTCTTAATAAGTGGCCTCCAAATGTGGATTTTCCATACAATTTTTCCTGCAGCCACTGGAATCACAAAACCTACAACACACACACACACTCCTCCCCCCTCTCCTAGAGCGAGAAACCAGAGGACTGTGGTGAGTGTCTGAGAGCCACAGGGAAGGGAGGGATAGCTCTCTCACCACCACTCTGGCCTTGATGGCCTCGGAGGGGACTGTGTGGCCCCACTCTTCCTGCCTCCTTTCAGCACCGCGGCCATGCAGGAGTGGAACAGGACCCTGGTAGGGCACCTGTGCAGTGACGCTGAGGCTGGGGTGCTGGGCCGAGCTGCGGAAGCACTGGCTGAATCCCAGGCTCTGGCCTGAGAGCGAGGCCTGGCAGATGGCAAGGACACACACAGCCCAGCTGGCCTCGGAGCCTCTGTGCCTGGTTTAGGGGAGGGGAGAAAAGGGAAGCAATGTGCCAAGGCTGGGGTCTGGAGCTCCCATGGGTGTAATGAGGCAAATATAGTAAAGCCCAGAAAACTCTCCCAGGCATCCTGCTCCAGGATGTTGTTGTCTTAGAAGGAGGCTCGCCTCCTGAGAGAGGGGCTTCCTGATGTTCACCTTACAGGGTCCTGCCAAGAGCCCTTCCTGAACCTCCTCACCGGGACCATCCAGGGCTGTCACCTAAGAGGCAGGATCCGGTGGGAAGGAGGAGCGCACAGCCAAGTCCTTGCCCTCAGCAGCAGACTATCCACCTTTCTCAGCCCAGCTGACCTGCCTCTGAGCCACCTGCTAAGCGAGCTCAGCATGACGCCCCTCAAGAGGTTTCGCCAAGTTCAGCGAGGGAGCAAGAGCTGCTGGGTTTTGAAAAGAAAATTCAGGTGTGGTAATGACTTTGAGGGACTCTAGGCAAGTCATTTCTCTTACTCACAAAGCCTTCTGTCACTTGAAAAGGGGGAGACCCTACTAGCCAACCTGCCCCCAAGAGGATTAGCAGGAGCAAATGTTGCCAAGAGAATGTCTTGGGTTTTCTAATCCTTTCATCTTGGGCAATGAAAGTTTTCCAGGGTTTAGTTCAAACCATCACAAAAGAAAGGGGCTCTGCCTAAAGGGCAGGTATCCTCAAGAATTCATTCCCTGGTGGGTATCAGAGGAGGAACAATCGCCCCAAGTGTGGGAGAGCCACTGCTGGGAGGCCGCAAGATCGCTGGCACCAGAGATAAAGAGCAAGCTGTAGTGGTTGCTGATATGCTTTGGGGCCTTGGACAAGTTCACCACCTCCGTGTGCAAGGAACAAAGTTCTTAGTTTTCCTTTGGAAAAAGTTGAGTTCGTGTTATAATTTCCTAATCATTTGTCCATGTGGTCCAGTGCATCACCAGGAGGAATTAGCACCAGAAATAAGTAACTCCAAGATGTAGAGTATGAAACCCCAAAAGTATGCAAGCAACCAGAGTACAAAGATTGGGTGGTGGGGTACAAGAAAACCATCACCACCATAATCTGGGACAAATCCTCCAACGAACTGGGAAAGTCTTTGCTTAGAAACCCTTTGGTGCACATTTGTGTCAATAATCAAACCACAAAGAGCATCCCTCAACTCAGTTGCTGGACCTCAGAGAGCAAAAGAAACCAGATTCGGAGAACCATCTGGGACAAATGGGAACAGCTCTTCTTTGGAAAATACAAATTATTTCTAGCACAGGGGACTTCACAGAGACATCTAAATTCTTGTCCTAAATTTTTGTTTTATTAATTATTTTATTTACCACTGCCAGGAACAGGAGAACCATTAGCTGGCAAAAATATTTATGTTCAAAATTTTACATTAATACAGGATCCATTTCTAACAGAACCTTGAATGCATTGATTCTTTGACCCCTTATAAGATCTAATGAGACTGGCTAAAAATGAACCAATTTGCTAAAGAAAAACCAAGCAATAATGACAGGAAGTAGCTATCATTTTTGGTTACCTACCATGTGCCAGTCATCTGACACATTTTTATCCAGTCCATAGCATAATCCTATCTGCAAGGTAGGTATCATGATTCCCCATTTTACTGAAGAAGAAAATGAAGATCGAAAAGATTAAGTTACCTGCTGAGGTCACACAGGTAGTAATTGTTGGCCTATGAATTCGGAGCCAGGTCAGACCGTAGCCAAAGCATGTCTCTCTGCCACAGCACAGGGCAGGAGTTTCCACTCGAAACGAAGTGGCCTCGCAAGGAATGGAAATTTACTACCACAGGACAGTGAACAGAGGGTGAGGATCGGTCCAGGTGAAGTCGGGCAAAGGAGCAGCTGTGTCAGGCTTGATGTGAATTTAAGTCCTTTCAAGGGTAAGGTAAGTGACTGGGGGAAGCAATCGTTCTCATCTATTTGCAGATGAGACTACAGCAGAAGCCTGCAGGTACGAAGGAGGGCACCATCTAGAGAAACTGGAAACTTGAGCAGGGGATAAAACAAGATCAAAGTCAGGAGCAGTGGGAGGCCCTTCTGGGGGAGGGGAAGGCCGATGGGAGCTGGGCACGCAGGGGTGACGAGAAGAGAGGGGAATTAGAGAAGAGAGGGGAATTAGAGCGGAAGCTGCAACTGGACACCAAGTGAGCAAGAGGAAGGAAGGAGTAGGGAGAGAGGAAGCAAGGGAAGGTGAAAAGCAAAACAAAATGGCAATATAATTCAGTCTGAGTATACATCCTAATAAAAGGTCAGTGCCGGGGCCTCTTTGGGAGAAAGGACAGGGGGCCCCTCTGGGCGGCAGGAGAGGTATCTCCCTATTCTTTCTGTTAGGAGAGAATGGGAAGAGTCGTGGAGACCGGACTTCCGCTCCCCCACCGAACATGACCTCATTTTACTAGCCCCCTGAGCTTGAACAGACCACCGCCCCTGGTAGCTTAACACTAACTCCATATTATTGGTTAGAGAAAAGGAAAACAAAAACACACAAAAATAAAAACGACCTAATTTAGCCTCACTTAAAAATTGGTTAAGTAAGCTGAAACCGGTTTGGCTCAGTGGATAGAGCGTCGGCCTGCAGGGCTGAAGGGTCCCAGGTTCGATTCCAGTCAAGGGCATGTACCTTGGTTGCGGGCACATCCCCAGTGGGGGGTGTGCAGGAGGCAGCTGATCGATGTTTCTCTCTCATCGATGTTTCTAACTCTCTATCCCTCTCTCTTCCTCTCTGTAAAAAATCAATAAAATATATTAAAAAAATATAGGGGAGGGGGACAGAGAGCTAGAAACATCAATGAGAGAGAAACATCAATCAGTTGCCTCCTGCACACCTCCTACTGGGGATGTGCCCGCAACCAAGGTACATGCCCTTGACCGGAATCGAACCTGGGACCCTTGAGTCCGCAGGCCGACACTCTATCCACTGAGCTAAACCGGTTTCAGCAATAAAATGTATTTTTTTTAAATATTAGTTAAGTAAAGTATGGTTTCTTCCAAACAATGGAAGAATTTTGAATGGAGACAATCTACAGGTAGGTATGTGTGGAAAGATGACCTTGTGTACTGATAAGTAGAACAATGTAAACTGTTAAATCACATTCATAATATAAATATTATGTAAAAATAAGTAGCAACCATATATTTTATTAGTACAATATGCGTCTTTAATAATTTAGAAGAAGCCCAGCTGGCATAGCTCAGTGGTTGAGCATTGACCTATGAACCAGGAGGTCACAGTTTGATTCCTGGTCAGGACACATACCCAGGTTTCGGGCTTGATCCCTGGTCGATGATTCTCTCTCATCACTGATGTTTCTATGTCTCTCTCCCTCTCCCTTCCTCTCTGAAATATATATAAAATAATTTGGAAAAAAAATGCATCGAATTATAGTGAATGAATAGCTAGGGCAGCGATTTTCAAATGGTGTGCCACAAGAATTTTTAAAACATGTAGTATCTGACTATTTAGTGAGGGGCACTGACCTTTTTTTCCTTAAATTGTCAAATTTAAAAAATGATAACAGTTGCCCTGGCCAGTGTTTCTCAGTTGGTTGGGCATCCTCCCGTGCACCAAAAGCTTGCTGGTTTGATTCCCCGTAGGGGGCATGTAGGAGGCAGAGAATCGATGTTTCACTTTCACATCAATGTTTCGCTCTCTCTACCTCTCCCTTTCCCTTCCTCTCTCTCTAAAAATCAATTAAAAAAAAAAAACTTAAAAAAAATGACAACAGCCAACATGTTAACTGTCCAGTGCAAATGAGTCAAAATTACACCTTTTTTTTTGTTAGTTCGGCAAAAAGTATATCCTTTTTGGTGTGCTGCAGAACTTATGGTAATTAGTTTATGTGTGCCATGATATGAAAAGGTTTGAAAATCACTGATCTTGGGGATCAAAAGGTGGATGATGAGAACTTTAATTTTCTGTGGTCTTTATTTCAGCAATATTTTATGTTAGTAAAGCTTTGTATTACATTTGTAAATAAAAAGGAAGAGAAAAAGAATTAAGTGTCCCTAAAAAGATTGTGAGTAAAAAGTTGTCTCGCACCTCATCTCAATGACAAAAGGTAATATTGTTAAAAACATAAGCCATATACATCCCACTGAACAAAATATTTCATACTCCTAGAGCAGTGGTCGGCAAACTCATTAGTCAACAGAGCCAAATATCAACAGTACAACGACTGAAATTTCTTTTGAGAGCCAAATTTTTTAAACTTAAACTTCTTCTAACGCCACTTCTTCAAAATAGACTCGCCCAGGCCGTGGTATTTTGTGGAAGAGCCACACTCAAGGGGCCAAAGAGCCGCATGTGGCTCGCGAGCCGCAGTTTCTGACCACGGGCCTAGAGTCAAGAGAATTATAGCAAATGTGGCCTGATCCTTGGGCTTCTGTCCTTCCCTAAAATAGGGTTGGGGACGGCAGGAGCTAGACTTCCTAGCAAAGGACCCGCTTGTTCATTGGGCATGAAGGAAATCCCCCAGTGACATGAACCAAGCAAAGAAAGTGCATTCACACCCAGAGAGCTTTCAGGAAACAAGATCCAGTCTTATCACCATCAACAAGGAGACTCATCTTTCACCAACTCATTGAATGAGCCCCTTTGTTTCCCCTAAAGGATCATCATATATTCTTTCCCTGCTGCTACAGAAAGTCCAGGTGCCCCAGAATCCGGCACTGAGAGGCAGAGGAGGAGTCCCAAGACAAACTTACTCGCGCACATTTTCAAGAGGAACAGGCGCTGAGATGGCAGGGCACCGAGAAAGGGGAGGGGCAGGCAGGTAGGTGCAAGAGTGGGAGCACAAGAAGGTTTACTTTATAACGAGGCTTCCCAACTTACTTGTGTGTGCCACATACATCACATGTCCCACAACAGATCATTACAAAGGAAAAGAGGAAGGATGGAGCCTGCTTCAGGATGCTGTGGGACAGGAGCGGTGAGTCCATCGGTGTGTTGACAAATCACACTGACCATCGTTCTCTATGCCGGGCGCTACTCAAACAGTCAACATAATAAAGTCCCTGTCCTTCAGAACGCAGAATCACTTCAAGCCTCGGAGACATGTGGGATGCCACTGTGGGATACCCATCACGGTGCCTGTATGCAGGAGAGGCTTGGCAACTGTTCACAGACTTACACGGTTCATCTATGTCAGGGCACAGGTGTGACCATGTTGACTGGCTACCCCAATACCAGTCACTTTCCAGCCTCCCAGAGACGTCCCCCAGCCACGATCCTTTCTCATCCCTTCTTACCTTCTTGTCCCAACTTCCTTTCCAAGAGTTCCCCACCCCCTCAGCCCATCACTCACATTCTCCACCACACAAAACTTGCCTTGACCTGTCTCAAACCATCCTTTTCCCATCTAGATCTCAGAAAAACAGCCTGCATTCACTGCCTTCTCCTCACCACAGAGCCACTCTAATTCCTGATCACTGGGTTTCGGCCCTCCACTAAAACTGCTTTCTTAGGGGTCACTTGAGCCCCTTACAAAGCAAATGGCCTCCTCCCCGCCGTTCCTCTCTTTCCTCTCCAGCATTAGATACTATTAAACACCCTTTTCTCGAAGCTGATTTCCATAGCCTTGGATTCCTGGTTCTTCATCCACAGTATGATGTTACATTGCAATCTCATTCTCTAGGTCCTCTTCCTCCACCCATCCCTTAAGTGTAGGCATTTCTCAAAGTGAAAGTCTGTTCTCTTCCCTCCTGGGATCCTCTCCCCTTTCTGTGCCGACTGAGGACCGTCAATGATGCCCCAGATTTGCTACAGCAGCTCCACGGAAACTTCCTACTGAACATGGTCAATACTGAGCTCTTTCTTTACACCTCCTCCCCACTCTCAAAACTGCTCCTTCTTTTAAGACTTCAATCTCAGTGAGTTAGCAACACCAACCTCCCAGATACTTGAGCTATAAATCCCTAAGTCATATTCAACAGTTCTATCCCCTTCCCCTCTTTGCCACTGGGCACAGTGCACCTACAAGTGAATTTTAAGGACCTGCACAAATATTTAAAGATGTGAACAAAATTTATTGGCACCAAAGTATAAAATTAAGACTGTAGAATCAAATCCTATACAATAAAAGACTAATATGCAAATTGTTCCCTCGACCTGGAGTTTGACCGGAGTTTGACCAGGGGGCGGGGCCAGCCCACCAACTGCCCTAGGCCCCTCCCCCTGGCCAGCTGGACCCCACCCATGCATGAATTTGTGCACCAGGCCTCTAGTTTTAAAATAATTCCAAGTTCTGGTCAGTGTGGCTAAGTAGTTAAAGCATCAGCCCACGCACTGAAGGGTCTCCCGTTTGATTCCTGGTCAAGGGCACGCACCTGGGTTGCAGCAGAGGAAGAGTGCGAGAGGTAACCAATCTACGTGTCTCTCTCACATTGATGTTTCTCTCTCTCTATCTCTATCTGTCCCTCCCCCAACCCCCCTCCTACGCCACCCTTCCACTCTCTGTGAAAAGCAATGGAAAAAATATCTTCGGGTGAGGATTAACAATACACACACACACACACACACACACACACATATATCTCCAAAATCCCTTCAAATACCTTTGACAGTGAAAACATTATATTTAATGTAGGATACTGGTAAATTTTAATACATTTGGTCCTTTATGTAACAGGGCCCTCACAGGCCAACTACCTCACACAGAAAAGTCCAGATAATTTGACTTCTCAGAATCTATTAGATTCACCTCCTCCCTTCCATTCCCACTGCCTGGTTTAAACCCCCTTCAGCCCTTCATCATATTCCTGCAGGATGTCCTAAAACACAGCTGATAGCATATCACTCTCCTGTTCAAAAGTGTTGATAATGCCCCTAGGACCTGCAATTAAAGTACAACCTTTTTATGTAGATTGCCACAATCTAGCGCCAACTACTTCTTGGGCCCCTACATCAACACATGCTCCTGCTCTTCCCCTGCTGCAGCCACACCAAACTCATCATGTCCCACATGGCCCCATGTGCCCATGGAATGCCTTTCCCCTAATCAGCCAGTGGAACTTGTACCTGTCTCAAGGGTCAGTTTAAAAGGCCATTCCCCAGGGAAAGCTACCTTCCCAGGATGCCCAGCCCAAACCAGTCTTAGCTTCCTAGAGACCGTGGAGCAGTTTCCACAAATGCACTTACCTTGACTGCCTTGTGCCTACACTCAGACTCACGTGTGGCTGTCCCCATTACAAAACCACAAAGCCTCTCAAGACCGGTATCTTAGTCAATCACCTGTGCGTTTCCCACACAGTCAGCACAGAACAGACAATAATGTGTCCTGGCCTGGTCGGCGTGGTTCCGTGGTTGAGCACTGACCTATGAATGTTCCAAGTTTGATTCCCAGTCTGGGCACATGCCTGGGTTGCAGGCTGGATCCCCAGTGTGGGGCATGCAGGAAGCAAATGATCAATGATTCTCTCTCATCATTGATGTTTCTCTCTCTCTCTCTCCCTCTCCCCTCCTCTCTGAAATAAAAATATATTTAAAAACAAACCCCTCCTCTCTGAAATCAATAAAAATATATTTAAAAAACAAACAAACACCACCACCAAAAAAAAAAAGAAAAAAGACTGCAGCCTGAAGGGCAGGCACCTCCTGTCCCTCCTCCCCACATCATTCTGTCTCTGCTCCACTGCTACGTGGTCCTCCATGCCATTGCTGTGTGTACAGTGGACCCCTTAGCCAGGCCTAAACCAAGAAAACTTGAAAGCTCTGAAAAAATGCCTCCCTTCAGACCCACCATAACTATTCTTCCTATCCCTAGATTTCAGGTGGCGAGAAAGAGCATAGTCTTCGGGGTCAAGCAGGTCTGGGTTCAAACCTGGAGTCTGGCATTTCATTGACTGTGACTTGAAGCAAAGTTGGCTTGACAAGCCTCAACCTCCTCATCAGTGAAATGGGTATTATATTTAACTCAATGGACTGCTGTGAGAGGTAAATGAGTTTAGGCACTTAAAGTCCCAAGCATGGCATCTGGCATATGACAGGCCGTAAGGAGCGGCAGGAAACAGAAGGAGAGGCTCAGATTTCTCAAACCATGTGACCTTGTCAGAAGTCATTGCCCTTCCTAGATGCTCGTGTAAAGCAGGAATTCTTACACGGGCATCGTGATGTCAGGACTCAAACTCCATGGTGCTGCTTACTAGTATATGTCCCATGCGGCTGTTAAGAATGAAAGAGGCCAAGCTCTACGTCCTGATATAGAAAGACGTTCGAAGTGTTTCATCATTAAGTGAAAAGGGCAAGTTGTACAGTGTCAGAAATAAATAGCCACAACATACATGCACATACATATGTATGTTATATATATATATTCACACACACATACATATACTTACATACCTATATCTATATGTATATGTTTACAAGTAC
This sequence comes from Cnephaeus nilssonii, assembly GCF_951640355.1. Classification (NCBI taxonomy): domain Eukaryota; kingdom Metazoa; phylum Chordata; class Mammalia; order Chiroptera; family Vespertilionidae; genus Cnephaeus; species Cnephaeus nilssonii. Next base: position 80,086,007 of record NC_137075.1, read on the forward strand.
TCAGAAAATCTCTAGAGAAATACATGGGAATTGCTCATGGTGGTTACCTCCGATAATGGATCTAGAAGTATCGTTACATTCTTCTGCATGGCTTGAATTATTTTTGCCATGGGTATGCGTTCATGTTATAATTTTTTAAAACCTGTTTTTAAAAGTTGTAGGAGAAGGAAGAGGAGGGGGAGAGACAGGGAGGGAGGAAGGATAAGGTCATAGATCCAGAGGCCTGGGGTCCACTTAGAGTCCTCCAACTAACTCTGTAACCTCAGGCAAATCACCTCCCCCTGTGGATCTCTCTTACTGTAAATTAGGGGCGTTGAACCAGACACTCTTCCAAGATTTCTAGGTTATTAGATGATGTGTGCAAGGTGCTCTGAGTACATTTTATCCATAGAACATCTCTCTCTCTCTCTCTCTCTGAGATGTTTTGATGCTTTAAGCATCAGGTTTTTAAAAAGGAAAATATATACGCTATTTTATTTTGACCTTCACATTTCAAGGAGAAAGTACTCCCACCGTTTTACTGACAGAGAAACCAAGCAGGGACTGTAATGATCACTTGCTCACCAAATACACCCTGCTCACCAGACTGCCGTTTGCAAAGAATTATGACGCCAGGAGTTTTATAGCTCCCAGTTCATTCCGTGCCTCTTCTGCAGAGGAGGCACAAGGCTTATGCAAAACAAGCAGAAGGCACTCTTTGCTGGAAACAGGGCGAGAGGTAAAGTGACTTCCTCTGGGCCAGAGCATAAACAAAGCTCACTCCCAGTGCAGTGAGGAAGTGAGCCCTGAACCCTTGGGATCGACTCCGAATTCCTCTCCCCACCTGGACTGAAAGCTTCACCTTGAAGAGGCATTTCACTGCAGTCGTTTTTCTGAGCCTTTTCTGGGTCAGAAGCAGGGAGAGGAGCTAAACCGAGGCTGCCGATGGAGTTGCTACACTGAGGGCACGGTACCAAGTTACCCGCTCCACTACACACTCACCCAGCTCACCCAGCCACTGGCCAGTAGGGTATTTTTCCAGTCTCCTGGGCAAAGTGGCTTCACACAGCTTTGAGTGCAGACAACCTCATTTGTCCTCATAGGTGTGAGTCTCCTCCTTGCAGAGGGTACTGACTTCCTACCCCAGAACAGTTTGCTTTGGCTCTACCATAGCATCTCACACTCTATGCCTGTAAACACCTCCAATCTTCTGCTAATTCCCACACTGAGGGACCCTCCTGCTTCAGACTTTAAGTTGAATGTCTGGACATTAAGATTTCCCAATAGTGGCAGAAGCATGTATAGGATGCACATACCCACCTTGTAGAGAGAGGCAGAACCTGACCACTGACCCTAAGAATAGCCTAGCTTTTAAATAACAAAATCCCAGCCCTAGGCAGTTTGGCTCGGTGGATAGCACATCGGCCTGTGGACTGAAGGGTCCCAGGTTCAGTTCCGGTCAGGGGCACATGCCCTGGTTGTGGGCTCGATCCCCAGGAGGGGGCATGCAGGAGGCAGCCGATCAATGATTCTCTCTTGTCATTTATGTTTATATTTCTCTCTCCCTCTCCCTTCCTCTCTGAAACCAATAAAAAGATATTAAAAAAAGAAAAAGAAAATCTCAGATCAGAGCACAGCTAAATACTGCAAAGTAAACCAACCCTGAAAATAAAAGGGACTGTTCACTCAGAAAGTATGCAGCCAGACCACGAGCCAGTGCTCAGGCTGCTGTGCCCTCTGCTATGGTGCCTAGGGATCCTTGATGCGGCAAAACCATCACTGGCATCTGTTGCGTTCTAGACCTTCCAGAAGCTGCTCCTAGACCCCACTCTCACCGCCAGCCCTGTATCAAGTTTGCTGTCTGTTGTCTGCTTACCACTGGCCTTGTTACGCCTCTGAGGACTCACTGGGGCCTTCAGTTGCCTTGGCTGAGTCCCTTTGCACAAGGCCTAACACTGTCCTCTGCCCTTCTTTATCCCGAGCACATCTTTCCAAGACCTTCTGAGTGCCTTCCGTTCATAGTTCATCGCAGACCCCTCCACATATTTACAAAGGCCTAGCAGCTCCACTCAGTGCCTTCAGAGCTAAATACCAGCTCCTATCAATCACCACGCACAGAACACAGCAAGAGAGAGCAGTTAGATTGCAGTGGGAGTGTATCCCTGACAGAGAGTTTTGTTGAAAGAAACAAAACACGCCCAAAGGCCTGAGCAAGCAATATTCTGGTGAGTCCAGCCACTGGTGAAACTTTTTGTCCGGGTAAGGCAAAAATGAGGGCAGGACAAACCAACTAATAAGCGCTGTAATAGTTCCCAAGGTACTTTCTACTTTGACATGCTGTAAGCACAGACAAAAAAGGCTCAAAAAGAAAGAAAGGAAGAAAGAAAGGGAGAAAGAAAGAAAGAAAGAAAGAAAGAAGAAAAAACCTCTTTAGAGGAATTTTTGGTGTCCCTTCTTAATGCTTTACCATTATAAAACAGATCTATGGTCTGAAACACGCACTCAAAGAGCCTTTCACAGCTGCATTCTGAGGGTCAGCCTCAGACAGTCACTGAAAAATGAGGTGGGAGGGACTGTATTCTGGATGAATAACTGAATGTTTCTAGCAATAGACATACTCTGATGAAGTAGTTCAAAATCAGCTGTTCCTTTTCCCTTCGATAAATGGAAAGCAATTGGGGAACATCGAGGTGGGGAGAGAACCTCCACTCAGGTGGAAAGCATTCCTTTTCGCTCCTTGTCCGCGCCCAGTCAACAGTGAGAGCCTTCCTTTAACCCTTCTCCATAATCTCCTATAGGTCAAAACTGGGGGGATTGTTTTCAGCGCTGAATATGCTGGAAACTTTCCCTGTCGCCCAATTCAACTGGCATTTCCTGAGCACCGCACATTAGCCAAACGCTGAGTTAGACACCAATGTCCTTTCTTCAAGGAACTCATAATCGAGAGTCAGACCTGAACACGACCAACAAGGGGACAATGTGCAAGTGACAGCTTAAGAACTCAGAGGAGAGAGTGGGCACCTCCCTGGGACAGAGAAGAGGGAAAGCACCAAGGGGTTCATTCTGTTTGAGCAGGGCCTTCGGGATACACGTATAAGAGTTCATGGCCAAGGAAAGGGAGCAAGATATTCCAGGCCTAGAAAAGAGTACAGGCAACATCATGCAGGCATGGAAATGTACCCCAAACAAGCCTCCAATAGTCACAGGGTAAGTGGGGAGGGGATGAAACTGGGGAGGGAGGTTGAAACCGATTGTGAAGGTCACTGTCTGCCTGTTTAAACTTTATTTTGGGGAAATGGGGAACCATTAAGGGTTTTAAAGCAGTTGAATGACTCAGTCAGGCTCATGTTTCCAAAAATACTTCTGAGGTCAAGGTGTGTGATAGGTTAGGAAGGTAGAGACTGAAGGCCAATTATTCAAACATAAGAAGAGGAAAAGTGGACATTGAAAGGAAGGAACTAATTTGAAAAGTTTAGAGGAAAAAAAAAATGAACAGGAGTTGACAGCCAACTGGGTGTGGAAGTGTGAAAAGAAGGAAAACCAAAAAGGTTGCTGAGGTTCTTGCTTGGGAGGATGGGGACAATATGAACCAAGCTTGAAAACAGGCAGATGAGCAGGTTTAGGGGTGAAGGCGGGAGCCAAGAGGTCCTTACTATTGCTACATGGTGAGTTTGAGACCTCTTGCTACAACCAAATGAAGGCAGCTGACAGACAGCTATAAAGCAGATCTGGAACTGAGGGGGGAGATTGGAGCTGAAGATAAGGATTTAGATACATTGGCAACCCCAACAAATGAAGAAAAAAAACAAACAAAAGGAAGCAATGGTGTCCTAGCCAGTGTGGCTCAGTGTATAGAGCGTCGGTCCGCTGACTGAAGGGTCTCGGGTTCGATTCCGGTCAAGGACTCGATTGGTTGCAGGCTCGATCCCCAGCCCTGGTTGGGGTATGTGCAGGAGGTAACCAATCGATGTGTCTCTCTCACATTGATGTTTCTCTCCTTCTGTCTCTCCCACTCCCTTCCACTCTCTCTACAAATCAATAGAAAAATATCCTCCAGTGAAGGTTAATAAAAAAGACACACACAAAAAAGAAGCAATGGTAAGAAAGCTGGGAGAGAAAAAGGAGAGCGCAGGTCCGAGAAGCCAAAGGAGGGCATAGTTTCAAAGTAAGAGAACGGTTAACAAAGTCAAATATTTCAGAGAAGATAGGAGTTGGGTCTGGAGGGTGGCCATCGCATTTGACAATACGAGCCCCTTCTTAAGCAGTATGTACAGCAGCATGGAGAGCTGCCTTAGGACAGTGAGTATACTTGTGCAGTGCTAATTAGCACCTTCATCCTCAGATGTCAAAGAACTATGTCGGAAGTCAAGTTCAGAACATTAATTATTTATTAAAAGCTAATGAGGGGATTTGAGTCTATTAGGTTAAATCATTGCAAAGAAAAAGCAACATAAACAAGTATACAACTAATTGCCCTTATAATTTCAGATCATTAAAGATGCAAGATCAAAGGAAAAAAACCCTCTTAGAATTAAGAGCCATAGTTGTTGACCTCCACCCAAATATGGTGGGTGCGGTGATTCTAAGCAAGCACTCTAGAATAAATACACCAGGGTTCAAGTCTAGCTTTGATTTTCTAGCTGTGTAATCTTGAGTAAATAAACTTCTCTAAGCCCTGATTTTTTTCATTTGTCAAATTAGCATAATAATAGAAATAACAAATACATATAAAAGCTCTTAACATAGTGCCTAGCCCACAATAAATGTTGACTTATTATAGTAACAACTTATTATAATGCTTCATGCCAAGATAAGATTCATAAACTAAATTACATATAATCTCTTTATTTTTTTAGTCAATAACTACTTTTGAGCCACTCCCTTCTATGTACCAACCATGGATCTAGATGCTGGGCATGAGAGAGAGAGAAACAGAGACAGAGACCCAGTTCCCTACCACAAGAAGCATGGTCTAATGCTGTAGAAGGCAAGTTGACAATAAGAAAACAACAGGATCTATACTGAACAAGGAAATGAGAAAGGTACCCTACCCGGATGGCTCAGTTTATTGGAGCATCGTCCCATACACCAAAAGGTTGCAGGTTTGATTCCCGGTCAGGGCACATATCTAGGTTGAGGGTTTGATTCCCAATTGGGGCATGTACAGGAGGCAGGCAACCAATAGATGTTTCTCTCTCTCCACCTTCCTCTCTAAAATCAATGAAAACATATCCTTGGGCAAGAATTTAAAGAAAACAAAAACTTCCCTTTAAAAAAAAAATGAGAAAGGTGCTGCAAAAATACCTAGGAGGAAGCATTCACTGCTCCCTCAGTCCTGGCGAGGGAGAGGGGCTGTCAGGCAAGGCTACGAACATGAGGCAACACTTATATTAAGGTACCATCACACATACACACACACCCCCTCTGAAAAAGTGTCAGAGAAAGAGGAAAATCTTCGCCCAAGGGCAAACAGCAAGGAAAAAGAAGCTGGAAGCAACCCAGGCTCTTGTCATTCAGCTCAAGGAGATAGTTTGGCTGAAATATATCATCACATAATATTTACACCTTTCCCCACCTGAGTGTGGGCTACATGCTCTACAAAGCAAATTAAACATCCCTTGCCTGTCCTCTAAAAGTCTAAAATTTCAAAATAGGCAAACTATCGTAAGAACTTGGATGACAAACTATCCCCAGATGATAGTGTTCTCAACAATTCTGAAGTTCAGTTTTGTCCCCAAGGTGAGGATGTTAATAGATTTTGCCCTTCTTTTTGGAGATGTCAAACACCAGGGAGGAATATTAAAACTGCATGGATTGGGTTCTCAAAAAGTTAAAAATAGAATCACCATATGATCCAGCAATATACTGGAGTATCTACCCCAAAGAAGTGAAAGCAGGGTATTAAAGAGATATTGGTACACCCATCTTCATAGCAGCATTATTTATAACAGCCGAGGTGTGGATGCAACCCAAGTGTGTGCCAATGGGTGAACGGATAAACAAAATGTAAAAAATACATAAAATGGAATAGTATTCAGCCTTAAAAAGGAAGGAAATGCTGACACATGCTACAACATGAATGAACCTTGAGAAGATTAATTACGCTAAGTGAAATAAGCCAGTGACAAAAGATGCTGATTCCACTTATATGAGGACCCAGTGATCAAATTCATAGAGACAGAAAGTAAAGTGGTGACTGCCAGGTGCTGGGGGGTGGGGAGAGTTAGGGTCTAATGGGTACAGAATTTGAGTTTTGGAAGAGGTTCCAGAGATGGATGGTGATGATGGCTATACAACAATGTGCATGAATTTATGCCACTGAACACGTAAAAAGAATTAATATGGCAAATTTTTGTTATATATTTATCATAACTTAAAACAACACTTTTTTAAAAACTGCACGGTTGCCATGCCCATTAAATAACTGTTCTTGGTCTTTTAGGGGCAAAGGAAAATACCTTGTTTCTGACATTAAATGCAATGCCATATGAAGAGTGGATGTGAGCCTGAAGACCAGGCACATTAGAAAGTTCTTAATCCAAAAGAGCAACGTCCAGGTACCATTCTCTGGAAATGGACACCTACATAACCCACTAAGAAGGTGGCTTTCTTGGCAGCCATCATCTGACAATTTTTAATGAGGATAACCACCACGTACCAGCACCACCCCATTAGGGGACGACTGTCAAAGTACACATTCCAAAAATCACTAATTGAACTTCTATTTGTAAAAGCATTAGGCAGAGCTTTATGTAAGACTCACAACTAATATTCATAAATCAGCTTGTGCCTTTGAGAGCCATCTAGTTGAGCAAATAATAGATGAACACAAGAGAAGTTAAATAATGATCATAAAAGAAGTCTATGATAATGTTCAATTAAGTAGTACATGTAATTAGCCCTTTAACACATTTGGAGAAGGGAGAGATTGTTGGGGCTGGAGCGTTCCAGGAAGACTGATAGAAAACTACTCCAAATCTGAAAGAAATGTTCAGGACTCAGTAAGTGGAAGCAGACAAACCCGGTTCAAGTAGAGGGTTTATGATGGAAAGGGGGAGAGACAGGGTAGAAAAAGAGATAGGAGCTGGATTATGATGGCTCTTAAGAGTCAACTTTATGAGTTTGGATTTCCATCTCTACCCGGAGGGAAACCACCAGAGGTTGAGAAGGGAAGTTATATGATGTACACAGTGTTCCAGTACAGGATGGCTTTGGCGAGGAAAACGCTTCATGGATAAAAAGCTGGACCCCAGGCCACCTAAGTTTATACCTGAGGGCTACTAAGTCTCAAAAATGAAAACAAACATGTGCGTTGGCTAGGTTAAAACTATGACTTTGAAATGTGTCAGGCCATATGCTGACATCTGCATTGAATTTTTCTTGAAGGACATGCAGGAAATTGTTGACATTGGTAACTTCTTAGGAGTAGGGTGGAGGTGGGGGAAGGAAGACTTACTTTTCATTATATATCCTTATACATGGATATACTTAACCATGTGCATGAATTCATCTTATAATTTTAAAAGTTTTTAAAAACATGACAACTGGAAGTGTTAAATAGTGTTTGGGCTTAACCACCAAATTCAAAACATTTCTAATTATAAGTGAAATATAGTTCAACCTTATTTGTAATATATCTTAATCTCTGTCATGGAGTGAGATGTTGTGAGAATGACCTAAAAGTAACAGTACAGAGTACACAGAACTAACTGCACATCTAAGACTTAACTTCAAAACAAACAGATGTTCTGAGTCACCCACAATGAAATGCCTCCTTTCGGGTGTATTTAAATGAAAAGTCTGCCTGAGTCTATTCCAAATCGAACCCTCAATGAAAAAGAAAGCAGAAATAATACCTCACAGTACCTTTGACAAGATATATTCCTGGCTCAGTTAAATGGCTTTTTCGTTCTTCTAGTCGCTCAGACCAAAACCAATTGGGTCATCTTTGAGTTATCCTTTTTTCTCGCATGCTCTATATCCTTATCCCATCAACTCTACCTTAAAAAATCTATCCAGAAGCCAGCTGCATCTCACCACCCCACCACCACCAGCCTGGCCCATCGTCTCTAACCTGGACCACTAAAGTAGCTTCCATCCCACTCCCTGCTTCCACTCTTGTCCCCTACAGTCAATCTCCCACAGGATGGTCAGAAAGATAACCATAAAATACAAATCTGAAAAAGTCACTCCCCTGCCCACGACTTCCAGTGGCTTCCTATTGCATGGCTAAAACCCAAAGTCCTTGCAAGGCTGCAAGGCTGCATGATCCAGACCCCCTTTCCTCTCCAACATCAACTCCTGCACTCCCTGCTTCTCCCCTCACTTAAGTCACACTGGCTTCCTGACCACTCCTGGGACAGAGCAGTGGCCCAACCTCAGGGCCTTTGAACTCAACCTGAATCTCTTCTCCAAACATCCCTCTCTCCCATGCCCCTTGCTTCATGCGGGTCTCTGCTCGTGTGAAAACTCATCAGAGAGGCTCTTCCTATCAATCCTACTACCTCAAATAGAACTACCTCTCCTTCACTGCTTTATTTTTCTTTATATCGCTTGAAATTATGTTACATACGCATGTGTTTGTTATCTCCCCAACTAGAACATGAGCTTCATGATGTCAGACTTGCCTTTTTGTCGTGTACACTGGGCCTAGGCTATGTCTGGCAAATAAATGAGAGTTTAATCAATAGTTGTTGAAGACTAAAGTAAGTACAAATCAAGGTAATCAAGATCACCAGACAAAAAGAGATTTTTGAAGCCCATAATGAGACATGAGCATAATAATGCCCAGTAAATTTGGAATAAGGTCATGAAAAGCTGAAACATCATTGACAGGCATATACACCCATCATTTATCTATGGCACTCTGGGAATCCATGTGCATGCTCGCCATTAATTCACTGCTTTGAGACATCATCTGTGTACATTCTGGAGGGCCATTCTTGAAGTTTTGGGGCTGAAGAGTAAATACTGTAACATGTTTCTCCTCCCTCTTTCCAGAACCAATGAACTCAGACTGAAAGTTCTGCTGAAGAAAGCAAGCAAGCACTGTCCCAACCAGACGGCCTAGAATATTCAGTTACTCTATTGAGGAGATCTGGACAAAGCCCCAGCACTGGAATTAGGAAACTGGGTCAAAGTCAGGTTCTGCCCTCATCTACCAGAGGGGCCTTGGGAAAATCATTATACATTTCCAATCCTGTTTCCTTGACTATAAAGTAGGAATGATGAGATCTTTCTTGCTTTTTCATGTGGGCATTATAAAGTTAAATAAGATATGCATATACAAAGGCATCCTGAAAACTGAGTGGACATCACCTTGTACTAGTCAATTTCTAGTCCTTCACTGCCACTGGTGAAGTTTGTTTAAACAAGGATCTGACAAGGTCTTGCCTCTGCTCAGCCTTCATTGATTCAAACTTAAACCTTCAACGTTCTTCACAGGCTGAACCCAAATGATCTTTCCAGTCACATCTCTAGCCCCTTCCTAGGATACACCCTTCATAGACACTGGGCCTACTTCTCACTTCTTAATCTAATCATGCTCTCTCTCAATTCCAATAATTACAGGCTGTTGTTGTTCCTTGTGATTAAGCCCCTAGTGCATGTCTGTTCGGGGCTAAATGCCTAAGACCTCATCCCCACCCATCTTCCATTCTTCCATTAGAAAACCCTAGAACTGGAAAGGCCTGAGAGAGTCTTTTGAGAAATATTCAAAAATAGCAAACATTGGGCACCTACTGTGTACAGTACGCTGTTATGTGCTGAGGACCCAGAAAGGGATCAGATGGAGACCTGCTGGTCTGGTGACTTATAACTCAGAGTCAGTATTATGAAAGGTCTCTTCTTACTCTTTCACCCTGAGAAAATATGATGGAAGGTAAAATTAACTGACCACTTCTAGGGGGCTTCTGGACACAGGTAGGAACTGAGCAGAAGGACAGGGTGAGGCTAGGAACCGCTTTCCAGTCCTCATAAGTTAAGTCTTTCAAATATCCTTTGTTTTATTTGAAGTACTATGAATTCTCAAATGAGACACACCCATATTTAAGTCTGGTACAAATGGAAATTATTTTCAACCTATTTCCTTTCAGGGTTATCCAAGTTTCTGCTCCTTTTTATGATGGTGGAAACTTCTAAACTGACTATAATTCAAAGCAATTATTGTTCCTTAGCTGTCAAGGTGCCCTGTTATTCTTTTCATAAATATCCTGGATGATCTGAGCCAAGTTCAATGGAAAGTCTACTTTTTCTAGCCCTGCGCCTTTTCACTTGCTAAATTTATAGCATTCAAATGAAAAGAAGAAAGGAAGCCCCACGTTCGCCCCCACTGCTAACACGATATATGTCTGGGTTCTAATTGCCCTTGTAATTATACCCCTGGCCAGGTCTGCACAGGTATGGTATGGAAATTAAACATTATGGCAAAGCCTGAAAAGGCCTCAGGAGGTAGGAAGAAGACAGCTTCATAATATTTCCTGCCACCGGAAGAAGAGAAAAATCAAAGGTGGTCTGGAAATGTCATAAGCTAGCCAGACAATCCACTGAGGAAGCATTTTCTTGTCTACGGCTGCCTCTAACACTGTGAGCTGTGCGGCTGGGATCCCCTGGTGGTTTGATATTCAGCTAAGGCTGGCTGAAAATGGGAGAATTGGCTCTTTTGGATGTGAATTAAGAAATAAGCACAGCTACAAAAGGCAACATGCTATGACATTTTCTAAATATTTACCAAGGGGAGTTGACAATTCAATGAGTGGAGCCAGATCTGACAGTGAATTCTCCCGACTGCCTCCTACACCTTCCCTCCATCACCATTTCCATCTCCAAAACCATGTGACCGTTGCCTTTTGGGGTTGTCAGAGCAAAGCATTTGCTACATTTATAGCATTCAAATGAAAAGACGAAAGGGAGCCCCACTTTTGCAGGGCTTCCTTTCTCCTTTGCATTTGATAAACCCAGCCAGTGTTACCCAAAGATTTCTGGCACACAGACCACTGCCTTTCCTCTTCTTCCCCAGATTTCTGATCTAGGAGGAACCAGAGAGCTGTCCGTAAAAAACTGAGCCAATGGAATCTATTTTTTTAAGACAAAATACTTCTCTTTTACAGCAATATGTAGCTAGTAATATCCATATGGTTTTGAAAGCCACATCCATGAACTTCCCTGCCAGTCCTCATTATAAAATCAAATTTCTCATCAACCCACACAGCACAGTCTTTTTCACTCTTGATCTTCCCAAGTCAATTTATAAATATTAATCTGCAGGTCTGAGATTATAAAAAAGATTATGGATAATGAAGAGATATACTTTCTATCACTTTAAACCTCTCACTGCTCATATTTCCCACCTTCTCGGATATTGGGTAGAGGGTAAAATTTTGTGTTTGATTTTGATTTAATTGGCTGAGTTTAGATTAAACAGGTATTTGATAGTCCCAATAATTCCCTAAAATCCTTTCTTTCCCCTACAGCCCCAGAAATGCTACATAATTATTGGTCTTGAGATTTGTACCATCTCAAGATAGTAATGTGCATATGTCTTGTGTAAAAATACAGACCTCTGTGAACCTAACAGGTAATGGGGAGATTGTGGGACAGTTTAGAATTTAATGCCCACCTATCTCCAACATGGTTCTTATTTTTTAAAATATATTTTTATTGATTTCAGAGAGGAAGGAAGAGGGAGAGAGAGAGAGAAACATCAATGATGAGAGAGAATCATTGATCTGCTGCTTCCTGCATGCCCCCTACTGGGGATCAAGCCCACAATCCAGGCATGTGCCCTTCACCTGAATCTAACCCAGGACCCTTCAGTCCGCAGACCGATGCTCCATCCACTGAGCCAAACCAGCTAGGCTCCAACAGTTTTTAAATATTTTACTAAGATGAAAGTACTGAATTTTACAATATATTCTCTCACAATCTCCCCCAATGGAAAAATAACAACACTTTCAGTGGGTTGGTAAGGCAGAACTTCAGGAAATAAACTCAATTTTGGCCTTGAGAGAGAGAGAAAGAAATGGGAAGAATAAAAAGTATAGAAGGCACGTACCATAACTGCACATAAATAACCAGGTAAACCTCTCACCTTTAAGCAAGTGACTATACGAGTAGAAGGCTGGACTCAGTGACCTCCAAGGTCCCTTCCCACTCCAATAGTGTTTGTCTCATGAATTTTTTATAGTCATCCTCTGTCCTATCACACTGTCCTCATGCATCATCAAGCCCTCCTGGCCACTTCCAGGACTGAATGGAAAATCTGTTTTCAAAAAAATCCATGCTTTGACTACTGCCAAAATTACAGTTCTGTCCTTGAAACAATGACCTGAATGTAACGGGCAAGGTTAAACACCTCTGAGCAAATAAGTGTCCAATACCATCTTCAGGTAATATTCTAAAAAGCTTCTAATATAAGCGGAATTATTAGCCCAGTTCTTGAGAGTGAATGCTCGTGAAGCTAACAACCAATCCTACCACCAAATCTCTCCAACTTGTACTTCTGTGTCCTCTGCCGAATGTCTAACTTTAAAAAGAGGGTGGAACCAAACAGCTGAGTTTGAATCCTGGCCCCACCTCTCCTCAGCTGTGTGATGTGAAGCAAATTATTTAATCTCCTTCAACCTGTTTCCTCACTTGTAAAATGCTGATACTATGAACCAGTGGTTCTCAACCTTCCTAATGCCGCGACCCTTTAATACAGTTCCTCATGTTGTGGTGACCCCCAACCATAAAATTATTTTCGTTGCTACTTCATAACTGTAATTTTGCTACTGTTATGAATCATAATGTAAATATCTGTGTTTTCCGATGGTCTTAGGCGACCCCTGTGAAAGGGTCATTCGACCCCCAAAGGGGTCGCGACCCACAGGTTGAGAACCGCTGCAGAACTACCTTGCAGAGTTACTGTGACAATGAAATGGGATAACAGAAAGAAAACACTGAGCATTCATTTATTCATTCTCTCACTCAACAAAGGCTAACCCAGTGTCCAGGAACCAGGCTAGGCACTGGTACATACAAAATGGGAGGAAGGGGGGGGGGGGGCTCTTATTCTTTTTATTGACCAAAACCAGTCTGCTTCTAGAAATGTGGCAGAACCGTCAGATGTTGACTTTAGTTCAAAACTTTCATTCACACCTGGTTTGCCTAAAATAGTCCTTTTTTTAGTTTGTCAGATATGATCCCAGGTGGGAGTCTGCCTCCTGCCATATCTTTACCCCAAGGCCAATCACCTAGCAGGTGTTGTGCTGGAGGACTCCATCAGAACACTGGGAAGAAGCAACAACCAGAGCAAAAGGCGGTATCTCGGTGTATCTCAGCTCTCGGCTGGGCAAGCCACTCAGGAAAACTTGATATGCCTGTGCCACAAAGCCGGCCCTGGATGCCTGGGAGTTTTCAGGTGCTTTCAGTTCCACTAGCAGACTCCCAGTCTTCCGAGAACTGGGGATTAAGAGAACTGGCTCCTCCCCAATCATTGTGACTGAACCCCTGATAAAGCTAAGAGCAACAGCTACGAGGGGTCTAAAGGCTACCTTTACATGATGTGGGGTCTACGTCTTTCAGCTGTGCTTTACTCGGGTTTGATCAAGTTCTGTATGCACGACCCACCTCGGAGGAGTCCCCTGGTTTCAGGGCTGGTGGGTTCTTCTTCCATGTGGACCTGCTATTCCTTTCCCTAACTGGCCCACAGCCTCAGGGCATGCAAAAGCCTAGCCATGCTGAGTGCTGGGCGTTCAGTACACTTAATTTTTTGCACTTACAGAAAAAGAGTTAAAGATATTCTGGAACTCAGGGCTCCTAGCAAAAGAGTAAAAGTCTCGACCTGGAATAGGAAATGACCTGCCCCCCAGGGCATGGAGGTGGGAGGTGGTCAAAGAGGGAATTCTTGAGTAAAAGTCGGAGCCATCTGTGAAGCTAAGGGCAGGTGAGGGGGTAATTGAGAGGTGCCTACAATTTTGATTTGCAGACTCCTCTCGTTCGGGAGCCACCTGAATCACTTTCCTCAGAAACTGAAGTACAGATCATGCCTATCTCAAGGCTGTGGATTTTGCCTGTCTGCCTCTTACCGGGAGATGACAGCCTAGCCTCTTGTCACAGGAGTTTTCGGTACAAAATACTGTCACCAGATTACACACACACACACACACACACACACACACACACACACACATCTGATGCATCTAACATAAAAACAAACAAACAAACAAACAAAACCAGTGGCTTCTCTTTCATTTTCCCTCAGCGAGTTAAGCTTCTTCTTCTTAACTCCTGGCGCTGCTAACCGCTCACTGAAAACAGTGGTTTGGATATTAATAGGCTGTAAATCAAGGCCCTACCTGACGCTTGTTGTCACGGAAACGGTACTCAAGCCCACGGCTACTTCCCTCCCCTTGGAAGTCTGGGCGAGTTGGTGGGAGTCAGGGAGTGTTCTAAAACTCCTGTTATTTCCCCCACTTTCTGCTATTTCTCAGGGCCAAGTTGTTGGAGAAAGAGGGGCTGGGGAGGTGGCGAGAGTACCCTGGACCACGGCAGCTTGCAGGAGCCAAACTCTGTGTGAGAGGAAGGGTAACCTGGCCACTCTCTCCGCGCCGTCCCCCGCGCCTGGGAGCCGCCCCGCTCCGCCGCCCAGCCCCGTCCTCCCTGCCTGGGCGCTGGGCTGCCCGGGGAGCGCTTAGCCAAGTTCCCCAGAAGAGAATCCGAGCAGCCCCAGGGCTGAGAAACCCGGCTGCGGAGGCAGAGAGGGCAGCGGGAAGGTCGGACAGGCTAGAGGCAGAACTCTCTTTGCCCCCAAGCCGGAGTCCTGGGGGAGGCAGCCCAGGACCAGAACGCGCACCCCTCCCTCACCGCCCTCCCAAGGCCCCCGGGCGACGCTCCAGGATCTGCTTCTCCAAAGCAAGCGCCCAGCTCGCCAAGCGCCTCCCGGAGCCCAAGCAGATTCCCGCGCCCCGGGGAGTTCGTTGCCGCAGCCGTCAGGGCCTCTCGGGCCCCGTGCCGCCCCCCCAAGCCCGGCACCCGGGGCTGGGCCCCCGCCCGGTCTCCAGAGCCCGAGCGTCAAGCGCCCCCTGGGCCCAGCGACTCTGCGCTCGCGCCGCGCGCCCCAGCCCCGCGTATGCGTATCCGCACCCGCACCCGCACCCGCACCCGCACCCAACCCCCTCGAGCTGCCGGGCCCTCCCGGGACTCACCTGCGTCGGGGCTGTAGCTGCGGCCACACCGAGCCCGGGGGCGGCGGCAGCGGCGGCGGCGGCGGCGCAGGGGGAGGAGGGCAGCGCGGGGCTCCTGGCACAGCGGCCGCCGGGCGCCTGGTGCTGCCGAGCCGTGGACCCGCCCAGAGATATAAATAACATTATCTGAGGAGGGACATTCCTGCCGGGGGACATCGCTGCTGCCGGGACCAGATAGTCCCGCGGCGGGGGCGGCGAGGCGGGGCCGCAGCCTCCCGCAGCGCCAGGCCCAGCCCCCGGTTTCCCACCCACTCGCGCACCTGCCAATCAGCCGCCGCGCCCCGGGGCACCTGCCCTGCCTCCGCCGGGCTCCGGGGGCGGGCCTCTGCCTCCCGGCGGGTAGCCCCGGCCCGAGCCGCCAGTCGCCCGAGCCGCCGCAGCGCCCCTTCGTCGCTCACCTCCCCAAACCGCGCGCTACCCGAGCCCCCCGCGGCGGGGAACGGGGTTGGACTCGGCAGCTCCGGCCTAATTCGTGCGCCGGGAGCCCGGAGTGGCTAGCCCGGCCGCGAAGATGAGCTCTCCAGCCTTTCCCGCCCTGCGTCCCCACGGTGTACAGCCAGGTGTTCTGTGCCAAAAGATACGCTTAGGCCGTAGAGTGGGCGAGGCGGGCGCCCGGGCAGTGCGCCCCCGTCGCGGCGGGATTGGGAGGAACAGGTCGTTCTGGGGGCTGGCGTGTTTGCTCGCTGCGGGGCGGGCTTCTTCCCCCCGGTGGTCGGAGCAGACGCTGGGAGGACAGGGGTGGGCGCTGGGCCGGAGGCCCCCACTCCCAGCCTGTTCCTGTCTGCCAACCTGGTGAGGTCGGGGCGGACCCGCAGTCCCAGGGCGCGTGTACATTGCAGGGACCGGAATCAACAGGCAAGCTGCCACACAGACCCCACCCGCACCTCCTGGCCGGCCCCCACTCTCCAGGCGAGACTCCCGGTCTTCCTCACTGTGCGACTGGGCGGTGTGGGATGCAGCAGGCCAAGGAAACACTGGGACCAGTGGTGTCAGAGGAAAGACAGGGCACCTCCGAGTCCACTCTGGAGAAACTCCCAGAAGAACATGGGCAGCTTGTAAGGCAGTCCATTTTCGTGACTTTCTTGCGATGCTAAGTCATGGGTCAGTAAGGGTTGGCGGTCCTCCTTCACCCCGTGCGCCTGGGAGGCTTCTCCTGAGTCCTCAGCCCAGGTATCATGGAGATGGCCGTGGAGGTGTAAAGGGCATAGATGCAGAAAAGAGTTTTAACTCTGACTGATCCTGCCTGGTATTCTTGACCACGGAACAGTCATAACTCCTGAGTGGTTTGCTCGGGAGTATGATTTCTGCTGTTTTCCAGGATTCACCAGGAAAAGGGTGTTTAATTGCCAGATGTGCATGCTTAGATTATATATTGAGCGTTAGCAAAGATATTTCACTTCTTGCTGCAGCCACACTTCTTGGGAGTGGGCATTTAGACACTGAGATGTGCTAAGTGGGGTAAACGCCACAGTTATTACAAAGCCACAGGACTCTGCACTGCACTCCTTGTTGTCTTGACCTTTACGAAGCTCGATTTCCCAAGAGACACTAGGAAAGTAGGGAAGATAAAAGAGTATTTGTGGTCATCCATTAGATTAGCAGTGATTCCCCCATTTCTGATAACATTGAAGAACACATTTATTTATTACTGAGTTAGAAACAGAAAGGTCTTTTTCATTTAAAAACAAACGAAGAACCAAATTCTGGTAAGGAAACCTCAGGAAAAACAGGCCAACTTCAAAAGCTCAGATGATCATATATCTTAAGTAGAAATCCTTGATCTACTTTTGAAATTTTTCTTTCAAAGGAGAGAAATGATGTTTATGTGTTTAGAAGCCTTGTGTGAAATAACATTCAATAAATGCATGATTCCCTAGGCTTGCAACTCTGCAGCTACATAATCATATACCTCATGAGACAGATCATTCCTTAGCTATAGATTTGTGGCCCTGAACTGAAAAGATTTCTGCATAGCTTTAAAATTTATAATTTTTAACTATGAGAAAAAAATAATATGATAAAAGTAACCGTTCAGTGGACAGATTACTCCAGGATTTTACAAACCAGCTCAGCTGCTTTCGTTATCTCCACTTCAGCTGAGAGCTAAATAATTCAATACAACCTCATTTACTACAGAGCCTGTTTCCCTGACAGCATCCCCAAATGCTTTACAGCTAATAGAGTTACAGTGAAATGATAAATCAGAACTGAGAGAATTTAGATGTACATGCATACCTTGTTTTATTGTGCTTTGCTTTATTGTGCTTCACAGATATTGTGTGTTTTACAAACTGAAGGCAAGACCCTCCACCAGCAAAAAGATGAAAACTCTCTTTATTTTGATACTTGCTTTCTATGGTGGTCTGGAACTGAACCCACAGTATCTCTGAGGTGTGCCTGTACAGAGGAAAAGGGCATTGTCAAATGGGGGCGGAGGGGATGTTAGATCCCAGGAAGTGGGAATTAGAAATTGGGGAGAGTCAACTAGAAAGGAAGGAAAAGTTGACATAAGGGTTGATAATTGAGGTCATTGTTGTGGGCAACAGGGATTGATTCTGCAGAAACTTCCTGAGAAGAGTATAGAGTACCTTCTGGAGTGTGGGAGATTGCCAAAGGGCTGCCTCCTCTGACCACCACCCCAGATTGCTAACAGGCAATTTGCAGCTTTGGAAGAGTTCTGAGCCAGAGGAAGGTGTGTTCTGAAAATAGATGCTGTCAGCCAGGAAGTCTACCCAGCTCCCGCTAAAAATCAATAGGTGAAGCCAAGAAGATGTAAGTCAAGTCACTAGAGGAATCTGACACAAGAAGGAACGTTCACTTTTTACCTATTTCTATATTCTCGGAATTTTTCACATTGAGCTTATATTATTTGATCATAGAGATAATAAGGAAAATAATAGGTAGAGATTGGATCAAGATGGTGGATTGAACACATGCTTTTACCTCCTCTTCTCAGTTGGTTGTGCGTCATCCCATGCACCCAAAAGGTTGCCTGTTGCTAGTTGCCTGGGGTTGGAGCTTGATCCCCAGTAGGGGGCGTGCAGGAGGCAGCCGATGGATGGATAATCCCCCTTCACATTTATGTTTCTCTCTCTTCCTCTCTCTTTAAAAAGCTCAGAATTAAGAAATAGGGTGATCAATTTTCCAAGAATTTTCAGGAAATCCTGAAAAAATAGAAGAGAGAGGCAGGATCTGATCCAAAGAGAAACAAAATCAGGGAAACCAGAACAGGTTCAGAAGGAATAGTTTTAGGCAAGTTCCAAGAAAGAGTCCAATGATCAAGAGGAGAAAAGGACCCTAGAATGATTCCCTGAAGCCTCCTCTCCCCTGCTGGCATTAAGTATCAGAACTTTGCCTCTGGGAATAAGAAGTTAGTGGGGATCCTGGGACCAGAAGGGCAGAGCCCATGTGTCTACTAAACCCTAAAAATGAGAGGGAACTCTCACTCTTTCTGCAAAGCATGTCATGCCCTTCCTTTACAGCCCCTGAAGAGAGGCTATAATAAACAGAATGGGCAGGCAAAAGCATTCCCAAATAAAAGATGAGTGAGCAATTAACATCAGCAAGGATTTTGTGGGGAGAGGGGAACCAGTACCTTGAAAAAGAAACACCAAACTCAACAGAAGTAATATCAGAGGAAACTAAGTTAATAAAGGAAACAGAAGATAAAATTAAAATGAATTTAAATATTATCCAGCAAGACTTGAAAGGACATTCAATCTACAACAAATAATCAGTGAGAAGTCATATAAATTAAAAAGCAATTTTCTAAAATTGAAAATTCATTAGCTGATAAGCAGAACAGACCAAGTTGAAGAGCAGATTAGTGAAAGCAGATATTCTCCCCAAACAGAGCAAAAGACCAGGAGATGGAAAGTTCATGAGAATTTTTTCATGATTGAAAGCCATGGAGGCAAGATCCTCAAGGTCCAATATCTATCTTACAAAAGCTACAAAGGGAAAGGAGGGAGAGTAGAAGGGGATAATAAGGAGAAATTAGAATAAGATTACTCAGTTGAAGAAAAATATAAGTTTTCAGATTATAAAATCCTACTGAGTTGAGAGCAGGGTGAAGATTTTAAAATACAGTTTACAGTTTTATATAAAGCTTAAGGTTTATTTATAAAATCTAAGGACTTGAATAAAATTAAATCATAAACCAAAACTATAATAAACTAGATTAACTTTTTGTGACTTGAATTAATCCTAAAAAGCTATTTTTACTGAATCACCGAATTTATTTGAAATAAATTTAAAAACAACTTTCACTTTAGAAATGAACATATATATCAGAAAGCTCCTTAAAACAGAAATGCAAAACAAAATGAACCTGAACTTATCTGATTTTTGACTCATTCAATCCTCTGCTAACAACAATGGAGAAATCAAGAACTTAGGGTAATGTGCAGAAAAATAGTGCCTAGAGCTTGAAACACATTAGTTCCCTCTTCTTTACCCTTTCAAGCATCAAGAGATGCTTTTCATGAAACTAAGCTGAAATTTCTGGAAATATCTAAGGAACCACACCCTCCATATGAAGACAAAGAAGCAGCAGGATCAGTCAGAGAAAGGTAAGTATCACATGATCTCACTCAGATGTGGAACCTAGTGAACAAAATAAACTGATGGACAAAAACAGATCCAGACACATAGAAGCATGGAACCTCAGAGGGAAGGCAGGGGAGGGTGGGTGGGTGGGAAGAGATTAACCAATGAAGTTGTATGCATATATGCATAACCCATGGACACAGACAATAGGGTGGTAAAGGCCTGGGGTGGGGGATGGGGACAGGCTAGAAGAGGTCAGTGGGGGAAAAAGAGGGACATATGTAATACTTTCAACAGTACAAATGAAGAAGAAGAGGGAGAAGGAGAAGGAGAAGAAGAACCAATCAAAATAGCCCACCATTTACAACATAGAGAAGCCAAGGACAAAGGATCAAACCTTCCCTTCAGATGCCTCAAACAGAATGGTCACTGGAACGAACTGAAAGCCTGCACACGGGTGAAAATACCAAACTGACACCCTCGGAAGGAGCAGGTGACACCAATTTCAAACTTTCCTCCATCAGTAATGGAAAGAGGCGGAACGAGGCTTACACCTGTCCTCCACTACTCCATGGAGCACTGGCCAGGCTTTGGAATGGACGAGCATCTTTCCTTAGATAGCTCTTCCTGAGCTCTTCCTCCCTGTGCCGGTGTAGTAGCAGGCTGGTGGGTGTGCTGATGAACTGTGCCTGAAGGCGCTGATCTTCTGCAGTTGCCTTGTTCAGGCTGTTTTAATTCGTGAGGGCCATCATGACAAATACCAGAGACCGGGTGGCTTAAACAATGGAAACTTATTTTCACACACTTCTGGAGGCTAGAAGTCTGAGGTCAAGGTGTCGGCAGGATTATTTCGTCTGAGGCCTCTCTCCTTGACTTGTAGATGGCTGTCTTCTCCCTGTGTGCCTTTCCTCTGTGTGTCTGTGTCCTCATTTCCTCTCTTCTTGTAAAGACACCAGTCCTAGCGGGTTAGACCCAACCACGTGACCTCATTTTACTGTAATTACCTCTTTAAAGGCCCTATATATTGTCACTTTCTGAAGTAGAGGTGGAGGGCTTGGATTTCTACATATGAATTTGTTTGGGGGGGGGGGGGGGGAGGTGGTATACAATTCAGCCCATACGTAGGCCTCATCTTTTCTCACGTGCATTGCTTCTGTTAGCCTCCTGACTGCTCTCCCATTCTCCAGTTGCACTCTCCTTCCGTTCCTTTTCCACACGGTAGCCAAAGTGCAGTTAATTAAAAGGAAATTTGATCATGGCACTCTCTGTCTTAAATCAGCCAGTGGCTTCCCATTGCTTTCACGATATAGATTTAAGTTTCCCAGCACTTAGCACAGTACCTAACACAGAAGATGTACTTTAATAAAGGCAGAAAGGCCTGATAAGTGAATGAGTGAATAAATGAATTGACGAACAAACAAATAATGAAAGCTAAAAAAGGGTTGCAATCTTAGAGATCAACAAAGAAGGTCCGGCCGATGTGGCTCAGTTGGTTGAGCATCATCCCATGAATGAGGAGGTCACAGTTCAATTCCCAGTCAGGGAACATGCCCGGGGTTGTGGGCTAGGTCACCAATAGGAAGTGTGCAGGATAGAGGAGCCAAGGATGTTTCTCTCTCATCAATGTTTCTATCTCTCTCTGCCTCTCCCTTCCTCTCTATGAAATCAATAAAAACTTATTTAAAACAACAATAACAAAGAAGTAGGTAATCCAACGTCATTTCTATTTGGCTTAAAAATACATATTTGTGATTTTTTTCCATGAAATTCACTTTCCTATTTTTGTTTGAGTAAGGTTATTTAAATGAATTCACATTCTCTGAGACATAATTGGCATTCACATTCCCTCAGACATATTTGTGCCTGAATTTCACCAACTCCTTAGCCACCATGGCACATTCATACCTAACTTATTGTCTGTGGGTAAGAAATGGAGTAATTAGATTTTATATTCACACCTACCACCAAGTTCACCTATGGGAGCAGGAGCCTAGTGCCTTCCAGTGTCTCATTTATAATGGGGTATAGCAAATACAATAGTGATGGCTCAGCTATGTGGACGTTTGTCTCTGTCTGCTTCACCCTCCCAATGCCATTTCAGACCTCATCCTTGGGCAGTGCCCCTGCTGCAATCCCCATACTCCAATATGCCAAGGTCTTGACACACAGGATTAAGAACATAGAAAGTGAATAAAAAAGCATTATAAGCAGCAAGTTGATGCTGTTTAACATTAATACTCTATCTTGAGTATTCCACAAAGTGGAGAATCTATCCCATATAATAAAAGGCTAATATGCAAATAGACCGAATGGTGGAACAACCAAACAACCAGTCTCTATGATGTGCCCTGACCACCAGGGGGCGCGCACGGAACATGGCAGGCATTGGCCACGATGGGATGGTGGAGGAGGTGAGCAGGGGTGCCAGATCAAGGTGGGGCACCGGTTGCTGTCATTGGGGCGAGCTTCTGGTGGTTACTGAAAATTCTTTGCTCCCTTGAGCCACGGTCCCACCTGGCACTCGCACCCAAGGCCAGCGCCTGGCACCAGTCCCGATTGCTCAGCACCGTCGGTGGGTGCGAGTGGCGGCTGCCTAGCCCGATTGCCCCTCAGGGCTTCTCCACCTCCCCCTGCTCACACCCACTGCCAGCACAGGCGCTGCCCCAATCACTCTGTGCTGTCAGCAGGTGGGAGCAGGGACAGCACTGTCAGTGCATGGGAGAGGGGCTGCCAGCAGACAGGGGACCGGGGGCCATGGTGGGAGGGGCTGGGCAGGGGTGCAGAGGATGGGCCGAGACCTGCCCCTGTGTCCACCACAGCCTCTCGGCCCACAGTTCCTTTCAAGGTGCACAAATTCATGCACTGGGCCCCTAGTATGTGAATAATCGAGAGTACCTAAACCTGAAAACTGTGGTCTCTTCCTTTTTGGGTACTTATCAAACCAGGAACTCAAATCAAGGGGATAAAATATAATTTTGAAATCAAGTTTGTTAATAAGGAATGATAGCTAGAATTCTAACAATTCAACCAATTAAACAATTTTGTTTTTTTAAATTATCATTATTGCCAGCATAAATGTTCTTGTTGCCTTTATTTGTTCGTGAGCAGTTTCAAATTCACAAATTTTTGTTGTGGTTAATCCTCACCTGAAGATATTTATCCATTGATTTTTAGAGAGCGTGGAAAGAGATGGGTAGAGACAGAGAGAAAAAGTGATGTGACAGAGACACATCAATTGGTTACCTCCTGCACGTGCCCCCAACCAGGGCCAGGGATTGAGCCTGCAATTGAGGTGCGTGCCCTTGACTGGAATCAAACCTGGGACCCTTCAATCTGTGGGCCGATGCTCTTTCCACTGAGCCAAACCAGCTAGGGCCACAAATTTTTTAAAAATATATTTTTATTGGTTTCAGAGAGGAAGGGAGAGGGAAAGAGAGATAGAAATATCAATGATGAGAGAGAATTATGTGATTGACTAGCTCCTATATGGCCCCCACTGGGGATCCAGCCTGCAACCCAGGGCTTGTACCCTGACTGAGAATTGAACCGTGATCTCCTGATTCATAGGTCAATGCTCAACCACTGAACTATGCTGGCTGGGCACAATTTAAAGAAAAAATAATATTAACCAAGCTCTTTGGGTAAATTTCAATAAATTTTGGAAAGATACTACAATAAAAAATTCCACTACCTCCGTAAATTCATCTCATTTTCTATTCTACAGGATATTTCTGCAGTTGCTCAACTTCTGTTTGAATATCTCTTCAGTGCTTTGAAGTCTACAAGAAACTATGGTTCAATCGAACATGATTTATTTTGTAGAATAACCGGTTCTTATAAAAACACATAACTTTTTCTTAGTTTTCTTTGTGTATGGCTAAGTCTATTTTTAAAAGATTATTTATCCGTTTCTTGTTGCCAAGTGCAATATAATTATTTCTATTCAATTTCATGAAGTAAATTGCTATCATTATCCTTATTGCTAGATAAAGAAACCAAGAAACTCAGAGTTTAAGTAATTTTCCAAAAATCACATAAAATTCCAAATCCTTTGCTTATTAAAGAGTTCTTTATCTAGGGAGCAAGAGTCCCATGGTTTTTAAATTAACTAACAGATTCACATGATATTAAATGTTGATGATCTATATTACAGCCTAATATTTTAAGTCAGAGGTGGGGAATGACCAGCCTGCAGACTGTATAAGGCCCGAAAAATCATTTGGTCTGGCCAGGATGTCAACGCATTAGGGGTGAGTTAGTTAAATGTTTGATCAAATATAGCAGGCTACTTTTTAACTTGATAATTTTGTATGGCCCCTGATGATGTTATAAATATTCAAATGGTCCCTGGCAGAAAAAAGTTTCCCCACCCCTGTTTTAAGTCAATGATTAAGAATTTAGCCCCAAATTATATACTGAGGATGGAGAAGTAACAACTCTATGCTAATTGTTCTATTACCCATCATCTTAAGCTTCAAAATACACTTAATTAAACATCCAGCTCTGGACCTGCCACAGTAGAAACTGAAAGAAGTGAGAGCTGGAGACTTTTCTTTTGGAAGGTTTCAAAGCTATGAGTGAGCATCAGTATTCCATCAGTTACCCCGGCCACTGCCTGAACCTATTTCTCAACTCCCACTCTTCACCTGTACCAAATATTGCCAGAAATTCATAAGTAGGAGCCAGGTGCTTGAGCTAGCCCCTGCCCTCATCCCAAAGATTACATAGGAATCTGGTAACTTATTTCACAACTAACATTAACAAACATTAAAATCCAAATGACCCTGGGAAGAGTTAGCTTTAAAATTTTTTTAAATTTTAATTATTGATTTTTAGAGAGAGAGAGAAATATTCATTTGTTTTTCCACTTACTTATGTATTCATTGGTTGATTCTTGTGTTTGCCCTGACCAGGGACCAAACCCACAATTTTGGGGTTATCGGGACAACGCTCTAACCAACTGTGCTACCCGGGCATGACCTAAGAGCTTTTAAGGTAAGGCCTTTGACTATTAGAGTTAACAAAACGTCTGTGCCACTTAGTGTCATTTTAATAATCAAGCAATTTTTTAAAAGGAGGGTAGCAGGGTAGATTGGAAAGATCAGTCAACATACAGTCAAAATACCTGGATCCTAACCCCCCTTAAACCTCTCTGTGCCTCAGTTTTTCTTCTGCAAAATGATGGCATTGAACTAGCTAGTCTCTAAGGACTCTTTTAGCTCTACCTATCTATATTTTACATGTAGAGTAAGGACATACTAGATATCTATCTATATATGTAAAAGCCTAAGCGACTGGCTGACCGGCTAACTGGCCGGTAGCTATAACATGCAATGACCACCAGGGGGAAGATGATCAACACAGGAGCTGCTGAGCTGCTGTGATTTGGCAGCTTCGGTTCTCAGGTGACACACCCGGAACCAGAGAGGAGGGAGCCCGATTCCAGGGTGTGTCACCCGAAAACTGCCCTCTTGCAATCCAGGACCCCTCGGGGGATGTTGGAGAGCCAGTTTCAGCCTAATCCCTGCAGGCCAGGCCGAGGAACCCCACCAGTGCATGAACCCGTGCACCAGGCCTCTAGTACATTATAATGTTTATTAAAATGGAAATTGAAAATCACTTCACTGTCCATCAAAATGGAATTGGTTAAACTAACTATGGTGTGTATACATACACACATACTGTAGTACATATACACACATATAAATTCTATGTGGCTAGTTAAGTGATGATGGGGTTTTATATTTATTGCTGGAGAAAGATGTCATGACACACTGTGGAATTTTTTAAAGTGGGCTTCAAATAATTTCTATTTGACAAAGAAATAAAGTATTTTCTATCAGAAAATATTCTCCTAAAAATCTTGTTATTTCTAGATGATAGGATTAAAAGTATTTTTTACTTCTTGTCCATTTTTCTACAATGTTTGGGTATTTTATAGGCATAGTATATTTTCATAATAAACAAGAAAGTTATTTTTAATTTGGGGAAATATAGTAAAATGTGTATAGCAAATATTAGATCCTTTCCTATGAGCCAGTTTGGATAGAGAAGAAGGCCAGGGCAAGAACAAATCAGCCGTGAACTAAAGGAAAACCATGTCTGAATATTTTCATTAATAACTCAGATAATGAAGTAAACATGTACCAAGAAGGTAAAGAACTATCTTGTTACACAAACTGGGCAGAGCTGATCTGTTTTCCTTGGCCATTTGTCATCACCAGTGATGGGAGATGGATCGGCCTGACCGGTGCTCACGTCTCACCAATCCATCCCCTGCACAATGGGAATACCTGTCAAGCCGTCAGACTGGCCGTTGGATCCAATCCAAGGCTAACCATCTTATGACAGGATTAATCCCATCACTCTGTTTCCTTTATTACTGTGCTTTAATTATTTTAGAGTTTCCTAAGGTTGCCTAGTCAATCTTGATAATTACACTTATCACTCAAAACAAATATAAAAAAAGGAAAAAAAACCCCACCAGAACTAATTATTAGAAGATCCATTAGATCAAATAGAGATTCATGCATGATAAGTTAGCAAAGGAGGAAGAACAAGCTTCCTAAATACAAAACGGTGAATGATAGTTTTGACCCAAGTTGAAAATTGGTAGGAAAACAAAATCTTGTGGAAGATCATAAATTAAATACAATTCAATACTGTAATTATCATTCAAAAAGTGTGGGGGTGTGGCTGCAACCCCCAGCAGGAGGATCCTGGAACCAGTCCCCCTACGGATACCAGATACCGAGGGACAGCTACAGTTAAATTTTGGGGAGTCAAAAGTTATACGTGGATTTTCCACTCTGGAGGGGCTTGTCACTCCTAACCCTCGCTTTGTTCAAGGGCAATTGCTTGTCACCAATGATATCAGGCCTTTGATGCTAAAATTAAATTCCTTGCATTAAATCGGGGGTCAATGGCTAGTGTATAGGTTGAGAGTCCAGGAGCCAGAGAGGGCCGCTGTGAGAGGAGCGATGCCCACAAAGAAGAGAATTTCTGCTTCAGACCTGGAGCAGCTCAGGAAGTCAACTGACCCTTGGCTGCTGGGAGTGCTGGCAGTTTGCAAGGACCCTGGTGGAATCACTTTAAGTCAAGGGCAGCCTGTATATAATTAAGGTAGTAGTATTTTATGAATGCACTTATTATTTATTTTATCATATTCTGCTTCCTGAAAGGATTTTAAAAAAATATTTGTATCGATTAATTTTTAGAGACACAGAGAGAGAAACATCCATTTGTTGTCCCACTTATTTACACATGCATTGGTTGCTTCTTGTATGTGTCCTGACTGGTGATCGAACCTGCAACCTTGGCGTATCAAGATGATGCTCTAACTGTCTGAGCTACCCGACCAGAGCAGCTTCATTGTATTAGTCTTTTCTTCCCAACTAGGTTGTATATAATGCCCGATACTTAAAAGCACGTCTTTAGTTTCTCTTCTATGATCCAATAATGCTGAACCGTGATGGGTGGGCTTACATAAAAATATACTGAAGATTTAGTCATCAGCACACCTACGTAGTAGCCACTGGTTGCTTTAATTCCCAAAGCCATGTTCCAGAGCCTGGCTCTCCTCCTGGACCCCACAGAAGACATGGTGACCACAGGGTGACCTTATGTCCCAGTTTACTTTAGACAATCCCCGGGTATACACCTTTCATCCCGGCAGAATCGTTAATGGTGCTCCCTTGTGCTCTCAAAAAGTGTACGGATTATAGAATGACCCTATGGGCCAGGCATCACTAAGGGGCTTCCCAGCAAATTCCAACATACAGAAAGCAAATGAGAACTTTGTGGCAAAAGACGACCACAAAGTACAAAGTTAAGGTTACATGAACTACTTGCTATTTCCTAACACTGTTATCTCTACATAAATTTAAGTCAACTCTGCCCTCTACTGTCTTACGACAGTACTATGACATCATGAAGACTGCCCTGTTTGGCTGCACTGAAGCAGGTTGCATTAGTCCTGTTGCTTCCTTTAAGAGGGCTGGTCCTCAATCCTTGCCTACTGCTCTCCTGGCTTTTAGAAACTCCCACTACCTATGCCGCACCCTCAACCAATTAAATCAGAGTCTCTGGGAATGAGACCCAAGTGTCAATTTTTGTTAAAGCTCCCCAGTTGCTACCAAATGTATAGTAAAGGCTGAGAACCGTTGCTTAGAGCAGGGGTGGGGAACCTTTTTTTCTGCCAAAGGCCATTTGGATATTTATAACATCATTTGCAGGTCATACAAAATTATCAAGTTAAAAATTAGCCTGCTATATTTGGTCAAACACTTAATTAACTCACCCCGAAGGCCTTGGCAGGGCCAGATGTTCCCCACCCCTGGCTCAGAGTGTCAGATTCAATCATCTGTTGTGGTTCATGTAGTTTTTGATTCATAGCCCAGACTATATATCCATACTCCTAATAATGTCTGGAGAAGGAGATTGGAAGAAGGGGATTGGAGACTGGAAGAGAAAAATGAATGCATCAGGACAAATCTACATCACGACCAGGGAGAGGGCAGATGGCATTTAAAAACATTCTAAGGGATAGTATCTTCCTTGGGTATAATTTTTTTAAAATTTATAGTGATGATATAGATAGTACCTACTTGGAAGTGAATCTGTTGTTTAGCCATCAGTTTTGATGCCACAACTCAGCCTTAATTCCATGTTGATGGAATTATCTGCTGAAGAAGTTCCAAGATAGCCAAGAAAGTTGGAGCAGAAGACAGGGTCAAATGAGGTAGAGCCCATTGCATTAAAGACTGCTTCCTTTCTCTTGGATGTTCAGAGACTTGTTAATGGAGTTCATCATAAGGGAAAGCACTGATGTGAAAGCCCAGGAAATCTGCCCGAGTGGAAGTTGCACTAAATTAAGTCTCTGGGGGGAAGGGGATCCCAAAGGAAATAAGAGAAGAAAGAGAAAGATACAGAAAAATCATCAATGACCAGCATGAGGGAGACAGCTTTTGCAAAAAATTAATCAATAAGTAGGTTTTTAATTATAAGCCCAAAATTTACTTCCCACTTCCCTTTTCTAAAGTTCTCCAAAAAAAGCTAATGGATCTAGTGTCTGAGACTGACCCTGTTAAATGAGATTTTTTTTTTCCTCTTAAAAGAAATTCTTAACCAAAAAAGTGGACTCAGCCAGAGTGCAGGCATGAGACAGAAGAGGTCAGTGGGGAATTTTGGCAGTGAGCATCAGGGTAAAAATCTCCTGTGACACAGCAGAGACCTCCTAATACTAAATGGATGGGCCTTGGCTGAGTAGCTCAGTTGGTTAGAGCATTGTCCCAATATGCCAAGGTTTCAGGTTCGATCCCTGGTCAAGGCACATACAAGCAGCAACCAATGAATGCATGAATGCATAAATAAGTGGAACAACAAATCGATGTTTCTCATGCTCTCTCTCCCCTCCCCCTCCTCCCTTCATCTTTCTCTAAAATCAATTAAAAAATAAAAATAAAAGGATGGGAGAGGAAGATGTACGTGACAGATGGTGATGTTCTTCTACACTGCGCATGAGATTGCATTATTCAGTTCTTCCATCCTGCCGAAGGCAAGACTTAGCTTTCGTGGGGACAGAGTAGAGGTCTGAAAAGCAGCTTCAGGAATTATTCTAAATGATTCTCACTGTGCTGGTTCTATGTCTATGGAACACCTACTTTTAAAAGGATACTTTTAAAAATTCCTTTGCAAGAAGTGGAGACAAAGTAAAAATGTTTCCACAGACGTATTGATTCATAAGAATAGTTCTTAATCTTTTCTGGGTCACAGAGCCCTCTGAGTATCTGATTAAAGCTGTGGACCTTCTCTTCCGAGAAAATCTGACATTTTTCATACATAATTCTACATATAGGTTCATCTGACTTTGAGAATCCTTGATTTGTAAAATAACTTTCTGCAAATGGATTTATTAAAATTATTATAGCCCTGGCCAGTGTAGCTCAGTTAGTTGGGCATCGGCCATCCTGTGCACAAAAGAGTTGCCGGTTCAATTCCTGGTCAGGGCACATGCCCCGGTTGTGGGCTTGATCCCAATAGGGGGCGTGCAAGAAGCAGCCAATGGATGTCTTGCTCTCATATTGACGTTTCTCTCCCTCTCTCTCTCTCTCTCTCTCTCTCTCTCTCTCTCTCTCTCTCCCTCTCTCTCTCTCAAAAAATTATTATAATAAAATATTTATTAAGAGCTTATATACACAAATCTTTCAATTGAACATTCCATACACGCTAGGTTACACCATAAAAAGTCCTTGTCCTCTACCTACTTATAATCCAACATATAATGCCATACAGCCTCATAAAGGACATGCAGTTGCTACATTGAAAAAGAAAAACATTTGCATCTTCCTAAGAAGTGGAAGTGACATGTTGAGAGGTGATGGGCAACAGCAGAGTTATCTAAGGGCCCATAACTTCTTTTTAAATATAATCAGGTAATTTAAAGAAAAAAAAGTATCGAATGCCCCCAGTGCAAGGTACAGGGCTAGACCATGGAGGGCATCAAAGGTGAGGATCCTATGGTCTTTGTCTTCAAGTTGCATTTACTCTACAAGGCAGAGATAGGGAAAGCACACACCGTACTCTGATATGAGGTAGAATGTATTAAATGCTATTTAAAAATTATAAGCAAAGTATCTTGGGGGAGGCTTCAGACAGCAAGATCACATTTTACAGGATGTGAAAAATGACCTCCACGCCATCTTCTACTTTCTTTCTGGGTGAATCCCTTGTTGTTTTCATGGGGGGATTTCACATTGACCACTTGAGAGAGAAAGACCAAGTGACCCCCTCTTTTTCATGCCTATAGATCAGTGTGCATATAAGGAGAGAAAAGGTAAACCAAAGCCGTATTATGACTGGCTTTAAAAGCCAGGGTGAGGAGCCTGTACCTAATTCAGGTGAGAATGGGAATTTGTTGAAGGCTTTTAAGCAAGGCACAGATAAGATCAGAACTGTGCTTTGGGAAAATTAACCCAGCAGCAGTGTGTAGGAGAGCTGGAGTGGAGAGAGACAAAAGGCAGGCTATTATAGTAGGCAAGGTGAGAAGTAAAGGGGCCTGAACTAGGACGGGGGCTGAGGAAGTGAAAAGCAGGATGGATGCCAGGCTGGGAAATGTGTGAGCCACTGGGTGATTGATTGAGGGATTCAGAGAACCCTCAAAAATTTCCTTAGCATTTTTGAGATGTCCTCTCCTAACCTAAATGGCTGCTCCTGCTATAACACATATAGTTTCTGTCTGGATAGAAAGGGGCCCAGCTACATGGAGAAGATTAGGTCCACTTTAATCACCTGTGGATGACTAACTGTTGAATCCTTTATCGGTTCTTTTCCTATCTGTCTTTTCTTCCTCCCTTGCTCTAGTAAGCTTCTTGCTTCGAATTCAGAGGAAGAAAGGCACTGTGAGCAATTTCAAAAATCAGAATTCATTCTAAACAAATAAAATGCTATCTATAATCCAACACAGAACATATATTCCTTATCATATCATTTTATAAGTCCTTCCTTAATCCTGGCTATTTCTTGAACTTTCACTATATTTTTTCCCTCCCTTTCCTACCAAATGTATCACAAGGTCAGCCTTCCTTCACATATTTCTTGAATCACCATCATTCATCCTTTAGCCCATAAAACAATGGGGTCCACCTCTACTACAGTAAGATAGCACCCCCTCCAAAGACCCATGGCATCCTCACCACCAAACGCTATGAATGTTCCCAGTCTTAGTCCTCCTTGCCTCTTTCCAACATTGGGCTCTGCAGGTCCTCTCAAGCTTGAAACTTTCTTTTCCTTTGGTCCTCTGGACTGTACACCATCCTGTTTCCTTCCACCTCTGGGATCTCTCTCCTGCTATCTTTGCCCACTGCATTCCTTCCTACTCTGCAAAATATAATTGCAGCCCAAAGGGTAATCTTGGACTATCTACTATTTATGATCTTGAAGGAGAAAACTTTTTCATTCAATTTCAACATTCTCCAGAATTCCTAAATCTACACCTCTAGCCATCCCCACCTGACTCAGCTCCAGGTTAATATTTCCTCAGCTCCAGGTGGACATTTCCACATGGATGTCTAACACTCATCATGTCTGAAGGGGAGCTCATTGATTCCCCCCCCCCAAAAAAAACAACAAAATAACTTCTCTTACCTCCCCCACATTTACCAACAATACCAGCATTTTCTCAACACTCGGGTTCTAAATCTTGAGTCATTCTTGATTGTTCCCTCTCCTTACATAGTTAGCTAGTTACTCCCATCAATCCTGCTTTTGAAATCTCTTTCAAGTCTATCTCCTCCTATCCCTTTCTCCTGCCACTACTGTAGACTCTCATCATCTCTCTCTCAGGAATTTCCAACACTAGTTTTTCTTTCTTCTCCTTTCAATACATTGAACACTGCCCTAGCCGGCTTGGCTCAGTGGATAGAGCGTCAGCCTACAGACTGAAGGGTCCCAGATTCGATTCTGACCAAGGGCACATGCCTGGGTTGTGGGCTCAGTCCCCAGTAGGGGGCATGCAGGAGGCAGCCGATCAATGATTCTCTCATCATTGCTGTTTCTATCTCTCTCTCCTCCCTTCCTCTCTGAAATCAATAAAGAAATATATTTTTTTAAAAATACATTGAAAACTTTAATTGAGAATATTAATCTTCCAGAACCATTTTGTTGTAGGTATCATTCCCTGCTCAAAACTCTTCAGTTAAATTATCCAACGACAGGATAAAATTTAAATTTCTTAATCTAGCATTTAATATCCTCCACTACCTGGTCTTTGCATTGCTTCTAATCTTATCTCAAACAAACCCTCTACACAAATTATCTTCTCCAGCTAAAGTGATCTTCCAATTGCTCCCCAAATATGTCATATCCTTAGAGCCAACAAGTGCACAATCCAGAGGGCACCATTCACAGAGAACATAATGTGAACAGTGTCCCCTGAGCTGCAGCATGGCTGCCTTTATTCTCACATCCGTTTGGGTACCTTTGTTCTTGGTATTCTTCTGTAGAATGCTCTCCTCTTGCCTCTGCCCTAACTCTTCCTTCCAGGCCCAGCTCAAGTTCTATAGCCCCACCGACTGCCCCAGCTATTGATACTCACTCCCGCCCCTTAATTCCTAGACCACTGATCTGTAAATAAGATGACCAGATCATCCACACTGTGATGTTTGGGAATTAAAGGGGCACAATCACTCTGGAACAGCAGGCATAACTGGGACTGCACAGGACAAATTGGGGTTTAGGATCAGCTACTTACTAGTTACTATATATTACTCATTTGTCACTCAGTATGTTTTATCTAGCAGTTCTAGTTTTTGTTTGTTTGTTTAGATGTGTGTATTTATTTTTACTTTTTAAAAGGTTTAAAATTTATTTTGAGAGATAGAGGTAAGGAGAGGGAGAGAGGAAAACATCAACATGAATGCAACATCCATCAGCTGCCTCATGCACGCCCCCCACCAGGGATCAAGCCCGCAATCTGGCCATGTGCCCTAACTGGGAATCGAACTGGCAACCTTTCAGTGCACAGGACATGTCCAACCAACTGAGCCATACGGCCAGGGCTAGATGTATGTATGTATTTTTTTAAATATATTTTTATTGATTTCAGAGAGGAAGGGAGAGGGAGAGAGAGATGGAAACGTCAATGATGAGAGAGAATCATTGATTGGCTGCCTCCTGCAGCCCCCTACTGGGGATCGAGCCCGCAACATGTGCCCTTGACCAGAATTGAACCCGGGACTCTTCAGTCCGCTGGTTAATGCTCTATCCACTGAGTCAAACCAGCTAGGGCAATGTATGTATGTATTTAAATGTATATTCCTTTTATCCTCAACACAATAAGCCCTCTGAGTACAAGTCATATGTACTACCTCTTTGTTTGCCTGATGCCTGGCCAGCATCTTACATATAATATACACTAAAAATTGCTTGTTTATCATGACGGGATCTTTACTGTTATTTAGGAATGAAACTTGGGCTAGGAGTAAATGTTCAAAAGCAGTAAATTAACCTAATTATCATTCTGGCAGGAAGACAAATTTTCTGTGTCCCTAGATACGGACATCAAAAAATTTCCTCAAGTTTTCGGTGAGGGCTGGATTGTGGACTCCGGGACATGGTTCTGCCTTGTTCCCTAGTAACATCCACACTCTAGACAGCATTCCCTTTCCATTGCTCTGTCATGATGCCTCACAGAAGCAAGCTGACAGCCCCAACCAGAGGCTTATGTAACACATCAAAATAAAACCGCCTCTAAGAAAACGCTGCTGTGGCTAACTGACCTGAAACCAAATATTTGGAAGTTTTGAACTGCCTGACTTATTTTGCTTCATTAACATCTGGCCCCAGTTCAGCGTTCTCTCTGCTAACCTACCAGCATACAAAGGACGAGAAGGAAGCAGACCTAACAACAGAAAAAGACGGCATGCACTCATGGCAGCTCAGGCTCCAAAAGACAACCAGAACACGAACTGAAAAATGAAAGACATGCGGGAAAGAAAGAATCAGGACAGAATCATCTCCGAGTAAATACTTAACAGAGAGCAATGTTACCAAAGAGCATCAAGTCAAAATCCAGTGGGGGGGTGAGTGGATGTGGAAATGGTCCTGGAAGGCAAACCATTTTGTTCAAACTCTGACGGTTTGAGACCTTATGAAAAACCCCTCCTGCCAAGCAGGCGACTCACAGGAGACAGCACTCAGCTATTTTTTTACACGGAATCGTATGAGGAAGTTTGCCTTTGATCACTCCTGAAAGTTGGTCCTTACAGAGATTTCCTCTGTAAAGCTTTGGCCGACGGTTTTTGCTTCTATCAAGCAGCAATCTCTGAGCCCCTCCAGAGATTCTCATGTTCTCCAGAATTTGATGAAGAGCTCCCCAACATTCCCGGAGATGCCCTTCTTTCTTCTCCTCAGGATTTTAAAAAATACATTTTTATTGATTTCAGAGGGGAAGGGAGAGGTAGAGAGAGATTGAAATATCAATGATGAGAGAGAATCATTGATTGACTGCCTCCTGCACGCCCCCTGCTGGGGATCGAGCCCACAACCCGGGCATGCCCTTGACTGGAATCGAACCTGGGACCCTTCAGTCCGCAGGCCAATGCTCTATCCACTGAGCCAAACCAGCTAGGGAAGAATTTTTTTTTTTAATCTTCACTGAGGATATTCTTTCCACTGACATTTTTTAAGAGAGAGTGAAAGGGAGGGAGGAGGAAAGAGGGAGAGAGAGAAACATTGATGTGAGAGAGACACATCAATTAGTTGCCTTCTGCCCTCACCCCGACCCGGGCCAGGGATCAAACCTGAAACCGAGGTTTGTGCCCTTGACTGGGAATTGAACCCTCGATCGTTTGGTCTATGGGGCAATGCTCTAACCACTGAGAAAAACTGGCCAGGACTACGTAGGATTTTTTATACCTAGACCTCTCTGGAAGTATTGAATATATGACCTCTTGGAGTTCCCAAACCTTTTATTTGGTTCTTTATCTCAAATAAGGTCATAGTCTACTTTGGAAGTTTTAAGCCCAGAATAAACAACTAATAATGGCAGATGTGCTGCTGTAGTGTATTTCCCTTTTTTTTTTTAATCCTCACCCGAGGATATTTCTCCATTGATCTTTTAGAGAGAGTGGAAGAGAGAGGGAAAGACAGAGAGAAACATCGATGTGAGAGAAACACATCGATTGGTTGCCTCCTGCATGCAGCTGACCAGGGCCCGGGCTGGGGAGAAGTCTGCAAACAAGGTACATGCCCTTGACCAGAATCGAACCCGGGACCCTTTGGTCCGCAGGCCGACGCTTTATCCACTGAGCAAAACCAGTTAGGGCTGTAGTGTATTTCCTATCCCCTTTGGTCATTCTGCTGCCTTTCTCCCTTATTTTTCATTGCTTTCCTTCTGCTTTATTTTATTCCATTCTCTCCCTCACCCCATCTTTCCTCAGATACATTTAGGGCCCTTGGTTGCAGGCAGGGCCAATACTGTAGATTTTTTAAAATATATTTTTTATTTTTGATAGTATTACAGATATCTCCCATCCCTCCCCATCAGAACCCTTCCTTCCAGTCTACACCCCTCCCTCCCCCCAGGTCTTCACTGCCCTATTGCCCATGTCCATGGGCTATGCATATAAATATATATGTTACTTGGTTTATCTCTTCTCATCCCCCCAAGTCCTATTGAGGTATGTCAGTCTGTTAATACTGTAGATTTAAGCATTCCTCTTCTTAGACGCAGAGGAGTATATTAGAAAACTTCTTGAGAGTTCTTCTACCTCTGGGATTTTCTGGGGCTACAGTTAATAACCACCCCTTGATTATCAACCACTCCTTATATCTTCATTATATTCTCTGGACTCCTGTTCATCAACACAGCTAACATTTATGAAATACTTAATACATATATCAGACCCTGTGTAATTCTCATAGCAACTTGATGAGGTAGGCGTATTCCCATTTTGCAAATGAGGAAAAAGGCACAGAGGAGTCCCTTGCCCAATATGTCACAGCTGAGTGATGGAGCTGGGATGTGAACGCACGTCAGTATGTCTCCACAAAACCACTTGGCAGAAAATGTGATGCTGATATATATATATTAGGAAGAAGCCTGAGCATGAATTCTAAAATTCATTACATGCTAACATCCATCGGGGCTGTGTTAGGCATAATTATGAAGTCTCTCCTGACTTAGGGTCGAAACTTTATCCTTCACATGAAAAGATTGAACGCTACTTGGATCTAAGCCACCTGCTCTGTGCTCCAGCCTCCCAGACTTGTTTTCCCACGCCTCTGAACTTTTGCACATGCTGTTCCCCCTGTCTAGGGAATACCCTGTTCAATATCCTCTAATGCCCCAAAGTCTGCTGAAATATCGGCTCTTTTGGAAAATCTTTACTAACACCGTGTGCCTCCTCTGCCCAACCTCTCCCAGGCTGAGATGCCTGCCCTTTCTCTGGGCCCCACTAGCATCCCTAAGAGCAGTTATTACACTATATTGTGATCACTGGTTTCTTGGTTTTTTCTTTCCCCCTCCCACTCCCCCAGGTCATAAGCTACTTGAAGGCAGGCATAAAGTAGGTATTCCAAACATTGCATGAATTGAATCAAGTTTAATTCCTGAGCTTTAACATTATCATATTACTTCTTCCAGGCATATTAACGCTCTGAGCACTACTTTAAATTTTGTAATGAAAGGCTCTCTGATGTAGGCATCTCAAGTATTAACTGAATTGGTGAGAGAAGCCAAGAAACCACACTGGTAGAGGAGTCGCATACCCTCCTTCAACTGAAATCAACAAACCATTATGAATCCAATTATCTACAAAAGAAAAAGACAAAATAGTGTCCAGAGCCAATTAAAATTAGGAAGATGTTGCTAAACTTCCAAGAATGAGGTGGCAAACTGAACTCTAAGTTTACAGATCATTTCCTAGAGAGCAATGAGGTGTTAAATGGAATGACATTAAGGGTACATTGTTCTCCTGTTGAGTCATCCAAGCCCTCGGCAGAATCTTCCTTTGGTGGGCACAGCAGGAAGACATGACTTAGCAATATATTCTTGGTGAGTAATTGGAGGATATTGGGCTTAAAACAATTTTATCTTAAACCCAAACTCCTTCTCCTAAAAAAACGTTTGTTTCCTTTTTCAAATGTTAAAAGCTTTGAAAGCAATGACCTGGAGTTAATAGAATGAAGTCAAAATGAGATGGGCGGAATGATGGCTGCTTTTGGCCATGGAATTTGGGGTAAGGTGGTGGCATGGGTGAAACTGTGTGTTCAGCTTTTTAAATCAATCAACAGACATTTCTGAGAGCCCACTATGTGTCAGGCATAAAATGCTAAAAGCTGGGAAACATGCATCATCCCCAAGGCGTCCCAGTCAAGTGGTGCATTCCATAATAAAGTGTGTTTATAGGAGTTTAGAATAGGAAACTAATATGCAGCCTTCATGGAAGAGGTGAAGTTTGAATTATGTCTGGGAGACTAAATAGGACTTCAACAGGGATAGAAAGGACCATTCTGGGCAGAGGGAAAGCACACAAAAAGCTAGAAAGAAAATACTTGAAAGAATTTGGTGTGGTTAAGGCCATGAGAAGTTTGGTGAGACTATGAATAGGTAATGTGTGAGGACAAGGACAGGAGAGCAGGAGAGGCGGGGAGCAGCAGGACATGAAGAGAGAGAAATAGACTGGGGCCAAATTTTAAAAGGCTTTGAATGCAGTGGGGAATCAAGGAGCTTTTAAAGCAGTGGCATAATAAGACTTAGTATAACGTACATTCCTGGCACTGTCTTCTGTAGATGCTTAATAACGTGCCTCAGCTCTCTCAAACCTTGGTATGTACTTTCACAGTAGCTCTCATGGAAGATTTTGTGAAGAGCAAGAAGTACAAGGAACCAGAAGTGGGGTTGGAAATCTGTGATTAGGGCTCCCTGCCTCTTTGGATCTCTGGGTAACTTTCCAAGTCTGCTTCCCAGAGGAGCCTGGCTTGTCACTCTCTCTCCATCATCTGTGGTTTCCGTCCCTAACACAGCTCTTTCCCAGTGTCCTCTCCAACACAACATGCACACTCAGGCTTTTCAAGTGCACACAAACCACCTTGTACAAATTAAAGTACACAGTCTCATATTACTCGATTCAGCTAGACGCACATTCACGCATTGAGCAGGCTGTTAGTCATTACCAACCCCCCTTTCCTAATTCATTATCCTCCCTTCTACTTTAGACCTCATGCTTATGGTGGAAGTTATTTTTCTTAACACACTTGAATCTTGTGTATCGTTTTATAAAACAACCGTGTGAAGTAGATATATTAATTATTGTCATTATTTTACAGATGAGAAAATTGAAGTCCAGCCAATAAGCAACTTGCTTAAGGTCCTACTATTATTAAGATAAAACTAGGACCAGAATCTAAAATCTTAGCTTTAAATTACCAGGCTATTCCCCAAATATTCCTTGCAGGACCCTTCAGTCCGCAGGCAGATGCTTTATCCACTGAGCCAAACCGGCTAAGGCTCCCTTGCTTTTAAATGCCATGTGCTTGAAAGCTGGAGTTTATAATCCGAATAGCTATGAGAACCACAAAGGAAAGAAAGTCCAACTTGGCCACTGAACTTAAAAAAAAAAAAAAGGCTGGTCTTGACCCTTTGGGCCAGGCTCACCTGTGTTCACAGTGTTAGCCTGGAATTGTAATTCATTCATGCCAGGCAGATGATACTAGATAAAGACAACCGCTCCTATTTCACACTTCCCTTGAGACAATGGAAAGAATGTCACATACCTTCCCCAAGCAGTTGGACTCCTGCTTGGAGATGAGCTTCCTTCCATCTCTGAAATTGGTCTGACTGACAGTGGTACCATAAAAGCTGTGGGGCGCTTCCTCGCCCCTTTAAATGAAAGGTGACGAGGATAGGTATACTCAGCACCGCATCCTTCCAGCCTCTTGGCTTCAGGCATCATAAAAGGCAAAAGAAAAGAAGTGCTAGAAAGAGGATGTTGGGAGATTCAAACTGAACTCTTAAGGGAAAATTTTAATCTTGTCCTGGGACAAAGTTTAGCATATGTAATTGAATAATTTTAACATTTAGAGCTACCTAAATGGATTCATTTACCAAGACGTAATTTCATGCATTAACTGCAATCCGTGAGTATATTTGATGTACGTTATTGACATCGCATGTTTATTAAAGAGAACATTCTATTAGAAGGTAATCTTTAAATATTTCCTATAAATTTTGCTTTAACATAATTACCTAGAAGAGAAAAATAGATTTTGGGGGGAAACGTTTTCAAACTTATTTTACACCACTACTTGATCATTCCTTTCTAGTGCTAATTTCCTTTTCCTGTCACCCTCACAGACTTTCATATGCCTATTACCATAATCTCGCTTTAATTTCTAGTCCTGTCCACCTCCTCTTGCCAGTCTCATTTGCTGACTCTCTTCCCTGAGCATGGTTATATTTGAATAGGGAACTTCGTTGGGTGGATAGCCATTAGCTCTTCAAATTTTGTGCCTATGAATAAGATGACCTTTTTATTCACTTGCTCATTTTAATAACAAGATACCATATCACTCTGAAAGGTAAAGATGTTAGTAAATATGTAGACTGATTTTCATGCCTCAGAACATAAAATCAGTTCATACCAAAGAACTCAATCATTGAGATCTTTGCAGGGTGATTTTTAAATTTTAAAAACATCATGAACATTCTCTATTAGGGATGAGGCAGAAAGCTATGCATCGCCCTCTTGTGGTTCGCGTTCCTGTTTGCCTTTTGCATATCCAATTACTTCCAGTTTCCACCAGTCCCAATAAAATGCTGCTAAAATAATCTCCCTAAAACACAACTCTGATATCCCTCTCCTGCTCAAACTTTCAGTGGCTCCCTATCACCTACACGATAAAATCCAAACTCTTTGGTATGGTCCACCTGAAATTCGTATATGAAACTCTCTGCTTTTTGAAACCCTATACAGTACATTCTTCAAGACCCAAATTCCTCTCTTGCAATCCCCCATCTGCCAGAAGTCTCTCCATCTGGTGGTCTAAAACCACAAGCTTCCAGTAATTATAGGCATTTGTGCTCACTTCATCTCTCAAATTCTATTGTGAATCTCTGGAGACTAGGAAAAAAAACGTCTTTTTCATCTTCCTGTTGTCTGCACGGTTCCTTGCACAGAGATGGCACTCAACAAATGTCTATAGAATTGAATATAATAGATACAGTGGTTAGTAATGGTAAATGTCACCATTAGGCTTTAAAAATAGAGGATGCATTTAAAAATCAATCAAGAAAGAGAATTGCTTAGAACAGCCTTGTGTGGTAGAAATATGATTTAAGCTACATTTATAATTTTAAATTTTCTGGTAGCCAGATTTAAAAAAGAAACAGGTGAAATTGATTTTAATAATTAGCCCAAATATTCCAATATCAATATAAAAATTACTAATGAAGTATTTTACTTTTTTCATACTAAGTTTTCTAAATCTAGAGTCGAAGATGTACTTACAAGACATTTCAGTTCAAATTTGTCACATTATAAGTCCT
Organism: Cnephaeus nilssonii; assembly: GCF_951640355.1. NCBI lineage: Eukaryota > Metazoa > Chordata > Mammalia > Chiroptera > Vespertilionidae > Cnephaeus > Cnephaeus nilssonii. The sequence continues at coordinate 80,126,804 of NC_137075.1, forward strand.
TTATAGCCACATGTGGCGATGAGCCACTGTATTAAAAAGAAGTTGAGCCCAGCCCTGGCTGGTGTGGCTCAGTTGGTTAGAGCACCGACCCACATACTGAAAGGTTTTGGGTTCAATTCCTGGTCTGGGTACATACCTAGGTTGGGTTCAATCCCTAGTTGGGGTAAGTGCGGAAGGCAACCACTCAATCTTCTGATGCTTCTCTCTCTCATCTTTCCCTCTCTCTAAAATTAATAAACATATCCTCGGTTGAGCCCAGGGTCAGGACTGTGTCCTAGTCCTGACAGATTACTGACTAGTTTTGTTACCATGGACAAGACCTTTAACCACTTACTTTCTTGGTTTCCTTATCTGAAAAGGGAAGACATACTTTTCTCACTGTCAACAACAGTTCCCAGGTTGAGTGTGGAGAAGGAGAGGCTTTATTCCTGTGCACAATTTGCAACCAGGAAAACATAGTCTCTGGTGAAAACCAAAAGTGTGCTCCACTGAGAATAAGGGGCGGCCACCTTTTATAGAGAAACTCCTACCCCCCCCCTCGCCCTGTTTCCTGATTGGTCCATTTTGATGCAAGCGAGGAATCCAGAAGCACAGTTCTGAATGGTCCAAATGGCACTATCCTGATTGGTTGGAATTCTGCATTCTGATTGGTCTCGTTAGAGAACAGCTCTGATTGGTCAACATAGATGCAAATGAGTATATAGCTCTATAGTTCCCATTGGTCCGGGCAGGTCTCGCTCCATGTTTGGAACTCCCTTACAGGAGTTGACTCAGGTGGCTGGAGCACACAGTGCAGGAAGCTGACAGCTCAGTTCTGAGACTTTTCCCTGAACGGCAGTGTGTGTGAGAGGCCGCTGTCAGCAATGGCTGCTAGACTCTAATTATGAATTTGGGCCCAGTTAACCATGAGGAGTCCTTCTTGGCAGATGTATTTCTTCTGGGGGTTCACATTACTAATCTTATAGGGTTGTAAAAGCATAAAATTAGAAAGTGAAATGTTGAAAATGTATACAAATGGAAGAAGGCATGGCATTATAATTATTCCAAGAACAGAGTGAACTCTGATGCACTAGTTCCTGCAGTGCTTCTTAGCACACCTGCGACTTTTAGTAACTGTTGCAGATCCTTACCAGAGGCTGAAATACCAAAGGTTACCATTTCAACACTCCAGTGGATATCGAATTCCCATATTAGCAAGCCCCGTTAAACTGGCTTGCTTTAAAATGGTTATTAAAAAAATAACCAGGGCAGCAATCACGAGCATTTTGAGCTGCACAGAATTGGGAAATGATGCAGAGATCATTGACCTGGCCATTTTCTATTTATATAGTGCTTGCCTGCCACTGAGGTGCTTCTGTGACACACAGAGGACTCTAGGAATGTCATTTACTATGAACGTTTCACATGTTCTTTTTAGGAGAGTCTCTGCAAAGCTTGAAGTGCCTCTTCCCAAACACTTCAGTTATTGCTTATTCATCTGCCGAGATCTGATCTATCATTCTCATTGCCCTAAGAAATGGCTAAGGAAAAATACTTAAATTATAATTTCAGCTTTATATATGGAGTAAACCAAGGCAGCTGAAAGGTTGAAAGAAAGCTGAACGTGAGAAACAATTACTTTCCTTGTGTATTGTGACTGGCAGCCTAGACTCAGGAAGGCGCCTTTTAGAACTTTGCTCAGTCCAAGATCCCTTCCCTCTCCCCGCCACTTGGTGCTCTTTCTCCCACCGTTTCTGAAGTCCGACCGGTTGCTGCGTAAGAGACCCGCCCGCGTCGTGCCCTAACAACAGTTGCTAAGGGGCGGGGACTTCGACTCTGTTCCCAGACTAAATACTCCAGGGGCGAGTACTTAGGGCGCATGCGGCAATCTTTCAGCTCTCGCGAGGTTTCGCCTTCCCGGAAGTACTGGAGGACCTTCCCTGTTAACGGCGTCGCCATGTGTGGGGACTGTGTGGAGAAGGAATATCCCAATCGGGTGAGCGAGTGAGCGCCGAGAACTTCCCGCTCCTTCGGCCGTGCCCGGACCCTGGGGCTTCTCATACCTGCGGCTGGCCTGCCCCGTGAGGCCTGGCGCGGGGCGGGCTCAGCGGCTCTGCTGTTCCAATGGCCGGGCACTTGACAGCTGTGGCGGCCCCTTCCCTCTTCCCCGCCCTTGTGGGTGACATCAGCCGGCATCCCAGTTCTCTTTAGTTGCAGGGGACAACAAAGAAAACCCCGCCGCCATCAACCCAGTCGGCAACAGACATCCCCCTCCCTCCCCCTGGTTTTACCCGAAAGCTTCATTGGATGAAGTTCAATTTTTTCTTACAGAATTCTAGATCTGGAAGGGACCTCTGAGGTCATCTGTTCCAACCCCATTTTGTAGATGAGAAAACTAATGCCCTAGAAAGGGGAAACCACTTGCCCAGGTCCATATTGTAGTTAGTATGAGAGCCAAGACGAGAATGTAGGTTTCATGGCTGTTAACCTTTTAAATCTCTGTTCCTCTCAAGCTCAGGAGGTTGCAAACTTGTTTACTCTCATGCAACATTCACGGTGTACTTACTGAACTTTTATGTGTGCGTGGCTAGATTACAAAGGGGTACCTAAGAAGAAATGAGAGGCAGCTTCATTGCTGCCTAAGAACTTACCTTTTGGGGGAGTGTGTGATTAACAAGAATTGAGTAGTACAGTCCATAAATGTTATTCAAATTTAGAGAAAGAGGAGAGAGCTATAGGGGATAACATTATTACCCTCCCCCCCCCCAAAACACCCCCCAAAAGGACTTAAGTTGGGACTTGAAAGTTAGTTGTGACTAAGGCAGAAAAGAAGGAAGGGGGAAAATAGCAAAACAGGGATTCTTGTATTGGGTGAGAGGTAGGAAATCTCTATAGTTTCTTCAGTCTGTTAATATTTTGAGTAATATTCAGTCTTTTTATATAACAACATGAAAACTCATATGGGACAACCTCTTTGAAAAGAGGTTTAGCATTATCAAATAAAGTTAAAGATGTGCATACTGAATGACCCAGTAGTTCCCATTCTACAGAAATAAATGCATGTGCATATGGTCCTGGAGACTTGTATAAGAATGTTGATAACAGCATTGTTTACACTAGTAGGCTGGCAAAGGGCGATAGAGTCATAGAATGGAACACCATGTATGAGCAATGAAAGTGAACAAATTAGAGCAGTGGTTCTGAACTAGGAGTAATTTTGCCTCCCAACAGACATTTGGCAATATCTGGAGACATTTTTGGTTGTCACATCTGGGAGTACTACTGACACCTAATAGGTAGAGGCATTATGGTGTCCATTTATGTTTGACGTACTTTTCTGTACTGTATTCTATTTCATATATACTTTTGAAGTTTAAAAAGAGACTTTTATGAATCCAATAATGAACACTGCACATTACAGAGACCATGAGGGAGATGTATTAAAGAAATTAGGTTGGATTCTTAAGAGTTGAGCTGAAGACTTAAAAATTATATTGTGAAGTTTAGATTTAAAAATTATATTGAGACTTAAAGACTTAAAAATTATATTGAGAAGTTTAGATTTTATACTTTAGGCATTGGGCAACCATCAAACAAAATTGAACAGGGAAATTCTTCTGAAATCTGTTGCTTAGGAAAAGGAATCTTATGGCTGTATATTGAAATAATGGGATGGGGACAATGTAAAAGGAGAGTCCCAAAAAGTATTTGGGAAGCCATGACGACAGTAGTGTAGGCATGAAATAATGAAGACCTCATTTCAAAGGAAGCATTAACAGGACTCAACCAATTTAATGTAGGAGGGGAAAAGGAAAGAGCTATAGATGATCTCAGGGTTTTCAATCTAGGCAACTGGGAAAATTGGAATTATGATGATCAAAATTGAGGATCAAATGGTCAGATTATTTTAATCATGTCTCATTCAAGGTTGAGAATGTAAATCCAAGCAATCAAGTGAAAATATAAGATTGCAGTTTGGGTGCAAGATTGAAACAGATGAGTCAGCCAAATAAGTTGTCAAATGGAAAATATTTGTTCTCTTAAAGAAAGAATGTATAGAATCAAGGATTGAGCTCCAAGGAATAAATTAACTTAGAGAGTGAAAATAGAATACAGTAGAGGAAGAAGAGTGGAAAAGGGATTGAGGTAATTGGAAAACTAGGAAAGTGCCTTTCGTAAGCACTTTTCTCCAATTTTGTTATGCTCCAAAATAATTAAAGGGTTGGCATGAGGAAGAATTAAACTTTTCTTTGGATTTTAGAAGGCAGAATTAGAAATAATTAGTGGGTGGGTGTTATGGGATTGTAGGCTTTGAATCAGAATAAAGAACTTTTAACAGATTTTAAAAATGGAATAGGTAACCCTTAGAAGAATTGAACTCTCTTCCTGATGTTCAGTAAGACTAATTGACCATTTGAAATCTCAAGCATCCTTCCTTGAGATTTTATTGAGTCACTAGAGGCCCGGTGCACGAAAATTTGTGCACTTGGTGGGGGGGGCCTTCAGGCCAGCCTGCACCCTCTCACAGTCCAGGATCCCTCAGGGGATGTCCATCTGCCAGCTTAGGCCTGCTCCCTGGGGGACTGGGCCTAAGCTGGCAGTCAGACATCCCTCTGGCAGCCTGGGAACCCTTGGGGGATGTCCAACTAATGGCTTAGGCCCTAGCCGTTAGTTGGACATCCTCAGTGCTGCCGCAGAGGAGGGAGAGGCTCCCGCCACCACCGCTGCACTGGCCAGCCATGAACCAGCTTCTGGCTGAGCTGCGCTCTCCCTGTGGAAGCGCAGTGACCACCAGGGGGCAGCTCCTGCGTTGAGAATCTGCCCCCTGGTGGTCAGTGTGCATCATAGCCACCTGTCATTCCACCATTAGGGTCAATTTGCATATTACCCTTTTATTATATAGGATAGATATTTTTAAGGGCAGTAAGAGCAGAGCCACTTTGCTTGAGCTTAGCAACGGAAAGAATAAGATGGTGGTAATAGTATAGTCATTCAAAAAATTTGGCAGAAAAAAATAATGGATTAGCATGTTGGAAGTTCTAAGTGTAGAATGAGTAGATAATAAATATCTAATTATTTATCTTAGTTTTCATAAAATTTTCTGGAGTTTTGCAATAGGTGTTTTTCGTAGACTAAATATACATGGTAATGAATTTTTAACAGAGCTATGGCCTACTTGCTTGTAATGTTACACTGAGAACTTGAACTTTCCAATTTGATTTATGCTGTCAGTGTTTAGAGTTTACATTCCGCATACTTACAAGGTCAGATTACATGGATTAGGCCACTTTGTATACAAGGTGCCAGTATTTATGGGTGCAGTTCTGTTCAGAGTTCTGTTTACTTGAAATTGGTATTTAGAGCTTTATTCTCTTAAGACTGTTTCTCATTCCTTAATTTCTTGGAGTCCTTGGCAGTCAGCTTTTATAGATTCAAGGCAGTCCTGATTTAAATCCAATCAGGACTATCTGATCTTAAAGACTACAGTAATCAAAAGAGTGTGATAGTAGTGCATAGATAGACATATAAATCAAGGGAACAGAATAGTCAAAAGTAGACCTGCATATGTATAGTCATTTGAGTTTTCCGCAAAGGTGCCAATGTTACTCAATGTGGAAAGGATAGTCTTTTTAATAAATGTTGCTGGAACAACTGAATATTCATCAGGAAATAAATGAAACTTGATTATTCATATCATATATAAAAATTATTTCAATATGATCGTAAACCTAAACCAACAAGTTAAAACTATAGAATTTCTAGAAGAAAACATAGGAGAAAATCTTTGCAACTTTGGGGTAAACAAATATGTTTAGAAGACAAGCACAAAAATAAGGGAAGAAACAATTCGATAAATTGGACTTCAAAAAAATCAAAACTGCTCTTCAAAAGACACCATAAAAATGGTAAAACAATGACAGGGAGAAAATATTTGTAACACGTGTCTGATAAAGTATTTGTATCTAAGAGATATAAAGAAATCTTATAGCTCAGTAATCTATACTAATTAAAGGGTAATATGCTAATTAGACTGGGTCAACTGGACATCTTCTGGATATCCGACTTCCTTCTGGACAAAGCCACCGTGGCGGGGGCTGAGGCAGCAGCGGTTAGGGGCAATCAGGCCAGCAGGGGAGCAAGCAGTTTGGGGCGATCTGGCTGGCGGGGGAGTAAGCAGTTAGGAGTGAGATCAGGCTGGCGAGGGGGAACAAGCAGTTAGGGGTGTGATCAGGCTGGCACGGGGGAGCAAGCAGTTAGGGGCGCTATCAAGCCAGCATGGGGGAGCAAGCAGTTAGGGGTGAGATCAGGCTGGCACGAGGGAGCAAGCAGTTAGGGGGTAAGGCTGGCAGGGGAGGGCAGTTGGGGGCGATCAGGCCGGCAGGCAGAGGTGGTTAGGGGTGATCAGGCCGGCGGGCAGAGGCGGTTAGGGGCGATCAGGCAGGCGGGCAGAGGAGGTTAGGGATGATTAGGCAGGCGGGCAGAGGTGGTTAGGGGCGATTGGTTAGGAGCCAGCTGTCCCAGATTGTGAGAGGGATGTCCGACTGCTGGTTTAGGCCCCATCCTGCAGGGATCGCCCCTAACCGCCTCTGATCGCCCCTAACCAGCAGTCGGACATCCCCCAAGGGGTCCCAGATTGGAGAAGATGCAGGCTGGGCTGAGGGACACCACCTCCCTTGCCCCCCCCGTGCATGAATTTCATGCACCGGGCCTCTAGTAACTTATAACTGAATAAGATAAACAACCTAACTTTAAAAAAATAGGCCCAAGACTTGAATATGTATCTTCATGAAAGAAGATACATGAATAGGCACCATGAAAAGATGCTCATCTTCATTATTCACTAGAGGCCTGGTGCATGAAATTCTTGCATGGGTAGGGTCCCTAGGCCTGGTCAGCGATCAGGGCTGATCTGGGGGGGGGGAGGATCCCCCCCGCGCCCCCTGCTGGCACCCACCTTGGCTGGCCTAGGGCCTGCGGGCTGGGAGCAGCTCCTGCGTTGAGCGTCTGCCCCCTGGTGGTCAATGCACATCATAGTGATCAGTTGTTCTGGTGGTTGTTCCGCCGTTTGGTCAATTGGCATATTAGGCTTTTATTATATAGGATAAGAGAAATGAAATTAAAGCTACAATGAGATACCACTTTATATTATTAGAATGGTTAAAATTAAATATAAAAATCTTATAATACCTAGTGTTGATGAGAAGGTGGAGCAACTGGAACTCACACATTGCTGGTGGGAATAGAAAATGGAAAACCTAGAAACCATGTGGCAGTTTCTTATAATGTTTATACACATACACACACACATACACACACATATGTGTATATATATTATATATATTATATATATATTATGTTTTTACTGTATGACTCAGCAATTCCACTTGTAGTGACTTACCCAAGAGAAAGGTATATGTCCACACAAGACATACATGAATCTTCATTGCTGCTTTATTCATAACAGCCAAAACCTGAAAAGAGCCCAAATGCCTGTCAACAGATAAATCCATGCAATGGTATACTACTTAGCAATAAAAACCAGCAAACTACAAGTCCATATAACAATAGAGATGATTAACATGGATATTATGCCGAGCAAAAATATCTGAATGCAGATGAGTATACTGAATAATTTTGTTTATATAAAATTTCAGGAGAGGCAAAATGAATCTCTAGAGATAGAAATCAGATCAGTGGGTGCCTGAAATGAGAGAGTGGTTAGAGATAAACTACAAAGCATAAAGGAACTTCCTGGGAAGACAGAAATTTTTATACCTTGATTATTGGGGTAGTGTTTACATTGGCATGTATGTTTATTAAAAGTCATTTACCAATACCCTTACAATATGTGAATTTTATTGTATGTAAGTTACACCTCAAACACATAGTTGTGTGTTTTTAAAAAATATTTTTATTGATTTCAGAGAGGGAGAGAGATAGAAACATCAATGATGAGAGAGAATCATTGATTGGCTGCCTCCTGCACACCCCTACTGGGGATTGAGCCCGCAACCCGGGGCATGTGCCCTGACCATGCCCTGACCTGTAATTGAACCATGACCCTCTGGTTCATCCTATATAATAAAAGCCTTATAAGCAAAGTGACCAAACGGTGGAATGACCGGTTGCTATGATGCGCCCTGATCACCAGGGGGCAGACGCTCAATGCAGGAGCTTCCCCCGGTGGTCAGTGTGCTCCCACAGGGAGGGCGCCACTCAGCCAGAAGCCGGGCTCACGGCTGGCAAGTGCAGCAGCGGTGGTGGGAGCCTCTCCTGCCTCTGCAGCAGTACTAAGGAGTGAGGGGTTCCAGACTGCGAGAGGGCACAGGCCTGGCTGAGGGAACCGCCCCCCCTCAGTGCACGAATTTCGTGCACTGGGCCTCTAGTAGGTCTATACTCAACCACTGAGTCATGCCGGCTTATTTTTTTAATCAAAGCAAAACACTTGTTCTTAATAGCTGGAAATTTATACTTCAATCTCAAGGCTTTTCCCTTCTTTAGTAGTTAAGTCCATGTGCCTATGATTTAATGTCTTCAAACTATATAGTTAGCTTGATTTTCCCCCCATCAGAGTTAATCTCTTCCTTAATATATAGCACCGAGGAGCTACTCATAAAGAAGAGGTTAATTGTACAGGGAATCCAGGATGGCTTCACTGTGACATCACTTCAGCTAGACCTTAATTCCCCTGATACTTCATAAGCTCTTTGAGAGCAGAAACATGTGACTCATCCTCAAATTCTCCACTATTCTTTGCACAGTATCAGGCACACAGTTACACTGGAGAAATGTTTACTTAAATGGTTTTTAATCACATTAACTGTTAAAAATACTCTCTGTTTGCTGGTCAGAAATGAGATTGAAGTAGATTATTTATGAAATGACTTTTAGTTGTGAACAATTATTAGTAAGCCTTGAACAAAGACTTCCCCTGAGCCAGGAGCATAAATTGTTTAGTTTCTTAGTGATGAAGCAAAACCCTTTCTCTTTGAATTGCCATGGTGTTAGTCTGATGAATTGCAGAGTTTATCTCCTATGCCTGAATCATACATATCCGTTAGGACTGACATCTATAGAGCTAAGAATCTATTTTTTTTTGTTTATGTTATGGTATTTTTAAGGCTTTAGAAAATGCTATTTCAATAATCAACTAAGCATTGCAGTGTATAAGATCATTTTTCTCATTGGCTCAGTGTTTCCATTTTAATTGAATTTTAATTCTAGTTTTATGATAAGATACTTCATATAATATTGTTTGCTGTTAGGTTTCTTTAATTTTTCTTTTCATATTTTATATTACTAAAGCTTCATTAATTGTTTCTGAATAACCATTTGCATTTATTTCTCTTAAACATAGTTGCAGACTTCAGAGACTTACAGCTCTAATACCACTTCAGTTTTATTTACCATGAATAGTACATCTAGAGGAAAAAATAATAATTTCAAAAATTAATTGGTTTTGCCTTCAAGCAAGTAAATTTTAGCGCTTTTCTTTTTTGCCTTTAGAGATTTTAAATCTATTCATCGTTTTCACCAATGATTTTGAAATATAAGAAGATTAAATTACTATTTTTATTATTTTAGGGTAACATTTGCCTGGAGAATGGATCTTTCTTGCTGAACTTTACTGGCTGTGCAGTGTGCGGTAAGCGGGATTTTATGCTGATCACAAACAAATCTTTGAAAGAGGAAGATGGAGAAGAAATAGTTACCTATGATCGTAAGTAGACCTTTTTGTTTGTTTTGTTTTGTTAATCCTCACCTGAAAATATTTTTCCATTGATTTTTTTAGAGAAAGGAGGAGAGAGAGAGAGAAACATCTATGTGAGAGAGACACATTGATTGGTTACCTCCCACTTGAGCCCTGACCAGGACCGAGGATCAAGCCTGCAACCGAGGCACATACCCTTGACCAGAATTAAAACCAGGACCCTTCAGTCTACAGGCCCATGCTCTGTCCACCAAGCCAAACTGGCTAGGGCTATCATATTGTTTTTACTAGAGTCTTGTTTTACCACTAAATTAACTTTAATGTCTAGCATTAGTTGTTTATCTATGATTGGTTGTCGTAGTACAATTTCTATCATTCCTGAGAATAAAAGCTTTTACATAGTTAGATAGGTCTAGCTGGTTTAAAAAAACAAATTTACATATCTGTTTACTGATTTACCTTAGAGAGCATTCAATGGGAATTAATATGTGCACATTGAGTGTCTGAACTTAGGCTGTTAATTATGTAGTGTTGCTATATCGTGGATTCTGGATTTCTTATCAAGGTAGATGTTTTAAAGCAATACCATTGCTGAGAATAGAAATTCTACTGCCTTAAGACACCTTCCAGGACTTAATTCTTTAATATTTAAGTCTCTCTCTGTTTCAGCAGATCTGTGTCAGAATTGTCATCACGTAGTAGCCAGGCATGAATATACATTCAGTATCATGGATGAATTTCAGGTAAATGTACAAATATGGGTATGTTATTGGTGGGGGAAGATAATAAAAGAATCTTGAAAATCTGGATATAGTTTTCATAAATGAAGTACTAGTGAATATTAGAAGAGACCATCCCCCTCTCTTCTACCTGTGTAACTTGAGAGAGAAACTTTAGATGTGGGTGGATCTGCTCAAACCTGTCTTCACAAGAATCAGAAATCAGAGTGTGTATTTTACAGATGATTTCTCAGTCCTGTCATTTTTATGAAGAAGATTCTTATGAGGTTATTATTGTGCATCTTTTTTATCTACCTAGTTATATGATTGCACAATTTTTGGCTTCATACTTGCTGGGCATGGAAATTGTGATAAGGCGGTTTTCCCTAATAGGCATGTAGAGTTGAGCAATTCTGTAGTCTCCATTGCAGTAAGACATTGTAATATTATTTGGTAAGTAAAATAACAAAATGGATGTATCAAGGTTGGAGGAGAGAAGTTGAATCACCCTCAGGACAGAGAATAGGGATTTATTATAAGGATTAGTCCTTAGACAATTGTGAGAGCATGCGAAGAATGCAACAGAATTCTACAGGTTCGTGCAGGCCTGAAGTAGGGGTAAAGGTCAGGAAGGAAAGCTGGACAGTGCAGGGGAGCCAAGGGCACACTTTAGCCACGAGGACACGCTGCAGCCTGCGTCTGTCCCTCACTGCCTCCATTTTCAAGCCTTCAGCTTGAGTTACTTATTTAGCTATTTTCCAGAAGCTCCTGAAGGACCTGAGAGCTTTTTAGAGTTCCTGAATGGATATTGAGATTGCTTGTTCATGCCCTAATTGAGCCATTGTATATTGCTGCCATGAGACCAAACTCAAGCTGATTTTCCTTTATGACTGAATGCAGCCATGTTCAAAGCTGCCCTAGAAATTACTCTGTGAAAGGAGGAGGATGGTTTATTGTCACAATGCCCAGATAGTGTGAAATTCTCTTGAAAAAAATCTCTTAGACTGGACTCTTGATCTCCAGTGTTCTCTCTCCCAGCATCCACTTTCCCCCTCTCATATGTTAAATTCTGCCATCAGACTACCTCATTGGCCCTTCCGTAGCTCACCTTTAGCTACAGTATAACGTCCAAACTCCTCTTTCCAAAGTTCTTGCTGGGCTGTGGCTTCACTTCCCCTAGTTTCCCACTGCTCTCCTCATGTGCACCACACATAGCATTGACCTTAGACTTCTTCCTTCCCTCCTGTTACAGCGGGGGAGTTTTATTTCCTCTGATGCTTACCCCTGCCATTTCTTCAGGAGTCTCGTGTTACCTTCTCTCTTTAGCACTCTTTTTTTTTCCCCCCATGGGACTTAAAATTTTTTACATTCAATATACTCTGTTCTTTGTTTGTTAAAAATAAATTAAACTCTTTTTATTTTACTTAGCTCCCTCTTTGATGCATCCTCTCATCATCTTTCCTTCCTTTTGCTTTATTACTTGAATAGGTTTATATCCTGCTTCCCTTATTTCTCTATGTGCCTCTTAACCACCTACACACTGGTTTTCATTTTCACTTTTCTAAAACTCTTCTCTCATAGGTTTCCCAGAACAGTTCTTCCCTCTTTTAGCATCTCTTCTGATTCTGGTTTTGTTAACCATTGTTGTCTTTTTAAAGCATTTCTTCTCTTAGGTCCATCGTGCTAGATCTTTTTTATTTCTTTTAAATCATTTAGCCTGCTCATTTGCTTTTTCTCTGGTTTCCTTTCCTGTTTTCCCCTAAGCTTTGGTGTCTGGCCTAGGACCTTCTCTATACTCCCTCAAATAGTGAGCACACTCCATCCCCTTTAAAACCTGTCAGATATCTTCCACATCTCCTTCTCTAAGTCTAATATCTTACCTGCCCTCTTTTTTCCTGTTTCTCTTATTTTTGCTCCATTGCCAAACCTTGTGTCAAGGACAATAACCAAATTACTTCAGCAGCCCCCAAACTGTAGTTCTGCACTCTGCCCTCAGTTAATCTTTCTCAAGCATATCACCCTGTCGCTCCTCTGCTACGTCATAGGCACATGCTTGCTCTTTTTCATATCACTGTCCTTATTCGGCCTTTTTCCTTGACTGGCCCCTTTCTCTACCTTCAAGCCAACTAAATCTTACCTCTTTTAAGCTGAGTTTAAATTTTATCTCCTTGCTCTTGATAGTTCAACCCATACTTCTTTCTCCTTTTCCCGAGCACTTCTTGTACCTACAGCTTCTTTCTCCTTTTCCCAAGCACTTCTTGTACCTACAGCAGGTCCTGTAGGTCTTCGTTCTCAGCTGCTGTGACTTAGTTTTCTCTTCCCCACCCTATTCCAGCCTCATCTTACTCCAGCAGTGGTTCCGATTCAAAGTGCAATTCCCACCATTGATAATGTATTGTTTTGTTTTAAATGTCTTATGGGAATTTTAAACATAATAAAAAATAGGCAGAATAGAGTATTAACCTCCATTACCCAGCTTTAATTTGCTTTGTTTGTATCTTACCATTCCCATGTCTCCCCACAGGATAATTTTGAAACAAATTCCAAATGTATCACTACTTCTACAAATATTTCAGTATGTATCCCTGTTTATAAAGCAACCACAAGGCCATTGTTAAACAAAGAAGATTTTCTGATGGCAAGAATAGAGGGGAAAGTAGAGACAGAAGTACAGAGTTGGTGGAAAATACATCATGAATGATTACAGATATTCTTTATTTTTTATATCACCCTAAAAGCCGTTAAAATGACTATGTGTTTGCCCCAGGAAACAAGAGGGGACCAGTGAGATTGCTTTCTGTTCTTCTGTGGATCAGGAAGGAGAGGCCTTGGAGTCAGAATTAATATATAGTGATAGAAAAAAAGGACTTCGGTGATATAGCCATGGGACCCTCAGAATAAGCCACAGGATCTGGTCTTACCCAAAGGTGATTCCACCCACTCCACCCTTCCTTCCAAATCTGTGCCCTTTGGCTTTGCCCAGGTGGAGCCTTAAAGGGTCTCCATGAATGCCTGGGAGGAATTCTTATTCTCCCAAATTGGCTAGATTTGGTAAAAGGTTTCCCAGTCCCACCACATTCCTGGCAGCATATGGAGATATGTTTCTGGCACTCCAAGGTAGAATTCTAGGCATATTTTCCCACAGAAGTGCTGCTATATATGGTTAGAATCTATAGTACTTGTATAATATAAATTTAAAAGACTCCCTGGAGTTCCTGGGAATCTGTCGGGTACAATTCTGTGGGAAACTGCTTTTGAATTCCTAACAGTTGACCTACAATGGAATTTGGAGTACAGACTGCCTATAAATTAATCTTTACAGATTATACCATATGTTAGGTGTGTGTCTGTTTTTTCTCCCAAGTTAGGATGTAAGTTTTACACGGGCAGTTTTGTCCTTGCCTTCTTTCATGTCTACCAGTGTTCCTAGCACTAAATAAAAACTTGTCAATGAATAGATTGGTTGAAAACTCAGATATTTATCTAGCTTCACACATATTCCCATTTGACTTTATTACCTTTTTCTTCTTCATGTCCAGTGGGAGGCTGACATCCTACTAGTGAAAGCAGAAGTATTTGAAGGCAGTAAAAGACCTTGGAGAGACTGGATTTTTATTTTATTTTTAATTCATGAGACTTGCATTTGTTTGCTGAGGTCTAGCCTCTATTTCTACAGTGTGTGTAGAGTAGACTTTAAAATTAAATGTAGTCTTTAAGAAACAGTCCACTGCCACAATTAAGCTCTTTGCTGAACTCACTATAAGGAAATGGAAAGGCAGTTGTGTTTGTGCTGTAGTCGTTGTTTATCTCCGTGGCCCTCTCTCTAGTGACTGTCCAGGCCCTTGAAACACAAACTGCCTTGACTGATCAGTTGCCAGACAGCTAGCAATCTCAATGTCAGGTGCAGAAATACGTATAGATTTGACATAGATGTTTGTTTTTCTAAAGAAAATAAATATTTTTAAGCAAAAGATTTAAAAGAAATGTTTCTGTAGTTTATGACCATATTAAATATTCTAGAAAGGGACCTCTATTAGAACAGGACTTTGCCCTAAGGATTTTTGCCTAAAACAAAATCCCTTCTGTCATTAGTCTAAACATTTCTTAAACCCAAGAAACATAAAACTCCTTAAATAGATCAAATTCCAGACAACTGACTATCTAAATATGAGGCATGCTTGACATACTAGTGGATTTAATATGATTTTTTATTTTCTTGGGATAGGTTAAATAGCTTTATTGGTTTAGGAATTTTCTCCCTTGTTTATTCTTTTAAAAATCATTTCTATTGCATATTAGTGCTAAATATCCTAGAAAGGAACATCTCTATGATCAGGAATTTGTCCTTAGTGGCCCACACTTAAATAACAGCACTAACTAAGCCCAATATGTGTGTTTTTTAAGTCCAAGAAATGGCCATGCATTTCCAAGATGGCATTCTTGTATTCATAGTAAATAGAGCATCAGCATGTATTCAGTTTATATAAACAAAAGGCTATGGGATACCTAGAATAAACCAACGACATGTTTATAGGTGTTGAAATTGACCTAACTTACAGAAAGAATACCCATGGCAATGTAGAGGACAGCACCTGAGTAAGTTAGGAAGCATCTTCCTCCCTGTTCCTCACAGTAATGATGCACTTTATCTTGTTCTAGGAGTACACCATGCTGTGCTTGTTATGTGGCAAAGCTGAAGACACTATCAGCATTCTCCCTGATGACCCCCGACAAATGACTCTGTTATTCTAAGGACCCTTCTGCAGTTCTGTTGTAACTAGGTTGTGTTGGTTACAATGCTGCAAACCTGATGGTTTGTCTTAGTTTATAATGGAAATTATTTGCTTATTTGTTTCTGCTTAGACTTAACTATTCTTTGAAAGAAAAGAAGTAATTTGGGGGATTACTGTTCTCTAGAGCTGAGCTCTTCTCCCAAAGTTCCCAGTTCACATTGGTGCAGCCAGAATGAAGCATCTTTGTTAGTGCTGTGTGGCTAAAAATAATTAGAATGGGAGAACCTAGTGCCCAGATCTTGGTTCCAGTAAAAGGAAGCAGGGCTCCTTGGAGAAATGACTTACTCTAGGACTAGGACTATAAATACTCAAGATGAGCCTGGAGCATCTTGCGCCACACAAAAAAAGAAAGTGCTCAGGAAAAAAAATCACAATGGTTGGGGATGTCAGAAGGACAGAAGAGCCAACTGAAGGAGCTCCCAGTAACCAAAGCTGGAACAATTCGAGTAAAAAATTAGTAGCATTGGATTATAACTCAAACTATAAAATAAATATTCATGAGTCCATACTGACATAAATAAATGATTGAATAAGTAAATATATACATTATGATAGGCAAATCTCCCATGCAAAAGATTTTCAAATAACGTATATAGATATTCCCCACTCCTTAAGTGTGAGTGTGTGTGTTGATTTCCATCTAGAGTATAGTATTGAAAGGGGACAAACACTAGCCTGGATCATGGTTAACGTCATTGGTGATAGGCCATGCGATAGCATGATGTGATGAGAATGGCACTTTACCTTTGTAGTATCCTCCCCAAAAACCATAACTCCAGGCTCATCATTAGAAAAATAACAAACAAATCCCAGTTCAGGGACATTCTACAAAATACCTGGCCAGTGCTCCTCAGAACTGTCAGGTCATCAAAGATAAGGAAGTCTGAGGAACTGGTTTACTCAGAGTAAGTAAACAACTACTGAATGTAATGTCATATCCTGAATGGGACCTTACACCAGAAAAAGGACATTTGGGGAAATCTGAATAAAGTGTGGACTTTTGTTAATATAAATAGAATGGTTTCATTTGCTCCAAAGGAATCTTAGACTATCTTAACTTGCATAGTTGAAAGAACACTGGGTGTTCAATCTCTGACATTTAGGCCCCTCAGCCATTCGGTAGCAGCACAACCATTAAGCAAAGCATTGCTCTATTTTTTATTGTCCCCTTTTTAAAAAATTGGTCTAATAATAATTGATATTATATATCCTGCACAGTATTATTGAGAGATCCAAATGAATAATGAATGTAAAATGCTCTGGAAAGCATAGAAAGAACTAGATACAAATGAGATGGCTTCAGTTAGTTTTTCTCATTGTGAGACCAAACTTAAAAGGGTTAGGCATTAGAAACAAAATGGTTTCCTCTTCAGATCTAAGAGACTTAGGCTTTCTGAACTAAGGCTTTGCTTCTAAGAAAAAAAGGTGAGCAAAGTGATCATGATTGATACGAGGGAGAAGCTTTGTTATATAACAGGGATAATAAAGGCTGAGGTTTATTGAGTACTTACTTTGTGCCAAGGCCTTTTTAAAAAAGCACTGATTTAATCCTCATTCACAGCTCCATGAAGTAGGTATTATTATTAATTCGATTTTAGAGCCAAAGAAACTAAGCACAAAAAGTTGAGTAGCTTACTCAGGGTCACACAGCTAGTAGTCACTCCCTCTCAGGAGTGTTCAGTACACATGAAGTATAGGGTCTGGCAAGGTCAGGAAGAGTTTGAGAATATCAGTGACTGCCCTCTGAGAAATCAAGGCATGTCAGACCAAAATTTATTATTTGGAAAAGCTCCTTAGGAATCAGTTGTTTTATTCCTGGAAAATATTTTCCACTTACTGCAAATCTATATCTGACCTGCTGAGGAAATCATTTAGTGAAATGAATCCAGAAAGTAGAGAAAGTGCTTCATTACTTTAAATAGCACTAAGCCCTTTACAGCCTCTGAATCGTCCCTTTTTGGAGTTTGAATGCTTCCAATTTAGTCATTTGGAGCTCAAGAGTACAATTTCATATGCCTCTACTGATATCTTCGTCTATTGCAAGATGTATAATTATCTATTTTGAACTAAATATACTATAAAAATTTAAAACATAAAATCCTATCCATATATTTTATTATTATTTTACCAACATCATGCTATGTTTTGTGATACTTTCTTTTTCATCTTCTAGAATTTTTCTCTGGATCTAAAAGAATAAAGACCTTTTGAACCCAGTTCTACTGAGTCTATTTTTCTGTTTAAATAAAGAGGAACCAGGCAAAAAGCATCAGTCTTTTTTACCTTCCTACCCTGAGATACAAGAAGGACAAAGCTTCACCTGTACGTGTAATTGGGGATGTGGGCATGTCCTGACACCTCATTCTTTCTCTGTTTGCTCCATGAGGTACAGATCTGTCTCTGCCTAGTTCAGATCTTGGAGTTCAAAGCTCAGTATGTTTATTGTGTTGATTTAGCTAGCTCTGTCTTTCTCAAGTTGTTCTGGGTTCTCCCAATACTAATTAAATGATATATGATATAGTTTGGGCATAACCAGATATGGTTTGTTACTTGTAAGTTATCACTAAAATAATATATGTTCACTGTTCTTTATTTCAGTGTATCGGGAATCCTTTCAGTTTCATTCTTTTGTGAGCAAGGTTAAGTTATTGACTTAATTTGAGGCTCTCAGTTTTAAAATGTGTATTTCTTGACTGTAAAACAAGTCTCTATTGTGAGACACACTATGGATGGGGAGAAAGGAAATCAAGAACCTGGGTCTAGAATTAGTTTTGCCACATGTTCATGGTGGGAGGTTAGACAAGTCTCATATTCTATCTGTATCTTGGTTTCTTCAATGGAAAAAATAGAAATAATCATGTCTCCTTCATGGAATTTTTAAATCAAATGATGTAAGTGAAAGGTTTTTAGGTTGTACAGTGTGGGGTGTAGAGGCAGCTGGCAGTGGTCGTTATGAAGAAACAGATAGAAGGAAGCAGTGGTTAAGAGTAGGGGCTTTGGAGTCAGGCTGACCTGGGTTTAACTTTCAGTTCTGCTACTCTATAGTCCTTTGTCCTTGGCAAGTGTCTTACTCAGTCACCACTTATTTATATTGTTGACACTATTACTTTCCTTCTCTTTAAATAAAGGTAAAAATTCCTCGCAGGGTCAATATGAGGATTAATTAGCCTAACCCGTGGTCGGCAAACTGCGGCTCGCAAGCCACATGCGGCTCTTTGGCCCCTTGAGTGTGGCTCTTCCACAAAATACCACGGCCTGGGCGAGTCTATTTTGAAGAAGTGGCATTAGAAGAAGTTTAAGTTTAAAAAATTTGGCTCTCAAAAGAAATTTCAATCGTTGTACTGTTGATATTTGGCTCTGTTGACTAATGAGTTTGCCGACCACTGGCCTAACCTATTTAAAGTACTTAGTGTAGCCCTAGCCAGTTAGTTGAGCATTGTCCCATGCACCAGGAGGATGCGGGTTCAGCCCTGACCAGTTTGGAGCAGTGGTTAGAGTGTCAGCCCCTGGACCAAAGGTCATGAGTTTGATTCCCTGTCAAGGGCACGTACCTCGGTTGCAGGTTCCTACTGGGGCATGTGCAGGAGGCAGCCAATCGTGTCTTGTTCATGAAATATTGATTTCTCTCTCTCCCCCTCCTCCCTCCCTTGCATCTCTCTCTAGAAATCAATGGAGAAAATATCCTTGGGCGAGGATAAAAAGAAAAGAAGGTTGTGGGTTTGATTCCTGGTCAGGGTACATACGTAGGTTGCAGGTTCGATCCCCAATTGGGGCACATACAGGTGGCAACAGATCGATGTATCTCTCTCACATCGATGTTTCTCTTTCTCCCTTCTTCCCTCCCTTTTAAAAAAATCAGTAAATAAAGTACTCAGTGCAGTATATGAGTATACTAAATGGTAGTTTGGATGATGGTTGTGATGGTGATTATAAGAGATCACCAGATACGAAATCACCAATTAGAGATTGGCTAACTTTCTTAAACTAAGGACAAATAGCTATGGGAACATATTTATGGAAATAATGCTCAGTTTCATTCTGTATCTTGGTCCTCTGAAATCAGTTATTTGAAGCCAGTGGCTATATTTTGGAAGAGCCCTCAGAGAAAGGATGATCTCTGTCCCTCTAAATGGAGCAGCATCTCCTCAGCACTTGTGGGGAAGCTTGTTGATGAGCCTTCCCCCTACTTCCAGGCCATTTCCACACCTGCCCTCTGGAAATACGATGAAAAGATTTTGTTGATCTAGGAAAATGGGTGATTATATTAAGCTTTGCTTTGTCATTAAACTTATGACCATAAGCTGCTACTGTTGAGGATGTAAAGGGCGACAAATAAGATGTGGACTTAAGGAAAGGAAACAGTTTCTCATTTTAACAACAGCACAACTAATGATTTAGTAAAACACAGCATCCTGTAAAAACAACTTCCTCCAGCTCTGCCTCCCTGTTCCTTCCTGAGCCAAACGGTCAGGTCCCTTCTGAAGCAAATAGCATTTCCCCTGCACAAAGGAGGGGCCCTCTTCCTAGCATTAGGGTCTTTCTGACTCTCTGAAAAATCACTTAAAATTCCCATTCCTTTGGGATCTCTAAATAATTCAACTTGAGCCTCATGGGAAAGACACAACACATTGTACTGGCATGTCAGGCCCTAAATTGCCTGTAGCATAATGCCATCAGCCAGGATAGCTGCCTCTGTTATCGGATGTAACACAGGCTATAACACTATCAAGATGATGAACTAGTCATTCTAGCATCCAACACAAATTCTGTATTTCATTTCTGCAGGGAAGCAATTTGTCTCTGCAGTTATTGCTCTAAAATCAGTGGTTGGTCCTGCCCCCCAAAATCTGTACCCCATTGTTGACTTTGAGAGCAGGAATCTTAAAAGGCTTGTGTTTTCAAGTCAAGGGCAACCTTAATTTAGCAGAAGGCCCGGCAGAAGGGTGCCAGGGTCCCAAGTTACTCTCAAGTTACCCTTTCGGAAAAAAAGCACGGTCGATGACATAGCTTTAGTTGAAGGTCAGACCATGGGGATCCTTAACCTCTGTTCTACATTTGCTTCTCAGATGATGCAAGTGCTTAGAAAATAGTTTAGGGAGCATGGTAGGAAAAGCCTTTCCCCTCAGCACTGGCGTTCTCAAGCCGCGTCTTCAGTTTGGAGAATTGTCCCTTCAGGGCTTCAATAAAGAGAAGTGAAATATTCCATCTAGTGGTCAGAGAAGGAAAGGTGCAATGAGAAGTTTCTAGGGAGAGGTTTGTGGGCCAGAGTGACAGGGCCGGGGCCTTTCAGCAGGTCTTTTCCAGAACGTGATGGGACCTGGCCTTGGCGGTGGCGTGTTTTGGGAGTGTGCCTGGACTAGATGAGGACCCTGGACACCGTCCTCACAAAGCCATTGGACAGAACTCTGTTGTCAACAGAGGACAGCTGTCACGTTGGCAGTCTGACCGGGAAGGGAGGCCCTCGCCCAGCCCCACCCTTGTGGAAGAAACAAAGCCGATGGTTCATGCCTAAACTTGTTTGTCTTGTGCCTGAATTTGTGAATATGAAAAACAAGGGTGCAATGTGAACGTTATAAAGGAGGGCGAGTCAGTCTAGCACAAGATCAAAAACAAGTGTGCTCAGCAAGGTGACCAGGAAGCGGATGAAGTGCCCTTTGTGTGCCAGTAACTGCACCCTCCCCACCCTGCTGCTAGTGAGAGTCCACTGAATTGACTTACCAGGAAATCCTCAAGGGGTAGGTAATATTTAATTGGCCCAGTACCCATAGCAATAGCCTCGACTTCTGGGAATCCCCTAAGTAACCTCCTAGTACTCTAACCAAAGGGCCCATTGTCTTTCCTTCTTCTTTACCACCTCCTTCCCACAGCTCTGGAGAAGAGCCATAAAGTAATAACACAATTTACTGCCCTGCCACTCCACCTGCCTCGAAGAACTTGACCAGGGCCTGCTTTCCAGGCAGCCATTAGGGGGTTCCCCTTGATCAGGGCCTCCCTCTCCGAAGCCTTGGTGTGCTGCCAGCTCCTCTGGCCCACCTGCAGCTTGTGCCATCCCTCCACCTTGTCAAGGAAGAAGACACAGAGAGCCAGGCCATTTCCACACCTGCCCTTTATTGGACTCAGCTAGCAGGCTGGCCCGGGCTCTTCACATGCCTCAGACCCCGCCCAAACAGGTTTAGGACGGTGCCATCATTCTGTGAAGGCCCAGACCCCACCTACATCTTGGAGGCCACGTTGAATCACCAGCCAGAAGGTTGGGAGAGAAACAGGCTGACAGGAAAGGCAAGGCTCTTTGATGAAGGAGAATGATCTCAAGGGAAACCTGAGGTCCAGCAGTGTCTCCTGAGGACACTCTGAATCCTAAGGAGAGATACTCAGGGGCTGGATGGAGTCGGAGATCTGTGTGCTGAGCAGCCGGCGTCTATATGGCAACTTTGAGGAGGCGCTTGATGTCGGGCTCAATGTTGACGGTGGGGAAGGTGCGGCTGTAGCGTCGGAAGGGCTCCCCCTCTGGCCCGATAAGGAACTTCTCAAAGTTCCAGGCCACATCCGAGCGGCGCACTGGGCTCCAAATGATGAACTTGGGATCCGTCATGAGAGAAAATGGGTCATCATAGGGGTAGGGGAGCTTGTCCTTCAGGTAGGCGAAGACAGGGTGCTCATTCTGACCATTCACCTCACACTTCTGGGCAAGGGTGAAGGTGGGCTGGAATCCACCCCCAGGGCGGACATACTTGAGACTGTTCAGGATCTCCTCATTCTGACAGTTCTCCTGGGGGAGGAAGAAGACAGAGAGCATGGAAAAGGGGAGGGGAAGTGAAGGGTCCACAAAGCAAACCTTTCACCTTCTAGACTCCTCCCCAGGATCATTCTTTTCTATGTATCTTTCCCCCCCTCTGTTCCTTTTCTTCCCTTCTTCATTTGCTCTGCCCTACCCTTGACTTAGAATTTTCCCTCTCACAGCTATTATGTTTTGCTAGGCCATTTCTGAAAGTTTTTGCAGTTCCTATCTTGGCTGTTCCTATACTGAGAGATTTAGCATTTTTGAACTGTTGTTTCTCTCTCCAGTCTACCCTGAGCAGTTCTTAGGGTGTCTGTCTGAATCTCAAGGAACCTTAAGTTCAGGGCAGTGGAAAGGAAAAGGAGGCTCAGGTCATACTGCATAGAACCCTCCTTCTACTTACCTACCCACTCATCCTGCTACCTTGCCCTTCCTGTGCCCTGGCTTTGCCTCTGTTGCTTCTGTTTTCATGTGAGTGTTGAGGCCTTTGCCTTTGCCCTACTCAGCTCCTCAAGCCAAGGGTGAAATTGAGGCCGAGGGGAATGGGGTTTACGCTTCTTGCTTTCATCTGCCTTGTCCTGTATCTGAAGTGCAAGCAGGAGGGAGCTTTGCTGAAGGAAGACCCCCATCCAAGGAAGTCTAGTTTTCAGGTGCCACAAAGGCAAAGTGATTTGGAGACATCAGTGAATGTATTCTAAATGTAATTACTTGGTGGCTAACAGGGATGAATGAATAGGTTAGAGGGTTTAGGGGTTAGGGGTTAGAGGATTTAGGGATCTGGAACAGGCCAGGGAAAGAGGGAGTTAAGGAAATTAAGTGCTTGAGGGCTAAAGGTTGTGAATTCCTTTCATTTCTGGACTACTATCCCAAGACTCCTGCCCCTCACACTCAGTCTGCTCAGCTGTGAATGCTTTAGCCTGAACCTGTTCCTTGTCTTTCCCTCCCGCTGCCATCACCGATCTGTCCCCACTCAGCATTCCCCACCCATGACGTCCCCAAAAGGCCCCTGGAAACCCTTATTTTCCAGGGCACCCCCCCCCCCCAAGTCTAATAAGAGTCAGGTATCTCCCACTGGGAGAAAGTCCCTGCTTCTGACCTACGAGGACCAATTAGAACAGTCAGTTCTAGGCCGTCATGACATCTTGAGCCCAGAGTCCATCTCTATTAGGCTTCTTATCTCTAATGCAAATGGCTGTCTGGCTACTGGTAGGTTGTGGACTCCCTCCAGCAACTAGCTAGCTGGAAGTGATGATGTGAGTCTGGAGGCACCTCCAGGCCAGAGAGACACCTATAAAGAGGTTTTGCTTTTGCCCAGCTGGCGTGGCTCAGAGGTTGAGCGTTGACCTATGAAGCAGGAGGTCATGGTTTGATTTCTGGTCAGGGCACGTGCCCTAGTTGGGGGCTGGATCCCCATTGTGAGGCATGCAGGAGGTAGCCAATCAATGAATATCATCATTGATGTTTCTATCTCTTTCTCCCTCTCCCTTCTTCTCTGAAATCAATAAAAATATTTTTTTAAAATAAAATAAAATGAAGAGGTTTTGCCCTTTTTTATCTCTCCTGCTTTGGCCAAGCCTAGAAGCAGACTGAGCCAGGGAAGGTACAGTCAGAGCAGTAATGGTGTGGGCTCAGGTTTGTCACAGCCAATGACATTTGTCTGCCTGCATACATCTCTGCTAGTCTCTTCCTTCTCTTCATGCCACTGTGAATTGAGCTAAGGGGATTTAATGGGAGGGTTCGGTTGAGGACATTCTGCCTGCTTGTGCTGTTAAAACAATACGTGAAAATAGAAGAACCCCTAAAAGATAACTTGAGGTGTGTGGGCTGAAGCTCTATAACAACTTGACCCATTAATCAGACAGAGAGGTGCCTGTGATGCCCGGAGGAGACATAACACCCTGAGCTTTCCCTCAAATTTACTCCCCACTTGGCTGATTTCAAACCAGCAAATAAAAGTCTTCAATCTAAACAATAAAGTTGCTTGCATTTGCATATTACTTTTGTATATCTTATCCTTGAAGCCTCACAATAATCCTATGAGATAAGTGGTATTTTCTTCAATTTAGAGATGAGGAAAGTAAAACAGAAAAAGTGGGTGACTCTTCCTAGGGCACAGAGCCATTAAGTAGCAGAACCAACACTAGCTAGATCTAAGGTCTCCTGAGTCAGTTTAATCCTCCTTTGATTCTTGATCTTTTATTTCCTCCATTCATTCATTTAGCAAATATTTAATGAGTATCTTCTATATCTGAGGCACTGATAATACAATAGAGAGAAAAACAGACCCAGTACCAGCCCTCATTGAGCATAGTGGGAAGACAATAAGCAATAATAATAATAATAAAAATCCACGCCCTCGGTCTTTAATCACAGACAGAATCATATGTATACTTCTCCTTGGTAGTCACATGTACTAAAGACCTACATTGACAAACATGCCCCCGATTCCAGGCACTCCCACACACACAGTCTTTCTCCCTTCCCCTTAGCCTACTAGACAACCCAGCCCTTGTATGCAATACAAGGGACCCCTCACCTGATGTCCAAATTGATTGCAAGGGAAGCCAAGAACCACCAGGCGCCTGGGAAAGCGGCATTGCAGCTCGTTGAGCTGGGTGAAGTCCCGAGTGGTTGTGCCTCAGAGCGACGCTACATTCTCAATCAGCACTGCCCTGCCTCGGAATGTATTGAAATCTATCTTCTCCCCATCCAGGCTGATAGCACTGAGGTCGTAGAACGACTTGGCAATGAAAGCCATGGTGAGCGTGCAGGGTGAGCCTGGCAGGTGGCGGGAGCCCACTTAAGGATCTATTAAAGGGGTGGGGAGGGAGGAGGAGCCTGGAAGGACAGGAAGGATCTCACAATGGGGCTTTGAGCATCCTCAGAATGACTTAGCAAAAACAGTCACCCACCTGCAAGGGCTGTTTGCACAAGGAGGTTGCTCCTCCTATTTACAGACTAAACAAAGCCACCTCCCTGCCCTACCCTGCTGGCAACCTGGGAGGGCCAACTTGATATCTATGAACAGACATGAATAATTCACTACTTGCAGGAAACCAGAGCCCCAAAGGTCGCCCTGGAGGAAAAAAGGGAGGGAGGGACGCAGGATTGACTCCTACTTGCCCCAACAAGTTGTTTCACGTGGTGCATACATTTATTGAGTGCCTGCTGAGCGCCAAGTTCTGAACCGTGCAATGGAGAAGTCAGGGTCTGCTGAGATCTGAAATGGGAGGAAGAGAATTGGGATGCATGTCAGACTAAATGTTTGACTCAGACTAAAACTGAAATAGATATATTACTGCTCACAGTTTTCTCTTTGGCTGTTGCTTTCCACTAAATCAAAGGAGACCTTGGGGCACAATTTGTGATTTTTATAAAATAACTAGAGGCCCGGTGCATGACATTCGTGCAGGGGGGGGGGGGGGGTCGGTCCCCTCAGCCCTGCCTGCACCCTTTAGCAGTCTGGGAGTCTTTGGGGGATGTCCAACTTCAGCTTAGAGGGGAGCGAGCCTAAGCCGTCAGTTGGACATCCTTAGCGCTGTCTGCACTTGCCAGCCGTCATCTGGCTTGTGGCTGAGTAGTGCTCCCTCTGTGGGAGCATCTGCCTCCTGGTGGTCAGTGCACATCATAGTGACTGGTCATTCTGCCATTCGGTCGATTTGCATATTACCCTTTTATTATATAGGACTAGAGGCCCAATGCATGAAATTTGTGCACAGAGGAGGAGGAGGGTGGTTCTCAGCCCGGCCTGTACCCTCTCCAATTTGGGATCCCTCTCACAATCTGGGACTGCTGGCTCCTAACCGCTTGCCTGCCTGCCAGCCTGATCACCCCCTAACCGCTCCCCTGCCAGCCTGATTGATGCCTAACTGCTCCCCTGCCGGCCCAATTGCCCCCAACTGCCCTCCCCTCCCGGCCTGATCACCCCCAACAGTGCTCCCCTGCTGGCCCAATCACCCACAACTGCCCTCCCCTGCCGGCCTGATGGCCCCCAACTTCCCTCCCTTGCCAGCCTGGTCACCCCCAACTGCCCTCCCCTATAGGCCTGGTCGCCCCTAACTGCCCTCCCCTGCAGGCCTGGTTGCCTCCAACTGCCCTTTCCTGCCAGCCATCTTGTGGCGGCCATCTTGTGATGACATTGCATAAGGGCGTCACGTGAGGGTGTGATGCACCTAGGCTTTTATTATATAGGCTGGCTTTCGGTGCCTCAGCTTGTACCACGCTGAAGAGATGAAGTTGTGTTTGTCTTGTACAGTCTTCCCATGAGTGAGGTCACCTGCTCTCAAGAAAGTCTGCTCCTGCATGGTGCCATCTCCTCTCCAATACCCCTGACTCAGAAAGTCTGGAGGCCTTGCTAGAAATTGAACTCACAGAGATTTATTCCAGGATCTTGGAGTTTGCAAACTGGGAACACAGCTGGGCAAAAACCCAGAAGTGTTCCAAAGAAGAAAGAAAAGTTAAACATTCTTATAGTAAAAAGTTCATTCTTGAGAAGTATCAGTCCTGCTTGCTTAGCCCTAGGATTGGTCCAGAATATTGTCAGTCAGATGCCAGGCAGTCAGGATGAAGGTTGCCAGGTGGTCGGAAAGATGGGACCACAAGGTCAGGTCAAGTCCTGGTGGTCTGGATAATGAATGTCAGGTGGATGTATAGGCGGGTCTTTCAGGGGATAATTAGAGGGTCACCTGAAGGTCCAGATGTATATCCAGGCATTGATGCAGGACTAAAAAGTTCAAAAAAGTTTAAGTTAATGATGCCAGGCTCATTAGAACAAGAATGGAGTATTTCCTCATGCCTCAATTTCCATAACTTAATCATTTGAGCAGCTTGGTTAAAATGACTTCATTTTATACATTCCCTATCTTTACTCTTTCTTCCTCACGGGGTTGTGAGGATGCAGTCAGCTGTGGCCTGGTAAGGGTAACAGGAGTTGCATAGCAGGTGGGGACACTCAGAGGGGATGAGCTATACCCATCTCTTCTCAGACCAAGGCTCAGTCCCAAAGACTTTCCAGAGGGCTGTGCTGGTCCCACCCCACCAGAAGGGAAGTCTGCAGGGAGTCAAGCTGCTGCGATTCTAGACCCAGCGAGGCCTTCCATGACATTTTCAGCACCAGCCATGTAGGGTATTGCAGGCCACCTGGGGACCTGCTGCGGCTTGTCATGGTGTGAGCACACCCCTGGAAGCCCACAGGAATCAGAAACACCGAACGCTCCACTTCATTCCCCCGAGCACCCACCAACTCAACAAATCACCTGCTTTTTTAATGCCTGGATTTCTCCAGCGGTAAAACTGGCAATTGGGCTTTACCTGGCTTTGGGAGTGTAGAGAGATTTCAATAACAATGCAAATGTTTACTGGAGACAGTTTTCACAGGGACAGGTCCACTGGGAACTGTCTCCTAGGACAAGTAAGCGAGGCTGGCAGCAGCCAGGCCTGAGAATCTGATCTGTGAAGATGGAGAATCACTCCGCAGAGGGTGCCCGGCTTGTCTGGCTTTTGTAGCCTGTCCCATGGCTGCTTAAAGCACGTGGGAACCTACACGTCTCAACGGGCTGCTCCCTAAGAACAAGCCTCCATTACCTAAGTGGGAATGGAATCTGGCCAGCAGAAGAGGTAGCAGGAAAGGCGGGGTGGAGTTCTCAGAAGCAGCCCATAAATGTCTCTACCAAGCCACTGAGTCAGAAGGACTTGGCCTTGACAGTGGGCTAAACTTTAACATGAACTTGGCAGATTTACGTGTGCCGAGAGCTTCTCCAGAACTCCGGGTTTCCCGACACCTCCTATGGGCTGCCCTCCTGTGACCTCTCTCCAGGAAGGCCCCGGAAGTTCCTGAGCTGAGTGGGGGGTTCCCTCTCCCTCAGGTACAAGCCATTTTTTTTTTCTCTAGGTACGGCCGTTGAGTCACCCAGGTTCTTACCTTTCACAACTGAATCACATCGATAAGGCTCTCCTAAAATTCCTCTTTGTCCAACTTTACCTCAAACCAGCCCACTTTCCAGAAGCTGGTAACTTGGTGACATGCCCTGAGTGTGTGATTCCCACAGCTTCCCACAGGGACAGTAGGGGTTCTGATAACTGCACTGGCTCAGCAGGCAGAACGCTTAGGCCAGTGGTTCTCAACTCTGGCTGCAAATGAGAATTGCTTATAAAGATTTTTCTAAATAGAGGACAAAGCTTTCCCCTCCAGAGATTTCAGTTCCGTTGTCTCTAGCCACGACTCTGCCACTGTTACTTGGGGCCCCTAGACACCTGTTTCCTTATCTGTTGAACCAGGAAAATCACCCAACTTATATCACCAGATACGATCAGTGGGATTGAGGAAATCAAGTATTACAAGTACTCTTTAAACTGGAAAGTGCAAGGTAAGATCTTAGACTCTTGCCCTGCCTTGTTTTACTCCTTCCTTCTTCAGTTGACCCTTACCCCCATTCTCTGCCTCTTCCATCAACTCTGAACCCCAAAGTATAGTATTCAACAGCCGCCACCACCCAGACCTCCAGGATTCCAATATGCCGTGCTCCCCGGGAGTATTCAGTCACAGGGCTAGGATGAACTTCTGAAAGATGACTTTGCCCCTCCTCAGGCCTTCAGGAAAGCCTGTTCTCATCTGACAGCTGAGAACATTCTTGGCTTTAAAGACTCCCTCAGTGATTCTGCACAGTCTTACTTCTGCAGTAGAAGCCCATCACCCAGCAATGGGGACTTTGCTCGGGGCTCCCCTGCAGGAGGCAACAGGAAAGGTACAGCATGGAAGATGCTGGCCACTCCCATTGTCCTTCTACTGCCATTGCTTTAGGGTTCTGGAGCCTCTCCCACCAGCCCTGCCTCTCCCCTTCACTGCTAGGGTCTGAGCGAGACCTATTCCCAGGAACTCATACAGGCATCCACACCTGTGGTTTGAAATAGTCTTTATTTTGTAAACATCTGTGTTTAAAATAGATGAACCCGGCTCACAATTCATATACTGGACCCGAGACACAGCACACAAAGTTCACCCGTCACAGGGAGATGGGGGGTCAGGAGCAGGTGGAGGGCCAGGGCCGGGGCTGGGCTGAGTCTCAGGACAGCAGGTGCAGAAGTGGGAGGTGTAAGCAGGCAGGAGTGCCCGCTCAACAGTCTGGGCCTAATGCCAGACCCCAGGCCACCTCCTGGATTGGAGAAGTTTAGGGGTGGGGGGCCACCTCTGGAACCTGATGAATGTAATGCACCCTAACATCCCAACCGTCCCTGGGCTCCCACCCCTCCCCCAGCTGGGGGCTAATCAGCCCTAGAAGCTCTTCTCTTTGCTTTCCCTCCCAGAACCCCTGGGGCACAGTTAAAGCAGTCCCCGTGTCCTGAGAGGTAGGAGAAAGGCAGAGGTGCTCAGCTTGTCCCCAGGGAGAGCTGCAATACTGCCCCCCACCCCCTTGTTGGAGCCAAGGCGAATAGGACCTTCCGTCTCTGAAATCTGGGCTGAGGGCACTGAGAGCTGACTCTGAAGGCGGACGTGGCCGCCCTCCCACCCCAGGTGATGCTGCTTGTGTCCTGGCATCCGAGGAGCCAGCCCTCAGGAAGCATCCCTAGCCGGCTCTCTATATTCTTCACTAGCCAACGACTAACTGCGCCTGCCCTCCTCTCCTTCCACTCTGCTAACCTGTCCCCCTCCCTGCATCCGGAGTCACCCTCGCCTGCGGTCTCCTGGCCTGATAAGCCTGGAAGGAAGGGTTAGTGATTTCATGCCCACACCCCATTTTTGGGTAAGGAAGTGGGGCTCCTATTCCTTCCCATGGATGTGCCCTGGATTTTGGCCTTAGTTGGTGAATGCTCAACGCCCAGTTGTTCCTTTTAGCTCCAGGCCCAGCCACGCAATGCAGCTAATACGTAGCTGAAGGACGATCCCCCTGTGGAAGGGGGCAGGAGCCCTCCTGGGGCTGGTAACTGACTTGTCCCTTCCTTAAAGGGCCTTCTTCAGGATACTCTTAGGCCCTAAGGGGTTAAGAACCTTCTTCCAGAACAAAGAGCCCTGCAGGAGTCCTGTTCCCTCCACCTGCAGCCACCGTGCAGCTGGCAAACCTCAAACTTTGCCCTCAGGAGCCAGAGGGGCAAGGTGAGCCCTTTGTCTGGAAGAAGGGAGAGAACAGTGCCGAGCATTTCCTCAGGGCCTGCCTCCCTTCTTCCCCGGAAGTCCTGCTCCTCTCCCACAAACTCTGGGTCTCGGGAAAGCCTTGAGCTGCAGGCTGGGTCAGTGAAGGCCCACCTCTCACCTGCCAGGGGGTTGTGGGAAATGCTCTTCTCACACAGGAACCAGAAGGGCCCAGGGAGTCCATATTCCCCTTTGGCTGGCAAACTGCGGTCCCTGGCCTGCTCTCCCTTGCTCGTAACCTGATATATAGGAACTAGTCCTTCAATTGCAAAGGCTCCTCTTTCTGGAGTCCTTGGCTAGCTTGTCAATCACTGCCCCGGGCTCTCCTTGCCCCAGCAGTGCCCTCAGGCTTTGGTTCGGGTCTTTAATCCGGGAGCCCAGGGGGGAGGAATTGTGTACGTGCAGCACGGGAGGTAGAGAATGGAGGTGACGTTTTATCCCTGCCACTCCTCGCCATTTATTTTCTCCTCTGAAGCACCTGCCTCTGAGCTCAGTTCCCCAAGAGGGAGGTGGGCAGGCAGCCAAGCAAGGCCAAAGCTGGGAGAGGTAGGGCAGCCCCAGGCTGAGGACCACGGTCCTCCCCACCTGATGTTTCACTTCCCCAGTCAGTGGTGAGGGCCCGTGGCACAAGAAGGACGTGGGGAGGGGAGGTGGGAAGAAGCACCCCACCGTTGGCCCACCCACAAAGCAGGGTGGGGGTTCTCCCAGGAGCAGAGATGGAATATCCCAGGAGCTACAGTCCACCCCCTTGGACAGGGTTAGGAAGAAAGGAAAGAAAAGAGCTGCATCAGCAGCCACAAAGCAGGACACACAGGGCTTAGGGCGTGGGGGGACAGAGAGAGAAGTGGGAAGGAGAGAGAAAAGCGGACAGGAGACAAGACGCACTGAGAAGGAGACTTGAAGTGGCCTCGACTCCGACTCCGCTGTCTGGGGAGCTCGGGGTGAGCGTGCTCCCGCACATTGGGCTCATAGCAGGCTGCGGCGGGAATCGGGGTGAAGCATACCACTCCGGGGGAGGGGATGGGGGCTGCTCAGAGGTGACAGCGGAGTCACCCTCAAGGCCAGGCTGGGGGAGTAGCAGCTACTGATGTTCCACGGGGTCACCCAGATGAGAGGAGAAGCAGGGCAAAGCCCAGACTCCCTGTCTGCCACAGGCCTCCTGAGGGGAGGGGGAATTTGTGGGTGCTCCTCGCAGGGCCCTCAGCACCAGCAGGTTTTGGAAGAGTTCACCGGGCCCTCAGGTTTGCTCTCATCCTCCTCGAGCTCTGCCAGCGCCAGCTCTTTGCTGGCACGCGTCCGGACACCATCCAGCTCCTTCCGGTGGGCCTGCAGCACCAGCTCCGTCAGACGCGTGAAAGACTGGGGAAAACCAAGGGGCGCAGGTCAGTCCAACGTTTCCTCCTCCTCCTTCTGCAGCCCTGTAACTGCCCGAGGGGCGAGGCCTCATCTTATCGTGGCTTCTACCTGCCACCTTCTCCTCCGGCTCCCCCACTCCAGACTCAGCCAGAGACAGGCAGCTGGGCCTAGGCGTCCTCACCTCTTTAATGTTGAGGTTGGTGCAGGCACTTGTTTCGTAGAAGTCCATGCCGTACTCCTTGGCCAGCTGCAAGAGAGAACATTCCTGAGAGGGAGTCAGGGAGGGAAGGGAGGCGCCACGGCACCTGCAGGTACTTCTGCCACTGCCCTCACACCCCTTCCTGAGTGGTGACAATTTCTCAGAGGAGGTGACTTCTCAGGTGAGGCTGAGAGCTCCTTCTAAGACACAGGCTAGCGCAGACACATACACACCCAACAGACACCAAAACAGGAAGCCCTGGCAACCTAATGAAAGACACGGGCTTTGGAGGCAACGAGTCCTAGACTTGAATATCAGTGCTGCCACTTAACCGCTGTATGGCCTTATTCAGCTGTACGACAAGGTACTTATTCTCTCTCAGCCCCAGCTCTGCCATCTGTTAAAGGGGGATGGATGACAGCGTCTGTTAACCAAGGTTGTGGGATGATTAAATGAGGTCATGCATCTCCAAGCACTGGCTTAGCACATGCAGGGCTCAATAAATACTATTATTCCAGCAGCATCTGTTTCTACTCTCAGATTCTTCAATAACTAGGCATTATTATTATTGTTAAATATATTTTTATTGATTTTAGAGAGGCGGGAGAGAGAGAGAGAAACATCAGTGATGAGAGAATCATTGATCGACTGCCTCCTCCACGCCCCACACTGGGGATTGAGCCCGCAATTCAGGCATGTGTTCTTGACTGGAATCAAACCCAGGACCCTTCAGTCTGCAGACTGACGCTATATCCATTGAGCCAAACCAGCTAGGACAAGGCATTATTTTTTAAAAATATATTATTTTATTTTATTTCTTTTTAAATATATTTTTATATTGATTTCAGAGAGGAAGGAGAGGGAGAGAGAGATAGAAACATCAATGATGAGCCCTAGTTGGTTTGGCTCAATGGATAGAGCATCGACCTGTGGACTGAAGGGTCCCAGGTTCGATTCTGGCCAAGGACACATGCCTGGGTTGCAGGCTTGATCCCCAGTAGGGGGCGTGCCAGAGGCAGCCAATCAATGATTCTCTCTCATCATTGATGTTTCTATTTCTCTCTCCCTCTCCTTTCCTCTCTAAAATCAATAAAATATATTTTAAAAAAAGAAACATCAATGATGAGAGAGAATAATTAATTGGCTGCCTCCTGCATGCCCCACACTGGGGATCGAGCCTGCAACCCAGGCATATACCCTGACCAGGAATCAAACTGTGACCTCCTGGTTCATAGGTTGATGTTCTGCCATTGAGCCATACCAGCCGGGCTGCATTATTTTTTACTATCAAAAAATCAATTTCATCTTAAGTGCTAAAGGAATGCTATTGACTGAAGAGGTGGAGAAAAGCACTTGAGGCCCTCCGAGTGAGTGCATGGGTGACTTGTCTCAGTAGCATCTGTCTGTCTTTCTGTCTTCTGGGAGGGTGGTCTCCCTGTGTGCTCAGCACCATCCTCCTACCCTCTCTGCCCCCAGGGCCTCTCTGACTATGGGCCCTTCGTTCCTCATGTACCTTGCTACCTCCTTCCAAGTGTTAGAAGGATAGGGAGGGGGTGAGGAGCGGGTGGGTGGCTGTAAGACGGCACTATGCCTGGGTGCTGTTGGAGAACAAGCCAGCAACTTGAAGTCCTTCCTCCTCACTAACACTGGAATGAGCTCTTCAGCAGAGGTAATCTCACTCTGGGGGACTTGGAGTTGGGAGAGTTTCTTCCCAGTAGGTCTTTGCATCAGGGTGGACCCCAAATCACTGTCCCGAAGGGCAGAAAGCCAGCTTTCAAGGATGGCAGCTCAACCAGCGCCTGGGCCTATCATAGGAGTATGAGGGTGCCTGATGGGGGTGACAGACTCCTGGGTCACAGCTCTCAGGACTGGCCTGGAAGGTAGCAGAAAACCCCAGGGATGGATTCGGCCAGCTCACTCCCACGTACCTGCTGCCCTTGCTCTCTTCCCACCTGCCGCTTCTGCTCTTCATCGGCCTTATTCCCTATCAGGATCTTCTGGACACCTTCTGGCGCGTACTAGGGACAGAGGACAGGCAGAACCGCCCGTGAGTGCTGCCTTCCCTCCCGTCTCCCCACCACACATCTACCCTGGCCTCACAACAGCACCAAACGTCAGAGCCCTGGGACAGAGTGGCGGGCTGGGTGCAGCTGCCAGGCTCCCCCAAGAACCATGGGTGACCACAGTGTCATGGGGACAGTCTGAATAGGAAACACCGGCTAATTCTGAGGAGCTCTCACCCACGTCCCAGCCTACGTGATGGAGTGCTTCCTGAGACTGGACAACTGGTACCTGAGTTGGAAAGGACACTGGACTTAAGCCCAACCCCTCATTCTACAGATAAGGAACTGTGGACGTAAAAGAGTCCGAATGGCTTGCCCAAGGCCCCACAGCTACCATGGCAGAGCCAGGACCAGAATCCCACCTGGTCCTGAGATTTCGGGGAAGAAGCTGTTCACGGGGTAGGCTTTGACCTAACTCACTTCTGGGCAGCCTGGCTGGGTACAGAGCACGGAGGGCATGGCAGCTTGGGCTTCTCCCTATAGAGGACTTACCCAGAGGTCTTCATCCCGGGCTGTGGAGGGCAAGCTTTCCTGGCAGCGTTTGCTCGCCAGCCTCGAGAGCTTCGGCCTTTCCCATCCGGCCCTCCCTTCGCCTTCCCCGCTGAGGTGCCCTCCCCCACCCCAGTGGTGAGGTGGCATCTCCTACCTCATCCACATCACTGACCCACTTCATGATGTGCTGGTAAGAGCGCTCGCTGCTAATGTCGTAGACTAAAAATATTCCCTGGGGGAGAGAGCAAGAGAGAGGTGGGGGAGGGGGATGCGCACGGGCATGGGGCCAGAAGCCGTGTGGTGCCTTAAATGCTGGGTCCCACTCTCCCTGCTCTCTGCTTAGCATAATAAGGACCCCGCAGCACCCAGAAATACCTTCTTCTGTCTTAGACCCACCACAAAACTCTCTGAGGTAGAAAGCCACCAAATACTTGGACCTGGGTCTTTAGCTTAGGGTGGATGGAGGGTGAGGATGGGGGACCTGCCTATAGTGAGTGCTCAGAGAATCACTGATGAATGCATGGTCCACGAACAACTCAAAGACCACCTAGGGGCTCCCTCCCCAGCAGGCAACCCAAGGGCCCTATTTTGGGGGTGAGTGGCACAGATAGCTCAAGTACCCAGAGCCGGGAGTGTGGGTGGCAGCATCCCACCTCTGAACCCTGAAAATGGTGGCTCACCTGGGCCCGCCGATAGTACTGCTTTGTGATGGTCTGATATCTCTCCTGCCCCGCTGTGTCCCTGCAGTAGAAAGCCAGTCCCTCAGAAGAGCGGGGACCGTAGAAGCAGGTGAGAAGGGAGGAGCAGGAGCTGAGAGACCCTGTGCCTATGCAGGAAAGACTGGGGAGCTGTAGGGTGAAAATTAATGGAGCTTTGGTCTCTCAGGGGATCTGAACATACCTGAGTCTGCAGGAGAGGTGCCTGGCCATCTGGTGCTGACAGGGGTAGGGGCCTTGTTCACTACATCTGCACCAGAAGCCACAACCATAACTGGGCCTTGACAACTCGCTCTAGAATTTGGCCAGACTGGATGGACTGCTCCACCTCCAGATCCTCTGAAGGCAATGGCCCTACCACTCTGGAGTTGGGAGGCAGCCCGCAAAGGCAGTGAGTGTGGCCAGGAGTGGAGGCCAGAGCCACAGCGGCCCCCTGTGGCTACTTGTGGGAACTGCACCATGCTGCACTGAGGACCTCTCACCAGCGTCCCACCCTAATAGGTGGGGTATAGCCCTTTCTCCTTCCAATCCTACCATGAGTGGCACAGCCCAAGGACAAAGCCTCATTCTAAGGCAAACCCACAGTGGATAATCTGTCAATTCCTCTCATTTCTGCCTTTTGGTGACTTGTGGTCAATCCCATAGTTTCTTTAGGACAAGATCAAAGATTAAGGCTCCTGGGAGCAGGAGATGGGCTTTGAGACTTCCATTTCTCTCCATGGAACAGGTGGCCAGTTGTGCCAGATGAAGCCTCAGGATTTTACACGTGGCAGTGGCAGCTCGGGAGCAGCCCGAGGTCCTCTCCTCCCACCCAACTCACCAAATCTGTATGCGCACTTTGATGCCATCCACCTCTATGGTCTTCATCTTGAAGTCAACACCTGGGGAAAGGAAGAGAGCAAGCGTTAGGAACGAAGAGCCCACCTCGAACTGAACGGGACGGCCGGGTGCTCGCACTTGAAGGGAGCTCCTTTGGTTTAACTTGGCAGAAAGATGGCATGAAGTGAGGGCCTTCTATATATATAATTGATTTCAGAGACAGAATCATTGATAGGCTGCCTCCTGCACACCCTCTACTGGGGATTGAGCCCACAACCTGGGCATGTGCCCTGACTGGGAATCAAACCGTAACTTCCTGGTGCATAGGTCGATGCTCAGCCACTGAGCCACACCGGCCCAGGCGGTAAGGGCCTTCTTGAACCAAAAACTGACCCCAAGGAAGTGTCTGGTGCTCTGAATGGGGCTCTCCTTCCTCCTTGAGCTGAAAGTTGTCAGCAGTAAAGAGCCTGGGGGTACAGGAAGTGAATGAAGGAACATAGGGAATCCACTCCATCGCTGCCTCAGCCCCAAACATGTCTCACTCACTCATGTGTGACGTCTTCCTAGTTACACTTCCAGAGAGAACGGCTTTATTAATGCCTCTGGGGAGGCTAATTCCTACAAACAGCGATCCACCTTATGGGCCTGGGCTTTCTCTCTCTGCCTTATTAACCATCAGGAGGGGCTACGGCGCTGTCCTGAACGTGGGGAAGGGGCGTGGAGCCTGGAGAGAGGAGGACTGCTTCCCACCATGGTGTGTATGAAGCCCTCGGCACCCAGCAAAGGCCGCCGAGGAGAAGGCCTGGGGGACCTGCTGTTGACTAACTGGTTTACTGTGGGAGGTGCTGTGGTTTGCTGGGAGCCTGGGCTTTGACGTCTGGCCTGAGCTTGAATTCTGACTCTGGCCACTAAATTCACAGCCATGACTGGGCACCTTGCTTCTCTGAGCCTCCATTTCCTCATCTGTAAAATGGGGATATTACCAGTCCTTTCAGTGGGTCCCTGAAAAGAACAAGGGACATAGAGTGCCTGGCACCTGGTGGCTAGTCAGCCGCCTGCAGCGATCACCATGCCCTCATACTGTCCTGGTCACAGTGGGGGCTCGGGAGTGACTGCCAAGGACCGGATGAAGAGGCGCGGCACAGCGTGTCGTTGGGGAGGGAGAGGAAGACAAATGGGTCTCGGGCTTGAGGGGCTAAGCTGCCACAGTACACGGGACACGCAATGATCTGGCAAACCAGCCCAGGGCAGAAACGTATTTCGGGGAATTTGCAGCAAGAGAAGTCAGCGCCACCAGCAGCACACGGGCTTGCATCTGAGAGATGACAGGGAGATGAGCCGAGAGGTTTTTATCCCGGCGCCTCTCCCCAGCTCTGACGGCGCCCAGTGAGTCAAAACTGTCTGGTAGGTTAATTAAGCTTAAGTCTCCGTGTACTCCCTGGAGACAAGTCAGGAATGGGCATCGTTAACGAGTGTGCAGATGGAGAACACGGGAAAGGCAGCGTTCTGGACCGGAGTCCCCAGGCTGCACAGCACAGCCCCGCCCCGCGCTAGAACTCCCCACCTGGCTGCCAGTCCCCCGGGGCATCAGTTCTTTGCCAACCGGAACACTTCTGCCCTTATCCATCCTGTCCCCAGCTCTCCGCAAATTCAGACAGGTCAAGTTCAGGCTCTTCCCTCTCACCATCGAGACCAATAATCATTTAATTAGAAGGAGAAAAGGTTCAGAACCAACAACCTGAACTAAATAGAATTGGTTGGACGTGAATCATGTTGCCTGCCCACGCCGATTCCTATCTATGGAGCTGTACTTTTCCAATGGACAGTGCCTGGCAGCCATTCTTCCGAGTGTGCGGAGAGGTGAAGAGAGGAGGGCGGAACAGGGGAGGGGGCACTGGCCTTGGTGGGGGCAGGAGCATGCTCACGCCCTCCCTAGACAAACAGTTGTCAGGAATTTGCCTCTCCCCAATACCTGGCATAGAAGGAAAACAAGTTCTTGGGTTTTTTTTTTGTTTTTTTTTTCATGCTACAGTGCCTTCTTCCTGGGAGAACCAGCAATTGTGTTCACATGATAGTAAACCTAGCTCATCCTCATACCTAGCTCATCCTCTTACTAGCCTAGCAAGTCTAGTGCAGTGCCTCATGCCAAGTGGTCACAAGGGGGCTGCAAAGCGCAGCCCCAAAGACCCCAAAGGTGGGGGTGGGGGTAGAAGGTTCTACGTCCTTTATTCCACAAACTCCATGGGAACTGACTGTGTGCCCTGCACACTGCTCCGAGCAAAGAGCGGCAAAAACGACCCACGGTCCCTGCCCTCACAGAGCTTAGTGGGAAGGAAGCAAAGGCCCCGGGGGTGAGATAACAGCCCGAGGACAGCACAGCCACGGCAGAGGCCTGCTGAGGCCCACAGCCCATGCACCCCTTCCTGTTTCTTGAAGGAATGATGGAGAGTTGTGGGCTAACTAGGCATAGAGGCCCTCACCACACTTGGTGTCCCTGTTTCTCCGAAGGTCCTGGAGAAGGGCTGAGCCGGGGGAGGAGATCCCAGCGCTAGGCCCTCCCCCCCTACCCCCCACCAGGACGAGCGCAGGCTGTTGGAAGAGGCAGGGCGGACAAGAAGGTGCCCAGCTACCCTGGGAGTGAGAGCTGGGCTTGGACTCCCTCGCCCCGCCTCCCTCCCTTCTTAGCTGTGTGGCCAGGAACTCTGGGGCTCACAGCACCCCCACCACCTGTAACCGTGGCCCTCCTGACCACCCAACAAAATTTGTTGTAACGTCTCAGAGAAGCCAAATGCTTCAATTCTTTTCTTCATAAGCACTAAGGCAGAAACACTGGAAGCCTAGGCCTAGGTGGGAGGGATTTTCCGCTCCCCACCCACTCCCTCTCTTTTCATAAATTTAAAGATGAACAGCCCACGGATCCTCAGGGGAACCTGTTCCTTTTGCTCTACTCCCCCACACCCCGCACCTTCCGCTGGGTCCACCTGCGAGTCAACACCTGGCCTTCCACGACCTGCGCCCAGCCACGGCCCCTGCCGTCTGCCTGACTGGCTGCTGGCTTTTTCCATTGCTGAGCACGGCGGGCAGTCAAAACACTGGCCTTGTTTAGTCGCCTGCAGACTCATGCTTTGTCACCTCAGCTGGGCCCCCGCGGCTGCTCAGCAAACTGTTTAATCGATGTGTGTTCACCGCTCACATTCCTCACAGCTACTGTCCCAGTGCGTCCCCTCCCCACAGCTGAAGCCTTCCAGAGAATACCGTGGCCTGGCCGAGGGCAAAATGACGCTGCCTGATGGTGCCTTTCCTCTGAGGCCCACCCCCGTTCCTCAGAATTTTCTCTTTTCTCCACCTTCCCTGAGGAAGAGTCCTCTCTCCTTCCCATGTCTTCCCTGCAGCTGGGCATCTTCCCCACAGCTGTCCGCATCAGGCCCCTCTGGTTCACACCCCAACAGGTTCGCCCCTCTCAGTTGCGTCCTCAGAATCTACA
Source organism: Cnephaeus nilssonii (assembly GCF_951640355.1). Classification (NCBI taxonomy): domain Eukaryota; kingdom Metazoa; phylum Chordata; class Mammalia; order Chiroptera; family Vespertilionidae; genus Cnephaeus; species Cnephaeus nilssonii. The sequence continues at coordinate 80,166,039 of NC_137075.1, forward strand.
GGAGGAAGAGCGGTTCTTCATCCGCCCCACCCCCATGTGTTATCATCCTGGCTCCCCGAAGGCAGCACTTCTCAAACTTCAAGGGGCACGCAGGCCCGTGGGAGATGCAGACTCGGATCCAGTAGGTGGTAGATGAGGCCCGAGATGCTGCATCAAGGCTCCCGGGGAGGGTGACGCTGCCGGTCCATGGATGACACTTCTGACAGCAGCTTCTGGGACAGCCGTTCTGCAAGTGCGGTCCCCGGACCTGCAGCCTCGGCATCAGGCAGCACGCACAGTCTGAGAACCACTGTGTAGCCCATCTCTAGGCAGAAGCACACCCCAGGCTCTCTGCCCTACTTATAGCGACAGCACACCCCCTGGCTAGGGGACCCAGAACCCTCAGTTCTTCCGCCAGCCCCATGAAGCAGGTAGGAGTGGAGATAATCATCGTGAGACACCGAGTGGCCCAGTAATTTACTCACTCATGTTCCCACGTCTTATGGCTGAGCCAGAACTGGACACCTGTCTCTTTAAAGCCTACCCAGGGTACTCCTCACCCGACCAGTGGCTTCCCGGCTCTCTGAGGCTGTGGAGTCTTTGCTGCCACGCCCCAGGGGCCCCCGCACCTGCTCTGGTATTACGGGGCGTCTGGAAGTGAAGCAGTGGGCGCACAGGGGCAAGCCCGCCACAGCCTACTTTCAGGGAGCCCCTGGCTCCGTGGGCGTGCATGATTCCACTACGCCCAGAAGCATCACCCTGGACAGGGCCACCTCGGTGTCCCTACAGAGCGCCTGCTTCCTGTCCCAGGCACAGGGACGGCGCGGGTGCGAAGAAACTAGCAAACCACCCCACACAGCTCCTGCAGAGGTTCCTAGAGACCCTGGAGCCCCGGGGAGGGGGCGGGGCAGGCAGGAAGATGGAGCCCCTCCCAGCCACATGCCAAGAGCATGGCGAGCAGCTCATGGTTCTCCCAGCACCTCAGATATGTTGATTGTGGTGTCTGCCACACCCAGTGTCCTTTTCCGGCTGGAACTGCCCAGCCCACAGGCTCTCCTCAGCGTGTTCTTTGCAGAAAAGCAGCTCCTGACTGGACCAGGGTGGATATCTGACCGAAAGGAGGCCCATCGATGGGCTTGCTGGTGACCCCCACGGTGACCTGGTGGAGAGGGACCAGGGGAGCTAGCTAAGCTGATCAAACCGGCTCCCTCCAGACGGTGCAGAGGGGACTGGCCAGTGGTAACGAGGGGAGCATGGGGCAGACAGATGGGCAGAGAGGCGGGATGCCGAAGGCAGGAGCGTGCGGGCCGGAGTGAGGCTCAGGGCGCTGTGTCCCAGCACAGCTGCCAGGCCACAGCAGACCCCACCTTCCAGCCTCATAGTGCACCCCATTCTCTTAGAGAGCACCTCAGGATACCCGAAGAGTCATAGCCTGTGAGTGTCAGCTGCTACCTAATGGCCCCTCTAGCCCCCCTCCCCTCCCCCCAGCTGGCAGGTAGACATTGCAAGCAAGGGGCTGGGAGGACGACTCCTAAGACGGTGTGACCTGCTCCCTGCTGCCTCCAAAGTTTGTGTCTTCCAGCCCCAACTGGTACCTAAGAGGCACATAATATACTTTGTATTTGACAGAGTTTTCTGTTTGTTTTTAAAACCTCGGCCCCCATGCAGTGTAAGGAGGGACGGGTGCCCACGGCTCAAGAGCAGGGGCGTGTGTCCTGCCTTCTGAACGCTTCGCAGACACCAGCAACAAAATCTCAGGTGAGGGCAGTGCCCGGCGCTGACGCACCAGTGGCCTCCGGCTCTTCCTGCTGTGTCCCCGCTGCCAGGCCTCTGCCCCTCCAGCAACCCCAGCGGCTGCCAGGCCACAGCGGAGGCGGAGCAGTGAGAGCTGCTGTCAGAGAGCTTGGGGGAAGGTGAGGCCCTCCTCGGGCCCAGGGCGCGGGGTCAGGTCAGAGGGACAGGGCAGGGGACAGGCACGGGCAGGCGCTCACTTGGGCAGTAAACCAAGGCTGAGCTGACTGCCTCCCCGGTCCAGCAGTGGAGACTGTGGAAAGAAGGGGACAGGGCACCCCCCGGGGGAAGGACACTCCTCACCATGACGGTCTCTCTCCAAAGACAGCCCTGAAGCAGGGAGGCAGTCAGGGCCCAGGGGTGAGGCCAGCGTTTGCTTCCGATCCTGCCTTTGCCGCGAGTCACCTGTGTGGCCTTGCGAACGCTACAGAACCTCTTTGATTCCTTTCCTCGCCTATAACACGGGGTGACAACTCCCGGTGTGGGAGTTTTTGTGAGGATGAGGAGATAAGGTGTAACACCCGTCCCACGGGGCCGGGCACACGGAGCTTTGTCGAACGTTAGCGGAAGAAGCTGCCAGCTCCCTCGGGGAGGATGAGACTTGGGGGCCCAGGGTCACAGCGTGGGCACTGGAAAGAGCTCTGAGAAGCAGGAGGGCTCACGCTGGGCAGCGGAGGCAGAGAGGCGAGAGAGAAAGCGCCAGAACCAAGCTGGCGCGGTTTCACAAAAAGAAAATGCCACCCCCCCCCACACACCCCCCGTGGAGCCCGAGGGCCCCCAGCATCCGGCTGCGACCTGAAATCTGGAAAAGCAGGGCTGTGCCTGCTGGTGGGCCAGCACCTCACGGGTTAACGTCAGGTGCCAGCCGGCCTGCGGCCAGGTGCCACATGCTTCGAGTGGAAACGGGGCTCTCCGGGGTGCCAAGTGTTATCACCGCCATCAACCGCAGCCCAAAGGACCAGCAGCGTGACCTGAGCCTTTTCAGGAGCAATGAGACGCCACCACAGGAACAACTTAATACACCTGAAACCCAAGGCCGACACCTAATCCCTGGAGCCGTGCTGGCTCCAGTTACCAAGCCCAGGTCCCAGCAAGGCCCCCTTCGGCCCCTAGGAAACCGGCATGTGCTGGACGGTGGAGTTCACGTGGGTGTGACAGGAGGTCACCAAAGAGCAACCCCAAGACAAGTTTAGGGATGGGCCGACCCTGCAGGGGGCGCCTGCCGGACTTTGCCACCCCACTTCAGAACCCCCTTCTCTCATCCAGAGAGACCAGTGGCGCTCGGAGACCCATGATGCCATTTCCCCCAATGGAGGTAAAGAGCGGGAGAGCTAAGAGCCAAGACTCAAGAGAAGATTGAAGACAAAGGCTCCTGGCACACCACCGTCCCTCATACCAGTTAGGTTGGGGGCCAGGGGAGAGCGTCTTTGCCCCGGACCTGCCACTTGCTGTATCCTCTTCCTTCCTTGTCTCCGGGGACCTTAGCCTCACTGTCTGGGGGAATACATGCCCACTGACCTCCTCCTCTTACCCATTTGCAGACAGACGACCCCTCACGCCGGCCTCATCCCTGCTCTGAGCACATGCTCAGCCAGCCTTCGCACCATCTTGCTCTGGGAGTGATGGGAAGCAGAAACAAAGAGGCCCTGGTCTTCGGCAGACAGAATCCTGGTCTTCTAATGCCAAGGCCATGTTTTAACCTCCAGGGCACTGGGGTCAAAGGTCTGATGAGGACGCCCACCCACAAGAAAGATTGGAGATTTCAGAAGGATACTCTTCTTTTTGTCAACATACACACTTACAACCCCAACATGGAAGGTGGTTTGGGGTCTAGGACAACTCTAGAGGCAACCACCTTCGCATCAATCAGCACAGGCCAGTCTTTAGAATCCCAGGAACCCAGGGGTTTTGTTTTGTTTTTCATCAGGCAGCAGGGTTTCCCAGCCAAACCCGGACTCCCAAGATGCTGGAAGGAACACATTTCCCCAGTACCGGAGCCCTAGGAGCTCCCTACTGCAGAGCCCAGCCATGAGGTGGTCCTGGAAGATCGCTCCAGCCGCCTGGGGAGCTGATGGGCTACACCTGACACCAGCAGTGACCCTGAGCGACAGGCAAAACTGACCTTAGTCTAAGATACAACCCCTCATCTCTTCATACACTAAGAGGACCCACTCATACAGGGATTGCGGGAGCTTGTTCTTGCTCCTTCCTGCACCTGAGCTGCTCCTAGGATGTGTACCTGAGCAGAAGAGCTACAAGCTACTGGAAACAGTTCACCCCTACAGTACTCCCCCGCTCTCCCCGTCTCAAACACGTGTAGCAGAGTGAGTCTCTCTTAACTGTCTTAGGAGTCCCAATTAACCAATGATGTTTGAGACTTCCTTCAGGAGGAGGATGGAGGAATGAGGGGTCAGTGCCCACTGTAAGGCAAGGCCCAGATCAGGGTCCTCTAAGAAAATTCATTCATTTATTCATTCGAACAAACTGCTACTGAGCACCTACGATGTGCCTAGAACTAAGCTCAGAAGACACAGCAGTGAATAATACAGAGAGATCCTTGTCCTCAGAGAGCTTCTATTCGCATGAGGAAGACAGATAATACAGAAGTAAACTAACACGTCATTTCAGAGAAGGATGTGTTCAGAGGCAAACGCAGAATCGTGGAGTAGACAGTGAAGAGATCTGTGTGCAAGCGGCTTCCGGTTAGCTGGTCAGAGAAGACCTTTGGAAGCAGGTGGCATTTGAGCTAAGAGCTGAATGACAGGAAGGTTCCAGCAGGGGGAAGATCTAAAGGATCAGGGTCCCAGGCAGGGGAAGCAGCAAATACCCATCAGACCGGCACACATTTCAGTCAAACTTACAGTTCCTCAGGGAGAAAAGGAAGAGGGACCAACATGATCCCTTCTATTGTTATAAAAAGAAAAAGGCTCAGCAAAGCCCTCCCTTCCCTTGGGTCTCGTGGGGACCCACCCTCACATGTGCACACGTGTGCACCCACCCACACGTGCATGTACACTTGTTTCAGGCTCTCACCTGAGAAAATGTACCAAGAAACTTCTCAAACACTAGCAAGGCCAAGTTGAGGGCTCCGCACCCCCACTTTACATCTCTGCACTGAATGCGCACGTGTGCAAAGCACACTATTTCTGTGTACAGAGCAGGTACACAGAACAGGTGGTTAGGAAACATCCTTTCCTTTACCCTTGCCCTTTCCACTGCCGTGTGCACAGACCTCCATGGGGGCTCTGCGACATGTGCCGTGTGCTCCAGCTAACCCTGCCGCACCGCCGTCCGGCAGACCCCGATCTGGGCCTTGCCTTACAGTGGGCACTGACCCCCCATTCCTCCACCCTCCTCCTGAGCCTCTTCCTAGGCAGGGCTGCATTGACAGGCAGCAGAAGGTTCTGGGAGGAAGACTCGGGCTGGGAGCCTCAGAAGCAAACACATGGGGTGGGGGGTCAGGGCCTTCAGATGCATCTACCCCCACCCAGAGCCCAGCAAGGACTGAAGTGAACGTACGCTGGTCTGTGAAGTTCAGACCAGCCAGGCACATACTGCACCTCCTCCCCCACCCCCTTACCCCCTGGGGAAGCCTTCTTCGTCTTCAAGGCCCCACTCAAATGTCACTTCCTCTGTGATGCTTTCTCCAGCCTCCCCAGCAGGAATTAGTCACTCCTCTGTGACTCCAGAGCTTTTGCATCGTGTTCCGGTTGTCTGTTTGGAAGCCTGGCTCCCCACCTGCACTGTACGCTCCCAGAGGGCAAAACGGCATCCTGTTCATTTCATCTGATCACCGCCTGGTAGAAGGTAGATACTCATTACATATTATTCAACAAATTGAATAAGTGAGAGAGAAAATGAACGCGTGAGCAAGCGAGTGAATAAATGAAGTCAGCACAGGCCAGGAGAGGAGATGCGTGGAGAGAAACTCTAATCGGGAAGAGCGATCAGGAAGGACCCACATTTCAAAGCCAACTGTCCTCTCTGTAGATCCCGGTGCCCTGGTCACAGAGTTCTCAGGAAATAGATTGTCAAAACAGTAACACGAGGGCGACACTCAGATCTCACTCTCAAAGGTCCCCCAGCCGGACTCCTCAGTCACACACCCCCGCCTGCCCTCCAGGGGACGCACCACGGTCCCACGTCCCACACCCTCAGACGGGTGGGGAGCCACGTGTCCTCTTCCCTTTGGCTCACAGGACGTTTTGCTTGGCAACCGCGGAAGGACCTTTCAGGATGAGCAAGGGCATGAACAAAGCCCGTGTGGAGAACTGGGGGAGGGGAGAAGGCTCCAGTTTGGGCCACCTGCCTGCAAGATGTGAGTCATCACTTATCTCAGGACCTCACATTTCCCAGTTATAAAACAGGGCTGATGAGTAGCCCTTTCCTCGTCAGTGGGCGGAATTAAATGTCTGTGGCCCCCTTGACAAAGCACGCTGCCCCGGCAGAATAGCCAACGAGAGGTCACAGGCCTCCGCAGAGGATTGGCAGTTTTGCAGGGGAACGGGCACACATATTAGGTTACAGACGAAGGCACTCTGAGAAGAGCTGGCAATCGGGGTAGAAGGGTAATGGCCAAATATCGACTTTCATGTGAGAAAGCTCATCACCATGCTGTCCGGGGAGCAGGAGGAGGCTGGGAGGAGCAGGAAGGAGCAGGAACGAGGGCGCCCAAAGCCGTGGGTGCCTCTGCAGAGCTGTGAAGGTGTCACAAGTGCACAGAGCAGCAGAAATGAAATCCTTGGAGGGTTTCCGAGAGCCATTATCGGGGATCATGACCTTGGGGAAGTGGGCGGGCAGAACGCAGCCTGAGGCAGAGTGGCACCTGACAGAGCCCTGAGGCAACCCCCCTCCCTACTCCTTCACACTTCCTCACCAACCCTTCCTTCTCAGCCCCGGGCACTGCCAGGGCAAGGGGAAAACTGGCACAGGCACGGGAATGAGCCTACTCCTGGGCTCCCTGGAGAGTGAGAGGATGGGCCCCTGACTCCTGTCTGTGCTGTTCACCGCTCTGTCCCCGGCTCCTCACACCCACCTGCGAGAGCGGGTGTCCAGTCAACAGCGCCCACATGACCGACGGCTCGAGTGATGGAGCGTTTATGCCTCTCTACAACTTTCTTGTGAGCTAGGAATAACAATGATGATACAATAACGGCAGCTGCCACTTTTGGGGGGCTCTGCAAGTGCCTCCTATTCCTCAGCCTCTGTAAGCTTCACAGCGACCCTTAAGAGAGATTCTGCTATTATCTTCTATTTACAGATGTGAAACCCAAGCAGAGATGTTAAGTACATGTGGGAAGTCCTGGAGCCAGGGAGGCCGTGGGAATTTCACGCAGGTTGTCTGCGCTCTTTTCTTTCTTTCTTTTTTTAACTTGTTTTTTATTGACATAGTTGAACTTCACAAGTGTCATAAAATACTGTCAACAGAGTGTTCAGACAGAAAGAAAAAGCAAACTTAAATATATTAACCAGATTAAAGCATGCAAAAGATCCAATGATACTTACATTAAAGAATAACATGCTGATGGTATCTAATTTACCCACTTTATATTGTCATAAAAATGTTAGTAAACATCAATTTGAAATTTGGTGAATGGACTTGATTATTTATGTGTAAGACATGCTACACCCTTTGCATGTATACGGATGGTTAACTTTACTAGTTGTGTTACAGTACATTTAGAGAAGTTTGGTATCGGTATATATTTACTATCCATAGTGCGGTAAATAATGGTTAGAAATGCATTCTCCTAATTTTCTTTATGAACTTAGGAAGCATTAAAGAATTAACTACATGGGTCACCAAGTGACCAAAATTCCTTACTATTCACATTCACGTCTGTGCTCTTTTCATTCTACTCACAGCGACTCACCTTCCCTGCCTTTCTGGGGCGGCTTTGGGAACAGGGTGGGAAGAGACCTGTCTCAGGCTGCCCAAGCGCATGGGCCCAGCCCCAGCCCAGACCCTCTCACAGTGTCACACAGCACAGGTGCACAGCGCCTCACGGTCTGGGTCCCACAGACCCAGTGCTCTGGCACAGGCCTGATGTTTGTTCGAATCAGCTCTCTGGTCCTCCCCAGCCCTCTCCCTCCCCTTCAGTCACCCACAAGTCCTTGCCCCGGGCTCTCAGTTCAAACAGAACTTCCTGAGAAAGGTGATACTACAACACAAACCCAGCCTGAGAAAGCAGCCCTGAAGCCACAGTGGTTCAACCAGCCAAACTGGAAAATCACAGGCTGTGGCCTCCTCGGAACCCAGAGGGGTGCAGGGGTGCAGCGGAGGGAGGGGGTTGGGGGTGGGTACTTTAAAACAAAAGGTCGAGAGACCAGGGACAAACGGAAGACCAATGATGAGCGGGAGAAAATCAACTCATGGATGATCCCTTCAGCTTGCATTCGCGGCTTATATGTCACCCCTGGCTGCCACGCAGAATGGAAACCAAGTCCCTGCATGCAGCTGTCCACGTAGAATAGCACATGGTCTCCTTGCCTGGGCAGGCAGCTCAGGTCATGTGAGGCCATCTCAGAAGTTGCCAGGTTGAGGGTGGGAACCAAGAGCAGGTGGTGGTGTGGAGTCTGGTTTTGGTGCCGTAGGAAGGGGTAAGAGGGGGGAGAGAACAGGCTGAGAGGTTCCTTTGTGCCCAGACACTACCGTAGCCCTGACTGGTCTACTGCTGCAAGTCTTAACCCCTCTTGCAGCCAACACCCCAAGTGCCATTCTCACCACGTCATTCCCCTGCTCAGAAACTGCTTACACTATTGTGCAGGCTCCAGTTCCACCCCTTCAGCCAGACCCTCAATGCCCTCTGCCCCCATTCATTCATTCAATATTTATTGAGATTGTGGCTGACCCTGTACTAGGATTATGAAAACAAAGAGGAATAAGATTTGGACTCTCCCTGAAGGCACTTAAAAGTAGAGTTTGGGAGACAAGGCGGTAAAGAGGAATGTTCTCATTCTTCCCCTAAAAACCCCCTTCTCTTTCCAGCCAGACTGCCCAGAGTTCCATGAACACCCACTGAATTCCCACCTCTGTTGTCTCTGCTCCCATTTCACCATCTGCTCCTTCCCCTACAGCAGTGGTGGGCAAACTGCGGCTCGCGAGCCACATGCGGCTCGCGAGCCGCGGTTTGCCGCTCTGTTGACTAATGAGTTTGCCGACCACTGACCTAGACTCTCGATTCCAATAATTACAGGCTGTTGTTCCTTGTGATTAAGCCCCTATCCCAGTGGTTGGCAAACTCTTTAGTCAACAGAGCGGCAAACCGCGGCTCGTGAGCCGCACGTGGTTCGCGAGCCGCAGTTTGCCGACCACTGCCTTACAGGAACTGAAAAGCAGCCCCCACTACGAGGCCTGGCTTCGGCTTCCCTTCCTCCTTGGAGCCCTCCCTGTGGTTTCTGGTCCGCCGGGCCCCTCTCCTTCTCGGACGTCCTCTAGCACTTGGTTGTAGCAGCGGCACTCACAGCCCCCTCACCATTCACTGGCTGCCTCCTGCACAGCCCCCCATCATGGCTTAGCTGCTGATAATGCCTGTGAGACCTTTATTCATGGTGATGATCACGATCATCGTGGAGCTCTACATTGGAAGAACGCTTCACCAAGTGCCCACAGATACACTATCTTGTGGGGGCCCAGGCTCTCTTGGCCTGTCTTGCTTGCCAGCTAAATTACAGGCTTCCGGAAAGGTGGGCAGGAAAAGGTGGACGGCAACACGTCTCTAAATGCCTGTCACCGTGTTTTGTAGTGACTGCTCAATTAACTTAACAGATCGGACAGTCTTGTCAGGAAAGAGCAGAGGACCTCAAGGCAGCAGCGGCCCCCCTTTGCCCGGCATCTGGGTCAGCACAGCTGCACGGGAAAGGCGTGTCAGCGGCACAGGCCCAGCGGCAGGGCCACCGCCCGCCGGCTGACTAGGAAGAGGAGGGTGGTCAGTGCCTACATGGGCGGTCTCCTCACTGCTCCCCGGCAGGCCGGTCTCTGGACTGTCACAGGATGTGGCCGAAACAGTAAATCACTCAAGTGCCAGCCGAGGTGACATCAACATGGTCCGAACTCTGTCTTAGCACCACGTGGTGGGTTGCCTCCTTTTCCCCATTCACAATAGAAGCTCCAAGAAAGGCGCCTCGATCAATGCCCAGTGAGGGAAAAGAATGTGCCTTCGACCAGGAGCAGCTTGAGAGAGGTGACTCCGTGTATTACGCGTCTTGGAATCTCCAGGTCTCAGCACCGAGCCTACCAACAGGACAGGACACAGGCACAGTTCTGACTGGATAAACTCATGAATATGACTCGGTAGTGCCCATTTTCTTGGCTCTTTGACTTGTCCCCCTGAGTGCCCCTTCCATCTCTATGGAAAGCTTGCTATATCTGGACAAGGGGAAAAGCTTTTCCTGACCACCCCACTCCTTCCCCACGTCTTCATGAATGCTGAAAAACACACACAGGATGAGGCAGAATAAGCTTCCAACAAGAATGCATTTAAGAGACCCCGTGGGCAGATTTTGAAAGGCTGGTGTGAAGGAAGACATGGGCTGAGAGGTTCTCTTCCACAGAATCCAAAATCCTAAACAGTCCTCTGCCTCCTGGGAAACGGTGGACCCAGCCAGCAAAAGCAGAGAAAAAAAGGCCCTAGCCGGTGGATAGAGCATTGGCCTGCAGACTGAAGGCTCCCGAGTCGATTCTGGTCAAGGGCACATGCCCAGATTGAGCGCTGGATCCCCAGTAGGGGGTGTGCAGGAGGCAGCCGATCAGTGATTCTCTCTCATCATTGATGTTTCTATCTCTCTCCCTTCCTCTATGAAATCAGTAAAAATATATTTAAAAAAAAAAAAAGCAGAGAAAAAACGAGGAGAGCTGCCTCCAGGTTTTAGGTCAATATACCAAGAGCCTGTGGGGACAGGAGGGCTAGGGTGCTGTGGGGACACATCCAGCTCCAGTTCACTGATTCACCTCTGCCCACAGAGTGGCAGCCCCAGAGGGATTCTGAGGCACTCTCCCCGCCCCCGCCCCCACCGCCACCTGTGAGGGAAAACTGCCCACTTACCTGTCTAGCTGGAAGAAATGTCTAAGATGGGAGAAGACAAGGCAGAAGAGACATTAAGGAGAAGGGCTGGTGATTAGCGATGTGGGGGACAGGGACTCAACACATTGCGGGCAGATCACGAGAATTCTCGCTTCACATCACAGTGTTTTACAAAGGCTCACACTTTAAAAAGATATTAGCTTGTAAGAACATGTGCTAAATAACTTCAAAATGCAATGGGTATTTAATTTTAAAGCGTGCCTTTAACATTTATGTAAAACATTTTTTGTACTCGTTCAATAGAAACTTACCCGGCCACTGGGTAAAGCTAGCAATAAAACTACTGGGCCGCAATGTGTTAAGGAGAGCTTTTCACAAGCTTCAGAAGGGTCCACTTGGTATTTCAGAAACAGCAGTCCTTCATTTGTCTGTGGGGTGGGGGCCCCCGTCCCCTAGGGGGGCCCACAACACGGAGCAGGAGCCCGAGAGCTCCTGAAGTGAGGTGGGTGAGTCAAGCTCTCCAGGGAAAAACTCTGGCCACTCCTAGGATGTGAAACGTGGTCAGGATGCCGGAATGCAGACTACTGCTTTTCACGCACGAGCCAAGGTCCCCCCAGACAGCCCACCGCCCTGTGCGATGGCTCAGCAGCTCCTGGCACCGGGCCCATCCCCAACATAACCACTGCCAGCTTCTTTAAGTGCCACCCTGCTGCCCTTTGACCCACACCCGCACCTGCCTCATGTCCCACCTGGCTCCTCAGCCACTCCCTGGCTCACTCCCAGGCCTTCCTCTCACACCTCCTCCTTCCCCAGAGCCTTCCCCAGAGGCAGGCAGCCTCCTGGCCTCTGCGCCCTCCCATCCCTCCGAGATGTCTCTCCATGTCTCTCCATGTCTCTCCTCCAAGCGCCTGGATCGCCTAGGAGCCTGCCTTACAGCTTCTCTGGGAAAAACGAAAGCATGTGTCCCCTGACCTTACCAAGTCCCTTGAAGATAACGAAGCAAAGAGAGAATGAGCCCCTAGGCCCGTGGTCGGCAAACTGGGGCTCGCGAGCCACATGCGGCTCTTTGGCCCTTTGAGTGTGGCTCTTCCACAAAATACCACGGCCTGGGCGAGTCTATTTTGAAGAAGTGGCGTTAGAAGAAGTTTAAGTTTAAAAAATTCGGCTCTCAAAAGAAATGTCGATCGTTGTACTGTTGATATTTGGCTCTGTTGACTAATGAGTTTGCCGACCACTGCCCTAGGAGGCCAATGATGGTAACATTACTCAGTTTCCCAGGTGTGTGAGCTTGTGCTAAGTGCTTTTACAAGCATTATCTCATTTATTCCTCACAACACCTTGGTAGGTAGGTACTGTTACTATTCCCATTCTACAGAGGGAAAACTGAAGGTCAGAAGCTTATGTGATATTCAAGGTCATGTGGCCCCAAAGTGAAGTCTCCAGGTCTGTCTGACAACAAAGACCGTGTCTTAACCACAGGCCCTGTTCCTGGGGACTCCACCGGCTCCCTCTCCTCTCTTGGCAAGAAGTGTGTGCTGGGAGGGAGGGCGGAAGCTTCAAGTGCTAGGGTCCTGACGGGGCGGGGCACCTGGGCAGCGCTGAGCTACTCCAGGCATCAGCCAGGGAACCTGTCAGATGTGGGTGTAAGTCCCTCAGCTCACACCCCCAGAGGACCCCCCTCAGCGGGGAGGCACCCTGCCCTGCCAGACAAGTGATCTCATCCTGTCCTGTCGGGGATGCCACCAGCCTGTCCCTGAAGCCCAGGCGCCAGCATTGCCCGATCAGAGACGCATTCCAAGGGGGTCCTGCCTGCCTCTGACCCCCTGTCCGGACAGGGAGTCCTGACGTTCCTCAGCCTCCTTCAAGGCAGCCACTGCTGTCCCAGAGCTGGCTCTAAGGGGCCCCTATCCCACCTTCTCTGAGCCCTCCTCTGTGTCCCACCTGGTGGCTTACCTCCCCGCGGTGCCCTGGAAACTCAGTCCCGGCGGCCCCTCCCTCCCCTCCCTCCCTCCTTTCTTCCCCTCCAGGCTCCACAGTGGGCCGCCCCTGAACTCAGTGACTTGGCTCCCCACCGTGAACCCCCCCTTCTGAGCAAAGGCTTTAATCCTCCCCCTCCCCCGGGGGTGTGGGGGCGTCATTTCAGTGGCCAAGGTCCTCGCCGCCCCAGCTCAGGGCACCCAGGCCTACACCCGCCCGGTGCTCTCGGCCCGCAGAACCCATCTCCAGTCACGGACAGCAGCAGGGACCCCTCGCCTGCAGGAGCCGAGGCTCACGACCCCCGCCGGTGGCCCCGCACCCCGGGATTTATGCCCTCACCTTGCCTCTCAGACCCCCGCCTTCAGACCCAGAGGCGAACAGACCCTCCCGGGCTGGGCTGCAAGGGGCAGGGGCACCGGGCAGGTGGCGGCGGGGAGGGTGGGGCGCGCGGAGCCACCGCCCCTTACCGATGGTGGAGATGTGCGAGGAATGGAACTCGTTGTCGGTGAAGCGGCACAGCAGGCAGGTCTTGCCCACCCCGGAGTCCCCGATCAGCAGCAGCCGGAACAGCACATCGTACTGCTTCGCCATGGCGGGGGCGAGGAGCCGGGGCTGCGGCGCGCGGCGGGCTCAGCCCCGCTCGGCCGCTGCCATCGCGGCGCGCGCCTGCCGGGGACGCCGCGGGCGAGGAGGAAGGCGGGCCGGCCCCGCGCCAGCCCCGCTCGCCGGGTGCCGGGAAGCGCCGCGCGGCGGGAGCGCGGTGGGAGGAGAGAGCCGAGGCCCCCGCCCGCCCCTGCCCCTGCGCCGCCGCGGGGAGAGGGGGCGGGGAGCGCGCGGAGAGCACGCGGCGAGCGGCGACCCCGCGGCGGGGGCGAGGCCGGTGCGCGCTCCCCTCCCGCGGGGTGCGCGGCCCGGGAGGGGCCCAACTCCCCCCACCCCCTCCCACCCCCTCCCACCCCCTTTTTGCCGGGAACTAGACTCCCGGGGAAACATTTTTGTTTTTCTGCGGACATTCTGCATCGGTGACTTGGAGGGAGCTCCCATCCAGCCCACCTCTACCAAACGGCTTTTAGGTCTCATCTTTTTTCCCCAAAAAATCACATCCCGAACCTGGTCCTGCCAACCTGCCAACTCCGCCTTCCGCCCACCCCCAGCTTCCCGCCCCAGCAGCAGCCTGGTGGTGGTGGTGGTGGTGGTGGTGGTGGTGGTGGTGGTGGTGGTGGTGGTGGTGTGGGTGTATGTGTGTGTATGTGTGGGGTGTGTGTGTGGGGGGTATTTGAGGGGTTAGTGGGGCGGGGGGCGGGGGTGGGCGGGGGGGTGAAGGAGCCCAGTGGTTGGTCCTCACCTGGGTTCTTCCCGGGGAAGGCCCAGGCTCTGCATTCAAACACTTGAAGCTGGGATCTCCAGAACACTCGAGAGTGCTGCTAGAATTCCCCCCGGCTGCCATCCGGCTTGCCCATAACCCTGTGTGACTGTGCCTGCCCTCCGCTGTGCTCCCCCATCCCAGTTGTCCTTTAAACGGGGGACATTGCTGACCTCCTTCCCCAGGCCGAAAAGATAGATGATCATAAAAACGTTCCCAAATGCAAAATCCTTTGGAAGTGTTGTGCAGGCAAAAAAGTCTCTGTTTTGGGTCTAAGCTGCTCAGGGTAGGCGCGCAGGATGCCAATACATTATTTCAAGCCACTGAGTATTCCTGCTAGTGTACATAATGGCACCAAGGAATGAATCGGCCTCTTTCAAGATCTAATTTACTGCCGCTGAATATGTTAGCACTGGAAGGAGGCAAATAAATGTTCTCTGGAGTCTAGAAAATTGCCTATTCCTCAGAATGAGTGTTAGGGGAGTCTGGCCCATTCGATCTTGAAAAAGTGATGGAAAAGTGTGTGCCTGACTTTTCAGGCTGAGTATTGGACGGAGAATGTGTTTTTCAGGAGTAGGTCATGCAAAGCACCAAGTCCATTTACTTGAAGAGTTCTATTTCAGGCAAAGTGCCAAAATTTATAATAAAAAGGGAGACAAAAATCTTGAATTTGAAAGCTATTTTGATTACATTACAACCTAAGGAAACCGATCCGGTGGATTCCATTAAGATTTCCGGGTGTGCTTCTCTTCTCTGGACTCCGTGCATGCGGAGGGCTCTGCTGTTGGGCATCCTTGGGTTTTGCCCAAGCTCCTCCATTCACCAGTTATGCAACCTTGCGCATGTTACTGAATGCTTGTGCCTCAGTTTCCTCATCTGTAAAATAGGATAGCGTCACAGGATGGTTGGAAAGATAAAATAAAATAATTTGTGGAAAGGACTTAGCAGAGTACTTGACACAGTACGCAAGAAATGCCAAGAGGAAAGCACACCCTGTGATGTTTTCCCTGTGCATATGCGGGTGGTAAATATAGCCCCCAGCTGGCCAGGGACGTTTCCCAGACTCAGGCCTGTCCTGCTGTGATTTTCCTCACAGGCCCAGACACAGTGCTGAGGGCAGGTTCAACTCAGCCTGACCCCGCCTGGGCCCGCAGAGACCTTCCCATTGATCCGCCCTGTCACGGTCAATGCTCTCACAGGCCTCGTACTGGGACCATTAGTGGCTCTCTGCTTGCCTCTGCCTGGGGAAACAGGAAAGAAGTTGCCCGCGGAGGTGAGTTCTTAGTCTAAGAAAGAAACGTCACTTTGAAGGAAATGGCTTTCCCTAGGCAAGACAGGAAAGGAAGTGAGGTTTCCTGAACAAATCCAGGGAAACCAATGCCCAGACTCATTAAAAAAAAAAAAGGGAAAAAAGGAGGATATTTCATCATGCTGGGCTCATCTCAAATTCAGTAGCTTACATTGCTTAAGAAGGGAGTGGTGGGCGGTGGGGGGTGAGGGGGTAGGGGAAGGGAACATCCTTTCCCCACACCTTGCCCCAATGCCTTTCTTCTGTCCGGCTGTTCCTGAGCTGTATCCTTTTACAATAAACCGGTGATCTAGAACATAGGTAAAGGAACAGTCTAGAAGTCTAAGCTTCTAGGTTTTCCATTTTCATCCTGGCTCAGCTACTTGAAAGATGGTTCTAAAGAGCCATCATACGGGGATTTTCCTCTTTCTCTTTCTCGTGTGTGCGCACGTGTGTACATATGTACACACGCTGTGAGATGTTGGAACCGAGATTGTAAGACAGTGTTAACAAAAGAACCACAGACGCTTACTGGAGACAACAAAGTTAGTTTTCGCCAGGGTCTTTGTAAATGAAATACCCAACTGCACCACCCCCTTACCTCAGTCACTCAGGGGGACATTTGGGCATCCTCCCCAGTTGAGGTCAGCTTGGACCGGGGCAGATTTTAGTAGAACTGGGAGACATCTGAGGAATGGTTGCTGGATGTCTCTCCACAAGAAGCCTCCGAGAATCAGTCTCCCAATTACATTATTCTGATTCTTTCACCAGGGAGACAAGTGCCTGCCCCTGCTCCCTGCCGCCGCCAGCCCAGCCACACTGAGCATGCTCCCAGCAAGAGCACCACTGTGGGATCTACCATAGCAACAGCTGAATGACTGGAGAGATGAACCGGTAGGCAGCTCACTGCCGAGACTCAGCATAGTCAGACCCTGGGACTCCTCATTAGCAAAACCCTGTGCCCCTTCTAGACTCATTCCCATGTTTCCTACTCTGGGGGGCGGTAAGCGATGTCCTCACCTCGCAGAGGGTTTCCACCTTATCTTGGGATTAGAAGAAACAGGCAGACCCCCTGCACCATCTTCTCAGTACTGTCCTCCATTCACATCCTTTTTCTTTTCTCTCTCTGGTCTATAGAGAAAGGGGGAAAGAGACTCTGAAATGACAAGGAAAGAGGGCAGAGGGCAAGTTGTCGGAGACTTGTGTAAATTGGGATTGGGGACCAAAGGAGACGATGCCGATGGTAGTTCGTGTTAACCCAAAATGACGCACGGCACCATTTCAGGTTGTCCGTGGTGGCCCGGACCCCACCGTCATGACTGTATTAGTTTGCTCGGGCTGCCATAACCAAGTACCATAGACTGGGTGACTTATCAGTAGAGATTTATTTTCTCACGCTTCTGGAGGCTGAAAGTCCACAATCAAGGTGTTGGCAGGGTTGGCTTTTTCTGCGTTCTCTTGCCTGGTACCTGGCCATCTTCATGTTCGCATTTTCTTCACATTCAAATGTTATGTGCCTGTCTGTGTCCTTATCTCCTCTTCTGAGAAGGACACCAGTCACACTGGATTAGGGCCCACCCATATGATCTCGCTTTTCCTCCATTACCTCCTTCAAGGCCCTATCTCCCCAAATACATTCAGTCCCATTCTGAGGGATGAGGGGTTAGGACGGACTTGAATATATGAATTTGGGGTGGGGGACACAATTCAGCCTGTGATAAGGAACAAATCCAAGAGCCTCATCAGATATTTCCTGTGCACAGATAGTTTTTTAGAATGATTTCATTCTCTCAGAACAGGAAGTGAAAGTTGTGTCTTTCTCATGGCTTCCTGACAGGTGGTCTAGACTGTCGATGTGGCGGACTTTGTGATGGAAAAGCCTCAGAAGAAAAGTTCTTTTCTTTCTGAGACTAGAGTTGAGAAACATGACTAGTAACCTCCGGCCAAGCAATATATGTTGTATGAAACTTTTATTGTCAAAGTGATGTTTTGGGTACCCCACCCGGTTTTGCTCAGTGGGTAGAGTTGGCCTGCAGACAAAAGGGTCCTGGGTTTGATTCCGGTCAAGGGTACGTATCTAGGTTGCAGGCTCGAGGCCTGGCCCTGGTCAGGGTACCTGTGGGAGGCAACCAATCGATGTGTCTCTTTCACAACCGAAGTTTTTCTCTGTGTGTCTCTCCCCATCTCTTCCACTCTCTCTAAAAATCAATGGAAAAAATATCCTCGGGTGAGGATTAACAAACCAACAAACAAAAAGTTATGTTTTGGGGGACAAAACATAACCTGCAGTTAGGAATCTTTGCACAATGAGTCATTGTATGTATTAGTTAAGGTAATGCTAGTTACAGTAACAGATAAACCCCTAAATCTCAGGAATTCATACTCTATTTCCTTCTCATGTAAGGTCTAGTGGGTAGCAAGGAGGTGGGAGCTTCGTTCCATAAAATCATTTAGGCACCCAGGATGGCAGAGATTCTTCAACAAGATTCACAGGGTAGGACTCAACTTAAAAGCAAGTCACTGCTCTTCCTAAGATCTGACAGGCAAGAATGAGGGAGGAGAATGCCCACCAACCAACAATTGGGAAACACCACACCCCAGGTCCCTCACATATCAAGATTACAGGCTTTCTCTTTTACCTAAGTCTATCCCTAAGACGCCCTCTAAGATTGGCTTGCAGATATCAGGGAGGAGGGGCTCTGTATGGAAGCTGGAACTTGGGGACACACGACAAGTGGAGGGGAGAGTTGACCCTGTAGTCACAAGTTAGCAAACTTTAGAAAGGAGTGGCAATAATATACATTTGAAAGAAGTCACAATATTTGTCCAGAAAATCATTTGTATCTATAAAGGGATTAAATCATATGTCCAGTGAATAAAACCCTGCAGACTCCTTTGTTGAGATTTTTAACGTTTTCATATGAAGGGCTGCCCTAGGCATTGACCTTTTGCTGGCAGAGAGGGGAAGAGAGGAGCCACGCCTGGATGTACGGTACATCCCTTTTGCCCATGTTCCATTGGCCAGAACTCAGTTGCAAGGCCCTGCCTAAATGCAAGGGGGACTGCTGGGCAGCCAGCATTTTCTGTCACATAAATAGGTGTGTGGTGGCTGTCAACCCTACCTGTGTGTAAGCATCACTGGTGGAGTGGTGAAAATTGCATATGCCTGGGCCCCAGCCCCAGCCCCAGAGATTCTATTCAGTAGGCCTGGGTTCGTGCTTGGGAAAAGCTGTGTTTTTATTAGTAAAGGCACAGCCTGGGTTGAGAGTCACCAGTATGCTCTGGAGGGTACACTCTGGCATTGCCTCTGGACAGTTTAAAAAATTATTTCTCAGATTTCTCAGTGTGAACAATGCTCTTTAATTGGTTTCAATTTTGTACCTGCTGGTAAAATAGTTTTCACCATGATAAACCCCAAACAGGACTAAGAGTCAATACTTTTGTACAGGTTTTCAGTAATATCGCATATGTAATGATTAATAAAATTAATGTGATTAATTTCATATCAATACATGACAGTAAAACAATGCATTATGTGTAACTGATAGATAATTGATAGTTTTATGACACAGTTGTTCTTTGTACCATAAAATCATTGCATTTAGAAAGCCATTTTTTTTTGGAGAATTTTTATAAGTTTATTTGAGCCAATACTGTCGACATATGCCAGGGAGCAGGACCTCAGATGCTCCCCAGAAAGCAATTCTTCTTTGAGTGATTTGAAACCTTTTGTGTTTCTCTTTATGTGCTATAGGAAATAAGAATGAAAAAAAATAATTTCACAATTTCCAAATTTTAATTTGATCATTTAAAAAATTATTACCAGAGAAAATTCATCCTACTGAAAGTATTTCTAAAGAAAAATCCTGTCCTAACCGGTTTGGTTCAGTGGATAGAGCATTGGCCTGTGGACTTAAGGGTCCCAGGTTCGATTCTGGTCAGGGGCATGTACCTTGGTTGCAGGCACATCCCCAGTTGGGGGTGTGTAGGAGGCAGCTGGTCTTTGTTTTTGAGTTTGTGTTAGGCTAATCGGCAACAAGAGTGGAAACAGGGAGAACAGTTGAGAGATGAATGTAAGAATCGAAGTAACAGATGATGGTGACTTGGGCCAGACACTAGCAGTGGGGTCGGTAAGCAGTGGTCAGATTCTCCATATATTTTCCACAAGATGTATGGGGAGTGAGAGAAAGAGAGGCATCAAAGATGGCTCCAAGGTATTTGGAGTAAGTGGAAGGATGAAGTTACTCTTACTGAGACTGGAAACCAGCAGCTCTGTTGTGGTCATACTAAGTTTGAGATGCCTATTAGACATCCAAGTGGAAATGCAAGTAGGCTATTAGATACGAGCTCTGGACTTTCGGAGAAAGATCCAGGTTGGAGAAATAAATGAGGGAGTTTTCAACCTCCTGGTGGTATCTACAATATTGAGACTGCCTGGGCTCACAGGTGAATGACTGTAGACAGAGAGCCCTGGGCTGCTCCAAAGTCAAGGTGTCGGGGAGATGAAGAAATAGCAAAGGCCAGTGCTAGACACTCCAAGAAGGTATTTCAAGGAGAATGGCATGATCAGCCAGGTAAAATGTTGCCAGGAAGTCAAGTAGGAAGATAAGAGGAGGACTGAGAAATGGCCCTTGGATTTCTCAATACAGAGTTCAACAGGGACTTGACAAGAACTTACAGGGAAGCCAGGTTGGAATGGGTTCAAGAAACAGTTGGGCCCTAGCTGGTTTGACTCAGTGGATAGAGCGTTGGCCTGCGGACTGAAGGGTCCCCAGTTCAATTCTGGTCGGGGCACATGCCCGGGTTGTGGGCTCGATCCCCAGTAGTGGGTGTGCAGGAGGCAGCTGATCAATGATTTTCTCTTATCAATGATGTTTCTCTCTCCCTTTCCCTTTCTCTCTGAAATCAATAAAAAAAAAACACCACCAAAACTGAACAAACAAACAAACAAAAAACACAAAACAGTTGGAGGAAAGGAATTGGAGACTCTGGTAGGGAGGAAATGAGATGAGTAATGGGGAGGTAGTTGGAGGAGGAGTCAAGAGGGTTAAAAATGCCCCCCCTTCCTCCACCCCAAGAATGGAGAAGTAGCCTGTTTGAGGGTGATGGCAGTGATCAAGTATAGGGTCAATTTGATGTTTTAGGGAAGGCAAGGGAAGATTGCTAGAATAAAGTCTTGTGGTGGGACATGAGGAGAGGAGAAGGGGCTGGCTCTAGGTAAGAGCAGGAAAGTCATTGTATCCAGGACAGCAGAGTGGGCGGCTGCAGATGCTGGTGGAAGAGTAATTGTGTGGGAGAAAATTAATTATCTAGTGGGAAAATAGATGATGTGTTCCCATTTTTTCAAACTTTCTAAGATATGCATTGCATCATTTCAGAAGATATTAAAAGAAACAATTCATGCTGACATTATGAGCTCCTGTGAGTAAATGGCAGAGCAGTCTTAAAGCCTCCTTTATAGGTTTACTCTAGGGTCAGAAGCGACCTCTAGTGGTTCATTTAGGCCATTCATTTTTTTCTTTATTTTTTTTGCTCTTGATGGAAGTGTATAATTTTGTATTATTTTTATTATTTAATTTTTTAAAATTTTTTTATTGATTTCAGAGAGGAAAGGAGAGGGAGAGAGATAGAAACATCAATGATGAGAAAGAATCCTTGATCGCTGCCTCCTGCAAGCCCACACTGGGGATCAAGCCTGCAACCCGGGCATGTGCCCTGACCGGGAATCAAACCGTAACCTCCTGGTTCACAGGTCAACGCTCAACCACTGAGCCACACCAGCGGGGCTTGTATTATTTTTAAAGAAACAATTATAACTCACAGTTTAATTTAGGAAAATATCAGGAATTTGAGTAAAATAAACCCAAACCATCTACAGTCCAAGCTGGAGTTGCTATGAATTATCATTACTGAGACTTTCTCATGTAAGTACATCATTTGCTACCATACTGCCAGTATTTATGTTCATTCTGCTTTATTTTTAAAATCCTCATCGGAGGATATGTTTATTGACTTTAGAGAGAGAGGAATGGTGTGTGAGAGAGAGAGTCAGAGAGACAGAGAAACATCCATCACTTGCCTCCCATTCCCGCCTGACCTGGGATCAAACTCAAAACCTAGGTATGTGCCCTGACCGGGAATGGAACCCACAACCTTTTGGTATACGGGATGACATTTCAACCAACTGAACCATCCTGTCATGGCTGTTCATTATGCTTCTTTAAAAAACAACAACAACAACATGTTTTTATTGATTTCAAAGAGGAAGGGAGAGGGAGAGATAGAAACATCAATGATGAGCGAGAATCATTGGTCAGCTGCCTCCTGCACGCCCCCTACTGGGGATCGAGTCTGCAACTCAGGTACATGCCCTGACTGGGAATGGAACTGTGTCCTCCTGGTTCATAGGTCTGAGGCTCAACCACTGAGCCACACAAGCAGGGCAATTCTTTAAAACAATTTTTAAAATATATATTTTTACTGATTTCAGAGAAGAAGGGAGAGGGAAAGAGAGATAGAAACATCATTGATGAGAGAGAACCCGTGATCGGCTGCCTCCTGCATGCTCTCCATTAGGAACTGAGCCCGCAACCCGGGCATGTGCCCTTGACTGGAATCAAATCTGAGACCCTTCAGTCCACAGGCAATGCTCTAGCCACTGAGCCAAACTGGCTAGGGCAAAAAAATATTTTTATTTACTTATTGATCTTTTAGAGAGAGAGAGGAAGGGAAAGACAGATGAGAGAGAGAAACATTGATTTGTTGTTCCACTTATTTATGCATTCATCAGTTGATTCTTATATGTGCCCTGACCAGGGATCAAACCTGCAACCGTGGACTATCGGTTGACACATGCCTGATTGTTTTGTTTGATGCTCCAACCAACTGAACTACCCAGCCAGGGCCCCTTCTGCTTCTTGAACAAATGGTTTTATTAAACCCAGAAGAAGGACAACTGGTGGGCCACTGTTGATCCAAGGTTGAACAATCTTCTTGATGCTACATAGAGTACAAATTCCTCATATTTTTCATGCCTTGTTTCACCTGATTTTTGGTTGTCACTGGGTTTCCTATATCGGGATAACCTGTCACCCTGGGTTGGTTAACTGGTTTCCTCATACCAGTCTTTACTGGTCTTCCAGATTACTTTCACTGTCCTCTGTTATGCAACCTCACAACACCCTGTGCTTCTTTCTCCCTCATGCTATTTCCCTCAATGAAATAGTTCTGTAATGATTGTTTAATGTCTATTTTTTTTCTGATAAATCATGAGACTCATAAGAGCTGAGACTGTCTGGCTTGTTCACCACGGACTCCTCAGCACTTAGCTCAGGGCCCAGCACATGATAGGTACTCAATAAATATTTACTGAATGAACAAACATTATTCTGCAGGTGACTCTTGCCATGTCCCTATTAATATCTTTCAGACCCCACTGCATTTCATTAATGGATTTCTATTTCTTGAATACAATTTGCAACTGCTTTAGGCACATCTGTAATAGATGTAACAATGTGTTACAAAACGCTTCCAGCTACTTTTGCATAAATTTAAATTTCTAGCCAGCAAAGCAACTCTTTACAAAGAAGGCTGAATCCTTAGACCTGGACCTTTATCAGACAGTTTTTTCTAAAACAGAACTAAGGGAAAGACAGTAAGTTGCCAATACAGAGGGAAGTATAGTGTCTATCGGTGATCCTAACCCACATAGTCTCGCTTATTCTCAGATTTAGTAACATCCTGCCACCTCCAGGACTTAACTTGGCAACAATACCACTAAAATGGTATAGGGCAGTGGTCGGCAAACTCATTAGTCAACAGAGCCAAATACCAACAGTACAACGATTGAAATTTCTTTAGAGAGCCAAATTTTTTAAACTTAAACTTCTTCTAATGCCACTTCTTCAAAATAGATTCGCCCAGGCCGTGGTATTTTGTGGAAGAGCCACACTCAGGGGCCAAAGAGCCGCATGTGGCTCGCGAGCCGCAGTTTGCCGACCACTGGTATAGGGTTTCAGAAGGAGTCACCCCCAGAGATGCCTCTGTTTTAGGAGGGTTATTTTGAGCTAAGGTAAGGTGACCAGACGTCCCACTTTTGGCGGGACAGTCCCGATTTTTAACAATTTGTCCCGCGTCCCGTGGCGTTTTAAAAAAGTCCTGATTTTTGGAAAGAATGCACCACAAGCTAGGGAACGGCGGGAGAATGGGAAGGGAATATACGGTTTTCGACGGCCATGTGGCTATTTAGCCAGGATATGAGTTTTATATTATTTTTGTTAATTTTATAAGGTTAAACTTTAATAATAACAAATAATTGTTGAGAACTGATTATTGAGAACTGCTTATCAAAGTTCGCATTGTTGATCAGTTGTTAGAATTCGACCACCATTGTTTGGACTTAATGAACAATGGCCTTTTTTGGGACTGGCAACGACTAAAACATTTTGTAACTGTCTCTCAGACGATACACATCATACTGCGTGCTAGTAAGCTAGTTAAACAAGTGATGTCATTACAAATCAGCTATTCAGATAATTTAGGTAAGTAATTTATTTATTTATTTATTTCATAAATACATAAATTTTCTTGAATTTAGCAGACAGTACTCGTATTATTTATATTTTATAGTGGCGGCAAAAAGTCTAGCGCTGGCCTTGAAAGTGACACTTACGACTTACATTACGGCAAATTCAGAGGAAAAATAATACAAGTTAGTATTGTTATTATTTAGAAAGAAATATAGGATTAAAATAATTTTTAAAATATAGTTACTTTTAACAATCAAATTAATTTAATTTATAAACTAACAATAAAATATGTTCATGTAATTATGTACCTACTTACTGTGTTTTTAAGCAATATGTATATAATAATTTATAATATAATTTTAAATTATTTTTTTTAGATTTTTAACATAATGAGTAAGAAAAGAGGATGCAAATTCAACGATGATCTAAGAAGTGAATTTCCTTTTATTAAAAAAACCAAAAGCGATTACAATATAGACCAAATTTTTAATCAAGAACACCCCTCCCCCTCCCCCCGGGTCGAAACCGGTTTGGGTCAGTGGATAGAGCGTCGGCCTGCGGACTCAAGGGTCCCAGGTTCGATTCCGGTCAAGGGCATGTACCTTGGTTGCGGGCACATCCCCAGTAGGGGGTGTGCAAGAGGCAGCTGATGGATGTTTCTCTATCATCGATGTTTCTAACTCTCTATCCCTCTCTCTTCCTCTCTGTAAAAAATCAATAAAATATATATTTAAAAAAAAAAAAAAGAACCCCCCCCCCTCCCCTACCCCGGTCAATGGTGTCCCGCTTTACCAATGTTAAAATCTGGTCACCTTAAGCTAAGGTCAACTGAGACCCTGGGGCTCAAGAGAAACTTCTGCCCGCCACTCCCTTAACTTCCTAGAAGAATTTGGATTAGGGGCCTTGCTCATAATAAGACATTATCAGAGGTGACCTTTAAAAACAACAACACTATTTATAAGGCAGGGAAAACAATGAATTACTGAACACCTGCTCTTCTTATTGTCCTGCAATGACCCTTTGAAGCCTCAAGGTGCCTTACCTCAAACTTTGTTCAAAATGCCATGCGTGCCCCATTTTAATTGTCTCTGACTCTCTTACATATGTGGGGGTTCCCATGTGTACATATGTAATCAAACTTGGTCATTTTCTCTTGTTAATCTGTCTCAATTTAATTATCAGACCAGCTGAAAAAAACCAGGAGTTTCTTCCTCCACCACAGTAGATATGGTGATAGTGTTTATATGCCTGAGGACTTTAGGCCATCCTGGCCTCATCCTTAGAATCTTTCTATTTGACACCAGAGACTAAGAATGGGGGAATGACTGGTTGTGAAATATCACACCGCCATTCTCTGGGTCCTGGACATGTGACTTGGAAATGAGTGGGAACAGAGTAAAATGCCCTGAGCAGGAAGTTGAGCTTGTGTCCCTGTCTATGTGGAAAGTCTGCTATCATCTTATCTTCTCCCGTACACCCCATCCCCCCCAACAAACCCTCTGTGCTCTGAATAGTTTAACTTCTTGGTATTATAGTTTTGGTGTAGTCCTTTTGATGTGGGCCTGAAAGATTCTCTTCTATTGCTTGTCCAAAAGTAGCAGGAGTTTCCTAATATCAATGGGGTTAAATTATTTAACCCCATTCAGCAGGGTGTTTTGTTTGTGTTTTTTTTAAATATATTTTATTGATTTTTTACAGAGAGGAAGGGAGAGGGATAGAGAGCTAGAAACATCGACCAGCTGCCTTCTGCACACCCCCTACCGGGGATGTGCCCACAACCAATGTACATGCCCTTGACTGGAATTGAACCTGGGACCTTTCAGTCCGCAGACCGACGCTCTATCCACTGAGCCAAACCGGTTTCGGCCAGCAGGGTGTTTTTTAACTTAACCCCATTCAGTAAGGTTTTTTTTTATTCTGAATACTTTCAGATTAAATATCAGAATTAATATAAACATACGTATGTATATCTGTCATGTTCTCTCAAACTTGCCATTCCTTCCTTTTGAGCTCTTCCCCGTATTGTTCACATGGATGGCTTTTTGTCATCCTTCCAGATCTCAGCTTACATGTCACTTACTTGAAGAGACTTGGCCCAATCTAATTAGTCACCTCCTGCTTTAATTTCTATCAGAGACCCTGTTTTCCTTAATACCATGTATCACAAGTCTTCATATAGTTACTGTGTTCATTCACTTAATTCTGTCTACTCCACTAGACTGCAAGGTTTCCAAGGGCAGGGGCCTTGTTTGTTTCATTCACTTTTGTATTGCTAGGGCCTAGCACAGTGCCTGACATAGTAGGTGCTTTACAAAAAAAAACTGATAAATAGCCCTGGTCAGTGTTGCTTAGCTGGCTGGGCGTCCTATGCACCAAGAGGTTGGCTCAATCCCCAGTAGGTGGCATGCAAGAGGCAGTCACTAGATGTACTGTCACACTGATGTTTCTCTCCCTCTTCCTTCCTCTCTCTCTAAAAATCAATATATTATTCTTAAAAACACACACATGATAAATAATTGAACGAATATTGCCTTGGTTGTTTCACTTGTGCCTTCAACTGCATTTTAGTTCTTTCTGCACTGCAACCCCCTAGGGAATAGGAGAACTTTTCAATGCCCCTTCCCTTCATCACCGAGTACTGAGGTGGCAGTTCCTTTGTTGAGAAGCTTTTGGCTTCTCCTGGGCGGCTGTCACATACCCAAAGGTGCACAACAATTCTATTAGTAATAGTGTGATTGAGGCATTCAGGAGAGCTGTCAGAAATGCTTTCAAAGTTACAATCACTGGGTTCTTGGACATTCGAGCCTATTAACTAACTGCCGTTTACGATTAGCAATTAAGTGATGTTGAATGAAGTGTGTATTTTTTTTTGCACGACGAACCAAGGCATCTTACACCATTCCTCTGAAAGGAAAGTCAGATGTTACACATCCTTCCTTCCGTGAGCTCCAGGAAGCTGAGCCTCTTGCAGCAGCAACTCTGACCAATGGGGGGCGGCAGCATCTCAGTAACTCACTCCCTGAAGATTTGTAGGTAGGAGGAGAAAGACTCGCGGTCAAAACCTTTTTGACTCCATCCGCTCTCCGTAGCGCCTTAACCCGCTCGAGTTTCAATGCGCGCTGTTGTTGGACGAAGCTGAGTCCTATACACCGCCCGCTGCTCTCCTGATCATGGCTTCTCCGAGTTCCTTCACCTACTACAGCCCTCCATCTTCTTCCCCTGTCTGGTCAGAGCCGCTGTACAGTCTGAGGCCCGAGCACGTGAGGGAGCGGTTGCAGGACGACTCTGTGGAAACAGTCACGTCCATAGAACAGGTGAGATGACAGGACTAGGCGAGGCGCCCGCGCGGGGGCTTCTGGGAGTGGGAGTCCCATCCGCTGGGCCACCCGTGTGCGGAACTTATCGCGGAACTACAGTTCCCAGAGTGCAGCGCGGAGCCTCTCTTCTGGGGAGCTCCGGGCGCCAGGGCTTGGTCTGGGGAGTGAAGCGTTTGTGGGGTGGGGTCGTTGTCAGGATTGGGCTTGGAGGAAAGGACAGTCCCTGGGTCCCCTCTGCCTTAGGAAGCGGAGAGAATCATGTTCTGTGCTTGGAGGTCAGAAGCAGCCCGGGTGGGTCAGACAGCCCACTCCATGCTGCCGGGACTTCTGGAGGTTCTGGGATGGATAGTGCAACCTCCTCACCCTACTTGTACTTGGGGGACATGGAGTGGAAGAGAAACGGCCAGGCTTAGGTCATGTCATTTCACGATCTGTTTAATTTCTGCCTCCAGTGCCAGGCTTGGGGCCTGCCTCGCGGGTGGGCATTGTAGTCATTCAATTATTTGAGCACCAGCAGTGTGTTGGACACAATGTTAAACGCTGGAAATACAAAGAAATAAAACAGCGCCCGACCATGAGCATGTCACCGCCTGCTTGGGGAAGACAGACAGGAAAACAATATAGTTTGGAAAGTGTTTACAATAAAGGTATACATTTTAACTACTCGCCATTCACTGAGCCCTCGAAGTAGGATGGGACCTATCGCTTTGAGAAGTGTTTTAGGAACGAGTAGTGAACTGTAGTTTTGTTTTTCTTTTCTTTCCCCAACTGTTCCCAAGTAATTGTGAAAATGTTTACCCATCTGTCACTAGGAGAAGTGGTCAGGATGATTCTTTGCAGCACTTACAAATAAGCATCAGGCTGCTTACTAAAATAGGTCTCATAGAAAGCGCAGTCTCCAGGCTTAACCTTGGAGGGACCTGCTTTGACTTTCATATCTGAAGTTGGAAGCCCCCATTAAGGCAAAATTAGTAGTGATAGTTTCAGATTGTATATTTTAGCTATAAATACAATTATAAGTTAATAACAAAAACAAAGGCTTGACTACACAATTATTATACACATAGTAGCAGAGAGAATATTATAACTGGAGATTTATGCTTCATGGATTTTAGGGTAGAAAAGGAAACCCTTATCTTTTGACTCTAGGTTCACCAGTGTGTCCTTTTCAGAACTCTTTTGCAAAAGATGGCGAAGAACTCTCTCATCAATGAAAAACCTATAGCGTCTTTGCAGTGTTTATAAGTGATGAATTTCTGAGTTTAGATCAAGGCTTTTTCTTTGTATTTGACCTAAGACTTTTAGGTCACCTTTTATGTAGTTAACTGAATTGACACAGGGGTAGAATGCTAATAGAGAAAAGGGGATAGAAATTGGTCTGTATATTTAGTGGCCAGAACAGAGACTTCCATGGTTAGAGAGGTAAGTCAAAAAAGGAACATTATCAGGAGCCTTACTCATCTGCTCTTTTTCTTTTTCTATACTTTTTTTTTTTCCCTTCAGTAGAGTGCCCCTGCTTAGTGCCTAAGGAAAACACCAGTGCCTATATTCTAACTACCTAAGCATAAATGAGTGATGCAAAAATAGATACAACAAGGTTCTGGTCTGCAAAAGGGCGGGCCAAGGCCTGGGCCAGGAGTGGAAACCGGGTTCTGATACAGAACATAGGTACTTCAGGGTGTCTTTCCAGTGTAAGCCCAACTGTGAGGTAGATGGAAAAGGAATATTTTGTTTCCTTTCTATGTCATTTTCCAGTTCACATTTTAAAAGTCTAAGATAAACAGTTCTAGATAGTGGGAAGATAATATAGTATCTCATTTTCATGGCTGCCTCAATGTTTTCATCATCATCATCATAATGTCCATTCATTGCATCCCAGCACTGTGCTTAAGGCTCTCCACACATTGTATCATTCAGTCCTTACACATTTTACAGATGAGAAAACTGAGGCTTAGAGGAATACTAGGTTGGTAGATTAATAATGATATATTAATAAATACCAACCTTGCTAGGAGGAGTTGTTTACAGAATATACTACCGCTATTCTTTTGGTTCTGATGGAACCATTTATTCACAGGGATTTACTCAATTTTGCGCCATTTCCAATAAAAATAAATGCTTAAAAAAACACCAAAAAAAAAAAAAAAAAACACCAAATGCTTGTCACCTGCTTTCTGTCTGATTATCAGGAGACTTTATTTGTTAAACGACAATTTGATAACAGGAGTTGAACCTATAAGTCATGGAAAGAGCCCTTAGTTATGATTCCTTCTGTTTTATTTATTCATTTTAATTTAGTCAACAAATACTTGAGTGCCTTCTGTGTGTCAGGCACTGTGCTAGGCACTGGACATAAGGCAGTGAACAAAAGGGGCCAAGTTGATGGCGTTATGAAACTTTTGTTCTAGGCCAGGAGGCAATCAGTTAAAAAAGGGAAAACTACCTACCTACCTACCTACCATCTATCATTTATTAGATATGTTAGAGAGAAATGCTGTGGAGGAAAATAAAGCAGGATAAGGGAGGTAGAGTGTGCCGGGAATGGATGGGGTGGAAGCAGGGGTGGTTTTATATAAGATGACAAGAGAAAGCCTCTGATGATGTGACATTTTGGCTGAAACCTGAAGTAAGTGAGGGCACAAGCTACGGGGGATATCTGGGAATTAGCTTCTGTTTACTTCCCCAGATTCACTCTACCCTTCCCCCCTGCTCTGTAGATGTGCCCAGGAGGTGGGCCTGCACTGGCAGGCTCCCTTGCTTTATGGCTTCTGGTTGTATTGGGCAATGGGGAGCAAGGATAGGGGATGACAGAGAGAGAGAAGAATGAGATCAGCATATTCATTCCCTTCCTACAGGACTGCATGAGCTGTATCTCTAGACTTAAGGTCACATCTCCCATCAGGTGCCTTCTCCACGGAGCTCTCTGTGTCCATCTCCTTCTCTTCACACCTGGCCTAGGAGGGGATCAAGCACCCCTGTGTCGCCAGCCCCCAAGCACTGCCCCCTCCTCTGTGGTTTCCCTACACCTGCCCATGCCTTTGTAACGCCTTCCTTTATAAACTCTCCTCCAAGCACCCACTTTGAATGGGCCATCTGTTTCCTACCAGACTGATCCACGATGGGAGGGTTTGGACACACGCTGACGAGCATTTCACCAGGCTCATTTAGGCCACTGTTGAGAAATAGATTGTGAGGCGGAGAGGGTGCCGGGAAACCAGTTAGGAGGCTATTGCGATACTGCGGGTGACAGATGATGGCTGCTTCACTCAGGGCGGTGGTAGTGGAACAGTGGTATTAGCGTGTCTTAGGTCAGGTCCTGGGTAATGTTTGAAGGTCTCCGCCTTGACAAGTGTTTTACTGATGGATCTGATGCCTGGAGCACCTTGTATAACTCCAGAAAGAAGACGGGGTTGTGCTGTTAGTGGTTGCCTTCCTTTTTGTGCCGCCTGCAGTCACCCCGTTGCAAACACTCTGCGATTCGGGTCAGCAGGTTAAACTGGTACAGTCTCAGCGGTAGCAGGCTTGCCA
The DNA here is from genome assembly GCF_951640355.1 of Cnephaeus nilssonii. NCBI lineage: Eukaryota > Metazoa > Chordata > Mammalia > Chiroptera > Vespertilionidae > Cnephaeus > Cnephaeus nilssonii. Next base: position 80,196,833 of record NC_137075.1, read on the forward strand.
GAAGCAGTCGTGTGCGGAACGTACTACTCCTGTGTGTTTTTTTCTGGTAGTTTGCCCTTGAACAGGGACAAAAGCATCCTCCACCTGAAATGGCATGGTGTCATTAGACAACCTTCAGTGACGTGACAATGAGCTCGGAGGGGACTCGAGAAGAATTCTTAGTTTTAGTCCCTGCCCTCAGAATTCTTTCCTCTGAGAAGGGGGAGAGGGGAAATATGCCTGAAGCAATCACAGAATAGCTTATGAACGCATGTAATTCAGTGCTAAATTATGACTGCGTTGCATGAGGATTTCCGGGAGTGGAAGCCCGTCTGTTGTGGGCTGAGACCATCAGGACACCTTCCTTTCCTGGCACTGGGTTGGGTTGTAAAGGATGGGGTTGGGGGTGGGAGAGCCCTTCCAGTGGAAGGAGCCCTTGTGAAGGAAGACTCACCAGGAATGAATGGAGGGTGAAGTGGGGCGTGGGAGGAAATGAGGTCAGGCTGTGGGGGCTGCTGGGGGTGGGTCCAGATGGAGGGCCAGGCTGAAGAGCTGGTTTGAAGTGAGGGGCATTGCACCACGGCAATCCCTGGAGGAAGAGCGTGGGGATCCAGGAATGAATCCTGAACTCCTGCTGTTGACGTGTTTCAAGTTAGAGTCTCCAAAAGGTTATTGACTGGGGGTGGGACATACCACTAAACATGATCAAACTTCCCAGTTTTTGCGTGCACCGAACAGAAGAGAAGAGAGAGCTCTGCTTTCTTAAGTAGTCAGTAGGCTAGCTCTGTGAGTCAATTTTATTAAATTCAGCATATACCATACTGCCCACTGTAAGGCAATTTCCAACATCAAAATTTCCCCCATTTTCCCTATTAAAAAGTCCCCCAAAGTGTTTTTTGGCCAAGTTGAAAAAAACATGTACTTTTAGGTATGTAGACAAACAAAATGCCTACTTAAAGTAAAATTTCCTTTTTTTTGGGGGGGGGGGGTGGAGCAAAATTTACATTTCAAATTTAGGTACATATATCTATAATCACATATGCTCTATAAAATCACACTAATTTAGAAATATGTTTTTTCCTCCTCCTCTTATTCATAAGATATTTTTCTTCAAACTCCTCACATCCATATTTGACCTTAGTATTTTTATCATTACTGGAGCCACATTTTGGATCAGCTAATATGCTTGTCCAGACCACACTTTCAGTTTTTTGAGATTCATCCCTTGTGAGTATGGGTAAGATACTGTCATTGACTATTTTACTACAAGTTACAATTAGCATTTTCTTACAATGTGTCCAGTCTGTGTACACCTGTGGTCGCCATGACTTAGCCATGCTGTTACTTTTTAAAGTAACCTTGAAAATCTTACAATGGCAACTTACATGTGGAAGTGTGAGTTCATAGCCCAGGAATAACTACTAAATCTGTGTTTAATTTGCCTTCTTTTGCTGATATCATCAGTTTAGCTCTACAAGTAGTCAAAACCAGACCTTATTTTTGGCTGATGTGTCAACCCCAACTGGTACTTTGTATTTAAGATAAAGAATTGAAAGAACTCACCACAGCAAGAGTTCCTTTGTAAGGATTGCTTATAAAGTAACTTGTTTTTTCTGAGAGGTATTTTTTTTCTTTTTAAAAAATTTATTGTTGACATTATTACAGATATCTCCCATCCTCCCCCACCTTTTCCCACCTCCAATCAAACCCCCCATTCTCCCCCCGCCCCCTGACTCTGGTGAGATAAATTTTTTTTAGGGAAGAATCCTTGCCTTATATTTCACCTATTAATGATTCTTTTACCGAATCTTCAGAATTAGCATGAGTCTCAGGCAGTAAATCTGCTTTCTGGAAGGGCCCTCCTCTGGGAGAGAGGGGGAGATATAGGGAAGTGATGGTCCATGATGTGGAAGTTGGTGCATCATGAGATTGCTTCAGGTAGAATCTGTGACAGAGAAAGGTACCAAATGCATTAGTTGGTTTTTGTGACTCACCTATGAATGGAAATTATTCTGTGGTTCTATTGATTGGATTTCTAGAAAGTTCCATGATGTATCCTTTAAACAAGACGGTCCATCATTGAAAAACACAAACTAATAAACATTAGTTTCTATCATGTGTATAGATGATATGCACACATACTGATATGTAATGTATTAGTTTATATTATATATCTTAAATACTAGTATATATGTGCACATATAGATATAAATATACTAGAGGCCCAGTGCACGAGATTCGTGCACTCAGGGGGTGGGGTCCCTCAGTCCAGCCTGCACCCTCTCGCAGTCTGGGAGCCCTCGGGGGATGTCCGACTGCCAGTGGGGAGTGGGCCTAAGCTGGCAGTTGGACATCCTTAGCGTTGCTGCTGCATCGAGCGTCTGCCTCTGGTGGTCAGTGCACTTCAGGGTGACCGGTCATTCTGCTGTTCGGTCAATTTGCATATTAGCCTTTTATTATATAGGATAGTAGACCAGGAAAAAAATATTTTCTTCTACCAATTTCAGGTTCTCCAGCTGGGGCCCTGTAAATTAGACTAGCCAAAGAAGTTTAACCAGAAAAAAACAGAAATTTAACATATGTATTACCTAAGAACACATGTCAGCACCCATCCATGAGCAACCCAAAGGTGTGGTTAGAACTTGGGATTTTATACTGTTTTAGGGTGAAACAAAGGAAAAGGGCTTGGGGCTTCTAGGTAGGGGTGATAAGTTATGAGAAGGGAACAGGAAAAGTCTGGTGAACAAGATTTTAGTGAGGTTTGTTATGCAGATTTAAGTCGAGTCTTCTCCATTGATTTATTCTCTACTTCCTGGTACGGAGAGGGAGAGGGAGCCTAGCCTGTGTCCTGTTAAAAGCAGGGTAAACTTCCAACAAGCGGGTAGACTGGCACTCTGAACCATTGTGTTCTCTCTTTGCCATGTGCTAAGTGACCTGTTGCCCCATAACCGGAGAAAATGGGAGGTGTACTATTAGTATTCACTGTTATGTTATACATTAAACAGGTTTAGGAGGGCTGGCCTGGGAACCTGTTAGCTATAACGTTGTTTTGATGGGAAAACAAGGTCTAAATAACTGACTTACCAATGAACTTTCAGAACACAGTTTCTTTGTGTGTTGTGGCCTGCCGATCTATGTAGGATGTGGGGAAGATTGGGTGATAAGGCATCACAAAGCAAAGCACTTTCTGATTTTTTTTTTTTAATTTTTAACTCTTTATTGTTGAAAATATTACATATGTCCCCTTTCTTCCCCCATTGATCCCTTCTAGCCTGCCCCCACCCCCTGCCCTAGGCCTCCACCACCCTATTGTCTGTGTCCATGGGTTATACATATACATGTATATGTATATGTATATGTATATGTATATGTATATGTATATGTATATGTATATATACTAGTTTTTTGGTTGATCACTTCCCACCCATCCATCCTCCCTTGCCTTCCCTGTGAGGTTCTGCAGTCTGTTTAATCTTCTTTTAAAAAGAAATTTATAGTTAACAAAAAATACAAATACCTATAACTTAAAATTAGCAGTTGTTAGGGTGTTTTTGTTTGTTTGTTTGCTTGCTTCTTGTTATTTGTTTGAAGGAAAAACAATCACAAATATAGCTAGTCTCCTTTAACTCCCTCCCAGTTCAGTTTGCCCCTCACCCTCTGTAGAAGCAATATCTATCCTGAATTGCATGCATATACTTCTACTTCTTCATTTTAAATCCTTATATGCATCCGTAAGCTCTGTATTTATGGGCTGTTTTTAGAAATTTGCTTAAACTGTCACACTGTCATTTTACCTTTTTCTATTTAATGTTTTTCATCTTTATCCAAATTGATGTTTGTACATCTAGTTCATCCTATTCATGTACTGATAAAGATAACTTTAAGGAGAAGATAAAATCATAACTTCTACAGATAAAAATGAATGTCTTAAATTTTTTATTTTACTCATATATGAGGGAACCACGCAGATGTTATGACCAGTTCAAAGAAAAAGACAACAGGCAATTTATGTGGACTAAAGAAACTGACTTGCAAATGGTACAAAACTGTTTTCTCCACAGTGGCTTTTGGGAGGAAAGTCAATCAAATCAAAACTTAAGGGACCAGATAGAGTTTTCTTGTAATCAATCTCCTAAATTTACATAGAAGTCTAAATAGTTCAGAGACAATGAATAGGGCTAGAAGCAGACAGCCCAGAAGGGTGTACTGTAGACAATGCATAGTTTTCTACTGAAATACAGAATTTTTTTTTTTACATTGCTATATGGTGTTGGGAAAAGTATATAGTTGGGGAAGAATAATTTTTTAAAACTTTCTGAAACCGGACAATCAATAGGTCCGGACTGCCTGTCACTACTTGAGCCAATTCAGCAGAGAGAGGGTTGAATCATATATGAGCATTTATCCCAATCCTGCTGGCAGTATGGAGAGCAGCAGGTCATCACAAAAATCTGCTCTACCCCTCTCCATAAGTCAGCTGCTTATATTGGGTAGAAGGACAAAGATCACATGGGAAAGCAGGAGTTACAGGCATGGGAGAGTAGGCACGGTATAATGGTTACAGGTTACAGGCAATGCTGGCTGTGAGGGCGGGTGCCTCCGGGCCCTTCTGGGACCAGATTGTTCCAGCAACAAGGTTGTTAATCTAGTGCAGTTCTCAGAAAAGGAGGATGGACCGCATTCCGATGTTAGTGCCCATGTCCCAGGGCATACGACCCTCAGCCAGGTTAGAATGTGCTTTCTCTAATCAGAAAGGATCATCACGGTTAACAGAGCATGATTAATATTTACTATTATTATAATTATAGCTAGTCCTCAATATTCTATTTCTGTCCCTAACAGAAGTGACACATTTTGGGGTGGCATTTTCTGCTCTGCTTCAATAGTATATGTAGTATACCATAGATCTAAGTTTTACAGGTATTTACAGGATTGCAGTGAGCATCTTTATATATATACCTTCTTGTGCAAGTGTTTCTCCAGGTATATCTCTACCTGAGAGTAGAATGGCTGTGTTGCAGGGTCTGTGCCCTCCCAGCGTTATTGCCTGCTACCATATTGCCATCCAAAGTGGCTTTAGCAATGTTCCAAATATTGTCTCCTGGGCTCTTGTTTGTCTTTAAGCTTGCTTATGTTTATGTTCTTATTTGTCTTTTTCCTTATAGCTTGGGCTTTTTGAAGAAATCTTTTTCTATCTCAAGAATATAAAGATACTCTCCTATGCTTTTTTAGTGATCTGACTCAACTTTTCATGTTCAGGTTTAATCATCCTGGAATTTACTTTTTTAGGGTATGAAGTAGGAAGGTAATTTTTCTTTTCTTTCTTTTTTTTTATAATATATTTTATTGATTTTTTTACAGAGAGGAAGGTAGAGGGATAGAGAGTTAGAAACATCGATGAGAGAAAAACATCAATCAGCTGCCTCCTGCACACCCCCTACTGGGGATGTGCCTGCAACCAAGGTACATGCCCTTGACCGGAATCGAACCTCGGACCCTTCAGTCTGCAGGCCGACGCTCTATCCACTGAGCCAAACCGGTCAGGGCAGGAAGGTAATTTTTCAACCAACAACACTTACTTAATAGTCCATGTTTTTCAGTTTTAGTCATTCTGCCGGTGGGTGTGAAGTGGATGAAAGGGGCCACATGCTAACCTCAGAAGCTCAGGGAAGGCCTGTGTGGCAGTCTTGCAAACTCTAAGACTTAAAGTAACCACAAGGATGGTCTGAAATTAAAACTTTAACTAAAAGCAGTTATGGTTGGGTCGTCACGTCCTAGGCAGGTATCTTCCCTGACAAGGTCAATCTTTACCCTAACTGAGCCTATTGTCTTTTTGCATCTAAGATAACATAGCCTTGAAATGTCAGGGTAACTTGTAACTTCCCTTTTTTCCGGATCCCTCAGGGCACAACGTGCCAGGACAGATACCACAAATTCCTTCATTGTTATTGTTATCGTGTTAATTGTTGACCATTAACTATCCTGTCCCACCTAAGTGAAAGAAGTATGAGTCTATCATTTTACTTTTTATCCAATCCCAGAGGCTCCCTCCCCCCCCCCGCCCCCCACCTCACCACTTTGCTTTCTCCCGCCTCTCTAATCTTTCACCAGTGCATTTCCTGTAACTCATCTACATCTCCTCCTTTGATTGTAATGTATAAAATAGGCAAAAAACCGCCATTCTCTGGAGCATTATCCCAGTCTGTTGAGATTCTGCCTCCCAGTGTTAGAAATAAGGCGAGTCCCCCAAGTAGGGGTCCTGGTAGAACACAAAACATACTCGGGAGCCAGGCAGCAAGGCAGACATCTTTACTTCTACATAGAAGGGTGCACACACATGGTCTGGAAGTGCGTGCACACCAAGCAGGTGGGCTGCTTGGGTTTATAATCCCTGACGCACGTGACCTATCCTTTGCTCTTGATTGGAGCTCAGGTGCACAGTCTTTCGCGATTGGCTAACTCAAAGGGAGGGGTTGGCCTTTGCTGTTTCAAGATGGCGGCCCCCGGGGGAGCTGCAAGCCATGCGGCCAACATGGCGGCTGCCAAGTCACGCAGTCCAAAATGGCGACTGTTTAAACTGTTCTTTGACAGAAAAGATGACTTGTTTATTCCCACACCAGCAATTGTCGACAGTTTGGCTCAAATAAGCTCATAAAAATTCTTTACAGGTTTGAATGTTTTTACGTTAACACATTCAGAGGAGCCTGACTAATGTTTGGTCAAGGCGAGACTCTGTCAGGGTCTCATTGTAGAATATTTACTTTTTAAATTGCCAGGAGCATTCTAACTGGTTTTGTCACCAGACAGAGACCAGGACTGAGGTGGGTTCTTGACTTCATGCAGGAAAGACTTTATGGTATGAGTCCAGGTGATTCTGAGAGCATGTTTATTGAAGCTGGGACAGTGAAAGGCAAGATCCTAGCAACAGGAGGAGCCTAGGCGAGGCTGCCTTCGCCCTTTAGAAAGAAAGTCACGGAAGCAGAAGAAGTGAGCCAGCTGGGCTGTGTGTTCTCAGGAAACGAGTTCCAGAGGCAAGAGGGGGCCCTTGGAGACAGTTCAGGGGTTAGCTGCCCCTGCCCACTGCTTCCCTGGCTGCAAGTCTGGTTGGTACTCTTAGAGCTTAGGAGAAAGCAAGCAAGATACACACCTGAGAAAAGAGGGGAGGGCTAGGCAGTGCCTAATGAAGAGTGAGCAGTGGATCCTTTGGCTTAAAGGTTTTTATCTGTTTTCCAAAGATGGGAATTTTAGGGGAGGTCTCAATCAGAATATTCACCATTTTCCAGGTGTGTCTTTGGATATGCTGATGCATCAAAATGAGGGATCAGGGTCATTCTCTGATCCCTTTCACTTTCAAAGAAGGTCACAGGAAAGGGACCCAGGGGTGTCTGCCCCTGCAATGTCTGGAAAGTGTAAGCCATTTGCTCCCAAGTGTCCTTTGCTAGGGAAGATAAGATCTTGCAGTTGGTTAGCTGGCTGCTAACCACTCAGCCTTATTTAGCTATCTGTCTCAGTTTCCACTTGTCAAAGAATTCTCCTAGCATCTTACTAACCTGCTACAGTTTAAGCATTTACTTGTCTGCTATATATATGAAAATGCATCGAATATGTGGATGCATATGTATCTGACTTTTCAACAATCATTCTTATACCTGGATAAAGAAGTCATGGTGGCATCTGGGTATTGAGTGTTTTGTTTTGATTCATAATAATTTCCTCCAACTTTTTATTATTAAAGTTTTTCAAATATACAGAAAATTGGCAGCATCTGTTTACCCTTCACTAACCTCCCTCCTTCATATAAAATGTCAAAAAATAAATTTTAAAAGAAGATAACATCATGATTCATATAAATATAAAATGAACACATGTCAAAGATTTTATTTAACTCATGGAACTAGTCAGATGTTGCAACTAGTTTAGAAGAGAACTCCAAGTACCACACACTTACAGTCAGATAAGGAATGCTGAAATGAATTTACAAATGGCTGCAAAGCTGCTTAATAGCTGTAGGGTGATAATTAATTACATTTTACAAGATACAATTTGCATTTCTACAAGTTAGCTTCTACCTCTATAGAGTTGTGAAGTAGCCTAGTCAAGGACAAAGGTAGAGATAATGCAATGGGTCATCTAGCCAGGACACAATTTTTCAGTGTGTGTTTGTGTGTGTGTACATGTGTATATATGTAGATGACTAATGTTTTTCTGAATCTTTGAAAGTAAAATGAAGACATTATGACATTTCACCCCTAACTAATAAAGCCTGCATCTCCTAAGAATGGCATTCTTCTGCATAAGGACAATAACATCATACCTAAGAAAATAAAAAATAAACTGTTTATTTATTTATTTATTTATTTTTAAAATATATTTTATTGATTTTTTACAGAGAGGAAGAGAGAGGGATAGAGAGTTAGAAACATCGATGAGAGAGAAACATCGATCAGCTGCCTCTTGCACACCCCCTACTGGGGATGTGCCCGCAACCAAGATACATGCCCTTGACCGGAATCGAACCTGGGACCCTTGAGTTCGCAGGCCGATGCTCTATCCACTGAGCCAAACCGGTTTTGGCTAATATCCAGTGTATTTTAACACTAAAGGCCCAATGCACGAAGATTCATGCAAGAATGGGCCTTCCTTCCCCTGGCTGTTGGCACCGCCTTTGCTCTGGCCGGAGTCGCCTTTCCACCTTCCCATGCTGCGTGGTGCAGAACGCCTGCATCGTCGCTCCCGGCCACTGTGCGCCTGTGTATGCAAATTAACCTGCCAGCTTTGTTTGGTTAATTTGCATACTCACTCCTGATTGGCTGGTGGGTGTCACAGAGATATGATCAATTAGCATGTTACTGTTTTATTAGTGTAGATTTCCCCAATTGTCCCAAGACACTTCTTAGCTGTGTGTGTGTGTGTGTGTGTGTGTGTGTGTGTGTGTGTGTTGAACTAAAGTTTCTTTATTTCAGGCTATTTAAAATTTTTGAAGAGCTAATCCCTTGGGATTAAATCTTCTGGTGATGCCCTGACCAATTTGGCTCAGTGGATAGAGTGTCGGCCTGCGGACTGAAAGGTCTCAGGTTCGGTTTTGGTCAGGGGCATGTACCTTGGTTGTGGGCACATCCCCAGTGGGGGGTGTGTGTGAGGCAGCTGATCGATGTTTCTCTCTCATCAATGTTTCTGACTCTCTATCCCTCTCCCTTCCTCTCTGTAAAAAATCAATAAAATATATATTTTTAAAAATAAATCTTCTGGTGACTATGCTGAGGGCCTTTTTTGTAACATTGCCAGTATCACTGTTTCTGAAATGGATCAGTTGCCTTAGGCTGTCCTCCTCCTCCCTAGAGAGCCATATCACTTTCATTAACATGGTCATGAACTGTGCCCTGTGCCCATGGGAAAGGAACCTATGGGCCCTTTGCTATTTATGCAGAAGAAAAGTATCTGTTGTTTTAGCGCTGTTAGCTAGCCTTTGTGTTGTACCCAGTTGGTAACTGCCTTGCCTATGAGGATTCTCGTGCAGACAGGAGAAATGAACTGGAATAGAATAGTCCATTTCTTAGGGATGGAACGGAAGCATGGAAATTTGAGATAAAATGTGAGACCAGGAGAGTGGACATGCTTTAGCATCCCTGTATTGAAGCTGCTTTTTGTTTTTTGAGTTTGGATTTGAGAGCTGTGTAGTGTTGAGAGTTCGTCACAATTTAGCCTTGTGTTGTTGTTGTTTTTTAAATAGTTACCCCTCAGTTTTCCTTAAAGTGAGGATTTTGATAAAATTTTAAAAGGAATTTAATTATAGATCTTGCTTATAAATGTTATTCAGTTGTTAGGACTATTTCCTTTAATTCTGTCCCAAAGGCTAAATTTCTAAACTTACTAAAGTGTTGAAGGTCCCCAAAGCCACCCGTAGGTTTGGTGATTCAATATAAAGATTCGGAGAACTCAGCATATAGTCATACTGAAGGCTATGATTCATTACAGCAAAACGCTGCAAAGCAAAATCAGCAAAGGCAGAGGCTCCTGGGGTGAAGCCTGGAAGACACAAGGCATCAGCTTCCAGAGTCCTCGCCTACTGGAGGCACGCAGGACGGGCGTAGTCCCTCCAGCATTGAGCTGCGAACTGGAACAACGCACCTAAAGTGTTGTCTACCAGGGAGACTTGTTAGAGACTCAGTGGTCCCAGTTTTATTGGGGGTTGGTCACTGAGGTACCCTCTGCCTAGTGCTTCCCAAAAGGAAAGCAGCCGTTCAGCATGAAGCACATTGTTTAAGCAGTTTCGGCACAGGGAGCCCCTCCTTTCGGTTTTGGAAATGGTGGGAACTCCCCTGGAATCCGGGTTCTCACACACCAGCCAAGGGTCAGCCTTTCAGAGAGGCCTTTCTAAGCATCACAGTCTCAGGCCTGTCATGCTAAGTCTTTTATATTCAACTGATTTTTTTCTTTACCTTCCGCGATGCAAATCAAAACATTTAAAAATGCTCACGTCGTCTCAGTAACAAAGTTATTCAGATTTTATATACACTGGCAGGCTACATGGGCGGAGGTGTAGACAAAAAGAAAAGGATGTTGCATGTTTTGGTGATTACTTTGATTTTTTTCTTTCCCGATGAGTACTTTTTTAAAATTTAATTTTACCTGAATGTATGCCTAGAGAGAGGGGGGAGGGGAGAAAGAGAGGAAGAGGAACATAATCAATTGCCTTCCTTATGCTCCCCGACTGAGGATTAAACCCAAAACCCAGGTATGCTCTGACCGGAAATGGAACCATTGAACCAACACTCAACCAACTGAGCCACTCTGGCCAAGCAATACTTATTAATTTCTATATTAGTCCGTTACTATTTGTAAAAAAACCCAAAAACCCACATACAACAACAACAAACCCCCACAGTTCAGGCTTATTGCTAAATATTATTTTTAAAGTTATAATCTAAAAGCCATACTGTGTATTCTTAGGTGATCCTTTCTATTAAAAAATACACTAGTTTCTTAAAAAATACATAGAATGGGAGCAAATTTTTGCAGATCATGTATCCAATAAGGGATTTGTATTAGAATTTACAAGGTACTATTACAACTCAGTAATAAAAGACAAATATCCCAATTTTAAAGATGAACAAAGTATCTGAATAGACATTTCTCCAAAGAAGATATACATATTCAATGTCATTAGCCATCAGGAAAATGTAATCAAGACTATAATCAAACTCTTGTTCAAAGGCAAATCAATGTACTTTGCTATAACCAGTGTTTCACACCCACTCGGAGGGCTGTAATCAAAGACTCAGCCAATAGCAAGTCTCGGTGAGGATGTGCAGAAGTTGGAACCCTCATGCACTGCTGGTGGGACTATGGCACGGCTGCTTTGGAAAATAGTCTGACAGTTCCTCGAAGAGTTAAACAGAGTTGCCATATGCTCTAGCAATTCCACTTCCAGGTATATACCCAAGAGAAATGAAGACATCTGTTCATCGAAAATACTTGTACAAGCGTGTTTACAGTGGTATTATTTATCATAGCCCAAAAGTAGAAACACCCAAATGCCTATCAGCTGATGAGTGGATAAACAAAATGTGATAAATTCATATAATGGGATACTACTCAGCAATGAAAAGAATTGAAGGACTGGCACATGCTGCAACATGGATAAAGTTTGAAATCATTATGATAGAAAGAAGCCAGTCATGAAGGACCCTATATTGTGTGGTTCCATTTAAATGAAATATCCGGCATAGGCAAATCTATAGAGATAGAAAGTAGAATAGTGGTTGACAGGAGCTGGGAGGATGGAGGATTGGGGGTGACTGCTAAGCGGTGCAGGGGCTCTTTTTGGGGCAGTGAAAATGTTCTAAAACTGACTGGGGTGATGGATGCAGCACTCTGAGAAAATACTAAAAGCTGTTGAATTGTACACTGTAGATGGGTGAAGTGAATAGTGTGTGGATTGTGTTTTAATAAAGCTAATAGAAAAATAACCGGTGCTTAAGAGAAAAATAACACGAGTTCTTATTTGTCCATTATTCTGAAAAGCTGACCTGTCATACTCAGATGTTTGTTAGAATTCATAACTTAGATCGTCAGACACGAGTCAGTTACTAACTGCGTTGGAATAGCACTTGTTCATTCTGAAGAATGTGATTAGGAAATGTGATTAGGAATGTCCTAAGAGAAATGACACTGGGCTGGGAATATTTAAAGCATTTTCGACTTTGCTGTATGACATACCGCTGTGTTTCTGTCAGGTATCTTGCTTTAGAAACAAACCTCCGTTTTCCTCATCTAGTACTTGGCTGCTGAGTGGGAACTGAAGGTGGGGTTTTTCATTAAGGAGCTCTTGGCTGGAAGCTTTCCTCCTAGGGCCGTGATGGGCAACCTTTTGAGCTTGGTGTGTCAGACTTCGCCAAAAAACTGAGCATAACTCGGGTAGTGTGTCACTTTGAGGAAAAAACTAACTCCAAGACTCTAGTCGCAAATGTTTCATCCTCAGGAGCAGCAAATGTTTCATCCTCGGCATGCGGCCACGTGTCATCAGAAATGGCTACGCGTGTCAGTGCTGACACACGTGTCATAGGTTCGCCATCACTGTCCTAGGGGGTCTCAGTGTCAAAATGCCGAGGAGAAGATGGGCTCATCCATTAGCCTTTGAATATCAAGTCATATGGATTTGAATCGGCAAATGTTTGGATAAAGGAAGTATGTTTTCTTCCCACTTGCTTTTGTTTCATTCAGAGTTCATCAATGCACTTTGCTGTAACCAGGCAAGTCTTTATTTGAGGATCTCACTGACAGATGTTTCTTGCCCTGCATATTTTTTTCTATCCATTTCAGCTTACAGTTAAGGAAGGCATGGCTGAAAAATGCAGTCTGTGTTCCATTGAGGCTGGTGTTTTATGTTAGTCCCACGTGAGTGTCTGGAATGGAAAAAGAGGGATGAGGAATCGGGGACAACGCTCTCATTCCTCCTGAGGCAGGTTCTCACAGGGACCTCAGTCTGGTTTTTGAAGGATTGCACATTCTTAGCCAGATCATCCCTCAAAGTCTTGTTCAAAGGCAAATACCAAAGCATATCCTAAAACCACATATAAATGAATTTTCAATTGGCTGTCATTTTCGATGACTCACATCACGGTTCCCCTTATCATCACAAATCATTCCTGCATACCTGTCAAAGAGACACGGAGCTCGGGCTCAGTGGGTGTTTCAGAAATAAATAATAGTTAGAAAAAGTCCCAGAAAGGACATTATTATGTATCTTGAAATCTCAGTGAGGACATGCCTCACCACAAAGAGTAGGGATGCCGATGAAGGGGAAGCCCTGTATCCTGGTAGCCGCCCCTCCCGTGTTACTGGGCCCGTTTCTTACAGAAGCTGTACTGTGTGAGCACACTGTGGTGTGGTCTTCAGAGGACCAGGGGGATCTGGTTTCTTTTGTGACCTGACTCTCTGAGAGCCTTCATTTTAGTCCTGAGTGTGACGTAGAATCAGTGAGCAGATACGTTATTTCTTTGGTGTTTCTACGATTGATGTTCTTATAAATCCTTTAGGGCAGGGGTCCTCAAACTTTTTAAACAGGGGGCCAGTTCACTGTCCCTCAGACTGTTGGAGGGCCGGACTATAGTTAAAAAAACAACAACTATGAACAAATTCCTATGCACACTGCACATATCTTATTTTGAAGTAAAAAACAAAATGGCAAAAACACCCACATGTGGCCCTCGGGCCGTAGTTTGAGGACGCCTGCTTTAGGGGATTTTAATACTGTTCAGTATGTATTTAAATCTGTATTTAAATAATAAGAAGTTAGGACTCTTGGCAGGAATTAATTGTCTATTGGAGAGAGACCAGTAAAATGAACCCTTCATAGAGTGGGCGAGAATAAATCATTCAAGCAAAATGTATCTGTCTTCCTCTGCTCCCTGGGTAACTGGTGCCAGGGAGCCACACTGCCATTCGTTTGGATATTCTGGATTAGTTTACAGAGAAGTCGATGGTGGCACCAGCATGGTACAGGGAGGGCATTCTACTTCTCTCCTGCCATCCTGCAGCGCCCCTGAATGCAGGCTTATAGTACCGGGAAGTACCAAACCACGCCGAGCACCTCTAGCCAGTGGGCACGTGTGGCAACAGGAAGAAAAGCTGATAGAGGTCTCATCTGTATTTATTTTCTCTCTCTCCCATCTCCTGCATCCTTCCCAGGCAAAAGTAGAAGAAAAGATCCAAGAGGTCTTCAGTTCTTACAAGTTGAACCACCTTGTTCCAAGGTAAGCTTGGTCAGGAGTTTGAGGGGTTTGGGGAGACACTGCCTCCTGGGGGAGCCTTTCTTCTCTCCTCCGTCAGCTCATCCACCCTCCGGGAAGTGTCCGCTGCGAGACATGTTTCTTGACCTTGCGGCCACTGGCATGTGCTTATCACCCCAACTCCTCAATGGTTTCTTGGCTCTTCTCATCCATTGTACCCGTCCTGGCCATACCCAGCCTGCTCAGCCTGGGCCAGCACGTATCCTGAGCTCTCTCAGCCATTCTGGTCTCACTCAGTTCCTTCACACCTCTACTTTCCATCTAACCAGCCCTAACCATAGCATCCCCATCGCTGCTTCTACTAAAGGGTCCCAGCGAGATTTCCAAGAAAACAAAATCATGTGACAGTGCCTGCGGAATGGCTTCACTGAGAATGATACTACCTAGCTTCAGCTGGGCCTTACTACTGCTTTCCAACCCTTTCATGCATCCCCTGTAGATTCCCTAACACACTCACCACAGTGGCCAATCCACTCTCCATGGTCTGGTGTCCTGATTCCTGAGGAAACTGAGGCCATCCCCTGTGAGTCTCCTCGGGTTCCCGCTCCCGCCTCCGGAGTCCTGTATGGTCTTGGTTCTTTCCCATCATTTCTGTCCTCGAGAATGTAGAATCCTCCCTTACTGCCAAGCTCACCTCTCCTGCTGACCTCTCCGTCCTGACCCTCCTGCCTCCACTTTGGGGACCTTCCTTGATGGATTTTGTCTGGGCTCTGGCATTTTCAGCGTCTCCCCTTTGCTCACCTCTCCTCCATGTGAACCACGTTTCTTCACCCTAGTGCTGCATCAGGCCACTGCTCTTGTCTTCCTTCCCTCATATCACCACAGATACCTTTAGATTGTGGGTTTGGTTTCCTGCCACTAGCTGATAATCACCCAATCCGTTTGGCATGCTGAGGCTAGCGCGATCTAGACCAGCGGTCACCAACCCGTGGCCCGTGAGGTCCGAAAGGTTGGCGACCGCTGATCTAGACAGTGCAGATCTGACCATGTCTTCCCTGTGCCTGAAATACTTCAGTGATTCCCTTAAATTCTTTTTTTTTGTTAGTAGTTTTAATGAGATATAATTCATACATATCTCATTATACAGTTCCACCCACTTAAAGTATACATTTCATTCATTTAAAGTGTACAGTTCATTGTTTTTTTAGTAGATTCACAGTTGTGCAGCCATCATCACAGTTAATTTTAGAATACTTTTATCACCCCAGCAAGAGGCCCTCAGCCATCACCCTCCATTTCTTCCATTCTACCCCTTCTCCCCCAGCCCCTGGCAACCACTTAATTTACTTTCTGCCTCTATGGATTTGACTGTTCTAGACATTCCATTTAAACAGGATCATACAATATATGGTCTCTGTGACAGCTTCTTTCACTTAGCACAGTGTTTTCAAGGGTCATCCATGTTGTAGCTCAGTGACTCCTGGGTGCTCTTTGGTTTAAAATCAGGCTCCCAGTGCATTTATACGTCCTGCATGGTCTGCCACTGCTCACTACCGTGTGCTTTGGCTCCAGCTAAACTCAGCTCACTGGAATGTCCCCGGTGTTCCCTTCCTGAAACACCCTTTTGCCTGGCTGACGCATGCCCTTGGGTCTCCTTCATTCATTGGCCTAATGCTGTGTCCTTGGGGAAGCGTGTTCTGACCCTCGGTGCCATCCCGCATGCTGCAGAGTCCACCACCCGTCCTGATCAGAGTGTTTGTTGGACAGGGCTGTAATCACCGTGGACTTGTCCATGTTCACCTCCGGACCGTAGCTTGAGGGAGCTGAGTCAGCGTCCTCCCCAGCGCCTCCCTCTCGGCCCCCACAGAGTGGGTGCTCCCTGAGTCCTGACCCCTGCACCTCCTTGAAAGAGAAATCGAGTCTGGCCTTCTCCTCTTCTTTGGGATCTGGAATCTACTCTCACCACCCCCTGAACTCTCTTGAAGGTCATCAGCCACTCTGCAGTTTGTCCTCTTTTTCCTCAGTCTTGCTGCAGCATTTGCCACTGCGCAGTACCTCCTTGAAATTCCCTCCTCCCGAATCGCCTGTGACCCGGCATCTCCCCAGCTTATGTAACATTTTATTTTTCTCCTCTGGCTTCTTGTCCTCCAAGGACGGGCCTTCCCCCAGTTCTGCACGGAAACTTTCTCTCTGCTCTGCCCTCCCCTCCTGCAGCTTGACCTGTCTCCTGTGTGCAGATAAATGGTTCCCAGTCTGCCACCTGGATCCCTCTCTTGAGTGTCACATGCGTTTCCAACTGTGTGATTGACATCCTCCCCTGCACTTTCAGTGCCTTAAAGCCCACCTGTCCGGAAGCCAGCTTATCATGGGTCACTGTGCTCGTCCCAGCCCTCAGTACTCTCAGGACTCCTCACCTGGGTGACTCTTAACACTTGCTCAATAAACAGCGGCTGACCTGAGTACCTAGAAAAGAGAATGGCTCATCTGTTTTCCCACTCGTCTAACCCGCCTTCCCACCCCATCTCTCTCCACCTAGTGCTTTCATTGAGGCCATTTGTAAACACATATTGAATACCTACTGCTGTCAGGTAGTTTTTCTAAAGCACCATTCAGGTCATATTTTCTCTCGCTCCATTCACAACCTGCAGGGCTTCCCTTTGCCTCCTAAACTGGGTAGAAATTCCCCAGCTGGAACCCCAGACCGCTGGAAACAGGCGTCAGCTGCCTTTCGGCCATTTCTCTTCCATTCCTAATATTCAGGCCAAATCCCCCACCTCTCCTCTTGCACATTACACCTGTGCTGCATAATGCGCAGCCATTTAAACTTAATTAAAATTACACAAAGTTTACAATTCAGCTGCTCAGTCACGCCAGCATATTTCAAGTGCCCTATAACCACATGTGGCTGGTGGCTGGTGGCTGCCTCGCGGGCAGCACAGATGGCATTCCTGTCACCACTGAACGTTCTTTGGACATTCTGTACCTTTTTGATTCTGTTCTTCTGGCTAAACCATCCTCCCACCATCTCCTCCCCTCTGGCCATCTCTGCCTGTAAAATTCTCTTCCTCTACCTGGGCTGTCTACCTCAGCTTCCTCCTCCTCCACACAACCTTTCCTGATCATCCCTCTCAGGCCAAGCTGCCCTCCCTGAGAGCCTTGGTCGGGTTTGGTCTGTTTCCTGTATGAAACCTACCCATTTCCCCCTCATATTGTAGCCACTCGTGTCCTTATTTCATTTCTAGCACTGAAGGAAGACTTTTTTTTTTTTTAATCTTCACCTGAGGGTATTTTTTTCATTGATTTATTTTTAGAGAGAGGGGAAGGGAAGTTGGGAGAGAGAGAGAGAGAGAGAGAGAGAGAGAGAGAGAGAGAGAGAGAGAGACATTGATGTGAGACACATAGACTGGTTGCCTTCCCACACTTGCCCAACTGGGGCCGGGGATTGAGTCTGCAACCGAAGTACGTGCCCTTTGGTCCGTGGGCCGACGCTCTAACCACTGAGCAACCAGCCAGGGCCTGAATGAAGACTTTTTGAGGTACAGACGATGTTAATGATCTTATTTTGTGCACAGTGCAGTGGGAGTTCCACAAACAATTGTTGAATTGAATACCTAGAAAAGAGAATGGTTCTTCTTTTATTTCCGAGATCAGCAAGCACAGTGAATGTGTCGCCATGGCAGTTTTCCCCTTTCTCTGTAGTCACACAGGCCTCTTCTGCGAGACCAGGCGCGCAGCGCAGCCCCCGGCCTTCGCCTGCCTGTGCAGGTGGCCACGGCGGCACATTCCATCTGAGAGCCAGTGCTGCTGACACCCGGGCCGAGGAGAGCGGCTGGCTGTAGAATGCAAGCGGCCCTCTGGCCGGGGCTGTGGGTCAGCACGTAGGAGGTGGAATTTCGGGGAGGGAATAATAGACAGATAACTGAGGGGCAGGCAGAGTGCAAACTACAAACCTCAGAGAAGTGACCCCAGGAGAAATGACTGGAATGACGGAGGCTAACCGCGTCAGGGAAGTGGCGAGGCTCAGATTAAAGTTGCTGACAGGCTGGGGAGCACAGTTAGACCCTGGAGCAACTTTCTGGGCGGTTTGTCACTGCCTCGCTGTGTGTGCTCATTGTTGCTTTTCACTTAGCCAAAGCCACCCGCCATGAAGAAGAGGATCGCACCCACAACATTTGTCAGCGTGGTTCCGGGCACTTTAGGGACATACAGATGCTGGGCTAGTTTCTCTGATTTACCTGCCCGTGGAGCTCAAGAAGTTGCTGGTTATCCATTCATTGACTGGGGTGGGGATGTCCTGAAGCCGAGAGAGTGTGTGCACACAGGTGCATGTGTGTTCTGTACGGGGTGGAAGCCTAAGAGACCAGACTAGGTTTACGAGCTCTTTGTCTTTCCAGGCTTGTGTTGCAGAGGGAGAAGCACTTCCATTACCTGAAAAGAGGCCTTCGACAGCTGACAGATGCCTATGAGGTAAATGCATCGATCAGGAGCATTTTCTATCAAATCATCAGCCAGATAGTTCTTCCTTTGTTCTATTCGAACGTAAGAGACTTATGAGCGTGACCTGCTGCAGGGTTGCGCATTGTACACCTGGCTCTGGCGGGAAGCAGGGACACGGGAACCCAGGCCCCGTGGGAAGGGCAGAACTGGCTCTTCCTGGCCCGTCCTCCCTCAGCTCGGGCAGCACCCAGATGGGGCAGTTTTCTTCCTTTGAGATCATGGCGGAAGGGGTCACGTGCTTTCTTGTAGACACCCCTTGACAGCTAGCTAAAAGGCAGTTGTTACCTGTTCATCCCTAACCCTCTGCCCTATAAACTGATCTAGTTCCTAAGCTGGTCAAAGGGTCAGCGTGTAACTCCAGAGAGTGGTACTGCAGTTCCGTGCTGTGAGCATGCCGCTGTAAAAGTCATCTCCCCCAGCTCCCA
Source organism: Cnephaeus nilssonii (assembly GCF_951640355.1). Taxonomy (NCBI): domain Eukaryota; kingdom Metazoa; phylum Chordata; class Mammalia; order Chiroptera; family Vespertilionidae; genus Cnephaeus; species Cnephaeus nilssonii. Next base: position 80,215,965 of record NC_137075.1, read on the forward strand.
GGGTCCCACCGAGGGCCTCGGGGAGGGGCACTGGCGGTGGAGGAGCGGAAGGGTGTGGAGTGGCAGGCAGAGGTGAGTGTGAGCAGGAGGGCTTCAGGCTTCCCGTCCCACGTTACACAGAGCGGCCCTGCTCTTAATTTGTTTTTTTTATTTTGGAGTTGTACATTTATTTACTATAGGGATTGACCAACTCAAATGCCCATAGACCCAAGAAGCTAGCATGACCAGGAGAAGTGGGCTGGGGAGACTGAAGCAAACCAGAAGCCCCACACTTGTATGTACTCTGTTCCTGCCCATCCCTGCAGACCCAGGTTGCCAGAGCTCGCTCTCTTTTCCCTCCAAATGAAGCCAGAAATTCAGATTGGTGTGTGAATTTCCAAATGCTTAAATGTTGCAACCAATTCCAATTAAACGGACAAACAAGCAAACAAGCACTTCAGGGAGCAAGCAGAACACATCCCCAGGCTAGCGCTGGCCTTGGGTTCCCATTTTTTAATCCTTGACTCGAACCCTCCATGGTTAGGGTCCAGCCAGCCCTGCTACAGTTCACACCGAATCAGCTAACAGCTCATTGAACAGGGTGCTAAAGCTTACCATGCATCATCTCATTCCTCCTTACAACGACTCCACGAGGGAGGTGAGTCTTTATTCTTCGCAGGTAAGGAATCAGGCATAGCAAGATGAAGTAATTCGTTCAAAGGCAAATCGCTAGGAAGCAGAGGAGCTGGGACTCACACACCCAGGCCGGCCAACTCCATAGCAGCTTCTTCGGGCACCACACCAGGTGGAAAGCTGGTCCTCGCACGTTTACGAAGAGGGCAGCCTGGGCAAATGGGAGGAGCACTGGCTTGGGGGTCCAGAAACCTGCTTCTTGTCTCATCTCTGCCATTGACTGTCTTTGTAATCTAGGAAAAGTTCGTCTCTCTGGGCCTCACTTATATACTTTAAATCTGTACCCCGGCGGCAGAAATACTACCTGCCTGTCTGGCCTTGGAAGCTCAGTGCATGTTTGTAGCTCGAATTAGGGGAACGTTCTGTTCACTGTCACCTCGGCAAGCCTTTCCCAGCGCCCCCGGGCAGAGTCAGTCTCTCCCCCGTGCTCCCTCAGGACTGTCTCTGCCCTTTCCAGCTTTTATCCAGGCGTATGTACGCACGTGTGGCTCCACCTTGTTCCAGAAAAGCAAGGTCACTTGTTCTTCTGTGTCTAGTGCCCTCTCCCTCTACAGATAACCACACACATCTTGTATTCCAAGTATCTCAAGAATAGGAGCAGAACTGAATTCATGATTGAGCCCCCACAGTGCGTGGCACCAAGTAGGTAGTTACTAAACATTGGTTTAATCAGTGACTGAGTTAATCCAGGAAACCCGTCTCTGGGATCCCGCCTCTCCTCGGGTCTACACTGAGAACATAGCAGCCCTTCCTGGCGCGCGAGAGGTGCTCTGCTCAGTCCTCCTCAGGTCGGGTTCAGGGTCAAGTTCTTTGTCCCACTGTCCTTTCTCACACGTGGTTCTTTCAGCTGCTGGCAAAGTGTCCTTCATTCACTGATGGTGCGGAGGGTGCCCTCCTGCCCCTGCCAGGCTGCCAGCAGTGAGACAGACATCCCCTTGTCCGCCGTCTCTTGGGACGACTCTGAATAAGGGGTGTGTTTTCTCCCCGTCCCTGTGCCAGTGTCTGGACGCCAGCCGCCCGTGGCTCTGCTACTGGATCCTGCACAGCTTGGAGCTGCTGGACGAACCCATCCCCCAGATGGTGGCGGCAGAGTGAGTCTGGCTGCGGGGAGTCGAGGGTGTTCTCTGGGACTGTATTGTGAGTCTGGGGTGCTTTTTGTTTTGTGTCTGTTTTATTTACGTTAAATGAAAAACACAGACCGCTTCCAAGAAGCCCATGCTTTTCTTGACCTCCAGTAACCTCCTGAAACTCCTCCACGTTAGAAGCCTATCATAAGCTCGTGGGTAGAAAAAGGCTTTGAACTCCCGAGGGAAGGATTCTGATTTCCTCTATGGGTTTTTCCTTTGGCTCTTGTTCTGGTCTGCGAGGAAAGTCTTCATCATCAACTCTGGGAGACACGATTCTGCCAGAAAGTACAGTATGCTTCTGTGGGAGGGCATGTGCCAACCCAAGGAACAGACACGCCTTGCCTTCCATGAACACCTCCACTGAAGCACCCCCCCTCCCCGCCCCCAGTGCCTGGGACGGTGTCCTCTTGATGGGACTGGATGTGTTACCATCCTGGTGTGCAGATGCCCTGACTCACCGTTTTCTTAAGACTCGAGATCTAAGCAACTAAGATTCTTCCCAAACTGCTGGTGCAGATGGTGTCCTCAGGGTGGTACCTCATCCTTAGCAGCTCATCACAATTTTAAAGAAGAAGAAACTGATCATCACCCCAGTCTTGGGGATACCTGGGGGAGGGGAGGTCAGGCAGCCAGGAATCGGATCCAACGTCCCAGTTCTCACTGAGAGCATGTCCCCTCGGCAGCTACTTGAGATCCTCCACGCCCCTTGGGGCTCCTTGTGGAGAGGAATCTGGGAGGGGAGGCCCCCCACAGCACACAGGGGTGTCTGTACCAGGATGGGTGGAGGCTAGCCGTGCCCCTCCCTGGCCACAGTGCCCTGCATGAGTCACATTGTCAGGTCAGAAGAACAGAACCGCACATTGTCTCATTCATTCTGTCTTAACAATAACCTCTCATTCTTGCCTTCCTGGGCAGCTTGTCTTGTGATGAATGTGGATAGGGAAGATAATAAAGAATTAGGCCATTAACCCTTGTGATACATAACGATGCCTTCTGAGGGAGAGGAGAAATATGCATTGTCTCCCTCCTCACGATGCAGCTACTACGAGCCTAGCTGCTTTTTAGCTCCGAGTAGGGTTGGAGGCAGTTCCTGCAGCAACAGGGGTTTGATTGTCAAAGTAAAGGCCCGTGTGTTTTTGAAATACCAGTTGGGGGTTGTGGCTTGTTTGGGAAGTTTCCCCCCCCACACACACACACAATCGGGATTTCGGTAGGGGAATGGAGAAGTCCAACGGGAGAGAAGGAAAAGGTAAGGGGGCCATTGTTGAGTGAAGTACAGGTGCCCCCGGGGGAGAACAGGCCCCTCTGAGGTGGAAGATCATGATGAGGGGTTCTTGGGTCAGCATCAATTTTGAGTTTTTGATGGTTGTTTTAGGTGAGGCTTTCCTGAGGAAGTAAGTGCCGGGACAGCTTTGTGGCATCTGATAGGAAGAGAGGACCCCTTTAAAGGGCTCTGACAATGACCAATTGGAGACAACCTGAACAGTCACTGTAGGGTTATGTAATTAAAATTTTAGAAACGATGGCGCAATTTATACAATGAAATACTATACAGCCATTTAAAAATGAAAAGTTAACAGATGCTAACCAGATCTATTGTGGCGATCATTTTGCAATATACGTAAAGATCAAAGTGTTATGTTTACATCTGAAACTGATGTTATATGTCAATTAGACCACAATAAAGTTATATAGATAAATATGTATATTTGTACATAAAAATGTGTATATTTATATAGAGATGTTCATGATTTAAGTGCAAAGGTGGCTTCAAAGATTTCACTTTTATAGAGTAAAAATATAGATGGTTCTATGCATGGACAAACCAGAAGGATGGATACACATGGTAGTCGTCACTTCTAGATAGTGGGGCTAAAGGTGATTTCTTTTTTTTCTAAACATATTTTCATTTTCTAAAGTTTCTACATTGAATCTTCATTGTTTTATGATTACTCTTTTAAACCTGAGAGCTGATTTCAAGAACAACATGATATTGAAGAGCTGAGAGTTTCTGTTCCATGGCTACCTTAAAAGCGTACCTGTGGTTCTGTGGAGCACTGACTTAACACACCTTTCAAGATTTACTTAGAGCCTTGGCCGGGAGCATCGTCCATCACACCAAAAGGTTGTGGGATCAATTCCCTATCAAAGCACATCCCTAGGTTGCGAGTTCCATGCCAGGTCGGGGAGCATATGGGCACCAGCTGATTGGTGTTTCTCTCCCACATTGATGCCTCTCTTTTTCTCTCTCTAAAAATCAATAAAAATGTATCCTCGGGTGCTGATAATATGAACAGAGCCCCAGTAGCTCTGACCTATAAGGAAAGCAGTTTTTAGTGAGATACAGAGAAATCTTAATGACTTTTCTAAAAATACGGGGATTTGTTTCTTTAGACTACCTGATATAGGATATTGCCTTCTTATTTATTTTGCACAGGGAAAAGAAATGCTTTGAAAATGGGGACAGGTTTTTTTTCTTCATACAAATATTAAGGTGACCTAGAGGCTGAGTTTCGCTCTGGAATTTTATTATTTCCTGCCCTCTTTTCTCCCCTCTCCCTCATCTAGTGTCTCTCTCTCTCTCTCTCTCTCTCTCTCTCTCTCTCTTCCCTCTTTCCTATTTTGTTCACTGTTGTGACTCTATTTGTTTAGGGAACAAAATGCCACGCTGAGTTCCCTCTAGTGGACAAAATCACTTTTGTCAGCTGCTGTTTTTTTTTGTTTTTTTTCTGCTGTTGGTGTCAGACCCCTCAGGAGCAATATATTCATCGGTAGGAATTTAGCTTGCCTCTCTTAAGAGATTGTACCCACAAATGTAAATGTGTTTACCTTAAATAAATTAATATTTTGGAACCAGACTAAGGACATTTGCTTTGTTCGTGATTTTAGCACTGAAGGGAGCAACCCCATGCTTTGTTATGGAAAGCCACGTTCACGAAGGGCGCAAACAAAATGAAGACCGTGGGGGGACCAGTGCCCTGTTGAGTTAGGCTTTTATTTATTTATTTTTATTTTTTATTTTTTAAAATATATTTTATTGATTTTTTTACAGAGAGGAAGGGAGAGGGATAGAGAGCTAGAAACATCGATGAGAGAGATGATCAGCTGCCTCCTGCACTCTCCCCACTGGGGATGTGCCCGCAACCAAGGTACATGCCCTTGACCGGAATCGAACCTGGGACCCTTGAGTCCACAGACCGACGCTCTATCCACTGAGCCAAACCGGTTAGGGCAAGTTAGGCTTTTAGCTTCCGTAAGATCTAAAAATCGTCTTTAACTTGAAAATCGTTTTAGGACTTTTTGCTTATAAAATTTTTCCAAAGATTAAATTTTCACGTGTCAGTAAATAACTCTTTAAATATTTTTTTTCCTTTTAATTTTTAAGTATAAATACGATTTGTTTCTTTACCTTTTAGTAAGGACACCTCATTTGTCTTCTGGGCATTTTGTTTTTGGCCAGCAGCACCAGGCATCTAGTGGGTGGAGGCCAGGGATGCTGCTAACCCTCCTCCACAGGACAGTCCCCCCCACGAGGAGTTATCCAGCCCAATATGTCATAACGCCAAGGTGGAGAAACCCTGCTGTCCAATCACCACCTTCAGACTTGACCACACGTCCCAACTGCAGACCCAGAGGCCTGCCGGCCCCGGTGCGGAGTCAGAGGACCTGCCCCACTCTACGGGCAGCCCCGGCCCCGGGGTCACCTAGGGAGCTGCTGCCTCTCACCTGTTCATTGCTGCCCCAACCAGGGCAGGAGTTTTTCTCTCCCTCGTCACGTGGAGCCGAAGCTGTTTTACAGCTTGACGTCTGAAAGACTTGGCGCTAGAAGAAGCTTGGCGTCCACTCCTTCCTCTTGCATTTGCATCTGCTCCTGGGCCGTTCTGCTCAAGGGTGACTGTTCCTCTTTCCAAAGCTGTAATCTTCGTGACTTATTCTAGACCTACCGTCCGTCTGTGGTCACTTACTCTGGTGTCGCAGTTTTTCTTAACGTCTAACCTAAAATCTTGCTGCAAATTAGCTTCCATTTTTGTTTATTTACCAGGAAGCTTGTATAATTACCCTTTATGTTTTTGAGGTATGTGGCTGGGTAGCTTTCTACTGTGGTTGCCTGTAATATTAAGCCTTTTAATCATTTTTATATTTAGCCACTTTTACGACTCTAATCTGAACTTCCTTTGAGTTGGAAAATGGAGGCTTGAGTCAGATACAGTTCCGACGAATAATGCTTTTAACCGGCATTTTTGTTATTGTTCACAACTCACGGACCCTATCATCTGGTCCTTTTTCTGCTATATTCCTAGTCCTTTCCCCTCTTATATTTATACACTTTACTCATCCCCCACTCCTGCTGTCCCCTAAATACATATATTACTACTTGCACCTAATTTATTTGTTTTATTCTTATTGGCTTCTGTTGTTTTTTGTGTGTGTGTGTGTTTTGTTGTTGTTAATCCTCACCCGAGGATATTTTTTCCATTGATTTTTAGAGAGAGTGGAAGGGAGGGGTAGCAACAGAGAGAAACATGGATTTGAGAGAGACACGTCAATTGGTTGCCTCCCACACTCCGGGATTGAACCTGAGACCCTTCAGTCCGAGGGCCGGCGCTCTAACCACTGAGCAAACCGGCCAGCGCTGTGTATTCTTTACTAGCTCTCCAGTGATTCTGATACACACATTTTGAGTTTGAAAATCCCCGATCTAGAAGATAGTTTCCCACTTTGTTGGTAATTGTCATGTAATCTGGAGTGAAATGCCTTGCTGATTTGAAACCAAGCTGATCCATTAAATCTTTTAGTTGTATGACTAAATGAATGATTTGTGAATAACTGTTTTCCACAAAGTGTTAGTGGGTGAACTTCTGGTTTCTAGGATAAGTCTTTCTCCCTCTTTTGATAAAGTGTCATTCACATTTTGGTTTTCTGAATTGCTAAGGATTCTGCTGAGGACAGCTGGTAGCTTCATGGCCAGGTTGCCAGTTCCTTGAGGGGCAAGGCTTCTGGATCAGAATGTTCCGTAATGCGGAAGTGGCTGAAAGTCAAGCAAAGCCCAACCCCTGTGCCCCAGCACAGCCCCGGGGACAGTCAGACGCAGCCCGTCAGCTGATGGGGGTTGGCATGGAGGGATGGCTGAGAGGTGTCTGGTACATTCCGATCCCGGCTCATTCCAGACTTTTCAGGCTGCGGGGTCAGGAGGGTTGCACTTGGCATGATTCTGTCTTGGGAGCTGGGGAAGGGAATGGTAACTAGGTGACTCTTCTTGTCCTCTTGAATGTGCTAAGTTTTCATAGCAACTCAAACCCTTTGTGACATAGAATACTTTTTATATGCGAGTGCAGCCAGCCTTTGCTGGGACATGTGTTTATTAGCTATTTGCTCCTGGGAAATGCGACAGAGATTAGGAATGGTTTGGAAAATATGTTAGGAACAAGCTCATTTTCTCTGTGAAAAGTAATTGCTATCAACGACATGCCGCAAAGCGGTCTTCCCTCTCTGATTATCAACTTCAGTTTCGATCCTTTTGTTCCTTACAGTAAAATTGTAGGGGCAAATGGAATTTACTGTGTATTGTTTTCGACCTGTGACGATTTCAGGACTCCAATAGTTGAGTCAGCCAAATTTTCTATTGCTGTCCCAGCCCAGATAATGGGAGATCGGAAATCAAATACGTTGAGGAAAAGCAACAATAAACTGAGTCTCGGTGGAGATGAACTGGACTCCATGCGGTCTCTCTGGCAGCCGCTGATAAGAAATTAAGACATGAAATCCCGGGAGAAGGCTGCCTGAGCACTAGGAGGACACGGATCTGCAGTTTGTTCCCTTAAACAGAGGCCCATCCTCCGAGGAAGCCTGTGACCTCAGCCGGGTCACGGGGAAACGACTGGATAACCAGGACTTTCCTGGGGCACCCCCTTCTGGTGACCCTCAGAGGACCTGGGTCAGATAGGGCCTTTCTGGGTTTCACCTGAAGCAAGAATGAAACTTCTGGGCAAACTGACGCCAGGTTTGGAGGCAGGAGCTCGGCGGCCAGCCCTCACTAGACAGCTTCTCTCGGTGCGGGAACCGGAGCCTGTGGGATTAGTGTGAAAACTCTGCTGGACCTACAGACCAGGGTGCGTCTGTGACCCGAGTCAGCGGAACACACAGGTTTCCACCACTGGGATGCACGGTTCTCCTGACCTTGGCGCAGACTCCACAAAAGCTGGTTTCTTGTCAGTTAAAGGAATAGCAGTCAGTAGCCCAGTGGGGCTTAGGCGGCAGTGGGAGTGAGCAGGCATCTCTTCGAATATTCTGGGGGGTCTCGGTGGGGGATCTGGACCTGTGTGCTTAGTGTGGACAGGAGCAGCAGAGCACCAGCTTGGAAAGGTGGGAGGGATGTGGTCAGGAAGCGCCGCAGTTCCCCCAGCTCCGGGAAAGGCTGTTCCTTCCTGCCCAGCCTACGTTCTTCCTTCATGAATAGGCCGGTGCTTAAATGTAAAACTCAGATGGGAGAGCACACAATACTGATGATGGCAGGGCAAGAGTTAGGCCTTTTGCAAGGTGTAACTATGTTTTGTTTTGTTTTATCTATTTTATATTTTATCTTATTCTATTTTATTTTACTTTGTAATCCTCACCAGAGGACATGTTTGAGGGGTACAGGGAGAGGAACATCAATGTGAGAGAGAAACATCAATTGGCTGCCTTCTGTACGTGCCCTGACCAGGGGCCAAACCTGCAACCCAGGTATGTGCCCTGACTGGGAATTGAACCCATAGCCCTTTGGTGCACAGGACCTTGCTCAACCAACTGAGCCACACTGGCTGGGAGGGTTTAACTATTTTAAATATATATTCAAGAAGTAGGAGGAGAGGTTTTATTTCTTTTTTCCATTTGGAAAGGCATGGATCTGGTAGAATTTGATGTTTTGAAATGAATGCTCTCTGACTTTGCTTTCCCCTTTGGCTGTGTACCTAGTGTGTGTCATTTCCTGGAGCTGTGTCAAAGCCCAGATGGTGGCTTTGGAGGGGGCCCTGGCCAGTACCCACACCTTGCACCCACATATGCAGCAGTCAACGCACTGTGCATCATTGGCACCGAGGAGGCCTATGACGTCATTAACAGGTACAGCCAAAGCCAGCAGTGACGGGAACGCAGAGGGCTCCCCGCCGGCGGACACTGCACTGACCATTGCCCTCTCCTGCCTCTCTCCCATTCCTTTCTCAGAGAGAAGCTTCTGCAGTATTTGTATTCTCTGAAGCAACCTGACGGCTCTTTTCTCATGCACGTTGGAGGTGAGGTGGATGTGAGGTGAGTGGGGCCTTCTCCGGCTGCTGCATCAGTAGGTTCCAGAGCTCACCTGCCATGAGAGACGCCAAACCCAAGCACCAACATGGCGAATCTGCTGTGTTGTCACAGACTGACACGCAGAATGACGTGTGGGTGACACGGTATTGCAATCACAGATGATACCGAGGTCCTCAGTGTGATGGTCACTCGACTCCTTTTATGTAAATATCAGAATAGAAGCAAGACAGAAACAAAATCAACTGCTCTTATTTAAAAGTTAAAGATACATTGATTTGGTATAAGATGATATACCATAATCCTATCTAATAAAAGAGTAATATGCAAATTGACCATCACTCAAGACACAAGATGGCCGCCCCCATGTGGTCAAAGATGGCTTCCCCCATGTGGACACAAGATGGCCACCACAAGATGGCTGGCAGGGAAGGGCAGTTGTGGGCAGTTAGGGGAGACCAGGCCAGCAGAGGAGGGCAGTTGGGGGGGACCCAGGCCTGCAGGGGAGGGCAGTTGTGGGCGATCGGGCCAGCAGGGAGGTCAGTTAGGGGTGACTGGGCCAGCAGAGGAGGGCAGTTGGGGGGGACCAGGCCAGCAGGGGAGGGCAGTTGGGGGAGACCAGGCCTGCAGGGGAGGGTAGTTGGGGGGGGGGGACACCCAGGCCTGCAGGGGAGGACAGTTAGGGGCGACCAGACTGGCAGGGAAGGGCAGTTAGGGGTGACCAGGCCCACAGGGAAGGGCAGTTAGGGGCAATTGGGCCGGCTGGGGAGCAGTTAGGCGTCGATCAGGCTGGCAGAGGAGTGGTTAGGGGGTGATCAGGCTGGCAGGCAGAGGCAGGCGAGCAGTTGGGAGCCAGCAGTCCTGGATTGTGAGAGGAATGTCCACTGCCAGTTTAGGCCTGATCCCAGTGCGATTGGGCCTATACGGGCAGTCAGACATCCCTCAAGGAGTCCCAGATTGGAGAGGGTGCAGGCTGGGCTGAGGGACACCCCCCCGGGACTCTAGTATATAATAACCATATAGTGTCATACGGTCCTTCATCTCTCTGGAATAGAAGGGAGAAAAACGCCCAGAAGGGACTTAGCAAATATTTTGGCATGAATTTGATGAAGTCATGACAATGTTAAACACCTGAGTGAGAACTGCTCCGGGAGGTGCAGAAACCCTTACGGGCCAGTGGAGTGAAGGGAAATAGACTTGCATTAACGATTGGAACCAATTGGTGCAACATTATTATTTAACTCAAGAATTGTCTGATGTACCTAGCAAGCAGCTTACTTACCTGGCAGGTGATTGCTCCTAAGCATATAGAGAATTTACTGAGCAAATCATTTCTCAACGGCAGCGGATCATTGAGATTTTATACCCAAGTCTTATGACTTAGTCTGAGAAATACATTTTTATGAGGTTTCTATTTCAAAGCCATCTTATTGCCTATTTGCAAATATGTTTTCTTCTACACGAGTTGATTAATACCCTGGCTTCACCACTGGCTTGGAAGTAGCTGGGAAGAAAAGAGCATGCCAGTTGTGGAGCATAAACTACATGCAGATAAGGCAGGCAGCCGGGCCGTGGAGGCCTTCAGTAAAGGATTTTCTTCTCTCTGTCACCTGTCTGTTACAACCAAAAAAGCAGCTTATGTACCTACTGGAAAGCTGTTTCTACTCATGACACTTCTGACCCTGGGTGTGTGTTTTCCCTCATATGAAACAGTTCTGACATGGACGACCCAGAGTTAGGACAGACGCCACAGGTTAAGGGCTCAGACGCACAAGGCTGCTGCCACTTCAACCACCAGTCACAAGTATTTTGTCCCCAGGTTACCCATACTCTTGCCCGTCTTGGCTACAAATTGGGGGTTCCCATGTTGCCTTCCTTAGATTCAATAATTTGCTAGAATAGCTCACGCAACTCAGGGAAACACTTGACTATTGCTGGCTTATTCTAAAGGATACTACAAAGGATACAAATTAACAGCCACATGAAGAGGTATATCTGGTGATGTCTGGAAGGTTCAGAGCAGGGAACTTCTGTCCCCATGAAGTTGGGGTGTGTCAGCTCCTGGCAGGCACATGATGTGTTCGATCACCCAGAAGCTCCCCAAACCCCTTCATTTAGGGTTGTTATGGGGGTTCCATTAGGTAGGCACGATTGATGAAATCATTGGCCAATGGTGCTTAATCCAGTCTCCAGCCCCGTTCCTCTGAAAGTCCCAACCTTCTCATCACCTAGTTCCTTCCTCCGGCAACCAGTCCCTTCCTCTGGGAGCCCCCTCAGGTATGGCTGAACGGGGCTTGTTATAAATCACAGAAGACTGTCCCATCACACCTGTAACTCAGACTATGCCAAGGGTCGAAGGAGCTCCGTGCCAGGAACTGGGGAGAAGACCCAATAGCTTTCCTGTACCACAGTATCTCAGTATAGTCGTTAAAGAGACACTGAGGCACATTAAACAATTTTAAGAGTTTATTTGAGCAAACATCTATTTGAATTAGGCAGCACCCAATCTAGCAAACAGAAAGGACTCCAAGGAGCTGCACAAAGCGACAGCTTTTATGGGCGGTAGGGGTCAGCGACACGGAAGGTACGCCAGGCAGAAAGCAGGTTGGTTATTGCAACGTTCCTTTCCTTTAGAGCTGGCAGGACTGTATTAGGCAGACGACCTAACTAGGACTGACCAGGCGACTCCTGATTGACCGGTTTAAGATGCCATTTTTGGGAGAGCGGAAACTAAGTATTGGTTTAGCATAAGTGACTCCATTTGGGACCTCTGACCTTGTTTGTAACACTGTGTAGGCCAACAAAGCCAGTCTAACTATTGAAGAAAAGCAATACAGCATTGTGTTGATACTTCTTACGGAAAAGTTAAAAGATATTTTTTTTCCCTTCAAAGTCACTACATTTTCATACCTGTTTTGTAGACATTCCAATCAAATATGCAGTCTTGAAACTTAACTTTCTAAAAACTCCCTGCGATTATTAGGCAAAAGCAAGCAAACCCTGGCAAGATCGCTTTGGCATTTTACCCCATACCTAGGAGACAGAGCATAGGGTGTGTTTGAGAAAGAAGTTCCGTGTTGCTGAAGCGTAGGGGCCCCGTGGGGCAGTGGGAGACTGGGGGCTGGAAGGGCCGGCGGGAGCAGGTGCGGGGCCCTGAAGTCTTCCGAAGCCTGGAGTTTATTTTAAGGGCAGTGGGAAGCCACTGACACCTTGGAAGTAGGGAGTGATGTGATCCGTACATGATTAGTTCCCCAGGTGTAATGAACAGGTTGTAGTATTTTAGCAAAAAGCCTTCTGGTTTCAGGACTGGAGGGCGGAAGACCGGACAGGAGACTGATCCAGGTAAAGGTGTCTTGGGTTTGGGTGATAGCGGCGTGGATGGAGAGCAGTGGACAAATTTGAGGGATGTGATGGCTGGATGGAGGGAGAGAGGGAGAAACGGCACCAGAAAGATGCATTTTGCCCCCTCCCCGTCTCCATGTGAGAGCCAGGACTAGCTAGTGGCTCCTGGCATCCCTTCTCGGTTCTTCCATTCGGGAGAGGCGGGCTATGATTCTGGCTGCCTCCCTGCCTCCGCAGTTACATTAGGATTCAAGAGCAAATGCTCCTGAACCCCTGGGAGAGGCTCGAGGCCTGAAGGAAATTAGATCAGACCTTCGAAGTTAGCCCTTGGTAGACGATAACATTTGGCACATCGGACCCAGGAGCTTCTGGTGCCTGCTGGCATAGCTCAGCCTCTGCGTGCCTTTGGCCGGCGTGAGCAGGCTGATAAAAATGCTTGCAGGATAATAATGCTTGCGGCTTCTGCAGAGATCTCCTTGCAATACCTCAGTCAGTCTGACTTATTATTGGAATGATATGGAGACTAGGCCCTTCCCATTCCTCCCTGTTATCCTTCCTTAGGAGGCCTTGGGAAAAGGGCTTGTAAGCAGAATTAGAATTTTGGTCTTCAACATAAAATGGAGCGGAGATGCTGACTATTTGAAAAGACAGTAGGAGGGAAGAACAGACAGTTTGTAGACATGTTCCATAATAGAGGACGAAACTGGAGTAAATGTGTCCCGAGGAGAACTGGGGCTGGCAGAATTACTCCAAATAAAGCAGGATAACAACAAAAAAATTAAAAGCCCTGCTCTTTCTTTTTGATTTAGAAGTGTGTGTGCATGTGTGTGTATGTGCTGGTTGGTGCTTGAAATCAAAGTTTTTTTGTTTTTGTTTTTCTCCGTCTGGAGGCCCAAGGAATGTATCTGAGTGGGCCCATCCATTCCTCTCTCATCTAAGCAGCCATCAAGGTCTGGTGGCCTGCATTGCAATGTGTTCATTGCAGAAAAAAAAAAAATACAGTTCAGCTTTAACGTGTCCATGCCACAAACAGACGGAAATCCTGGATCTAAAACAATACTGACATCTGAGGGAGTGAGCATATCAGGAATGCCTGAATGACACCAGGGAATTTTGGAGCAAAATTCACTTTTGACATGAGTTGAGATGGCTGTTATTTCCTGTGATGTCGAGTTGACCATGTGGAAGTCGGGAGAATAGAATGTCATGTTCTTTCGCGGGAGCCATGCTGTGAGCAACTCTATCCAAACAGAATGTCAGACCTCTCAGCTGGAGGCCCGGGAGGACTGACCCTGTGCCAAGGGTGAGGACAGGAGGTGATTACAGCTTACGAGGCAAAGGGAACAATCTGCCCGAGAAGTCCAGGGAGCCTGATTTAGGCTCTTCCACAAAGCCTAACGCTTCCCCCTCTATTTCTGTCCTTGCAGAAGTGCGTACTGTGCCGCCTCCGTAGCTTCCCTGACCAACATCATCACTCCAGACCTTTTTGCGGGCACTGCTGAATGGATAGCCAGGTGAGAGAAGCTGGGATTTGTCCTGGCCTCTGAGACAGCAGGTGGTCAAAGGACTTCTGAAAAATAAAGGCAATGAAAAAAGACTGGAAGGAAGAGTAAAATTACAAGAGATCCATTAGGGTTGTAGCATTGTGCATTTTAAAACTACTTTGAAAGTTTTCTTTCCCCCCCAAATTTCTTTGATGTTGTATTCGTTTAGATTGGCAAAGATCAAAAACTTGGTTAGACAGTAATGGTGGGAGTTCAAGTGGATTTATCCAGTTTGGAGAGCAATTTGATGATATCTCAAGGTAGCCCTTGCTGATGACCCAGTGATTCCACTCCTGCAGAAACTCTCACTCAGATGCATGAAAGAGGCGAACATAGGTCTTGTTTATAACAGCAAAAAGCTGGAAACAGGTTAAATGGTCGTAAGTACGAGATGGAGAAGTAATTTTTGTACAGGCACATTGGAATATAATATAGCCGTTAAATGAATGAACGAGAGCTGCATGTATCAATATGGACAAATCTCAAAAACAGTGTTGAGTAAAAAAAGGGGGAGGATGTTAAAACATGCCAATCAGGATATTTACTTAACATTTTAAAATATTCAAAACAGTTCTATATTGTTTATGGGAAGAATCACATTGTTAACAATGTAAAAGCATGCATGGGAGCCCTGGCCAGTGTGGCTCAGTTGGTTGGGCGTCATTCCGCGCCGCACATTGAAAAGTTGCCAGTTTGATTCCCAGTCAGGGCACATGCCTGAATTGAGGGCTCCATCCCGGCTAGGGGGCATGCAGGAGGCAGCTGATCAAAATTTCGCTCTCACATTGATGTTCCTCTCTCCCTCCCCCTTCCTCTCTCTCTAAAAAAATAAATTTAAAAATCCTTTTTAAAAGTTATTAAAAAACCCCCCACATGCATAGGAAACTTAAAGAGCAAATTCAGGATAGTGGTTACATCTGGGGAGAGAGTAAAGGAAATGAGGTCAGGGGAGGTCTGCACATCTCCCCGGAAGACTTCAACTGTATCTAATTGTTTCTTTAAAATATTTTTTAAAAACCCTGAAATGTACATGAGTAAATTAAAGGTAGGTATTAGATACATGTATGTTCCATGTATTATTTCCTATACTTTCCTGGATGCCTCAAATATTTCATCATTAAAAAATAGAAAACAAACTCTAGCCAGTTTGGCTCAGTGGATAGAGTGTCGGCCTGTGGACTGAAGGGTCCCGGTTGATTCTGGTCAAGGGCACATGCCTAGGTTGCAGGGGGCATGCAGGAGGCAAATGATCAATAATTCTCTCTCATCATTGATGTTTCTATATCTCTCTCTTTCTCCCTTCCTCTCTTAAATCAATAAAAATACAGTATATTTAAGAAAAAGAAAACAAAAGGTATAGTAGATACATATTTATATTATAGGAAGATATCCAAACTGTATGGTTTTTTTAATATTTCAATTTTTATCAAAGTAATACTTAGTACTATGAAAATATAATTTACAGCTAAACCAGATGATATACTATTTCTTTTTTAATATAACTTCTATTTTCTTAGAATTAATCATTACTTCTTTTTAAAAATGTATGTATCATGAATTCATTCCCCCAAATTACTCTCAATGCAGTCAAGCACTTCAGATAATGTATTCATTCCCTTTTGTGTGTGTGTGTGTGTGTGTGTGTGTGTGTATTTGTGTACGTGTGCGCACGTGTGTGTTTTAGTCATCCCACCTGGAGCCCTCTGCCCTCCTGCTTCTATCTGGACAGATTGCTCTCAGCTTGCGCACAGCGGGCATCCAGCAGCTTCCTTTCAGCACGAAATTCACTTCACTCCTCTCCTTTGTCGAAGCCCTGTCCTCCTTTCTCTTGGTTTACTAACTCATGTTAACAAAGCACATACTCCAATAAATCTTCCAAAAGAGCAATTGGTGATACATTTTTAAAAAGTTTCAAATTAAATTGATTGGGGTGACATTGGTTATGGTGATACATTTTTAAAAATATATATTTTTATTGATTTCAGAGGGGAAGGGAGAGGGAGAGATAGAAACATCAATGATGAGAGCGAATCATTGATTGGCTGCCTCCTGTACGTCCCACACTGGGGATCGAGCCTGCAACCAGGGCATGTGCCCTGACCGGGATTCAAACCGTGATCTCCTGATTCATAGGCCGATGCTCAACCACTGAGCCATACCAGCCAGGTGGTGATACATGTTGTAAGATTTTACATATATCTATTTTAGTCTCACATTTGATTAGTAGTTTATTTGGTTAGAGATTTCTAAATTGGAAATTATAAATTATATTCCTTCAGAATTTTTAAGTATTGTTCCATTATCTTCTGGCTCCCAGTGTCATTGTTAAAATTGGTTATTTTTATACTTTTTTTTTGCTCAGTTGAAATTTTTTTATTCATTACAAGTATATTTTTCTTCACTTCACTGAAATAAATATATAATACCTGCTTCAAAATTATTCTCTGGTAATTTTAATATCAGGGTATATTTGAGTTAATATGTCACACTTTCCTGATTCTACATATGTCAAGTACTTCTATAGTCTTTGAAATGACTGTGTTGTACAGATACACAAGGATTTATATAATTAGTCCCTTACTGTTGAGCTTCCATGTTGACACTAATATTTTATGGTTATGTAAATATATAATATAGTAAAAATTCTTATAATCTGATCTTTGGAAACACTCTTATTTTATACGATTAATTACTAGAAATGACCCTATATTTCTTGGCCAAAGATTATGCATGTTTTAATGCCTAGAAAATATACTCTTAATATATAGTCTAACCTCAAATTACAATAATAGTAGTAAGAATAAATGAGTAATTTGAATACATAAGAAACTATAAATTAATAAGTAAGTTATTATGGCCCTAACTGGTTTGGCTCAGTGGCTAGAGCATCGGCCTGTGGACCGAAGGGTCTTGGGTTTGATTTCGGTCAAGGGCATGTACTTTGGTTGCAAGGTACTCCACAGCCCAGGCCCTGGTCGAGGTTCATGCAGGAGGCAACCAAACGATGTGTTTCTCTCAGATCAATATTTCTCTCTGACTTTCCCTCTCTCTTCCACTCTCCCTAAAAATCAATGGGAAAATATCCTTGGGTGAGGATTTAAAAAATAAAAATTAAAAATAAGTTATTTTTTATAATAACTTATAAAAAATAATAAAAAGAAAAAATAAGTTATTTTGAATAGTTATAAAGGCATACATGTTTACTATAGAAACTCTTGAAAATACAGAAAAATAGGAAAAATATCAGCAATAGACCTGTACTAAAAGATAACCAGAATTAGCAATTATTTGTCAATTTTATAACTTTTTTCCAAAAAGTAATGCTTTCAGGTGCTGTGTTTGTTACATAAGTAGACTATTTCTGAGTTTCCTTTTTTGGTGGTGGTGGGGGGAGGCATTTCCAAAAGTTAATTAGGTGACATCTTTCTATTCATAGTTGTGGTTTATGCCTTAATGTGAGCGAACGCATGCTTTGCCTCCCAGGGTCCTACATGTGTACCCATCCACTCAGCTCAGCCTCTCATTGGTTGACACTGACCCCCTAATCTCCCTTTCTCAATCTTCTCCCAGGTGTCAGAATTGGGAAGGTGGCATTGGTGGGGTGCCAGGGATGGAAGCCCACGGAGGCTACACTTTCTGTGGCCTGGCCGCACTGGTCATCCTCAAGAAGGAACGTTCCTTAAACTTGAAGAACTTATTGGTAAGTGTCTGTTGATCCATCTTCCTCCCAGGCCCCCAGGCCCCAGGGATGTGACCACTCAGACAGGCTCGTGGGAAGGTCTGGCTCTGGGCAGGCGGATAGCTCCTGCTTTGAGCTCGTGAACCAGAAGTGCTGTAAAGCAAGCATGTCAAATTCGCGGCCCAAGGGCCGCATGCCTCGGTTATTCGGCCCTTTGAGTTTGACATGCTTGCTGTGAAGCTTTAGAGAGAGTTGCTAGAGCACTCACGCTGCTCTGAGGAAGTGGAAGGAGTGGACAGCTGCTCTCAGTTTCAGCTCCCTTCTGCCTGCCCGCCCGTCTTCCTGCTCTGAACTTGCTACGTGGTGCGTTAGGCCAACTCCAGCGTTTTCTCGAGTCCCTCAGACATCTGGGATGAGCCAGAGTACCTTCCCCAGACTTCCAAGAAAAACGTAGCTCCGGTCTCTTAAAATTAGGGGTTATCATATGTCTTAGAATATCCTAAGAGAAGAGTTTATGTGAAGCTTTGAGGCATCTTGAAGCCAAGCTTTTATTACCTACCACGCTATGTGAACACTCAGTAACCAAATTTAAATTTGCTGGGCAGAGCTGGGTAATTGCATTGAGCAGGCGGCCCACACATTTATATCTCAACTCCCAAGCTCCTGACCAATATTCAGAATGAACTCAGAAAACGGTCAGCTTCAAGGAGCCACTAGATTATAGTCAAATTATCATTGGAGACCTTGTGCACAAACACACACACCCACAGCCATCCAGGAGATGTCTTTGGGAAGCGTTTACTCTCTGATCATGACCTTACAAACCGCTGCAATTGACAGTCATCTTTTCTCCCCAAGTTCATATGTCAGGTTCCTATCGTGGGACCCATCGAGAGCTTCCTAGAGACTCTGTGTTACACTGTGTAGGGATATGACCAGCAGCGTTTTGTCTTCCTCCTTAGGGACCTCCTAAAACATACTCTTTGAAGGCTTTTAAAGGCTTGAAGGTTCATATTGAAATGGCCAACTTTTTAAAAAAAATATTTTATTGATTTTTTTTACAGAGAGGAAGGGAAGAGGGATAGAGAGTTAGAAACATCGATGAGAGAGAAGTATCGATTAGCTGCCTCCTGCACACCTCTTACTGGGGATGTGCCCGCAACCAAGGTACATGACCTTGACCGGAATTGAACCTGGGACCCTTCAGTCCGCAGGCCGACGCTCTATCTACTAAGCCAGTGGTTGGCAAACTGCGGCTCGTGAGCCACATGCGGCTCTTTGGCCCCTTGAGTGTGGCTCTTCCACAAAATACCACGGCCTGGGCGAGTCTATTTTGAAGAAGTGGCGTTAGAAAAAGTTTAAGTTTAAAAAATTTGGCTCTCAAAAGAAATTTCAGTCATTGTACTGTTGATAATTTGGCTCTGTTGGCTAATGAGTTTGCCGACCACTGCTCTAAGCCAAACCAGTTAGGGCTGAAATGGCCAACTTTGTGCATTGACTCTGAAATCCACTAAAATCTGATTACTAACAACACATGAAACGTAGAACTTCCATTTCTCTCCCAGATAGAACTTTATTTCTCTCCCAGGCAGAAATAAAGAATATAATTAGCAAATGCCTCAGTTACAAATATTCTAGATTTGGACCCTGTCTCTACCACTTCCTAGTGGCCTTGGGAAACTTGTCCAGTCTGTTTCAGCTTCAACTCCCCTCCCCCGTCTCTATAAGGTAGAGATAATAGTTCCTTGAGGGTTAAAGGATTGAACATATATAAACAGCCTGGCACCTAGTAGGTGCTCATTAAATGTTAGTGTCCTTACCAAACTACTCCCTCCCCCCCACTTGCTTTGGGAGAACTAGGCCCTATATCTGAAGGATGTTATATGGTCAGTAGAATGAACCCATGGGCTTAGACCCTGGAAAATATTTTAGTTTGGCTTAAAAACACTTCATCTGTGGGATAAGTAAAATGAAGAATGGACTTCCCATGATAGTGCCAGTTATCGCTTTTCTTCATTAAATGGCATCATCCCTAAGGCACTGGTTCATTTAAGACAACTGGGGATATACTAGTGCCTACATCTGCAGTGCAATTTACTTATTTATTTATTTTTTTGGTCTTTCTTTTAAGAACTTGGGATTGTGGCTTTCTGAGTGGGTGTTGCCTTAAACCAGGGGTCCTCAAACTTTTTAAACAGGGGGCCAGTTCACTGTCCCTCAGACCGTTGGAGGGCTGGACTATAGTTAAAAAAAAAAAACTATGAACAAATTCCTATGCACACTGCACATATCTTATTTTGAAGTAAAAAAACAAAACGGCAAAAACACCCGCATGTGGCCCGCGGGCCGTAGTTTGAGGACGCCTGCCTTAAACAGGGATATCACCTAAACTCTACAACCGTTAACTTAAAGGAGGACTGGAATCGCTGCTCTCCCCCCTTCCCCCCCCCCCCCCCCCCCCCCCCACTTTTCTGCAAGCGTTCTGTGTGGCTACTTTCAGGAACTCAGCCTAGTAAGAATCTAGGTGCAGGGAAATACCCTACTCTGTACTGTTCAGTTACCATGGCAGCTGTGGAAGCCGACGGCTGGTGGCTGCCACTGGCTTGCAGGGCGGGGAGGGGAATGGAAATGCCATTATCTGCTCAGCCAGTTGGTTCTGCTCATTCCTAGGGGCCCAACCTGTGACTATCTGGATCTTGGTAGGCGAGTGTGTTTAGAGAGCTTGGGAGATAAGCGAGGAATGGTAATATCATGTGACCAGTGAGTGACATCAAGAGCCATTTTACAGGTCCAAAGTGAAAGATTTTCTTCTATCAGTCAGCCAGGTTCCCTGGAGAGAGGCTAGGCCGGACACAGCCATGATCAGCCGTCAGAGCCACGATCGGTCGTTGGGACTAATGGCTTCTGCTTCCATGCTTGCGAGGGACTTGCTTAGAGACCTGGGATGAATTTCCTCAGGAGCTAAGTAAAAGTCAGGAACAGTTTGAGATCATCGGACGGGGTGTAGCACAAAATTCCACTTATCTGCTTTCAATAAACTTCCCTGAGCAGGGGACGCGGTTAGAAATGAGTTCCTGGTGGTCTCGCCTTCCGTGTCCCAGCGAAGCCCCGTTTACTGAGAGACATTTGCAGATCTCCTTACAAGCCAGCGTGGCCTTTTCATCCTCTCAGCTCCGGAACCCATTTGAACTTGGGAAAAGTCCGTTAATTGAGTTAGGCTCGAGCAGAGATCCATGCCGGTTGCCTCGAAAGGGTGGGCTTACGCGCTCCACTTGAGGTCTGAGGTCAGAGGGGAAAGAAGTAAGAAGCCCAAGCACCAGAGCTGTGAGCACCAGGAAGCTAAGAGACGGGAGCCCTCCCTCCCCGATCGGCCTCTGGAGCCGGTCTTGCTGGACTTCGTGTCTCCTTTAGCTGACAGCCGCCTCTCCCTCTTTGTCTCTTTCTCAGCAATGGGTGACGAGCCGGCAGATGCGGTTTGAAGGTGGGTTTCAGGGCCGCTGCAACAAGCTGGTGGACGGCTGCTACTCCTTCTGGCAGGCTGGGCTGCTGCCCCTCCTCCACCGCGCGCTGCACGCCCAAGGTGAGCCGAGCTGCTGGCGAGGGCGAGATGGTGTCCTGGGCTGCTCACCACGCCGCAGAGCCAGCGTGCATTCCCAAGGGGTTGAAATAGCTCGGTCTGTCCTGGATTTCGAGTTCCCAGTCTGGGGCCTCGTCTCAGGCACGCACGTGCAGACTCGGGCAGGAATTAGCGTTTAGGGGGTCATGGCTGCTTCACACTGGCTGTGACTAGAGGAGGCGGGCGCCTGTCCTGGCTCCAAGGTGCTGCCACCTCCGCTGGGTGTGAAGCCACCGTTTCCAGTGCAGTGCTCTGTCCCGGTCCCATCAGAACCGAAACCCCACGCTGCGCCCACGGCAACTGCATAAAGCGGCAGAGAGCCAGAACACACAGAGAAAAGACCCGCCGTGTGTGTCCGGCTGCATCATTGCCACCGCAGAAACGTATTTTAAAATGTTGAAGAGCCTGGCAGGTGTGGCTCAATGGTTGAGCGTTGACCTATGAACCAGGAGATCACGGTTCCATTCCCGGTCAGGGCACATGCCTGGGTTGTGGGCTCCATCCTCATTGGGGGACGTGCAGGAGGCAGATGACCATGATTCTCTCTCATCATTGATGTTTCTATCTCTCCCTCTCCTTTCCTCTCTGAAATCAAATAATAATAATACTAATAGTAAAAAAATAAAATGTTGGAGAACCTGAAACGCAGGTTTGTCCCACCAGCACTGCTGGAGTGGAGGGACCCATGTTCTTCTGTGGCGTCTCCGATGGGCGTGCAAACCCAAAGCAGTTAGACAGCAAGCAAAGCCTCTGGGAGCCTTCCCTGATTGCCTCTTGAAATCTCAGGCCGCCTGCTGACTCCTGGATTATCTTCCCGACGATTTTGTGTGAGAACAGGATGTCCCTGAGGAAGCAGAGGGAGAGGGGAGGCGTGGCTCTCTGCTGGGTGCCGATCTGTTCTTGGAGTGAGGTCCCTCGGCCCAGGGGAAGCTTTTCTTTGGACTTTGTGGTTGGGCAAAGTTACTCAACTGTAGAAGATGAGATTCTTTCCCACTGCCCACCCCCACCCCTAATGCGCGCGCATACACACACACACACACACACACACACACACACACACACACACACACGTTTTCTCCTTGTTTGGCTGTTCTTTCAGAGCCCCTTTCTTTAGCTTCTTAATTTCATTTGAGTTTTGGCACTTTTTGAGACTGAATTGAAGTAAACAGAGCCTCTGTCCTCCCATTCTCTCTGTCTCCGTCTGTCCTGAGATGCTTGGCCTGGGGCCTCTGGGCTTCTGGTCTCAGGGCAGTAAGACCAACCAATCCCCTGATTCTGGCCTGACCACTACAGTGTGTGTGTGTGTGTGTGTGTGTGTGTGTGTGTGTGTGTGTATGTGTGTGTGTGTGGGGGGGGGCGGGTGTCGGGAATTCGCCTAGAGTCCAGAAATAGCATGGGGTTTTAGTGAATTTTTTATTGGAACTGGTGAGACCGAGCCCCTGGTAAAACCGGCAGCCGTGCCCAAGCCTGTCCCTGGCAGGGGTAAGATGCAGTCGCCCTGCAGTTGCCAGGAAAATGCGGAGAGAGCTGTAACAGGAGCACCACGTGCCAAAGTCTTCAAGGGGGGCCCCGGTTGACATTTTGTTGATTGTAGCACACGCTCTGGAGGACTCATCACATCCAAAGCTTTGCCCGTGGAAAGGTTGCCGGTGAAGCTTGGTGCTCCCAGCTTTTCTCATGCCTGGGAGAAGGCCCGTGCTGGGCCCACACTCGCGTTCCTCAGAAACAGTGGGCTTGGGCCAGGCAGGGTCTGGGAAGAAGGGAAGTGTTTTGAACGGTGGGCAAAATGCTGACATTGGGGGTCAAAAGGAGACGCAGTGGGGAAAGTTATTTAGCATAGACTGTGATCAGAACTAGGTTTCAAAGCATTCTGTATGTAATTCCCGTTTCCGCGGAGAGCTGACTCCAAAAAATTAATGGGAGGTATCTGGGTTGTGAAATGGCAGGTGATGTTTTCTTTCTTTTTTTATTTTTATTTCCCAATTTTTCTACAATTACTTTGTATTTCTCATATAAAGAAAACCAACAAAAGTTATTTTACAAAAGAAGGGAAATTACATAAACAGAACAAGTAGCAAGGTGGGGGACATATTTGTGACAAACAATGAAGGGCTCATTGCTTTCATTTGAGAAAGTCAACAGGGAACAGCGAAACCACCCAGTTGAAAAACAGGCAAAGGATCTGAACAGGCAGGTTCAGAACAGACAGAAACAGAACTCATGGACTCGGACAACAGTATGGTGAGAGGGGTGGGTGGAGGTACAAGAGGGGAAAAGGGGGTGGTAAATGGTGATGAAAAAAAAAGAACGGCTATTATTATTATTACTTCTACAACTGCTGCTGCTACTACTGGCAGCTGAGACTTACCAAGCACTCACCGTAAGCCAGGGTTCACTGAACTGAGGGGGGAGGAAACGGGGGAGGGGGGAGGGAGGGAGGCACTTCCTTCTTAATTTGCTCTCTGTACTATACTATGCCCTTCTCCTTCCTCTCCCCATTTTTTTTCATCATGTGCATTACTACTTTTAGTAGATGAATAAATACACGTTTAGAAGGCGGTGATCATATGCTAACTAGAAAGATAAACAGGGATCGACATAGGTCAGTCAGCACGTGAACCCAGGCTGGACCCTGACTATAAGGGGCCTTCAGTAGTTCCTGGGGGTGGATGCCTAATGCGTGTAGAAGACAGTGTTTGAGTAGAAGCGTGAGTTATTATTAATATCAAATGCTGACTATATTAGTGAATTATTTGGTGTTGGTGGAGGAGTAAGAAAGCAGCAGGCCTGTGAGTTTCTGTCCGGATTGGTTACTCGTTGCTTGTTTGTTCTTGGGGACATGCCCCAGGCCTGTGTTTGTCCACCTGTGAAATTGAGCTCCATGTGGCCGCACCTGTCACTTACTGTTTGGGAGAACTTTTCATTTCTTAGATAAAAAGAAACTTTGGAATGCAAAATGGCATGATAAGGAGGATCTGTAATTTCAGGGAGAGGTATGAAGGATTTAAAAGCTGACTCCAGTGCACAGTGTCACCCTGTAATCATATCTCCCTTCATCTCACTATGATTCCGTGTGCGGTGCGCAAATTCAAGTTCTCTGGAAGCTGCTTGTCGAGGTTATGAACTTGGGGCTTTCAGACTTCAGTAATGTGGGAGGTAACCGAAGCACTCTGTAATCTCTTCAACAGTAAACATAGCATTTTCTTTTCAGATTCTAATTTTTGTGATAGGCTATCATTTACCTTATAATAACAGCCTTTTATTTCTTATAGGATATGAAACAAAGGTATATTTTATACAGATGCTTAATGCTATTATCCTAAAGGTTAATAAATATGCTTTTTAAAACAATAGCTTTCTTGAGACATAATTCACATACCATACAATTCACCCATTTAAAGTACACAATTTAATGGTTTTTAGTGTATATATAGAGTTGTGCAGCCATCACCATAATCAATGTTAGAGTTTTTATCAACTCCCCCCAGAATCCCTGTACCCATTAAATATGCTTCGTTAAAGAAGAAATTACAAAGGCAAAATCAACAGTGTGATTACAGCATATGTGTAATATATATGTATATTTTTCTTTAAAACCCATGTAACCAAACAAAAGGGGAAATATGTGTAGCATATGATACAGACAAAGGGTAAATATAATGGAAAGCTAGATTGACAAAATAGATTCTTGGATCTCAGAAGACAAAGGACCAAGAGGCACTCTCAAAAAGAAATACAACTAGTAAATCAAAGTCATGGGACAATTTTACTCTAATTAGTAATCAAAGGCATGTCAATCAAAACAAATGATCAGGCACTGTTTCTTTTTAACATTTTAAAATACTGAGAATTTTTTTAAGTAATCAATGCTGGAGGTAGTACAGGAACATCTTAAATTTTGCTGGTGGCTATATAAAATTTTAAAGCAGTTTAGCAGTATCTATTAGAAGCCTTAAAAATGTTATTCCCTTTACCTGAGTAATTCCACTCCTGTGAATCTATTGGAAGAAAGTAATTCTAACACAGAGAAGCCTCACAAAGATGTGTATTGCAGCATTTTTTAGTAATTGCAAGGAACTGGAAAACACTGGAAATAAGGAAAAGGAGAGAGGGTGAAGTCCCTTCATAGATGTATGTATCTTCTACAAAGTCAGCTGTGCTCATAGGTGGGGGAAGAAGAAAGAGGGGAGTAATTAAAATAGTGCGAGTGATGCAGCGAGCATGCGCTACGCTGAGCGAGCCTGAGGGGGGGCCTCAGAGCTCTCTCCTGCCGCTGGGCTCAGTTCCTGTGTGCCTCATCAGAGTGAGCGTCTCAGGGGCTGAGCATGACTCAGGTGCTGAAGATAGATGGTGCTTGCACATGACCCCCAAATGTCCACTGCACCACACTGAGTGCTCAAACCAGGAAACAGCAGTCACTTTCCAGCTGCCCCATCTCTTCCTCTCTCATTTAAGAAATATGTATACGGTATGTATGTATGTATGTGTGTGTGTGTATATATATATATATATATATATATATATATCCCACAATTAAATATTTTGCTCACACACTCTCTCTTATAGACTGCATTTACTGTAAATATTGACAAATTTTTATCATAGAAGATTCTATGCTCATATATATGAAAGTTTTGGCCCAGTGTCTATGTTAATACAGTTACCTTATGCATCCACTTAATGAAATGCTATATGGCTCTTCAGAATGATGGTTATGAAGATTATGGAGCAGAATAGGAAAGTTTATATCTATAGTGTTAAATGAAAAACTTAAGATACAATCTGTAGATATAAAAGGGTAATATGCTAAGTGTCCGACCGTGGGACCAGTCACTATGATGCGCACTGACCACCAGGGGGCAGACGCTCAATGCAGGAGCTGCCGAGCTGCAGTGACTTGGCAGCAGCGGTTCTCGGGTGACGCACCCCGAAACCTGAGAGGAAGGAGCCTGATTCCTTGCAGGGTCGCGTGATTCCACCTTCGGCTGTGGGTTATGTTGTTGCTGGGGCACTGTCGGCCCCAAATCTGGTTTACTGCACACTTGCGTTTGCGTTCCACACCCTGTACGACAGCAACTTTGCAGAGTGCCCTCTCGCACTCCGGGACCCTCGGGGGATGTCAGAGGGCCAGTTTCGGCCCGATTCCCACAGGCCATGCTGAGGGACCCCACCTGCCGGAGGGACCCCCGCTCACTCCGCAGATGCTGGGGAGGGACCGCGATAGGTTGGCTCCAGGGCGTGTCCAGCCCGTCTCGCCCAGTCCTGCCCCGCTGGCCACCTCTAGTTAATTTCCTTTCAATGTGCACAAATCCATGCACCAGGTCACTAGTAGTATAATAACTATATAGAAAATTGCTTAGAAACAAAGAAAAAATGGCTTTCAATTGCCATTTACAGATTGTTTTCTATCTTTGAAGCCCAGCTATCAAAGTATAAAATTGACCAAGGACTTAATGAACATCCTTATGTGTGTATTTTTTAAAGATGTTTTTACTTCATATTTTTTATCCTGACTTGAGGACATTTTTCATTGATTTTAGAGAGAAGGGAAGGGAGAGAGAGAGAGAGAATAATGTGAGAGAGAAACATCGATCGGTTGCCTCCCACATGCACCCGAACCGGGCCACAACCTTTTGATGCACGGGATGATGCCCAACCTACTGAGCCATGCCAGCCAGAACCTAGATGTGTATTTTAAAAAAATCAACCCCATGAAAATGTTTCCACCCACATCTATCTTTCGGTGATTTGTCCCTCCTCCCCACTGATTACCATGTGGCCCACAGAATTCTCTGACCATCCTGATTGAACTTCAGCGTGAAGAAGCGCAGTACTATAGTATTCTTACCAGAATTGTCAATTTCTGCTCAGGCTACCATGTTACATGATACAGGAGGGCAGTTCCCAGCAACGCTTCTCAGGAACATTTTTGAGCCAAGAGGAAAGTTGGAGAATCCCCTTTGGAGATAGAGTAAATTCAGGCTTAGAAAAGTAGAATATCCAGACACCATCACTCCTATTAAGAGTTCTCTTAGCTCATGAGAGTCTGGTTAACAAGCTTCAGAGATGAGCTAGAGGAAGTTTCCTCAAAGCCCAGAGTAAGTCGTGGACCAAATCAGGCGCAGTCACAGGTCAGCCTGGAAAGCCGAGCTCCCCAGCTGGGCCACGCCTGCCACGGCCGTGGCTGAAGACGGTCGTCCTAGGTAGTGAGTGGGTGACTTGAGGCAAAGCCAAAGCCCCTCTGCACTGCTGCTCTTGGACTCATGTCAAGGTTCAGGAGAAGGAACGGGTGATGGGACTTGGGTGAAGGTATCAAATGTCCCGAGATTGTAATTTTCAACAGTAGTCCAAGAAGAATCGAGGGAAACCTTGACTGTTCCCATTGGGTAATAAACTATAAAGAAGTGATGGGTGCTGTGCTGGGCTTCAGACAGGCCGGGCCGCACTGACCCTTTGCCTTCCTGCAGGTGACCCCGCCCTCAGCATGAGCCACTGGATGTTCCATCAGCAGGCGCTGCAGGAGTACATCCTCATGTGCTGCCAGTGCCCCGCGGGGGGCCTTCTGGACAAGCCCGGCAAGTGAGTGCCTGCCCTCCGGGAGGCGGGCTGGAGCGGGCACAGCGGCGTGGACCTCAGGTCTCCTCAGAGCCAGGCGGCAGCAGGTGCCCACCTTTAAAAGCCCGGGTGTCCCTTTCCCTCCAGCTGCTGGTGTGGTATGGGGAGAAGCACCCCAACTCTGGAGCCCCCTTTGAGTGCCGTCGATCCTGGCACCTCCAGTGCCCATCCTTTCCCCCAGTTTACATGCACTTCCCTCTCCAGACAGGCCAACAGATTGCTGGGATACAGAATTTTAAAACCCTTCAGTATCGTAAACAGATATTATAATCACAACTATTACAGAATAGCTTTGGGTGCCAAAGAAAAGAAAAAGGGAAATCAAATAAGTTCTGTTCCCTTTGCTTCTCACCTGCCAAACATGCTCTCTCTCTCCCCCTCTATCCCTCCCCCCGTCTCTCTCTCTCTCTCTCTCTCTCTCTCTCTCTCTCTCTCTCTCTCACACACACACACACACCCCTGCTGCTGTCAGCGCCCAGGGGAAGGTGCAGCTGAAGGCCAGTCCTCAGCAATTTATCAGAAAGAATTTGGCCTGTTTCTAGACATTTTGGTGGTTTTTGTCTGTTTTTTTGAGAACTATATTAACTCAGCACCAGCTCTGCCCAGAGGACCCCTTTCTGGAAGGCAGCGGGAGGGACTGGCTCTAAAATGAGAGCTCTGTGCCTGGCAGGGCTGAGGATGGGCTTTGAAAGGGCCGCTGGGGAAGCGGGCTCCTGGGGCTGCTGAGGAGGGCGGGGCGGGACTGCGAGCGCCTGGCCTCTGAGCCTGTGGTCGCTTTATTGAAGGCTGTGCTGGGGCGGGGCGGGGGGAGAAGGGGTCCTGGGGAGCAAAGAGGCACCTGCTCAGAGCTGCCCTGTCCTTGCAGGTCGCGGGACTTCTACCACACCTGCTACTGCCTGAGCGGCCTGTCCATAGCTCAGCACTTCGGCAGTGGAGCCATGCTGCACGACGTGGTCCTGGGTGTGCCTGAGAACGCGCTGGTAAGGCACCCCTTCTCCACAGGGCCCCCCGGACAGGCTAACCCAGAGAGAGCAGCGCTCCCGCTTGCAGAACTTGCTCTGCCTGTCTCCTGTGCGGGTCACCGCCCTCCTGTGCTTACAGCCCATTGGGGAGGATGTGGCTGTGGAGGAAACACACCTGGAGGCAAACTCGGGGTTCGAGGTGGGGGTTCCAGTCTGCTCCAGTATTGTGCCTCTATCCCGGAGTCTAGGTAGGACCTGGACCATTTATCACTAGTTTCCTCTCCGAGGAGCTTCTCAGAGGCAAGGAGTTCTGCCCCGCGCTCACTGTGTGGCCGGCTGTTTCCGGAGCTCGCAGCTGCGTGCCTTGTCGCCGGGAAGCCTTCCCGTCCGCCGTCCACCACCGTCCACGGTCTATAAATGAGATCACCCAGAATGCTCTGCCACGCGCCTTGTTGTGCTCTTCACAATTTGTTTAATTTGCTTTTGTCTGCGGCCCTCAAAACTGTCAGCCCCGTGCGGGCAGGACGTTCACCCCCACAGCCAGCCCCGGAGCAGCCTGGTCACAGGATTGTCATGAGGTATTTCCAACAGAAGAAGCACAAATGGCCAGTAGATGGATGGAAATCAGAGTGACAGCCACTAGCTGTTTCAAGTCCTAACATTTTCCCATATTTGCCTCCTATGCCACCCTCTTCCATTCTTCTCTCTCCCTCCTTCTCAGCGTAACCCCGCCCTAAATTTGACCTTTATCGTGCCTGCAGGTGTTTTTGTGCTGTTACTTCAAATGCATGATTCTATAAATAATGTAGAGAGAGTTGTCTTGTATGTTTTCAGACTTTTATAACAGTACTAGAGGCCCTGTGCACGAATTTGTGCATGGGTGGGGTTCCTTGGCCTGGCTGGTGATCGGGGCCGATTGGGGCTATCTTGCCCAGTCCCTATCAGGGTAATCGAGGATGGCCGACCAGAGGGGGGAGGTTGGCTGGCTGGATTGGGGCTGATCAGGGCCAGCGGACAGTGGGGGGAGGGGCAATCAGGGCCAGCCGGCCGGGGGATGGGGGGGACCGCAGGAGGTTGGCCCGCCCCAGGAGGTTGGCTGTGGGAGTGCACTGACCTCCAGGGGGCAGCTCCTGCATTGAGCGTCTGCCCCCTGTGGTCAGTGCATGTCATAGCAACTGGTCGACCGGTCTTTCGGTCATTTGGTCTTAATGTCCGCTTAGGTTTTTATATATATAGATCTACTGAGCCACTTCCTCTGTATTGCTCTTTTCACTGACCTTTAGTTAAACTGTTGAGTTTTATCTGTGTTCATAAGTGTTGCTCTAGTTTAATCATTTTACGATCTTCCCTTGTATAATGTATCTCAACTTATTTTCCTAGTCTCCTGTTGGTTAACATCAAGCTGGTTTCAGTTTCCACGATGACAGTGTTACAGTGGACATTGTGATGTCAGAGTTTCTCTAGGAGAGGCTTGCTGGGGTGAAGAAAACCCACACCCCCACCGTCACGGATGGCAGTGGCCTCCCCACATGCCTGTGCTGTTTTACACTCACAGGGCACTGGGCCGCCCCACAGTCAGGGTCTTCCTTTCTGCCAGCTTGATAGTTTCATTTTGCATTTCCCTGGCTACCAGTGAGGTTGAGCATCCTTTCAAATGTTATGTCTTTCTTTGTTATGTCTTCTGTGAATCGCCTGCCAGCTCATATCCTTTGCTCATTTTTTCTTCCTGATTTGTAACTTTAATTGTTTGCCCTTTCTTACATATTTGTAGGCGTTCTCTCATACATGTCAGTATGTTCCCGATACTGATCCTTTATCAGTGGTGTGTGTGTGGCGAATCTCTTCCAGTTTGTGACTTGCCTTTTCACTTTGTTTTTGGTGTTTTGTGTTGAATAGATGGTTTAAATTTTAAAGGGAACAATTTTATTTGCCTTTTTGGTTTTTGAGGTTTCTTTTTTTTTTTGTGGGGGGGGGGGGGTAGGTGGTTACCTAAGAAATTTTTTCCTATGCTGAGGTCATAAATATATTTCCTTCTAGACAGTTTAAACTTTTGCTTTTCCCATCTAGATTTTTAATTCTCTTGGAATTCATTTCTGTCTGTGGTGAGGGTTGGATATAATTTTACCTTTTTCCCATATGGATAACCAATTGACCAGCGCCATTTATTCAAGTTCACAACCTTTCCTACTGATGCGCATTGTATGTGCCATGTGCTCAGTTGCTGTATATGAGGTGACTGTTTCCGGACACGGTCCTGTTCCTTTGGTCTGTTTGTCTGCACTGTCTTAAGCAAATCTTAAATGCAGGTAAACACGTCCCATCCACCTTGTTCTTTTTCTTTAACCCTTTGCACTCGCTTGCTTTTTTCTCGATTCCTTTATTCTAATGCTAACCGTGTCGAGTCACACTCGACATCCGAGTGCAAAAGGTTAAAGTTGTCTTGGCTATTTTTTCATTTTAGCTTCTTCCTGTGAATATAGAATCAGCTTCTCAAATTCCACAAAACACATCTAATGGAATTTTTATTGGCATTGCATTGAATTTAAGATTAATGGGAGAGCACGACGTCTCAATATTAAGGCTTCCTCTTTGTGAACGTAACCATGTCCTTCAATGTCTTTTATCATTTTCTCCATAAAGAATTAGCACATCTTCTGTTAGATATACACTGAGTGGCCAGATTATTATGACCACCTGATGTTTGTAGGCAAATTAGCCGTACACTGCATCGTATGGGATATGGAAGCCGAAGGCCTGTTCAAACACCTTTGCTGTCTGCAGTTACCAAGATAAAACGTCTCCAATTCGCACAGGAACACGAGGATTGGACAGTCGAGCATTGGAAAAAAGTCGTGTGGTCCGATGAATCACGTTTCCAGTTGCATCATGCAGATGGCAGAGTGAGAATTTGGCGGAAACAGCATGAAAGCATGCACCCCACATGCATGAGTACAACCCTTCAAGCTGGTGGGGCAGTGTTATGGTTTGGGGCATGTTTTCCTGGCATGATTTGGGCCCTTTAATTCGTGTGGAACAATGTCTGAATAGCACAACATACCTAAGTATTGTTGCTGATCAAGTTCATCCTATCATGTTGATGGCGTATCCCAATGGAGATGGCTTCTTCCAACAAGACAATGCGCCATGCCACGGTGCTTGTATTGTGCAGGAGTGGTTTCAAGAACATGAGGGAGACTTTACCTTGATATGTGGCCCCCACAATCACCAGATCTCAATCCAATTGAGCATTTGTGGGACGAAGTTAAAAGAGCCATCAGGCAGCTGGTTCCACAACCATCAAATCTCACAGAACTGGACAGTGCTATTCATCAGGCATGGTGTCAGATTCCTCGCATCACCTTTCAACATCTCATGGAGTCAATGCCAAGAAGAATCGCCACAGTATTGAAGGCAAAAGGTGGCCCAACGAAGTACTGATGGAGTAGTCATAATAATCTGGCTACTCAGTGTATGTCTAAGAAATTTATAGTTTTTGTATATATTGTGATCAGAATATTTTTCCCCATTATATTTTATAATTGGTTGTTACTAATGTATAGAAATGCTATTTATATTTATATTTTAATTTTGTATCCAGCAACCTTGCTAACCTTTCTTAATAGTTGTAATCGTTTATCTATAGAATCTTTTGGATTTCCTATTTAGAGAGTAATGTCATCTTCAAATAAGTTTTGCCTTTTCCTTTCTGATTCTTAAGAGTTTTATTTCTTGTTCTTGCCTTCTGACGTTGGCTACGACCCCTCTAGAGTGTTGACTGGAGGTAGTAATAGAGGCTGTTCCTGTCTTGCTTCTGACTGCTGGGAAGGCTTCTCTAATTTCACCAGTAAGCAGGATGCTTACTGTGGGGTTTTGATACTAGTAAATACTTCATATCAGGTTAAGGATGTCCCTCTCTATTCCTGGTTTGCTAGGTTGTTTTTGTTCATCAGTGTTACATTTTATTGAATGCTTTTTCTGCACCTGTTTTTTCTCCTTTAATCTAATGTGATATGCTTACTTAATAAATATTCTGATGTTAGTCTTACATGCTCGGGTAAGCCCTTCTTGGTCTTAGTGGCGTATGAGTGTGTGTGTGTGTGTGTGTGTGTGTGTGTGTGTGTGTGTGTTTAATACACTGCTGGATTCAGTTTGCTAATGTTTTTTGGCTAGTATTTTATTTAGGACTTTTTGCATGTATGTTAATAAATTTGATCTAAATTTTTGTTTTGTTGTTGTTTTCCAGATTGTTTTAGGATAATATTATAGCCTCATAAAATTAGATGAGTATCTCTCCCCACCCCCTTTCTTCAGTCTTTGAAAAAGTTGGTATAGGTTAGAGATTTTCTGTTTCTTCTAGGTTTGATAACACTTGCGTGAGAAACCATCTAGGCCTGTATTTTGGGGGGTGAGGTGAGGTGAGGAATGATGGTAGCAAAATAAGCTTGTTATTATAGATTTAATTTATTTTATATAGGTTTTAAAGAAATTCTTCTTAAGTTGGTTTTGAAAATTTATGTTCTATAAAGTTATTCACTTTATCTAAAGTTTTATACATTTGGTATGAACTTGCTCATAGTATTCTCTTAAAAGTTGTAAAATCTCTCCTGCAATTATGTCCCCTTCTTCATCCTCTCAGAGTGGAAGAAAGTCCTTAATACTGACCGAGGCTTGTGCCCGGTCACAGACCTAAAGTTTCTTTTGGGTTTCTGTGATGGAGTGGAATACAAAAGTATTTAAATATGGCCTGTCACCTTTACTGTGAAATAGGGTTGTGGTTCTTTTTCTTTATTATAAATGTAAATGCATGTTCATTATTTTAATTAGAATATATATAAAAGTTTAAATAAGAAAATTTAAAACAATCATATCACTATATCACTCTTTCTATTTTGGTTTATGACTAATTTTTGCCTGTCTATATACATCACAGCTACAAACACATTTTTATTGTTATATATTTTTATTTTTTAACTGCACCTTTTAAATTACAATATTAACATAAAAGATTTATAAAACATTTTTCAGAAAAAATGGCATTTTTCCAGGTGGTGTACCTAAAATGTCCTTACCTTGAGTTGCACATACTGTAACTCAGAATTACAAACAAATTTTCAAAAAGTAAGTTTGGAATAATATTGTATATACTATTTCCCCCCACTTAATATTTATAAGCAGTTGCCCA
This sequence comes from Cnephaeus nilssonii, assembly GCF_951640355.1. Lineage (NCBI taxonomy): Eukaryota > Metazoa > Chordata > Mammalia > Chiroptera > Vespertilionidae > Cnephaeus > Cnephaeus nilssonii. The sequence goes on from NC_137075.1 coordinate 80,249,985, forward strand.
TATCATTAAATATTTGAAAGCATGTTTCTTACTGGCTATATAATATTCCTTTGTGTCCCATGGGACCATGAAATTTTTTTATCAGTACCCTGTTGTTGAACATTGGCTTTGTGTGATAAAAATCTGTGTGTATCTCTGATGATTACTTATGATACATTAAAAATTTTTTTTATTTATTTATAGAGAGAGGGGAAGAAAGAGGGAGAGAGAGAAACATGGATGTGAGAGAGAAATATCAATCGGTTGCCTCCCACATGCATCCTGAACAGGGACCAAACACACAACCTGGGCATGTGCCCTGACAGGGAATCAAACTGGCAACCCTTTGGTGCATGGATGACACTCAACCAGCTGCCACACACGGCCAGGGCCTTATGCTAAATTCTTACAAGTGCATTTAACGGGTCAGATTTTCAAGGACGATTAATTAGCATCCGTTCTTCTCTTTGCAGCAGCCCACTCACCCCGTGTACAACATTGGGCCAGACAAGGTGATCCAGGCCACCATGCACTTTCTGCAGAAGCCGGTCCCAGGCTTTGAGGAGCGTGAGGATGAGACCACAGCAGAGCCTTCCACCGACTAGAGGACACAGCGTCCCGAGTCTCTGTGTTCGCCGCAGTCAGTGCTCACCTGTGCAGACCAAGGTTTATACGTCTCGACAGTACTGCATTCTGTGCTGCACAAGCCTTGGCCACTCTGGAGCTGTGATTGCCCTTCTTTGTCAACCACAACAAAACCGATGGCTCTGGGTTTGGAGAACACAGTGGCATGGTTTAAAAAAAAAAAAATTCTTTCCACTCCGGACAAACCAAAAGTCTATCAGCACATGCAGCATATAAACCAATTTGGGCCTGGCCAGGGTTGGTTGGGGAACAGTGCATGCTGGGAACAGCCCCTCCCAACCAGCTCTCCAGCCTGGACAGTCCTATTGAAATGAATGACGTCCATGAGTATTACAGCATCTACTGCTGCGATTCCTACTCGCACGCCACCATGAAGTCGCCAGAAAGGTGCCCTCCCATCGGTGAATAAATCTGCTCCATGCCAAGGGAGGGGCTTTGGGTCCCACCAAAATGAATTTTCCAGGAAAACAAGCCCAAGGCTCTTACCTCCCTCCCTGTCATTTGCAATGGAAAAGAGTGGGGTCCCTCCTCCTCCACACTGGAGAACTGAGCCACACCTCTCTGGAAGGCCACGCTTGGTGCACGGGCAGGATTTGCTTCAGCCCTGGCGTGGGAAACCAATTATGAGCGGAAAATGAACCTCTAATTCAACTCCGTGCCAGAGGAAGCAGCCCCGGGGCCCATGCCCTCACTCCACCCCATCATGTACCATGAAAAGCCCTTCTGATGACCTCAAGGCAGCGCCTCAGTCCATGGCCATTCTGCGCGTCTCCATCTCTTTTCCACCAGAGCCCCAGCCCACCCTCCTCAAAGACAGTGTTGTCTTCTCTCATCCAGAGTATTAACACTACTAAGTCTTTCACCTTCATTTCTGACTCAGGATCTCTTCCCATCCTGCCCACTCCAGGCTCAGAGAAATAAAATCAAGTGCTGGACAAGCTGACTGCTGCTAAGGCAGTAGCCGCGTAAACCTGGTGTGTTCAGCCCCTGCTGCTCACACGGAACCCTCTCTCGGTCAGTGGGGTGTCGAGTTGGGTCATCTGTCCAGTGCTGCTGCGGTCACAGCAAGCTCCAGGTCACCCCGGGCTTTCCTGTAGGCAGCCACGGGCAGTGGGCAGATGAGGCTCTTCTAAAAAACTCTGACCATTTGCTGCCTCTAATTCCCTATTGCTTTGGCATATTGGACTATGTATTACCTCCTGGAAGTAATAAAAGAATAACATTTTCTCTGACGTCTCTCATTTGTGACTGGTACCGGGAAAATTCCTTCAGGATGCCCAGTGTTAGAAGGCTGCTCTCGAGCATGTCTCCCCGGGAGGGGGATTCCACACCACGTGCGTTAGTGATTGCAAACAGGTCCGACGTGGGTTCTGCCCTCATGTGCCTTCTCCAGTGGAGGACGCAGGGCCTAACCAGGAGTGGGGAAAGCTGTTTCCCAGGTTCCCTGGAGCAGTGCGGTTCGCTTTTGTCCCACACTCTGCACACTGCCTTTCACGGTCTGTCTGGGTGTCTGTCTCCTTGACCTGACTCTAAGCAGGGACTGTGCTCCTGAGTCCAAAAGCGGGAATGACCAGAAGGGGGAGCTCTCAGGCCCTACGTGGAGCACGAAGTGCAAGGGGGAAACTAAGAGCCCTTCCCAACTTCCTTCCCCTTCATAAAAGAGCTTTCTCTTCTTTGTGTTAGCCAACTTGACTTGCAGGTGGCTCACCGTGGTCGCATGCACAGGATTGCAATTCCTTGCTGTTTACCAATAAACCCATTTTGCTGGAGAAATATCTGGCTGACTGTTTACAGTCAGAGCCCCAAGGTATTCTGAAATTAATTGCAGTAGTAATTGGTGTGGTGAAGACAAAAGGGACTGCTCAGTCTGAGCTGGCTTTATACCAGAGCGAGGATTTGAGCTGGATCCCAAGAGGTAGGTAAAATTTGGCCAAGTACAGAAGAGAGGGTCATTTACTAGTATTCTTATCTCAGAACTAGAGGCCCGGTGCACAAAATTCGGGGGCGGGGGTGTGTGTGGTGTCCCTCAGCCCAGCCTGCACCCTCTCCAATCTGGGACATCCCTCTCACAATCCAGGACTGCTCCCAACTGCTCGCCCGCCTGCCTGCCTGATTGTCCCTAACTGCTTCTGCCTGCCAGCCTGATCACCCCTAACCACTCCCCTGCCAGCCTGATTGCCCCTAACTGCTCTCCCCTGCTGGCCCGGTCACCCCTAACTGCCCTCCCCTGCCAGCCTGGTCACTCCTAACTGCCCTCCCCTGCCAGCCTGGTCACTCCTAACTGTCCTCCCCTGCAGGCCTGGGTTCCCCCCGAACTGCCCTCCCCTGCAGGCCTGGTCCCTCCCAACTGCCCTCCCCTGCTGGCATGATCGCCCACAACTGCCCTCCCCTGCTGGCCATCTTGTGGCAGCCATCTTGTGTCCACATGGGGGCGGCCATCTTTGACCACATGGGGCAGCTATCTTGTGTGGTGGAGTGATGATCAATTTGCATATTACTCTTATTAGATAGGATAAGCATCTTACTGGCCTACCCATAAGACTTCCTTTCTGCTCCTCATTGAGTCTGGAGGGTTTCCTGACTCGAACAGCATTCAAAGTGGGTCCTTGAGGTTCAATTCTCAGATTTATCATGTGGATCCTTAAGTAGAAGGCACTTGCATAGCACTCAAGGTAGGTTACCCCAAAGAAATATTTCCCCCATCAATAAAGAAATATAAAACTATTACAGATCTCTATATCCTGATGAGCCCCACTTCCCCCTTGGATCCATCTCAGACCCACGTTGAGTGCTGTGTAAGTTGGGAAGCCTGTCCGATCCTACTGGGAGCCGAAGGGGAGCCTCATGGATAAGCCAGTGCAAACTCCCCTGAGATAACAATACAGGACCAGTAGCAGTATCCCTACACTGCCTTCTCTCTCTCTTTTTAAACATGTCTTTATTGATTTTATTTTTTTTTTTTGTTTTGTTTTTTTTTTTTTTTATTTTATTATTTTTTTTTAATTTCTTTATTGATGAAGGTATCACATATTTGTCCTCGTCCCCCCATTCCCATCCTTTATTGATTTTAGAGAGAGAAAAGGAGAGGGGTAGAGAGATAGACACATCGATGAGAGAGAAACATCGATCAGCTGCCTCCTCCATGCACTTTACTGGGGATCGAGCCCGCAACCCAGGCATGTGCCCTGACTGGGAATAGAACCAGTAACCTCTTGGTTCATAGGTCGATGCTCAGCCACTGAGCCACGCCAGCCAGGCTCACCAGTGGCTTTAGTATCCCAACTCAGAGGGAAGGGTAAAGGCCCAGGTGGGAAAAGAATGTTCTTATGCCTGTAGGCTTCTGAGACATTGTGACCAGGGCTAGTAAGATCCAGGCATTGCATAAACCAAATCTTAAAGACATAGACGTCTCTCATTCACTGTCTGGGATAAGTTCAATTCTATGAAAGTTTGCTTTCCTAATGCTGATAATCGAACCTGATGTTAATGGGATACAATGGTCTATGATGGAGGGCCAGTCAGTGTTACTTCCACTTGAGGACACAGGTATTCATTTGGGGAGAAGTAATTTGCTAATATTTTATTCTTTTGCCATCTACATCAGGGGACAACAGACTTCCTCTGTAAAAGGTCAAATACTAAATATTTTAGGCTTTGCAAGCAACTACTCAACTCTGCCATTGTAGTACAAAATAGCCATGAACAAAGGTGGTGGGCCAGATTTGGCCCGTGGGCTGTAGTTTGCCTACCCCTGATGTAGACTAAATCTCATCCAGTCATTCGGCATTCTTCCACTTCCTTCATGGCTGGGATGCTGTCTATGTAATATTAGTGTCAAATGACAAACGGTGAAGTTCGGACAAACGTTTTAGCCACCCACATGCGCTGCTCATTGCCTCTGAACAGGAAGGAGAACTGTATGATTTAGGACACTGTTGCAACTCAGAAAACTTGACCCAAACTGGCTTAAAGCAAAGAGGAAATGTGTTGGTCATAAACTGAAATGTCCAGAAACTAGCTTGGCTGTGTGAGTGACTTCCGTAGGCCTCTTCCCCTCTCTCCATCTCTCTCCATTAGCTCCAACTTCAGGCTCTTTCCATGTGGTTGTAAAATGATAACAGCAATAGCTCCAGACCTTATCCTCTTACGGTCAAGTTCAGCAGACAAGAGCAGCAGGCAACAGTCCCAGCCTTCCTTCCCAGTGAGAATCATTGTGTTTCACTGGCTTTGATCAAACCAAGTGCCAGAGAAGCAATCCAGTGGCCAGATTCCAGGGCACTGATTGGCCTAAGTCCTAATCACGTGCTTCTCCCATGAGTGGGAAATGGCGTTCCAACGGAAGCACATAGACTAAGAATAGGGAAGGAATAAAGCCCAAAATGTAAGTTAGGATTGTAGCCAACAGGGGGAAACGGATGCTAGAGAAGCTAATTACTATTGTTTACTATGGTGAATTCTTACTGTGATAGAAACGTGTAGTGGATATTGTTGGCATCGTTTCCCCATTTCCTAACTGTGGCAGACAAAAAGCTTGCATGGATTTGATCCCCTCCTACCTCTAGGTCCAAGCCCTGATTGGCCTAGGCCCGTGGTTGGCAAACTCATTAGTCAACAGAGCCAAATATCAACAGTACGACGATTGAAATTTCTTTAGAGAGCCAAATTTTTTAAACTTAAACTTCTTCTAACACCACTTCTTCAAAATAGACTCGCCCAGGCCGTGGTATTTTGTGGAAGAGCCACACTCAAGGGGCCAAAGAGCCGCATGTGGCTCGCGAGCCGCAGTTTGCCGACCATGGGCCTAGACCAATCATTTTAGTCTGCCTCTCTGCTTCCATAATTTGTTAAGGTTTGGTAATAACCCAGGTCTAAGCAATCAACATGGCTTGTCCTAGATGTGCTGATTGATTCAGAGCCAAGCATGTGGCCTGAAATAGACCAAAGAGAGAAGCCCTAGACATGTTATGATAAGAAAAAAAGCAGCTATCCCTATTAGGGATGGTGGAATGTGTGGCCTGGGACTCCTACACAACCATTTTCCCACCTACAAGGAAGCTAGCCATAGAAGCTAGTACATAGGATTCCCTGGGAGACTGAGCCATCACGACCACAACCCTGATCACACTGCTCCTGCGGCCAGCTCTGCCTCTGGATGTTTCAACTATTAGCCAACTGGAGTTGGATTTACTATTACTTGCAACCAAAACATCCTAAGTCATACAAAACTCTATCCCAGATTAGCCCCAGGGCCACGCACGTCCTTACTTGGTGACTTAAGAACAGTGACCACCCTGGCCACACCCACCCAAACAACATCCCTAAGAGAATGCTTCCTGGTCTATTAACTCCACATTTGATCCTTGACTCAACCTCATGAGGTGGGTGAGGCAGGTGTATTATCTGCATTTTACAACTAGAGAAACAGGTCAGAGAGCTAAGTGAATCACCCAAGGTTTCCTAGGTATCAAGTGGTGGAGTCTGAACCTGAACCCAGATCTGCTGCCTCCAGGGCCATGCCCTTCCACAACCCCAGGTCTCTAAAGGAGGCAGCATGGGTGGTCTCCGGAGGTGGGTGCCTCCAGGGCTGGGTGGCTGAGACCTCGAATGCCTGCCCCATCTTTTACCTGGATGAGGATGGTGACAACAAACAGCAGGGGCAGGCTCACTTCACCCTTTTAACCCCTCTTCCACTCTCTGCCTAAGCCCCTGGCACTAACTGCGTGCCACTCCACTGCAGAGCGTGACCCTGCATGACTCACAGCAAGGCCGTGGTGAATCAGTCTTTCTGGGAGCTGACCGCAGCCCCCGTGGCAGCCAGCCTTCTCCAGCCTGGCCGGCACGCCTGGCCATTTCCTGGACATCCCCTTTCATTTCCCTGCAATAACCACCTCACCGCTGCTTCCCACCAGCTGGTGCAGGAGGCCCAGGGCACGGGGCCTGGCCTCTGATGTTCCGCCCTCCTAGTTCTCGGGCACAAGCAAGAACAAACCAGGCAGGTGGGGACAGAGCGCTCTTCACCGACCCAGATGAACAAAACTTTCCCTGTCCTCTGCTACCCTCTCCCCGCCAACGGAAACACAGCTCTTACAGAATAACAAGAACAAGAATGCATTTTTAAAAATAAACATTTGTTAGTCTATACCCCTTAGCCTGTTTCCCCTATTGTTATCACCTTGCTGAATATGGTATATTTCTCACAACTAATGAACCGATACTGATACATTTTTATAAACTAGAGTCCATACCTCATTCAGATTCCTCAGTGTTTACCCAATGCCCTTTCTCTGTCCCGGGATCCCATCCAGGATAGCTCATTACATGTAGTCATCACATTGCCTTAGGAAGCTTTTGGCTGTGACAATTCCCCAGACTTTTCTTGTTTTGGGTGACCTTGACGGTTTTGAGGAGCAATGGTCAGGTATTTTGCAGAATGTCCCCAGTTGGAATTTGTGTGAAGCTTTTCTCATGATTAGTCTGGGGCTCTGGGTTTTGGGGACAAGACCTCAGAGGTAAGTGCCCTCTCATCACGTCCTAACAAGGGTACATGCTGGGAGCGTGGCTCACCACTGATACTCTTAACCTTAACCTCCTGGCTGAGCTGGTGCTTGTCAGGTTTCCCACCTTAAGGCTCCTCTTTCTTCCCTTTCCCATAGTGCATCCTTTAGATAGAAGGAGGCCCTGGTGCACCACCCTCACTTAGGGAATGGGGCGTTATGCCCTCCACATCTTGATGGTGGAGTACCTATATAAATTATTTGGAATTCTTCAGTATGGGAGGTTTATCTATTCTCTATTTTTTTCAATCATTTATTTATATTAGTATGGACTCATATTTATTTTATACATTGGGTTATGTTCCAATACTCTGTTGTTTTATTGCTGCTCCAATTGTCCTAGCTTTGGCCATTAGGAGCTCTTTTAGTTAGCTTCTGTGTCCCTCTGACATACCCACACTTTCTTAATAATAATAATAATGCATTTAAAAATCCATTTTTCTTTCAAGAAGTATTGCATGTTGATAATCATTGACACTGGACAATGAGGACATTAGGGTTCAGTACACTAGTCTCTCAACTTTTGGTCACCATAAAATTCTTCCATAATAAAAAGTATGGCATGTCAGTTATCTTGGATGTGAGACTTCATGTTCCATCTGCTGTACCTGAGCCGATGGGCACTGGGGCTTCACCTACCAGACTTAGAGCAGCTCAGTGCCACAGCTCTCTCTAGGGGGAGGCTCGGTGGACCCTCGGCAGAGAGGCTCTGTTTTCCAGGTGTGCTGGCCAGTGCCTGCGGGGCGGTGGTGAGTGCCCTGCACATAGCACCTCTGTGCAGGGGATATTGATGGTGATGATGACATGAGCACCTGGGAGAGCGACACTGTTCCCCAGGAAGGCTGGAGCTTGCTGGCCTCCACCACTCAGGTACCTCCCTCTCTGGGAGCAGTGGCTGCCAGGAGCCTCGATACCAAGGTGGCCAATGAATGTGTTGGAATGTGAAGGGTGATTCAGCCCATGCAGAGCAAAGGCTTCGGCCCACCTTCCCTTCAACAGCCTCTCCCCAGCCTCTCTGCCAGCTGACAGGGAGGAAGACAGGAGAGCATGATGACCTAGCCCTGCTCCTTGTCCCTCCCGTATGCCAGCCCTCTCTCATCGAGGCTCCCAACTTGTGAACTCCTCTGCCCATCAGAGCCCTGGCCTGTACTTCTGTGCCATGTGCAAGAACCAGGTCTCTGCCCACTCTAAGCTTTTTGAAGGCAGGGCCCTGGCTCCATTAGCTGCCCTGTATTAGCTGGGCTAATACGTGCTGCTCCAATACCTGTGGGTTGAACTCATGCAGAGGCTGACCTAGAAGTGCAGAGATGAATGTGCACTGGGGAGCTAAGTCCACTGGCACACACACACACACCTGAATATTTGTGGGCTACCCGTGATAGGCCAGGCACTGTGCTAGGGGTGCAGCCACAGGCACCAAGACCAGACCTGGCCTCATGGGAGCTCCCAGTTGGAATGCCTGCCAAGGTGTTCACGGCAGCACTCTGCAGAGGAGGGGCCCTGGACTCATTTCCTGGATGGGAAACAGTCAGGTTGTTTGAACCAGAGTTCCCTTACACAGTCTACTGCTGGCCTTGCAGTAGGTACATACTGTGGACGTGACATTCCTTCTCCCAGCTGGCTGGCCTTGCTGTGGCCTTTGGCCCAAAGCCATTGGCGGCTGTCCTTTAGCCCTAGATATACCCAATAGGTAGGAAACAATGAAGCTCTCACGCAGGCGTGTAGGAGCCACACGGCCAGCTGGACTCCTCTGGCTGGTGATGAGTGACCAGGGGTATGGGTGGCAGCTCTACATATCCATTTGGTTATTATTTTTTTAATCAAAAGTATATTTATTTTTTACATTCAATATTATTTTGTATTACTTTCAGGTATACAGCATAGTGGTCAGACAATCATACTTTACAAAATGTTCCGCCGATATTTTCAATACCCACCTAGCACCATACATAGTTATTAGAATACTAGAGGCCCGGTGCATGAAATTCATGCATGGGGGCGGGGGGGGGGGGCGGACTTCCCTCAGCCTGGCCTGCCCCCTCTCCATTCTGGGACCCTAGGGGGATATCCGGCTACTGGCAGTTAGACATCCCTCTCACAATCCGGGATCACTGGCTCCTAACCGCTCGCCTGATCGCCCCCAACTGCCCTCCCCTTTGGCCTGATTGCCCCTTAACTGCTTGCTCCCCTGTGCCAGCTTGATCTCGCCCCTAACTGCTAGGTCCCCCGCCGGCCTGATCGCCCCTAACCGCCTCTGCCTCGGCCCCTACCACCATGTCTTTGTCCAGAAGAAAGTCGACCCGGTCTAATTAGCATATTACCCTTTTATTAGTATAGATTATTGACTATATTCTCTAAGCTGTACTTCACATCTCCAAGACTATTTTGTAACTACCAATCTGTACTTCTCAATCCCTTCACCTTTTCACCCAGTCTCCCATCAGTCAGTTCTCTGTATCTGTGAGTCTATTTCTGTTTTGTTTGTTTATATTGTTCTTTAGATTCCGCATGTAGATGAAATCACTTTGGTTATTTCTTGAACCAGACGTTGCATGGCTCACTGGGCCCTTGCAGGAGCTAGCTTGTGACGTGCGTACCTTTCCCTACAGGCCTGCCACGGGAGCTGCCAGGTTTCTGTTTTTCTTGGCAGGAGGCTCAAACCTTCACCATGCTCAGCACTGGAGTGGAAGGTTCTGGCACTGATTTAACAGTGGATCCTTGATTCCTCCGTCGCTTAAAATTAATAGCAGAGACTGTGGCCGAATAATTTTGCCCAGAGAAGGCTGTGGCTGTCCGAGGGCCCCACCCCTGCAATGGACAGCAGAGGAAAACAATCCTAAATGGGGCCTGGCAGTCAGAACAGGCTGGCTGGTGCAGCTGGCATCCAGCACTGGATGCAGGAGGGAACCTGCTTGGCTGGTTGTGAATTGTCCAGGGCCACCTGTTTGGTTCTCTTCTAGACACGCCCATCTTACTGGGTGTCACAGGGCACACACATCAGCCACGGTGAGCTGGAGTGGACCACTCGTCAGACCGTACAGAGCCAACAGGGTAGTCTGTCCCCGCCTCACCCTGGAAAGTCTGAGTAACCAGGGTTCAACCCTGTCTTAACCAGGCCCTGGTGTGAACCTCTGGGCAGGCACAAGATGGGCTTGCAGTGTCTGTGCCTACCACGGTGCAGACCACCAGGCACTGCAGAACAAGCCCTGAAACCAGGAGAACAGTACAAAGCAATAGTTCTGATCCGGCCAGCAAGGGTATATTTCATTTCCCAAGTCCAGATTTTGTTCAGATTCAAGGTCTTTCATGAGTTCCTTCAGAAACCAAGCAAAGCCTTTTGGTTACCAGCCTTTGGTATTCAACATGCATTTACTTCCCCTTTAAGGACTCTAATGCACTGAAAAATGGGATTTATTCACTCCATATTTCAACATAACTCAAACAGAAAGGGCTCACTGCCCGGGGCCCATGATGGCACACAGACCTAAGAATTGTTAATATTTGAGTACTTATTAAGGGCCAGGCACGGGTCAAGGGCTTTCACACACCTTATGCCTTTGTGCTGCTGTTGTCCTCATGTTATGCTTCAGGAAGCCAGGGCAGTGCCACTTAGAGCCAATTCAGACAGGTGGGCTCAGGGGCTGTGACCTAACCACCCGGCTCTGGTTCTGAAGCTCCGTGCCCCACCCTGACCCTGCGAAGCAATGACATGACACAGTGGGTGATGGCGGCTTGCTGGGAGAGCTTCCAAAACTCGCGGGGCCTGCCTGATGTCGTCTCTCAGCCCCGCACACAGGCAAGCCTGCTTCTTCAAACTGGTCCAGGGATGGGGGATTTGGCCAATTTGATTTTCTACCTGAGGAATTAACTAGAAGCTATGCATTTCTGTCTATAGCCTGGGAAAGTCTGGGGCTTAGTAAACCCCAGACTCTAAAGGACATTCTGCCTTTGCCCAGGGACGACCTAGCAGTGCCTCCGAAGGGTCCTGTTCTCCCATGGTGTTCGCATGCACATCCAGTGTGGAGGCTGGGAGACTATTCCCTACCTGGGTTTCCTCCACAGGCCAGAGAAACAGATTTGAACAAAAAAAAAGGCTCTGGTTTCACATTCCCGGAGACTGTCCAGGATGGAGCCTGGGAAAGAGCTTGAGAGCGAGCGTTGCTCTGGCTGGCTTATAAACCTGCCTGGTGACCGGAGGACAGCCAGTGCATGGCGTAAAAATGGGTGTTGCCCCATGATGTCACCCTCTCTTGGGAGCAGTGGGCTTCAAAAGCAGGTGCTGGGCAGCCATTGGCCAGACGAGGGTTCGAGCCCCCCTGGGGGAAGGGAAACACTGTCTAACACCATCAAATGGACTATTTTCACTCACACACACACACACACACACACACACACACACACACACACACACCGTCCCTCACCTTTGTCCAAGTGCGGTCTCAGAGAGCCTGGCCTCAGCCACACTTTGCTAATTCAGTCTTCCGTACCTCACTTTCCCCAACAGCTTCCTTTTGTTCCTGGGATATTTTACTTTTGGGAGTCAGAGCTTCTTAAACTCAGTCTGGGTGTTGGGCCACAGTATGCTTTAGGTCAGGGGAGGGGGAGCCCAGGACTCCTTTCAACAAGCACCCCTGGGCATGGCCCAAGGGCCCCACCATGGGGGCTTCTGAGTGATTCTTCCTGGGCAGACTGTCCAATAGCACAAGTTCAGAGACACCACTGAATGGTGGGATGAGGCAATGGCACAACCTCACTTGGGCTGACACCAGATCTGACCCAGGCAGCCATGGGGCTTCCTTGGTTTTGAAGAGTGCATCAGTCCAGTCTTGGGGTTCCCTTTATTCTCCTGCTGTCTTTATTCTCTCTGCCTTGTAAGAATAGGGCACGTCTGAGGGTCGGGAAGCATTTGCGAGACACCAGGAAGCCCACCCTCCCACTCTGCAGAGAGGGCCGCGGGAGCTGGATTTTTCCATCCTGCAGATTCAGCCCTGGTCACACGCTGTGTGTCGGTAATGACAGCTGGCGCCTACCTGAGTGCTCACTTGGTCCCAAGGTCAAGCACATGATAAGCATATTTCACAACCACTTTACGAGGTTAGTACTATTATCACCCTCATTTTACAGATGAGGACACCGAGGCCGAGAGAAGTGACCTGCCTGGGATTCCCCCACTATGGACAGAGCTGGGACTTTGAACTCAGGCAGTCTGACTTCAGGCCACGCACCAAACACTACTCTGTTCTAGCATCTATTCAGTCTTGTGCTTTAAACCTTTCCAGCCAGGACAGCTCTGTGAGCTGAGGTAAGTCTTTGCAGAAGTTGTAGCTCCTCTACAAAAGTTGGGCCATTTATTTTACTTTTTCCACCACCATTTATCCCCTCTATGCCCTCTTATTCCACCACCCTCCCCTCCCCCACTCGCTAACATGACATTATTGTCCATATCCATGAGTTCTTCCTTTTGCTTTTTTTTTTAAAAAAAGCCGAGACATTTAAAATACCCTTTTACTTGGGGCAATTAATTGTAAAAATAGGAAAACATCAAGTTCACCCTAAGAAAAAGACAGGGCTTTTAACAAGACCCTCAGCGATGCCACCTGCTGCAGTAACCCAGGGAATCACCAGGTTCTCTGGCATTGCATGGGACTGTCCAGAACGCAACAGCGAGAACAAACCAGAGAATAACATTGCTGTCAAGAGTAAACCACGGTCAGACGTCGCTGTCCTGGTGGGTAGACACTGGTTCCCTGGACACACACACACCAGAAGGAGCATGGCTGTGACTTTCACTAGTCCCCTTTAGAAAGCACCATCTCTAGCTTGGGTTTCTTACCTTGTTTCTTTCCAGGCAGCTGCTCCCAGTGTACCACCTTTCCCCACCACTTGCCAGTCTGCTCAGCAAGTCAGTCAAGGGCTTCCGATTTCCCAGGTGAGTCAGCTATCCGTTGTGGCTCTTCTTCCAACAGGTTTATTGAAATTTTGAGAAGCCTAAAATGTAACCCCTTGTCCAGCCAATATGCTGGAGCCAGGAGCTGGCTCTCAGGGACACTGCCTATCACTGTGCTGGCTCCCTGCCTACCGGGCGCCCAGCTTCACAATCCTTGCATCTCATCCCCAGGTTAGAACCGGCACTCGGTTCTAATACCTACACTGACCAAGCCAGCTGTGTGCGATGTGTTTATAATTACAGCCAGACATGCAAAGAGATATAGTAAAAAGCAATGAAAAAGAGGAGGAAAGCATGCTAACTTTGAGGGCTTAAGAAATCATCTGACTTCTCATTCCAGTTTGTCTTATTCCTGTTTCATTTGTCTTGAAATGGAGTGCCTTTAATAAATGGGATTGTGCTCCCAACATCCTTGCTTCCCCTATTACAATCATGGTTGGGGGGAGGGAGTTTGATCATGTTACAAACTGCCTCTTGTAGAATCATGACCCACCTGTAACTCCCATTAACCAAAAAGAGGTACTGTGGATCTGAAATCCCACTGATTGGGGTCCAGCACTACCATTCTAGAGTGACAAAGCAAAGAACTGATTTGACTTCACTCTCCTGGTCTAGGTACAGCAGTATTTCCTGCCAGCCAGACAGGAAAACCAAAGCTGAGCTGTGTCCTGGCCAGAAACCCTTTTCCTTTCAAGGCCAAACAAGTTTGGGCTGGTGTTGGTCCCTCACTTGATGCTGTTGAGGTCTTTACTTCCAGCCCTTGCCAGCTCTGCTGCTTCCTCTAACTACGTTGGAACCGCTAGAAACTGACAGGTCCTAGAGAACACCGGTCGCCTTTGAAGTGGGCATTCATTACCAGGAGAAACCCAAACCCATAGCTCTGGGCTACCAACTCCCTAAGGGTCATTTATTTAGCAGGAACTGGGTCTAGAAATGCTGCCCTGAATAACCCCATCCCCGTTGGAACTTTAAAAGCTTCCATCGGCCCAGCCGGGTGTGGCTCAGTGGTTGAGCGTCGACCTATGAACCAGGAAGTCACTGTTTGATTCCTGGTCAGGGCACATGCCCAGGTTGTGGGCTTGGAACCCAATGGGTGGCGTGCAGGAGGCAGCCGATCCATGATTCTCTCTCATCATTGATGTTTCTCTCTCTCTCCCTCTGAAATCAATAAAAATATTTTAAAAATAATAAAAGCTTCTATCCAATGAGCAGTCACCACCACCAGTTTACCCACCCCCTGCCCGGCCTGGGCTAAGCTGAGCCTTTAGAACAAAAGGGAACTGCTCTGGCTTATGGTTGCTCTCAGTTTTGCGAGGTCCCGTAAGTGACCTCTGCTCCTCTCTCAGGCTTCCACTCAGGCCTAGTGGCCTCCACAGGGCTCTTCTCTTAAGCATCTTGGCCTTTGCAAGGGCAAGAAGACACCACCACCAAGAAGGATAAAATAAGTTTTTATTTATAGTCTTATAGTAAAGGGGGAAGCCTTAACTTGCAAGACAATTCTTCGGCAGTATGTACAACATACTTTTTATTTCCATGGAATGGAACCAAACACGGACTGAGACTACAGAGTATACACTAGAAATCAGCAAATGCCAGGAACGGAGTAGGAAAAAGACAAAGAAATGAGGCCTAAACACACAAAACCCTTCACTGGGAGCTGCTGACCGCAGCCAGAACCAGGGCTGGGTCACCGTGGGGACAGGTTCCAGAACAGTCAGAAAGGACGTGGGGCGAGGGTGGGAAGGGGCCGCACTGGGGTGCGGGTTTAGTACCAGGTAAATTGCTCTTGGTATTTACATACAAAATCAGTTGGCTCTATTTCTTAGAAATACACACGGAAAGAAAGGAAGATTTGATCATTACTTTATGAATCTGTCGCTTTGCAATACCGACATCATCAGAAATAGGGACAATTCACTCAGATTCAAATTTCAGTAGCAGGAAATAAATATCAAAACATCATCACTGGCCCTCAATACAAAACCTCTACCCCACCCACTCCTCCCTCCTTGCCCTCCCGCCCCCAGCACCCTCTGGCGGCCGCTTCACTGCTGACGTCCCCCACACCACACGAGTGTCCCACGGCCCTCCCGAAGGCTGGCTGAGAGAAGCAGGAGTGAAACAGGCCCAAGACTGTGCTGCAACTCTGTCCCCACTTCCTTTCACACCACAAACTTCTTCAAGGATCTGGTCTTTCAACAGGAGCGATAAATAGCTTTTTAATTCTCATCACTTCTTAAACCAGTCATCTTCTTAAAGTAGAGCAGTCCACAGATTCACAAAGTCTATCAAACAGAGGCGAGGGTGGCCTGGGGAGGCCTGGGAGGGGCAGGAGTCCTCCGGGCCTGTGCCCGGCAGGGCTGGAGGAGCTGGTGGGTGGTCAGGACACCATGTGCTCAGAGGTCCGGCCGGCCGTCTGTCCTCCACAGAAAAAGCTGCCAAGTTGGGGTGTTTTGGTTTAAAAATTCCTGGTGGGGACAGGGAATCCCTGAAGGGAAACATTAAAAAAAAATAGTGGAAATGGGGAAGGAGAACGAGAGCTGTTGTCCAAGAGCTTCTATGTAAAAATAAAATTTAAAAAAAAAAAAAAGAGAGAAAGGAAAAAAATAGAGTCTCTTAAATGGTTCTGAGGGTTCTAAGGATGAACTGAAAGGAGGATGAGACGACGGAGGAGACAGACAGTTTTTATTGCTGGCCTGCCCGGCAGAGCTTAGCTGGCCTCCATCCGGAGTTTCTTCCTGCTTTGGGGCTCTTCAGGCTCCGACTCTGAGCTGGAGTCCGAGCCCCCATCGAAGGCAGAGATGGCGCTGCCCTTGGCGTTGGTGTAGAGGCTGTTGTCTGAGGAGGGGTAGTTGGTCTGCAGTTGGGCACTCGACCTCGCTTTCTCCAGTGCACGGACTGAAAAGCAACCAAGCGAGCGGGTTACAGCCTCTGAGACAGAGGAGAAGCTAGAATAACTGAGTCTCAGGTCAGGGTCCAGCCTGTTCTTCCGAAGGGCTTGCTGGGCCCTGAGGCTCAGAAATAACTCTCTTCTGGTAGCTGTTCCACCAGCACACTTCATCTCCCTCCTTTCCCAGCCAGACCTGGAGCCCAATGGACATGGCCAGCTACTCTGCAATGCCACTCAACCCTAAAGAGAAGGCTTGATGTCACCGTCCTGCCTTAGAAGCCCAGTGTTGAGACAGGAGCTCCCTGTGGGACCCAACAGTGCAGTGACAGCGGAGAAGCTGGCCTGGCAATGCTAGGATCCATAAAGGTGTGAAGGCCACACAACAGCAGGAAAGGATGACATAAGATGTATCAGCCAAAGAAAAGTTTTGGCTTAGCTCTCTTGTACAAGATCCACTTGGAAAGACAAGCTGGACACTTGGAAGCAAGTCACCAATACACAGAATACCTGGGCCTTCTGACACATAGCCCCTACATGCAGGCTGCTCAGCCCGGGAACCAACCCGCTGCTGCCTCCCTCTGCCCATCCCTCAGTTCAGCTCATCTTGAGCCTGCAAGGTCAACCCATTTATATTATTTTATTTTATTTGCGGTGTTCTAACCCAAGTGGTTACTTGCATTTCTTTTTACTTGCATCTTCCATGAGGGAGGAAGAGAAGTGAATTCCCCAGGAACAAAGAACTTGATCAGCTCTCGCTTTCCCCTGTGGTTGTAGGAAAAGGCGGATGTGAGCATTGGAGAACAGCATGGGCCTGGCCCATAGGCTGCCCTGATTGGACTACCATTGGCAATGGGAGAGCTCACTGACCCTGACCACCTGGATTTCTGGTACTTACACAGCACACTCCAATCCAAGGACCTTAGCTCTTTTCAGACACCTGATGCCAGGTGTGCCTCCTACTACAGGCAGAGCACCTAAGCCCCAAGAAGGGGAGAGATCATCTCAGAAACGTCTCCAGATGTCGAACCCTAGACTCCACTATTCCCTCACTGGCGGCTCAGGTACTTCCTCAGGATGGCTCTAACACTCAGCTACTCAGAAGCAGGGCCACAGCCGCTTATGAGCACACACTCCTGGTTCTGATTCTGCAGGCCCAGGTGCAAAGCCCTGACCTGGCCAGAGCGCAGCAGGGCCAGCTGCCCCACAGGCTCAGGTGCTCACCTTGCTGCTCCAGAAGAGCATTCTGCCGCTTGAGGTCATCAATATCTTGCTGGTGTGTGTGGTTTTTCCTTCGCATATACTGGATATACTCTGTGGCTTTGTCTAGGATTTGGGCCCGGGATGCCTGTTGCAATACGAGAAAAAGCAAAGGGAACAAAATAAAGACCTAGTCCAAGCAGTGAGGAAACTATGTCTTTGCAGGGAAGCAGGAGGGTGAGGTGGGACAAGGCTGAGGAAACAAAGTTATTGCTACTGAGAGTCTTCTGTGTGCCAGTCAAGGTGCCACGTGCTTTAAATGGCTTACCTCACCAGCACTCAGAAGTGGCTCCACAGGAACCCGAGGCTCAGAGTTTACTGGCTTATTCAAAATCACCAGCTAGACAGTGGGAGAGCCTGGATTTAAACTCAGGTGTGTCAACTCCTGAAATTGTACTCCACTCCTCCCATCCCCTTTGGTTCTTTACGTTGCTTTCAAGTCTTCAGCCTGGCTATGTCTGAAAACATGAAAATACCACTTAACTGAGAGCTTATGCCACTCATTCTCTGCTAGGGCCTGACCACAGGTAGCCGTGCCAGGAAGATAAGAGCAAGATCGTGGCTGGAGCTGGCTCAGGAAGGAGTGGGTACAAAGTTTTTCATCAAGGCCCTAAATTTCAGCCCAATTCTCAGACTGAAACTATTTCCAATTAAGCCACACTGCTGTGTCACTACTTCAACCTTCCGGGCTGAAAAGACTGTCGTGAAGGCAGTCAGAGCTTGATGTCAACACAGGAAGGGCATGAGATTGGGCCAATTCAGGAAGCAGCCACACCTATACCATGCCCACGGTAGCCTGGGTACTGTCTGTCAGAGGAGTAAGTTAATGAACCAATAAAATGGATGTCAGGTTACTCTGTCCCTGGAGGTCACACTTGCCTGGAAGATCCCCTTCAGCCAACCAGCTGAACTGGTAGGATGGTACAAAGCCAAGGGAAATGAAGCCAAGGGCAGGGCTGTCCAGTAGTTGAAGTGTGGCCTTCATGCCACCAGGATGCTGAGAAGTAGCAAAGCTTTTTCCTCAGGGTAGGGCAGAACTTGACCAATTCTATATTATAACCCCACTGGGTCCTAAGTAACCAGAACATAGCAGGGGTAAAGGGGCAAAGAAAACATGCACTCTCAGCTAGCAAAACTAAATCCACTTGTAAGTAAATCCTTACAATGACAATCTCAATTTATAGACCTCAGGCTGGGCTGGGTATCAGAGAAGTTAGTGAGGCCTGGGCAGTCCTCACAAGTTCTAGAACTTCCAGGCTTGCTTTCCTCTTATAGCACCCTTAAGGCAACTTCCTCAAAAGGAAACTGTTCATATTTGACCATTTTTATCTGATGTGAATTATGTGCAAGGTACTGTGGGGAAACCAAATGTATTAGTCATGGTTTCTTCTGCCCAGATGCTTACTTACTGTCTAGTTGAGATAAATGTATCTGTACACAGACAAATCACAGGGCAGTACCAATAAGTGTAACCTGTGTAGTACAGATTAGGAATTAAGCAGATTAGGGAGGCCACAGGAAAGATGGCTCCTGATTAGGGCTTTGGCTCTGTGTGTGCACGCACGCACGTGCACGTACACACACACACACACACACACACACACACACACAAATAGTGAACCCCGGGTTAGACTGAGGTGGAATTTGTAGAAAAGGGTCCCTCCAGGCCAGGAGAAGAGCACAGGCAAAGGCACAGGATGGAGCAGCCAGCTGTATTTCTCTAGTTAAGTAAGTCCGCTGATATAGGAAGAATGAGTACCTAGCAATGGGGGCTTGCAACTCTGGTTGCAAGGCTACTTCAGAGGCTTTTTCCCATTTCTGCCAAAGGGGACTTCTTATTAG
This sequence comes from Cnephaeus nilssonii, assembly GCF_951640355.1. NCBI lineage: Eukaryota > Metazoa > Chordata > Mammalia > Chiroptera > Vespertilionidae > Cnephaeus > Cnephaeus nilssonii. The sequence goes on from NC_137075.1 coordinate 80,269,099, forward strand.
GGCTAATTATTAGGTGATTAAATGAGAAAAAAAAGGACACATAATTAGAAGGGACTAATTACCCTGCCTCCCTGGATGCCAGATATGGGATTAAAAATAGTACTGTAGGATAGGTGGCAGAGCGGCAAGGAAGAGCTTAGGAATCCAGGAGACAGTGCACCCCAGCTTCTGTCATTAATGGGCTCTGTGACGGCAAACAAAGTATTTCTCTCCGTGGCAATTCCTCATCTGACTAGAATTTCTCTCAGACCCCTCCTAGCCCTCCAAATTCTATGTACTCCGTCACTGATCCATCTAATTGCTATGCATATTCACAGTGCAGGCTCTCTTTAAATTTGCCTATCTTTTTCAATTAACAGTTCCCAGAAAGCGACATTAGCTCTTATTTAACTACTCATTTGAATCTGGGAAGAGGGGAAAAAGAGCAAAATCTATGAATGATGGAACACTTGCAAATGTTCAGGGTGATAACTTTTAATGAACGACACAGAATGTCTTGAGAACAAGAGGTCCCCAAAGAAGGCTGGATTGGTATAAACTCAGCACAAGACCTTCAGAACACTAAGCACAGCACGTCTTCCCTTCCCTTCAAAAGAACCTTAGGCCACTCACGGTGCCCCTGACTCCTTAGCGAGTCCAAAAGAATGGTTCAATTAACTTTATTTCGCTCTTCCCAGAGTATTCAACAAGAAGTAAAACCCAACAACAACAACAAAACCTTAAAGCACAAAATAAGAATTCCTGAAAATTTACATGTACATATCTAGTCCAGGGAAGAAGTAAAAGGTTAGAGCCAGAAAATGCTAGACTCACCTAAAATTCCCTCCTCCCAGCATTCTAAACCATATAAGATCATGTGACCAGCCACAGGATTGAGAGGTGGGCAGGCCCTTCCTTGATTTTATGACTTTATACTATGTGAACGGTGTACTATGAGCCAGCAAGAGCCCTGGCTTTATGGCATGGACTAAGGAATGGCCCTGGGCTTTCAGTTTCTTTTTTATTTAACAGGATCAATCAGCTGAGTCAGCAATCTCCATGTGAGTGTGACTGATAGAACATGGTATGTTAACATGTCCAAAGATCAACTCTTGTTTTTGGATAACCAGTAAGGATCTGTATAATTTTTGTCCTGCTAATTTTTAAAATAAGAAGACACTAATTCTTATTCTGCCTTTCTGAGCAGAAACAGATCTCTTCAGTGGTTTGGATGCAACTCTGGGCCAGGAAGAACTGCAGCTGAGAGGCCTCAAGAGGTCCTGGGCCTGCTACATAACAGTGAGAGTTAATGCAAAGTGCTCCTCAGGCCTTTCACCACAGGGAGAATGCAAAAGAACACTGGACAGCCTTGCCAGATCCTGTTCCAAAGCCATGGCTGCACATGTGATACAAATGATGACGACGATAATGACAATGGCTGATACTTATTGAGTACTTACTAAATGCCAGGCATCCTCACAACCTGCTGATGTATTATTGCCTCTCTTTTATAAATGAGAAAACTGAGGCAAGAGCTGCAACTTACCTAACGTTACATAACTACTAAACAGTAGAGTCACAATTTGACCCAGGCCTCCAAAACATCCATATTTTGGGGACAAAGAGGAGGCTGTGGAACTAATAAAAAACATCCATAGTATTGCAGAGGCAGTGTTGTTGTGAAGCGGAGTTTGAGCAAGAGGAAAAGGACTATAAAAGAATCACCTGATTTATCCACAAAGATGTCAATGAAGACTCTTTCTTGGAAGAGTGAGAGTTTAGGTAAATCATCTCTGCACAGATTATGGGTGCAAAAGTGAGTTGAAGCTGAAGCAAATATAGAGACTAGTTTTAAGAATTAGGTTGAAAAAGAAATGGGGGAAAAAGCAGTTTGGAGTAATAGCCACATTGAAGGAAGGCTGTTTCCCTTTTTCTTTTAAAGACATGTGAAAACCAAATAGGCTTCTAGCAGAGAAGTAGCAATGAAGAAGAGCCTGAAGATGCAAGAATGTTTGCGAGAATTGCCTGAATCTGGCCCTGGGGAGGGGAAATGACAATTCCCATAGAGCTGTGGTTTCATTTACCAAGAAGAGTAAAACTAAATGGACAATGACGAAGACCCAGTCTGTCCAAGAGGCCCAAAAGATTCTTGCCCCTTCTCCTGCATGTGCTGCAGCTGCTTGTACATCTGTATCCCTGCCCAAGCAACAGAGACAAAAGGGTCAATCCAGCCTCCAGAAGCACCCACTTCGACAGACCTCTGCTTGAGAACAGAGTGAACCAACCTTAAGTGTTGTAGCAAGAACTGACTACATATTTAACCAAAGGCCTCAAGTCCAAGAGTCTCTTTCTAATTAGTACCTTTTTAAGGCCCCAAATGGTTCTTAAAGTAGTTAACACTGAAGCTTAGGATGACATCCTAGGTTTCTAAATCCCATTTAAGGGAGTGGTTCTCAAAACTTTTCATATAAGAGAGGAGTTCCACACATTTTTGAAGTTGTAAATCTTACTACAGTAACCTGGATTTGTGTAGAACTCCAAGGTGTTTCAGAAAGCAGATTGGGAGAGGCAAGGAAAAGAAGGGTGGTACTAGACTGTTAAATTAGAAACACCATCGCCATTCCTGCAGTCCTATTGCTGACTTGAGAAACAATGATCTTAGCTGTACTGATCACTTTTTCTTCTTCACTGTCAAAATCAGGTCCTACCGGGTTGATGTTAACTGCCTTGTTGCCCAAGACCCAAAATGCCATATCCTGGAAAATGAAAAAGAACTACTACTGACTCACCAACTGACACCTGTTTTATTTTGCACTAGTTATTTTAAAGAAAATAAAATCATTATTTTCCATAACCTGCACAAGCTTTTATACATATTAAGGTAAAGGGAGGACTATGTAAAAGCCAGTGTACATTTCTATTTGAATAAGCCATCTTCTGAAAACAAAAATTAAGGAATCTGCACAATAAATTTGGTTCTGCATTAAATTCATTCCCATATGCAAGCCCCATCAATGCCAACAAGACAAGCTGTGGGGTCAGAGCCATCACAGTCAAGAGACCCCTCCAAGGCTTCCTGCTACCAAACTGAAGGACCACTCTGTTGATGACCAGAGGAAGGCAGAGCCATCATGATCTTTAAGGGGCTAGTTAAAGCCAAGAGTCAGACATTGGTTTAGGAGTCAACACAAATCATGTTTCAAAACTTGTATTCTTTTTTCTTGTGCCCTTGGCAGTTTGAAACAAAGGTTGACTCTTCCCCATCAAACTTTTTTTTTTTTCTCCTTCTGTGTTCCCATCAAACTTTAATGATGAAGGATAGGAGTACAGTTACCCAAAGAAGCAAAACTACTAGTAAATAAACATGTGGAAATAAATTTAATTTCACAGGTAATAACAAAATACAAAATTACTACCTTTGCCTACAAAATTAGTCACCCCCTTCAAAGTAATTTCCAGTATTGGTAAAATTGGTACTTTCAAAAGATACTACCCAAAAGGCTAATTTGCTTGAAAAAAAAAAAAAAGAAATAAAAACAACCTTTCTGAAAAGCATTTTGGCAACACACAGCAAGAAACCAGATGTTCTTACCCTTAGTCCCAGCAATGCAACTTCTGGAAATCTATTCTATGGAAACAGCCCCACACACTAAGATGGTCATCACTACATCATTTCCTTGCTTCTCAGACTCCATCAACAAACCCATGGATTTAATAATAGCAGCTTTTGAGGGGAGAGAAGAGGCAAGTTTCTTGACATCCACTTTAAGATGGCACCCAATTTCAGTCATATTAAAATGGAAGTGTAGGATGGAGAGAGTGTATCTCTTATGCAATGCCCTACATGATAGCCACTAGCCACATGCGGCTAATAAGCACTTGAAATAATAATGTACAGTACCTCATCAGTAATTTTTTGTTGTTGCTGTTAATTCTCACCTGAGGATATTTTTCCCACTGATTTTTTTTTTTTTTTTTTTTTTTAGAGAAAGTAAAAGGGAGGAAGGGAGAGAGGGGAAGACAGAGAGACAGAGAGAAACATCGATGTGAGAGATACACATTGATTGGTTGCCTCCTGCACATGCCCTGGCCGTGGCCCAGGGGCAAACCTGCAACCCAGGTACATGCCCTTAACCAGAAATCAAACCCAGGACCCTTGGGTCTGCGGGCCAACGCCCTAACCACTGAGCAACTGGCCAAGGCCATTGGTAATTTTTAATATATTGATTATAGGTATACTAAGGTCATACTTATTTTTGCATATTCCATTAAATAAAATATATTATTAAAATGAATTTCACTTGCTATTTTACTTTTATTGTGCCAGAAATTATAATTATATTTATATTAAATTTAAAATGTATTTGTGGCTCAAAGTTTTTGCAATTTTGTTAGAAGAAAAAAAGAAAAAATGCTTAAGGGAAGGCCTAATAACCAATTCCTATCCTTCCAAATCTCAAGATGGAAAAGGCATTAGCGAGTTTGCTTGCTCTCTAGTCCTCTCCATGGGAGTGAGCCCTTCCCCACTCTACACTGCAGAGACTTCAGGAGGATGGACAGGCTCCATCCTAAGGACCCTTTACTTAGGTGTAACATCAGCCAGAAGGAAGGAAAACACAGGAGAGGCTCCAGAAAGGGCCACTGGGATTAAAGGGGGAGTGAACCCATGGGGCTCTCAGGAAGCAGAAGTTTTGGAGATGGGTCCTGAAGGTGGGCAGAGGGGGACTGACTGGCAGGGAGAAACACATGAAGGCACATGAGTGGGGAAAGAGCGCACAGGCTAGGGAGCCCGTGTGAGTGGGTCTCCTCACCACAAAACCTGACATCATCTGGGCGGGGAGCTAGAGTTAGACATTGAGGAAAGGGAAGAATGCAGATAAACTGAGATTCCTGTGTACACCCTCCACAATAAGGGAAGGAGGAGAAAAAGCAGGAGGGCAAGTTGGGTGCCTTACTTAGAGAACATGGAATGCCAGTCCTTACCTTGATGGGCACTGAAAAGCCCTTGGAAGTTTCCAGCAGCACATAAACACAGTTTACATACAATTCAATAAATCAGGACATTTACAGTTGCTGAGCCCAGAGCTTAAGGAAGACGTGGGCAACTATGGACAATAATTTAAGATATAGAAAATTTAAGAAGAAAATAATTGCCCAACTTACAGTCTGGCCAGGTAATAACCTTAGTGAGTAATGAGGTGAAACGGCTAGGATTGTGGTTTTCATTTCATTTAGGAGATAATCCCTCCAGCAGTCCAAATATGATACAGAAACAGTGCTGCTGAATAAACTGCCTGCCTTAACCGGTGTCCACCAGAATGAGCCTATTCAGTGCATCATGGCCAGGGTGGAGGGGGCTTCCTTCTTTCAGTTAATAAACACCCACTCTGCACTCTACTATCTGCCAGGCCAGGAGGGAAGAAATATGACCAACATCTACCTGCTAAGAAAACCAGGCTTTAATGAAGATGAAACAGATTAGAGCTCAGTGTTTTAACCTCTTATTTGATGCTCAGGATGTTACCTTATTATTGTTAGGAATAATCGTCTCTCCCAACAAGAGAGCAAGACCCTCAAGAGCAGACACTATTATACCTTTTAAACCTCTACAGCACTCACACAGCTCTTAATTAAGCAGGTGAGCACAACCGTGTTGGCTGTTGCTGTTTTTGTTAAAGGGATAAGCAAGCTCACTGTTTCTTCTGGCGCTCATTCCACAGTTATCTACTGGGAACTACCACGTGCCAGGGTCTGTGATAGGAGTTGACAGAGGCAGTGCCCTCAGATTCTCACCCAAAATGAAGGAATTCTGAACTTAATGCTTGCTCCTTGTCTTTCTTTATTTTCATTTTAGGTCATATTCCCTCTTTCTAAAAATGATTTAAAAAAATATGTTTTAAAATTTATTTTAGAGAGAGAAAAACATTGATATGAGAAAAACATCGACCGGTTGCCTCCTGCGTTTGGGGCCTGAACCCACAACCTGGGCATGTGCCCTGACCAGGAATCGAACCACTACCTTTCAGTGCACAGGATGACGCTCAACCAACTGAGCCACACCAGCCAGGGCTCCCTCTTTTTAATACAGCTCCATCCAGAAAGGAGAAATCCAGAGCACAACTGCCTGGCAGAGCAATTAAGTATGATAAACAGGCAGTTAGCAAAAGACTTAGAGATGAGAAATTTCTATAAACCACTGTACAGATACTAACGACTATGTTGACACAGAACCTTCTCTCACTAAGGTCAACCATGCTAAGGAGACATTATAATTGGTTATAACTCTGGTTCGGGTGATGGGGCTAAGTGATGGGAGTGGCGGGCAGAATTTTATCCCTATGTAAAGGCAAACTCATGGGCTGCCCACCAGATCTGGCCCCACACACAAACAGGGTGAGCTCAGTGCTAGCAAGCCTTTGGGCAACACTCCTTAGTACCCAACCAAGGACCCTAAAAACAAAAAATAATTCTATTCAATAACAGTAATGTCTTCCTATAAGAAATGGAGCCACAATTGTTCTTGCTTTTATTCCCCTTACTCTGGTTGACTGGCTGATGGTTCTTACATCATTCCTTCAGTCCCAGCGAGATGTCCAGCTGAATAAAACTACATGGGAAATAACACCAAAACAACAGAGTCCAAGAGTCCATTTGCTAATACTGTGGGAAAACCCAAATGGGCTGCCAACTCTAATGGTCTATTTCTCAGAGAAGCTATGTGGACTCAGAAAAATTTATGAACTTTAAATGATCCCCAACTCTCTAAGCTTCAGTGTTACTGACACAGGCCGATTCAGAGGAGAGTATTTTAGTAGCAGGCTTGGTATGACATACTGCCAAAATCACCGCCTTTATCCAGGGGAAGCTCCCAATATTACAACAAGATATAAGTACTTAAGCAAAGTTTCTTTAAAATAGTCCCTGATTTATGATGGTTTAACTTTCAATATTTCAACTTTGCGATGGTGTGAAAATGACACACAATGATCTTTTCCTGGGGTAGCAATATGCAGTACTGATACCCTCTCATGATGCTGCTGGACAGTGGCAGCGAGTCACAGCTCCCAGTCAGGCACACGATCACGAGGCAAATAATGGATATTCTATAGTGCACTGTGTTGCCAGCATTTTTGGGATATTGTGTTCACATTTAAGGCAGGCTAGGCTAACATATGAAGTTTGGTAGATTAGGTGTATTAAATACATTTTTGACATGAAAAATTACGATGAGTTTATCAAGACAAAACCCTATCATAAGCCGAGAAGCACCTGTATCCTTAAATTGGGCCTATGGTATGGTAGAAAAATAAAACTTGGCAATCGGCAGTCCTGAGTTCTAGTCCATGTCCATGATCTAGTTCTAGTCCCCTAGAATCATGATTTTGAGCCACTTTCCTCACCTCTGATATAGTAATAATGGCAGAAGCAAGCAATAGTACCAACTGTCCAATTACAATAGCAGTATAATACTCACCTCATAGAACTGCTGTACTGATTTAACTTTACATTGCAGTACACATGTTAGTTATCAGATTTTTTTACTTAAGCAAAAGGTGACCATTCTTTATGTTTATGTTATAGTAGAAATACAGGGTACAAAGGATAATGGAGTCTGGGTCTCAAACGTAAAACTTTTTTTAATACAAAAAAAAAGTTTTTTGGTTAGGATAAAACTCAGTATTTGTTTCTCTTTAATACAAAACAAAAGGTTAGGACACATGACAGTCCAAATACTAAATGAGAAGTCATAAAGGAGACTAGAGGTTTTTTCTTCAAGAATCTAAGATCCCTGCCTTGGCCAGTGTTGTTCAATGGTTAGAGTATTGACCCACTCACCAAAGGGTCACAGGTTCGATCCCTGGCCTGGGTCAGTGGGAATTCGGGAGGCAACCAATCCATGTCTCTCTCTTATATCGATGTTTACCTCTCCCCTCCACCTCTAAAAAATAATCAATGGAAAAAATATCCTCAGATAGGATTAACAACAACAACAAAAGAACCTAAGATCCCTAAAACGGTGTAAAATAATCATTTCATGATTATTCACATAATGTCATAACCTTAATTACTGCAATCCAAATCAAGAATTAGCCAATTTCCTTTGGGTCAAATACCACATTTAAAAAAAATTGCAACATTTAGTGAGAACTCGGAAGTCGAGACCAAAGTATTCTGTAAGACTCCCTGTAGATCTGTGAAACAGTGTTGGCAGACAAGGAGATTAATGAAGATTGTGGAATTTAGCTAACAGCCAGTTCCTTTATTCACGCTCAGTGTGAAATATATGGATTGAAACAAAGGGCAGGATTCTGAAATTGGAAAGGCACCTGTAAATTTCATTGCTGGGGTCTACGCACCCTGACCCCTCAACAACTCCCCTCCACTAGTCTTCTACTTCTCTGACCTCATCTCCTGCCATGGTACTTTTATTCATTCCACTCTAGCCACTGTTCTCCCTGCTGGGCCCAGGAATGCTCCCAGGTTCTTGACTTTGGGCTATTACTCACCTTCCCTTCCCTCTGCCTGTGATGCTCATCACCAGATAGATGCATGGTTCTCTTTCCTTCACTTTCTTCAAATCTTTGCTCAAATGTTGCCTTGACAGTGAGTTTTCTTGTCTGCCCTAATGAAGACTGCAACCTTTCCTTCCCTGTTCAACTTTCTCCTAGCACTTATCTGATATACTATACACTGAGTGGCCAGATTATTATGATCTCTGAATGCACAATAATCTGGCCACTGTGTATATCCTATATACAGGAGTTAGACCAGCAGGCAGGTCGGCCAACTGCCCATGTCCCCTCCCCCTGGCCAGGCTGGCTGATCCCACCCATGCACGAATTCATGCACCGGGCCTCTAAAAAAAAAAAATACACACACACACACACACACACACACACACACACACAGAGTGGCCAGATTATTATGCGTTCAGAGATCATAATAATCTGGCCACTCAGTGTATATATTTTTATTTATTAGTTCATTTTCCATCTTTCCCTCACCAGGTTAAGAGCTTCTGTTTTTGCCTGTATGTTCACTGCTGTATTCTAGAACAGTGCTTGGCATGTAGCAGATCCTTAATCAATATTTGTTGAATGGAATGAATAAATAAATAAATAGGCCACAACGAATGACAAACTATTCAGTATGTAAGGCTACCAAATTCAAACCGTCAACTTCCTTGAAGAAAGGAGACAACAGGATTTAGGATAATGTGGTTTTAAGAACTTAAGAATGTTACAGCAATGTAAAACAGGCTGTAGTTAGGCTCTTGTGACCCGTTTCCCCCGAAGTGTTCTCTAACTTAAGAATGCCTAAAAATCAGCTGACTGCTTGTTATAAAGATCCCAGGTCTGCGTCCAGAGAGGCAGACTCGGTAGTGATTCTGATGTGGGTGGTCCACAGGACATCTTGGGAAACACTGACTTGGTACCACTCCTGGTTAGATGTGAGACTTAAGAAGGCAGTTCTGTCCATTCAGTTTACCAAAGCCATTTTAAGTGATACCATACCATGGCATATGAATAAGCACTAACTGTCAACAATTCAGACACGCATGGAAGATAATCCTTTGCACGTGTGTACTTTGACTAAAAGGGTTGGTCTCTGTCCCCATCATAAAGATCTCCTGTGGTGCTTTAGACAGTGTTGTGCCCAGGAATGTTGTTATTCCAGGTAAGAACCTTGGTCCAAGGCCATTAAACCATGTCTATACTAAGTAGGTCTAACCCACAGCAAATTCTGGTTTTGCAATACTAGGTATTCACATGGCCTGTTTTATTGTTTTCATAAAGGTCAGACCTACCCCATGCTTCAGCCACACAGAAAGCCACACCTCAGATAAGGTATAAAGTATATGAGTTACCAGAGTGGCCGTATATACAAAATGAAACCATAATGGTTCCAGATTTGATTGGATAACCAAACAAACCCAGGACCCCCACCACAGAGCTAAATGAGGAGACTCATTCAAAGCCGACATTTTTCTAACGACTGTTTCTTTAAACACTCTGGATCACTGAACAAAAAAAAACCCACAAAAAAACCAACACAGGTCTTCTTCCGAGTTTGCCACTTACCTATCACTGAACTGCAGCAGAAGCGGCCAGCTACATTCTGTGCCAAGGATGGAACTAACTGTGCAAACAGATGTTTCTTCCAAATCCCAAGGAGTGACCCTAACCCATAGGCTTTTTACTCAAAGCTTCCAACGTTTTCAAATGTAAAAAAGCTGGTGCCTCCCTCTCCAGGGAAAACATTAGTTTCTGGAATGCCACCATTGGCGGGGAGTGTGTGTGTGTGTGTGGGGGGGGGGGGGGGGGCGCGGCGGGGGAGGACAGAGGAGGAAAATCAATAATTTTTTTCTTCCATTTCATATGAATATAGCTCTTTACCTAAGTTTTTTTGTCCCACAGCTTAAAATGCTCTTTACAAGCCTTTGAAATAACAGCTGATGGAATGGGGAAACCACTGGTGTCCAAGTTGATTCACCTACATTCTTGGGAGGTTTCATTTAAGTATTAACTTTGAGCCATGAGAAAGAAATTCTCATGGAGGTCTAGGGAATCACTGACCTCAGGAACCCTTAGTGTTATCCCAAACTACTACGGTCTCCTCTTTATATGATAGTGTATTGTTATAATAATTCTTGAATGAGTAACTTATTACAAATAATACTAACTTAAAAGACAATTACTACTGGTGTCTTAAACCTGACTCCATTTCTTTCCAGATAAGTGAGTGTGCTGCTAAGCTCCACTCCAAGTACCAACCTGGCGATGGCCACCCAGCTTTCTCAATAAACTCACCTTCTCTCCTTGGAGTGATGGGACCGAGTCCCGCAAACTGTGAAAGCTGTCTTTGATGTGGTCCCTACGCTTTCGTTCCAGTGCATTATGATGAGCCCGTTTGTCAGCCTAGAAGAAAGAGCATATTAGCAACGTCATTCCTTTTGCTTGGTACAGGTGAGTGGGTTATAGCCGGGAAGAATATGCTGTCAGCGCAGTCCCTGGTGAATGGACTGGGAAGGATTTGTTGAGGTGGGCAGTTAGGAATCTCCAGAATTAGGCTCTGCTAAAGGGGGAAAAAGGGTGAGCAAGCCTTGTGACAGGAACATCCAAAGTAGCTCGATGCATCCAGCTCATGCATAAGTAAAATAAAAGTTATTCAAGGGGACAAAGTGTGACTCTCCTACATTAGTTTTCCCCCATAACTTACTTATATGACAGAAAAGCCGCCAGTCCATGGTTGGGAGGTTGACCCAGGAAAAGCTCCAGTGGGCCCTTTCATAAGGTGTGATCACCCCCACTGTAAGTCAGCGATTGCCCATGGTGGGTGCCCAGGATGGGAGTTAGGGCATTGGTGCCATGCTTCTTTCCATGTGAAACCCATCACCATGAGCCTGTTCTGGTCTCCAGCTCGCTAAAATTAAAACCTCTGGAAAAACCCGAAAACATGAATCTGTGATCATTCTGACAGCTGATATAGACCCCAACTGCATTCTGAGATCCTATCTTTTAAAAGTGGATCCAGGGTGCCATCCTGCCAAAGTCTTCCCCTCACACAGGCTGTGACTGAAAAGGTAAGGGCTCTGAAAAAATATCCTTGGGCACCTGTGGCAGGTCATGCTTATTTGGCAGCACCTAAATACCCACGAACCAGTCTTTATCCGCCTTGCTTAGACTCACAAAAAGAACAAGAACTATCAGCTGGAGAGGGGTGAAGACTGCCAACAAATCAGGAATGGCTGGAGAGCACTGCAGGTCCCCATTAAAGGTGCCTTCTCTCCAAATGGAACACAAAATGCTCCCTCAAGCTAAGCAAGAACTTTCTGCACGTGAGGAATTAGGGAAAATAATATACTTAGAATTTTCCCTTAATACGCAAGGGTGCACTGAGCTAACCTAAGGAGCAAGTCTGTATAAGGAAAGTTCAGGTAGCTTTAATCAACCCAGACAGAGCACCAGGAATTTTAAAAATGGAGTAACAAGAGTAAAAAGTCAGCACAAGAAAGCCTCAAATGAATCCTTGTATTAGACAAGATGTGGGAATGAAAGGACTTGAAATTCTATTATCTAATCCTAAAAGTCTGAGTCATTTCAGAGGAAGAGGAGGATGGGAGCAGCTGTGGTAATTTTAGTCACTTCCTGGTCTCTCAAGCACAACACCTCACCTATAGCTCTGCTGAATTAGACACATGGTTCCCATCACAGCCTTGGTTCTCCAGAACACAGCACTCACTTTCAGGGCAGATGCATGGAGCATTACTAAGGCCTTCCTAATTTTTTAAAGTCTAAATTCACTATAAAATGAGTGTTTGCTGAACTTCAGTGATATAAGGAATTTATGGGGAATCTGAAAGATCAAGCTTAGACAGATTCCCTGAGGCTAGAGGTAGTCCACTGTATCATACAACATTAGGGCAGAAAATTGCAGATGCCTTGAATAGCAGTATGAAATAGCTTGAAGGAATTAAACATATTTAAGTGCCTTGTTCTTTTCTAACCTACTGTTCTCTCTAGTCACCTATACAGGTAAGTAAATTCTAACCTGGACTATATCTACAGTTTAGAAGGCTGAGAGATGGCATTTGGCTTCTATCTGCCTCTCCTGTGTTTGCTACATACTCCCTAAGCTAGTTTATTTACATGCAAATTAATCGCCCAGCTTTGGTCTCCAGCAGCAGCCCAAGATACTCTGGTCTACTAAATCACCCTGATTCCTGGCCCTCCTCCCAGCTTAAGAGCTGTGCACAGAAGCAGTGACACCAGAGTTACCCATAATTCCTCTTGTTGATACAAATAAAATTCTAATTGTCTGTTTTCTTTCTGGGAGAGCCCTGCAAATCTCAAAAGGCTAGAATCAAGTGAACTTGGTTTTGCTCAGGCCTACACTAGAGGAATGGAGTTGAGTATAATCTAACACCAAATTCATGCCCACAATACACTACCCCCTTCCCATTCACTGAGCCCTGAAAGGACTCAAATGGACAAGTCTTTCGGTTAGAGGATTGTAAGTGAACTTGGCTGAGGACCATAAGCAGAAATCTTGGCTTCTCATCTGGGGAGCCAGCCAAGTTTGAGAAGTTGGCTCAACAAGGAAAGGCAGCAGTCTACTGCCTGGTAGAAAGCCTGGGCTGGGGACTGTTGTTCTCAAAGTAGTGGATGGAATTTCTGTGGTGGTTCCAGGTCCAATTTAACTAGCAGAAGAGTGGAATCTTAGCCCAATCCCTGTTGCCATATCCATCCCCAAGCAGCTACACTTAACCAAAGTCAATTTTAAAGCTCTCAGAGACAACGGCAATGATGTATTTTTCTCCTCCCCAAGCCTCATTTGAAAAAGCAAGTTAAAAATATGCAGAAAGGGCCCTGGCCAGGTAGGTCAGTTGGTTAAAGTGTCATCCTGATACACAAAGGTTGCGGGTTTGATCCCCGGTCAGGGCACATGCAAGTATCAGCCAATGAATGCGTAAGTAAGTGGAACTACAACCATGTCTGTCACTCTCTCTCTCTCCAATCAATAATTTTATTTTTTAATGCAGAACATGCCTAATTCCAGGCAACTCTAAACTAAGTGATACCTCTAATGGCTTAGAAGAACATATGAAAAACCTTTACACAAAGCAAGAGAATTTGTTTGGGAAACATTTCCAAACCACAGATCCAACCAGCCAGATAACACTGCTACCCCTAACCCCGCAACCAATTCATCCAAATGGAAGGCCAGTTACCAGGCTTATCACTGCTTTGTTAACTATCTTCACTTGCTGGCAACCTTTTTTGAAAGGGCCAAGGTTTGAGTTGAGAATCAAAAACGGGGTGAAGAATCCCAGGATAAGGCATCGGAGATCCTCCCACAAACTTAAAACTAGTTTTGTTTTTAATTTTAAAAAGGGCCAAACAATTGTGTCTTGAACAAATAAAGCTCAACTTTGATGAGCCAGCTTTCTCTCACCTGTACTGAGAAAGATATTTGATTATGAAAATGGGTCGTACCAAACAAATTCTAGGAGACAACAGAGGTATTCTTGGGTAGTACAGCAGGCCCCCAAACACCCCTTCTATATCTTACAGGAGCAATGGCTGGATGCTGCTGCTTTTCAAGTAGAAGGGATTTGTGGTTTCTGCCAGAAAACCCTTCCTTCAGGGCATCCCAAGCTAACAGGAATACTAAAAGGCTGCGCGATACTGAAGAGTGGCCCACAGATGCTCAACAGGAACTCCAGTACCAAATCACTTCCAGCTTTGACATCTCCGCCAAGGTTTTTATTCCGCCTCTCAGTTTTATTTCCACCAAACTTTCCATACTGGCAGCCAGAATAAAAATCTTCACCTACAATTTGTCCATCTCTGACACTAACAAGCACACGTATCTTAAGTATTGTTAAATGTTGAAAGCAAGCATTATTTTGTTAGCCAAGAAGTTGCTAAACTGGCAGAAAGTCAATCATTCAAGCTAAGGAGGTCTATTCAAAATTGAGGGGAATCTCTTTAAGTTATTTCCTTCCAATTTATTGCATAGAGAATGCATACTCATCCAAGGCATTACATCAGTCAGCAGCCTTATTTTCTGCAAGTTCTAGGTAGGCAAATAGCACGGGGAAATAAATACTCCGTTATTGAAGAATGCACAGGTTCTCCAGAATAATGCCATTTATTGCAGGCTACCTCATACCTAATCCCCTCTATAAGGGGAGTCTTCTCAATTCCAATATAGAAAATTCTCAGCAAATAGGGAATTAGAGTTGCCCACTAAACATTTACTAACTTTAAGAAATTTAAAGGTTGCTTTTAGAGGGAAGATAGTGTTGCCTTCGATTATTAATTCTTATTAAACAGTAACACTGGAAATACACAGACTCAAAATTCTCATCAGAAAAGATCTATTACTTCTGATAGACAGGAAGAGGACAGAATAAATAAAACTGAATTTCTAAGCAACTCATTGTAATCAACATGAAAAATGCAACATGAAGTAATGGGTAGCTAGAATGAGAAACTAAGGTCCTTAATAAGAAACTATAAATTTCAACTTCCCAACACCTCTCCTACTTGAAGCCTGTTATACATTGCTAACATCTAATAGATACATGTGTTTTCAAAACTTTTTTAAAACAATCATTTGGTGCCTAAAAGAACTTGGGAACACTATTTCCCAAATATGGCATCGTACTGTAGCCATTTAAGAGAGTAAGAATGCCTTCATCAGGAAATTTTAATTGAAAATCAACTTGGATTCCTTGATCAACTATTTCACCATTACTGGCATCTTGGAAATAGAAAAATGTAAGAACACCCTTTATTCTAATGAACAGGCATATTTATGAAACAAACCTGGCATTTCTCTATCACTGTTAACACTCTAAGCAGACACAAAGTACATGCATCATACAGCACTTTACCAAGCAACTAATTCCTGGTAAAACAGACAGTAATTTCCTGAGTCAATTCCAATCTCAGAGGCAACCAAGCTCATTCCCTACTGAATACACTGCAATTCCTAAAGAAGCAAAGAGCTCTGAGAAATTAAAAATATTTCATACCAGAAAGGTCCAGAAGTGAAATAGCACAAATCTGTTCTTAAACTCCCTGACAGATATATTGTAACTGCAACACGTTCAGCTGGAGGGTAAGTTGAAAAAGGCCTTGAGTTTTCTGACCAACAACTAACCCTACATTTTTAGTATACCTTTGTTCTTTCCAAAAGAAATTTCTCAAACAGAAGTAAAATTAAAAGATCACTTTGCATGAAATATATCTGTCCCAGAAAATTATCTTTAAAATGCAAAATAATAATAAAAATAACATCAGTGGGATTCTGATATATTTAAATTTAGTAATAAAAATATTGTTTGGGGTTACTTCCTTTAACACAGATTGGTCACTGGAGCTGTGTTCCGTTTGCACTCAGGCAACAACAAAAAAATTCGTCAAATCAGTTTCACTTTCTGTTACAGTTAGCTTCACTTCCTAACTTTTCTTGTGAAGTACCCTACATTTCTCATGCAGTAAGGCCATAGCTATTGTAGTTGACATGATAAAAATGATGTTTCTTTTCATGAGGACCCAGCAGAATCTTTCCTAAATAACTTTTTAAAAGTTCTTCAGTAGTCCTAAATATGCGGTTATTCAGTTCGCATCCTTTTCTGAATGAGGCAAAGCTTAAGAATAGTTTCCCCCTAATTAAAAAAATATATATATATTTATGATCTATACTAAATGTCAAGAACTAAACCAGGGGTCCTCAAACTTTTTAAACAGGGGGCCAGTTCATTGTCCCTCAGACCGTTGGAGGGCCGGACTATAGTTTAAAAAAAACAACTATGAACAAATTCCTATGCACACTGCACATATCTTATTTTGAAGTAAAAAAACAAAACGGCAAAAACACCTGCATGTGGCCCGCGGGCCGTAGTTTGAGGACGCCTGAACTAAATAGATGTTTTCAGAGAAAAATAATGAAATCCTTTTTACCCTACACGTTTATGATAATTGTTTGATATTTGTCTATTGCTTCTTCTCTCCACGCTCTTGTGATACTCCCGTGCTAGATAATATTTAAGTCTCAGCAAGCAGATGTGTCAAATTAAAAACAAAAGGTCAAGCCCACTCCCTTTGCCCACTTCCCAAAATCAAAGGGAAAAACCCTAGGCACCTTAACATCAGACTAAAAATATCTAGACAAAACAATGAGATTAGCATTCTAGGAGAATGGAAACATTTTAATAATTTAACAAAGCAATTTACATCAACACCCATGTGGATGAATATTTTGAAAAGCAGAAAGCTTTTCAAAATTCAAGCCAAAATTTCACAAAGAAAACTTTTCTCTCACTGGAAAGCCAATGTAATTCCAATTCAAGTAATGATTCTGCAAAGGATGCCTAACCTATCCCTATTCTCCAACCATGATCAAGCTCTGGGGGAGACTTTAGGACTGGAGACTTGGAGAAAGAAATGTTTTATATAGACTGAGTTCCAAACATGAAACTCCACATTCACATTATTAAGGTTAATAGTAACTGGGGAAAAAAAAAAGGAACTGAATTTTCAAATATATGCATAAACATTTAGTATCTGACAATACTTCAAGGAGAAATAAAATGAATTCTTTCATAGTGACTATTAGCCAGGGACAATTTTTAAGAACCCTGGAACAACGGCATCCTTGGATTTTATGGAAATATTAGCTCTCAATAAATAAAATTTTTCTTAATGCCTACCTGCTTGGACAAATGGCAGAATCCTTGCTTGCTCTAATGAAGGTACAAGTAAGAAGGCTTGCTTTTATCCTGTGGTAATTAAATTCTTTGACCAGAGGTATTAAAGTGACATCCTACACATTCTTAACAAGCCCTCCAACAAGGGGATTGTCCCACACATCATTTTGAAAATCAGAAAAATAACATACAAAAGGATTTCTAATCTTTCTTTAAAAATAGGAAGATCGGGCAACAATGAGCCCTCCTTCTCTTCCTACATAACAACCCACTGGAGTTCAGTGGCTGCCTTTTTAGAAGAGGCATGTGCTCTCTAGTACCCTAGTCTTTAGCTCTATTCTCTACTTTATTCTTGACTATTGTATTGCCTGGGTCCCCCAGAGGCATCTACATTTTCGACCCCCATTCTATATACTTCTTACTGTTCCCAGCTGTCAAATATTAGACAGCGATACACTTATTTCTCTTCCCTTCTGATGATGATTTGTCTATTTATTCTAACATATTCAAGGAATAACCACAGCTGTCTCCAAACACATAGGATTAGTGTATATCTATAGCTATACTCATAGATATATCCATAAAACCATCTTCTGAGAACATCAATATTAAAACCCTGAGAAATTATTGATAACACTGCCCAGTCTCAACCATCAGCCTTTAGCAAAACTATCTCTGCAACGCCACTTTCCTTCAACAATTTTTGTTTCCTTTATACCACTCCTTCGCCTCAAATACACTCAGACCACAATAAGCTGTCTGCAACACTTTCATATTCAACCATTGGCTCCTCTACATTTCCAACTTCTGCATTAGAATAACACCACCTTATACTAGATGCTCCAGGTCTACAGCAGTCACATGACTTTCGGTGACTGTCATGTGGCTTCAGTTTTGCACAACTATGTAGACATGCTTTAGAACCTATTTGTTCCAAAGTAAATCTTCTGACCACTCTGCTCTGAAATACTACCACAGTTTACTTCAGGATGATGTACTTCTCGTTTCCGACATACAGAGTGACAGCTAGATTCCCCCACCTGAAAACTACAGAATGATTCATTTCTTGGCATACAGCTCCTCTCACCCACAGACACTGGAACTTATCACCTGAGAATCTAGAATTATGAGATTTGTAACCCCTCCCCAACCTAGAACCCCAGAACAAGGCTCCACCTCACCTTAGCGGTTAACAGGAAAGTTTACTACAATATTAAAAGTAATAGAATGATCTTTTTTCTCTCTGACCCCAAAAAGGACTAGAACTGAACGGAAATGAAAATGAAATGGAGAGTAGGAGACGTACCGCAGATTGAAACCTCGGTTGCTCTTCCTGGAATAAGAGAGAAAAAAAAATAGAAAATATAGAAGTTATTTTTACACTTCGCATTCAATAATAAGAAAGAAAATGCCGGCGGCGGAGGAAGCGACGGGTGGGGAGTCAGCCCGAAACCCTCCCCCCCACTTCTTTGCCCCACACCCCCATATCCCCAGCGGGATCCGGTGGCGGGACAGGGGGGTCCCGAGCGCCGCCCCTTCTTCCGGGCTCCGACCCAGGCCGGAGGGGGTCAGAGCACTGTCTCCTGCCCTCGGACCCAACTGGGGCATCAGGGCGCTCCCAAGCCCTCGGCGTCCACCCTCACGCCCCAAGGATCCGCGGGTCAAGGGAGGAGGGGATCGCGGAACGAAGGGGCAGGTCCTGAGCGCCGTCCCTTTCCCCAGAACCCGGACAATGGGATCCTGGGCGCACCCCGTCCCTGTCCCCCGTCTCCGGAGCGGGATAAGGTGGGAGCGGGAGGCCGCAGCACCCTCCTCCACGGGAGAGGTGGGGATCCCAGAGGCCGCACGTCTCCTCCCCACCTCCAGTCTCAGAAGGCCGCTCGGCTGGGAGCCCGGAGGGGAGCGAGCCAGGAGGGCGACGGAGGCGGTCCCAGCCCGAGGGTGGGAGGCAGGCGGCGGCTGCCCGGCCCCCCGCCGCGGTGGCCCCGCTGAGAGCCCGGGCCGCTGTCCCTGCTGTCCCCGCCTGACAACCCCCAAGGGAAGGAAGAAACCCAGGGACTCACGTCGCTCTCCACCTCGATGTCATCGTTATCGCTCATTTCCTACGGCCCAGGGAGCGGCCACTGCAGCAGCGGCAGGGAAGGGGTAAGGGTGGAGGGGAGGGGGAAGTCACCGACAACAAGCAAGTCCCCCCACACACTCACTCACTCACTCACTCGCTCTCTCACTCACTCACACACACTCACACACACACACACAACACGGGCGAGAACCACCTCCTCACTGCAGCACCGGATCAACGGCGGCACGCACGCCCGGTCGGCCCCCTGACACGTGACCGGGCTCGTCACGCTGGGGCCACCGAGACTTGTAGTTCCTGTTCCTTTCACTGACGGCCCAGCTAGCGCCAGAAAAACTACGAATCCCATAAGGAACTGCATCTAGTTGTCGCTAGCCCAGCTTGCGAAGGGAACCCAGAGCGCCTGCGTATCCTGTGGAGGGGGGCGGGGGGATGGGCGGAGAGAGAAGCGCCGCAGTGCCTGCTGGGAGTCGTAGTCCGCAGACCGCGAGTTGTCAGGAGGTTTCCTCCCTAGGCAGCTGCGGAGGCTGCTGGGAAGACAGGACACGTGGAGGGAGCTGGGGCTCCTGAAGCCGGGCACCGCATGAGTGCTGGGCGCTGGGCCCAGGGGACAGGGTGGAGACTCTGGGGGAGTAGCCGGCTGCCTAAATAACGCTGCCTCTCCTTGGTACGAGTGGTTTTACTTTTTTTTTTTTTTTTTTTTTTTTTTTAGTGCTCTGAGTGGCTCTGCATTGCGTCCTGGGGCGTAACCGCCAGCTCGGGGGAATGCTGAGGCGGCGGAGGACTTGGGGGCGCGGCTTCGGGTGCACACACGAGGACCCTTGGGATCTGGCTGTGGGGAGGTGTCAATGGCAGGTGTTAAGTGGTGTTACAAGATAGGCAGGGTGACCCGCCTCGCTGAAGGACAGCTCCCAGACGTGATAATCTTGTATTCATTAATTGGGACTGATCATCTTGCTACTCTTTTACATACACAGACATCCTTTTCCTCCACCCCACCCCAACAACTGTTTATGTGGAAGTAAAAGCCTCTCCTGGGTTTGTTGTAGCCCAGGCAGTGTAAGGAGTGGCCCGGCAGTTTGCAGTACCGTAATTAAGAAGTGCAGAAAGTATCCAAAACAGTGTCCGGGTAAGAAATGTCCAAACCTAGAGAGAATTTTTCTAAGAGTTTATTTGCGCCAAACTGACAACACATGCCAGGGAGCAAGACCCCCAAAGCTTTAGGGAATACGTTTTTCAGTTTCCTTTGTGCATTTGAGATTGAGGCGATAACGTAAAGATTACATGAAAATGGGAGAAAGTGAGTTGGGGATTGGATTGCAGGATAGTTCAACTCACACTTTAAAAGGAGAGGTCTGAAAGGGGGCTTTTCAAAGGTGTGTTAACCTAGACGCAAGAAACAATGGACAGGGCTTGCTTAAGGGAAAGCTAAGCCTTTTACTAAAGAAGTTATATGCCGGGGCATGACCTGCCCAGTTAGGAATTTTTGATCAGATCGCCCTGTGAGGTTACTTTCCAGAGAAGCCCTTCTTCCATCCACAACAGGAAAGCTGTGCAGTTAAATTCATATTTAAATACTGTGGCATGAGGTGTGATCATATCCATTCCACCAATATTATTGAACACCTAACATGTGCCAGCACTGGGGTGCCATACTGTATAAAACTGGAACAGTCCCAGCCTTCATGCTGCTCACAGCTGTGGAAACAAAAATTAGAATGCCCTGCCACCATTTTAACAGTGAACATCAAGTCCCACAGGAAGAAAAAACAATAACAAGACGCTTTCAGCCCTGACGTAAACAAAGTAGCAGAACTACTTTTAACATCTGGTCTCCAAAATGAATGAAATCTTGAGCTTTTTCCATAAATTACTGAATTTCTAATGAAAACCATTCTATCTCTGACTTTTGAATACAGAAATTTGGACTATGTCACATTTATATTTCTTTTGTATTGTATTTCTTTTGTATTCTGTTGTGTCTCTTATTCAGTGATCCAATCCTACTGAAGTTTGCAGGCCTTTACAAGTAATCAGTCATCTTCTCTAAATGCTTTTGTCTCTTAGTCATCTTTCACACTAAGTGGGAGAGATAGGCATAAGTAGGACAGTGCGTTATAAGAGCTGATGGGCTATAAGGGAGACAGGGAAGGTAGCTCTTGGGTGAGGTAATTTAGCTGGATATTAGAAGTTAGGGCTTATTCATGATTACAACCAACAATTATTGGGTGCCAGTTATGTGCAAAGCACTACAGGGCAATCCTGGCTACAAGTTAAAATCACTCCAGGGCTATTAAAAATTTCAATACCCTGGCTGTGCCCCAAACCAATTAAGTCAGAACCTCTGGGGATGAGGACCAGGCAGCAGTATTTTTTTTAAAGCTCTGCAGGTGATTCCAATGTGCAACCAAGATGGAGAACCACTGCTACCAAGGATCCAAGGTAAATAAAACGATCTTCCACTGAATCGTATACTTTACAAGAGTGAATTTTATGGTTTGTCAATAATTATATGTCAATAAAGCAGTTATATAAAAGTAGGGTAATCTTTGCCCACCCAAAATCTAAAACCTGATAGGGTTGTAAATTATGAATACAAATAACTGCAATGAAGATAGACTAAGTGCTAACTTAGCTGCACAGGCAGTGAATGCTGTAGGAGCTCAGAGAAGGGAGACATGTTTCCAGGTCTGAGGTGGGGTGGGGAGAGGTTGGTGATCAGGGAAGTCTTCTTAGGCTGTCAGGTCCATCAGGGCAAGGATGGGGTCTGCAGAGACCGGGTCCAAATTTGGTGAACATGAATCCCCAGTTGTTGGATGGAGGCCCGAGGAAGTAGCCGAAGAGCAGAGGAAAAACTTTCCAGGTAGAGAGCCTGGAGGTTTTAACACATTTCTTTTCAGTAAATTGATAGAATACGAAGACCCATCAACCCAGGTGATAAATTTGACCTAAGAGACATAAAACACGTCACCCAACAATTGTAGAATATGTTCTTTTCAAGCTCTCAGGAAACATTGACACAATTGATCATGTTCTGAGCCATAAAGCAAATATCAACAAATTTCAAAGGACTGTGATCTTAGAGAGCAAGTTCTTGCACTTAATGCAAATTAAAGTAGAAATAACTAAAAGATAACTAGAAAATCCTCATACATTTGGAACTTAAGAAACACCTTTAAAAAATATGTTTGTATTGATTTTAGAGAGAGAGGAAGAGAGAGAGAGAACCATCAATGAGAGAGAAATATCAATTGGCTGCCTCCTGCATGCTCCCTTCTGTGGATTGAATGGGTGACCTTTCTGCATGGGAGGATGCTCAAGCAACTGAGCCATACTGGCCAGGGCAGGAAACACTTAAGTGACTCAAATGGAGGGACTTCCATGAGCAAGGCATACACACAGGGAAGAATTAGACATATGAGAAGAGAAATGTCCTCTAATTTTCCTTTTCAGTATTTTTCTGATGTAAATAATAATCTAGGATCCTAAGAATTCATTTTCATCTCTGCATGCTTGGATGTCTTTGGGAAAGCCCTATATGAGCTTATCAAGACTGGGTCTTGTCCCCGGGGCTGCCCAATCTAGCCCCTTGCTACTCTAAGCTTGGTCCAGTGGTATCCACATCACCAGGGACCTTGTTAGAAATAAAGGCCTCACCCAAGACCTACTAAAACAGACCTGCATTGTAACAATATGCCCAAGTGATTCATATGTGCATTCGTGTTTGAGAGGCTCTGATGAGAGAAGAGGGGGGACTGCAAGTGGGGAGGACAAAGCAACTGACTCCATTTTCTCCTCAGCTCTTTCATAAGTTGGCTTCCATTCTACCACCTGACTGAAATCACTCTTATCCTGGCCATGAGCTGCCTCTTTATTGCTAAATCCAAAGCCCTTGTCTTACTTGACCTGACACTGGCCTTCTGCACAGTTGACCACTCATCTTTCTTGAAGGTCAAAAACACTCCTTTCCTCCTATCTCCATAGCTGCCTCTTCTCTGCCTCCTCTGGTTCCTCTTGCCCATCAGTGTTTGAGCTCCAGGGATTCTGGTGGCCCTCTCTCTTCCCCTCCCAGGCTCTGCGTGGTGGCCTCCTCTGCCTCCTGAGGCTTTGGCGGCCGTCTCTCTGAAGGCGACCCCAAGACAGAATCTCTCTCTGTTGAACTCTAGATTGTTATGTTCAATTTATTTCTGGACACATCTACCTAGATTAATCCCAGGCAACTCAAAACTCGAGACTTATGGGTGAATAAGAAAAAGTAGGTTTGATAGCCCTGGCTGGTGTGCTTAAATGGTTAGAGTGTCCACGCATCGAAGGGTCTCAAGGTTCGTTTTTCCAGTCAAGGGCATATGAAGGTTCGTTCAGCCTCAGCCCAGTTGGGGTGAGTGCATGAAACAACAGGTCAATGTGTCTTTCTCACGTCGATGTTTCTCTCTCGCTCTCGCTCTCTCCCCCTTCTCTTCCCCTCCCTCCCTCCCTCCCTCCCTTCCACTCTCTCTAAAAAATATCAATGGGAAAAATACCATCAGGTGAGGATTAACAACAACAAAAAAGTAGGTTTGACACAGCATTTGGAGTATGATTCATCCCTATAAAACTGAACATATCTGTTCAAGTATTTGCATGTAGAGAAATGTGTAGAAGGCTAGTCAGCAAAAATGTTAATAGCATTTGTCTCTGGGAGGTGGAATTTCCAATGATTTTTCTTTATCTTTTCAAGTGAACAGCATCCTTCTCACCAAACCAGTAGAGTTATTAAAATACAACCACTATCTCAGTTAGTCCATTATCTTTCCTAAGCAGCAAACTTCTCAAGCCGCGATCCTGAGGAAGACAGTTCCATGCTTTTCCCATGCCACTTATGCTTCCTGTTTTCTTTTCTTTTTAAAATTATTTTTATTAAAAAAATCTTTATTGTTGAAAGTATTACATATGTTCCCCTTTCCCCCATCGATCTCTTCTAGCCGCCCCTCCCCGCCCCCCCAGGCCTTCACCGCCCTATTGTCTGTGTCCATGGGTTATGCATGTATGCATACAAGTTCTTTGGCTGATGTCACCCCCCTCCCCACCCCCGCTGCCCCCTTCCCTCTCAGCCTTCCCTTGGAGACTCTGAAGTCTGTTCTACGTCCCTGGATCTATTTTGTTCATCCGTTTATTTTGTTCATTAGATTCCACATATGAGTGAGATCATGTGAGACTTGTCTTTCTCTGACTGGCTTATTCCGCTTAGCATAATACTCTCCAGGTGCCTCCATGCTGTTTCAAAGGGTTTTTACTGCTTTTTTCTTTTTTGGGGGGGAGGGTATAACCTCCAGGGTCCCAGAAGGAGCCAGCTGGCACACTCAAATTAGGATCATTCAAGGAGGTTTTAATAATGAGGTTGTTTATAAATATGTGAGCAGGGTGTAAAGAAACTCTGAGGGATTGTGCAGTACCACTGGGACTCTCTGCCCATCTATAGACGTGTAGGGGAGAGGGAATGAGTGGTTATGGAGCTGGGTCTAGGGTATACGAAAGGGCCCTCTGACAGTAGCTCAGACCTGGAGCCCAGGGCAATTGGATCGGGAGGGCCAAAAGGAAGATCTCTGAGGCATGACAAAGGACCCTTTCCTCCTCTTACACTTTCAGAGAGGGCTGGGAACTGCCAACCCCCTGCTTGTTCTCCACCCTGCAGCCAGAATGACCTCTCAGGAATGAAATATCCTCACTCTCTTGATTAAACCCTTTCATCCATCTCCATGTTCTGGGGATAAAGCCCGAACTCCAGAGTTTGGCACATTAAGACCCTTATGATCTGGCTGGCTCCTTGGCCAGGCTCATCTTTCAGCTCTTGCTCTCTCACCCTCTACCCTCTAACCATGCAGAATTTCTTCCCTTTTGCCTAAAGGACCACGTTTCCTTTAGCCTCCAGGGATTTTCACAAGCTGTTCCCTCTGCCCTAGGTGGTATCTCCCACTTACCTCCCTTTTCTTCTCATCTTTTTTGACATAGCCATCACAGCCTCCTCCAAGAAGTCCTCCTGGATTCTCTAAGGCTGGATTAGGGAGAATGCACTGAGCCACAGGCAGCCAGTTTCTCCTCTCAAATTTGCCAAGCTGATGAGTCACTCTTCCTCCAAAGGGGATAGAGAAGGGGGGAAAACATGTCAGAGTATCTCTCCCATATTTTTGCCTCCCTGAAGAGTGGACTGGCCAGTGCCTTGAAATTCCAACCTCCAAAACTGAACAATAGATTTCTGTTTCTATAAATCAGCCAATCTGTGACATTTTGTTATAGCAGCACAGATGGACTAAGCCAATTGCACCTGTTTTTATTTGACATTTGTTTACTTATTTATGGGGGGGGGGGCTGTGCCCATTTTGCTCCTAGTCATATCCCTGGCACTCAGCATGATAGCTGGTATGTGGTTGATACATAATAAATACTGCAATACGGAACCTCACAATTGTTTATCTCAATCTCACCATACTTTGGTCTGCATTGATAAATGTTAAGTCACTCCTAGAAATACCATGGGGGGGGGGGGCGGGGAGGAGGGCGGGAAATCATAAAGATGGTTTTACCTTTGCCTGGGGGCTGAGGAGAGCTTCCCTGTCTGACATACACATCCCAGGGTTGATGGAGAATAAAGAGGCTACTTGTTTGGACCAGCTCCACACAGTGTGCTTAGCAGGACCGTCCCTGCTAATAACGCCCAGCTCTGAATTCTCAAAATGTGTTTCAACAATTCTGAGGTCTTAGGGGTCAGGGTGGAGAGGAGGAGATTAGGTCAAGGGCCAGTCTGTGTTTAGCCTACACCTTACTTGTAGTCCTTGAACTAATTTGACTCCTTTGTCAGAAAACCAAAGGCATTGGTTCATAGCTTTTGTAAGAGAGAGCCAGCAGAGGATGTTTTGTTCCTTAGCGCTGGGGTTAGTGTCCTTATAGACATGGGAAGTCTGTTGATGGAAGGAAGTTGTTTCACTGACCACTTAGACTGTGTTAGTGATATACGCTAGATTTTATATTACGTAGGAGAAATTCCATGTAAAGGAATAAGATTGCACATATTATATGTTCCCTCATAGAGTCAAAGTCCAATGTACAAAGAGCAAGCAAACAAAAATCACAGGCCTCATTGAATGGAGATGTTTGATGTTGAATGAGACAATAACTTTTATTCAAAGCAATAATAGTCCAATCAGTCTTCATTGTGACCCTCTCCAATGGGCAAAACATACTCCAAGGGCAGTTTTGAAGTCACCGCTGGGAAGATTGTGAGACTGGCTCTTCTGATCTGGCTTCTTGCTGACCATAGCAAGAATATTTTGCTTACAAACCCCAAGTTCCTTTTATATTAGAGGAACATGTGCCAGAGCACGTGGTTCCCCCAAGGAGGTCTCCTTTGTCTCCTCCGCACGACAAAACTAGGGGCCTTGGAAAGAATATGGCTCTTTGAAGCTTGTGGGATTCAGAATACCCATCACCAAACTTTTAATCTACAAATTAACTGATTGACTATTGGTGTTATTTAAACTGATGGCTTCAAACATGAGGCATTCATGGGAAAGGGAATGATAGATCCTCCCTTCCCCCAACTGATGGACGGAGAATGACGTAAACTGCACCTGCAGCACGAACATTCCTGAACACCTAACCAGGCACCTTATATGGACTGTACATTGAACCACCAATCAGCACCTGCCAAATACCCTAAGCCCCCGATTCCTACGTCCCTAAGTGCCCAATCATGTGCCTTATATGAAACCACCAATCAGCGTGTGCTGAGGACCCTAAGCCCCGTCCCCTCTTTTCCTCCCCTCAAAAGGCGCCTTCACCCCTGCACATGGGCTCTTTCTTCCTTGGAAGGTAGCCAGCCCGGCAGGGTTCCTTCTGATGGGAGAGAGAACTGACTGAAGGGTCGGCAGTCAGTGCGGGGGCGGGGGGCGGGGGGGGGCAGTAGCTCCAGAGTGGAAATAGCTCCAAGTTAGGGGTGGAGGTGGCAGGGATGGTTCTGATGCCACTGGAGTGCCACTTCCCTCTAAACTTCCCATAGCAGCTCTGGGGCCCAGGTGATGGAGACATGGGGATACAATGCGATTATGTATGTGTCAATATTTTGTTTTGGTTTTCTTTTAATTGAGGTATAATTTACATAAAGTAAAATTCACCGTTCATACAAAGTAGCACCACAATCAAGTTACAGAGCAGTTTCATCATCCCCTAAAATTCTCCTGTGCCCCTTTCTATTAAGCCCCTCTCACCATTCTCAGCCCCTGAAAATGACCCCTGACCTACTTTCTTTCTTTAATCCTCACACGAGGTTATGGTTTTTTTGTTTTGTTTTGTTTCGTTTTTTAGTTGGTATTTAGAGAGGAAGAGAGATAGAGGGAGAAACATCAATGTGAGAGAGAAACATCAATTGGTTGCCTCTCGTCTGCTCCCAGACCGGGGATCAAACCCACAGCCTAGGTATGTGCCCTGACCAGGGATTGAATTTACAGCCTTTTGGTGTATGGGACGATGCTCCTACCAACTAAGCCACCCAGCCAGGGCCTAATCTATCCTATATAATAATCCTATATAATAAAAGGCTAATATGCAAATCGACTGAACGGCAGAATGACTGGTAGCTATGAGGCGCACTGATCTCTGGGGGCAGATGCTCAATGCAGGAGCTGCCCCCTGGTGGTCAGTGTGCTCCCACAGGGGGAGCGCTGCTCAGCCAGAAGCCGGGCTCATGGCTGACAAGTGCAGCGGTGGTGGCAGGAGCCTCTCCCACCTCCGAGGCGCTAAGGATGTCCTACTGACAGACATCCCCCGAGGGCTCCCGGACTGTGAGAGGGTGCAGCACCCCTCCCCCCACCCCAGTGCACAAATTTCGTGCAGTGGGCCTCTAGTTTTCTATATTTGTAATTATACCTGTTCCAGAATGTCACAGCAGTGGCAGCAAGTAGCCTTTTGGGTCTGGCTTATTTTTCTTTGTATTTGGGATGTGTTCAAGTTTTGCACATGCACATCATCAGTCCATTTTTTTTTTTATTGCTAGGTAGTATTACACTGATAGATTTACTAGTTGTTTATCCATTCATTTTCTGAAGGACATATGGGTTGTTTTCAGTTTTTGACAATCATGAATAGAGTTGCTGTAAACATTTGCATATAGGTTTTTGTGTGAATGTAAGTTTTCATTTCTCTTGAAATAAGTACCTCAGAGTGGGATTGCTGGGTCATATGGTAGGTGTGTGTTTAACTTTATTCGAAACTGTTAAACTGTTTTTCAAAATGGCTGTACCATTTTTGCATCTCCACCAGCAATGTATGAGTGATGTGACAATATTTTGGGGAAAAAAATTTCTACACATCCCTTATACAGGTAGGTAGAAAGCAGTTTTCCCAGGATTGGGAAGGGCAACTTAGAGACAGTTTGCCCAACTAGCTAACAGAGGCCACAGCAATCAGCCGAGAATGTTTACTGAATCTTGGGAGCAATACTACAAAAATATATTGTTTATTTAGAATCACAGTGAATACTGGCAGACATTTATTGAACACTTACCATGCCCTAGGCACTGGGCTTCATACTTTACATGGATCTTCACAATGACCCTTTTTATTACTCCACCTTACAGGTGAGGACAGGGGGCCCAGAGAGGGTAAATCACATGCCAAAGGCAACCCAGCGCTTAAGAGACCCGTGGGAGAATAAAATCCAGGTGTGTTAGATTCCAGACACTGTACCCCCATAACTGCTCTCCTATGCCGACCTTGTAGCTACAAATATTGCCAGTTATTAGCACTCTTCAGATTGCACTTTCTGCTTTTCCTTGCACACAATAACCGGGCCAAGAACGTTGGGTGGAAATCAAGCTTCCTGCCAGGTAGCCCTGAGCCGTCTGCTGCTGTTCAGTCCAAACCCACAGGGCTCAGCGCTGGACTCAGCCTTACTGGCTTCCTCCAAATTATGCTGTAAGTCACCCATTGTGTCTTTGGAGAATTTTCTAGGAAGGTCTCTTGCTGATCTGACTGAATGTGGGAAAGTCTGATGGAATGACCACTGTCTTCCAGTTTGGGAAGGTCAGGCTGAGAGTCTGCTGCCAAGAGATGGGTCCGGTTCCCCCTCTCCAGTTCTTGCTTTGATGTGAGTCCGTTCCCACCACCACATGGAAGCACAAACAGGCAGAGTTTTAGGTGGATTATCTTGTGCTTCCAGTGTTGGGTTCCTCAGAGTGCCTTGGAATCCTAAGATCCATAGAGCAGTGATTTAGAGCTTATGGTAACCCTGGAGCCCACACATTCTGACCCCTAGGGTCCCCTGAATTAAATGGCCGCTGCAATTCTGACTCTGACACTTCCTGGCTGTGTAACCTTGGGCAAGGTGATTAACCTCTCTGAGTAAGTTTCTCTGCCCCCCAAGATAGGGACGTGATACTTACACACAGGGTGTTTTAAAGACTGAATGAACAAGGATTAGAGCACAGTGCCAGGCAAATCGTAAGTGCTCAATAAATGATAGCTTAACGTTAATATAACCCAGAGTCGTTAAGTGACACTTCCAACACCAACATTTTTGAGAGCAGAGTTAAGAGTTAGGCGGCGTTGGGCTTGACTGGGACACAGCAGAAATTGAGGTTAAGGACAGATTGACAAACTAATTAGCTTAGTGATCTTGAGCAATCACTTACCCCCCCCCCCACACACACACACACTTTTCTTCATTAATGACCTCTGAGAACTGTTTCTTATGGTTACCACTGTAATCTTTTAAAGTGAACAAATAAAAAGAACTGCCTGACCAGTCCTCCCCATTCAGAGTGTCTCATCTCCTTTATTCTATTCAGTAACCGTTTTAGAAGGAAGAATCCTTGTCTGCAGGAAAACTTTCCGTCTGTTTTTCCAGAAATGTAAATTTCTGATTAGTAGTAATGATGATAGCCATGGTACTGAGCATTTTTGCTGTGCCAGGTGCTGTGTTCAGCCCTGCATCACGTTACAGAAACCTCCCCATAGCCCAACGAAGATGGAGAAACAGAAGTAGAGCAAGGTCAAGTAACTTGCCCAACACCACGTAGCTGGTAGGTGACAGAACCAGAACCTGAGCCCAAGTCTCTCGGATGCCGAAATGTGTGCTTTCACCACGGCACTGCTGCCTCGGTCAGGAACAGAACAGCGAACTTTAGAATGGAAAGGAACCTTGGAAATGGCGTAGTCACATGACACCAAGCTACTCCTTTTCATCAACCTCGGCGTGGTTGTTGCTTTCTCTATCAAATTACACAAGCTCCCTGCCTACTCCAGTTGGCAGAAGAGTGAGTTGGGGAACCCTGGCCTGTGGATTCCTTCTGTGAATTGAGACCCTCATGTAGTCAGCAGAGTCTGAAGTTTGTATGCACTTGACGGAGAGGGGAGTTCAAGGGGCATCAGGGTAATGAAGGGCAGCAGTCCCAGAGGCTGGTTGCTGACAGGTGTCTAGACGGCTCAGAGGCTCTTTCTAAGGGCAAGTGTGGGAACACTGCCGAAGTTGTCATACAGCTTTCCCAAATCCAGCTGTCTCTTCAGTTGCCAATGCTGAACCCCGAGTTCTGGCATTCCCTCTGGGTGTGGCAGGGATGGCAGTGCCTGGCACAGCCTGTCTGCTGGCTAAAGACAACACAGCCATCTCTCCATCTTTCTTCCTGTCACTGCCAGGGGCTTGTGAGACCTTGACCACGTCTCTCAAGAATCAGTTGAACTGTTTAAGCTCTAAGCATATTGATCGAAATAAATAAATAGGAATGATAAAGTATAAACAATTGTTCTGCGTTGATAGGAAGATTTTCTTCTAAGTGGCACTCCTCTCTGCCCCCACCCCTGTAGTACAATTACAGGCCAAATGCTGTGGCAATTCAAGGAGAATGAGAGGAAATTTGCTTTGAAATAGGAGGCGAAACTGACCTGGCTGGTTTGGTAACAGGTCCAAAGAACACAGTGTCCTCTGGACGCTGACAGCTGCTGGAATAAGTCTGGTCTTCTTGTCGGTCAGGCCGACCCTCTCTAGCCAATTGACTCGCGGCAAGTGGAGAAGGTCAACAACATTTATGGAAAGCCCACTCTATCCTTTACAGCAAGATGCGCTGACATGGGAGATGAGGGAGACTTTTATGTGCTGATAAACAATGGGAACACGTCCATAATGAAAAGTGACACAGTGAAGCAGGTTATAAAACAGTACCTACCAAAGTATTGAAAGGTAACGGTAGTTCCCATACGCCTTTCACCTAGATTTTCCTAATGTTAACATTTTACATAATCACAATACAATGATAAAAGCCAGGACGTTAATACTGATATGATGTTATTAATTAATTCATAGCTTTTACTCAAATTTCACCACTTTCCCAGTAATGGCCTTTTTCTGGTCCAGGATCCCACACTGCACTTAGCTGTCCTGTCTCCTTAGTCTCCTTTATTCTAGAAACAAGTTCCTCAGTCTTCCTTCATCTTTAATGATATTTACATTTATTATTATTATTATTATTAATCCTCACCTGTGGACATACTTAGAGAGAAGAAGGGGAAAAGAGAGAAACAGATGTGAGAGAGAAACATTGATCGGCTGCCTCCATACGGGCTCCAACAGACCCCGAACAGGGATCAAACCTGAAACCCAGGCATGCACCCTGACCGGGAATTGAACCCTCAACCCTTTAGTGCACAGGATGACACTCAACCAACTGAGCCACTCTGGCCAGGCTACATTAGTTTTTTTAATTAAAAATTAACCAGGGAACATTTTCCTCTCTCACTTCTTCCCTTCCTTCTGAAAAAGTTAGCGTAAAACCATTAGCATGAAGAAAACAAAACACATTAGCATGGGCCAAGCAAAGTATGCATCAGTGGGGATTGGGGAGTGGGAGTTGCAGTCACATATCACAGACATAGGAACCCAAATGGGGTGAGGCAGCACCTATGAATGGGGGGTGGTGATGGCCCAACTGGGTTGTCAGGGTCTAAGTTGAGTGAGGGGGGCCTCTATGACAGTGTAGGGGGTGATGGGGTGCCCAGAGTAGGTTAGATGATAAGGGCATCTGTGCAGGGGTGTGATGGCAGCGAGAGAAGATTTGTTACACATAGGGCCCTCGATCAAATAAATATCTTGAGAATAATGAAAGACAGATGTCTCATCAGAGAGAGAAGTATGATATGGAGAGGAATATTATTAGAATTAATGAATCCCATGGTTTGGATTAAAATGGAAAGTAACTGTAAATGTATGGTTTTCACATATATACATAGATACAGAAACAGAGTTCTTCCTAGCTCTATCCTCTGAGGGGCTCTGGGAGGAGCAACACCCCAATAGCAATAAGCACACTCAGTACCCAGGTCTTGGCTTTTTTAAAAAAATCCCCACCCAAGGACATGTTTTTTGTTTTGTTTTGTTTTAGTTTTTGATTTCGAGAGAGAGGAATGAAGACAGGGAGAGAGAGAAACATTGATATGAGAGAGAAACATGGATCAATTGTCCTATACACACACACACACACACACACACACACACACACACACACACACACAGGCGGTCAAGCCTAGACTGGGGATTGAACCTAGGTATGTGTCCTGACTAGAAACCAAACCCGCAACCTTTTTGGTGTAGAGGATGGCACTCCTACCAACCGAGCTATCCAGCCAGGGCCAGGGCTTGACTTCTACATGCTATTCTCCAGTAAAGGAAAACTAGGCTCTTTAGAGAAATGCCTGATTTCAGGACTAGGGTAGGGAAAATACAAGAGGAGCCTAGACTGTCTTTTTGTGTCAGAAATTAAGGAAGTGCTAGAAGAATAATGGACACATGTCCAAAGAATATAGAAACCAGTTTGAAGGGGCTCCCACGTGCCAAATCTGGGACAATTTGAGCATCAAGATAAATAAGAATAGTTATAGATTATAATGTGATGGAATGGGAATCAATGAATCTATGCTGAAATAAATAAATGAATAATAAATGGGGAGAGGAGAAAACTTTTCCTTACTATGGAATGTCAACTAATGAATATAAAATAATGATGGAATTACAAAATCACTATGATGATAATAATAATAATAATAATAATAATAATTCAGCCAATAACCCTCAAGGGATACTAGACATACTAGGTGAAGGTTGAATGAGGAATAAATATTTGCATAGCTTCAAAGTATATTCCAACAAATACCTGGTGATTGCAAAGGGAGAAAGGTACCTTTACAGTGCAGAAGCCTGGTGGACACCACCAAATCAAGTGATCAAGGTTAACATCTCAAGTAATGGGACATGGACATTGAGAACCTCTTGGTAGAATGCAGTGAGAAGCACACAGCATCTCTTCCGTGATAATTCTGACAAAAAGTGCATAACCTAAAGTTAATCATGAGAAAACCACAGACAAACCCCAAATAAGTAACTTTCTGAAAACAACTGGACTAGAATCTTCAAACGTTTCAAAGCCATTAAAGATCAGGAGGGACCGGGGGATTATTTCAGATTGAAGCAAGTTGAAGAAACATGACAACTAAATGCTGTGCATGATCCTGGATTGAATCCTTTTGCTATAAAGAATGCCACTGGGACAATTAGTGAAAGTGGAATGGAGTATGATGCTTAGACAGCAATAATATATCAATCTTGGCTCTCGATTTTAATGGTTATATTATTGTAAAGAGAAAATAACCAGGGACAAGAAACAAGTTATCCAACCCAAGACCTGCTACTTCTGTGGTATTCTCTATCTTAATTGGCATTATCACCATCTACCCAGCAACACAGCTTTTTTACAACCTAAAAGTCCATTTGGAACAACCTAAATATCTACTAATAAACCAACAATTTTATGGAATATCTGTGCCTTGGAATATCATATTGCTATTCGGAGAAATAAAGTAGGTCTGTGTAGCAACATGAAAATAAAAGAAGAAAGTTGTGAAATGTAATATGAAGTGAGATATCGTTCTTGTTCATTTTTGTACATGCGTAGAACAAGGTGTGTTGAAGGATATATTTCAAACTCTTAATGATGTTATCTCTTTGGATTAGAATTATGAATTTTCTTCTTTTCTGTACTGTTTGAACTTTTAAAAAAGGAACTCTTGAAAAACATAATAAAGATATTTTACTTTTGATAAACCTTTTTAATATAAATGATGTTGCAGAGATTACAAAGGAGATAGAAGCTATTCACTTTCAAAGAACTTCCAATCCAATAGGACAATGTAAGCATTATTTGTATGCTTCAGATTATTTATAAAAACAACACGGAGGAAACACAGATTTATGAGTAAATTACAACTATAAAAAAGGAAAGCATTTGAGGACATAAGAAGGAAGAAAGACTGATACTGGATGAGTTGGAGAGACTGAACAAATGGGGCACAACTGGGAATGTCCTGGCTAAGAGATCAGTTTTGAAGAAGGGAGAGTCATGGGAAGCTGAGAGAAGCTGATGTTGAGCCAGGTTGAACCCCTGGTTCAGGTTGATGCTTAGCTAGCAGAATAGGTAGTTTTTCCCGAGTTTTTGTCCTTCCTTACACCTCTTTCTTTTTCTTTTTCTTTTTAAATATATTTTTATTGATTTCAGAGAGGAAGGGAAAGGAAAAGAGAGCTAGAAACATCAATGATGAGGAAAATCATTGATCAGCTGCCTCCTGCATGCGCCCGACTAGGGATCGAACCCGCAACCTGGGCATGTTCCCTGACCAGGAATTGAACTGTGACCTCCTGGTTCATAGGTTGATGCTCAACTACTGAGCCACCGCGGCCAGCCCTTGTACCTCTTTCAATTTTGATTTCTCCTTTCCCACTGTCCAGGAACCTAGGGGTAAAATGCACCCCTATTCACTCCAGGGAAAGCATGGGTAAAACTCCTTTAATATAGCTGAAAGAGTTAACATAAACAGAAGTTATTTTATGAAAAACCAAGGGGGAAAAATAATGTATAAAGAGAATAACGGATAATTAACATAAAAACCTAAGCCACCCAAATCTAGATTTATTATTTTTAAAATTCTGTGAAAATATCTAAGATCTGTACATAGCCCTAAGTTTCCCTACTCTTCTCAAAGAGCAAGCATAACTTTGTAGGAATCAGATGTGGCTTCCTACCCTCCCAGTTCCTCTGCCTGCCTCCATGTAAGGACAAACTCCAGCTCCATTAAAACTCAACCTTCTAGAACCACTAGAAGCCTCTCATTTTCTTCTGGTCCAAGTTCGTATAAGGGCACACCTATTTCACAGCAGAGCTGCCAGGTAACAGTGATGGACATCTTTAAGCCCCTCCTACTGAGGTCTTTGGCTCTGTCCACTTTGGAGGCATTCTGTGATGACTCACTCAAATGAATCCCTACAGACAAGAAAGGGTCTTGTAAAAATTTGTCTGTTATAGTCTCACCACATGATAATAACCACATAGTAAGCATTCCATTTAATAGGTGAATTAGTACATTTATAGTATTGAGGAAGGTCATCCTCATTGACTAAGTGAGGTGGTAAAATCTTGCCTGCAGGGTACATAGTGAGTAGGCTTGGGAGTAGTTTTGTCTGTAAGCATGTGGAAGTTTGAGATACTCTTTCAAGTTTTTCTCTCAACTAGGTGGTTTAAAGATTTTTTTAAAAAAACAGCCCAGCCTGGGTGGCTCAGTACTTGAATGTCAACTCATGAACCAAGAGGTCACATACCGATTGTCAGTCAGGGCATATGCCTGGGTTGTGGGCTCGATCCCTAGTAAGGGTTGTGTAGGAGACAGCCTATCGGTGTTTCTCTCTCATTGATGTTTCTATCTCTCTATCCTTCTCCATTCCTCCCTCTCTGAAATCAATAAAAACATATTTAAAAAGAAAGATTTAAAAAACAATTATATGGCTATCACTTTAACAAATTATTTTTAAAAAACACAACAATTATGCTTGTGTCCAATTCAACATGGGGATATCTGTAAAACCCAATTCAAAGTGTAAGTAATTTAAACTCCTCTGGTTAAAATAATTACTGTTTATAATAGTTTCTAGGGGAAATTCAATTTGTGCTGGGCTTGAGGGTGATTTTTGTGTAGATTTCTCTAAGATAAGGGTCTACATCAGGTGTATTCTCAGTTCTGTGACTTGTTCAGCTCTGTGATTCTGACATTATAAGTCTTCGAGCTACTGCTATGGAGACCCTTAGGGAATCCCCTATGGGGCCTGAGATCCCCTAACACTACCAAGAAATGATTTTTATCTTCTTGTGGAAGGTATATAAGACGAATAAATTCGTATTATATATTTACTAGAGGCCCCATGCATGAAATTCATGCACTGGAGGTGGGGCTGGCGGTGGAGGGGTGGAGGGTCCCTCAGCTCAGCCTGCGCCCTCTTGCAGTCTGGTAGTCAAATATCCTTAGCGCTGCCACGGAGGCAGGAGAGGCTCCTGCCACTGCTGTTGCACTCACCAGCTGTGAGTCCTGCTTCTGGCTGAGCAGCACTCCCCCTGTGGGAGCACACTGACCACCAGGGGGCAGCTCCTGCATTGAGTGTCTGCCCCCTGGTGGTCAGTGTGTGTCATAGCGACCAGTCGTCTGCAGTTCAGTCGATTTGCATATTAGCCTTTTATTATATAGGATTTAAAAAACTTTAAAAAACTGTTGTACAGTGCTGACTATGTGCTTGGTATTGCATGAGTAGTAACTCATGTAGGCCTTTAACAGCCCTCTGAGGTGGTACAATTATTAGTCCATTTATAGCTGAGGCACAGAGAGGTTAAGGGACATAGGTTGCAGGCTTGATCCCCAGTGTGGGGCATGCAGGAGGGAGCCCGTCAATGATTCTCTGTCATAATTGATGTTTCTACCTCTCTGTCCCTTTCCCTTCATCTCTGAAATCAATAAAAATATATTTTAAAAAATCCTTTGGTCAGTCTTTGTCTTAAGGCTCTATAATGTCTATCTCGTTGCTATACAGTAAATGGGAATGGAAGTGCCTTTGAGGCCAGAAAGGAGAGTACCCCTCACTTTGCCAGTCCTTGCAAAAGTCTCCCTCAGCTTTACATACATGTTTTGAAACTTACAAGAAAATCTTGATAATGTGGTGGTATACTCATGTAGCAGGGTCTGTCAGGAATATATTTCAGGCACTGTTGTGCATGTAGAGAGTCATAGTTTTTGCCCTCCCATCACATCTTGCTATAGAAATGACATGTATGTATTATATATGGTTATTGATAATGCCTTTGTTAAAAGATTTTTCTGTGGATACACAATTATCTTTGCCTGTTGTCCTTGCCACAGTTTGGAGGACAGTTTTTAGAGCAAGATAATTTGGATTTATTTGGGAGATTGAATTAGAGTTTAAATGGCACTTGATGAAGATGAAAGTGGAAGAAAAGAATGGGTTTTGAAAGGTTTTGCTTGACGACTACTAGGATCAGGTGCACGCTTAGGGGTATCTGTTCATTTTATTTCCACTGTGCAGTCAGCCACACCAATCATCCCTTAACAACGGAAGCCCAGTGTTCTCTGGGCTTCAGCAAAGATGGCTGAAGACGCAGCTCCTGGAGGTTTGGGAGCCACACCCTGAGTTTCTTAGGAAGAGATGTACTCAGGGTTTTCCTATTAGGGGCAGAGGGTTTTGGGGGCCCGTTTTGAGGACAACCAGAAAAAAGGAAAGCTTTTTCTCAGTAACTGTGGCTGAAGAGGCGAAGATGCGGGTCAAATTCTCTGTGTTGTAGAATGACCCTTGGCCCCTTTTGTAGTTAAGACATTCAGATCTGCCTGAGTCTGTCTTGTAAGATGTCAGTGCAGAGGTGGGTGAGAGTCCGATAGCAGCTTTGGTAGATGTTTTTCGGTTTAAACCACTCTTTCCTATGCACAGACGCTCTGACCATGCCCACCCCCAGCAGCCAACTCCACATCCCAGTAGCATCTGCCTGACGAGACCCCAGGGCCCAGCACCCGGAGGGGAGGAGCGCCTCTTTGGGTTGGGAGACACAGACAGTTTCACCCCGTGTTTATTCTGCTCAGGTGTTCCACTAATTGGAGGTAAGCACTGGCAGTTTCTGGGTCCAGAATCTCATTGTTGAGCAGAGAAGAAGAAGGGGTGTTGGGAGGGCAGCTGAGGGCAGGGATGAGGTCAGTTTGGGAATGTGGCCTTGGGTCCTGGCAAGGCTGTGGCTGGCTGGGTAGCCCTCCCCAACGCTCCCAGAAAAAGGGAGTCCGGGCTCAGGCGAACCATTGGCTTGGCTGTTAGAGAAACATTTCTAACTGGCCTTACTTTTCTTAAGACAGGGAAGTCCTGGGAAACCCAGAGGTGGCTCAGTTGCCAGTGAGGGTGTAGTCAGCATAGGACCCTCATAATTAACTGCTGGACCAGTAGGGCCAGGGTGAGGGCCAGCTAGTGAGGTGCCTCAGGCATTGAGTTTAAGGAGGTGCTCCCTCCTATCCCTGGAGTTCTGGCCCCTCTCCCCAACACTGGGCTGAGCAGTCAGGAGAACCTTTCTCAGGCTTAAGCTTTACTGCCGTCCTGAGGCCGCTGGCCAAGCTCGGCCTGGCAGCTCGTCCAGACCCACTGTCCCCTCGTCCCCCCTCCCTGGCTAGATTCCCTTCCATCCTCTCTCTCCACCATGAATGTCAACAACCTTAGCCAGGTGTTTTCCTTAAGCGTTTTGAGACACTTTAGGATGACAAGGACTGTGAGAGGGGACCCTGGCATCCTTTCTGCACACCCCTGGCAGCAGATGGCTGTCAAACCTGTCTCCACTTCTCCCAGGCTCTGTCCCCTCTCCCTTCCAGACATAACACGGCCGGTGCCCATTGATGTTGCCTCACTGGGCGATTCACCTCCCGTTTCCTCCAGGGCGGTCAGCAGGTTCTCCAGGGACAGAAAAAGGAAAATGCTTTGAGCTCCCAGCCGACAGGTGCTTTCCACATGTATCTTCCCTTCCAGCTAAAAAGGAAACAAAACAAAGCAAAAAAAAAAGTCAGGGCTGCTTCCCAGCTGCAGGGAGAAGCCTAGCCTCACACCTCTGTTTCTAGATTGACAGAGACCTCCCCAAGAGCAAGCAGGACTTTCCCTTACCTTTGCACTCACACAGGATGTGATTGAGTTGTCTACTCCTCCTGGAGAAAACGTGTGTTCTCTTGACTAGTTAAAGTTGGGGACTAATGGTTTAGCTTTAATGTTTTCACAGAGGAATAGACACAGGTTTTTGCAAATCAATGATGTGTCGACTTACCTCTTAGGTACAAGAGAGAGAAGAGCAAACCGAACACTCTGCTCTCCAGAAGTGGCACGTGGAGGAGAGGGATGCAACCTGGGAACTAGCCCCGCCCTCTCATCGGCAGGGCCTGGGGCAGGCGAACAAATGGAGGCCCGCACACCATGTGTCCACATCTTTAAAAGTTACACATCGAGCCAGCAAACTGCTTGACAAAGTAAGTTGTAACCTCCTGCCTTGTGCACTTTCATAACAAGTTAGAAGGTCAGGTTCAGATGGAGAGTTCCTGGACTTCTCAGGGTTCTGAGAAGGCACATAGCAAAGGCACACAGCAGCCCAGGGAGTGCCTGCCCAGCCCCACGCTCCCCCTTCTCGTCCCGTGCTGGCTCTGCTCTGCATCGTGAGGGGCCTGTGCACAGGACACCGCAGCCCACGTGTCCATGCTCCATCCGTATGTCTCCCCTTGGCCACACCTTGGGTTTGGGGAACAGCTGCTTATGTGGATGTCTGTGCTTAGAGGACAGATCCAGTCAAGTGGACAATGCAGGCGCTGGAAGTGGGCTCAGGGCTGTTTGAGCAGGGAATTCTGGGAGTGTTGTCTGGAAGAGGGGGCTGGGACTTGGGTGTGCAGTGAACATATCACTCTGGCCCTGAGGGAGGGCAGCGGCCAGTGGAAGGCCAGGGAAGGGACTTTAGGTGCATAGGGCCTAGGGCAGGAGTGCCTCTTGCCCAGGTGTAAGGTCAGAACTGCTAGGAGTAAACGGCTCCCCTTCCAGAACCTTCCTCTATGAAGATACAATCTTCTTCAAGTCCTTGTCCTCACATGGGCTCCGTCACCAGGGCAGGGAAGAGGCCAGTAGGGAGGCACTGGGCAGAGTTCAATGCCACATGGACACAAGTCTACAGGGAATTCAGTGACCCAACTTCATGCCAGCTGCCAGGCCTCCAGTAATTGCTAATGACCAATGCGTTGGATTGGAGCCACCACCCCAATGGAAACGTGGCCATTCCCTGCTTCTAGGGGACCCATGAAAACTTGATAATCCCATCTGGGCCTGCCAGGCTCATTGTTCATCTTCAGACTGTTTCACTCTCTTGATAGGGATGCAAAAGCAAGACATTCTGATGACACGCTATCCTTTCCCCTTGGCCCATCTCCCCTCACACACCTGTTTAAGATGCTGCTGCTAAGTCTGTAAAGGAAACAAAGAGGGCTCAGGTACTTTCCGAATGCCAACTCCTGCCCCGCCCTCCATGAGACTGCCTAATTTTTCCTAGACAATCCTCAGCCTCCTTCACAAAGCAGACCGGCATTCATCCAAAGCCTTGGTTTTATAGGCTGTTTTATGATTGGAAATAACTTACTTTTTGTAAATCTCCCCTGTGGGATTTACAGAGGTGTCGTCTGTTCTGTTTTTTTTCTAGCTCTTTCACACATTTATTTAACTTTATTCGCCACTCAGTAAGAACATTTTGAATTCTAAGTTGTAATTATGTAAGAAAGAAATATGCCCCCCAGACACAGCCCTTACTGTATTGATTAAGGTTTTCTTCATCCCCTTGGTGGATCTCCAGCGTTTAAATATGTTTCCTCTATGAAGCCCTTGAATTGCTTCATAAGAGCGGTGTGTTGGAGCCTGTGGGCTTCCAAGGGTGCAAAATGCTTTCTTCAAGCAACAAACTGAAGTTTGTGATTGCTGTGGAGTTTTACAAACTATCTTCTGTGCAAGGGAGGGAAAAAGGTACATTCTAATTTTTCTCAGTTGCTAACTCGTAGGTTGGTCCCTGATTTTCATATCTGACTTCGATCCCAGAGAGTTGAAGGGCCCTTTCAGCCTTTCCCTTGGCATCTGTTGTATATGTAAGTGTAAAATATACATAACATATAACTTACCATTTTAAGCATTTTTAAATCCTCACCCAAGATTATGTTTCCATTGATTTTAGAGAGAGGGAGACACACACACGCGCGCACACACACACACACACAGAGAAACATTGATGTGAGAGAGCAACATTGATCGGTTGCCTCCCACACATATCCTGACTGGGGATCAAACCCAAAACATAGGTATGTACTCTGACAGGAAATCAAACCTGCAACCTTTTGGTATATGGGACAATGATCCAACCAACCAAGCCTCCCAGCAAGGGCACTATTTTAAGCATTTTCAAACGTACAATTCAGTGGCCTTATATTCCTTCACAATGTTGTGTAACCATCACCACTATTTGCAGCACCTTTTCCTACCCCATCAGAAGCTCTGTCCCCATCAGGCAACAATTTCCCACCTCCAGGCATGGTGGCCTTCAGCTTGGGCAGTGTTTCAGCGAGTGCACTTTAGAGCCAAGGACCCTGGGTTGGAATGTTGGCTCTCCCCTTTCCTAGCTCCAGGACATTGAACAGCTTGTCTGATCTCTTTAAGTCTTGGTTTACTCATCTGTAAAACGGAGCTAATAGGAACCAGAATAACAGCCTTCATAGACTTGTTATGTGCATATGACACCACCCGCAAAGGGACATCATCAGCTCTCAGTAAGCACTTTGTCTCCTTGTTGTCAGCGTCTCATTGCATCAGGGTTTTCTGCTCTCACCTCCCAAATTCCTAGATCTTCATTGTCACCTGGGCTAGACCTGGCTCCCTCTCCAGCCCTCTAGCCGGGCCTAGAAGGGGATTGGGGAATTTCTTAATCTTCACAATAATAACAAACATTTGTCAAGTGCTTATAGAAGAGGAAACTGAACATAGCGATAGATGCTAAGTAACATGAAGAAGGTCTGCCAGGTTGCAGGTGAAAGGCAGGATTTGAATGCAGTCTGGCATCAGGACCCATGTTCTCAACCACTAAACCACAAGGCCTTGATATGCTAATAAGCATCTGGTAATGATGACGGCTGAAGTAGAACTTGCAGAGGGAAATTAAAGCTAACCCAGCAAGTCAGTGGTACTGCCAAGGCAATAGTCTATGTCTTCTGACTCGCCACCCAGTGCCCCAGCCACTGGCTCTGGCTGTGCTCCAGTATAATTATTCTAAGAGTGTTATGTCAGAGGTAGTCAAGGCGTCAGGTCTTGATTAGAATGAGGTCTGAGGTCTTTAGGGAGCTTTTAGACATGAACAATACTAATGGCTTCCCTCCTGGACTGTTGCTTTGATGACTTCCCTTATATATCTTCCCACAGATCAGCCAAAGCACATACTTAAAGTTGCCTAAAGATGAGTGTCACCAGCCACCCACCCGCTGCCACCATTCTGATTCTCAGTCCCCCAAACCATCCACCTTTAAGACTTTATTGCCTGAGTATGGGTGGTTGAAGAAAGACATCAGTCTCATTTAAGACTATATTCACATTTTCATGTTGGTTTCATAAAATGGTTTTGTCAATGTCCCTTGTTGGAACAGAAGGCTTTGTTCCTTGTCCTCCAGGAATTGATGGAGTATCTCAAACTCAAAGGTGACTTCCTGTCATTCAATTTTCATTTGTGTCTAAAATTGATAGAGATAAGTGGTCACATGAACACTAAAGAGATCACATGCACTTTCCCTTTTAATCATTGGCCACAGATGCTGCCCCATAATTTCCCCTTTGTTTGATTCTGTTCCCATCACATACCCACTCTAAGGGAATCTAAAAAGAGAGACAAAATATAACCTTAAGACTTTAAAGTGTATGTCATGCAATGTGATTTCAAAATGAGCTTTTGCAACTCCGAGGATATGTCCAGCTATCTTAGGGGATAAACGTAACTATGAATGTCTCAGAAAATTCATTTTAGTTAAAAAAAATAGACACACCCATGTGTTTCTAAGAGGAGAATGGGACGTGCCATGAAGTCAAGAACATGTGTCTGTGGGTGTAATTATGAAAAGGTTGGGAGGGAGTGAGTTACTCTGTAAAGCATGTGGGTGTCTGCTCTGTGGTTCAGTTTCTTGGCTCTGGTGTTGGGCTCTAGGGGAGCAAATCTATCTTAAAACGTACAAATGGGAAGAGTTCAAAGAAGATGACTAGTGCT
The DNA here is from genome assembly GCF_951640355.1 of Cnephaeus nilssonii. Lineage (NCBI taxonomy): Eukaryota > Metazoa > Chordata > Mammalia > Chiroptera > Vespertilionidae > Cnephaeus > Cnephaeus nilssonii. The sequence goes on from NC_137075.1 coordinate 80,312,567, forward strand.
GCTATGTCCAGACTCTATTCCTGACAAATAACAGAATGACTCCAGTATGGAGAATGAAGAGGGAATAAAAAAGGCAGAAGGCAGGCATCCCGGAGAGTTAACCTGTGCGAATAGTAGTAGACATGAGATAATTATTTACCACCGAGAGCTGAAGTATCTGGAGCTGAAACCATCTGAACCACAAAAGGTAATAATGCCATTTAAAAAAATAGTCCAAATATGACATGATCAATTAGAAAAAATTCAGAATCGAAACTGTTAAGGTAGAGAAATAGTATCCAGTTTATGTCTTATCACAAGCAACTTTTTTCCTTGGTCATTTTCTACATCAGGGATTGGCAAACCACTGCCTGATGGACAAGAACCGCCCCACTGCCTGTTTTTGTTTGGGTCTTGAGCTGAGAATGGTTTTTATTTTAGTTTTTGCTTCCTACATTTTTTATTTTTGTAATGTCTGAGATTTTTATAACAGAACTTGGAAACTGGAAAAAGAAATTAAGTTAAGCGTAATAACCAGGCAAAGCCAATCATTAGTTGTGATTTGAGGACAAAGAAAGCTTAAGGACCTACCTCGGGCCTCGCCACTCCATATGTGGACCCCCAGAATACCAACAGCAGCACCACCTTAGTGCTTCTTAAAAACGCAGAATCTTAGGCCCAATCCTCTGTGTACATTCATATTCATGTTAAAGTGGGAGATATACTGACTGCCCATATTAACCATTACCTTCTTCACCTGGTGCATGTAATTCCTTTTTTAAAAAAAATATATTTTATTGATTTTTTACAGAGAGGAAGGGAGAGGGATAGAAAGCTAGAAACATCGATGAGAGAGAAACATCGACCAGCTGCCTCCTGCACACTCCCTACCGGGGATGTGCCCGCAACCAAGGTACATGCCTTTGACCGGAATCGAACCTGGGACCTTTCAGTCCGCAGGCCGACGCTCTATCCACTGAGCCAAACCGGTTTTGGCTAATTCCTTTTTATAGGGAAAAATATTATTTTTAAACTTGAATTAAGAGATAAGCAGGTTTTTGTAAGAATGAACTTTCAACCATTCAATGGATGGACTAGGTTCCCACTGAGAGGAAAGAGGCACTGCTCTTCTTTATTGCAATAGAAAGTCAAGACAGTCCATGTCTTCTAAGAATGGTTTTTAAATGGTTAAAAAAATTTAAAGAAGAATATCTTGTAATGTGAAAACGATAAGAAGTTCACTTTTCATTGTCCACAAATAAGGTTTTATTGGCATATAGCCATGCTCATTCATTTTTTTAAAAATATATTTTTATTGATTTCAGAGAGGAAGGAAGAGGAGAGAGAGATAGAAACATCAATGATGAGAGAGAATCATTGATGGGCTGCCTCCTGCATGTCCCTCACTGGGGATCAAGCCCACACTCTGGGCATGTGCCCTGACCAGAATCAAGCCAGTGTCCTCCTGGTACATGGGATGATGCTCAACCAATGGAGCCACACCTGCTGACTCTCTCTCTCTTTTTATACTTGGCCCTTTAAAAAATATATATATTTTTATTGATTTCAGAGAGGAAGGAAGAGGGAGAGAGATAGAAACATCAATGATGAGAATCATTGATTGGCTGCCTCCTGCACGTCCTATACTGGGGATCGAGCCTGCAACCTAAGCAGGTGCCCTTGACCAGAATCAAACCCAGAACCCTTCAGTCCATAGGCCAACGCTCTATCCACTGAGCCAAACTCACTAGGGCAACTGAACCCTTTTGTGGGACTAAAGTTCCAGGAAACATGACTTATTGATAAATAACGCTGAAAAATAATTGGTGAATTGTATATACACAATGGGAAGGGGGAAATCCTGCTACTAAAAAAAAACTGGTAGTAGAATTTCTCTCAGAGGGAAAACTATTTTTTGTTTCACAAAACATCTTAGTAGGTCATTTGGTCATGAAAAGTTAGGCTCAAGGAACTCGATCTGGACGACAGAAAATGGAAACAAAGAGAGTTAGATAATTCTGCATGTACAATGAGGGCAATTTGGAATTTGGGGCTAGTTTAGGACAGATTGAGAGGTGGACAGGGCAAAAAAAGAGGGAGATGAGAAGGATACTTGGGAGCTTGAGAAGAATCAAAGAAATCTGGTGGGTAAGGTTGGCCAGTGAGAAACTCCCTAAGGCAGAGAGGGCCACATCAGAGCAATGATGGCCATCACTGGCTAGATAATTTGTGGAGTCCGTAGCAAAATGAAAATGTTCAAAATGCAGCAAAAGGTGCTGTAGAGGTACTGAGATATGAAGCTTTCCCTTTCAACTGCCGTCTCTCTCTCTCAATCTGTCTTGCTGTTTTTAATTTGCTATTTAATGTCATGCTTCCTCCTGGCACATGGAATCCAGGAGCACAGATCCTTCCGGGCACCGTGACTACGCCTGTCTGCCCTTGCTGCCTACCCCTGCGGCCTGCTGGCTGCAGCCCTCTCACCACCTCTGCACACAGATGCTCTGCCCAAGTCGGGGTGGGGGGTGGGGGAGTGGGGGCTGGGGAAGTCAGACCAGGCATCTCCCCTTCCCTTGTGCCCACCACCCCAAACCATGCTGGATTGAGGGGGAGTAGGGGGTGGAAGGGAGGTCATTGGGTGAGGGTAGGGAGGGGCCTGGGACACCAGGCAGAGATGGGAGGTAGTTGGATGGGAATGGGAGGTCTAGCCGAGAACCTGGTCCAGGAAGGCAGGGAGTTGGTGGGAGGCAGGCCTGAGTGTGAACAGAGGCTCTGAGCCCCTGGCATATGCACCATTGACCCGTCAGACTTCACGTACAAACACAAATTCAAAGATACAATTATTAAGCATTTCAAGATGACCACAGAGCATGAAACCACAAATGTGGGATCCTTCTGAGCATAGGGCCTGTGAGACTGCATTCGCTGTACACCCATGAAGCCAGCTTTGGTGATGCCGGATCACTTTGACTTTAAAAAAAGAAATGATCCCCACACCTTTATGTCCACACCCTTGGTAAAAAGCTGCTGCACGAACAGCCCTGTGTTGGGCCAGCAGTTGCCTTGGCAAATTAAAAGCAAAAGGGGCTGATTTCCCTGTTTGGGTCCATGCCAGCTGAGGAAACAAAACAGTAGTAAGCAGGCAAGGCTAGGAGACTCATATTTCAGCATAAACAAGACACGGGACGAGAGGTGACCGTGAGAGCACAGTCCCACTGGGAACATGCAGACATTTTGGGTTTCCAACCACGCAAGTGACCAGAGCCAGCTGGAGGACTTGGAGACAGCCAGATGGCCAACACTTGGGTTTCCCATAGTTTGACTTATGTTTATGGGGAATATGTTAAAAACATGTAAAAATCATCAGAGGATATTTACTAGTCTGTGTGCATTTCTTTATGCTAGAAGAAAACTTACCTGTGGTCTTGTGCTCCTTTAATTTGTCACTGTTAATCATTAATGACAGGAATCGGCAGAGAGGGATGGCAATAAATCTTAGCTAAAGTTCTGGTTCCTACGTCATGCCTCAGCTTCCATGTGACTTGAGGGAGAAGCTGGCCATATGCCAAGAGTCACCCTCACCAAATAAAGAATGTCTAATGCATCTTTTAAAAAAATGTCTAAGACAAGGGGGAGTAGAACCAACCTGGCTTGGATCAGAATAGATTGATGGAGAACTTGGGGAAAGAGGGTCAGTGACCTTGTTTAGCTTACCTGCCCAGGCTGAAGACATTGGGTAAATAAAATAGTGACACAAACCACTATTTATGGAACACTTTCCAAGTGTCAGGCATCCTGCCAAGTCATTCTCATGCATTACCTCACTTCATTGCCACATTGATTGTATGAAGTGAATTATCTCTTATTTCACAGATGAGAACATTGAAGCTCAAAGAAGTTATACTTGTTTATGGTCACACAGCTAGTAAGTGCCAGAGCCCTGGTCAAACCCAGATCTGTCTGCTTGCAAAGTCCCATCTCATCTGTCACATCTAAAAAAATGAGCTTATACAGGCTTTTGCCAAGAGCTGAAACTCTTCTTACCCTGACATATGCATATCCAGGAGGTCCTGAAGCTGTTTGAAAAGTTTGTTAATAGTAGTAACCTCAGACAAATCACTTTTCCAAACATAAAACAGAGTCAATGAGGGGCTCGGTGGCATTGGTGTCTGATATTATTCCTTTGATTTGAAGTGCTTTATATCAAAAGTTGAGGACTGAGGTCACGTCTCTAATGCCTCATTATATCCTCAATGTCTTACACCTAGCAGTTATTTGATAAATGCTAAAGAATCTAATGCTTAGAGAAGGACCTTATGATTGTTGTTCATCTTCTTGAAACTTTTGGAAAATAACATGATGTACAGCTGTTTTAGGACATAATAATGTATAAGGAAAAATTTGGCTCTAATTTGTTATTGAGCTAATCTGTGGTTTAAAATAAAGTGGTATTACAATCAGATATCACCTATCAGCTGTCAGAATGGTTATCATTAATAAATCAACAAACACGTGTTGGCAAGAAGGTGGAAAAAAGGGAAGCCTTGTGCACTGCTGATGGAAATTCAGATCGGTGCATTCACTATGGAAAACAGTATGGAGGTTCCCAAAAAATTAAAAATGGAACTGCCTTATGACACAACAATTCCACTTCTCAGTATATAATCTGAAGAAATCCAAAACACCACTTCCAAAGAATATATGCGCCCCTATGCTCATGGCAGCGTTATTTATAATAGCCAAGATATGGAAGCAACCCAAGTGCCCATCAATAGATGAGTGAATAAAAAAGTGGTGGTATATACAATGGAATATTACTCAGCCATAAAAAGAATGAATCTTACCATTTGCAACAGCATGGATGGACCTAGAGGGTATTATGCAAAGTTAAATAAGATAGAGAAAGACAAATACCAAACTATTTCACTTATATGTGGAATCTAAAAAGCAAGTTAAACAAACAAAATAGAAATAGATACAGGGATCAGACAGATGGTTGCCAAGGGAGGGGGGTTGGAGAGTTAGGTGAAAAAAGTGAAGAGATTAATAAGAACAAATTGGTAGTCACAAAATAATCACAGGGATGTAAAGTACAGCATCGGGAATATAGTCAGTATTATTGTAATAACTGGAGCCCTCCCTCCTGGGAGCATGCCCATGCCTTTCTCTTCCCTTCCCTTTCCCCTCCCCCTCTTTCCGTAGCCCCAGGCATGTTACTATCAGCTTCCTCACTCCCAAGCTCCAAGGGCCCTCCCTTTACCTCTATAACTTGTTTCCTAAGCCCATTTCTTCTTGGAATTACTTTTTCTACCTCTGTGATTACCCAATAAATGTTCTCTTACCAAAAAAATTATGATAACTACGTACAATGCCAGGTGGGTATGTGAAATATTGGGGTGACCACTTTGTAAAGTATATGATTATCTAACTACTATGCTGTACACCTGAAACTAATACAAAATGATATTTAAAAAATATTATTAAAGTAAAATGGTATTTAAATAAAAATGATGTGAAATGAAAGAGTAAACATTTAAAAATAATTATCCAGCTCACCCTCTTTATTGTTTAGCAAGATAACAGCTCTGGAGGGGACAAATGGCTTCTACTCAAGTCTCAACAGCTGACTCACCTGCTACTTCATGAAGGTTTCAGAAGCCACTCAGGTTCAGTCTAGATATTTGGGATTTGTTCTCTCCTTCAAGCTGTACCAGTCACCAGGTTCTACTACCTAAGTGTCTCTTGAATCTGTCCCTTTCTTCCCTTTCCCATTGACACTGCCTATTTTCCCGTAGTCCAAATTTCTCATCTGGGTTATTGCATGAGTCTCTGTGCTCCAATGCACTCTGTACACTTGGGTGTGATATTTCTAAAATAAAAGGTGGTGCTGCCTCTCTTCTGTTTAAACTCCCCTGAGGCTCCCGAGAGTCTAGAGCAGCTTGCCCAAGAGAACTTGCTGTGATAATGGCAATGTTCAATATGGCAACCACTAGTCATGTGGCTACTGAGCACTTGAAATATGGCCAGTGTGACTGTGGAATGGAGTTTTAAATTTTACTTACTTTAAAAAAAATATATATATATATATTTTATTGATTTTTTTACAGAGAGGAAGGGAGAGGGATAGAGAGTTAGAAACATCGATCAGCTGCCTCCTGCACACCCCCTACTGGGGATGTGCCCACAACCAAGGTACATGCCCTTGACCAGAATCAAACCTGGGACCTTTCAGTCTGAAGGCTGATGCTCTATCCACTGAGCCAAACCAGTTTCGGCTTTGCTTACTTTTAATGAATTGAAATGCTTGCATGTGGCTAATGACTACTGTATTGGACAATGCAGGTCTGGGATGACATGCAAATACTTAGCATGGCCCACAGGGCCTTTTATTTTGCCCCTATGCCCCCTTCTTATCCTCATTTTCCACAGCTTACCCCTCCACACTCTAAGTGCCAACAGAACTGCTTGATTTTTTTTTTTTAGATGCACACATAACGTTCTTTCAGGTTTCTTCTTCTTCTTTTCCCCTTCTTGGAATCCCCTATCCTGCCTTATTTGCCTGACAAAGTTCCTACTCAGTTTTCATGACTCAGGTGAAATTGCCTTTTCCTCGGTGAGGTGAGGCCTTCCTGAACTCCCTCAGGTTGAATTCATATTCCTCTGCTGGGCTTCCACCAGGGCCACTGCACAAGTCAGGGGCCACCATTTACACCAGAGTCCATGCGAAGGACAGCTTCTGGATTTGTGCAATGCACAGTATATGTGGCCTTCAAAGTCCAAACTTTTAAAAAATATATACGTATGTTGCTATTTTGATATAATACTTTTACTCAGCTCATTCATTCATTTGTTCGCTTGTTCATTCATTCATTCATTCATTCATGAGGCATTGGGCTTTGCTTGCATATAACTGTTGTCATTTGTTCCTCTGTCTTACTCCTATGCCACTCTGTGCCACTGTAGGGAGTCACCTTGTTCCTAAGACCTGGCTTAGTGCCTGGCACATAAACTCAAATTTCAGTTATCATGCTGTATTAAATGTGAGTAGTTGCATAATGTACAAACTTCGCTGCTAGCTCTTCAGTCCACAAATCACTATGTAAATAATGGTTGACAGCATGATCAGTGAACAGTTATGCCACTTGTTTTAAATCTGTTGGTTATTGATTATTGTGCATCTGTTATTCAGTTTATGCAGAAAAGCACCTGGCTGTGTTGCCTCCTTGCCTCCCAATGTTCAACCCAGGTGACATTTTATATAAATGATTATTCAAAAGCGGGAATTGGCCAACAAAGATGAAAGTGCAGCAAAGAAATGCAGAGTGAAGACACGAGAAGTGAAATTGATGTGATTAGAAGATTGGAAAATGGGGACAGCAAAGGAAAGATAAGGTGAGATCAAAATCTGCATGAAGTGATGGCACAAACTGCATTGAAAAAGTCCGATGAATATGAAAGCAAACTAACGTCCTTCAACATCTTGTAGTTTAAGTTGCACTAGGAACAGAGAGCTGCTTATGGTTGAAATGGAGCATTTACTTCGGCTTCGGATTACATGCAGCGTGACAGTAACTTGTACTCCCCTGTACAAATAACTTTGCAGGGTTTGAATCTCATATGATTGGAATTAGAGAAAAGATAGCTGGCCACCAGAATATTGATACTACCACCATTAGAGACTCTATATATGAGGTCAGAGGAACTTAGTGAAGGTGGACTTGTTGGTATAAATGAGGAAAGTGGTTGTGACAAAAAATGAGGAAGATGTCCCAGAGAAAGTGACATCAGCAAAAAAACCTTGACATTAAAGGACCTCTTAGAGATATTTCACAATATTGAAAGTGCAATGGATAAAATGTTAGAGAGATCCAAAAGAGTAGAAAAATTCACCAAGGCATATCAATGGTCTTCACTCTGTATTGTGAATTATATAATTACTAGAAGCCCGGTGCACGAAATTCGTGCACGGCGGGGGTTGTCCCTCAGCCCAGCCTGTACCCTCTCCAATCTGGGACTCCTGGAGGGATGTCCGACTGCCCGTTTAGGCCCGATCCCACCAGGATCGGGCCTAAACGGGCAGTCGGACATCCCTCTCACAATCCAGGACTGCTGGCTCCCAACTGCTTGCCTGCCTGCCTTCCTGATTGCCCCTAACCGCTTTTGCCTGCCAGCCTGATCACCCCCTAACCACTCCGCTGCCAGCCTGGTTGATGCTTAACTGCTCCCCTGCCAGCCTGTTTGCCCCAAACTTCCCTCCTCTGCCAGCCTGGTCACCCCTAACTGCCCTCTCCTGCAGGGTTGATCACCTCCAACTGCCCTCCCTTGCAAGCCTGGTCCCTCTCAACTGCCCTCCCTTGCAGGCCGGGTGCCTCCCAACTGCCCTCTCCTGCTGGCCATCTTGTGGTGGCCATCTTGTGTCCACATGGGGGCAGGATCTTTGACCACATGGGGGCAGCTATATTGTGTGTTGCAGTGATGATCAATCTGTATATTACTCTTTTATTAGATAGGATAGAAGCCTGGTGCACGGGTGGGGGCCAGCTGCTTTGCCCTGAAGGGTGTCACAGATAAGGGTGGGGGTTCCCTTGGGGTGTGGGGTGGCCTGAGTGAGGGGCCTGTGGTGGTTTGCAGGCCGGCCACGCCCCCTGGCAACCCAAGGGGAGGCCCTGGTATCTGGAATTTATTTTCCTTCTACAATTGAAACTTTGTAGCCTGGGGCAGCAGCCATTTCTGTGGCAGTTAATTCACCTTCTACAATTGAAACTTTGTAGACTTAAGCGGGTGAGCCCTGCCAGGGTGTGCGGAAAGCTTTGCTTCCTCTGTTGCCGCCAGCAACCCTGGCCTGCTCTCTCAAGCTCCATTCTGCCGCCATTTGTTTGAATTTGTTTACCTTCTATAATTGAAACTTTGTAGCTTGAGTGGAGGCTTAGGCCTGCAACGGCTATGGAAAGCTTGGCTTCCTCTGTTACCTGGGAAACCTTGCTCTCTGTGGCTGTAGCCATCTTGGTTTGGGTTAATTTGCATACTCGCCCTGATTGGCTGGTGGGCGTGGCTTAGCTGGTGGGTGTGGCTTGTGTAGTGGAGTGATGGTTAATTTGCATATTACCATTTTATTAGAGAGGATATAGAAAAAGAAGCAAGGCCCTAGATGGTTTGGTTCAGTGGACAGAGCGTTGGCCTGGGGACAGAAGGGTCCCAGGTTTGAGTCCTGTCAAGGGCATATACCCAGGTTCCGGGCTCGATCCCGAGTAGGGGGCATGCAAGAGGCAGCCAATCAATGATTCTCTCTCATCATTGATGTTTCTATCTCTCCCTCTCCCTTCCTCTCTGAAATCAATAAAAATATATTTTAAAAAAAGAAGCAAGCACTATTCAAACTATTCTTGTTAAGGTTTTTTTGTGTGTTTTTTTTCAAAGAAATAGAACATATTAATTCTCAACTTTTCTAATGTTTTAAATAACAATGTACTATCTAAATATTAGAGTTACTATTTTAAAAATATCCCTCTATATTTATAACTTTCAGAGGGTTTTTAATGTTTTGACAAAAATTTTAAAGGTCACGGAACCATCATAATTTTTCCAACTTACTATTTAGGTCACTTTGAGTAGTTTCAGCTTTGCACGGCCATGTTCATGGTCCCGTGCAGTCGTGCAAAGTGAGGGTTGCCCATACTTCCTCATGGAAGAGTACATATCAGACTCTTGTTTTAAATTGTGGTAAAATATGCATAACATAAAATTTACTATTTTCACCATTTTAAGTGCACAATTTAATGCATTCAGTACATTTACAAGGTTGTATAACCATCACCACTATTCGTCTCCAGAACTTTTTCATTCTACCAAACTGAAATTCTATGCCCATTAAACATAACTCACCATTGCCTCCCCTCTGGGCCCCTCGGCCCCCTTCCCGGCTTCTGGCAACCACATTTCTAATTTCTGTCTCTGGGGTTGCTACAAACATGGGTGTCCTATTAGAGACTTAAGAGCAGTTCTTTCTGGAAAGTGGGAACAGGGCTCAGAGAGTACTGTTACTCTTCACGTTACATCCTTCTCTACCATTTAATTTTTTAAAAATTAGAAGCACGTGACATTTAAAAAATATATGTATTTTTTGGAGAATTTGGAAAATCTGATCACATAGGATTGGGTTTAATGTGGACAATATGTGTGAAGGCTGGAGGATAGAAGCTTGGAGCTGGAGGATAGAAGGCACATGACACCTGCTACTTATATGGAGTCAGAATCCCACATGCTTCCCTTTGGAGAGAGGGCATGGCAGTCCCTGAGATTGTCAAGAGGGTAGAGGTCAAAGGCAGAGAATATGGGGTTGCATTAGAATTTGGGGGCTGCTGCCTTCTCTTTGGTCCCTTTCCAAGAAACCCATCTCTTAATCCTTACAACAACCCTAAGAGGTAGGAACTCTCATTTTATAGATGAAGAGATGGAGGTTTAGAGAAGTTAAGCTATTTATCCAAAGTGACTCCTAAGGGAAAAGGCAGAGTGTGGATTTGAATCTATATGACTAACTCTAGATCCCTTACCCACTAGGCCACTTGAAGAAATGACGTTTTCCTGTAAAACTTGTAATGATAACTCTGAGAACAAGATGGGCAGCTGTGTGGTGGCTGATACTGGGGAGATATTCCAATGCCCTAAAAGAAGGCACCGACTGTCAGATTCCTTCCTCTCCCCTTCTCTCCTTCTCTCCCCTTTTCCTTCCCTCTGTTTGCCTGTCTCCAGCTTAACCCCCTTCTCCATTCCTCTCCTCCAAATCGCTGCTGGCCTGTGAATGGGACTCTTCACTCAGATCAGTGAGGAGTGGCCAGGCAAAACCCTCAGAGCAGGGGCCTCCTGCTCCTCCCACCTGTGTCCTCAAGGTGCAAGGACCCTGCTCCTCCAGCTCCCACAGCAGCCTGGTGACATCCAGCTGCCTGCTGGGTTTAAAGCTCTCGGCCTGAGGCTCTGGTGGCACTGGGGACAAGGGGCAAAAGGGGCGGGCAAGGCCCCCTCCCAGCACTGGGAGAGGCAGGCCTGGCAGAAGCAATGGCCACACTCAGTGATTGCTGGGTCTTGGAAGTATTCGAGGCAGATGCAGCGGGTGGCTTCCTCCTTGGGGTGGGGAGCAGGTCAGCAGCAGCCATGGCTTTGGAAGTCAGGGGAAGGAAGGGGCTGTTTTACTCTCCTGGTCTCACACCCTCTGCAGCATCTCCTCTGAGCTGACGGCGTCGCCTGTGGCGGCCCAGACCAGCCTCTACAAGTCACCAGAGCTTTTGGCTTTGGGTTCCTTTCAGTTTCCCAGTTGGAAGCTGCTTCTCTCAGTCCTGCCGCCTTCCCATCAGCAGCAACTGGGAAGGAGACTGTGTAAGGTGGGGAAAGTGGGGGTTTATCCCTTCTTCCCATTCCATGGCCCAAGGGGCTCCCTAGTTGTCAGGTCAGGACCTTTGGAAAAGGGCTCTGCCTTAACTGCTGTGCTGGCCCCGAAAGATGGGAGCCCGTGAGGGCTGCGATGGCCGGTTCCCAGAGTGGCTCTCCTGACCCCACAGCTCGGGCTGCTCCCAGGGCTGGGGGAGGGGCCGGAAGTCTGGTTTCCTGAGGATTAGGAAGGACTCTAAGAAATTGGCAGGGTGACATTGTCTGAGTCACAGCTCAAGAGAATGGGGAAGAAGTCATTTTCTAAAACGTTTCTTCGTAGAGAATTAGTTTGCATTCCATAGGGAGACAGGAGAGAGTGTTAGGTAGGAAGTTAGACGTGAGTGGCTGGGGTGGGGCCTGCCCTGGGTCCTGAACTGAGGCCGGACCCACATTGCCTTCAGACCGCCTCTCTGTGGGCGGCCCAGCAGCAGGCAAGTTCGGAACCAGCCAGTTCTTGGCACAAGCTCCGAGGAAAACGACATGACCTCAATGTGACCTTACTAGGACTCTGGACAAATAATAATAAAATTTGCATTGCTGTTTTGATGCCCTCCATCCCCCCCCCCCCCCCCCCCGTGGGTTTGTCTGTATGCATTATGGGTAAGGGCATGCGCACAAGAAATATAGTTATATAACCCTTCTGTCAATCATCCCTGAATGCAAATGAAAGTCTCCAGCCAGAAAATCCCTCATTTAAACCATATAACCCAGTAGTTCGGGGCCATTGTCTCTCTTGACTGGTCCACTCCTCGCTTGCAGTGTATCTTTAATAAATCCCACTTTGCTTTACTTTCATTTTCGTTGACCTTAAAAATCTTTTCTTCGCTGACTAGAAGAACCAAGGTTCCAGCCGGTAACACAAATGGGTAACAGTAGTGGGGAGGGCGTGTTTTTCCAGGGATGCCTCACGGATAGGGACACCTGAGCCTTATGGAGGAGAGAATGGGGGGAGGGAAGAGTGGACATCCTGGGTTCTGGTGGTGGCTGCTGAAGGGTGTAATTAAATCATCCTGATGACCTCAGGGCTGGGAGCTCCTGCCTCTACATTGACCTCTGCTCCGGAAGGAGAGGCTGTGTGCATGTTGGTGGGGAGGAGGGGAGGAGGCGAGGGGTCCTGCCCTGTTTTGAAGTAGGTTCCGGAGCCCTGGACGGGAATCAGCAAATTGCTATTCTTCGTTGGCACAGGGAGGTGAGCCTACAAAGAGGAGATTATAAAAAGGGGATGTGCTTTACCAAGAACTGAGCCCCAAACCTTTATTTATTTTTTTAAATTTCTTTATTGATTAAGGTATCACATATTTGTCCTCATCCCCCCATTCCCATCCCAAACCCCTCCCCATGCATGTCCCCACCCGCTGTTGTCCGTGACCCCTGGTTAGGCTCATATGCATGCACACAAGTCCTTTGGTTGATCTCCCCCTCTTATCCCCACCCTCCCCTACCTTCCCTCTGAGGTCCGACAGTCTGATCAATGCTTCCTTGTCTCCGGGTCTGTTCTTGTTCATCAGTCTATGTTGTTCATCATTTCCCCTAGATGAGTGAGATCATGTGCTACTAGAAATACACTTATAAGAACCGAAAATGAGACAAGCAATAATGAGCCCCAAACCTTTAGATGGAAGACCTGGTCAGTGGTGGGAGAAGGCCTCAGGGTTGGCCTCACCAGCTCAGCTCAACCAGAGAGAAAAGTCCAGAGCTGACTCTGGAAGGGCTGCGATCAACAGGACTGTGAACTTTCAGTGAAAAGAGAGAGTTGGCAACAGGGGTGCGAGAGCAGTGAGAACCCTTCGGGCTGGGCCCAGCCAGATTGCGGCAGCTTTGCTTGAGAGCAAAGTGTTGAGTGGCCTGTTTCAGGAGCCCCTTCTCCCTCATTTCCATTTCCTGAGTACTTAGTATGCCCCAGGCAATATTCTGCAATTGCATGCATTCTTTTACAAATGACCGCTGGGCACACTTACAGCCACCTTCAAGTTCAGGGGGCAGAGGCCAAACTTACTGGGCAGCAGTGGAGCCCAGGTCAACTTGAGGTCAAGGCCGAGTTTTTTTTTTTGTTTTTGTTTTAACATGAACACTAGTGACCTGGTGCACACTGTGAGGGACTCTGAAGCAATAAGACAGGACCTGACTCTGGGTGGGGTAAACATTCTCCTCGGAGAGAGAAGTCTCTGAGACTTTTTTCTTGCAGCAGCAGAGAGGACTTGCTTTGCTCCATGCACTTCTTTGTATCTGGAGAGAGGCAGTGGCAAGAAGCTGCTGGACTTGTACTAGGCATTCGAGGGGAGAGTCCTGCCCTGCCCTGGTTTTCACACATTCTAGCCTGAAACATCTGGACGGGAAATAGTTAGCCACAAGCTCTTCTGGTACCTGCAGCCACCAGCAGTGACATTTCAGATTCGGCTTTTAGGAACCTTCTCCCAAGAGTGCCCGTTAAGCCACGTGAGCCTCTGCTGCCCCTCCCAAGGATTTGGAGACCTGAAGTTACCCCCTACTCCGAGTTGGGCTGGAAAATTGGAAAGTCAGGGGGAGGAGGACTCAGGCAGAGGGCCAGCTGGTATCATTACGAAGGAGACGAGACCCACGCAGTTTCTGACCGCCAAGAAACACCTGTTTCAGGGATGAATTGAGGGAAAAATCTTGGTCACACGGATGGAAAGATGACAATTTGTCAAATACCCACAGAAGCCAGCAGAATAAATTTGCACTTATGTTCTACATGGGTTCCTCTGGTGATTCATGGGCCAACCACAGGAAAGAAAAAAAAAATGTGTGAGGGTTTCGAAAGTATTTCCTACAGCAAATTCAGTTCCACACGGAACAGGGCCTGAGAACGAGCATTTCGACAACACGGCGGCAGCAAGATATGCTTTACTAAGTGAAAAGCTTCCCAATTTTAATTTTAAAAAACGCAGTTGACAAATTAGATTAGGCAGGCAAGGCGAGTCATAAGGGCAAAACGGCTTGCAGAGTAAGCAGTTTGAAGGGCTCTGTCAGGAAGAGCAGGGTCTGCCTCAAGGTCTCCTAATATGGGCCTCGTTTCAAGTGTTTAGTAGGAGGCTAACTCCACCCTCCTTCCCACTCAGAGAGGGAGAGAAATGCAATGTCAGGTCTGCAGGTTGGTGAAGGGAGAGACCACTACCCTTGACTCATAAGAGCCCTCATCCTTTCTTTTAACAAAATTGCATGTATGGACAGACAGAAAAAAGAGGCCCAGGGGAAGCCGCCAACTATGCATGGTGATTAACTCTGCGTGATCTTTTTTTTTTTTTTTTTTAATACCCAAATGTATTTTTCAGAATTTCCACAAAGAATGCATGTTCCATTTAGGAGGAGAAAAGAAAACATTGTAAATACCTCTCTCAGCTAGAAAAATAACATTTATGTAATACTCTAATTTATGAAGTCCTTTTCACACCCATTCTAATTTAATCCTCTCCACAGCCGTCTCCTGACGATTGCTTCCAGTTGGGCTCCAGAACGCACACCTCAGGAGGTTCAGGAACTTTCTCCAGGACACACAACCCCAAGGGGCTGAGCCAGAGCAGAGCCCAGCCTTCTCCCTGCAGCCGTCATCGTGGCCAGGAAACTAGAATCTTGGGATGAGTGGGCTGGGGCTGCAGAGGGGAGTCTGGGGGGCAGGGTGAGGGAGAAAGCAAGGGGGATGCTAACGAACCTCATGAGAGGTGGAGGTTTGGCAGCTGCTGTTTGGATAACTGGGGTCCTGATACTTCTGGTTCTGTTTGGGCCCCAGAAACATTTCTGGGCTTGAGTGGAAAGTGCCCTCAGAGGAGATTGGTCCTCTGGGCTCCTAGGCGCTGGGTTGGCTCTGCCTGGCTCGCCTCTCTAGTTGAAGACAACTGGGAACGGAAAGGGGCCTAGCCAGTCTTCCTCTGGCCGGCCTGTAGTGTGTGGGTCCTTGACTTCATGCAGGAAAGGTTATTTCCCAATGCAAGTCCAGGTGATTTTTTAAAAAAATATACATTTTATTGATTTTTTACAGAAAGGAAGGGAGAGAGATAGAGAGCTAGAAACATCGATGAGAGAGAAACATCGATCAGCTGCCTCCTGCACACCCCCCACTGGGGATGTGCCCGCAACCAAGGTACATGCCCTTGACCGGAATCAAACCCGGGACCCTTCAGTCCGCAGGCCGACGCTCTATCCACTGAGCCAAACCGGTTTCGGCCCAGGTGATTTTTGAGAGTACGTTTATTAAAGCTGGGGACAGTGGAACAAGGAAGGGCCTAGGACAGACGAAGCAACTGGAGAACCTAGGCTGGGCTGCCCTAGCTCTCTGGGGAGTAAAAATCACTGCCGTCAGTGAGCCAAGGCAGGGGTGCTGTCAGCATGGGAAGTCAGGGAAAAGGGGGCCTTGGAGACAGGTTAGCCCAGGACAAGCTGCTGTTGCCCATTGCTCCCCTGGTTGCAAGTCTTGTGGGGTCCCTTCGAGTTTAGGAGATGCATGCCTGTGGGGGAAAGGAGTGGGGGAAGGGAAAGACGTGAGATCCCAGGAAGGAGAGCAAGCCCTGGGTCCTTTGTCTTTAGGGTTTTAAAGGCTGGGAGTTTAGGGGAGGATCTCAATAGAATATTCATCAGCTTGATGCTGATGCGCCAAAATGAGGTTTAGTCCCTCAACTTCATCTGTCAAGTGGCTGCAGCAATATATGCTTCAGTAAGTGAGAAGCTTCCCAATTCCTGCTACCTATCTCCCGGAGTAGGGTGATTTAAACTACTTACCCTCTGGTTGGGGAGGAGAAGAGAAGGTAGGATTTTGCAGTTTACTAGATGGCTGTAAACTGCTTGCTTGGTTAACTATCTGTCTCAGTGTCTCTATTCCGCTTGTCCTGGCTTACTAGCCTGTCTCAATGCATGACTACACATTCCTCCTTTCCGGGCCGAAGGCAGAGCCTTGTGTGTGTGTGACAAGTGAGAGCACAGGGTCCAGAGCTACCAGCTACCTCACTGCACTGTGGTGGGGGCCTCCAGGCCAAGGCCGGCCCTTGACCCCATCCATGAGAAGGCGTTTGGAGATGAGGTGGCGTGTGAGAGTTCTCTTTATCATGGGTCATGATGTTTTGAGCATTCTCTCTTTTCACAGGTTAGAAGTGAAAAGGAATGGAAAGAGAAAGGAAAGAAGGGAGCGGGGAGCGGGGGGGGGGGGGGGGGGGAAGTGGACCATTGGCTAGAGCCACCTGAAGATGCTGACAGATCACTCCAGGTGGTACTCCCCATTCTCTGTTTGGGGCCGGCACTTGCTGATCTGTCTCTGTTCATTGATATGCACCAGCTAGAATTATTCTGAAGTCCAGTCAATTGGGAAGGAGATATATATATATTTTTTGTTGAGATTAAAGAAGTGGTATGTTGGGGCCGACTCCCATCAGATTGCAAAATTTTAAATTTTCAGCAATCTTCATGGAATCATGAAGTGAATCATCATGCTAGTAGCTTGAAATTGGTCATAATGAGAATATTCACCCCATGGAGAATAGCAAGCACTACAAACCAGGGCTTCCCTCTGCCAGAGAGGTGGTCATTAAACATTTAGATGCACACCCCTGGGCAGGCGTCCCATTTACCTCATGGTTTAGGCTTCACTGTGGTCTTTGGAGGGAGATGATGACAGCATGTGGGGTTTGGCTTGCTCTCTGTGATGCCATGATGGGAAGTGGAATCATCTTTGCCTGTGGCTTTCTCTGTTTTGCTTTTCCTATACGTACATCACAGAGGGTGGGCTCGGCTGGAAGGAGACCGCCCATGTGCTCCATTTCTACTCTCTCTGGACCACGTGGCAGCGAGTACAATGCACAGTGCCCAGGCACTGTAGGAACAGTTGTTCAGGGGGCTGAGGAAATAGGTTTCACCTATTAGAGTTTCATAATTTTCCTCAATGTCGTCAGCAGAGGGCACTACAGGACTGATAGTTTGTGAGTTAATAGCTCCCTCTGATACCCTGTCTTTAAAAGGAAAAAAATAATCATTAATTTGAATGAATTAGGAAGGGGCCAAACTGAATTGGTGATTTTTAAGGTAAAGCACCAGTTTGAAAACAAAAAAATAGTAGCATGGTTCAGTGCTAATAGTGAAGAATGCTGTAGTACTTGACAATTTACAAAAGGCACTTGTCCTACATCGTCTTGTGTAATTCTCACAGCAACCCCGCAAAGGCAAAGCAGATGGAAGCATCTCACAGCACAGTCGATACATGTGTGGGCTCTGGGGTCCGTGTCTGGGCTTCAAATCTTGGCTCCGTCAATTACCGACTCTCTGACTTGGACAGGTCACAAAGCCTCCCTGTGCTTTGGGATAACACTGGTATTTGACCTTGGGCTTGGTGTGAAATGAGAAGACGCACACGTAGCACTTAACAGACTGCTTTGCAGGTAATAAGCACTCAGCAGATGTTAGCTCTTACTATTCTTGTTACAACACCAGGCACCTGATCTGCGCGTGAAGGAAACGCTGAAGGTCCTATCACTAGTAAGGGCAAAGGCAGGACACAAGTTCCACCTCTTCCAACCCAGGGTCTCTGCCTCTGGCCACCACCCATCCCCCAGTTGTCACTGCTGACAAACCTCTCAGCCATGCTAATAATGCTTGTCATTATGGCTGAAGCACTTGAAAATGACTTCTTTAAAAATTTCCTCTTGAAATCCTATTTATGCTATTAATTTGCTTAGTAACTCATTTTTCTTTTAAGTATTTTTAAAGAGAAAGAGAGGAAGGGAAAGGGAGAGAGAGAGAGAGAGAGAGAGAGATCCATGTGAGAAAGAAACGTCGATCAGCTGCCTCCTGCATGACCCCTACTGGGGATGGAGCCCAAAACCTGGGCATGTGCCCTGACCAGGAATGGAGCCGGCAAACTTTCAGTGCACAGGATGATATCCAACCAACACACCGGCCAGGACAGTAACTAATTTTTTTTTAAAGATCCCATAGCTAATTTAAGCCAGTGCTCTCCAGGCCTCATGATTCTAAATGTGAATGCTCCAAATCAAGTAGGTGAAGCCTGGCATCATGAACTGCAATGACGTCAGTGCCAGCGAGTGTAATGAAATAGAGCTTGTGGGGATTCCTGCCCTGTGTGAAGGAGGAAGTGGCTATATGGCCAGGTATGGTCAGATTTGCTGATTTTTCCAAGAGAATCAAAGACTCCGTATTTTTAAGTATCCCAATTAATAGGTCTTGTCAACTAATTTTTAAATTTTGTAAAACTTAACTGTGGGGTCCAAATCAAACATGTTTGTAAGCCACATCCACTCTAGCTACCAGTTAGCAATCACTGGATCAGCCTTAACATGGGGGTGGGGGTGGGTTGAGGGTGGGGGTGGGATAGTCATGACCCATGGTCTGTGTTCCCAGGGGAGACAAGAGTAATCCCACTTCAGTCTGGAGAGCCTTGTCTAAAGCCAGTGTATTTTGCTCACTTACATTTTCTCCCTTTGGCTGGGGTAAGTAGCTAGCGTAAGCCAGTTTTTGCTCTTTCTGCGAAGAATCAATCCCTTGTCTGGGTAGTGCTGGGAGCTTAGAAGGGAGACTAGGAAGGAGTGACATCTCTCTGGGACCCTGTGGTGTGACTCCAGGCAATACACCCCCCACCCTTCATATTAGAAACAGATCTCCCCAACACACCCCATGCAGCTGGGTTTCTGTCCTGTTGAGATCAGCAATGGCTGTTGTTCTCTCCTCTGTTCAGAAACTTGCTTAGAGAAGGAGGCTCCAATTACTAAGTTCCAGGCCAGGAGCCTCCTCTTGGGTCTACATTAGGTGCTCCCCACCCCCAAATTTTGAATTATTATTTTCATTTCTTCTTGTTCTTTGACATCCAAGAGTCTTTTGAATCATACATACCTGTGGTTAGTCCATGCAGTAAGGCGAGGCAGGGATAAGAAGTGTGTCATTTGGGTCTTCTGAGAAGCAGATGCCAAGATAGAATTAGGTATGCGATAATTATATTGGGGAGAACACCTGGGAAGGATAAAGGGGGAGGGAGGGAGGGGAGGAGAGGAGAGCCTTCAGGCAACAATGCAGCCTGACAGTTGCCAAAGGAGGGAGGACAAGAACCTTAGACTACATAGCACAGCTCCAAGAACGTCTTGGCCAGGCTGCTGAGAGGTGGCTTTCGTACCCCTGCTGGCCTCAGTGTGAACGTCGCAGGGATCCTGAAGCTGCGGTGGCTGGAGGCTGTCAGCTCACTGCCCTCCTTGCAGCAGGTTCTCTCTCAAAGGGAGGTTTGAGTGGAGCTCTCTCATGTCTGCCACCATCAGCAAGATTTCCGTGACTCCATACATGTGTGGTGTTACTTATTTTTATACAAAAAGAGGGAGCAGTGTGTGTGGGTTCAAAGTTAGTCCTAGGTGTGTGACTCCACTACTATGCTTGGTAAGGAACTAAATTTCCTTATCTGTTCAATAAAAATAGTGAAAGTGACTCTTCTATGGAGTTGCTGTGGGAGTTAGAGAATGTATGTCAAGTGCTAAGCACAGTGCCAGGAACCTCACAAGTGCTGAATAAATATTTTTACTTTGGAATGTACTATAAGACGAAATATCCAATAACCTTTTCTTTGATTTTTAGAGGTATTGTCCTCTAAAATGACATTGTTAAGGTGAGTCTGGTCAGAAGGTCAAGTGAGGATGCATTCATGGACAACGGCCATCCACAGCACTCTCCTGTCAACTGTGTGAGGCAGGTTCTATTATTATGTCATTTTACAGATGAGCAAACTAAAGCCCAGAAGGGTCTTGGTGATTCGCTGGAGCAAGTAACTGAGGTATGATTAATCAGATCATTGCGATGCATCTGCTTGGTTCAGGGATGGGCAGGAGACCCAATCAGAACCACGGAGATATAATGAGACTGGCCAGAGTAGCTGCAAAGATGTTGGGCTCTTTTATTAATGGGCTTCAACAAGGCAGGGTATGAAGCTGGTGATGCTGAAACTTACCTCCACAAAGCTAAGGCCCTTGAGATTGAGGAAGAAGCAGTAATAGTTGGCTGGCTAACACAATATTCATTCAAACCTTTTCTCCCATAACTGCTCTGGAGAAGGTTGCTAATTTTCTTGCAATACACCCCCCCATCCTTCATATTAGAAACAGATCTCCCCAAGTTTTAGCTAGACATGTGGATATCCAAATTTTGCACTTCCCAGGTTCTCTTGCAGCTAGTTGCGATCATGTGTCTAGACTCTGGCCAATGGAATGTGAGCAGGAGAGAAGTAGAAGTGATGAGTGCAATTTATGTATCACATCCTTCCTTGCTCTTCTCTTCTATGTTCTCTCCTCTTGGCTAAGAAATGACAAAATGGAGCAACCAATCAGACCCTGTGAATGAAAGGCAGAGGCATCCCACATTTCTCCATTATATGGAGAAAATAAAACTAAAACAAAACTTGCCTCTACTGTAGGGTCCAGAAAAACCTAAAAACATGCTTTCCAAGCCTCCTCACTGGACATGTACATGTGACACTGATGTGTCCAATCAATTGGAAGCAGAGATCAGCTGGGGGCTTTGGGGAAGGATTTGCATTTCTGGATAAAAGAATCAGATGCAACTATTTCTTTTTTCTGCTTCAAATGCCTGGAGATGGAGCAGTCCTTCTGTGACCCTAGAGAGGTTGGAGCAGAAATGAAAAGGCTGGATTCTTGATAATATTACCGAGCTGCTGTGAGAATAAGCATACTCATGTCATTTGTGCCTATTCTTGTTGTCTGAGAAAAATAAACCTCTCTCTGGATTTCTTATGTGAGAATAACAAATCACACTTTGTTGAAATCTCCATTAGCTGAGTTTTGTCTTATTGCAGCCAAAGCACCAATACATCAGTAGAACGTGGTGAGACAGAATCCAGATGTTGATGATGTCATCTGGTGTCCTGAACACAGCTGTGCCTGAGTCTAGCCCAGAACCCTTGACTTTCAGTTATAAATGACAGTAAGTTCTCTTTCTGCTTTAACAGTTTAGGTTGGGTTTTCTGTTGCCTGAAATGGGAAGACTCCTGATACAATTATTAGCAAATAGCCAAGTAGACTGGTTGAGTTTTCACCTCCTCTCTGTCCCTCCTCCAAATTTTGGAAAAAAAAAAAAAAATGAGTGAAATGAAAGAGAGGAAGGAAAACAGAAAGAGATAAAGGAAAGAAAAGAATAACAAACAGTAGTTAGATGAGCTCAATGAACAGAAGGATTTTGTTTTTATAGTTCCTTGTTCAGAAACCTCGGTCCTAGATTCCCTCTGACTCGTGATGTGACATGACCCAAGTTAGTTAATTTGTGTCCTGAACCAATCCCATTGTTCTCCTGGGCTACCCTTAAGTCCACGGGCCATAACCCTCTTGTACTTACTGATCTCCAGGGTTTTCATCACTGCTGAGAACGGGCCGTTTAGTCCAACCTTGGTGCAGACCAACATTAATAAGCAATTGCCATAGGGAGATAATACAGGAAGAAAAATGGCTAAAAATACACAGTGAATCACAGAAAATTACATCTCTTAAAACCTACAGTGTATTCCTATCCCCATAGCAACCCCTGGCTAGTAAAGACAGAGCTGATTTATTACAGGCTTTCCCAGCACTCAATTCTGCCAGAAGCACGTCTGGCCTGCGGTACCAGTCCCAGTGAGGGGAGGGACAGGGACATCACAGACCCAGTGTTTCTCTCCTCCATCCCTTCCAGTGGTGTTCTGTGGTGAGGAGAGTTGGGTTCCTTCAGTACAACCCAGAAAGCCACTTTTCTGAGATGACTGTTTCTAATCTCTGACCAAATATCCTGTGTTCTTCCTATACACATGCCTGCAACAGCAGAGGGCTGACTTCCAGTGTGAATGAGGGACCGGAAGGGATGGTAGGTACCAGACCAATCTGAATAAATGAGGAGAGGAGTTCCTTCCTCCTACTTTCTTTTCCTTTCTTTCCCCTCTCTATCTCCTTCTCTCCTTCCCTCACTTCCCTGACTCTTTTTTCTCTCTTGCTATTTCCTCAGTAGATCCCCTGTGAAATGGACTGGCCTCATATCGGGACTAGGAGATGCGATTGGGGGTCAAGCCTTCATTTACCAAATGAGTCTGCTATGTAGAAAGACAATGAAATGTATGTAAATAAACATTTCGTTATTCCATTGGAATTAATTGGCATATAATGTGTGTTTTGTTATAATATTAAAAATGAGATTCTTGAATGCTATTTAAATTTTCATGATTTGGAGAAATATTCTGGACCAGGGTTCTGGAGCATCCTCTCTTAAAAATAGCACCGTCTGAGAAATAAATGAATGGGACTAAATTAAACTAAAAAGCTGCTGCACAGCTAAAGAAACTGCCAACAAAACAAAAAAAAAAGAAGCCAACCAAACGGGAAATGATATTTGCAAACAATAGTGCTGACAAAGGGTTAATATTCATACTCTATAAAGAACCCATACAACTCAATACCAAACAATCCAATTAAAAAATGGGCAGAGGACATGAACAGACACTTCTCCCAAGAAAATATACAAATGTCCAACAGAATATGAAAAGATGCTCAACTTCATTAGCTGCTAGGGAAGTATGGAGCAAAACTACAATGAGATAGACACCTGGTTACCCTTCAGAAGGGCCTTCCAGGGACTGCACAGGCCCCTCTGGACCTCTTGCATGGACTCTGGATCGGCCACTGCTCTCCTGTCTCCTTTTCAGTCCCAGCCATCACAGTCCCGGCAGGAAAGAGATGGCATGGGCAAACAATTTTCTGGAAGGACTTTGGCAAAGGGACTGTTAACAGGTGTGAGAGCAGGGGCAGACAGCCAACCAGGGAGGTGGCACCCCGGAAACAGAGACCACCCAAGGTCTCAAGGGGGCTGGCCACGTGATCACGTGAGAGTGGGCACATGAACAAGGGGCGGGGCCACAGTGAAGATTGAAAGGATGTGGCCAGTAGCCTCCGGAAGCTGAAAGGGCAGGAAGGAGCCTCCGCTGGAGCCCTCTGAGGAAGCACAGCCCCAGACACCCTGAATTTAGATTCTGGCCCCAGAACGGGGAGAGCACGTGTTCCTGTTTGTTTAGGCCAGTCTGTAGTCATCGGAGCAGCAGCCCCAGGAAAAAGACCCCTCCTTTGGGGACTTGGATCGGGTTCTGGGAACAAATAAGGCCTGGGTCTCTGCTTCCTGGAGCACCTGGGTTGACAGGAGCCGGAAACTGGGTTGTCGTGTCCATATTCTAGATGCCAAAACTGAGGCTCAGAGAGGGGGAGCAGAGGTTCCTATCCCCAGCCCACCTCCCCCTCAACTCAGCCCAGCTCACAGGTGGCTCCCCCAGCTGCCACCTGGTTGCCATGCTGTCTTCCTTCCTCACTCCCTCTCTCCAGCTTCAAAGCCTCCTTTTGTGCAGGTAGGCGGGGGCCTCTTCCTGGCCAGGCAGCCGGGAGCAAAGGAGGTCAAGGAGGCAGAGGGTCAGGTAGTGGGTTCTGGGACCCCAACCTCACCCAGCAGATTTCCTGGACCTGGGCTCCATTGCCCTCCGGCTGTTTCCTGCCTTCCTGCCTCCCTGCCTTCGCACATGCAGTTCCCTCCGCCTTGAATGCCCTTCCTCATCCTTCAAATCCCAGCTCAGCTTTAACTCCACTGGAGAACCTTCCCTGAGTCCCTTAGGGCTCGCCCTGCATTCTGCACCCACCACAGTCACATATGTTTTCTGGATGATGCTTTCATGGGGCAGTGAGGTCTTGGGGATACTAACTTTGCCTTTGAACCCCAGCCCCTGGCACAGACAGGTGCTCAGTAAATCTGGAAGGAAGGGAAGGAGGGAGGAAGAGAAGGGAGCAAAGAAACACCTCTCATAGGATCGGAGAGGATCTGGGCCTTGAGCACCTGGCACAGGGCTGGGCACTGAGCAAAGCCCGCTCCCTTCCTGCCGCCTCCACTTGAGCCTGGGCTCCAGCACCTTCTGCCTCATCCGATTTGGAGCCAGCTCAGGGGTCAACTCCATACCCGCAGGCCTGTGTCTGTCGCCCATTTGGATGCAAGGTAATTACACCAGGATGCAGCCGTGCACTTGACTTCATAAGGAGCTAGTGTGTTTGGGAGAAAGGCCTCCATTCTCCGAAATCCCGGACTGTGCAAACTTGCAAGGGCCTGAGCAGAGGTTTTCACACTGAGTACTTTCTGCAAACAAAGCCTTACCTGAGGCCATTATATAAAACAGATGGAAACTAAGCTGCTTGGGGAGAAGTGGTGGGTGTTTAAGGCTACTGGGAGACGGGACCAGAGTCCCCTTTCCCCTGGAGCTCCGGGTCCCGGGGAGATGGGGGTTGGGTTGGCCCTGGCAGTGGAAAGGGGCAGCCAGGAGAGAGGGAGAGGCCTGGGGAGAGTCCAGTGGCTGACATTTACTAACAGGTACAGAAGGGCTCCAGCATCTTCAGAACTGCGTGTTCATGCCCGTGTGGCTCGGCCAACGAACTCATCTTTCACAGCAAGAAGTCAGTCTACACAAACAAAAATGAAAATGCGTCCTTGGGAAAAATCATAATGACTTCAACCTTTAATGTTCTCACTGTTTCTTTTTTTCGATCTTGAAGGGATATTTTAGGGGAAGTGTCTCTTGTCTAGAGGAAATATTTATATGAATTCAGCAATTCCATCAACTTTTCTTTCTTTTTCTTTTGTGAAATTCAAGAAAAATTAATTTTAAAATTGTATCTGAAATATGATTGTTATGGTTTTATAAAAGTATCTCTACCCATCTGTTCATTACCTATGCTTCTCCTTTTGTATTTGCATAGTAAGTTGTCCAAAATGATGTTCACCTAATGTTATTGGTTATTCTGGCTAGTGGGATTGGGGTTGTTTTTTTTACTTCCACCTTTGGGATTTCAGCATGTTTTACTGAATTCTTTATAATGAGCAGATGCCAATTAAAAAAACAAACTACAATGAGATACCATGTCACACCTGTTAGAAATTCCATAAACAAGATAGGTAATAACAAGTGTTGGAGAAGTTGTAGAGAAAAAGTAATCCTCGTTCACTGCTGGTGGGAATGTAAACTGGTACAGCCACTATGAAAAACAGTATGGGGTTTCTAAAAAAAATTAATAGAATTACTATATGACTCAGCAACCCCTCTTCTGGATGTCAACCCAAAAATTTTGAACACATTTACTTGCAAAGGTATATGCACCCATATGTTCATTGCAACATTATTCATGTGGCTAAGACATGGAAACAACCGAAGTGTTCTTTGATAGATGATGAATAAAGAAGATGTTATATATGTAATGGAATACTACTCAGCCATAAGAAAAGATGAAATACTGCCATTTGTGACAACATGGATGGATCTTGAGAATATTGTGCTAAGAGAAATAAGTCAGAAAGAAGTCAAGAATCATGCAATTTCACTCATATGTGGGATATAAAACTGAAAGCAACAAATGAACAGGCCCTGGCCTGGTATCTTACTTAGTTGGTTAGAGTGTCATGTCGATACACCAAGGCTTTGGGTTCAATCTCCAGTTGGGCACATACAAGAATCAATCAATGAATGCATAAATAAGTGGAACAACAAATCAATGTCTCTCTCTCTCTCTCTCTCTCTCTCATCAATCAATACAACAACAACAACAAATGAATAAACAAAACAAACAAAAACTCATAGACACAGACAACAGTATGGTGATTACTAGAGGGAAGCGGAGGTCAGGTAGTAAAAGGTAAAGGTGGTCAAATACATGGTGACAGAAGAAGGTTTGACAGACAATATAGGCACCAATACAATACACAGGTGATGTATCATAGAATTGTACACTTGAAACCTATGTAATTTTATTAACCAATGTCTCCCCAATAAATTTAATTAAAAAGAAAAAGTATTGAAGGTAAAAAAAATAATAATAGTCCTGCCTGGACATGTCAAGAAGATAAAGAAGACAGCTGGAAGGAGCTCTCACTGGCCAAATCAGGGACAATCTGAAATTCAAAAAAAATTAATGATAGCAGTGTTTTATAGCCCATTGACTAAAATAAGAAATGTAAGTTTATACTGATATTAACAAATAAATAAATGCAGGAAAAGAAAAAGCTCTGTCTTACAGTAAAATTCCAACTAATAAAGGATGTAATGATGGAATTAGAAAATCATCATTTGGCAGCCTTCATAGTAATAACTGAGCCCAGCAAAAAATGATCAATGGGTGTGTAAAACCAGTGAGAAAAAGGTTTGGTGAGAAATAGTGTATTTATGTAATTTTCTCACAAAATACCTAATGATTTCAAAGAGAAAAATAGTAACTCTATAGTGGAGGGGCTTGACAGTCCCCACCTGACCCAAGAGGTCAAAGTTAACATCTCAAGGGGCAAATGGGACACGTGAATATCATGCCTCCCCTGATGTGATGAGCTGAGCAGGACACAGCAGCAGCTCCGTGGTATTCCCTTCAAAAATGCACAATCTGAACCTCATTGTGAGGAAACATCAGACAATCCCAAAATGAGGGACACTGTTCAATAAATGACCTATATTCTTCAAAAAATGTCAATGTCGTGAAAGACAAAGACTGAAGAACTTATTCTAGCTGAAGGAACCTAAAGAGACATGACCTTGGAGTGCATTCTGGATAAAAAAAAATTTGTTTCCTCTTTTGTTATAAAGAACATTGTTAGGAAAACATGAGAGTTGAAACAGATGTGCAGTTTGATAATAGCATTGTATCAACATTAATTTCCTGATGTTGATAATTTCTTGGGGTTGTGAAAGAGAATGTTCTTTTTAGGAAATACATGCTCAAATTCTTAGAAATAAAAGAACATCGTATCTGCCACTCATTTTCAGTCAGTTCAGGAAAGAAAGTATATTATACACATAAAGAGAAATTGATAAGCAGATGAGGTCAAGAGTGTATAGGAATTCTTTGTACATATTGTATTTTCTGTAAAAACTACTTTTGTGTAAGTCTGAAATGATTTCAAAATAAAGATTAAAAAAAAAAAAGCCTCATCTGCAGACAAAGTCCTTTTGAATGAATCTTCTTCCCACTCTCCTCTTTCCCTCACAGTGAAGCTTCAGCTGAGTATTTAGGTCCTCACTGTTCCCTGCACAAAGCAGGAGAATCCTACCTTAATTGGGCAGATGAGGAGTGCGTGCGTGCGTGCGTGCGTGCGTGCGTGCGTGTGTGTGTGTGTGTGTGTGTGTGTGTGTGTGTGTGTAAGATGCAAGTACTCCCTCAGGGTGCACAGAAAGCCGGGATAAAGTCTTTTGTTCCAATGCCCAAATCAGAGGCCCGTTGGTGACTCCTCTCAGGTTTCTGAGCGAAGGGAGCATGTGGCCTGGGCAGGATGTACTGACCCAGCTCAGCGAGAGCGAGAGCCAAGAGCCAGCCTGTGATATGATAAAGCCCAGGATGGAGCTCCTCTCTCTCTCTCTCTCTCTCTCTCTCTCTCTCTCTCTCTCTCTCTCTCTCACAATCTCTTTCCTGTAATCTTTTCTAACTCTGTACCTGGTGAAGGGGCATTTCTATCAGGGATAAAACGTCTCTCCACAGAAGGAGGTGCTTTCTTCCTCTGGGGACACAAATTGTTTTTTCTTTTTCTGAGGGGGGTGGGCACAGAATTGAAGCTCCATAGGTTGAAACCTGTTAACTTTGAGGCCCAGTGCCACCCCCCACCTTCCTACCCTCCCCTCTCCCCTCCCCCTCCCCCCCCCAACCTGCTACATGTAGTCCAGCCTGTCTAGATCCTTGTATCCAGGCCCAAGGACCCGATACACAAGTCCTGAAGTGCTTAGTCCAATGCCTACACAATGGGCATGACATGAAAAAATTCCGAAGTTTGCCATATATTACATAAAACTCCCTCCCCTACTTTCTCTAATAGTGGTTTTGTTCAATTCACTCATCTGAATATCGAGAGCTGCAGTGAAGCAGAAAGTGGTTCTGCTATTTATAACTGATCCTGATGGAATGAAATAATGTCTTGATTCCTTATCAGTGGTCTAGAGACAATAACAAGAGAGGCCTAAGGCATTGGCGGGGGGAGGGGTAGAGCTCCCACCCCCAGCTTTTAGAATACTGCCTCATGGTTGGAGAGAGGCATAGGAAAGGGAAATAATGGAGTCATTTTCAGTTCTGAGAAGGTGATATGTCTCAATCTACCAACATCAGTCAGATATGAGTTGTACAAATGAAACAGGCACAAGACTGCGCTATGAAACGGGCTGCGCTGTGAAAAAGAAACTTTAAATATTTAAGAGCTGGTCAGCCATAATCAGGTCAGAAAATACAGACACGAAGCCTAAGCCCTTTTTTAAAAAAGAGGCCACAGTCTGTATGTTTCTGTGGAGAAGGTGGAGCTCCATGGCTAGGCCCAAGGTTGTGTATAGATTACAGAGGATCCAACTTTCTGCCCATCATGTGGCCCATTTGCCCACATACAACCTCCCAAATGGATTTGTTTCACAAGTACTATATACCCAGTAGCAGCATATTTTTATCAGTCAATTGGGAATTAGGCAATGAATGACTTTATTAAATTTAGGCCGTGACTTATACCTGGACAAGCCTGTAAGGGACAATAAAACTAGCTTTCAGATGGGAGTGGGTGTGCCGTCACAATAACTATGATGGGAATAGCTGGGATCTTTCCATCTGACTGATTCACTCAGGCATCTAGGGCCCAGGGACATGAAAGGGTTTTTTTTAATTCAAGGCCCCAATGTGGAAAGAGATTATTAACTCTTATGTGGGAAATTCATTATTTTCATGGGATTCCTTATCCTTTCTTTTCTTTTGCCAGATCAAGGCAGTGTATCAGTACTTTTCAGAGCCAATATTGATAATTTCAGCAGAAAGATTCTCACAAAGATCTCAACATTCATCTAACCAAAGCTTAGGAAAGAATGACTATCTATCTATCTATCTATCTATCTATCTATCTATCTATCTATCAAAGCCCAGTGACCGGACAGCAGAATGACCAGAATGACCAGAATGACCAGAACAACTGGTGGCTATGACATGCACTGTGGCATCCAACCAGCCTGATCCAGCCCCCAATCAGGGGCAGGGCCGGCCAACTGCCCTCAGCCCCTCCCCTCAGCTGGCCTGGCCTGATGGGCCTGCATTGAGGTGGGCTGGCCAGATTCCACCCATGCATGAATTTGTGCACCAGGCCTCTAGTATATATATTTTTATTGATTTCAGAGAGAAAGGGAGAGGGAGCGAGAGATAGAAACATCAATGATGAGAGAGAATTATTTTTCAGCTGCCTCCTGCATGCTCCCCACTGGGGATCGAGCCTGCAACCCAGGCATATGCCCTGACTAGGAATTGAACTGTGACCGTCTGATTCATAGGTGGACGCTCAACCACTGAGCCATGCCAGCCAGGCCAAGAATGACTATATTTAAAGAGTGAGGGATTTGCAAAAGGAGAAGCAGGTGCCTTGCCAAAGCCCAAGGGCAAGTGAAGCTCCATAGCAGAGCGAGGAGTTGGGCCTAGATGCCCAAGTCCAAGTGCCCTTCTCCAGCACTGTGGGTGGGGACTGTGGGTCAGGATGCGTGTCACTGTGGTCTACAGTCAGGGATTCCATTTCCCACATGCCACCCTGGCAATTTTCTCTTTTGTTTACTGCTCTGAACTGGGTGGGGCAAACTCTTCTAGCTGGTTGAGTCCACACTTGGGACTTCGTGGTTTGCAACATAGTAATGTTCCATATTTCTTGATTACAGAAGAATGCTATAACCCTTTGTCTTTTTAAAAAATATATTTTTATTTCAGAGAGGGAGAGAGAGAAAAAAACATCAGTGATGAGAGAGAATCATTGATCAGCTGCCTCCTGCATGCCACACACTGGGGTTCAAGCCTGCAACTTGAGCATGTGCCCTGACCAGGAATCAAACCATGACCTCCTGGTTTATAGGTTGATGCACAACCATTGAGCCACACAGGCTGGGAAAACTGATTGTCTTCATCATATTTACTGTAGTAGGTTAAGGATGGCTGCAAATTCTTTGCCTCTCTTCATTCTTTGAATCTAGACTGACCCTGAGACTGACTTTGACAAGCAGAGTGCCCTGGAAGTAACACAGTATAAATTCTAAGGGCTGGTCCTTAAGACATCAGCATCTTCTAATTTTGTCTTACGTGGAAATAGTTGCCATATCAAAAGTCTGGCTACCCTGAGACTTCCATGCTGTAAGGAAGCCCAAGCTATCCATGTGGGGAGAGAGAGGCCATGTGGAGAAGCACTGAGGTGCCAGCCATGTGTGAGTGATCTTCATAGGCCTACCTGCTCAGCCACCAAGTAAATGAAGTAAAAAAAATCCAAAGATAGATGTAGAAAAAGAGAAAAAACTTCTAAATTTCTAACCCTGTTCAAATTGCTGACCCCCAGAATTACAAGCAATTAAGATGGTTGATTTTAGCCAGTTAAGTTTTGGGGTAATTTATTATCTGGTTAGTTAACTGAAATGTATACAAATCAAACCTCATGGAATTAGTGACCCACCCATCACTACCGCACAGAAACAACAGGTCCCAGATGGACAAAAGCTTCTTTACGTCATTCAAATGGCAAAAACTCCACTGCACTGGAAGCAGAAAAACTCCAGGATTCCAGCTATGGTCTACATCATGTCACACAGAAATAATATTCTTCTGAGAGCAGCTCTTCTCTCTTATAGTCCCTTTTCTGTTCTGTGCCACAGATTCTGACCCTAACTATTTGGCCATTATACTCCCTACTGTGATCTTATTATCCAGGGGTAGATTCTTTTACTTTTAAATGTCATAATAGTAACATTTGTAAATAGCTAGCTGTTCAACAATAGGCTGCATAAATAGTTTATAGTATATCCATATAATAAAAAAACCTTAAATTTATTAAAATTGATAGAAGGGTATCAGAGGCACAGAGAGGTATTCCCAGTGTGTATTATGATACAATATGGTCCCATTTATAAATTTTATATACGCCTGGCTGGTGTGGCTTAGTAGTTGAGTGTGGACCTATGAACCAGGAGGTCACGGTTTGATTCCCAGGCAGGGCAGATGCCCAGGTTGTGGGCTCTATTCCCAGTAGGAGGTGTGCAGGAGGCAGCCAAAAACTGATTCTCTCTCATCATTGATGTTTCTATCTCTCTCTATCTCCCTCTCACTCCCTGACATAAATTTAAAAATATTTTTAAAAAAATGTAAAAGTGAAAATTTTATATACCTAAAAAAGGTAATCATATATACCTAGAAAAGGATATGAGGATTTGCAACAAGGTTGAGTAGGCTATGGGAACTTTATGCTTTTATTTGAGTTGCCTGAAATAAGTATAGCAGGTCTTCAAATAACATTATTTCCTTCTATGTCACTTCAATATAATGTTGTTGAGATGCCATAGGAACTTACCTCTTATTTATATCAATTAGCCTATGGCAAAATTAGTTTTGTTACGTGTCCTTTTCCTTAAAGGGCACAGGTTCTATTGACATTAAGTGAAGATTTACTGTATGCATATAGCTTTTCTTTGTTGTTGTTGTTGTTAATCCTCACCAGAGGATTTTTTTCTCCATTGATTTGTTAAAAATATATTTTTATTGATTTCAGAAAGGAAGGGAGAGGGAGAAATAGATAGAAACATCAATGATGAGAATCATTGATTAGCTTCCTCTTGCATGCCCCCTACTGGGGATCAAGCCTGCGACCCGGGCATGTGTCCTGACCAGGAATCGAACTGTGACCTCCTGGTTCATAGCCAATGCTCAACCACTGAGCTACACTGACCAGGCTCCATTGATTCTTTTTTTTTCTTTTTTTGAGAGAGTGGAAGGAAGGGGGGTGGAGAGAGAGAGACATCGATGTGAGAGAGACACATCAGTTGGTTGCCTCCCACACACATCCTGACCAGGGAGGTGATAGAACCTGAAACCCAGGTACGTGCCCTGGACTGGAATCGAACCCTTGACCCTTCGGTGCATGGGCTAATGCTCTAACCACTTAGCACACTGGTCAGGGCTGCATATGGCTTTTCCAATATGATAGAACAGTAAGAGAAGTGTTATTTAGGAGGTGGAAGTGGTGATGGGATGGCAGAAAATCTTCCAGGCCCCTAAGGGAAGTGGAATTGGGCTGAAATGATGTTGTGTCTTAGATTGAAATCAGTGTGGTTTCTTGGGACCCCATGTGGCACTTGCCCTCCTGTGCACAGAACCTGCTCCAGGCAGCCTTCGGACAACATAACCTCTGTTAATGGCAGCTGAAATCTGGGCTCACGCAGATTCTTTTTTATTTTTTTAAATGTACCTTTATTGTTGAAAGTATTTCAGATGTCCCCCTTTTTTTCCCATTGACCCCCTCCACCCCACCCCTCTCTCCCAGTTATGATGCAGATTCTTAAGTGGGATAGAAAACAGTCAGAAGAGTGGTTATTTTTTAAAAATGTTTTTATTGGTTTTAGAGGTAGAGATAGAAACATCGATGAGAGAGAAACATTGTCCTGCTGCCTCCTGCACGACCCCAACTGAGGATGGAGCCTGCAACCTGGGCAGGTGCCCTAACCAAGAATCGAACCAGGGACCTCTTGGTGCATGAGTCGACACTCAACCACTGAGCCACACCAGCCGGGCAGAATCATGTTACTATGTAAGTGAGCTTGTCAGAACTTTATCATCAAATAGTATATATTAAACACTGTTCTTTCATAGGGTTCTTTTTCCCTTTATCATTTACAGCTGTGTTTCTCAGCAAGCGTAGGGCTTGCTTCCTAAAATGGACCAGGACCTTCATTTCCCCGAAGCCATATTACTAGGCAGAGTTTTCCAAGGAAGGAAAGTGTTGATTCACCACAGACCACCAAGCAAATGTCTGGCTGCTCTCTGGGACTTCATGTCTGGCTCTCATTTCTCAGGCTGGCTCTGCCTGGCTGGCCTGGGCAAAGCCTACAGACGTTTCCATATGACACGTGCAACTCTCTAGCTTCCAATTTCCTGGCTCCTGCTGGTGGTCAGGGGCACTGGAGGGGGAACAGGGGCAGGAGGGTGCTGGCAGGAGCCTGGCCCTGTCGCAAACCCTCAGAAGGCTTCTCTGTGTGTCTCCTTCCACGTGGCCCCTGCTTCCTCCATCGCTACCCCACAGGGAAGTGAAAACAGCTCATTATCTATTTATTTTATAAAGTGCTGCCCTTGGTGTTCAAATCGCCTCAGGGCACAGAGCATGCCATTTAAAACAATTAAAAGATATAAAACAGAATTGGTGACGGCCAGCAGTTCTTTAAAACCAGCAATAAAACGCCAGTTTGAGGAGCCCTGGCTCACCCTGTGCAGATCACCTGCGGGGGCTCTGTCCACGGGAGGGGCAGGGAGTGATTCTCCTACAGCCTAGGTCTGAGCTGCTCGCTCACCACCCCCTTCCTTCAGACTTTCCCCGTCTGAGTCGTGATGACTCAGCTCAGGCCTGATCCACTCACTCGTTTTCTTCCTGTGGCGGGCTGGAGAGGCTTCAGGAGGCCGGCAGCGTCCTGACGAGGGACAGAGGGGCAGGCTTGTTCCAGGGGCCTGCCATGGGGGGGCAGCTTAGCTGTTAGGTTAGCGTGTCACTGCGTGGGCCTAGTCGGTAGTTGGTGAGCAAATAATAATATTGACAGTGACAGTATTAATAACAAGAGCTGAGCTTGACCGAGGCTTCTGCTATGTGAAGGGAGGAATGTTGACCCATGGCTAAGGTGTCTTCAGCTTCGAAAGATGCGTGGTTAGAACCAGAGGGGCGGAAACCAGGCAAAAGCAGCCACGTTACCCAGGATGGAAGAGAACTTGGGAAAAGGAAAGAACCACGTGAAGTCATCTCAGCTTGAATGAGGGGCGAGGTGCAGCTGGGGCTCCTGCAGTGAGAAATAGAAACATGCTAATTGCAGGCAGGTTTGCCCAGAGGTCTGAGCCGTGATCCCCAGCTTCTTCAGTGCCTGCATGGCCTTGGGCAAGTCACTTCACTTCTCTAGAGGTTAGTGCCCACACGATAAAATGAAGGAATTGCCCTAACCCCGTGGTCGGCAAACTGCGGCTCTTGAGCCACATGCGGCTCTTTGGCCCCTTGAGTGTGGCTCTTCCACAAAATACCACGGCCTGGGTGAATCTATTTTGAAGAAGTGGCGTTAGAAGAAGTTTAAGTTTAAAAAATTTGGCTCTCAAAAGAAATTTCAATCGTTGTACTGTTGATATTTGGCTCTGTTGACTAATGAGTTTGCCGACCACTGGCCTAACCCCTTTTAATGCTGTTACAGGTTTCTGAGTTTCAGAACTCAATCCTTGGCAAGCACTTACTGACCCGTTCTACCTGCCGGGCACCTGCAGAGGTCTCTCAGGGAAAAACACATCTCATCTCTCAGTATCACACAGGTTTCTCTCCGGTGGCTGCAGCCCATTTGCCTCTTCAAGGTAGGAGAGGGCAGGGGGTGATGGGGGCGGGAGAAGAAGCATCCTTTGGCTCAATTATGCATTTACTGAGCACCGACCTTCCGCACCCCCCCGCGTTGGTGGTTGACATTCAGTAGCTGTTCCATTCGGTCCCCATGCAACCGTGTTCTGAAATTCCCTGATCACGGCTCCACCTGAGGAGCAGCCCTGCCTCTCTCCGGCAGGAGTGGGGTTTCCCTTCTAGTCCCGCTCTGGCCTACCACCTTCCATCCTGCCGAGTGTCCCTCTGGCTGCATTCATTGCTCCCTACGCCCAGGGTTATTCAGCTCCGTTTCCCTCTGTTCCCCAGGCTATCTGTCACACAAGGTCACAGCCCAATTCGAATTCCCGTTCCCTTTCCCTCTCCCTCTGTCCCAGGCGCTGAGCAAACGTGCATTTGGCATTTCAGCCACGGAAGTTCCCCCGACCCCCTTCGCTCTTTCCTAAAATGGAAACCTCAATGGCTTTTGCAGAAATTTTTATGTTCTCTGCCACGTAAATGCAACAGCTATTTGCTGAATACGTATACATCATAAGTTTAGTTTTGTCATGCCCTCAAGAGGCTGATCATGTGGTTGGTGAAATAAACAGACACGTGTGAAACCGTTTGAACACAGCAAAGCACTGTGATGTTGTCAGTATTATCATCAGGTGCCGAAACGTGTGGAACTAGAATCCCACCACTAACACTAGCAGTACATGCTGACATGCCCGAGCACTTAGGCACATTCATTTCAACCTCAGACTAGGCCTAGGAGTTGGGTTTTATTTCCCCATTTTACACTTCAGCAAATGGAGTCACAGAGAATTGAACTGGCCTCCAGTCTCATGGATGGTAAGACAACCCAGCTCTTTTCAACTCAAAAGTATGTACATTTAAAACCCTAACTCTACCGCTGCTCTCTCAGCTCCATGAAGGTGGGTCTAGGTCAGTGGTTGGCAAACGGCGGCTTGCGAGCCACATGCGGCTCTTTGGCCTCTTGAGTGTGGCTCTTCCACAAAATACCACGTGCGGGTGCGCACGTACAGTGCGATTGAAACTTCGTGGCCCATGCGCAGAAGTCGGTTTTCGGCCTGGGCGAGTCTATTTTGAAGAAGTGGCGTTAGAAGAAGTTTAAGTTTAAAAAATTTGGCTCTCAAAAGAAATTTCAATTGTTGTACTGCTGATATTTGGCTCTGTTGACTAATGAGTTTGCCGACCACGGGTCTAGGTGCTTTGCTTATGGCTGTTTTCCAGGACCATTTTCCCAATGTTTACCATAATAAATGCTCATTTAAGAAAAAAAAATATATAGGGTGTCCCAAAAACGCATGCACATGCTTTGAATAATTATAAAAGCAGTGTTTATTAAAGTATATTTCGTTTTCACAATTGGCCTATTAGCTATCTTAGTGTGTATACATTTTTGGCACACACCCTATATACCTATATCTATCTATCTATCTATCTATCTATCTATCTATCTATCTATCTATCTATCTACCTACCTACCTGTCTACACCACACATACATACATATTGCATGCTGCGCCTCTTATGAACAGAAAGGACAAAATGGTCTGTTTCCTAGAGTCAGAGGTAGGAGGAAATGTTGAGGAGTTTGGATTGTGAGAATCAAGTTTAGCAGTCCCAGTAGCCTGGGGGATGAACTTGATGATCAAAGAGTGGGGGAGAAAGTAAAACAAAACAAAACACACAACAATTACAAAACACACCACAGCAACCAAAGCCCTTTTCTCGAAGCCTCAGCTCCGGCTCTCGGCCCTGCTGCGTTCCCCTGTGCTCACAGCTCCGTTCTGTGAGGCCGGGTCAGCCTGGTTTGTGTTACTTATGTCTGAGTCTCTCCCAGAACTTGGGCCTTGGGAGGGCAGGTGCTGGTTCCCATACTTGGTATTCCCCTGTGGGTTGGTCCCACAGAGCAAATGTTTGTTGAAATGAATTGAAATTAGTAAGTGTGTCATCTCACTCAGCCTATTTTTTAGCCCCCCCCGCTTTTTTCCTGTTTCTTATGTAATGCCTTTTTTTTTGAGATGGTTACTTTTTAAAAATATATATATTTTTATTGATTTCAGAGAGAAAGGAAGAGGGAGGGAGAGATAGAAACATCAATAATGAAAGAGAATCATTGATTGGCTGCCTCCTGCATGCCCTACTGGGGATCAAGCCTGCAACCTGGGCATGTGCCCTTGACTGGCATTGAACCTGGGACCCTTCAGTCAGCAGGCCAACGCTCTATCCACTGAGCCAAACCAGTTAGAGCCTATGTGATGCTTTTTGGGAAGGAGCAATGATATAGGAAAAAAGAACCGTAGAGAAATCCCTTGGTAGTTATACAGAGAAAAGAATACAGTGCCATTTTTTTTTAAAGCCCTGGGTCTTATTTGTCCTAGGTTGCATTCCCATCTTAGATGAAAGGAGGGAAAGAAATGAAGCTGCATCTCCCCATCCAGTCTGCCGGGAGGGTCTGCCTTAAAGAGGATTGAGGGGGAAATGTTCAATTTTATTGATTTGTTCTGCTGGGTCCTTCTCTCCAGGACACTGTTTAGTGTGCCGATCGGAGTGGAAAATGAAGAACAGATGAGCAATCAGCTGTGAAAAGCGCTAATGGACCCAGCACCCCTTTGGGAATGAGGCAAGGCTCTTGCTGGCTCTCAGGACCAACTCTCTTCCAGTTCAGTGGGCTTTGTTTCTGTAATGGGAATTTAACTCCCTCAGGTGGCCCCGGATGGAGGAATATTACAGCCTGCACAGCGGCGGGGCTGCAGCATCTTTCAAGAAATGGAGGCCACTGCCCTGGAAGAGTCTCTGGCTCATTGGGGGCCTTTGCAAATCTTAAACTTCCCAGGTGGCCAGGAGAGTGGGTTACATGACCCCATAACAGTGATGCTGTGATTATCTGGGGGCTTCCAAGTAATGGAGCTTGGAAGTGGGAGGACTGTGGGTTGGTGTGGATCCTGACCCAGGGGCTTGGGACCAATACAGTTTCTTTGGGGGAGCAGCTGGGGGGGCAGGCCTCTTTTAAGCTCTTTGAGTGTTAAGGAATGAAGCGTTGGATTTGGACTGGGAGGCTGGGAAAGGATGTCTACCTAACAGTAATGAGGAGGAGGAGCAGGAGGAGTAAGAGCAGGCATTCTGCATTTACTATATTGCAGATCCCGGGCTAAGTACCTGACTTATTAATGTGGGAGAGCGATGCCTTCACTCCCTCACACTAACAAATATCTGGTCTTTGTTAGCTTCTTCCTCTCTTCCTGCGCTCTCAGGGTTTTCCCGGCTCCTGAGCTTTTAAAGATAATAGAGTCAGGGGAATGGGTTATAGAGAGGAAGGATCAGAGAGGCAGAGGCCGGGGGAAGGAAAACATTCCTTTTGCTGGGCCAGCTCTGAAGCTCTCCTTTGTTGTGGAGAATGATGGCATTGGACAAAGTGTACATGAAAAATTTTAAAATGAAGTGGCATAGTTGGCTCAGTGGATAGAGCGTTGGCCCAAGGACTGAAGGGTCCCAGGTTCGATTCTGGTCAAGGGCATGTACCTCGGTTGCAGGCTTGATCCTTGGCTCTGGTCTGGCACACGTGGGAGGCAATCAATCGATGTGTCTCTCTCACATCGATTTTTTTCTCTGTCTTCCCCTCGCTACCAAAAAAAAAAAAAAAAAGGCAATGGTAGAATATTCTTGGGTGAGACTTAACAAAAATAAAAAATGAAGTGAGAGAAACTTACTTAGTGAGCCAAGTC
This sequence comes from Cnephaeus nilssonii, assembly GCF_951640355.1. NCBI lineage: Eukaryota > Metazoa > Chordata > Mammalia > Chiroptera > Vespertilionidae > Cnephaeus > Cnephaeus nilssonii. The sequence continues at coordinate 80,351,100 of NC_137075.1, forward strand.
AACCTACATAACAAATATGGGATGGAGAGGAATGAAAGCAGAAAAAAAAATTTGTGGGTTGGGTGTTAGCTAGGGTTTCTAGACAAAATATAGGACACCAGTTACATTTGAATTTCAGATAAACAACCAATATGTCTCAAATATTACATGGGAAATATTTATACTAAAAATGACTTGTCATGTAGCTGGAAGTCAAATGTAATTGGGCATTCTTTCTGTTCTTTGTTTTGTTTTGTTTTGCTAAATCTGGCTAGTCTAGTGTTGGGGAGAGTTTTGTGAGCTTTCTCAAGTTGAGATTCAGGAGCAGTGGGTGGGGGCAGAAGAGGAAAAGATAGTTTAAGAAATGTTGCTGCTGTGATTTATAAATCGGATCCCCTTTTATGCTCTTTGAGTGAAGCTAGTAAGATTAGAAAACTTTATAAATTACATTTGGTTTTAGAAGTATCTTCAAATGGAACTACATACAGAGACTGGGTGATGTGAGATCCTGGCTTATGTCCGGGATACCTATACCATAGCTCAATAATCCTTACAATTATGCAAGGTGGGCAGCATTATTCTTGTTTTACAGATGAGGAACTTAAGACTCAGAGAGGTTAAGTAACTTCCTCAGGGTCACACAACAGGTAGTGGAGCTGGCGTACAGGCCTAAATTCATTTGATAACCTGTGCTTGAAACCTGAAGTGTAAACTGAACACTACTGGGATAGACTTGTAAATAATGCTTGAATACAACATGCTAAATGTATGTAGAACAGACCCATGGATTTTAACATTCCTTTTCTAGTTAAAGAAGCAGTTATCTAGAGAAGGTAAGGCGCCCACAGGTAGTTATTGGAAGAGCCACAGCTAGAACCTGGGCCCACAGAAGGCACATAGGGGCTGAGTGCTCCAGGGAACAGCTATAAATGAGTAAAGTAAGTTGACCGCCTCTTTATTGTCGGCCTCCACCTGCCTCAAATTCACCCCACCTCTCCCCCTTCCCAACCCTCCCTCTCCAAGCATCGAGCTGTGTCCCATTTCTATGTATTCCTGCTCTGAGCCAGCTGTCCTAATCCCTGCAAGGTGTTAGCTGATAAGAGCCTGTGGGAGAATCATAAAATGTTAGCCCAGCATAGGATATTAAAGGCGGTAGAGGTCTGCATGCAGGTGTGTGCCGAGACAGAAATGGCAGGAGATGCCCGAGGGCCTGGCCACCAGGCAGCCTTGCAAGATGGCATTTACCTTGAGACATTCACGACGGTCCAACATCCGGTCTGTTCCCTGCCTTGCTAGTCCAGACACTCTGTCTTCTCATGCCCCACGTCTGACTGGATCCAGCGATGGTGACTCATCGTAACAAAGCTCAAAGAAAGGAGCACAGCAACAAAAGGCAATTTATTAACGCACAGTGAGACATACACCTGCTAAGCTGACTTGCACCCGTCTGGTGTCTTCTCCCGCCTGGGTGAGGAGCTACGTGGAGAATCAGGCAGCAGCTGGTTTGTTCAGGGCTCCTGGACACAGTGCAGGGGGAGTAAGGCAGGGAAGACCAGAGTTTAGTGGCACTGAGTGCTGAGGTCTGAGGCTCTCACCTCCACGACGGCAAGGTGCGTGTGCCCATCAAACCAGGCATACCCTCTCCTAGGATGTGGCAGGTGTCAGATGAGGTCCAGGAAAGAAATGATCAACACACTCAAAAGGGAAGAGTGATTGGAGAGAAGGGAAAGAAGGGATTTCAAAACCAGCAGGGGATAATGGATCACCCCCCAGCTAGTCCCAAGCTAGAAACCCTGTATTTACCATCTCCAGGGCAAAAGGAGGAAGCAGTTACCGGAATCTGGAGGGGGCTTAGCTGTGGTTCTGAGAGAGGGCGTTTCCTCCCTGTTCATAGGTCGACACCCAACCCCTGAGCCATGCCAGCTGGGCAGGTTTGTGTTGTTTTAAGCCACTACATTTGTAGTAATTTGTAACAAAGTCATGTGTTGTAAAAAACTAACACACAGAGGATAGTTTGGGGATAGAGGCGCCTTTCCAACATCCTTCCATCACAGGTTCCAGGAAGACTTCTCAGGATGGCTTTTTTTTTGCCACCCAATTTTGGTCTCTACACAGACACCAAAGAACTGGAAATCCTGACCATAAAAACGATTGTGGTCCCATGCCATGCACAGCTGATGCTGAAGTGGGTTTCTGCCCTGATAAGCATGTTCCCAGACCTTGTGCCTCACTGCTCACCAGGCCTGGCATGGCGGGGGGCCTCCTCCTGAGCTGAGAGCCCTGGATTCCCAGGAAGGCCAGTGAAAGAGGCGGGCAGAGGTGGCGGGAGGCCTCCCGCAGGGATCGTTGGCAAAAAACAACAGGGAGTGACACAAAGAACACCTTTCCTCTAGGCGCTCCATCGCAAAAGTAGCCCAAGGAAAGGGCTTTGAATCTGCTCTGAACTGGAGCCCTTGAGGGGAAATAACCCGTGACATGAACCTCATGTCATTTCGCAGATTTCCTTAGTTCTAGTCTCCATCCCTGAGGTGACCCCCATAGGCTGTCAGGAAGAGGTCCTTCTCTGTAAAGCTGTTTCCTTTCCTCTTCAATTAAGTCGCATACGCTAAGTGGGAATGAAGAGGATGCGGCTCAAACCATGCCTTTAGAATGAAATGGAATATGAAACGGCCCAAATCCATTTTAGAGACAGCCCCTCCTGTCAGAAATCAATATAGCCGCTACGTTCTACAACGTGCCTGCTCATAAAGTGGAAACGGCTCGAACTCTCCATTTAACATGTTCCAAGCTGATATCAAGTGTCAAGATTTTATATCTGCTGTTGCCTATTTAGGACCAAGTTATAAATCTGAAGTCTCTCCTGAGCTTACGAGCCTGACAGGGCTCGATAAAAGCTTTTATAATCAAGTTCGATAAAGAATCCGAAATCTCCGTCTTGTGATTTTTAGCTTACAACGATCTTTGTAAAGAACATTTCTTGCCTTGATGTTTGTCAATATTTATCATTTTTAAAAAGGAATAAAATAGAAAACTATGTAAACTCTTACCTCGTGGATGGAAATTACTGTTAAGAAAGGAGTCCATGAGTGAGATGTCTTCATAGTGGCATTTATAAAGAACGACCATGAAAAGTCAGAAGATGGAATCTTGAGTGACAGCCATGGTCTGCTACGGATGGCGTTCACAGGAAACAGAAGACAGGCCATCAGCTTCAAGTCCTAAAAAAGACTCCCCTTTGCTCATTTGCATTTAATCCAGTCCTGAGACGGACAGCCATGCACCCATCCTTCTAAGTTATCCTTAGGTAGAAAAAAGGCACCTGTTTCACCTCCACGCCTGTTTTGGGTGGGCTCCTTTCTTTAGAATGAGAAACTTAGAGAAAATTAATAAAAGATATTTTTATTCAAACAAGTGAACGCTGAGTTCTCTTTGTTTTCCTATCTGTAAAAAAGAGACTGAATACATAGTATATATACACATACATATGTATATACACACATAAATATACACACATTATACAAAACATATGCACTGTGTAACATGTACTAAAGTGAGGAAGATAAGTGTGGGGAACAGTAAACAACAAATTCAGGACAGCCGTCACCTCTGAGGAGGAGAAAGGGGGATGTGATGAAGATGATACACAGGAAGCGTCAGCTGAATGTTTAATGTCTTATCTTTTCATACTGGGTAGTTCACAACTGCTCATTATATCATGGTCTATGCCTTTTTATTTGCACATCTGCCACATTTTATAGTTAAAACAAAATGTTTTACTTTAATTTTTTTATTTTGAGAGTATGTTTATTAAAGTGGGAAGGGCTTAGAACAGAAGAAACAACAGGAGAGAGAGTAGGCGGGACTGCTTTGGCTCACTGAGAAGTCAGAGAAAAGGGGCCTTGGAGACAGGGTCAGGGGCTTGGCCCCAGACAGAGCTGCCACTGCCCATTGCTCCCCTGGTTGCACGTCTCATGGGGTCCCTTAGAGTTTAGGAGATGTAAGCCTGAGAGGGAAGAAGAGGGGAGAGGGAAAGGTATGGGTGTGCTCCTGGGAGGGAGAGCACGCTAAAACCAATTCTAAAGAAAGGTTTAGGGTTGTGTGATGGTTAATTTAATGTGTCAACTTGACTGGCCTAAGGGATGCCCGGATAGCTTTACCAACGTCATTTCTTGGTGTGTCTATGAGGGTGTTTCTGGAAGAAATTAACATTTGAGTTAGCAGACAGAGTGAAGAGTCTCTCTTCACCAATGTGGGAAGGCATTGTCCAGTCCACTGGTTACCTGAATGGAACACAAAGGTCCAGGAAGGGCAAATATTCTCTCTGTTCTTGAGCTGGGATGTTCATCTTGTCCTGCCCTTGGACACTGGGGCTCTTGGTTCTCGGGCCGTCGGACTCCGGACTTACACCAGTGGCTCCCTGATTCTTAGGCCTTCAGACTTGGACTGAATTATACTACCTGCTTTCCTGATGCTCTGGCTTGTAGAGAGCTGATTGTTGGACTTCTTGGCCTCCATAATCAATTCCTATAATAAATCTCCTCTCATGTCTATCTATAAATGTTCTACAGATTCTGTTTCTCTAACTAATACAGATTGGGTCATCAGAGAAATGGGAAACTGAGGGAACAGTCCAAATGCCATTCAAATTCAACATGACTTTTTCACCCTGCTCACGGTTGCTCTCCTGACTCTACAGTGAAATGGGGACCAGAGCATGTTAGTGACAAGGGACAGTAGTCTGGTTCAGGAACTTTGCCAGCTGTCAGCTAAATACCCATTATTAAGTATCAAATTATCTTCTCTAATAAAATGGTAATATGCAAATTAACCATCACTCCGCTGCATAAGCCACGCCCACCAGCCAAGCCACGCCCACCAGCCAATCAGGGCGAGTATGCAAATTAACCCAAACCAAGATGGCTACAGCCACAGAGAGCAAGGTTTCCCAGGTAACAGAGCAAGCCAAGCTTTCCATAGCCATTGCAGGCCTAAGCCTTCACTCAAGCTACAAACTTTCAATTATAGAAGGTAAACAAATTCAAACAAATGGCGGCAGAATGGAGCTTGAGAGAGCAGGCCAGGGTTGCCGGCGGCAACAGGGGAAGCAAAGCTTTCCGCACACCCTGGCCGGGCCCACCCGCTTAAGGCTACAAAGTTTCAATTGTAGAAGGTGAATTAACTGCCACAGAAATGGCTGCCGCCCCGGAGGGAACAGCAGGCTTGGCTCCGCTCCAGGCTACAAAGTTTCAATTGTAGAAGGAAAATAAATCCCAGATACCAGGGCCTCTGCTTGGGTTGCCAGGGGGTGTGGCCGGCCTGCAAACCACCACAGGCCCCTCGCTCAGGCCGCCCCACGCACCAAGGGAACCCCACCCTGATCCGGGACACCCTTCAGGGCAAACCAGCTGGCCCCCACCCATGCACCAGGCCTCTATCTTATCTAATAAAAGAGTAATATACAGATTGATCATCACTGCAACACACAATATAGCTGCCCCCATGTGGTCAAAGATCCTGCCCCCATGTGGACACAAGATGGCCACCACAAGATGGCCAGCAGGGGAGGGCACTTGGGAGGCACCCGGCCTGCAAGGGAGGGCAGTTGAGAGGGACCAGGCTTGCAAGGGAGGGCAGTTGGAGGTGATCAACCCTGCAGGAGAAGGCAGTTAGGGGTGACCAGGCTGGCAGAGGAGGGAAGTTGGAGGCAAACAGGCTGGCAGCGGAGTGGTTAGGGGGCGATCAGGCTGACAGGCAGAAGCCGTTAGGGGCAATCAGGAAGGCAGGCAGGCAAGCAGTTGGGAGCCAGCAGTCCTGGATTGTGAGAGGGAAGTCCGACTGCCCGTTTAGGCCCCATCCCACCAGGATCGGGCCTAAACGGGCAGTCGGACATCCCTCCAGGAGTCCCAGATTGGAGAGGGTACAGGCTGGGTTGAGGGACAACCCCCCGCCATGCACGAATTTCGTGCACCGGGCTTCTAGTATACTTATAATTAAATAAAGTATATAAAAAAACAAAGGTAACAAATACTTATCATTTATCACATCTTATTATTTTACTATACTTTACTACTATCTATGTTCTTGAAGTTCTTTTCTGAACATTCTGAATTCTCAATCACCAAGAAAAACTCATAATTCATTTCCCCACTAGGTTTGGATGACGTCTACAAAACCAATTGAGCAGATTCTTGAGATATTAGGCAATTGGGGAGCATTTTCAGGAGTGAGATGGTCTGTACAGCCCCAAACCCCAAAGTATCAATTGTCAATGTCCCTCATAGTCCTCTGCAAGGGTGTATTTGATTGTTGGGATATTCCAATCCTGGATATCACATTATCAGGCCAGAAGCTTCTGCTTAAGTATCCCTGTTGTAATTCTCTTTCCTTTTTTCAGTCCTGACTTGTCTTTAGCTGGTGACTCCCTAGAGGCCTGAGACCTTGATTTACCAGTATGCAATATGAGGAACTTTCACTGCAGTGGGAAGCTGGCCTGCAGAAACTCTGAGATGTGTAGGCTTGCACACATGCCCAATGGCCAAATTCCCTGCTAGGTTGCAAGTGTGCCCTTTGGTGGGCAGCTCCTGGGCACCCGGAGGTTAGCCAGGGGCAAGCAGCAGCCGGTTGAAGAATTATTGCCCTGCCCTACGCCCCAGTAATGTCTGGGCCTAGGCCTCCAGCCCCATGAGCACCAGTTAGAGTCAAAGAGCAGGATCAGTTCTAAAGGGGTTGGAGGGAGGTTGGAGAGCTGCTGCTAAGAACTGTCAAAAAGATGTTCTCTCTTGAAGTGGATCCTGATTTTTTTCCTTCCTCCCAGTTCCCCCTCAAGCCATTTCAAAAATCCATGAAAGATGGAAAACAACCTAAATATCCATTATTAAAGGATAGATTAAGTATATTTATTTTGAGAAAGAAAATTATGGATCAATGAAAAATTCTTTCCTTTTGAATATTGTATCATGTCCATGTAATAATTGTTAGAAACGTTACATTAAAAGAACCTCATAAAACTGTAAAAGCTCATGTTGTAGAGATGACATAGCACATGAAAAATCTACTTTCTATTATTTAACCCTGCATTAAAAAAAGAAAAAGAAAGAAACTGTTTTAGTTAGAACCAACTTGTTCTACTTGTGGTTTAGTGTAAAATTTTCAGTGACAGCCAATAGATTAAAAAAGTGCTGTAACTCAAACAATTAGACGAGAAGGTAATGTACTCCAGGAAACTGTGAGACGACTCAAAAAGTGGCTCTGGGGAAGACAGAGACACTGATGTGAAAACGACAGGCGAAGAGGCCTGGCGGGTAGTTCAGTGGGTTAGTGCATTCTCCCGATATGCCAAGGTTTCAGGTCCAATCACCAGTTACGCACATAGAAGAACGCATAAATAAGTGGAACAACAAATTGATGTTTTATTTTTCTCTCTCACACACATAAAAAGAAATATTTTTAAACAAAGAGAAAAAAAAGATATTATGCCATGAAATGTGAAAGTGGAAAAATGTCTTATATCTACCTTAGTATGTTATTTTATACAGCATGTGATTTTAAAGATGTACGTGCAACTACAGTAATGTATAGTTTAAGTTAAAAATCATGTTTTAGAAGACCAATGACATAGAGAAAAGGCCATGACAGTGATAAATCAGTATAAAAATGTTTGGTCTATAAAAACTATTTAACTGTAAAAATAAATACATATGAAAGAAAATTAAATGTATATCGATCTGGAAGGAAAGTTACCCCAAAGAATCAATGGTTATATTTGTACAGGTGACTTTTATTTTCTTCTTTATATATTTTTATAGTTTCCAAAGTTTATACAATGAATATTCATTACTTTCTTAACAAAAAATAACCTTGTTTTTTTAAAAAAATACAGTAACATATCTGTCAGTAGTCCCTGCCTCCACTGTACCCCACTGTGGATTCTCTTAAGTTCATTAGTGTAGAATAGAAATGAAAAAAATTGGTAACTTTTATTGAGTGTGAATCATATACCCAGCACTGTATCAAGCACTTTGCATGAATTAATTTAGGTAATCACCACGCCAGTCCTATGAAGTTGGCATGAATACTCTGATTTTGTAGGTGAGGAAACCAAGGATCAGAGTGGTTTAGTTCTTTGCCTAAGTGGCACAGCTAGTGAGTGGGGGTGCTGGCATTTACACCCAGACAGACTGACTGTAGAGGGTCACACTCTCAGCCCTGGCTCCTCGCTGTGCTGCCTCCCAGCACTCCTATGCCCGTCTGGCAGGATTTCAGAAGCTGTCAGGCTAGCTCATGGGGAAATTCCTAGCCAAGCGTCCTGGCAGTTCTGCACAAGCTCATACTTAAAGAAGCTGGGCATTTTAATGGAGTGAAGCAAGTTTCTTACCTGGAACTGTAATGATTGCCTGAGTAAAGGGATGAGATGAGCTTGTTGAATAAAATGTATTTACCTACTGCTTAGGCAGGAAAGCTTCCAAGGAATGGGACAATTGGTGTGCTGGTTTTAAACAGAGTCTGTGAGGATGTGTCTGGGGCTACTTAGGTGGCAGGAAGAGACCAAGATTATGAGGACTAACCAAACCAGGGACGGAGCACCAAAGGAGGGGGTTTTGAGTAGTCAGGGGCAGCAGAATCAGGGAAGCAAAAGACAGCTGGGAAAGGGGTAAAAAACCAGCTTTGTCCAGCAAAGGAAGAGTGATTAGCACTTATTGAGCATGTACTGTATCCTGGATATTCATATTTGCTCTTTCACTTCATCCTCCCAACAACACTCTTTGATCGGTGTCCTGATCTCCAGCTGATGGTTGGAAAAGGGGAGGTTGCGAGAGATGAACACATCTGAGCTCACACAGCTATTGAGTGGTCAGGCCAAGATTCAAATTCTGAGCTTTCTGGCTCTGAAGTATTTCCAGTCGTATCAGCCCGTGTTCCAGCAGGAAATGCTCAAATGGAGCAATTGAGAAGCATTTAACAAAGGGGCTGATTACAAAGCTGAGCAGGTGATGGGGTTTAGGACATACTACCCCAAAATATAGTACCTTGGCATATTGAATATCTTATGCTGAAGGATATTTTTCCATTGCTTTTCAGAGAGAGTGGGATGGTGGGAGGGAGGGAGGGACAGAGAGAGAGAGAAAGATTGATGTGAGAGAGAGGCACATCGACTGGTTGCCTCCTGCACCTGCTCCAACCAGGGGATGGAGAGCGAACTCAAAATTCAGGCACCTGCCCTTGACCAGGATTCAAATCTGAGGCCCTTTGGTGCATGGCCCAATGCTCTAACCATTGAGAAACATCAGCCAGGGCCTTTTTTCATTTTCTTGGTAATGAGACCCCCAACCCCCCCCCCCCACTTCAATGGCTGCTGGCAGCCTGCTGCCCCTGATGCTGGTGGTGAGGAGATAAATGGGTCTGAGTGCCTGCCTGGGGATAATTCAGGCTCTCAAGAGGTTCTCAAAGAAACTTCTGCTCTGAGGTTATTCATCTGATGGGAATAGGCTGGTGAGAGAAGGAAAGAAAATTCTGGTAGGGTTTTGGCCTGAATCCTGCAAGAGAATGGAATTTGGCAGCTCCCAGTGCATGGCCAATGGGATGAAAAGAGGTCATTAACAGACTAAAGTCATAATTCCAGGGACCTCCACTCACCCCCCATTGTGTGGATGGGCATGTGGCAGGGCTGGACAGCCCCAGATCTTGTGGGCTGAGTAAGCTGTCTGGACTAGCAATCTGAGCAGCTGCACAGGGCCCATGCTTGGTTCAATGCTCTGCTGTTGCCATCTTGAAATTCTTAATAATTTTTTTTAAGCAAAGGGCCTTGAATATTTATTTTGCACTGGGACCTGCAGTTTGTATAGCTGGTCCTCAGAAGAGGAAAAATTCTACCTGAATTCATTGGGCTAACAGGCCAGGTGGGAAGGGAGAGAAACCTCCAAGTTGCAGGTCCAGTAACAGCAAGGAAAACAGAGCAAGTGCCCTGGGGACAGGGGATGGCAGTGTTGGGGGAAGAAAAAAATGTTCCTCTACCCTTCCAGGTCCTTTCAGTTGTTCTAATAATTAAATTGACATGACACAGATTAACAAGAGAAAATAACCAAATTTGATTACATATGTATGTATGCCCATACATGACTCATAAACCCCATATACACGAGAAGTTCAGGACCAGAAGGGAAAATGATGCAATATGACATTCTGAGCTAAGTATGAGGGAGGTAAGGCACCTTGGGGCTTCGGATCACTGCAGGATGATAAGAAGAACAGCTGCTCAGTAATTAGCAGTTTGCCCTGCCCTATGCATAGGTCAAAAAAAAAAAAGTTATTTCTGGTGATAGCTCTTACTATGGACAAGGTTCCTAATATAAGTTCTTTAAGGGATCAAAGTTACTTGCACCCTAGCCAATTTGGCTCAGAGGATAGAGCATCTACCTATGAACGGAAGGTTCCCAGGTTCCATTTCAGTCAAGGGCACATGCCCGGGCTGTGGGCTCAATCTCAGAAGGGAGTGTGCAGGAGGCAGCCAATCAATGATTCTCTCTCATCATCGATGTTTCAATCTCTCTCTCCCTCTCTCTTCTCTGAAATCAATTAAAAAAAATTTTTTTTAATTGCTTGCCAATCTGCAAGGTTTTGGTTGCCTCGGGCTTAAAATAATCTGCATACCACAAAGGCACATTCTGGGGTGACTTGTTTTGAACCCTTTTACCAGCTTCTGCATCAACCCCTTTTATGAGAAAGCTGTGGAGGTAAACCCCAGACATGGGGTCAGGGAAGGATGGGGTGGTGAGTACAGCTCCACTCTTTGCCTGTCCATCTCCTTTGTTTACTCTTTTGCTTTGTCCTTGGTTTCAACCCCAGCCTGGACCTGTGTCCCCGTTATTCACTATTAGAGTTTTCCTACCCAATATTTCAACTTGTTCTTTAAATTTCTTGTTTCATATTTCTTCTGTCTTATCTCTTTAATTCTACTTGAAGCTTGTTTTAGATTTTTGTCTGTTTGTTCTTGTTCTAATCCTTCGGTTTCAGATAACACAAGTGTGGTTTGCTGTTTTTCTTCTGAAGGAGTGACAGTGCCCCAGTTTGGAGGGAATACTGGCTGCTGCATCTGGCATCATACACAGGAAAGTGCTCAAGGCCAGGCCCCTATCTGAGTCATCGCTCCAGAGGTTTCTCATACCTTGTTGTTATTGTTGTTGATTCCTGGAATCCCTGTTTCCCTCTGTAGTTTCTCCAGCCTGGCTTTGGGAAAGGGAGCCAGCAGCTCTGCTGGTTGGCCAATTTGGCAGACTCTGGAAGTCTTTCTGGCTCAGCTCTGTTTCTTGTGTTACCTATCCATACTACATTCTCCCTCACTTGTAGGTGAAACCTATTTCATTGTAAGTTGCGAGGTATGGATATTTTTCTATAGCAATCAGTCCATGTCAATTCATTTTCAAATGGCCAATAAAAACAAACAAAAAGCCCTAGCTGGTTTGGCTCAGTGGATAGAGCATTGGCCTGTGGACTGAGGGGTCCCTGGTTCGATTCTAGTCAAGGGCACATGCCTGGGTTGCAGGCTCCATCCCCAGGAGGGGGTGTGCAGGAGGCAGCCAGTCAATGATTCTCTCTCATCATTGATGTTTCTATCTCTCTCTCCCTCTCCCTTCCTCTCTGAAATCAATTAAAAAATCCTATATAATAAAGAGGTACTATGCAAATTGACCCTCACATCCTTACAAGATGGCTGCCTGTGACCAGGCCGGCAGGGGGGTTAGTGAGGGACGACCAAACGACTGAATAAGCAAGCTGCATGGGGCGACGAGGCCAGTAGGGGGGTTAGTGAGGGATGACCAAACGACTGAACAGCAGGCTGTGTGGGGCGACCAGGCCAGTGGGGGGTGGCAGTTAGGGCCAATCAGGCTGGCACACAGAGGCAGTAAGGGGTGATCAGGCCGGCAGGGGGGAGCAGTTAGGGGTGACCAGGCAGGCAGGCAGGTGAGTGATTAGGAGCCAGCAGTCCAGGATTGTGAGAGGGATGTCCGATCCAGGGCCTAAACCGGCAGTCGGACATCCCCCGAGGGGTCCCAGATTGGAAAGGGTGAAGGCTGGGCTGAGGGGACCCCCAACCATGCACAAATTTCATGCACCGGGCCTCTAGTATATATATATATATATATATATATATATATATATATATATATATATATATACCTTACCCTACAAATGATCTCTTATTTCTATATCTACTCTACTCTCAAATATATATATATATATATATATATTTTTTTTTTAATTTTTTTTGAAAAAAAAAAACACAACACACAGAAAACTAACTAACTAACTAATTAAATAAATAAATAAAACAAAGGGCAAACCAATCAACTGCAACTGCCATTTAATTACAATCCCAATGGTGGAGGCTTACAAATAATGTATGTGTGGGAGAATGTGATCATTTCTGAATTCTGATTAGTTGAATTTTCTTGCAGTCTGATTGGCCAAAATGTCAGGCAATTATGCAGGAAAATGTTCTTACTTTTTGGAGAGAGTGTTTAGGGGTGAAGATATTATGTCTATAATTTACTTTAAAATGTTTCAGCACTAAAGAAAGAGTTTAAAAATAAGTATTTTTAATTTAATTTATGACAATATATTTGCAAGACCATAGGTTGCCGGAATCATTCCTGTAGGGAAGTAATATTTATATTTTATATTGCATATAATCTGGCTTATATTATATATAAACATGTTAGTTATTCTACAAAAATGCTATGGTCTGAATGCCCCATCCGATACATATGTTGAAATCCTAACCCCCCAAATTTAGTTTTGGGGGGCAGGGCCTTGAGGAGATGGTCAGTCATGAGGGCAGGGCCTTTATGAGTAGGATTACGGCCTTAGAAAAGAGGCTCCAGAGAGAGTCCTGGCTTCTCCCGCCAGGTGAGGCACGGCCAGAGGCACCAGCTACTTACCAGGAAGCAGGCCATGCATGTGCCCGTGCTGGCACCCTGACCTTGGGTTTCCAGCTTCCAGAACTGAGAAGTAAATTTCTGTGGTTTAAGCGACCTATTCTGTGCTATTTCATTAGAGTAACCCAAACAGACAAAGCCAGCAAATATACTGACAATATCTAATTTGATGAATTCTGCAGAAGTATTGCTCATTTTGCAAATGAGAAAACTGAGGCCCACTGGGCTTGTGACTTGCCTGGGGCTACATATGAGTTGAGATCTAAGTTCTGTTGGGCACAGATCCAGGGCATTTTCCACCCCAACCCACCCACTCCATCAGGAATCAAGGAGTCCAAGCTGACCTGCCCAGTTCAGCCATTTCACCTTCAGAGCCACCGTGGTTGTATCCACAACCCAGGGTGGTGGGTGGCTGCTCTTTTATTTATTCTTTCTAGTCTTTTAAATATGCAGGGATGGAGTATTACAAACCAGAGAAACTCACCTAAGCCCTGATATTAAGAGATTTTGCTAGGGCTCCATCACGTAGATTGATTGCCTGCATGGTTGATCTCAATCTCCAGGTTGACTGACCCTGAGTGACCCAAAGCCAAACCCTAAATCATATTGTTGATTTTTCTGGTGTGGCCAGCCTCCACCATAGGTCACTTTGTTACTATCTGGCCAGCCCAAGGCCCCCAGGCAAACAAAGATTGTCTCCTAGGAGCGAAGGGCAAAGTCCAGACTTCTTTTGGGGCAAGTAAATTCTTCACTACAGCGGTAGGAGAGTCTTAGGCAGTAGCAAGGCTCCGAGAAAGGTTCAGGCAGCTGGATGGGGAGTCCTCCATTGAAACCTACCCGTTGGAGGAGTCCTAGGTCTGGAAGGAAAGGTCTGCGTTAGTACTGTCCACCCCCGACGCTGAGCATTGGCTGGGCGTAGGCCTGGGGAGTGTGGCATCAATATGAATGTGGGGGTAGATCCGGAGGGGCAGTCATGGGGCCAAACCTGCTCCCCATAGCAGGACCGCTGAGTGGCACAGGAAGGGGCAGTGAGGGTGGGAGTGGGTGCAGCTGGCTCACTAGCCTTTAGGCTTGAATGCACTGCGAGGCTTCCTTGTCTGAAATGACTGTCTCCTCCTCCTCTTCCACCCCAGTCTCCTGCCTCTTGCAACATGAAAAAGGGCTAGGGCAGGGCTGCCAACCGGGCCCGTGTGGACCGGGCCCTGCACTGCAGCTCCCCTCCTGCTGCTGTGCAGTAGGGCTCTGGGGCACAGACACCGATGAGTAAGAACAACACAGGAAGGGAAGAGGCTGGGGTGTAGACTGTCTTCCGTGAGGGGTCTCTGCTGTGGCTTCTGCTCTGGCTGCTGCTCTCTTGGGATCCCATAGCTTCGCCTGAGCCTCACACAGGTGAGCTCTCACAGGGGTGTGCTCCAGGGTCTGTGACTGGGTTCCTTGCTCTGGGACCATTATAGGCACCCAGAGTGACTAAGGAGGCGGCCCGGGAGCCTCCACAGACACAACTGCTCTCACAGACTTCTCAAGTCTTGTTGATTTCTCTTTCTTAAACTCCACAAACTGCTGGAGCAAGACACCAGGTGGGGGAAACCAAGATTATAGAGAAAGTGTGGCGTGCAGCCAAGCAAGTAGAAGCAGGAGGCGGGATGACTCAGAACAGGATGTCAGCGTGAGGTGAGTGTTTTCCGCCCGGCACACTGGGCCTGCCCGCGTCCTGGAGCCCGGTTCCTTCTTCCACATCTGCTTTCACATTGTCTTAGTGCCTTCCTCTTTGGTGGCCAGATCCCAGCCCTGAGGATGGTGCACGGTGAGGACCAATGTTTGCAAATAAAATCATCCAGGCCTGGGCCACGTCTGCACCAACACAGTCTAAGGGTAGGGACAGGTGGCCTCCACAGCCAGAAGAGATGAGATCTAAATTCTGTTGGGCACAGATCCAGGGCATTTTCCACTCCAACAGGACAGAATCCCACCCCTGGACCATTGTGAGCTTCGGGACATGACACTGGCCACGGACTTATACATGACTTTGCCATTGACTATTATTCCTTAATTTTCCTGATTCTCAGACTTCATTGATTGTAAGGTCAATGTAATAACTGCTTTTGGGGAGAGAAAAAGAAACATGCAGATGCACACATCAATCCAAACAGCCCTCCTGATCCCAGGACTGTTAACATGTGAAAAATACAGAGTATCTTAAAAACAAAATAAAAAAAGAAAGATCAGAATTTATTTTAAAAATTAGGTAAAAGGAGGCTTTTTCTAATTCTGGGACTGAGATGCAAAACCAATACCAATATTTTTAAATAATAGTAGTAATAGGCTTTTTACCACATGTCATTGCTATTTTTGGAGAGGAAGAGGACATGAGTTGACCTGATAGACGCTCACTTAAAAGGGTGGTATGTTAGTGACACTTCTATTCAGTAAGCTGTGCAGGGTTCGAATTGGTTACTAGATATTTGCATCTTTTAACTACACAGCCAAAATAAGAGAACTACATGGTATTTCAGTTTTAGGATAAGAATAGCTAATGTTTGTGGAGCACATTTTATGTGGAGGTGTTACTCTAGGGCAGTGGTCGGCAAACTGCAGCTCTGTTGACTAATGAGTTTGCCAACCACTGCTCTAGGGCAAGCATGTCAAACTCAAAGGCTAACATGGGTCAAATAAACACGTTTTAAGTTTATGTGGGCCGCAAAAAACCAAAATCTTCAATTTTCATAGAAACGTAGGTTTATTTCGATAGAAACATGCTGAATACAAAGGGCTGAAATGAGTAATCGTTAACATAAAATAATAGAACATTTTAATAAAAATCAATATTTTTTTCTTGAACATTACCTTACCAGACACTGAATAACTGCACAAATTAATAAGTGTAACGCAAATAAACCTATTTTTCTTGTTTTCTGAAAGCAAAATATTTCCTGTTGCGCACACCAATCAAGTCAGTCCAAGACTAATGATGTGGCAATTGGCTGCTAAAATATTTGCTGCTAGTATTAGTGGAGAGAAATGATGCGCCTGTATGTAAGGTGCGAAAGAGAAATGAATGCAACACAATTATAGTAATCAGTCATTAGTGAACATTATAGTTCATTATTAATAATTATGTATAACAGGATATTGTAAAAATTAAGTTACAAAATTTTTATTAAAACATTTCTTGCATACCATTATATTGGCTGGGCCGCAAAAATATTCACTGTGGCCTGCATGTGGCCAATGGGCCGTAAGTTTGACATGCTTGCTTGCTCTAGGGACTTCACTGTATTAACTGGTTTAAGCCCATGGAAATCCTATGAGAAGGTGCTATAACTACCTCAACCTAGAGAGGGAATCAACAAGGCACAAAGATTAAGCAGTGTTCTCTAAGTCTCACAGGTAGGATATGGACTTGAACCAGGTGGTGTGGCTTCAGAACCCACCTCTTAACTGCACTATATAGTCTCTCTTCATGCAAAAGGGAAGGAAATAAGCCCAACAGAACTGTATGTTTCTAGTCATTGTCTATGGGCAGAAGGAAATGGTAGGTTGGCTTAACAGTAGCGGTATGCTGGTAAACTGCCCCTCCCCACCAAAAAAAAAAAAAAGTCCTGCTTTATGACATTTGCCAATTTCCTTGGTGTAAACACTTCCACCTTGGCTGATTTCAAGATATCTACTATCTGATAAAATTCCAGAGTATTTAATAATAATCTCTCAGGAGTTGTTATGAGCCCGCTCCAGCCCAACAATGGCTGAAAGTCATTGTTCAAGTGGATCTGAAGAAGTTTGGCCAGTGTCAATGGAAGAACATCCAAACCTGTAAAGAATTTTTATAAGAGTTTATTTGAGCCGAACTGATGACATATGCTAGGGAGCAAGATCTCAAATGCTCTGGAGAATAACAGTTTGCATTTTCTTTTCTTTTTTCTTTAATATGTTTTTTTAATTATTATTTATTCCAGAGAGAGAAAGGGAGAAGGAGAGAGATAGAAACATCAATGATGAGAGAGAATCACTGATCAACTGCCTCCTGCATGCCCCCTACTGGGGATCAAGCCCACAACCCAGGCATGTGCCCTGAGTGAAAATCGAAAATATAACCTCCTAGTTCATGAGTTGACGTTCAACCACTGAGCCACACTGGCTGGGCTGCAATTTCTTCTACGCATTTGAAATTAAGGAGGGACCATTAAGAAGGTTACAGGAGGTCAAGAAAGCAAGGTGGGGATTGGATTACAGGATGGTTAACAAGATTATGTGCTCTCTTGAGAGTGGTTATGGTTTATTTCTAAGGTATGTCGCCCGGCTGGTGTAGATCAGTGGTTGAGGTTCAACCTATGAACCAGAGGGTCATGGTTCAGATTCCTGGTCAGGGCACATGACTGGGTTGTGGACTTGATCCCCAGTAGAGGGTGTGCAGGAGGCAGCCAATCAATGATTGCCTCTCATCATTGATGTTTCTAACTCGCTTCCCATCTCCCTCTCTGAAATCAACCCCATTTCCATCTCTGAAATCAACCCCCTCTCCCTCTCTGAAATCAATAAAAATATACTTAAAGAAAAAAAAAGGTATGTAAACCTAGATGCATAGAAACAATAAACAGGGCTTGCTTAAGGCAAAGATAAATCTTTTACTAAAAAAGTTATATGCTTGGGGTGTGACTACTCACCATGACCTACCCAGTTAGGAATTTATGAACAGATCACCCTTTGAGGTTATTTTCCACAGAACTCCTTTTTTTTTTTATCCTCTCCAGGAAGGTGTTGTGCATGAGGTTCAAGTAAGCCAACCATGGGTGGGGCTCAGCATGCACGTACAGAGCTTAAAAACGGTTTCTCTCCCTCTGTTCCCCACCTGCCAACCTGGGGAGCCAGCCCCTTGCTGGGAAGGTGAGTGCATGCTCTCCATGCTGCGGCTGGCCTCCCTGGGCGTCACAGGTGAAGCTGAAGACCAAAGTTCCCACTCCAAGGGAGGCAGTCGTCTGAGTCATGCTCAAGAAGGAGCACTTAGTGCTGACCTAAGGGCCTCCTTCTGGAAGCAGAGTGGCAGTGGTGAGATGAGATGGAAGGGAAAACAACATGAGGTTAAAAAGAGGGCAGAGGGCCTTTGAGGTGGTGAAGCTGAGGGTTGGGAGGAGGCAGGTGAGCTGTGCAACTGGAAAACACTTGGGTCACTACCAGGACAGCTCTAGAAACAAAGTCAGGAAGTAGGAGTCACTGCTCAGATGCCTCCAGGTGCCAGGCAGGTTAGTGGGCAAAATAGACTATGTATGATAAAATAGACGGGGATAGGGACTGTGGCAAATTGTGAGCAAGTGACAAAAGACTTTAAGACGTTTTTTTAAAAAGGTGTTTTCATTGTTTTTAGAGAGAAAGAAGATGGGAGAGGGAGAGAAACATCAACCAGCTGCCTCGTGCATGCATCCTACTGGGGAGCCAGCCTACAACCCAGGCATGTGACCTGACAGGGAATCAACTGGCAGCCTCTTGGTGCATGGGCTCAACCAACTGAGCCACACCAGTCAAGGCTGTTTTTTCCTTCCTTCCTTCCTTCCTTCCTTCCTTCCTTCCTTCCTTCCTTCCTTCCTTCCTTCCTTCCTTCCTTCCTTCCTTCCTTTCTCTCTCTCTCTCTCTCTCTCTCTCTCTCTCTCTCTCTCTCTTTCTCCCTCCCTCCTTCCCTTCTCTCTCTTTCTTTCTTTCTCCCTCCCTCCCTCCCTTTCTCTCTCTCTCTCTCTCTCTCTCTCTCTCTCTCTCTCTCTCTCTCTCTCTCTCTCATTATAGACCAAACAGAATAGGTCCCTAACTTGGATCCAGGCCTCTGTTTTGTGAGTTCTGTCACTAAGCCTGTCCTTACAGGTTTTTGAAAGCCAGATTCATCTGAGCAGTGGGGCCGCAGGGGTGGGCGGGCAGTGGTATCTGCCCATCACAAGTACAGGCAATAAGGGGGTGCATTATCTGTGGCAAATTTTAAAACAATAATAAAACAAACTAAAATTCAGTCTGCTTTTTATTATCAGTATGTATTGACAATTCTGAACAATGTCAGTGATAAAAATACCCTCCTTGAAAAAATATTTTGTTGGCCTAAGTTCTAAATAATTGCTCTGGTTGTTGTTGAGTTTTAATAATACATATATAAGCTTCAAATGAACGCATTTTAATAAATTATCTGTTCATGAACATTGTATTCTACATGAAAGTTAATTTGAAATTTAGCCCTTGACTCAAGTGGACTCACCGCAAGCATTTCTTTCCAGAACAAGTACCTAAGGACCTGGAACCCTTCAGTTCTGAACCCTATGGAGCCATGTATTCCTGTGTGTGAACAATAAATGCAAAATACGCAACAATAGAACATGATTGTAAACACAAGGGAGCAGAATAGGAGTCAGTCAGTTCCATTTTGTGTTCCATGTGATCACACCAGAGGAACTCAGAAGGACAATGTTTAAATGCTGGATTGTTTTCATTAAGAGGGGAGCACTTGTTCTAAAGCAACATACCAAATCATTCCAATTTCACCATCACTCAGCCATTTTCTCTGAAGAGAAGCTTCAGAAATTTACCAACTATAATAGAAATCCATGGTGAATTTTCTGGTGAAGATATTTTAACAGATTTTTTTTTGTTTTTTTTTTTTTTTACTGTGGAGACATTTGAAAAGCAGCTAAAATTGATCCCATAGAAACAAATACACGGACAGCATTGCAACTTCTGAAATGAACCATGACGTGGAATTTTTATGAATCTCTGACAAACCTATTCTTATGTTTAAGACTTCCTATCTCTCTGTTGATTCCTGTAAAACAAATTTTTCTGAATGAAAATTAACTAAGAATGGAGATAGATCAACACACTGCCTATTGAACATAAATATGTGAAGATCAGTTGTGAAAAAGTCATTAACAAATTTGTGGAGGTTAAGCCTGGAAAATAGAAACTGTAATAGTATTCATTCCTTCAACAGACTGATATGTAGGTATGTTTGTCCTAGTTTCACAAAGTATTGATATAATTAAAACATACAAACCTGTTACTTTTTCTATTTTTTATATTTTAACATAGATTTAGTTATTGTTGCTGGCATGATTACATATATGAGGCTCAACAAAAGAAAACTTTTATTGTCTGCATTCTTTTTCTGGCCACTATTATCATGTTTCATTTCATGATTGCTGCTGAAAGTCGTCACGTTGAGGAGAGGGATGTTAAAAATGATCTACCCATGGTGTCGTGGTATTTATTGAGATATTCTATTACTCCTACCACTGTTAACTACCACTGCGATTTCCCCTCTGCTTCCTAGATATCCTTGTGAACGTACAAAAGTGCCACCTGGAAGGACTACCACATACACCCTCAAAATGACAAGGGCGACCAGCTCCTCTGTGCCTCCCCTGGCCTGGTCACACAGAACCCTGCAGGTGGGAGGTGGAGAGCAGGGGTGAGTTTACGGGGAGACTTGGATGAGGAGACCTGGGACAGTGGGACAGGAGAAAGAGAATGGTAGAAGGAGGGGAAAGGTCTGGACTGCCGGCAGGGAGGAGGGCCTGGTCCCCAGGGTTTAGCACAGGAGTCTAGAAGTGTTGTGTGCCAGGGAGAGCAGGTAGCAGGGTACAGACACTCCAAAGGCAATGGATTTCTTCTTGGAAGCTGTCAAGGGTATTGATTTAAGTTGTGACAGGCTCAAGGACACGAAGAGATTCTTTCTAAAGGAAATCAAGACTTGGGGTGGTGAACACACAATACAATATACAGAGGATGCATTATAGAATTGTACACCTGAAACCTATATAATTTTATTAACCAATGCCACCCCAGTAAATGCAATAAAAAAGTTAAAAAAAAAAAAAAAAGGAAATCAAGCTGCTTCTCCTGCTTTTTATTTAGGCAGGGGTCTAAATCTACTGAGGTGAAAGTGCCTGGGTCTCACCTCTGGATGAGCAATCTGGGAAGTCCTATAAAATTTATTGACTGGACTTACTTAACCTACTCTGACCAATAATAAAACAACGAGGCCCATCAGTCAGTCCCGAGGCCTCCCAAGAGAATGCTTACAGGGTGGATTGATTCCTCCTCAGAGATGGCAGTTAATGGGGAAAGCGCTGAGGTGGTCAGGACAATAGATGCTCACAATGACATTCGAGGACAGCATACCAGGGAAGCCACTTCTCGCCCAGGGAAGCATCCTGGGAGAGGGTCCAGGAGTTCTCTGGGAATATGCTGCAAAGAGCTAGACAGTTCCATCCAGAAGGTGGTGGGAAGCTGCCAGATTTATGTTTGCCAGGTGAGAAAGGGTAAGAGAATTAGGATATTGAGGCAGGGCAGCTAAGGAGGGTGTATGGAGAGGAGCAGACAGCCAAGATAACGAGCGGCCAGCACCCCTGCCTTGAAGTCTGGAGCAGGGCCCTCTAGAGGGCATGCTGTGGGCCTGCCTTTTGCCAACTGGAAGGACATTGGAGGAGTTATTCGGTCCAATTCACCAAGCATTTCTCGTGCCTTGAGAAGTACGACATGTCCTTACTAGAGGCTATTTGCAGCCTAGTTGAGAGACAAGATGTTCCCACTAGAATGAGATAATGACCTGAGACCTTGGACGATGAAATGCCAAGTCAGCGGCACACGTTACGAGTGCCATAAGAATCCAGGAAAAGGGGTGCTCTGTGAGGGCTGGAGGGTTTGGAGAGGGTCTCAGAGAAAAGTTAGACTTGAACTAGGCCAGTGGTCGGCAAACTCAATAGTCAACAGAGCCAAATATCAACAGTACAACGATTGAAATTTCTTTTGAGAGCCACATTTTTTAAACTTAAACTTCTTCTAACACCACTTCTTCAAAATAGACTCGCCCAGGCCGTGGTATTTTGTGGAAGAGCCACACTCAAGGGGCCAAAGAGCCGCATGTGGCTCGCGAGCAGCAGTTTGCCGACCACGGAACTAGGCTGTCCTTGTCTAATTGGGCAATTCCTGAGAGGCGATTGTTAAACATTCAGGAATTTTATCAGCTAGTTAATATCTTGAAATCAGCCAAGGTGGAAGTATTTACACCAAAGAAACTGGCAAATGTTGTCAACCAGGGTGCTTTGGGGGTGGGGGTGAGGGTGGAGTGCAGTTTAACAGCACACCACGGCTTTTAGCCCAACCCAACATTGCCTTCTGCCCACAGACAGTGACTAGAAACTTTCAGTTTTGTTTGGTTTATTTCTCTTCCCTTATGCTTTAAGAGAAGCTGTATAATGCAGTTAAGAAGTGGGCTCTGGAGCCACACCCCTGGATTCAAGTCCACATCCTACCTGTGGGACTTTGAGCACACTGCTTAATCCGTGCTGCAATGATTCCATCTCTAAGATCGAGGCAGTCACAGCACCTTCTCGTAGGATTTCCATGGGCTTAAACAAGTTAGTGCAAATGAAGTACACAGAGCAGTGCCTGCACATAAAAAGCTTTTATTATTCTGAAACCGAAATATTCTTTAGTTCTCTCGTACTTAAGGACCATGGAATAAACAGTGGTTAAATGTGTGAGCTCTGGAGTCAATGTTTGGCGTCTAGCCTGGGCTCTACCAATTACTCTCTGTATGGGCAAGTGACTTAACATCTACAAGTCTTAGGCTCCTCATCTATAAAATGGGGATAATCATAGTACCTATACAGTGAAGTATTTGTGAAGATTAGATGAGACTAATGTCTGTAAAGCACTTAACAGAGTGCCCGGAGCAGAGAAAGCGTTCAGAGAATGGTTATTATCATTGTAAGTGGTGATAATAACAGTATTTAGATTGCCACCAGGTTCTGGAGTGCTCTGGTTCCTTAGACTGCTTGAAGGAATAAAGGACAAGAAGGAATTCTATCTCTATCCCGAGGGAGATGACATGGGGAACCATATTCAACGTTTGAACTGGCTTTCTCCCAATGGAAAGAACTTCCATGGACTTCCATGAAGTTAATTCTTTTCCTTCTCAGGCCCAGCGTGTCCCTCCCTCCCAGAGACCATTCAAGCTCCCTTCCTCCTGATGTCTTCCCTTCCGCTCCAGGCACCAGGCTCTCTCCTTGAGCCTGTTGCCCTTGCCTCTCTGTGGGCATGAAGTCTCGAGGCTGACATCTGTCTTGTTAAGTCTCTTTTACGCCTGTGCTGCATTTCTCCAATAAGGTTAGTGTTTCTCAAGAGTAGGAACTGAAAAAAACAAACAAACAAAAAAAAACACCAGTAGGTCCATGTCCTCCGAAGACCTTAGAAGAATTGAATCGTGTTGCGGCTGCAAACTTTGTTCTTTGTTGAGATTGAAGGGTCTGAGCTCTCTCTTCCATCCCATCCCCATTCTTTTTTCACCAAGTCCATGTCTGTTTCTCAGTTCCTGGAATCCAGGTGCACTATGAGGTTCTGCTCTCTCTGTGAACTTCCCAGGATGGGAATCGGAATAATTTAACACCAAAGGCACAGAGTTATTAACAAGATAATTATAGAACTTTAAAAAAATATTAATTCATAATGTACTAATTCAGTCAGATCTGGTAAGGGGGACACATTTTAACTTTACAAAGAGCATCAGTTTTCAATGTTGCTGTAGTGTGCCTCTAAGACTGTATGTATAACCTCATTTGGAAATGAGTCAAATCAAAATTGAGGCCTTTGGTTGAACTGGGATAAATGAAGTAAATTGTTTCCCCACATACTCCTCACCCCCACCAGCCTGTGATAGCCCTGGGATTAGCAGAAGTAAGTAGTCTATATAAGTGAGGCATTTTATGATGATTCAGAAGTCTTAGATAATCTTCTATAATAATAAAAGCATAATATGCTAATTAGACCAGACAGCCAAATGACCTTCCAAAGGTCATTCCGGATGACCTTCCGGACGAAGCTGTGGCAGCAGGGGCCGAGGCAGAGGCAATTAGGGGCGATCAGGCAGGCAGGCAAAAGTGGTTAGGGGCAATCAGGCAGGCAGGTAGGCGAGCGGTTAGAAGCCAGGGGTCCCGGATTGCGAGAGGGTGCAGGCCGGGCTGAGAGACCGCCCCTCTCCCCTGCATGAATTTCATGCACCGGGCCTCTAGTATTTAATAAAGATTTGATCCCCAGCCATGGTTAGGGCTCATGTGGGAGGCAACCAACCAATGTGTCTCTCCCATATCGATGTTTCTTTCTCATTCTCTCTCTCTCTTCCCCCTCCTTCCCTTCCTCCATTTCACTCCCTCTCTCAAAAAAAAAAAAAAAAAAGAAAAGAAAAGAAAAAGAAAAAATAGGAGGCAGGAGTGGGCTGGAGGGGTCAATGGGGGAGAGAGGGGAACATATATAATACTTTCAACAATAAAGAATTATATATTAAAAAAAGGAAAAATAAAAAAATATCCTGGGGTGATGATTAACAACAACAATAACAAAAGCCTAAAAAGACTGAGATAAAATACTAAATGGAGAGAAATCGTCTTACCTGCCTGCCTGATGGCCCCTTACCAATGTATGTGTATAATTCACCTCTTGTGAATTACTTCAGAGTTTAGGGCCTCACCTACCCTTTATTCTGGCTGTGTGTAGTTCTGTGTGATATCAGCCAGTTCCCACAGGTATGCTGACCATGACCCACCTCAGGTCCTTTCTTTATGCTCTTTGTTTTCTGTCTTCAGGTATCTGAATGACATTGTGAATGGTTGGCACTCATGCATGGGCAACATAGACATCATGGGGAGAACCTTTGCACAGTGGTCTCGGGGGGCGGCGGTAATGGAGAACTATTGTCCCCTTTCTTCCTGCTTTGGTTGGTGCTGAGATACCTTTCAGAGAGCAACTCCATGATCTCCAGGGATGGTACAGCAAATAGTCTGTAGACAAGGCCAACTCCATACCACAGCTCTGTACTAGTTCTTTTATTTCTCTCTTCACTCTACCACTTCCTCACCTCTGTTCCTTTCATTTCCCAGGAAAGAGCTTGCACTTAGGCCTCTGTCTTAGGCTTTGCTTTCTGCAAAACCCAAAACCTTTTCATTAGAACTGATGGTATACTTGATCTTCCTCTACTATTTTTTTGCAGCTGATTTTTTAAAAACCTAAATGCAAGATTTAATATGGAGATTTGTGCCATCTATGAAAATGTTTTTAATTCTGATTTTGTCATTTAACAGTGTTAGCTCTTCTTCCTAGCCTTGAGTTATCTACAAATTTGTTCATAAAATTTA
The DNA here is from genome assembly GCF_951640355.1 of Cnephaeus nilssonii. Classification (NCBI taxonomy): domain Eukaryota; kingdom Metazoa; phylum Chordata; class Mammalia; order Chiroptera; family Vespertilionidae; genus Cnephaeus; species Cnephaeus nilssonii. Next base: position 80,376,169 of record NC_137075.1, read on the forward strand.
TTGGCTGTTTAAAAAAAGCCATCAACAACCAACCTCTGTAACCTCATTCATGCTTCATTCTCCTTGATAACTACCCTCTGGCAGCCTCACCTCCTACAAGTGCACAAATGGGCCAAGCTCTTCCCCCTCAGGGCCTTGCACTCCCTGTTATTTCTGCTTGGAATCCTCGGCCCTCAGGCTCTTCACATGAATATCTCTCTATCATGCTTTGGGATGCAGCTTAAATGTCACTTCTCAAAGAGGACTTGCATGGCCACTGTGTTTCTGTCATAGCTCTTATCCCAATCCACGGGGACCATGGATCCACCCATTAGTTTTGTTTGCTTTTATTGTTCATTGCTCTAATGAGAATGAAATCTCCGGGAAGGCAGGGATGTTGTCTGTTTTCTTTGCTGCGTCATCCCTAGTATATAGCCCAGGTTCTGACATCTGACAGAAGCTCAATAAATATTTGACTTCTCCTCTCCACTTCTGTCCTAGATCCATCCCCTCTCACCTACTCATAGGCACATGTTAGGCACTCAGTAAAAGATTGTTGACTGAATGAATCATTTTGCAGAATGAATGACTAAAGTAATAAAGCATTTATTAATTAACAGAAAAAATGAGTTTAGATCTCGAGCAATGTCTAAATAACTTTTTCTAAAAATATATTTTATTGATTTTTTTTACAGAGAGGAAGGGAGAGGGATAGAGAGTTAGAAACATCGATGAGAGAGAAACATCAATCAGCTGCCTCCTGCACATCCCCTACTGGGGATGTGCCCGCAACCAAGGTACATGCCCTTGATTGGAATCAAACCTGGAACCCTTGAGTCCACAGGCCGACGCTCTATCCACTGAGCCAAACCAGCCAGGGCATGTCTAAATAACTTAAAAGATCAATATTCAACTTAGCAAATAGATACAAGATAGCTCTGTAGAGATATATGGTGGCTACCTAACTGTGTAAGTGGTAGAGGGAAGAATTCTCTTCCATCCTCTGTCTTCTAATGGAAGGCTCAACAGGGCAACTCAATGGAGAAGGGAAAACCAGCGAGAGACTCCTCAGCATTTAGATAATGGCAGGCCTTGCCTTAGAGATGAAAAAACTAAGGCCAGAGGTCATAACTTTCCCCAAACTCTACATTCTCCCCTCTATGGTCTGGGGCATCATCCTCTACAAAACACATCCAGATAACTATCTCACAGTCAAACAAAAGTTCTCATCCTTTCTTAGAATTGCATTCTGGAAAATTGGCCCGCAATAATAATGCCAGCCAGAAGGTGGAGGGCTACACTCTAGGTGGCCACCCAAGGGTAGAGAGCAGCTGGGACCTGGCCAGGTCAGACGGGTGGGTCAGCCAGGGGCCTCTAGAGGGGAGAGCCCCGAAAACAGGGCTCTGTCTCAGAATGCCTCATTCTTGTTGGCTGGGCCCCCATGAATAAAATAGTTGTTGCTGAAAAAGGTACATGCTTAAGACCTCAGATGTAAGAGCAACTACAAATCTAGTATGGTTGGCAGATCCACAGTCAGGATATTTATCTCAAATTCGGGAGTTTGAAAATCCAGGGCAGCTCCTTGGAAACCCAGCACTGGCGGTCCTTTTGTTGGACTTTTCTTAGGTTTAGGCAACAGCCTCTGAGAGGCAAGATGGAGACTCAACCCGGCTAGTGTTCCCCCACCGGAATTATTAACCTGGACTTTGTGGTCTACCAGCCACTGCAACTGGGTATAAAGTTGTGTGTGAGGGTGGGAATTGGGGGATGTGTTGATACTTACAGTTTCTAGAGAGGCAGCTCATTATTTTCAGCTGTCTCTCAGAGGGCTCCATAATTCAAAAAAGTAAGAGCCCGGTTAGCATGACTCAGTGGTTGATTGTTAACCTATGAACCAGGAGGTCACGGTTCGATTCCCGGTGTGGGGCTTGCAGGAGGCAGCTGATCAGTGATTCTCTCTCATCATTGATGTTTCTATCTCTTCCTCTCCCTTCCTCTCTGAAATCAATAAAAATATATTTAATAAAAAAAAAAGGTTAAGAAGCTACTCTAAAATTTCCCCCCACCGCCCGGCCGGCGTGGCTCAGTCTTTGGGAGTGTTGGAAGAGCTGCAAACTGCAGGCAAATGCTGTCAGGAGAAGGAACTGCCACTGTCACAGTGAAGAATGAGACTAGAGGGACATGTTTAGGAAAAGGAACCCCAGGGGCAGCAGACAGGAAGGAATGAGTCCCAACTTTCTCCTGCAGCTTCGCTGTCTCCCTCTGGTGCTTCCCCTCGGAAGAGCTAACCTGGAGCCCGCTGGCAAAGCTGCAATATTTTGCTGAGTTCCAGCTCCAGCATCACAATCAAGACTGGGTACAGAAGGGTAGGTTTGGAGCTGAGAGACAATAAGTTTAGGTCTCCTCAAACATATTTACTGTAATATTCACCACAACCATTATCCAATCCATTCATCCAAAGGGAGTCAAGCTCTTAATAGATTTATCATTGGGTCTGGGGGGGGGGAGGGGCACATGTAGTGGATTTTTAAACCGAAGTTTGGGTCTTGCAGCAATGAGAGCAGTGGTGGTTCTCACCATTTTTAATCTCGGCTTCTAAACTGGGTGAGGAGCAATGGAGACCTTCTGACCATGGCTCCACAGTGGCTGTGGACACTGGCTTATTTATATATTTGGTGTCACCTCTTCAGTGAAGTGTTCTAGGATCTTGAACCTGAGTCTAGCTCATAAACCATAGCCCACTCTTTCCTTGGGCATTAGGAAACCTCCTAGTATTGGAAATATAAATGGTCACCATTCTGAATAAGCATGACTCATGGAGTGTAATCAAAGTAAATTTGTTTTGGTCTCCCACTGTCCTTTCTAATTTATTCAGGGGAGTGAGCTCTTCCCCGGCCCCAGATAAAATTTCAGGAAAGTCCCATGAGTTTCTGGTCACACTTAGTAATACCAATAATCCTCTGGTGACTTCAAATCACACAGTATAAATTTACTAATTAAAGTATTCAGTCTCATAACGTCTTACTTTGAAGTTGAAGCTTTCCACCCTTACACCAAGGAAACTGGCAAATGTCATAAACCAGGGCTTTGGTGGGGTGGGAAGGGGGAGAGCAGAGGGGTCCAGTTTACCAGCATATGACTGCAGTTTACCAGCATATCACAACATTTCCTTCTGCCCACAGACCGTTTTATTTGGTTAACTTCTCTCCCTTATGTTTTAAGAGAAGCTGTATAGTGCATTTAAGAGGTGGGTTCTGGAGCCACACCACCTGGGTTCAAGTCCACATCCTACCTGTGGGACCTTGGGAACACTGCTTAATCTGTGCCTGGTTGATTCCATCTCTAAAGTCAAGGTAGTCACAGCACCTTCTCAGAGGATTTCCATGGGCTTAAGCCAGTTAATCCATGTAAGGTTCTTATATCGGTGCCTAAACATAAAAGGTGCTCCACAAACATTAGCTATTATTATTCAAAAACTGAAATATCCTTTAGTTCTCATATTTCGGCTGTGTAATTAAAGATCCAAACATCTGATAACCAATTTAACCCCTGCATGGCTTGCTGAATGTACATGTTACTGATATACCATCCTTTTGAGTGAGTGTATATCAAGTGAAGTCATGTCCTCTACCTCTCAAAAAATAGCAATGACACATGGTAAAACACCTATTACTAGTGTTATTCTAAAATGTGGGTATTGGTTTTGCATCTCAATCCCTTCACTGCCCACCCTATCTTGGGTGAGGCCCACATCTGGCCACATACTCACATAGCCTCTGTTGTAACAAATTTGGGGAGGGGGGCACAAGCTTTCATAACTCCTCCTCTCAATCTTCCCTTTAATCCACAATCAAAGCCATAATCAGTCCATCACTGCCCTTTAGATTTTCTAGGTGGAATTGGATACCTCTACACTGTGTTCCTTATGCTACCAGGGACACATGTTAAGCTCTCTTAGTGGACAAGCTGAATCTCCTTTTCTGAAGCTTGGAACAAGGCTCCTACACTCCCTTCTCTACCCCATGTGTGGGAGTAGACTTACAGAATACCAGAAACTTTGCCCAGAAATCCTCTTTTCTCATCTGCAAATTACCGGTCATTCTGTCACCATGAATGAGGAGTATGAGAGTCATGGAACTGATTTTCTCTGCCTTCCTCTTTATTTTTTTTAATCCTCACCCGGAGATATTTTTCCATTGATTTTAGAGATAGTGCAAGAGAGAGGAAAAGACAGAGAGTAATATCGATGTGAGAGAAACACATTGATTGGTTGCCTCCTGTACGCACCCTGACCAAGACCCAGGCTGAGGAGGAGCCTGCAACTGAAATACGTGCCCTTGACCGGAATTGAACCCGTGACCCTTTGGTCTGCTGGCTGATGATGCTCTATCCACTGAGCAAAACTGGCTAAGGCCCAGTACCTCTTTTTGGAATGTGATCTCTAGTGTCTTCAGGCCTTAGCAGGAACTTCTATTTTAACCTCTTAATACATCTGTACTTTGAGAAACATGAATAAAGAAACTGGGTTGCTTTGTTAATCCAAAGGCATCAATATTCTTAAAGCTTCCAAACCTGAGTCAAATGGCCAGAATGAGTCTTTTTAGGACCATTAGGGACTGTTCAGGTAGAGGAGCGATGCTGTAAAACTTCCCTCGGAATCATCTCAACTGAGATCACTCAACTGTTTCTAATCCCATGTAGAAGGATCGAGAATTCCGGATTGCTTCAGAGGACCATCATCCACCTCACTGGTTTACCACAGGACTGTATGAGATCACATACCCAAAAGTGTTCTGTAATTTTGTAAACTGGAAGGCAGGATGCACAGACATGCATGGACTATCACGACTATGGATACCTTAAGAGAGCCTGGATTATCTAGAATTTCTAAAGACAGTTCCAAGCAGGCACTCACAGTTCAAAGAGGAAATTCTCTTTAAAACTAAATCCAGAGCAAACAATAGGGCTGTTTGGCAAGTGCTTCTGAGAAGAAAATTACCCGGTAACTAGAGTGTACATTAGCAACAATGGGAGATTAAGATTACTGTGCAGCTCGCAGGTGCAGCCCCACCCGTACATGGATGTGTTGGCTTATCCCAGGTCACCTGCCAGTTGTTCCCGAATGTGCTAATAGTTCCTGCTTCTTGCTGCCCTTGGGCATGCTCTGGCCCCTGAGTGAGCAGGAAGTGAATGCCCCAGGAGCAACGCAACCCTATCCATGGGGGGTGAATGTGAGGTCCTCAGAGACCATTCTGAAGTGTGTCTCAAACCATTTCTCAGAGGGTCCCAGCGGGACTGACCCCTCCATCCCCACTCTGTGGTAACCTGCTCGTTAACACCCTTTACTGGCTTCCTCCTTCCCTGCCTCACCTTCCCCATTCTCTTAACTGAGCTTTCTGTAATCACCACCCCAATCAACTACTTGCAAGTCTTCTTTTGGGGAGGACTCAAGCTAAGGCAGTGAAGTGTGGAGGGCTTGTCTTTGGCAGGAAATACAAATTATACTAATTAAAACAGTAGCTTCTTGGTAAATCTAGCTATTGGGTCCTAGTAGAAATTGTTAAGTAATAATAACTTGCATTTATTGATAGCTTACTTCATGAGTAGCATGAAGCAGGAACTTTTCACAATGGTAACAAACGATGGGTCTTTGGAGTCTGACAGACAGGGATTTGACTCTCAGAATCTTTACTGTTTCTACCTTTCTTTCTTCCTTAACTAACCTTGGACATGTTATTTAATCTCTCTAGTCCTCTGTTTTCTCATCTGTAAAATGGAGATGATGAAACAGTATGGCTCTGGTTGGGTTTTCTCAGTGGTTAGAACATTGGCCTGTGGACCAGAGAGTCTTGGGTTCCATTCCCACTCAGGAGCATGTACCTCGGGTTACAGGTTCCCCAGCCTCAGTAGGGGCACATGCGGGGGGTGACCAATCAACGTGTTTCTCTCACATTGATGTTTCTCCTCTCTCCCCTCATTCTCCCTCCCTTCTACTCTCTCCCTAGAAATCAATGGGGAAAAAATACCCTTGGGTAAGGATTAAACAAAAACAAACAAACAAAAACCAGTATGGTGGAAAGGGTTAAGTAAGGCCATGCCCATAAAGTGCTTTGCACGGTCCAGCACATGTAAGTGCCTAAAACTCTTATTACTGTTGATTTTATGAGAGAAAACCACCCTGAGCCTGTAGGGGAGAAAAAAAATCTCTCCTCTACTATTCTAGGTTCTTTGGGCTGGTCTAACAATCAAATAGACATAAGATAGATTAACAAGAGAAAAGTGACCAAATTCAATTACATTCATACTTATGGGAATTCCACATACATGAGAGAGTCTGAGGCACAAAGGGGAAATGAAGCAGGAATGACATTCTGAGCTAAGGATGAGGTAAGGCACCTTGGGGCTTCAGAGGGGAAAAAGGTCATTCCTAGGACAATAAGAAGAGCAGATGTTCAGTAGTTACAAGTTTGCCCTGCCATATAGAGAGGCCATAAAAAGTTATTTCTGGTGATAGCTCTTATTATGGGCAAGGCCCCTCATTTTAATCCTTTAAGGAAGAGATAAAAGTTTCTCCTGAACCCTCAGAGTCTTGGTTGCCTTCTGTTCAAAATGATTCTTGTGCCAAAGTGGCACACCTTGGGGAGGCCTGTTCTGAACCCCTTCAAGCACCATCCAAAGATAGGGGTGGAGATGGGAGGCTGATTTTACTGGCTTTACAGGGTATATAAGAAAATAATGATTAGCCTTGCCCACTGTGACTCAGTTGGTTGGGCATCGTCCTGTGCACCAAAAGGTTGGCGGTTTGATTCCCAGTCAGGGCACATGCCCATGTTGTGGGCTCGATCCCTGGTAGAGGGCATGCCGGAGCAGCCAGTCCATGTTATGTTCTTACATTGATGTTTCTCTCTCTCTCCCTTCCTCTCACTCTAAAAAAAATAATAATAAAAAAAAATCAATATAAATATTTTAAAAGAAAAGAATTATTAACTGTTTTCATCTACTTAACAGAGTGAGGAAGCCTCAATCTGTCATTATATCCCTGTGTACATTCAGATTCTATACACCTTGCTAAAGAAAAGGATAAAGAAGGTTTGAAGAGAAAACAGTTTTAGAAGCCATTATTAAAAGTAGCAATGATGTTACACAAAAGACATAATCTCAGGCAGTGAATACACATGAATTTCTTAAACATAAACAAAAGCTTTTATTTCTGAATTTTGGTCCTTCCCTAAAAAATTGTACTGGTTTTACAGGGTATATAACACAAGGTGGGGAGGGGAGCGGGGGGAATGCAATGTGCTGAATTGGGGGAGAGCCAGAAGGGCTGGAAAGATCTTCCTCGGCAGCCAGGCGTGGACTTGGAAAGGAGCAGAGCAGGGCAGACATGTGGGCAAGGAGGATTAGAAATTGGAGACACAGGCAGGAAATGGTCAAAAAGCAAGCTGGCGTTGGCCTCCTACCTCAAGGCAGGCATCTGATGGATTGATACCCTCCTCACCCACCCCAGGGACTCATGGGAGAGAACCTGCTGGGTCTCCCTGACTCGTGCTTAAGAGGGCTTACCTGCCTATGGGAGGGAGGCTCAGCACTTGTTAACTTGTCATGTATACAGGAAGGGAGAGAGGCCTGACATTTTCCCAACCCCTGAAAGTGAAAGAAGAAAGGGTTCTTTGCGTTCAGGGCCACATCCTGAATGACAGAGGTCAGTGTTTGCAACTGATCCGTGTGGGCGCAGGCTCCTAATTATTTCCTGGATAACCTGTTATCTATTAGCCATCAGGCTGCTTGCCAGCATATGCTAATGTCTCCAGAGTGGCTGGTCTGGATTCTGAGGAGCAGATTGCTTTGTTTTTGTTTTTTAAAGGGGAAGTAGGAGTTGGGCCGCAGCTAGCTATTAGTTCCATCGGCAGAAAGGTTGTCCTTTCCTCTGCCCTTAGCCTGTGGTGGAGGAGGGCGGGTGCCTAGGAATCCAGGGCTCCATCCACGCTGACGCCAGTGTGGAGCCCAGCAGTATCTCCCCTTTTCCCGGCTCCTTGACACACTCCTTTGGGAGATTTGGCTTGATCAGAACATTCTGGAAAACTTTCGAGAGAAATGCCTTTTTTGGGGGGGGAGGAAGGAGGCGGTGCTGATATAATTTGCTTAGAGAACAAGGAAACTTTTCAAATAATCTTTGTGGAAAGGAGGGAAGGGAGGGTGTCAGAATTCAATAGCCCTGTTTTTTGGTTGAGTAGGGGCAGAACTTGGCCACCACCCAGGTGAGCTTATCAACCATCAATTACAACCACAGCCTCTATATTTGTTCTAAGGCACAAAGAAATGTCACCTAATGGGAGGGGTACACAAATATAGGGCATCATTCTTCTTATTATTATAAAAGTAGCACATGTTTATTATTTAAAATTTAGAAACTCTAGAAAACAAAACAAATCCCACTCAAAATTTCACTCCTTGGAGATAATCACTGCTAACCTTTTGGTGTATGTCTGCTTTTTTTTTCCTATGCTAATTTATACCTATCTATGATAAAGGGCTTTTGATTAAAAAATACAATGGTGCCCTTTGATCTTTTGGAAGCAGCCGGAGGATAATATGTTATTCAGCACTGGGGTTTGTAAATAGCTCTCTAATCCTCAGCGACCATTCTGAGGTGTGTTCCAAACAATTTCTTAGAGGGTCCCAATGGGATAATACTTAAAAATATTTTTAAAAGATTTTAAAAAAATGATTTTTAGAGAGAGGAAAAGAGAGGGAGAGAGGGAGAGAGATAGAGATAGATAGATAGATAGATAGATAGATAGATAGATAGAGAACATTGATGTGAGTGAAACATCACTCAGCTGCCTCCTGCACGCCCCCTTTTGAGGATCAAGCTGACCATCTGGGCATGTGCCGTGACCGGAAATCGAACTAGCATTCTTTCAGTGCACAGGACAAGGCCCAACCAACTGAGACACACCGGCCAGGGCTTAAAATAAAAATACTGACAATATGAGATGTTGGTGAAAGTGGAGCAACTGGACACACTCATACACTATTTTGGAAACCAGTTGGACAGTTTCTCCTAGTTAGACATGCACATCTCTGTGAACCAGCAATTAAAATTGTAGGCATTTACCCAAGAGAAATAAAAACATGTCCACAAAAGACTTGTACAAGAATGTTTCTGGCTCTGCCGCTTAACTAGGTGAGTGATCCTAAGCGTGTGAATTTACACTGATGTTAAATGGGGTTCTATCAATGCAGTGAATAACCTGAAGGGAGAATTGTGATGCCATGGATACAGCCTCAGAGAAAAGTAGCACAGCCAGTCGGTCTTTTCCCAATGCGACTGCCATAGCTTATGTAGCATGAGCTGCTGGTGGCCCAACTTTACTCCCCTGGAGGCAGAAGACAGGATGAGGTCTGGGCACAAGCTGGAAGCGAGCACACCATGGAGGTTTTGGCCAGGGCTGATGTTAGATCTGTCTGCATAAGGAACATGGATCACTCCTCTTCCCAGGCCTGTATTCCTCTAAGGAGCTGTTTCTGCTGAAGAATCTCCTGCTGAAGGGAAAGAAACCTTGAGGAGCATCTGCATTTGGGATTCAGAAATTGATAAGTGAGTCTGAGAGCCTTCCAGGCTACCGAAGAGAGTGCTAGGGCCCCCAAGAAAGCATTTAACCTGAATAGGGATCCAACTCAACCATGGGGAGGGGAGGGGTTGATTCATTAGCTTACTTTCAAGCCAGTGGCGATCCCATTCTCCTTGTCAGAGATTGGTTTACGAATAGGCATGCACACAATTCTGGCCAATGAGACACGAAAGGAATTCTACAGGGGACTTTTGAAAACACCTGAGAAGCAGACCCAGGAAGAGCAGTCTTCTCTTCCTCTGGATGTTATTTTATCAGGTATTCAAAAAGGGAGCCAGCTGTGGAAAAGTCAACATCTTAAGGCTAGCAAAGCAGAGAGATGCAGACAACCTGGGTCCTTGACACTTTAAACTGCTCATTGCACTACCCCTATTACTACTTATGGCTTTTCTATTACTTATGGCTCAATTATCCTAACCAACAGAGCATGGAATTGGAATTCCTACATTAGCTCGTGGGGGCTTAGAGGTAATAAGATTTGGGTATTAAGGGGCTGTAACTAGTATCTTTACAAGCTGGTGATACCAGGATCATAGAGTCATACATGCTTCCATACATGTCAGGTGGGACTCCTACTTTACAGCCCAGCTGAACTAGGAATACTGTATTCCTCCACATTTTCTCCTTTAGTCAAAGTAAATCTGACTGAGCTCCCAATCCTGTTCAGTGGGCACGTCATTCTGGGGGTACAACCCCCTGAAAGATTGTGTCTAATTGGGCAAAGGGTAGAGACATCCCATCCACTCAGCAGCTAATAACTGAGTTTTCTTCTGATGCCTCATGTCTCTTCCAGTTTGGTGATTTTGCTATTTCTGAGTCATTCTTGGGGCCCAGGAGTCTTTGGTGAGGATGGAAACCCAATGCCTAAGGCCACCTGGTCCTGAGATCTGGTTCTTACCCAGGACCTTGGAATGAGTTCCGTTTCGTCATCAGAATTTTTTTTAAAAAAACCTTTTTCTGCCTTTCTGGTTTCTGAGCACTCTGCATTCTCTTTCCTTGTCCTTCAAAGCCCTCCTGGCACCTTCTCCCTCTGGTTATCTCTATCCTCTCATCAAAGAGCCAGGGCTTCTATCACAGACAGGACAATCAATTAGCTTCAAGAAGCTTCTGCTTTCTGTCCTACAAGAATTCCTAAGGCAAGAAAAAACAAAAAGCTTGACTAGCCGTGCCTGCTCAGAAAGAGAAGGCAATGGAAAGTTACAGCAAATGAATTGATATCAATTATCTTGTCACAGGTACCTCAGAGGTGACATGGGAGAATTCAGTTCAGTAGGAGGGCTGGCTCCATGCTGCCTGGCAGCCAGACAACCAATGAGAGTTGGAAAAAGAGAAAGAAGGTGGGTCCTGAGCACTGTGGGGGAAACTTCCCTGGTTATTTGAAAAACCTGCTTCACAACCTGGACTTGAGAGCCTGGGGACATGACTGCCTCTTTCCTTTCCTGGATGTTCCTGGGTGTTCTTAAAAACACATTTCCAGCCCAGCCCGCTTGGCTCAGTGGTTGACCATCGACCTATGAACCAGGTTCGGTTCCCGGTCAGGACACATGCCCAGGTTGCGGGCTTGATCCCCTATGTGGGTTGTGCAGGAGGCAGCCAATTAATAATACCCTCTCATCATTGATATTTCTATCTCTCTCTCCCTCTCCCTTCCTCTCAGAAATCAATAAAAATATATTTAAAAAAATACATTTCCATTCCCATAAACATTCTCTCTGTCTCTGCCCGAGGTCACACATGGGGTAACTGTAAATACTAAAGTCTCTAGGGAGTGGGAAGGATCAAATGAGCTAATATACAAGAAAGGATTTTTAGTTGATAATGTGTAGGAAGGTGCTGGCATCCCACCCAGGGCTGGAGCAGCTCCAGCTCTTCCCAGCCTCCTCTGTCAAGGCCACCTTCTGAACCTACCTCAGAGGTAAGGGGAACAGCGGAAGTACATGCAGCTGGGATTTAGAAAGTATCTTCCCACAATAGCTGAAAGGACCTTTGAGATCATTTAAGACCAACTCCCTAAGTGAAACTATAAGGGGACTCTTCAGTATAGACTTTTTGCTCCTAGCTCTTTCTTATCACCCTGATCTCCCAGTCCTGGTCCTGCCTCTTAATGCTGATTGTCTTCTCAGGTGATTTTGAGTGATTGACCTGCACTATCTTGTTGCTGCCTTGGAACCCAGCAGACCACCTGCTGAGAGCTCCCTCCAGGCTGATAGGCTATGGCAGTGGTCAGCAAACTCATCGGTCAACAGAGCCAAATATCAACAATACAACGATCGAAATTTCTTTTGAGAGCCAAATTTTTTAAACTTAAACTTCTTCTAATGCCACTTCTTCAAAATAGACTCGCCCAGGCTGTGGTATTTTGTGGAAGAGCCACACTCAAGGGGCCAAAGAGCCGCATGTGGCTCTCGAGCTGCAGTTTGCTGACCACGGGGCTATGAGATGATTAATCTAAGACAATGAAGGCCTGTGAAGTTCTTGGGCTGGGCTCTCTCAGACTCTGTCATTGAGCATTTTGGGGAGGAAATGGGAAAGTGGATTACTCAGAAGACAGCCCCGGGCATTTCCCAGTTTACAGGTATCTCCTGGGCATGCTCATTTAGACTTTCTAATTTAGTCATTTCAGCCTGGAGCTGAAAGCTTTTCAATCAAAAGGTGGGGCAAACAGGTCCTAAGTCTTTGGATTCCTATTGTCTCAGGTGGTCTAACAATTACTGCAGGGCATTCTGATGTAGGTACCCTATGGGGCACACACACACTGTGAGAAACACAGTGCCAGGCGGAGGAGCTTGAGCAAAGCCTTTAGCCTCCATAAAATGGGAATAAGAATGCCTACCTCATAGTGGTTGTGAGGATTAAATAAGATGATGGAATGTTAAGTGCTTAGCACACTGTCTTACACATGGTAAGAACTCAACAAATGTTAATTGTTATTGCTATTACTAGAGGCCCGGTGCACAAAATTCATGCACGGGGAGGGGGGTCCCTTAGCCCAGCCTGCACTCTCTCGCAATCCGGGATCTCTGGCTCCTAATTGCTCACCTGTCTGCCTGCCTGATCGCCCCTAACTGCTCACCTGCCTGCCTGATCACCCCTAACCACCTCTGCCTGCCTGCCTGATCACCCCTAACCACCTCTGCCTGCCTGCCTGATCACCCCTAACCACTCTGCCTGCCTGCCTGCTTGATCACTCCTAACCACTCGCCTGCCTGTCTCATTGCCCCTAACCACTCGCCTGCCTGCCTCATTGCCCCTAACTGCTCATCTCCCTGCCTGATGGCCCCTAACTGCGTCTGCCTGCCTTCCTGATCACCCCTAACCATTCGCCTGCCTGCCTGATCATCTGCCACTGGGGCTTCATCCAGAAGGACGACTGGAAGGTCGTTTGGCTGTCCAGTCTAATTAGCATATTATGCTTTTATTATTATAGATGGTTATTTTAATTGTGTCACTGTTCAGCTAGACTCCTTGATACTACTGCCTGCTTCATATCTCTGCCTGGTCTGAAATATCTGTGAGTCCTCTTTCTCTTCCCAAACCCATCATCTAGATTTCTTATCACTTACTCCCCAGCATAGACTAAAATGCCTGGACACTTCCCTTCACACACACACACACACACACACACACACACACACACACACACCTGTGCTCCAGCTCTGCACATTGCATCCTGCAAAATCTCATTGTCAAGGTGTTGAGAGTATTAACAGAAGCTGTCTTCGGGTGGGCGAGATTTGTAGGTGGTTTTTAAAAAATTCTTTTTTTGCTTGTCTGTATATTCTGCTTTGTTTGTCATGGGCATGTATTGCATTTGTATGAAAAAAAATATGTTTAACTTTTATAAAATCTACTCACTACCTCTAGGAAAGTTTCCCTGAAGGGTTCTACTACATTCTGAGTACTCTTTTGAACTCCCCACCTTCTCAGCATTCTCTGTGCTCTGAACTACACTTGCTTTGTGCATTTGTGAGTTTTTCTGAAGATGCTCTTAAGGGATTCAGCATCCGTGAGCAGGCAGGAGAGGCTGTATTATTATCTCTTCTGTAGAAATAGCTTGACTTTCTTAGCTGACTTCAGCTCTCCACCCTTCTCTCTGCATCATCAAGTCCAGGTGACTGAGAGAAGTCAAGGATGTTTGGTTAGAGCAGGGCTTGAGTCTATCCAGCTGAACTTCCTATTGTTCCCATATTACAATCCCCAATACTAGGGCTAGCAGCAAAGCCTGGTTTCTGGGGAACCCTGATAGATACTCAGGGCAGCTTTCAGCAGGGATTGGCTGCATCATGGGGCTTGGGGTCGTGTCTCAGCTTGGGCACGAATTTAACCTGGATCTTGCAAAATCTGTAATAATAAAAGTGTAATATGCTAATTAGACCGGACGTCCTTCCGGATGAATCTGAGGCTGTGAGGGAAGCTCGGTCCCAGGTGCCAGAAGGAAGCCAATGTCAGAGGGAAGCCGGTACCAGCAGCCAGGGGAAGGAAGGCCTACACTTGCACAGATTTCATGCATCAGGCCTCTAGTTTCCAGATAACTACTTAGGTGACACAGTGAATCTATTCTAACATAACATAGACACAGGCAGAAGAGAGTGAGGACATATAATATGCAGAAGTGCTTGGAGCATCACACTAATGGGAACAGTCTTTAGAAAGGAAGTAAGCCTTAGGAGGACCTGAAGGAACAGGTGAAGAGATGAAGAGCTGGGAGCACAGTACAGAGGAGAGAAGGCATGTGGGCTGGAGCTGGCTGACGGGGCTGTTGATATAGCAGTAAACACTCAACCTTGGGCCCTAGCTTGTTTGGCTCAATGGTTGGAGCGTTGGCCCATGGACTGAAGGATCCTGGGTTCGATTCTGGTCAAGGGCAAGTACCTCGATTGCCAGCTCAATCTTGGCCCCAGTCTGGGCTCATGTGGGAGGCAGCCAATCGATGTGTCTCTTTCACATTGATGTTTCTCTCTTTCTCTCTCTCTAAAAATCAATGGAGAAAAAAATCATCAGGTGAGGAATAACCCAAAAAAATAAATAAATAAAATAAAGAACTCAACCTCTGGATTCATGTGATCTTTGGATAAAATTCCAACAGGCCTGATAATGCAGCTAATGGTAGTTCCTGCCTATTAAGATTTTTATGAAGAGTTAATGGAATAATGTTTTTAAACATCCAATAAATGCTAGCCAAGGTTATTATTATTGTTGTATTGTGTTAATATTATAATTGATGTTTGTTTTCAAGAAGAATTTCATTACATATCCATCCATTCTCTTCTTTCCCAATGCATTAGTTCACCTGCATTCATTCATCTAGCATGTAATAATAATATATAATACATGTTTCATATGCAATAATAATATAATCATAGCTAACATTTAAATAGCATATTCTATGTGCCAAGCATTGTTCTAAGTACTTTACATGCATGAAACTCATCACTTATGCTGTGTTATTATCCACATTTTATAGATAACAAAATGGAGATACAGAGAAGTTAAGCAGCTTATAGGAGGTCACACAGCTAGTGACAAATTAGAATTTTTTGTTCCAAAGAATCTGGGTCAAAATCTGTTCTTAACTATGCAGCTATTAAACACCTATGCTATTTTCAAAGACTCAGGGAAGAACAGAAGGACAAAAATATGAAGGAAACACTGATTCTACTGGCAGGGAGATAATCAGGAGGAGATGAGACCCTTACAATAAGATCATGCCCACTCAGTCAGTGTGATTATAGCTGCCTGGAGGTGCAGGAAGAGCACATGTAGGCCTCTTGGCATGCCTGGGTTGTCACCTGTGGTCAGTTTGGGTCATCGGTGAAGTCCCTGTTGTAGGCTCTGTAAGAGACCCTGCTATCTTAGTGCATTGCTGATACCTCTTGGCCACAGTCGGTGCCCCCTGCCCCATGGAAGGCTGGATGACAGAATGTGGTTGGAAGGGTATAAACCCACCCCTTACTTATTGAGCAAATGACTCAAATTACAGTGCCTACTGAGTGCGGGTTGGCTCTTTGCCTCATTGGGTCATTGCATTATTTACTGGCTGACTATTTTTTTTAGTTCTGTACTCTGTGCTGGCTATTACACTGAACACAGAAAATGTTTGTATTTTTACTCCCTCCTGAACATACTTCCAAAATCTCTAGGATTATTCCACTTGGCCTGTCCCAGCTTTATCCTTTAGTATAAACATTTTGAAAGTTGGCTGTAAAAAGACCCTAGATAGTGCTATCCTGGTGTTTACTCATACCGACTTGTAAGAACTGATAGTTAAATTTTTTGGAATTTTGCAAGCCAATTGTTAAATACAGCCATTTAAAAAAATTGAATAGTATAAACTTACAATTTAAAAATTACATTTAAACATTGTAATGATTTGTAGCCATGGTGGTAGTGTTTACACCACAGAAATCAGCAAACACTACAAATCAGCACCCCTCTCCCCTAGGCCCATTGCTAAACATTGCCCTGCACAAAGGCCTTAGATAGACATATTCAAATTTGGTGACTCTCGCTGAGTTTCAGCCAAGGGGATCTGCTGCTGAGAGTCCTTGGTTGCCCTCAGCCCTGAGCTAGGCTAGAGATATGTTTATTTATTTGTTTCTAATATGAATTTATGTAAGATTTTGTTTGCGTGACGTTCTTTCCACAGTTTAAAACAATTGAAAGTGCCCTGGCCAGTGTGGCTCAGTTGGTTGGAGCATTGTCCAGGACACTGAGAAGTGGTGGGTTTGATTACTGGTTAGGGCGCATACCCAAGTAGTGGGTTCAATCCCCCACGGGAGACAATCAGTGTTTCTCTCCCACATCAATGGTTCTCTCTCTCCATCTCTCTCTCTCTTGTGCTCTCTAAAATCAATTTAAAAAACCAAAACAATGGAAAGTGGTGAATCTCATCTAATCTTCTTGATTTACAGTTCAGTAAGTAGAACTTTTTACCGCTCAGATCCAGAGGAGTGAAGTGACGTACTTTAGCTCTCCCAGAGCCCAGTCCACTGCCTTAGAGGAGGGAGCTGAGAGCCTGGCACCCCATGATGAGAGGCAGACTCCCACAGACATGAACTGGGGCTTCCCTGGGCCCCGAGTGTCAAGAGACTCTCTTAGGGCTCCTCTCAGAAAGGCAGTCCTCCCCTGAGCTACATCCACTGTGCCGCTTTGTCCTGGAGACAGAGTGGGCTCCCAACCACGCCTTGCAGGAGACTCCTCCTGGTACCTCGAAATGACTGGCTGCTCTGCTCAGCCCACCTTCCCTGACTGATGTGAGGCCAAATTGAAAATCTTACCCTCACAAACAGGTTTTTAAACTTGTTCTTTGACTTTTGGTTGGGGAAACCGGCTTAAAGTTGTAACCCTCCCCTCTTTTATAACCCCCCACAAAAACTAGCTATTTTATTTTTTTACTAAGCAAAGCCAGAAATGGACATCAGGGCCTGCTGGAGGGCAGTGGATGTGGTGGCAGTAGGGGTGTGAGTGATAGGCCAGAGTGGAAGGGTGGCAAAGTGGAGAGAGAAGGAAATATGGGAGTGAAAAGCTACAAATACACATTTCAAAGAAACATTTTAGGGGTGAGAAAACTTAGCTACAGGTGTCAAGGAGTGTGCTGAGACTTGATAAAGTCTCGCCACTTGCTTCCCTCTAGCAAAACCCGATCTCCTGTGTTATCAGTCAGTTATGTTCTGTTGTGTCAACTCAATTACACAGAGCCCAGTGAATGTGTTGTACAAACACTCTTGTGGTAATGCCGCAATGAAGAATTCTATAGTAAATATTGTAGCAGTTTGTTAGGGGTGCCATAACAGAATACTAAAGACTGGGTGGTTTAAAGAACAGATATGATTTTCTCACAGTTCTGGAGAGCTCGAAGTCCAAAACCAAAGTGTGGGCAGGTTTGGTTTCCTGTGAGGCCTCTCTCCTTGTCTGCAGGGGGGTGACTTCTCGCTGTGACCTCACATGGTCTGATGTCGCTGTGTGTCCAAATTTCCTCTTCTTAGAAAGACACCAGTCAGATTGCATTAGGGTCCACCCTAACGGCCTCATTTTAACTGAATCACCTCTTTAGAAACCTATCTCCAAAGACTGTTACATTCTGGGGTAACGCAAATGTCTGAGGTAATTCATACGTTGAGGTTAGGACTTCAACATATGAATTTCAGGGGGATATAATTCAGCACATAGCAACTGTTTAGGAACTGTTTATCCAATATGCACAAATAGGACCCCCATCATGTACTTGGAGATGAATGGTGCTCCCTCATTGACAATGAGACGTTTTATCATCGACACAGTTGCCATGGCACTTCCGTGTTTCTGAACACAGGCAAAGCCCTCCTCTCCAATGTGATCTCGACAGGAGATGGTCCATTAATTTAAAATATTGTTTAAAGGGGCAACCAAGAGAAACATAACTTAAACATCTTATTTTTAAAATTTTTTTAAAAAATATATTTTATTGATTTTTTTACAGAGAGGAAGAGAGAGGGATAGAGAGTTAGAAACATCGATGATAGAGAAACATCGATCAGCTGCCTCTTGCACAACCCCTTCTGGGGATGTGCCCGCAACCAAGGTACATGCCCTTGACCGGAATCGAACCTGGGACCTTTTAGTCCACAGGCCGACGCTCTATCCACTGAGCCAAACCGTTTTCGGCTAAACATCTTATTTTAACTTAAAGCCTATGTAACCATGTTTGGGCACCATTTGGTTTTAGGGTAGGAGCAGTTTTTTTGAGCAGGCTTCTATTAATTGGAGTTTTGCTTTAATGCTCTTGTACTAACTGCACCCGCAATTCACTTACTCTACACATATTTACACAGGTGTTCCTACTATGTGCCAGGTATATTCTAGGTGCTGGATCTCTGCACTCATGGAGCTTACGTTCTATTGGACTCTTCTGGAAGTTCCAGCTTAGGTTTCTTTAAAGTTGGGTGAGAACTTCAAGACAAAGCAATCTGAGCACAGAATTATCCTAAGATAGTTATGACCTTTCCCCCAGTCTTTCCCACACCAATTCAATAGCATTTTTCCTGTGTGACTTATTCTTACTAAGCCTTTCCAAAGCATACAACGTAAGTCTTCACAGGAACAAGAATTCTTTTTTTTGCACTCACATTTTATCGGCTTTCACAATAACTACCAGTAAGTTGCATAATCAGAATTGCAAGTCCAACAGGCAGAAATGGGTTTGGGAACAAAGAGCACTGACCCCAATTTGTAGGGACAGGAGTACCTGAGAGTATCTCTACTAGTGGAGTATCTGGCATGTCGTGGGTGCTAGTGGGTTTTACAGAGGCAAAGTCATCCATTAACCAGGTGACTTGGTTAGGGGGAGGTCAGCGGTGAGGGCTTCTGCCACACTGACTTACCTATCTTTCCAGACCAAATATAGGTTGGACTTTGAGAGTTGCTTGTGCCATTCTTTTACTGAAGGTTTCAAGTACTTATTCCAAAGCTTTTCAAAGGTGGGAAACAAGGAGTTGTACCTTTGTTACTAAGTATTTGTTTTTTGTTTTTTTTTTTTCAATAAAATTCATAAAGAGAATGGTATGCCTCGGTGTTGCCTTTTGAGTGCTATCTCATGTGAATTTCCCCCCCTTCACACTCCTCTTTTATGTATCTTCCAGTCAGGCATCCCACTTCTTCCCTCAGGATAAGCAGCCCCAGCTCATCCTCCCCGGTGCCTTACAAAACCCGTGCCTCACACACCAACTGAGGGTCAGCACGGCTTCCCTTGGCTCAGGCTTCCGTGGGCTCTGCAGGGGGAAGAGGGAAACCCTGGTACATGGATGGGGGTGCAGGAGGAGCATCAGGACTGGCCTCTTTCCATCGGAAGGCAAATATAAATCACCACCACAAAAATGTAGCTTTCTTCAGAACACAACACAGTCTGGTCTTCTTTATTTTAAAATGCATATTTCTCTTATTATAATGACTTGGCCCCGATTTCCTGGCCTGGATTTCATGGCAAAGAATGCCCTCCCCCTTCCATGAACTAAAAATGCTCCTTCCAAAACCATTCAGGATACATGATATTGTCTTCACATAGCAGATCTCTGATGCCCAAGTTTCTCCCCATAGTAGAGGTGGGGTTTCAGTTCATCCTCTGTAACACCGCTCTATGGAGGGCCGCTGCCCTCCTATTTGTACAGGAATAGGAAGAGAATATGTGCTTATATATCCCAACAACAGTACACCAAACAGGGCAAGCCACAATAGAAACAAAGAGGCAATAATAATGATAAAAAGTCAACGATAAAGATTTTCAGTGTCCCGAAGTGCTCCCAAAGTAACAGTGAGATGACAGAGATGATCTCATCCAGCCTGCTTATGTTGCAAACATGGAAACCGAGACACTTGGGTGAAATGACTTGCAGATGACAGAGGTAGCCCAAGGCAAAGCTGGGGTCAGGAGTCTCTGACATTTAGTCATTTGTTGCATCTACTATATGCCTCCTTAATCAAAGTGTGGTCCATAGCCCCCCCAGGATCCCCATGACACTTCTAAGGTATTCATGAAGTTAAATCTACTTTCATAATAATACGATGATTTCCCCCCTTTTTACCATTTGCACTGAAGGAGCAAAAGCAATGGAATCAAGGCGGGCACCAAGCTGTCGTCACTGCCACACACTTGCAGTGAAAACCAAATGCCAGTTTCATTTAAGATCTGTGATAAAGCAGCGAAAATAATGAATCTTATCAAATATTGATAAAGCAGCGAGAATAATTAATCTTATCAAATATTGACACTTTTAGAAATAGTCTGTGTAACTAAATGGGGAGTATGCATACAGTACTTCTACTGCAAACTGGAGTATGATGGCTATCTCCAGAAGTTCTTAGCAACAGAGCTGTGAGAGTGGAACTAGCCATTTTTTTCAAGGAACTTTTTTTTTTTTTTTTTTTGCTTGAAAGACTAAATGACAAAGACTGCTTTTTCAGACTGAGTATTTGACAGAAATTTTCTCAAAATGAACAAAGGGAGGCTGTCACTTCAAGGAAAACAACTGATAGTATTTGTTGCCAATGATAAAATTTGAGCTTCTAAGTGAAAATTAGAATTTTTGAAAACTTGATCTAATATTGTGGAGCTTGACAGCTTGCCAATACTCAGGGACTTTTCTAATGAGAACTATGGTGATATTAATGAATGTGATTTTTTAAAACATTGAATAATGAAATGTGTAAAAATGTTGGAATATCTGCATGACTCAATAAATCAGTATTTTCCAATGACCAATGCGTGGTATTATGAAGTCACACATGGGTAACAGTTCCATTCAAAGTGCACAATAAAGAAATGGATTATTTTTATATAAATTACAGAATACAAAAATTCATTGATATGCTTTCAGATTCCACATTGTAAGTAACCTCTAAAAAGCTTGTTACATTTTAGTGCAGTATCTAAAAGAATATCTACAATTATTTAAAAGGACTATTAAATACTTTGTTTTTTTCCAGCTACACATCTGTAAAGCTGGTCGGTTTCATATACTTCAACCAAAATAACATATTGCAATATAGTGACTGCAGAAGCAGATATGAGAATCCTGCCACTTTCTATTAATCCAGACATTAAAAAATATTGTTTTAAAAATGTCACTCTTTTTGAAGCATCCATCTTACATAAAAACTGCTGTTTGAAATTTTAACCCTGCTATTTGGCTTCTGCAAATGCTTGTTTACTTAAATAATAAGGAAAATAAGACTACTCCCACTTCAGAGAGGCCATTAAACCTTCCCCAGATGAAGTTATCAGTGCTGGCCCCAGGCCAGGCCTTTGGTTGAGGCCTCAAGGCCCCAGCACAGAGGGGCTCTTTAAGAACTTGCAAAGGGGGCCGGAAACACCCCATAGTTGGGAGACAAAGAAGGTAAAAACATATAAATAGGGAAAGTTCCTCCATGTTGGGGCCCAGAACTTGAGAGGCATTTTCCTCTGGGTCCACATGTAATAAATATAACTCCATCTCTCTAAGCGTTGCTTGGTTCTTCTTCAGTTTTCTGTAACATTTTCATGAATTTATTATTTGCTTTGGAAGTTATGTTGTTGTTTTTTTAATGACAACACATTATTTATGTTAAGATGTAATGGCTTACATAGACTGATGAACAAGAACAGACCCAGAAACAAGGAGGCATGGATCAGACTGTCGGGCCTCAGAGGGAGGGTAGGGGTGGGTGGGGATAAAGGGGAGAGATCAACCAAAGGACTTGTGTGCATGCATATGAGCCTAACCAGTGGTTAAAAACAACGGGGGGGGGGGGGGGGCATGCGTGGGGAGGGGTGTGGGATGGGAATGGGGGGATGAGGACAAATATGTGATACCTTAATCAATAAAGAAATTTAAAAAAAAAAAAGATGTAATGGCTTGCCCGGCCAGTGTTGCTCAATGGTTGAGTGTCGACCTATGAACCAGGAGGTCACAGTTTGATTCTGGGTCAAGGCACATGCCCGGGCTCAATCCCCAGTGCAGTGGTTGGCAAACTGCGGCTCGCGAGCCACATGCAGCTCTGTTGACTAATGAGTTTGCCGACCACTGCTGTAAGGCATTACCCTTATCCAGAAGTTTTGACTTCAGGTTAAAGACATTAGTACATTATTAAAATGTTTTTTAAGTGTTTTTCCCTAGAGTGTGCAGGAGGCAGCCAATCAATGATTCTCTCTCATCATTGATGCTTCTAACTCTCTATCCCTCCCCCTTCTTCTCTGAAATCAATAAAAAAAAAATATTTTAAAAAAATGTAATGGCTTTATTATTTTAAAATTACTTAATAAACATTTTAGATTTTCTACTGATGTCATAATCAACATGAATTTTAGGAGTGCAAAAAGTGCTCCTGGAACTCGAGTTTGAGCACTGCTACAGTAGACCACTCTGCTTCTGGACAGTGTGATGGAGGGGGTTACTTCTTTCTCCTTCACTCAAATAACAAAATAAGCTAAGGTTGACACCGTTTTACTTTTAAAAAAATTTTTTTAAATATGTTTTTACGAGCAGTCGGACATCCCTCTCACAATCCAGGACTGCTGGCTTCCAACTGCTTGCCTGCCTGCCTTCCTGATTGCCCCTAACCGCTTATCCCTGCCAGCCTGACCACCCCCTAACCACTCTCCAGCCAGCCTGATTGATGACTAACTGCTCCCCTGCCAGCCTGGTCCCCCCTAACTGCTCTCCCCTGCCAACTGCCCTCCCATGCAGGCCTGGTCCCCCCCAACTTCCCTCCTCTGCCGGCCTGGTCACCCCTAACTGTCCTCCCCTGCAGGCTTGATTGCCCCCAACTGCCCTCCTTTGCAGGCCTGGTCCCTCCCAATAGCCCTCCCCTGCTGGCCATCTTGTGGCGGCCATCTTGTGTCCACATGGGGGCAGCTATCTTTGACCACATGGGGGCAGCCATCTTGTGTGTTGGAGTGATGGTCAATTTGCATATTACTCTTTTATTAGATAGGATTGATTGCAGAGAGGAAGTGAGAGGGAGATAGAAACATTAATGATGAGAGAGAATCATTGATTGGCTGCCTCCTGCATGCTCCCCACTGGGGATCCAGCCCACAACCGGGGTATGTGCCCTGACAGGGAATTGAACCATGACCTCCTAGTTCATAGGTCGATGCTCAACCACTGAGTCATGCCGGTCCGGAATCATTGTTTTACTTTTGAATCCAACCTGCTTTTTTCCCCTGCAAAACTGTAAAGTAAAGAAAATTGCAAAAGAATTGTAGATTCCTGAAATCAGAGTACCCAAAACAAAGAGAAAAGGCAGAAGAAGTAAATAATAACAGATCTTCCCCAGAGCCTTGCAAGGCCCACCAAAGATCACCTTCCCTCCGGGCAGCCTGGTAGGAGTTGCCTATTTCTTTCTGCTTCATTGGCCTAATCTCACGCCATCCACCCATTCTCACTCCCCTATGTCTCAACGGGGATCTTGAAACACTAGTGTTTTCTGGGGCCTCAAAACAGAAATGGCCTTAGGAAAGCTTTGGACTGGTCCCCACCCCCAGACCCCTGGTTCCCCGAACCCACTCTGAGATTCCAGTGAAGAGAAGGGTGCTTTCCCTCTGTGCCTCCACCAGCCCCCTGTTTTCAGGCTTAGGGCTGAGATGAAAAGGGAAGGCCCCTGTTTCTGGAGTGAAAAGCAAGCGTAAATCTCTCGCAGGCCACGTGCCAGAAGCTGCCAGGAGACCATTTCCCTGTTAGTAAACAGGGCCTCCGGGGCCATCTTTCTCTTCTTTAATAACCTGTGGGGCACCTATTGATTGCACATGCTGGTCCCTCATAAATTAGAACAGGAATGCCTTCTGGTTGCTCTGGAGCTGCGTGGATGGTGAAATTGGCTCAGTAATACTTCATGCTCCTGGAGCAGAGTGCATCGCGCCACGTAAACATGAAGAATATTTATCATCGAGCGCTGAGAACGCACAGGAAACAACTCTGGCAGCTGCGGCCGCTTAAGGGCATGCTGCAGACTTTAATTAGGCAGTTTCCTGCACTTGGTTTGGAGAGGGACAGAAACACACTGATCGCTGCCTCCTGCTTTCAACCGGGTGGGAGCTCAAGCTCTGGTGGGTAAGAGATGGGCTTGCTCCCTTCTCTACCCCCTCACCAGGATGGGGCACCAGGTATGTTCATCTCCTGTGCTCTGCTTTACCATGATAGCGACATGATCTGGGGCAAATCCCATAACCTCTCTGAATCTCAGCATCCCATCTGGAAAGTACAGAAAGTAAAAATACCTAGCTGGTTGTGAGGTTTGAGGTAAATGAGCCTTGCCTGGTGCTCTGTAAGCTCTCAGATAAATACTTGCTGAAACTGAATTCAAATTAGTTAAGGAACATGGCAGGTATAGGTCTGGAACTATTTCTTTCTCTCCCCTCCAAATTCCGGCATCAATAACTTTCCACCCTTACCCACAGCTAGCACCTTGCTCTTTAAGTAGGAAGTGAGGCCATGGAACAAATAGCTTAATAAACTGGACATGTTTCTCTCATCCCTTCTGTCTTCCTGTTCCCCTCCTGTCTTGGCTTATTTAAAACTCATTCCACAGGGAATGTCTCTAAAGTGGAGAGTTAACACAGAAAAACATGCCAACGTAGCTTACCATTCTACTCTAAAAGCTTGGCACCCGCATGCCCACCTTTGGCAGGACCTTCAGAGTTTCTCCAACGTTAAGCAGGCCCTGGGCCATGGGGGCCACTTACACTTTCCCAAAGTAAGTAGCACTGTCCCCACAGTTCCACTATTGTCCCTCTTGCCATCACTAATTAAAAAGGATCAGAAGGACAGTGTGTATCGCCATATTTTTCTACCCATTATCTTGGTCCTGGAAATTATATCTGCTGCTCTGAGATGAAGTGTGTAGTGGGTTGAGTGGTGCCCCCCAAAAGTACGTCCACCTGCGAATGTGACCTTACTTGGGAAAAGGGTCTATGTAGATGTCACTGAATGAAGGATCTTGAGATGAGATCATCCTGAGTTATCTTGTTAGGCTTTAAATCCAATGCAAAGTCTTATAAGAGACGAGAGGAGAACATGCAGACATAGAGAACATGCATCACTCTGCTTCTGTCTTCTGTCCACTTGAAGACAGAAGCAGAGTGATGCAGCCACAAGCCTGGGCTCCTGGGCCACCGGAAGCTGGAAGAGACAAGGAAGGATTATCCTCTAGAGCCAAATATCAACAGTACAACGATTGAAATTTCTTTTGAGAGCCAAATTTTTTAAACTTAAACTTCTTATAATGTCACTTCTTCAAAATAGACTCGCCCAGGCCGTGGTATTTTGTGGAAGAGCCACACTCAAGGGGTCAAAGAGCCGCATGTGGCTCACGAGCCGCAGTTTGCCGACCACTGCTCTAGAGCCTTTGGAGGGAGTGTGGCCCTGACCACACTTTGATTTCAGACTCTGGCCTCCAGAACTGTGAGAGAATACATTTCTGTTCTGTTAAAGCCACTCCTTTGTGGTAATTTGTTACAAGTAATTTGTTACAGAAGCTCTAGAAAACTACTACAAGTGTGCTCCCTGAGGATGGACCCAGCTCAGGTTCATCTTCCATAGCAACCAACTCTCAGGAAATCCAAGCACCCAGATGGGGCTGTGGCCAAGGATTCATACTGGAGAAAGCATCCTGGGATACTTTCAGCGTCCATCCGTGGGCAAGGCACAGGGGAAATGGCCTCAATTTTGAACCTAGACAGTTGGTTTAAAACTCCACTCCACTGCAGGCTCTGTGACTACAGACAGACTACCTGCCCTCTCTGTGCTTCGAATTCCTCATTTATACAATGAGGGTAATAATGCCTATTTTGTAGTCAGGGGCAAGATTCAGGATCTGAGGATTGCATAATTTTAGGGACCCTTTTAAAGGAAAAGAATATAAACTTTGAAATCCAAAACTAGGAATGGTGTCTCGAAAGGACCTTTTGCAAATGAGGGGCTCTGAGGCTAAACTAAACCCACCTCTGTTCACAGAGTGTTCTGAGGATTATGGGTAAAAACATGAAGCTCTGGGCAGTGCCTGGCTCCTGGTGGGTGCTCTGTAAGAGGTAAAGCTGTCTGGGTGAAGAATCCAGCACTTCCGTTTCTACAGAAAGGTACATAGATAAGTTTGCAACACCGAAAAATGTTAGGCTACATTCCATGACAGGTTGCTAGTTGTTGCCTTGAGATCCATTCCCCCCTCCCCCTTTTTTTATGTAACAGAAAACTGATTTTTTTTTGGGAGGGGGGTGGCCATGTGCTCAGCTAAAGCCTAGCTTCCCGAGCATCTCTTGCAGGGAAGAGTGGCCATGAAACTAAGTCCTGGCCAAAGAAGCATAGGCAGAGAGGAGGAAGAGACTTCTCTAACCTCTTTCTATGGGAGAGTGTTGTACGTTAAATTGAGTCTCCCCAAAATGCAAGTGTTGAAGTCCGAATCTCAGATAGTGTCTCAGAATATGACTTTATTTGGAAATAGGGTCCTTGCAGATGTAATTAGTTAAGATGAGGCCATCAGGGTGGGCTGTAATACAATGAGTGGTGTCCTTATAAAAGGGGAAAATCTGAACACAAACACACATGCAACCATACACACACACGGAGAACGCCATGTGGAGATCAGGGCAGAGAATCCAAGGGATGCTTCTACACGCTAAGGGATATCAAGGATTGCCACAAATTACCCGAAGAAAGGAGAGAGACAGGGAACAGATTTTCTTTACAGCCCTCAGGAGGAACCAATCCAGCTGACACCTAGATTTCAGACTTGTAGCTTCCAGAACGATAAGGCAATAAATAAATTTGTGTTGTGTAAGTCACTCAGTTTGGGGCACTTTGTTACAGCAGCCCTAGTGAACTCGTACAGAGAGATATGCTCTTCTTCACCGCTTTTCCATCTGGCCACCCAGAATGCAGATAAGAGGGCCGATCCTCTGTGAGCCATTTTGATCCACGAGGATGAGGGACCCTAACACTTCATGGAGCTGCCACACTAGCCTTGGATTTGTTTTCCTGAAAAATAAGTAAACTTGAAGGCTTTGTTGTTCTTATTGCTTCGTTTGTTTTTGAAACATGAGCTTGACCATAATCTTAGTTGATAGACACATAAATTGGATAAATTAGTTACTTTTTGTGGGGGAGGACTAGGATTAAAATATCAGTGGTAGGGAAATTTTAGCTTTATCTGTAATGTCTCAATTTTGATATCAAGAATGTATTTATGTGTTCTTTTGTAACTAAAAAGAAATTTATTTATAATAAATAAGTTACAAAAAAATAAAAGAGAGAGATGAGAACGTGAATATTAAAAAAGACCTAAGAGTCCAGCTGGTGTGGCTCAGTTGGTCAACCCGTAAACCAAGAGATCACCAGTTCGATTCCCAGTCAGGGCACATGCCCAGGTTTTATGCTCGATGTCCAGTGGGGTGCATGCAGGAGGCAGCCAATCAATGATGTTTCTCTCTCATTGATGCTTCTATCTCTCTATTCCTCTCCCTTCCTCTCTAAAAACTATTAAAAACATATTTTTTTAAAAAAAGACCTAAGAAATATATCAAACAATTGCAATGTATGAACTTATTTGTATCTTGATTTAAACAAAAACATTAAAAAATTACAATCAGGGAAACTGTAATATTAATTGGCTATTTGATATTATGGAATTATCATTAATTGTTATGCATGCTATTAATATTGTAGCTATTTATTTAAAGTGCTCTTATCTTTTAGATTCTAACTCATGGTTTTCCAACCTCAGCACTATTGTTATTTTGGATCAAATAATTATTTGTTGCCACTCTTGGGCATTGTAGGCAGTTTGGCAGCATCCCTGGATTGTAGCCACTAGATGTCAGAACACCCCGCCCGCCCCCCCCCCCCCCCCAACACACACACACACCACCACCACCATCACCCTACACACAAACACAAGTTGTGACAGACAATAATGTCTCCAGATATGGCCAAATATTCCCAGGGGGGAGGGGGGATTGCCCTGAGTTGAAGATTACTGCTCTAAAATTTAGATAAATTTTAAATAAATTTACTGGATGTTTATGGGTAAAATGATTTAATGTTTGGGTTTTGCTTCAAAATAATCCAGGTGATGGGAGTGGGTTAAAGTGTCCCATAAAAAAGTTAAAATATATTTAAAATTTTGGGCAGCATGCTTTCTCTCTTGGGAGCACATCTGTGCCCCCCACCCCCACCCCCATCCTCCCGGCCCCAGGTATGCATCTCCTAAGCTCTAAGGGTCCCCACAAGCTTTCAACTAGAAGAAAGGAGACATAAAACAGAAGAAAGGGGCCAGCTGACCCCTGAACCTGTCTCCAAGGCCCTTTTCTCTGAGTCTCCCTCCAGTTAGCCGAGAGCAGCCCCATCAGGCTCATTTCTTTTCTATGATGTTTCTAAAGAGCAAAGCAGCTCTGCCTAGGCTCGCTCCTGCTGCTTCTTCTGTCCTAAGCCCTTCCTTGTTTCACTGTCCCCAGCTTTAGTAAATGTACTCTCAAAATTAAAAAAAAGGTGGTTTTTTTTTTTGTTGTTTTTTTTTGCCCTAGCCGATTTGGCTCAGTGGATAGAGCATCGGCCTGCGGACTGAAGGGTCCCAGGTTTGATTCCGGCCAAGGGCACATGCCTGGGTTGTGGGCTCAATCCCCAGTGGGGGGCATACAGGAGGCAGCCGATCAATGATTCTCTCTCATCATTGATGTTTCTATCTCTCTCTCCCTCTCCCTTCCTCTCTAAAATAAATAAAAATATTTTTTTTTAAAAAAGGGTTTTTGTTTTTTTTGCAAAAGTTTATTTGGACGTCTCTATCAATGAGTGTATCAGAATGGTACACTCATTCTGAAATATTTTCTCACTATAAAATCTGAATATACCGAATAAACTATAGTAAATATTTACCTTCTTTGGCCCAAGATCTTGTCTCATGTGTCCTATCTAACCACTCAAGTCCAAGGCTCAAGGTTGCAGATCTGACTGTGGGCAGGGCAGGCCCTCTCTCCCACATCACTAACACAGCTCACCCTGGCATCCTTAGCATGGGCTCCGCTTGGGCCTACTTCAGGTGCCTGGAGACCTACCTCCTGAGGCATGCCTCCCAACTCTGCCTCCTCCCCCAGCCCCCAAGCTCCAGCCCAACTTCATCAGGGTCTTGCCTTGCCCATCGCTCTGAGAGCCCAGCCCATGAGCTTCCTGCTGATTGCAGGCTTCTTGCCTGATGCCCTGGCAGACCGCCTGCTTGTACCCATATTCTCTACCAGCTGCTCCACGTGGCAACCTGCTCAGGATGCCCTAGCCCTCCATGGTGCTCACCTGGGGGTCTCAGCTGAGACTGACTTTCAGGCCCACCTGATCTGCCCAAGGCACCCTCATGCTGCGGGCTGTGAGGTATCATCTGACTCCACCAGGGGTCAGTCGGGGCGCAGGCTGGAGGAGGGGCCAGTGAGCTGTAGGCAACTGGGGGTTGAAAGTTCTCTGCTGAGGGTCTCGGTGGGGTTACACGCTCTGCTCCCACCAGGTGGTGTGAGGGGCAGTGACTCTGACCCTCTGTTCCGCAGGTGTGGAGGGAGCCTGAGGACGGCTCAGCCGCCTCCATCGGTGCCGGAGGTGGGTGGGAGCAGCTCAGGTATCGAATCGACCAGGACAGCAGACAGCGGAGCAGCACGGGGTAAGGTGGGCCTGGCTATTTTTACACGGACATTGTTGCAACTACAATAACGGTTTTCCGAGGTGGGCGGTATCTATCTAGTGGAAGGCTCTCTGAGGTGAGAGGGCGGAGGGGCGCCCGGGCATGACCACTTCCTCTACCTTTCTGAGTGTACCGCAGCAAGCCAGCAATCCTGGGTCTGCCCCATCGTCCTGCCCTTAAAGAAGTAGGGTGAGGTGAAATCTGGCCACCTGCTTGCCTGGGAGGCCGTCGTGGATGCTGATGGGTTTCCAGGGCTTTGGGAGCTGTGGATGGACTTGGGTGAGGAGCCATTCCCCTCCCCCTCCTAGGAACGGAATGATGTGTGGGTGTGAAACAGTGGGCACCTGTAGACGTCTTGGTGCCTCAGCTTTCCCACGTGTGAAATGAGAATAATCTTACCTACTTCACCACTTCATAGGGTTGTTGTGTGAGGATTAGATGAAATTGAACATACACACACACACACACACACACACACACACACACACACTGCTGAAGCAGGACAGGAGGGAGTAGGACCTCTCCCAATTGTTTCTCAAACTCGGGTTATTATTAATGAGCCTCCTTTCACATCCCCCGGGGTATTGTCCTCCGTCTACACAAGAGGCTCCTCCTCCCACCGCAGTCTCAGTAGATACCTTCTTGTGATATTTTAGGGGTCAGCAGTACCGCCCTGCACACGACCACAGCTGTCTAACAACAGCTCCAGGTAACTGAACGTCTGCTCGGGGGACAGAGACACTATTCCTCCTCAGGCCCTGTTGTCAAGCAAGTGAAGTAGACTCGGGAAGGAAGACTGCTGACTGGTGAGGGGAACAGTGGAGAGCCAGTCAAGATGTTGGAGCAAAAGCTTCGTGAAATAAATATAGGCACAACTGGAGCATATATTTTTTTTCCATTTTTTTTTTCAGACAGAGAGAGTGGAAGGGAGATACAGAGAGAGAAACATCAATGTGAGAGACACATTGATTGGTTGCCTCTCGCATGCACCCTGACCGGGGCCAGGGAGTGAACCTGAAACCCAGATATGTACTCTTGACCGGTAATCAAACTCCTGACCCTTCAGTTCATAGGCCGACATGAACAACACTGGACAGGCAGGACTATAATTTTTTTAAGATGGAGGCCTATTGATTACTCAGAGGCATTTGGGGTTAGTATTATTCACCAATATGTTGCTCCTAGCCCAGCTGATTGTAGCTCAGTGGTTGAACCAGGAGGTCTCGGTTCCATTTTTAGTCAAGACACATGCCTAGGTTGAGGCTTGATCCCCAGTAGGGGGCATACAGGAGTAGCCTAATCAGTGATTCTCTCTCATCATTGATGTTTCTATCTCTTTCTCCCTCTCCCTTTCTCTCTCTGAAATCAATAAAGACATATTTAAAAAAAACAAAAACACACACACAGAGAAAAAGCAGATCTAAAAGATGGAGACACGTAGATTTCTTGCTGCCCTTGCTGAGCAGCTGGACCTAGCCATTCCTGAAAGTGCAAGTTTTAAATTACATGAGCTAACATGTTACCTTTTCAAAGACAGCTTCAACTGGGTTTTTGTTAATGACAACCGAAGGGGTTCTGACTAATTCATCTTTCTTTTCATTTTTTTATTTTGATGAAAAATTTGCAGTTTTCACATTGTGGCATTAATACAGAATTCTGACATGTTTGACAACATATTTTTGACAGTTCTGTCTATTTCTGACAAGGACATGCTGCTGGCAAATTGTGGAAACACGTCCCCTGTGTCCATCCCCCTCCTTTTAAGTACATGTTTATTCAGAGCTACATAAATGTATGCTAATGATCTTAGGAAGATGCCAATCAGGCCTGTGCTCCAAGAAGAATATAGCAGTCATGAGTAGAATTAGAGTTGGGAGAGACAAGAGGAAAAAAAGACTACTCAGGAGGCCAAAATAATAATTCAAATGAGAAGTAAAAAGGATTTTCACAAGGTGGTAGCCACAGAAATGGGAAGGAGAGACCTTGAGGAGATGGTTTAGCAATAGATTAGAGGATAAAGGAGTCAAAATAAAATGTTTTCATCTACAAGGCCCTACAGATCTGACAGCCCCCTGCTCTGTCCCTGACTTACTCTCTCCACTCTTTCTCCTGCCCAGCTACACCGGCCTCTGCACTCACTGCGCCCTCTGCTTGGGATGGTTACTCCAGACAGCCCCCTGCTTCATCCCCTCATGTCCTTCAGGTCTCTGCACAGATGAGAAAGGCTTTATCATATCAGAAAGGCTTCCCTGAACCCTCCCCTTGACCCTTCTATTACTGCAACCCCCATCTTAGCATTCCTTGTATCTGTTTAACTTTTCTCTATAGTTTTTGACACCTTGTCAATAATGTAGATATTTCTTTTTTGTCTCCCTTGACTGGAATGCAAGCTCCATGAAGGCAGTGACTTTTGTTCACTGCTGAATCCCCAGAATCTAGGGCAGAATCTGACACAGTGCAGGTATTCAGTGAATATGAACAGGTAAATCTTGAACAAAAACACACCACACACACACACACACCACCACCACCACCACCACCACCACCACCACCACCACCATCACCACCAACAACAACCAGAAACATTGAGAGATGCATGGGGCCAGGGTTTGTGGACTAGAGGAGTGAGATGGTGAGTCCTATGAGAGCCTATGGGCTTCAAGGTTAGATGTGCAAAGGGCACCATCAGGCTGGGGGTTGAAATGCTGGTCAGGCCCTCAGGAGAAGCCAGAGGTGAGATCCGGTGGGGAAGTATGCCTCAAAGGCTGGTGAAATCCCTGGGGAGACCATGAAGAGAGAAATGAGACTTGGGGGCAGAGCACTACAGAAGACCTAGGGTGATTGACTTGTCCTGGTTTGCACAGAACTTTTCTGGTTTAAAAACTAAACATCTATCTTGGGAACCTCTTCAGTCTCAGGAAAACTGAGATGGTTGGTCACCTAAGAAGGCCCTTCCATCGAGATACAAGTAGGGGAAAGACTGGTTGGGAAAGATAGATGAGAAGAAGCCTGGAGCTTCCTCACAGAACCCAGGGAAGAGGAGGGCTCTGGTAAGAATAGGTCTCCCTCCTTCTGCTCCCTCAAGACCAGCCTGGTTCTGAATTTCTGAGCCCAGGAAAGCTGAATTACCTCTGAGCTGCCCCTCTCCACCTCTCAGGAGCATGTGATGGCTTCCTGGGAGGCCACATACCGTAATTGGGTTGACTTCACGGCCAAGGTCCCAGCTTAGACCAACTAGAGCAAGGATCAACCCTTAAATTCTGGTGTCTGGGGGGTTAAGTGATGCCCTGAGTAAGTGATGCCTTCAGTGAGTGATCAGTTTCTGCCTGACCCAAGGTGTAGTTTGAGAGGGTAAACAACTGCATTTGACTAGTCACTGTGGCTAAGCAAACAGGAAGCCACCTCTCCTCTTGTAAACAACACCAGCCAAGATTAGTAGCACTTAAAAGGTGCCATCTCTTAGCAGGACCAACTTTCAGGTAAGTGAAATGATTGCTGGGTACATAGAAATACAAAGGAACCCCAAGGGGCATTTTCAAACCTCTTTCTGAATCAAGTATTTTGAGCCCCAGTTATTGTAAAGAGCAAATGAGACAATAAATTAGAAATCTCTTATATTGTATAATT
Source organism: Cnephaeus nilssonii (assembly GCF_951640355.1). Taxonomy (NCBI): domain Eukaryota; kingdom Metazoa; phylum Chordata; class Mammalia; order Chiroptera; family Vespertilionidae; genus Cnephaeus; species Cnephaeus nilssonii. The sequence continues at coordinate 80,409,570 of NC_137075.1, forward strand.
TAATTATACAAAATCATTTTATTATTTTAAATAATTACATAAATACAAGGTCTTATTTGCCATGGCTCATTTGGTTAGTGTCGTCCCCATACACCAAGGTTGCAGGTTCTCTCTCTCTTCCTCTCTCTGGAATCAATCAATTAGAAAAAAAAAGAAAGAAAATCAAACACAACCACAAGGTCTTATCACTGGGTGTCCTTTGAAATAAAGGAACTATCAGCATGTGATCTATAGAGAACATGGTCCCTGCCCTCAGAACTTTCTGGCTTACCTCTAGGCAGGGCATATACCAAGCTTATGATACAAACCTAACTGTATTTATTAAGCAATATGTACTAGTAAGGAAGTAGAAATAAATGTTGCGTCAATTCCCTGACTCTCTCAGCCCTCCCCAGATCCCTAACGTACAATATACATATCCACCTTCCTAATGAGTGTGGAGAAAGGTGCCCTAATTCATCCAGACCAGAGTGAGGTAATGTTTCCAACCACCTTTTTTTAAAAAAATATTTTTTAAATTTATTTCAGAGAGGAAGGGGAGAAAGAGGGCTCCAGCCTCCTTTCTTTACCTGAAGACCTCCAGGGAAGAAAGGGTCAGGAATGCGGCAAGCCTGAGTTTAAATACAGTGCCGAGAAATTTAATTCAGTAAATATGAACAGGCCATCTGTTTTAGACCTAATACTACTTTAGGCCCTGTGGGGATCTAAAAGAAGTCCCTGTCCTTAATCTCACTGGAGTGAAAAAGCTAAGGTTCCCCAAAATGAAGTCCCATATCATTAAGTGCCAATGTTAGTTATAACTGCAATAAAATTCTATAAAAGGGGAAGCATTAATATTTTAAGCAGACTTTATATTTTATGGCAGCTGAGCCATGGACTGGACAGCCTGTCACACAGAGGGAAACCTGATGAGTCAGGGTAACAGAATGACTGAGTACGGCATTTGGGAAAATAATGGCAAGACTTCCCGCTGAGATCCAGCTTGAGAAGGAAGAGGAAATGTTTTATCATTCCTTTAAAAATATGGTTTGCTTTCAGTAGCATAAAAAGAATCCATGGTTCTTAAGGGGCTAAAGGACTTAAATGGAGGAACCTGCACATCCTACGACTTGAGCAGATAACCTGGCACTTAGGGATTTAAAACCCCAATTCTTGCCCAGCCAGCATGGCTCAGTGGTTGAGTGTAGACCTATGAACCAGGAGGTCACGGTTTGATTCTCAGTCAGGGCACATGCCCAGGTTGCAGGCTAGATCCCCAGTGTGAGGCATGCAGGAGGCAGCTGATCAATGATCCTCTCTCATCACTGATGTTTCTATCTCTCCCTCTCCTTCTCCCTTCCTCTCTGAAATAATATATATATTATATTAAAAAAGAAAAAAGAAAAATACATATATATTAAAAAAGAAAAAAGAAAAATAAGACCCCAAGTCTTTCTGGAATATGAAGGCTCATTGTGCTGGGAAGAAGCAGCTGCAACTGATTGATTTACTTTAGAAATTCATCAGGATAGGTGAGGTTATGCTGTGGTAACAATTAACCTCTAAATCTCAGTGTCCTGATAACAATAAACATTTATTTCTTGCTCATGCTGTATGTCCAACATGGATAAGGGTAGGGTGAGGGTGGCGGGAGCTCTGCTTCATATAATCTTTCAGGTACCCAGGCTGATGGAGGTTCATCATCTTGGAATGCTGCCATCTTATCATGTAGCTTCCAGGGTTGCTGTAGCAGGGGAAAGGAAACTGGATTATCATGCAAGATGTATGTAAAACCAGCTGTGAATGGCTTATATCACTACTACCAACACTCAATTGGCTAAATCTAACCATAAGCTAAAGGAACAATGGGATATATCTTCTTCTTTGGTGTCTTGAAAGAGAAAAAGTAAAATAGGATTTGGTATACACATGGCATTATATCCATCATGACCTATGACCCAAAGACACTTACTCTATTAATAATAGCTAACACAGTTATTGCTAATCCTTACGATAATTCTGTGAGGTAGTTTCTATTATTTTCTCCATTTTAAAGATTAGGAAAGTGAAGCAAAAAGTTTAATCACTTATTCGAAGTCCCACAGCTAGTAAGTGACACAATAAGGATTCACACTCTAGTAGTTTTTCTTTAGAGTCCCTCTTTTAAAAAATTTTTTTATTGATTGATTTTTAGAGAGAAACACTGAGTTGTTGCTCCATCCATTTATGCATTCATTGGTTGCTTCTTGTATGTGCCCTGACCAGAGATTGAACCCACAACCGTAGCATATCAGGACGACACTCTAACCAACTGAGCTACCTGGGCAGAGCTAGAGTACCCACTCTTGACCATTATGCTGTACTACCTTTGTCATGGATTTAGTCAAAATAGAAACCATGATCCCATGCAGCCAGCACCTCTTGCATTGGGGTATAGAAGCTTCTAGCAATATTGTTAAACTTGACTTTCATCAGGTCCCTCTTGCCAAAATTCCCATGGCGTCAGTTGTATAAATATACTCACAATGCTCTTGACCTGCCTATCTTGGTATTCCATATGTTCTTAGGGATGTGATGAGAACTTGACTGTGTATAAGCTATCTGAGTAGATGCTGTTTCTAATTGCAACACATCCCCACATAGGTAATCGTCAAAAACATGTGTCCTCTATTTCTGTCCCTGAATGAGGCATTCTGATTCCCCTGTCCTTAACCGCTCTCCAGCACAAGTTCTTCTCATCCTTTGTAGAACAGAAGTTATGTGAACTATATTTTTCTCCTAAATCAATGTAATGGAGCAAATTATGTACAGACAAGTGGTGGGGAAGACCTTGGAAGCTGGCCGCAAGCATAGCTGAGTAACGGATGTACTAGGAATCCAAGTTATCTCAAGCCTCAGACTTATTCAGATTTCCTTATGTAAACTGTGTGTCCAAGGTCTGAACAGCCTGGAAACATGAGGGCTATAATTTCAATAACATCCATATTTTAAACCTAATGTGAGCAGGGATTATTTTTATTTTGTTCACTGCTGCATAGTGAGCATCTAGAAAATAGTACCTGGCATGTAGTAGACATGCAATAAATGTTGAGTGAATTTGCTGACTAAACTTTGGTCCTCTTTAAAGATGCTATACATAGTGTACTATGAGAGCACTGACTTTAGAATCACATTCAAATCTCACAAGCTATGTGACTCCTTGTAAATTATTTACCTTCTTTGACCTCTTCCTTCTTCATTGGTAAAGGCCAAGGCTAATATTAATGACTTCTTGGGTGGTTATGAGAATTAAAAGTGTTAATTCATGCCAAACACTTCCTACACTGTTACAAGCTATGGCTTTTGCTTCTACCAGAAAAATGCCTTCAACATTCCCCTCAAACATTCCTGAGTCTTCAGGGGTAACTTAGGTGCATTCACTAGTAAGTCGTCTTAGCTACCAAATCTCACACTTCTCTTGGATTCCCACCAAGCTCCTCTTCTACCACTCTGATTTATTTCGGTCTTGTCTGATGCTGAGTTCTCCACTGCTATTTTGCAGTGCCTACCATGTAGGGTGCTAGTGTCTGAGCTAATGCCTCCCACTTGAAGCCAATGATGTCAACACTGAGTTAACAGCACTGAGGCCACCCCTGGAAGCTTCAGGTGTTCACCAAAGGCACCACCATCGCCCATTAGAGTCACCTTGTGCTTCTTTGTCAGGCCACTTCGCTGGGCTGTTGCTTCCTAGCATGAGGATCCACCTACAGCAGCAGGAAGCATTCCTAGGCTGCTCCTATTGCACAGATCCCAAGAGGCTCTGCAAATTGAGGAGTAGCCCTGATCCACACTCGCTTCCACTTGTCCCAATATCTTACGGAAATTTTGTGTGACTGTGCCTACTTCTGCTCTCCACGCACTCAGCCCTCTGTCCTTAAGACTTAGTCACATCCATAGGGAGCTGGACGGGGAACAATCTGAGAGGTACTAGTATACACCAGCTGTTACTCAAAACCACTCCTTCCCCCAGAAGTCAAGGGCGTTATCCTCAGGGGCAGCTGTCTGCCAGTTTCTCTCTCAGAGTCCTCCCTCCGTGGCTCCTTGGTCCCTCATACAAACAGGTTCCTGACATGCCTCTGCACCTGCCCTCTAGATAAGTCTGGACATGTCTGAACCCAGCACAAAGTCGGCTGTCGCCAGCCTGGATCCTCATCACTTTTTAAAGGGAAAATAGGCAGTAACATTCCCAGTCAGCGAGGCTGACTGTACAAATGAGCAATGGCCAGACTGTGTATGAAAATTGAACTCTGACTCAAACTTTCTTGGGAACTTCAGAGTTGATCAACAGAAAATGCTGAGATTACAAAACAAGGACTTCTTAGATAAACATTGGAAAACAAAGGGGGCACCGATTGAGATGATTTAGTAAAAAATAGAGGTAGAAAGTCCTAGCCTTTAAGAGTAGATGGGCGAAACTGCACCAAAGCCAGTAACAAAGGAGCCATCTGCCCACTGGCCTCAGTGGTCTGCGAGTGCTGGAGAGCTCCCAGCACCTGGGCAGTTTGATAAAACAGGGCACTCACAGTGCTAGCGCCTGTGGTGCTAGGAGCTTTTCATACACTATCTCTAATCTTCAAACAACCCTGTGTTCCTGGGAAAAAACACCGACCATAGCCACTCCCTCCCATACTCACCAGACTGGGGCCTAGGAGGAAAAGAGCCTTGTCTCTCAAAGGAATGTAATCTGGGGCCCTTACAAAGTCCAACCTGCAATTTTAAAGTTTTAACAGAGTCGTTGCACATGATGAGGGAGAGCAGCATTTCAAGTAGGGGCTGATGAGAGATGAATTGGTTGCATAAGTAACTAGGAAGACTCTGTTTTTCCCCTCGAGGGTGGGGCAGAGAAGGAGGGCCAAGGAGAAAGAAGAGGAGGTCTTGAGAGCACTATGGGAGACCAGAGCCAGAGCTATTGGAGATGCCTGGAGACTAGGAGAAATGATACTCATTTTTCAATATGCTTGACTGGATGTAAGTCCCCGTATGTTCTACACAAAGGCATTGGGTGAGTGAGTTACTGTCAAAATTAACAAGAGGGCTGAGCTGCACAACTAGATTGACGTGGCACAGATCCCAGGCAGCGTGTGCAGATGATGAGACGATTTTGCAGAATTCAAATAACCCCGGGGAGGCAGGAGCTCACAGACAGATCATATACATCTCCAGAAAGTTTTCCCAGGGAGATCACGAGACGGTCTATACCTGTGTGATGGGTGTTTGAGCACATCTTACCTAAAAATTAAGGGCCTCTGACTGACCTCTGCTTATACCTGCATTCACACGGTATGTGTGATTTTTGAATTGCGTCTGTCATTTTGCATTACATTTGTAAACATTTCTTTTTTTAAAATTTTTTTTTATTAAGGTATTATATGTGTACATATCTTACCATTGTCCCCCACAACATTTGTAAACATTTCTAATGTCACTGAATCAGAAACAACTTTTGAACATTTTTGCCCAATATGACCGCACCTTAATTTTCTTAACGCCATTAAATTGGACATTCTGGCTGTTTCCAGCCTTGTTTTTGTTTGTATACATTTTTACTGAGCAGCAGTGTAACCAACCCAAAATGAAATTAGGTAATCGATTAACCAGGATTTTCCAATACACTCTCTCTTTCGAGGCTGACGGTACAAATGAGCAATGGCCAGACTGTATGTAGGAACTGAACTCTGACTCAAAACCTCCGCAGCCTCCACCAGTCCGGGAAGCCAAACCACAACTTCTGGAGCAATCAGCTCCTAATCTCCAACTTGCCCAAATTTTGCTCCTGCTTCCAGCTCGGGACCCACCGGAGACAGCCAGATAAGCTCTTCATGCCAATCACAGAGGGTGTCCCGCCTCCCTAGTTAGCCTGCCTCCAGTGTCCCCATGCCAACTCTCTTTAAGCAGAGCACACCCGAGGCCTTTCCCATTTTTCACCCTGAAGCCTTCCCACGCCCCTACCTGTCTTTGCAGTTTCTGCCCGAAGTGAGTAATGGCGGATGACCCCATTGCCACCTCGAGCTTTGCATAGAAAGCCTCTGCTTGGTCTCAATGGGGGCGGGTTGCTTAGGTCTACACTCCCCTTGGAGTTTTTCTCAGGTTCACTTCGTAGACACTGACCCCAAAGGGATGCCACAGGCAAAAACGTGGCATCAGAGCTTTTCCACCACGAGCCATTGGAAAATAGCTGGCTTCTGCTGGAAGGGACCTAAGAAAGTAACACCCCCCCTGCACCCCTATCCGAGCGATGGCCCTAGGCCCGTGACTTGTTTGACTACTCGCACCAACTACTCGTACAGCAGCAGGAAGCCGCAGAAAATAAATCCGCTTTTGAGTTCAGCTTGCGCCAGTCTGTCACACTGCCACACGGCCAGCCCGTGGTGCTGTGCCAGTTACCACCACGAGCACCTAAGTCACGTTTCAAAACATGGCCAGACAATCCCCGGCAGGGCCAGCCAGGCGTTAAAACACTCAGACGCGATTGTCAAAGCTAAGAGGTCCATGCCAGCAAACATGAGTCTGGGCTCCAGTTAAGCAGTCACCTGGATGACAGCCTGAAGGTTAACCCTGTGTGGCCAGACAGGCCTGTCACCACCTCAGTGGGACACGGCTAACGGGAGAACAATAAGACTCGGGGGCGGGAGCGCCCAGGCATGGGATTCAGTCAGACTGAAACCTGGGTGGTTTTCTATGCTGCTGACCCTGGGCAGCCCCAGCTTCGGGGGCTGTGGGCGATTTGTGAGGCAGTTGTAGGTGTCGCACATACTTTCTTAAGCCTCACACAGTTACCCAGAGCCATCAGGAAACAAACATCTCCTGACAACCGACTGTGTGCCCAGCACTGAGGTTCCTTTAGGGTTTCCTTGAAGGACTCCTGACAAAAGCCCCGCCTTTATCTTATCAAGACTCCTTCCCAGGGGTATGATCCGTGCCGTGTAGATGCTTGCATTCTGGGCTGCCAAGGAAAATTCCCCAAAACTCCTCTCTTGCCCCACATTCAGAGAAATGATGCCAGTTAACATTTGAATAGGCTTTGGTTGTGGTTTTTTTTTTCTCCAAGTTCTTTAGAGGTTTACTTTTTATTATATATTTTTCCTTTTTATTGAATTTATTGGGGTGACACTGGTTAACAAAATTATACAGGTTTCAGACGCACAATTCCACAACACATCATCTGCACGCTGCATTGTGTATTCACCACCCCAAGTCAAGGCTCCTTCCATCACCATTGATCCTACCTGTACCCTCTGAATAGGCTTTTTGTCTATTAAGCACTGTTGAGAAAACTCACTTGGTTTACAAATCTTCCAGATCGGTATTTTTTCAGTATCCTAATCCCTCTTCTGAGGCTCAGAGAGTTGAACTAACTTGTCCAGGATCACACAGCTAGGAAGGTAGACAGCCCTGGCTCTTCTGACTCTGAACTCCACGTGGGGTACAGTACGTGGGGGTGGGGCTGGCAGACTGGAGGTGGTGGTGGGGTGGTAGGATATCCAGCTTCTTGCCCCAGAGCCCCAGGGGTTTGCCCTGAGCTTCCTGATACTGTGGTGTTTGAGGCAGCCTTGGGGTGGGGTTTACCCAGCTCACCAGGAGGCCTGGGGCTGGAAATAGCCTCTAGGTTCTCTTCAAGCCCCAGAAAGGGAGTGCCTACAAGAAACAACTGGTCTGGCATTTTAATGGGACAAAAGCAGGAAATACAAGGAGTTAGCTGGTTGCTGGGACTGCCCTTCACACTTAACTCTAATGAAATGTCATTTCCTGAATGTAAAAAAAGGTTTAAGAAAAAAGGGACAAGGAGGCTCCTAGCCCGGCCAGCTGCAGAGAGGGAAACAAATGAGCTTCTATAGACGGAATCCTACTTTTGAATAGAGGTTAATTTTGGCTGCCATTTGCTTGTACCCTGAGTTGGGGGAGGTCATCCTCAAGGCCGGAACTAGGAGCCCCTGGAGGAATGATCACTGTTGGGACCCAGGAGGGGATCACTTATAAAAAAGGTCATTGTGAATCTGGAGAAATCAAGGGATCAAGAAGATTGTGAAGATCTGTGGGTCTGGGAGTGAAAGGACATTTTACTGCCATGAGCTCCTTCCCTTCCTTATTCTCTTTTCATGCCACATGTAGGTAACAAGACCAAGTGAAAATACATCCCAGCCCCTCGCCAAAGCAGGAATGCCCAGAGTAACAGGCAGCGCTTGCAAAGTCCAGGGGTGCTGGCTGAGTGCAAGCCTGTTTCCTTGCACCTCCTGGCCAAGCACCACTACCCACCAACATGGCAAGTGAGAGCTCCAGGGGGCTGGAAGACCCTTCCCAGCTCCCCCCACCCCGTCTTCACCCTCCCCCACGGCCTCTGCAGAGGTTTCTCACCTCCAGCAGAGGTGCCAGCGGGGACAGCATGTGCCTTTAGATTGGTTCTGTACTTTCTCTTCTTCTGACAAAGTCACACAGGACATGCTCTTCTCCAGGTACTAAAGCCCCGCTGGCCTGGGAATAAGAGAGCCTAAGGGCCTGGAAGTGGAGGAAGCCATTCTTCCGCCTTCCCTGTTCTCTGGTCCTATCCTCCACTAGCACCCTGGCCACTTGTGGCCCACGAGTGGCAGTGTCCTGCTGGTCGGCGACTCTCGCTGTGAGACCAGCACCAGGGCACTGGATGGTGTGAGGCAACAGCCATCGATGACACCGATGGGGAAGGCGATCTCTCGGTGCCATCCTCCCGGGGCTGGGCCACGCGCTTCTCTTAGGAGAGGGGAGCACAGGATACTGGAGGTGGGACTGGGTGGTGGCCTGAAGACCTCTGAAAACTTTGTTGCAGAGAATAGAAGACACAGATGGCAAACCAACAATAAACCCACATTTTAAAGAATGGAAGTGAGCTTTGGGTTTTGCAAGAGGCAAGACTTGGATACAGCTTTCACGCAGATGGAAACTTAGTTCTGGGAAAACCAGTGCAATGTCCTATTTAGTTATGCAAATGGAGGGATCCAATAGCTGGGAGGGAAAAGTGCTCTGGGTGGTAAAGTGAATGAGTGTGTCTATGTTGGAGTCTGACACAGAACTCTACTACGCTTCTTTAGGAAAAACTGGATTTGCTGAGAAAGGATTTGGCCTGTGCCAGGCTGATGCCCCACTGAAGCTTGTCTATGTGGAGCTCCATCCCAAGTGAGGGACCTGCTCTTGCAAAGGGTGTGTAGGAACCCTAGGTACAAGCAGCACAGGGCCGGGGAGATTCTGTGTGGAGCTCTGCCCTACAGGCTGCTCTGGTATCTCCAGGACAGACCTCAGTGGCCAGGACATTGGCATCCCCATGACGGGCATCATTAGCAAGGAGGCTCTCTAGTATCATTCACTAGGCTAGGTGCAGGAGTTCTTACCCTGAGTCTGTGGTCCCCCAAAGGGTCAGTGAATAGAATTTAGAGATTCTGTATTTAAATGAAAAAAAAATTTTTTATTAACTTCCAAATAAAATTTGGTACTTCCTTCAATAATGATGTAGGCAATAAACTGCGGTAGTATTAGCAGACCCTGTGATTTTGTTACCAATGGAAGAAATCATAGGTACCTTCAGATGATTTTGCTGTTGTTACTGTTATCTTGAAATTTTTTTAATGTTAAATAGTTAGTGCTTCAAAATTACAGTAACTCTTAGACCTGCCATTAGAATCTGGCAGGATTAAATCAACCTCCTAGTTGGGGCCAGGTATTAGAATCACTTGTAAGTGGCTTACACTGCACCAGACTGAATCCTTGGCTTGGGACACCCTGAAGGTCATCAGCGATTGAACTGTTTGGGCAAAGGTACAAGTGCCTGCACAATATTTCCAGCCAATGCACCTACTACCTCAAACACAACTCATCTTGCCAGTGAGCACTAACATCTAACATTTACTGTGCTAACTAACAAGCCCTCTGGTATTACTAGAGATAAAGACAGTTGAAGTTTTTGAGGTACCCATCTCTGGTTAGAGTCTTTTTTTTTTTCTGCTGAGAGTTTAGCTTAGAGTCTTTCAGAAACTATTCATCTCTGAAGAGTGTATCTCTTTTAGGAGACTCCAAATGCTAATTAACTGTTCCTATGGTGTGGTTGAGATGTATATCATATTAAGTATACTGATATTTTAAAGTATGTGATAGCAATATAATACAAATTAAGGCTGACCTTAAAGTTTGGTAGGAATTGTAGGTTATACCTGACACCCCATGAATACTTGTGTTTCATTTGGGTAGCTAAACATCAAACTTGCCCATGAATTTACAGTTGAAACCACTTGTGAGACAGCATGAGGTATATGGGGTCACATGCAACTGAACCCCTTGGTCAAGGATAGACTGCCTCCAGGTCAGGCTTGGCAAACTCTATAATGCCAGGTCATTTGAAAAAGAGTGTCCTAAAAGCAGGAGACCACAGCTGCATCCCTTGTCCTTCTTTGGAAAGAAGTGTGAAGTGTGGTATGTCACAGAAAGTCTGCCTTAACCTGCTCTTAGCTCTGTTTTGCAGGTGTCTTATTCCCAAGGGTACTAGATCTAGCTAATAATAGCCAGGGTATTGAATCCAAGACCAGGGGATGCTAATCTTCACCACAACCGGTTTCATTTTCAATTGTAAAGAGGCCCAATGCCTTTAGCAACTAGAGCTACAGGATTCAGTTTTTTCCCTTTTGAAATTAAACTGCACTTTGGCTAGAAAGAAGTTATTTAAAACCTTAGCATTATTAATGCAGGAAGGGACTGCAAAGAGCATTTCATCCAACTTCCCCATTTAGCAGATGAGGAAACAAAGGCCAAGGGAGATAGCTTGCTAGCTACATATCAAGATACTGACTAGTCTGAGAGGATCTTCCTTCAACACCAAGATCTAGTCCTATTGAGATGAGACAGAGGGAGGAGTGAAATTGAATCTTCAGAGTAAGCATGTGATCTATATACTAGCAATAACCACTCAGAAAATGCAATGGGAAAAATATCTCATAGTAGCAATACAAAAAGGTTTACCCTGCTCTTAGATAGGTTTCTTTTTCACATCACCCATAAAAATAAATTCTGGATGTGTTAAAGATCTAAATGTAAAAACAACAGCCCCAAAACAAAAAACAACAACACACACACACAAACAAAAAAACACACAAATGATAAAAATGCTAGAAAAAAAGGTAGGAGAATATTCTTATGATTGTTGGGTATGATTGAATGACTATCCTAAGCAAGAGCCCAAATCCAGAATCATAAATGAAGACATCTGCAGATATGACTGAATGAAAGTTAAAAACCACTGTAAGCAAAGGCAAATGAAAAGCAATCAATTAAGAGAAAATGTTTGCAATATATATAACAAGAAAAAGGTTAATAGTTATAATATACAAAAATTTCAACAAATACATAAAAAATACAAATAATTTTGATAGAAAAGTGGACAAATATGTAAATTGGCCAATCACATAAGAAATACAAATTGTCATTGAGCATTCGAACAGACAGTTTTAGGGAAATTGTTAGGGGAAATAGATTTTAATTGTGGTTTTCAGACCACACTCAGTTTCAGAACCATTCAGGCAAGAGGATTAAATCATAGGCAAGGCATGTTCTTCAGGGAAATGGGCTTTCCAGAAAGTTGGAAAGGTGTAGGCAGAGCTATTGTTCAGGGAGACCCAGCCTTGATAAGTTTGTTTCAAGAACCAGGAGAGCCCAAGTCTGATAAACCTTCTCTTAGACAGAAATATGGCTTATGTGTATAAAGGTGACAAAACCCCAGAGTATTATAAAGTTAAGGCATAATAAGACTTGAATTTTCCCACATCTGGCTTGACTTCCCTTACAGGCATAGTAAGGGGACCAGGGAAAGCTGCGCCGAGACAGCCACCTTTGCTCCAGGTGGCTACCCCACTGCTGATAACGTTTTGTATCCTGGGCTAATGAAATCCAGACATTCATTTTTTCCACATTGGGCGTGTGTGTTTTGTGTGTTCTCTTCCCATCAACTGACAACTACTGGAAATGCTGCAATGTTTATTCTGATTAATCTAACAAGTGCAAATTAAAATATGACACATCTATTTTTGTCTAACTGATCAGAAAACAATTTAAATATATATGATACCTACTATTGGCAAGAGGTGGGGAAAAGTACATTCCAACAAACTCTTGCCAAGGCTATTATTTTTTAAAATATGTTATTGTTGATTTCAGAGAGGGAGAAGGAGATGGAAACATCAATGATGATGAGAGAATCATTGATCGGTCCTGACTGGGAATTGAACCTCAAGGTTCATGGGTCAATGCTCAACCATTGAGCAACACCAGCCAGGTGATAAGGCTATTATTATTATTTTTTAATATGTTTTTATTGATTTCAGAGAGGAAGGGAGAAGGAGAGAGAGAAATATCAATGATGAGAGAGAATCATAGATTGGCTGCCTCCTGCATGCTGTCCCCTACTGGGGATCGAGCTTGCAACTAGGGTATGTGCCCTGACCAAGAATTGAACCCTGACCTCCTGGTTCATAGATGCTCAACCACTGAGCCATGCCGGTTGGAACAAGGCTATTATTAATCAAGTCACTTGGGGGGCCAATTTGGCAGTATCTCTTACATACCGAATGTGTGATTTCCTTTGACCTAGCAATTATAATTCAGAAATATGTGCATGTGCTAAAGGCACATTGGTAAAGATTTTATTGTAGTGTTATTTTATTGAAATTAAAAGACAATGTAGCCGAAACCGGTTTGGCTCAGTGGATAGAGCGTCGGCCTGAGGACTCAAGGGTCCCAGGTTCGATTCCGGTCAAGGGCATGTACCTTGGTTGCGAGCACATCTCCAGTCGGGGGTGTGCAAGAGGCAGCTGATCGATGTTTCTAACTCTCTAACCCTCTCTCTTCCTCTCTGTAAAAAATCAATAAAATATATATTTTTAAAAAAAGACAATGTAAATGGCCATTAATAAAAAATGATTAAATAAACTAGAGAATATCCATGCTATCTTAGTTTATGTTCTTCCAGAAGCAGCTCTTGTTTCTAGGATTTAAGCGTATGTTTGGGAAGTATAAATAGGGAAATGTGGGAGTGATTCAGGGAAGGGCAGACAGACAATAAAGGGTGTGTTAGTAAGCCAGCTACCGTGGTGAACACCTAGAGTTTAATCTTTCAAGGGAACTCTGAATACAGTGCAAAGCACAGGCTAGAAGTGATGGGATATTTACACTCCCAACAATGTTTAGTCATTGCTAGAGCCTGTCTCCCAGAGGGAGATTGATTCCCAGGTGCTTGCAGCCAACCATCCATGGGTAAATTGGTTTTGGGGGCTGGAGGGAACTATCCAACCAAGATGGAGGTACTGGCTACTGGGGGTCAGGCTGTTATGTGTGGAAATGATAGGGTTTCTGAGGAGTTATGAGTAAAGCATTGACTGTCTGCTATTGCAAATATGTGACTAGAACAGGTCCTCCGTGATCAACATGTGTGACCAGATGAGAGAAGAAACCAACCTTTTCTTTAAAAAACAACAACAATAACTTTATTGAAGTATAATTGATATACAAGAGATCTCAAGTAAAGTAACATTTGATAAGTTTTGACATTTGTAAAGTAATAAAACTATCACTGCAATCAAGGTAATAAACTTATTGCACCACTAGCGTGGCTCATTGGTTGAGTGTTGACTTATGGACCAGGAGGTCACAGTTTGATTCCAGGTCAGGGCACATGCCCAGGTTGTGGGCTTGATCCCCAGTGTGGAGCTTGCAGGAAGCAGCCAATCCATGATTCTCTCTCATCATTGATGTTTCTATCTCTCTCCCTTTCCCTTTCTCTCTGAAATCAATAAAAATATATATATTTTAAAAGGATAATGAAAATATCCATTACCCCCATGAATGTCCTCAGCCCCCTTGGGGATCCTTCCACCTTGCCCTCCCCCAGCTTTCTCTCCACCCCCACGCTGCCATCTCTAGACAACCATTGATCTACTTTCTATGACTATAACTTTAATTTTATACAATCCTATCTAATAAAGAGGGAATATGCAAATTGACCATCATGCCATAACATGATGGCTGCGCCCACAGCAGAGGCCGAGTTCCCGTAATGAGCCTTAACTAGCTATCAGCCGGGACCTGAGGCTGCATGTCGCTGGGCCGGAGCAGGGGACCTCAGGCCATGCCCCCCACCCCAGCACCAGGCTGGGGGACTTCAGGCTGTGTCCCCCGCCCCGACGCCCGGAAGGGCTTGATGGGGGACCTCAGGCTGCAACCCCTACCCCAGGGCCAGGCCTGGGGACCTGAGGCCATGCCCCACGCCCCACGCTGGGCCGGGGAACCTGAGGCTGTGCCCCCCACCATGCGGGGCTTGACAGGGGACCTCAGGCTGTGCCCCCCACCATGTGGGGCTTGACGGGGGACCACAGGCCACGCCCCCCCACCCCGACGCTGGGCCAGGCGACCTGAGACCATGCCCCCACCTGGCAGGGCTTGACGGGGGTGGGGCCAGCCGGGTCTGGGTCTCGCGTGATTTCGAGGCGCATGTGGGTGGGTGAGGACTTGACTCTGCTTACTATGGCTCACCCCAGACTCTGACAGGAGGAAGATTTTCATATACAGTTTACTAATTTTCTTTCATCTCTAACAGTTCTATTATAGAGAAAGGGCAAATAGCAATATTAAAGTATTTCCTCTAATTAATTCCCTTTTAATGTGCACGAATTTTGTGCACCAGGTCACTAGTATTACATAAATGAAAACATACACTATGAACTCTTTTAAGGTTTGGACAAAATTTAGCATACTTATCTTGAGATTTCATTCATGTTGCTGTATGTATCAGTGGTTATTCTCAAGGAATTTTCCTTTATATTGATACACCACAGCTTATTTATCCCCTGATAATAGACATTGAGTTATTTCTATTTGGGGGCTATTATAAATAAAGCTGCATGAATATTGATGCAAACGTTTTTGTAATGGACTTAGGTGTTCATTTCTTTTAGGTAAATACCTAGAAATGGAATATCTAGGGTATAAGATGGGTGTGTGAAACTAACCTTTTCTCGTGAGATTTCCAGCCTAGTTGTTCAGGTCCAACAAGATCAGAAAACTCTTCAGTGTTTTAAGAACCATGGATCAAAGCCATTGACATTTCCTCTCAGTCATCCCCAAATCCTTTCAAAGTGTTTGTTCACACCTGACGGGCAGGGTAGGAGAGGGGGCTTGAAAGCCATCCGGGGAGATTTGCAGCCCTCACTCTCACCGGCAGAACTTCCCCCTCTGAAGAGGGGATGGATTCAGTTATTTCAGGAACAGGGATTATAGATGTGACCCTGGCTCAGCTCTGATTGACTGCCTAGACTTCCCAACAATATCAAGAGGAAAGGAAAATCAAAGTTAAAGAAAAAGAAACCCCTCTAAATATATAGTTTATAAAGCTGCCAATTGCTTCATTAGCTTCTTTAGAGGTCCGTGGCCCACTTTCTTCCAGAAAGTGTCCCTGTGGGACACCAGTGATATAGAATTTGGTGGGATGGAGATTTGGTTCTGGTCCCAGCTCGGCCACATATTAGCCAGGAGACCATGGGCAAGTAAGTTATTCGGCAAACATTTACTAAGGGCTGTATCCTTGAGAAGTATAAAGATGAATTAGACAATTTCTTCTCCCAGGGAACACACAAAAAATTGAGTAGAAAAAGATGAATAAGTAAATATCTGTATTACAGTATGATAAATGATAAAAGAGGGGTCCCATAAAGGGAGCCTGAAGAAGGGGTACATAGCTCAGCCTGGAGGGAGTGGTCTCCTAACCTCTCTGAGTTTCCGCCCCTCTCCCATGAAATGAGGAGGTTTTATGTATTTGTGAGGAAAGCTAATAGAGTATTGGGGTGCACCTTGCCTCCAAAATGGAGCCCCTTCAGTGACTGGCACCTGACTTTGCTAGAGAATGAAAGAGAAAGTTCAACCGCCCCTCATGAGGATGCTCGTGAGGAAAAGCTCCTGCTTCTCCCTACTCCTGCCTCAGTTTCCTCCACACACTGTATGTCCTTTCTTGGCTGGCCATATGATCCTGATGTACTTACTGTTTTTGTTTGTTAATCCTCACCTGAGGATATTTTTTTCCATTGATTTTTAAAGAGAGTGGAAGGGAGGGAGGGAGGGGGCTAGAGAGATACATTGATTGATTGCCTCCCACATGCATCTCAACCAGGGCCAGGATCCAACCTGCAACCCTTGACTAGGAATCAAACTGGAAACCCTTGGGTGCGAGGGCCGATGCTCCAACCACCGAGCAACACCAGCCAGGGCCTGATGTACTTTCTGTGTAAATGTGCTAAATTGAGAGATATGTGATTCTCTGGATTGGCAGAAGCTGGAGCTGCTGAACAAAGGGGGGTCAAAACTGAACTGGGGTGAGAGAGACAAAGAACCTGGAGGACTGAAGAGAGCAGAAGGGAGGGAAGCGGAAAGGGTGGAGGCAAATTAGACCAGTTCTCACAGGAATCCCAGGAGCTGGACCTGTGCCCTGACAGGAACTAAAGACATACCTTGAAGGCTCTAGAAGTTCAGAACTGCTTGACTCTGCGCGAGGATGAAAAAAAGCCAGTTAAACTGTCTCTTTTTAGCAGCCAGATTTAGCGTAGCAAAAGCTCTGTCTTCTCAGGGGGTAAAAGCAAGATGACATTAGGAAGTGAACACGGACTTCTGACATGATTGGGGACATGATACCACTGAATGCGAAAGCTTCTGCTTTTCTTCAATGGCAGATCTAAAACTCTGCATTTCTCACCCATTGATGCGTCTGTCGTGCATTCATTTCGTGCTGACACTGAGGGGGATACGAAGCCATACAAGACTGAGCTCCTGCCTTCAGTTTTATTCTAGTAAACACTTATTGAGCATCCTCTATGTGGCAGGCACTGGACTCCATCCTAGAACTTGAAAAGAAACAGAGCACAATTTCTTACCTCAAGGAGCTTATGGTCTAGTTGATTTGCTAATAAAATGCCCTCCTTCCACTTAGAATATTCTAAACACTGACTTGAACAGATATTATATATTTTTCTTTCCTGTGATTCTGTCATTCCTCTGGGCTTTGTTGGGAGAATAAATCCTGTGGATTTATTTTAGAAGCTTGACAGTTCAGCTGTAAGCTCATAGTTATTTGTGACTGAGAAAGAGAAAGAAAAATGTTCTGTTTCCCTATCTCTCCCCTACAGGTTTAACAATGTACCTGGCTGGATCAGGAATATCCGCTTTGTTCTCCAAATGAGGTATTACACACACGGAGTCATTTTTCTGGCTTTCTAAAAATCTCAGTTCAAACCTCCAATTTCCCACCTTTTCCTTCCACCTGCTTTGCTTAATAATTAAGCTACTTAATAAATACTTTTGATGAAGAGGAGAGGAGGAAGATGATTATTAGGGTTTGCCAGTCCCCGGGGAATGCAGCAGCTTCCTCCTTGAATCATCTATTCCGGTTGTGCCCCAGGCATCTTGCTGAGTGAAAAGGCTGCAGGCTTTTCCTGCTTCAGGGCCCAGATCTGAGTGATCTTGAGTCATTCTGTCCCCAAGGGGCAAGGTTTGGTTCCGGTCTCTTAGCCTCCTTGTTGTTCCTGCTAACTTACCCTTCATTTAACTTTCTTGGAACTTTGATGAACAACCACTGCTTTTCAGGTACACCCTGGGTTTGGAAGATAGAGAGCAGGTTAGACTGGGTATAGATAAGGAAAAACCTCCAGGCCAGCTTGTGACAATGCAGAAGAGGCAGGAGCAGGTTTCAGAAGGAGGGCATTCAAGACAAGGGCTTCAGGAAAAGAGGTGATGAATAGCTACTCATAGACAGGAGAGAGGAAAGAGAGGAGAGAGGAGAGAGAAGAGAGAGAGGAGAGGGGGGAGATGGAGATAGAGATAGAGAGGATTTCATACTGAGAGGCCACATAGCTTAGGGAGAAGATGTGGGTTCAGATTCCAACTCCACCATTTACTAGCTGTATGATCTTAGGCAAGTAACATAGCCTTCTCTAGCTTCAGTTTTCTCGCCTACAAAATGGAGCTAATAATACCTATCTTGCATAGTCATTGTGAGAACGGTAATACAATACATATGTCAAGTTATTTGCATTTAGTCGGCACTCTGGAAGTGAGAGCTCTAGTTAATATTGAGTACCTTTTGTGTACTAGTACTTAGCTAGGTTTGGGGATATATGTAGAAAGTGTGGTGTAGCAAGTAGATTGACCAATGAATGATCCCAGGGGTTTTCTCTGGGGCTGCCTGGCAATGGCCTAGCTGCCTCTTTCTCCCACAGGAGCGGCTGGCTGTACTAACTTCAGCTTCTTAGGGGACTAAGAGACCTTAAGGCCTCTTGCTTTTCAAGCACTTCCCGAAACAGTGGGTCCCTAAGCTCATACTCCTTTGTATCTGAACCCCAAAATATTTATCGCTCCACCCCAGCAGAGCCCCTCCAAAGCTAATCTATAAAAAGAAAGAGCAACGTGGGATTCCTCCTCAGGAGCGCTGCCCTGTGGATCCTCCTGCCTCACCCCAACCTGACCCCGCCTCTCTGCTGGATCTAGGGAGAACAGGAACCTGCATACCGGCCCCTTTCTTGAGTTTCACTTGCACCAGTGATGCTATGTGCATGGAGTCATTTGTCAGAGCAGAAAGGCAGCCTCTTTTTAGGAAACAACAACTCTAACGCTGCGTGATACTGTGATAGAGTTACTTCGCATGGTCCTATTGGGGCACAGGAGAGACATCTAATTGCCTTTTCAAGAAGGAGCTACTTGAGCCCGGCCAGTGTGGCTCAGTGGTTAAACATTGACCTATGAACCAGGAGATCACGGTTCGATTCCCAGTCAGGGCACATGACTGGGTTGCAGGCTTAATCCCCAGTAGGGGGTGCGCAGGAGGCAGCCGATCAACGATTCTCTCTCATCATTGATGTTTCTATCTATCTTTCCCTTTCTCTTCCTCTCTGAAATCAATAAGAAAGTATATTTTTTAAAAAGGGAATAGCATATGCATCATTTCTATAGAGCATCATTTGAGATGTGTATATGAAATAATCCTGTGATATAGTATTATTGGTCACATCTAAGAGAGAGGAAAACTAGCCCAGAGAGCTTAAGACTATGTGCATGGACACAAGTAACTAACAATACTGAGGTTCAAACCCAGAAGTACTTGATTCAAGTTCCTTATTCTTCCCACTACACTTGATTACCCCTGCCCCCCAAAAGCTGGCACAGGACTTTCCATCATTTTCTATTTTAGCCCTAACATTTGTGAGCTGTATGATTAGTTGGTCAGAGTGAGAGTATGTACAGCCTTATACGTTTGATCTTCTGACTCAAATGTGGATTGAACCACCCATGGAGCTAATAATACCTATCTTGCATAGTCATTGTGAGAACGGTAATACAATACATATGTCAAGTTATTTGCATTTAGTCGGCACTCTGGAAGTGAGAGCTCTAGTTAATATTGAGTACCTTTATGAATTTGAGTTGCTCTCAGAAACAGAAGATGTTCTTCTCCAACAATACAGCTGTCATGCTAGCCCTGCGCAGCACAGGGTTTATATAGGCCACCTGGACAAACTGCTGGAGTGGGGTCCTTCCCTCCCTATTTAGTCCTTCTTCCTTCTCAGGCATGTCTTCTAAATACAGCACAACTCAGACCTTTAACAACACAATAACTACCTCTCTTTCCTTAGTGAGGGTGAGAAAAAGAAATGCTAACACCAATGGGCTTTTTTCATTCCCCCAACCCCCAGATTATCTATCTATCTATCTATCTATCTATCTATCTATCTATCTATCTATCTATCATCTATCTATCTATCTATTTATCTATCATCTATCTATTTTTATTGAGGTAAAGTTGACATATAACATATTTGTTTCAGGTATACAACATAATGATTTGATATTTATAATGATTTGATCACAATAAGCTTCTTTCTTAAATGTACCTTATTATAATGTTTTAATTATAAAATATTATGAAAAATTACCTGACCAGTGTGGCTCAGTGGTTGAACAATGGCCCATGAACCAGAAGGTCATGGTTCGACTCCCGGTCAGGGCACATGCCTTGCAGGCTCATTCTCCAGTAGGGGACATGTAGGAGGCAGCCAATCAATGATTCTCTCTCATCCTTGATGTTCCTATCTCTCTCTCCCTCTCCCTTCCTCTCTCTGAAATTAATAAAAATATATCTTACCTTATAATAGACAAATATGCAAATTGACCGCACCTTCGCTACGCCCAAGCCACGCCCACCAACCAAGCCATGCCCACCAACCACGCCCATCAGGAAACCGTTGCAGGGACGTTGGGGTGTGGTGGAGCCCAAGGCCGGGAAAGCCTCGGGCGGAGGCTTTCCCGGCCTTGGGCACCAGCAGGGAGCCTGCACGGATTGCAGGCAACAACCAGGGGGTCGGCTCCTACGATCCGTAGCAGGGATGTTGGGTGCGGCCGAGCCCAAGGCCACCGCCCGGGGCCAAGCCCCGACCCTGAAAGAAGGCAGAAGGCGGTGGCCACAGCCAAGGCCTGGGTCCCCGGTGCCGGCAGAAAACTGGTGCAGGCAGCCAGGTGAATGAAGGTCTATTGCACGAATCTTCGTGCAAACGGGCTACTAGTTTAAAAATAAAATATTATGTAAAATTAATATATAAATATATAAAAAACAAAAATAATTTTTATTATAAAATTGTATACATATGTATATAAACATTTGAATGAATGTACACATACTTACATCTGTATACAGGGTGGGGAAAAAGTAGGTTTACAGCTGTTCATTTGGAAAGTAATACAATAATTAATAAATACTACAAGAATAAATTCTGTTTCATGCACTAAAACTGTAAACCTACTTTTGTCCCACCCTGTATTTGTGTATGTGAGTGTAGCTAGATTCGAAAAAAACTATCCACCTTTATACATATATAGCCATACCTATATTCCTTTTGCACAAGTGGGTTCACACTGTACAAACTATCCTACAATTTGCTTTTTTTTTTCCAGCTATATAATAAACAGATAGTCTTTGTTAAGATCATACTGATGGGCTTCCCTGACCGAGACAAGTTCTGGAGAACGTCAGTACTTCTGCTATTTCCTGATGACTCAACGATAGTCGCACGTCTTGATAAGGCTTATGTCAACTAGAGCAAATAAGAGCATGTATCTGAGCATGCTTTACAGACTGTTAGGATGCTGTGGTAATGTTAATCATCACAGTATCATATGTAGCGTGAGGACAACATTTATACAGGAGTGGATTGCAGGCTTCTCATAAGGTGCAATAGCAAGGGAGGAGTGTTTACACTTTAGACGGGGGAAGAGGAGACTCTGAGGTTGGGTACATAGTTGATCATGCCCGCTCTCAAGTGTCCCCTGAGGAAGGAGCCTTTGAAGCCTCACTGTGCCTTGCCTCTGTCCCCCAAACCACCCAGTTGGTTAACTGAGGAGGTTTCCTAACCACATCTGTTTCATCAAAGCACAATGGGAACAAGGATTCCTTCCAGCTTCCTCTGGGAGCCCAGAAGCTGAGAGCACTCGCCGCCACATAGGAGGGTTGGCTTGGTCGAGAACATGAGAGTAAATATAGCATCTTCTTAGCTCTAGAAAATACCCCTCAAAATACTCCAGATCTTTTTGGGGTTGAATTTAACATTTTACTTGTTGCTGTTTCCAGCTGACAGCTTAAAAAAAAAACACCACAAAAACACAAATTGGTGGTTCGTTGGTTGTTGTTGTTTTTTTTTTAATCCAATGACATGCCTAACTTAGAACTATTCAACCATTTTTCAGCTCCCAATACTGTGTGTCTATATACAAACAGGCATATTTATTATTTACTTTTGTTTATATTTCCCCAGATGGAAGTCCATTAATTTCCCAATATATTTTACAGAATGACTTGTCTGTAGCCAGCATTGGGAGGATATATTAATCCTTAGTCCTAAAATACTTAAGTTAGAAAATAATGGGAAATAAAAGAGATAGAAGGACCGAGATGAGTCATTTATCTCAGATATTCACCTTAAACTACTTCAGAAATGTCAACAGTGAATTAAAACCAGAATTCTAGAGGAATGACCTAAATCACACTTCACCAGAGAGACTTTACAGTTCCTTAGCAAAAATTGCACTTCATGTCTAGAACAGAGGAGCTTAATGATTGCTTGGGTCAAGTAGCATGAATTTAGCTCCAAACGGTCTGTGGATAAAGAATCAATATTGTCTCTCTATGAGTAGAAACCTCTTTAGAAGATGACAAAAGGAAGCCACAATCAAGTGTACTATATTAGTGTACAAAGGATAGCTGGATTGAAAAGGAGAAAGATCTGTTCTTGCCCACTGACTCGGAAACCAGATCTGCTTCTCTGCTTCTTCTGCGGCGCTCTTCTGCTTTCATTTTCCCTGGGCACAAACGAGTGACCCTACGGAGCCCCATCAACCGACTTTTCTATAAAGTGATCTGAAGGCTGGGGATCCCAGTGTGCAATGGATGGTAAAGACTAGGGTTGTGACTGGGGCAAGAATCAGGGAAAAGATACAACTCAGGTTAAGGAACAGAAAACTCTTCGTTTAAAGTTAATAAAAATTCATATTTAACTAGCTACTGCAGGGAAGCAACTGATCTTACACTATATCTATTATAATATTGTTGTTGACAATGTTAATTACTTCCTTGGATGCCAGGAAGAAGTGGCTTTCAACTGCATGCATTTATTGTCCAAGGTGTAAATTTGGCCTTGGAATTAATAGATAACAAAGACCTAGGGAGCTTAGGGAGGTTATTTACTTTGTGCATAAATGAAGAGAAGGATTTGAGTGAATAAAGATTTTGAGAGAGAGAGACTCTAACCTTAACCCTGGCGGACAACTCTGAGCTGATTGCTTAGGTGAGCCTTCTGTGCGTAGCATTGTTGGTTAAGGTGGTCTCACAGCCAGAATTGGCCCTCAGCCTTGCATCTGTAGGACCTTCATTTTATCAGTTCACCTGACAGTGTGCAGGCTCTAGTAGCATTGACAGAAAAAAATACAGTGCACCCAATGAAGTTTGAATTTTAGATGAGCAATGAATAATTTTTTATTATAAATATGTCTTCTGCAATATTTGTATTTGGTAAATCTGGCAGCTCTATGTAGGAAGCTTCCATTAATTAACTCACCAGTGGCTTATTGATAAGTCAGAATGCCAATGTGTGAGTATACAGGGCAGGGCTCATCTTCCCATGTATCAGAGCCCTTCAGCCTACTATCTGCACTGCTCTCTTTAGGAATTTAGAAAACCAAGTTTGTTCATGTTTGGTGATGGTTGAATGCCAAATTGTACAAAAGCAACTGCATAGAACATGGAAACGCTGGATGTTTGACTCAGGGATGCCTCCCAGAACCTGGAATGTCTCTCTCCCCCAGACAATGCTGCAATAATGCTGAGCTTCAACTCTCCTTTTCTTCAATGTTTATTTTTTTCAATTTTTTAAATAAGTTATTAAAAACTTATTTCTCATCATAGACACTGGGCCATTTCCAAAGATATCTGCTGATTAAATTCATTTTATATTGATTGTTGTGCTACTTTTTAGGGAGTCATACTAGATGTCTTGCTGTGTTTTAGGAAACTTGATAGCCTTAATTAGTAGATATTAATTTTACAAGATAGTTTCAGATGTGTACATCTGTACCTTTGATTTTCTAAAGCAGAACATAATTTTTATCCCAGACTCCCATTTTGTGTGATGCAGAAAAATTAATCTAGTAACTACCAAGGAGATTAATTCACACCCACACACTCTCCCTTGCTCTCCTGCAGATGCAGTATCAGTGGGAGGAGAGTGAGGGGTGGGGGGCACATAATAACAGGTATCTGAATTGGTAGCTCCTGAGATGAATAACTGCCCCATCTTGTCTTTGATTATGGGATCGCTCCCCACTGCTCCAGCGTTATCCTCTAAGGTAGTTGCATTCCCATCTGGTTTGCTTAGCTCATGCCAGCAGGTATGTTTGTTCCTGCGTGGCGTGACTCCTTCGGGCTGTTGGCTGTCACTCTCAGCTAACTTCTGAGACCTTCTCAGAGCTTGAGGAGGTCCACCTACTCTCCCACGCCTCTTTGGGGCCACAGAAAACAAAGTTGTCATTGAGTTCTCTTCCCTATCATCTGTACAATCATCTCTTCTCTGTTGACCCCATATTACTGTGGGGTTAGCCGCCTTCCCTAGATAGCAAGTAGACACAAGCCTCCCCATTCTCAGTTGCCTCAAGGCTTATCTGGCATTCTACCTCCAACCACAGTTCCCTGTCTTCCAGGGGGATTCATCCTGGAAAGATAACAGGAGGCTGAGGCTTCTCTTAGAAACCACACATCCCTACAATCTAGGTAACCCTACCATAGTACATGAGGGCTGGTTATCTTAGATGGAGCAAGGGGAAGGAGTTCTTTCAGGCTAATCTTATTTGTCTGCTGGTTAAGCCCAAGTATTTTCTGAATGCGCAGAAATTCTTTTCTCCCAAAGAGAGGATAGGTAACTTGTTCAAAGATTCCAGTTATAAGTGGTAGAGAAAGAATTAAACCTACAATAATCTAATTCAAAAGTCTTAATTTTATATATTTGTTTATTTATTTATCCCAAGACTTCATTTAAAACCCTAACAGTAGTCTCATTACCTGGGTGAACAGCTGATTCTCCAGGGATTTTGTTAAAAGTAATTTTGATAAAGGCCCACTCAAGGAGATCCTGATCCATTTGGCCTGTGATGGGGCCTGGTTGTCTGTGTTTTGAACAGCCTCTGTAGGTAATTCAGATGCACACCAAAGATTGAGAGCTAGTTCTAGAACTTGTTAACTGTGTGATTTGGGACAAATTAGTTTACCTCCCGGTGCCTCAGTTTCCTTGGTTGTTAAATGGGGATGATGACAGTACCTATACCATTGAGTTGTGGGAATTAAATGAGTTTAAAATGGAAGCACCAGGAAGACTATATAGCACATAATAAGTGCTCGATAAGCATTAAAGATGATTATTTTTTTGCTGCCTTTCAGCAGCAACTTACTTACAAAACATGTCTTAGGAGCACTGTTTCCTGTGCAGATTACATAAAAGGATAATTGTATGCATTTACATATATTTTTAATAGTCTGTGTCTCAGAGAGACTTTTTTTAAGCTCTTTCCCCCAAATCTAGGTGGATGCCTAATTTGGATCCCATGGTCTTCTATGGTCCTAACCACCTTGAGGCTATGTTATTGATCAGGTAAACTGAAATTAAGCTGGGGATATAATGATGATGGCAGGTAAAAGAGAAGTAGATCAATGGTTCTCAATATTGATTGTGTCTTGGAAATATCTAGAGAGCTTTAAACAGCCCTTGCCATTAATATCAGAATCTTTGGGAATCAGTTCCAGCCATCAGTATATTTTAATCTCTAGATGCTTCCAGTGTCTGGCCATTGGGTCTTACCCTAGCTCCAGTGAGCAGAAACTCCAGAGGTAGGACCTTGAAATCTGTGTTGTTGTTTTTGTAAATGTATTTTTATTTATTTCAGAGAAGAAAGGAGAGGGAGAGAGAGATAGAAACATCTATGATGAGAGAGAATCATTGATAGGCTGCTTCCTGCATGCTCCACACTGGGGATCGAGCCTGCAACCCAGGCATATGCCCTAACGGGGAATCGAACCGTCACCTACTGGTTCATAGGTCAATATCCAACCTTACTAAGCCACTCCGGCAGGGCCAGAGATTTGTGTTTTAGCAAGCCGTCTACAAATGTCAGGACCTTTGGTGTGAACCATTCTATATCCTGCCCATATACAGGCCTCTCTTTTTGCTTCTCTGCTGAGTAGGGTGTGACCTAGAGAGAAGGTATGTTAATTCTTAGTTCCCTTAAGTAGAAACAGATCAGTACTACAAATCAAATCAGCATTTATTCTAGCCAGACCTGCCCTAGACTGGGAGAATGAGGGTCCTTCAGCCTAAATGCCTGCTTCTCAAGATGACTCAATTTAGAGAGGCCCCACGCTCTCAGAATGGAGACCCTGT
Source organism: Cnephaeus nilssonii (assembly GCF_951640355.1). NCBI lineage: Eukaryota > Metazoa > Chordata > Mammalia > Chiroptera > Vespertilionidae > Cnephaeus > Cnephaeus nilssonii. The sequence goes on from NC_137075.1 coordinate 80,435,600, forward strand.
CACTATTTGCCTAAAATACCCTTTCTCTCTAGTCCCAACTCTGCCTGCTCTGGAAGATTCACAGAGGCCAATAATGTGTAAACAAGTTCCAAACCAACCCATTTGCTTTTCATTTCCTGCTTTGTGCTAAAATGAGACTTTTAAGGTTGCTTAAAATACGTCCCTTTCCTCCTGCCCCACCCCTGGGGCCTTTGCTCTGTGTCCTCAGGCCACCTCAGTTTCTGCCTCCTCCTCCACCTGGGTCCTTTCTGCACAGATCTTGGCTTCAAACAATGCTCGCAGTTATTCCTGGCATTTGCTTCTTTGGCTTAGTGCGCATCCAATGATATCTTTTTCTTCTGTTTAAAACACTGTCTTCAGTCTCTTCATTCGTCCTTTTCTCCTCTGGCAATTGTACTGCTATCGACATTTGAAAGTGGCCTGATTCCCTGGAGTTTAGTAAATGGTCTTGCTGCTAGAATTAGCATGAGAGAACTGTGGGCAGGAGCAAGAGCTAACAGGGTCTGTCTCCTGGGGCTCAGATGCCCCTCTTGGGACCTTCACTGTGCACTTGGGAGGTTGAAGTGTGCTGGGGCTGGGGAGATGGCACCTGGTGAGACCTAAATTTGAGCAATGACTTCATGTGATAATAAACCACGGCCGCTGTGCTCTGCTTCTGTTTAGCATCTGTTAAGCAGAGACCTTTGCCACCAATTAATGAGAGAAGCCCTATTCAGTTTCAAAGAACTGCTAGGTTGTAAACAAACTTGGAAAGACCAGTTCCTGGTGAAATTGGGGGGTGGGGGGGGCGGTAAGGAGGAGAAAAGGAAAAATGTCTCTGTATTCTCCTTTCAATATCAGAGAGATGCTGACTTTTCTTCCTTAAGCAGTTAATTTGAACCCTCTTCTAGGGCACAATCCCAGACCCCACACGCTCTCCTAAATGTGCTACCCTGTCCCATACGGTATCTTCTCAGGGTCCTGCCAACTACAGGTTAGGTAAAATAACAGCTGTTATCGCCCTAATGTACCTTCCTTCCAAATCTGTCAACAACATAAACTGAGGGCCTCTTTGTGCTCAGCTCTGGCCCTTAAGAAGCTTATGTTCCCATTAAAGAGACAGGATGTGTGCACAAGCAAAGAAAACAGCTTGAGACCTTGGCAAGTGAACCAAAAAGATAACAAAGGTTAAAGGAGTACACAATTATTCAAAAAATATATATTGAGCAATACATGTTATGTATTGTAAGTACTGAGGCTAAACCAGTGAATAAAACATGGATCTTAGGTTCTAATGAGACATGACAGAGCATAAGTGAATAAATACATCGTACATCAACTTGTGACAAGTGCTTTGAAGGAAAATGAAGCGGAATAAGGTGATTTTTTTCAGATAGGAGGTCAGAGAAGATGTCGGTTAAGGAACATTTGAGTCAAAACCTGGAGAAGGAGAGAGAGCAAGCCATCTGGATATCTGGAAGAATTTTCCAAGCAAACTGAATAGCAAGTGCAAAGGCCTTGAGGAGGGAGCGTGCTTGGTGTGGTCTAAGAAGGACAAGTAGGCCAGTGAGCAAGAGGGTGTGGGTACAAATAAGGTTAGAGAAGTGACAGGGGTAGATCACAGGGCACCCTGCAGGCCGTGATACGGGCTTTGGGTTTTCTTCTGAAGCCATTGGAGGGTGTTGAGCAGAGCAGAGAACGGATTTGACTTACATATTGGCAGGATCACTCCGTGTGAGGACAGACTCTAGTGCTTGAAGAGGAGGAGCCTGAGGCCAGTGGGGAGGCTGTGGCAATAACCCAGGGGAGCAGTGATGGTGGCTTGGACCAGAGTGATAGGACCAAGGGTGGTAAGATGAAGTTGGATTCTGTAGATAAACAAGATAGCTAAGGCACAAGATTATGAATAAAGAGAGAAATTAGGAATGGCTCCAATGTGTTTGGCCTGAACTCGAGGTGGTATGCTCAGAGGAGGGAGTGGCTACTTCTGGTTAAGATAATCAGAGAAGGATTAATGAAAGACCCAACATTTGAGCTGCACTTTGAAAAACTAGTAGGATTTGTGGCTTGTAAAAACTCTCCGTGGTTTATTCTGAGACCATTTTGTCTTCCCGGACTCCCCACAACCCCCTACCTCAATCCTACTCCTTTGTTTAGTTTTAGCAACCTCTAATCCAGGGGACCAGGAACTCACCCAGCACAAGGGAGGTGCATCTTGATTCTTTAGGCCAATCATGGAAAGTCCTTGCTCTTGCCAGTAATTGGTTTAGAAATGGGCTGGTTTAGGAATGGGCATGTGCTACAATTCTGGACAATGAAGCTTAAAAGGGTACTCTGCAGAAGGGACTTCTGGGAAATTCTCTGTCTGTGATGCTCTGGTCTTGAGATGTCCTGTAAGGACATAGTGTTTGAGCTGCAGTGGCTATCTTGCAACATTGAGGAGGAAAGCCATTGTGCTGAAGGTAGTAGAGGGAAAGTTTGGAAAAGCCACTGAGTTGCCCAACCCTGGAACTGTGACTCTTCTGGGCTTCTTATTATGTGAGATTTTTAAAAAATCCATATTATCAAATATTTTTGAGTTGGGTGGTATTTGAAACAGGAAAGTACATAATTTTAGAAAAACAATAAAGACTTCAGAAGGGAAGACACAGCAAAAGCAAAGATGCTTTGAGGCAAGACTTTCTTTGAGACAAGAACATTCAAAGCATATTTGGGGAACAGTAGGTGGAATAATTTGGCATTTGTTTATAGACTTGTTCAACAAACACTTGTGGAGCCTCTACTATGCACAGGCACTGTTGTAAGATCTGGGATGCTGTGGTGACCAGGTGACAGGATTCCTCTTCTCGTGGAGTTTATTTCCCTGTGGAGGAAGGCAGTTGGTCATGAAGGAAACACAACAAGAATCATTTCAGGAAGCTATGAATGTAATGAAGAGATAAACTACATGATATGATAGAAAGTGACTAGAGGGGCCGCTAGGTTGGGAATGGAGCATACAGGGGACTTAAAGAAGGAGAGAAGATGGCCAGGCTGAGAAAGTGAAATGAGGCTGGTGTGGCTAGAGCCTAGGGGGAGAGAGAGAGGAGAAAGGAGGCCAGAGAGAGAAGTAAGGCCGGGTCCTGTGGGCTTTGGGACCAGTGCAGGCATGTGGATTTTATTCTACGTCATAAAGGAAGTCATTGGAGAATGTTAAGCAGGGGTGTGAGATGACTTGTTAACATTTGTAGATGTGTCTGATGGCATCATGGATGGACCCAGGTGGAGGGATGTGGGCTCAGAGGGATGTAAGTCTGGGGAAGCAGTAACTTCCTTTCATTTCAACAGCCTAACCCAACATTGTGGCTCATTTGAGCATTCAGGCATGGAAGCAAGGGCATTGGGACAATAATTATGGCAGAGGCCCTTTCCTCTTCTGAGCCATCTACTTAACCTTCCTCCTCCTTTTCCTAGCGGGGGGGGGGGGGGGGGGGGGAGTCAGCTTTGCCACAACACTAGCTACAAAGAATGGTGCTAATTAGAAATAAAGGTGATTTCCCAAGATATTGGTCACATAAGGTTCAGGAAATTCTAAGACAGTACTGTCCAAAGGAAATAGAATGTGAGCCACATAGGTAGTTTAAAATTTTCTAGTGGCCACATTAAAAAAGTAAAGGAAGTAGATAGATGAAATTAATTTTGATAGTATATTTTATTGAAGTGAATATATCCAAAATATTATCATTTGGACATATAATCAATATAAAAGTTATTAATGATCTATTTTTCTCTCTTTTTCCACAATCAGTCTTTGACATTTGGTGTGTATCTCACACTTATAGAACATCTCAGTTTGGCTAGCCACGTGTAGTTAGTAGCTACTGTACTGGATAGCAGAAACGTGGGAACATGGTCTTGGAAGACCTGAGATGGGGAGGCTGGGTCAGGATGGGAGCCTGGACTTCGGCAATAGCTTCATGCTTCTACTGCTCTGCTCTGGATTCATTCACTGAGAGGAATGTATTAGGTCAAAAGGCATGAACACTTTTAGGACTTTAATTAATTTTTAAATAGATGACATTGACTTATTGTACCCATAATGAATACAGGTGCCAATATCATTGGCTTCAGATTTGGGAGTTTGCATTTTAATTTGGAGAAGGTTAATTTAGTAAAGTTAATTTAATTTAGTGGAAAAAAAATACCATACTTCTTTTCACCTGCTTCTCTTTGATAACCCGAAGATTGAATATTGTTTCATGAATTTACTAATATTTGTTATTTTATGAATGAGGAACCTGCAACCAAAGTATGTACCCTTGACCAATAAATGATGGCGATAACTAATCAACAATTTGGGAGGAATAGAATAATTTAGACCCACATTTTACACTATATATCAGAATAAATTCCATTTGATTTAAAGACAGAAATATACAGAAATAAATCTATGACTTCCAAAGAAAATAGAATTTAGTACTTATGGTTGGCCAGCGGGTCTGCCCTGGGGCTGATCGGGGCTGGGCCAGCTGGAGGGAGGGGACAAGGGCAGGCCCCACCCCCAAATGGGGTGGGGGGGACCGACGTGGGGAGGGGCTGTGGGCAGTAAGCCAGCCATCCCCAACCCCAATTGGTGTGCGGGGGCTGATCAGGGGTGGAGCTGGCTAGGGGGAGGGGCTGTGGGCCAATTGGGGTGGTGGGGGCTGATTAGGGGTGGGGCCAGCCATGGGGAGGGGCTGCGGGTGGTGGGCTGCCTGGCCCCACCCCTATTAGGGTGAGGGATGCGACCTGGGGAGGGCTGGCTTTGGGGGAGGGCTTAGGGGGGGGGGGTTGACTGGCCGAACAGCCCTTGGGGTGGGAGAGTCCGATCAGGGGCGGGGCTGGCTGGGGGGAGGTTGGCCAGCTGGTTCGCTGGCTGCAGTGGGCGTCATAGCAACCTGTCATTCTGGTCTTTATAGCATTCTAGTTGCTGGCTTTTTATGTATATAGATATCTCTTCCTTCCTCTCTGAAATCAATAAAAATATATTTTAAAACCTTTATCTCATTCTATTGTGATATCTTCATCACATAATAAAAATTTCATGAAAACTAGTATATATTTCTGACCTTTCTACTATATTCCAGAAATCTCTTATTCTTACACTTATTTTTATTATTTTATAGGTATTTACTTTAAAAAAATATATATATATTTATTGATTTCAGAGAGGAAGGGAGAGGGAGAGAGAGATAGAAATATCAATGATGAGAGAGAATCATTGATCAGTTGCCTCCTGCATATGCCCTAGACTGGAATCAAACCTGGGATCCTTCAGTCTGCAGGCTGGTGCTCTATCCACTGAACCAAACTGGCTAGGGCTATATATATTTACTTTTAATAGATCTTGTCCACTCCACTCTCCTTATTATTCTTTCTTCACTCCCATCCCCCAATAAATTTTCTTTCTTACCTGTTTAGAATTTTCTTCCTCTCCTTCCTTTTGTTATATATTTAAAACCCTTCTGGGTTTGCTGTTATTGCTCTTTTTTAAATCAAGATTCTGTTAAATCTGTAACTTAAATAATAGGAAATAGATGTTTATGTAATATTTAGGCTTCTCATTCAGGAACCTCTTATTTTTTCATTCATTTACATCTCTCAGACACCATGGAAGGTTTTGTGGTTTCCTTTCTTTAAAAAAATGCATATATATATACATATACATACATATATATATGTATTTGCATGCATAGTATCTTAGGTTGGGTTCTGTAGAAATAGGCTCTGAGGTGGACAGTTGTCCGCAGAAGTGTTTACAGAAGACACTTCTGGCTTGCAATGCAGTTGCAACTGGGGCTTTAGCTGATGGGGTGTGTGGGCAGGGAGATAATGGGGACAGGGGGAGATGCACTGGAGAATGGGACATCGAGGTTTAGTAACTTACAAATAAAATACCATCTTTGAGTGGACCGGAATGCTCAAGTTAGCCTAACCATAGATTAGATTGATCTCAAGGGCAGCCAGATCATCGGGAGATGCTTAGGAAGCATGGGATCAGACTAAGAAGTGAGCTGGTCTCAAGTGTTTCTCAGCTAAAGCAGGGCACAGCCCTGGAAGTGTAGATGGGAGCTTGCTTAGCTGTGTTTAGGGGGCACTGGTGCGTGTGCCTGGATGACTCATTCCCTTGTATGTACTGGATCCTTTTCCAGCTAGGGTGCAAGTTTTGGTTTACTGTTGTATCCTTCTCTTGCCTCCCTGAAACTGCTCCTAGAGCACCTGGACAGGAAGACTGGCCCTTCTCATCCTCTTCAGTCACAAAGTCACCATCTCAAGATTTACCTCCATGTATAACTAATCACATTTGTGATGTGGGGCTCTTACTAATTTAATTTTGAGATTAGCTTTATTTTCAGTTTCTTGGGAGACATCTTATTGTGATCTGCAAGGACTGGCAACAGCTTCTACAAAATTATCATTTAATATGATGTACAACATTGGGTACTCTTTATTATGCAAAGAAGACTCATTCTATCTTTATTAACATTTAACAATAAATATTATTATATACTTTTTTGCATTTATAGAAATAAAACTTTTAGTTTAGTATCTAGTGATATTCTTCAATTAAGGTATTCTTTTATTGTTGGGGTTAACCTCTCCTTTTGTTAATGAATCATTTTGAATAAGCTAATATGTGTAATGGCATAAAATTCAGAAGGTTCAAAGAGGAATATAGTGAAAATCAGTCTCCCTTCCTCCTCTGACTTCCTTTCACTTAATTCCCCTCCTTAGGGCAGCTAATGTTATCAGTTTGTATATCATTCCAGACATGGCTTTGCATTTTCAAATATCCCTCTACCCCAATCCCCAACTCACACACAAAGAGCAGTAAACCACTGTGTATTATTCAGCATAATGGCTTTTCTCACTTACTATTTATTTGATGTATTTCTATATCAATACATATAGAGTTGTTTCATTCTCTAAATGGATGCATATAATTCAATATAAATATAATGTATTTTATTAATTGGTCCCCTACTGATGGACTATTGGGTCCATTTGCATTGGACACAATGCAAACAGTGCTGTAACTAGTATCCTCATGCATGTTATTTTGTGCACATGGAAATGTATCTGTAGGATAAATACCTAGAAGTAGAGTGGTTGGATCAAGTGCACTTTGAGTTTTGAAAGTTTTTGTCTTTCACAGATTTATACCACTTATAGTTCCATCAGCAACAAAAGGCTATGTCCATATGAAAGTGAAAAATGGCATCTCATTGTAGTTTTAAAGTGCATTTATCTTTAAGAATGAGGTTGAGTTATTTATATGTTTAGAAAGATATGTTTATATGTTGAAGCTATCATTTGTAGCATAGTATTACCTGGTCTTTGTATTCCAATTTTTGCCTCACAGAACCCTTTTATATCTCTCAGTTTTTGCATCAGTTTAGGTTCATTTTGACTGCAATTAACATAAAACCCTCACTCAACTGACTTTAACAATAAGAAAAATATTTTCTCTTACATGACATCATGTTCTGGGAGAGAGTGGCTCTAGGGTTGGTTAATTTAGCTCAGGTGTCCTCAAACTACGGCCCGTGGGCCACATCCAGGTGTTTTTGCCGTTTTGTTTTTTTACTTCAAAATAAGATATGTGCAGTGTGTATAGGAATTTGTTCATAGTTTTTTTTTAAACTATAGTCCGGCCCTCCAATGGTCTGAGGGACAGTGAACTGGCCCCCTGTTTAAAAAGTTTGAGGACCCCTGAGCTATACACCAAGGGCATTGCCACTCTCCAAGTAGATTACCTCATGGTCACAAGATGGCTTCCCATTGAGACAGTATGGAATCCAGTAGAAAAAGAAGGGCTGTTTCTTATCATGAGTCACTTTTAATTTATTTTTATATTTTTAAATATATTTTTATTGATTTCAGAGGAAGAGGGAGAGAGAGATAGAAACATTAATGATGAGAATTATCGATCCGCTGCCTCCTGCATGCCCCCTACTGTAACTGGACAACCAAGGGGTCCGGGCTGCCTGACACTACTTGAGTCAATTAAGAAGAGACAGTGTTGAATCATATATGAGTGTTAATTCTAATAATGCTGGCAGTATGGGAGAGCACCAGGTCATCCACAAAAATCTGCTCTGCCTCTCCCCATAAATCAGCTGCTTATATTGTGTAGAAGGACAAGGATTATATGGGAAAGTAGGAATTACAGGCATGGGAAAGTAGGCATGGTATAATCATTACAGGTTACAAGTCATGCGGGCTGGGGGTGGGGGGAGTGGTCACAGAAGGTGGGTGCCTCTGGGTACCCTGAGGCCAGATTATAGGTAATAGGGGTTGGGGGTTGTAAAGAGCAGGTGCCTCTGGGATTAGATTGTTTCAGTCAGCCACGAGTTTGTAAATCTTTCCCATAATAATAGGCAGTTCTTGGGACAGGAGGATTGACTGCATTCCAATGTTAGCTCCCATGTCCCAGGGCATACAACTCTCAGTCAGGTTAGAATGTGCTTTCTCTAATCAGAACAGAACCATCATGGTTAACAGAGCATGATTAATATTTCTTATAATTGTAACTGGTCTCCAATATTCTATTTCTGCCCCTAACACGACTAGGAATCTATCCCACAACCCAGGGACAAGCCCTGACCGGGAATCAAGCCAGTGACATCCTGGTTCATGGGCCAACGCTCAATCACTGAGCCACACCAGCCAGGCCAGAAGTGACTTTTTAAGAACAAGGACACTTTTCCTAAAGTCCCCTTCCAAAAAGAATGCCCTCAAATCTCATTAGTCAGACCCTGGTTTTACACCCATTTCTAGACTAATAACTGGCAAGTAGCCTGGGACCACCATCATAATTGGTTCATGTTAATCAGGATTTTCTCCTGAATTATATGGAATAGCAGTGGATAGTTCCCTGCCCTACCCCCTAAAATCGGAGCGCTGCCAACAAGAAACATGTGGATTGGCTAGAGAGGGACAATCAACTGTGACTGAAACAACTTTGCACGTTATTCTCTTTGTCAGATGTAGCCCTCCTCCACTTATCTTCCAGCCTAACTACTATTTGTCTTTCAAGTATAGGCTTGAGCTCCACGGAAACAAACTCCCCTCTGTTCCCATGGCAGCCTGTGCCACCCTCATCACACTGCATTGTAATTCTTGCTTCACTTCTCAGTCTTCCACCACAGCCCAGCTCCTTGAGGGCAGGAGTGGGTCTGATCTGTCTCTATCTCTAGCCCCTAGGGCAGTGCAGAGTATAGAACAGACCCTTACCCCATGCTTTATTCTAATAAAATCTACCTTCTAGTATTTTATTTTAGAGTTTTTAAGTCTAGATTCACACTGTTAGGGGCAGAAATGGAATATTGGGAACTAGCTATAGTTATCCTATATAATAAAAGCCTAATATGCAAATTGTCCCCTCGGGTGGTCATTTGACTCAGAGACCGGGAGTTCGACCACTCACTATGAGCTGACTGCCAAGGGGCAGTGAGGATAGCCCCACAGATGGCAACTGGGGTGGGGGACGGAGGGGGGGGAGGGAGGAAAGGGGAAGGCCTGGCTCCCAGGTGCTGAGGGAGCCAGGTGGAGGGCCTGGCCCCAATTGATCGCCCCACAGGTGGGATGGTGGAGCAGCACCAGGCTACCTCTCGGTGCCCGGCGGATTTGTGGGGCTGTGACCCTGGGGGCATGAGCTGGGACCCGATCCCCACAGGTCACCCCTAGGGACCCCACCCGTACACAAATTTGTGGCCCGGGCCTCTAGTAAGAAATATTAATCATGCTCTGTTAACTGTGATTATTTTGTTTTGATTATAGAAAGTACATTATTGCCTGGCTGGGAGTTATATGCCTTGCCACCCCTCCTCCTGTCTCCACCCCCCAACTTGGGAGTCAACCTTGGACTGGGAGTCAACTCATTCCCATCCTATTATCACGGAAAGATTAACAGCCTTGTTGCCCAAACAATGGAGTCCTGCCCGCATATATTTACTTCCCCATGCCTGTAATAGTACTCATTTTGTGTACCCATTCTTATTCCTTATGCCTACTTCCTCATGTAATCTTTGCTCTACCCAATATAAGTAGCTGGTTTACGTGTGTGGAGGGGGTGCAGAGCAGAGCAGATTTTGGTGGATGACCTGCAGACTCCCATACTGCCAGCATTATTGAAATAAATGCCCACATATGACTCAACCCTGTCTCTGCTTAATTGACTCAAGTAGTGACAGGCAGCCCAGACCCAATGGTTGTCTGGTTTCAACACCAGGAATCAACTTGTAGCTTTGTGTTTGTTGAATGATTTGTTTGTTGAGGTTTGGAATTAGGATTATCTCTTCTACAGAAAGCAAACTGGAGAGTTTCCAGAACAAATTGTTTAACCTGTGGATTATTGGTTCCTTAAAAAGTCCAGAAATTCAACAAGTACTTCCTGAACACATATTGTGTGTTGGGCACTAACCCAGTTGGCTCTTCATCTCTGAATGTGGAGTTGATGCTTTCAGGCAGCATTTTTCAGACCTATTGGTAGGTAATGAAATCAATTTCATGGGTCAAAATCATCATCAAAAGGGGAAAAAAACTACACTAGAGTAGAACAAAATATATCAAAGTGCATCACTCCTGCTAAAACATTTGGTATATACCTATACCAAAAATATATATATTTATGTGATGGTCTGGGTGAAGCTATAAAATGTGTGTTGTTGTTTTTTATTGTGGTGACAGTTTAAAAAGTTTAAAGCTGTTGCTCTAAGGGACAGTATATTTTCTTCTCTCTTTTTCTTTGAAGTGTGTATTTTCCTACTCCTAATGTCTGGGCTCCCTAAAAAGAGTGAAAGACAGGGCTTTGAGATTCTGCCTCCCACCGCACCCCAACCCCCCAGCCTTAGATTCGCTGAGCCAGGCACAGACTTTAGAGTCAGGCAGAAGTCCAACCCAAGGCTCCAGGACTTGGGATTTCAGCAGCCATGGGCACACTGAACCTTTCAAAATACCTGTTTCTCTCTTGCGAGATGGAGATAACAATACCTGTCCCACAAGGCAGTTAAGAGGAGTGAGGAAATATGTAAGAATATTGTGTGTTCAGTCAACTCCCTACAGTTCCTCAGAGGAGAAAAGCAAACAGCCCGTGGGTTACAAAAATTCTATCTCCTGAGAAGGGAGGAAAGACATCAGGGCATGGCCCCACAGAGGAAGTTAAGCGGGGACTCTGAACACACAGGGGCTGCAGATATTTGAATCCAAAAAGGGGGGGATCAATGGGAAAAGGTCAGGGCTCTCCCATTTCTCCAATGAGCAGTTATTTTTACTCCTCTGTGGAGCACAATGTCACAGGGGGTGTCGGGAGGTGCTGACAGTGCACCTGCTGAGTTGGGAGGGAGAGTTGCTGACGAGGTTCCCGTTTCATAAACTTTGGAGGAAGGACTGGGGATTGGACTCTGTCCTCTGCTTACCCATTGCAGGAGGTGTGATGGGGTCATCAGCCTGGCGATCACTCAGGTTGGAAATTGTGATTGAGGAGTGAGATGGGGTGGAGTGAGGAGGAGGCTTTAAGGAAGGAAGCCAGTCTGAGTTCTTGGTCTGTCTTGAGGGTCGTTCCTCACACATCTGAAACTCTCTCTTCTGTGACCGTCTCTGAGCAATAGTCACAGTGGACAAGTTGGGCACAGGCTGTCCTGCCTGCTCATGGTCTTGAGCTGTAGGCAATGCGCCTCCCTGGAAAACTCATTAGGCTTCGCAGCCTGGGCTCTCCTGTTCTCAGCTGCATGAACAGGAGACCACAGATGTGTTTTATTTTTATTTTTAATATTTATATATTTTTAGAGAGAGAAACATGATGCGAGAGAGAGACATCAATCAGCTGCCTCCTGTATGTGCCCTGACCAGGGATCAAACCCGCAACCTAGGAATGTGCCCTGACAGAATCAAACCTGCCACCTTTTGGTGCACAGGACGATGCTCCAACGAACAGAGTCACTTCAGCCAGGGTCATAGATGTGTTTTCTTAAAGAAAAAGTTAATTTTACTTGTTTGTTGTTATCCCTGAATTGTTGAGACTTAGGAGAGAGATTCTGTAGGGGACTCCCTACTCCCAAACACACACACACACACACACACACACACACACACACACACACTCATAAGATGAGGAAGATGGGAAGTTGCTTTGCCTTGGCTGGCAGCTAGAGACAAATGGGGACTGATACCAGCTAGGATTTGTCTTTAACTCTCCCAAGGCAATGCAGACAGGAGGAAGAGGGAATTCCAAGAGTTTTCAGTGAAGACTGGGGATCCCCAAGTACCCAGTGGTGCTTCTTTGCTTGTTTTATTGTCCCCCCTTCCCCCAATGATTCTGTCCTTAAGGAGTCCCATCCAGGATCTTGGCACCTCACTCCCTGTCCTCTGACATCTGCCCAACCAGCTTTGGCCCCAAAGGTGCCAGGAGTCACCAGCATGCCCAGAGAAAGGAGATAGGGAAATGGGAGGGCAGTCACATCCACTGCCAGTGCCAGGAAAGGAGGAAGCCCTCAGCCATGTGTGAACAGCTGTGGCTCTCTCAGTCTCCCAGCACTACTTCTCCTCCTCCTCCTCCTCCTCCTCCTCCTCCTCCTCCTCCTCCTCCTCCTCCTCCTCCTTCGCCAACATTTGCCTTTAGTTGTGATTTTTTGAAGGTCACCAGTGACCTTTTGTTAGAGAGTGGGAATTTTTGAGCACTCCGGAGAGGCCATGGACTATGCCCCAGATAGAGTTGCCAGTGTTGACACCAGGCCAGGCCTTGAGATATGGTTTCATGGCCCCTTCCCCTTGCACCTCACAAAATAGCCTTGCAAGATAGAACACTGTCAGCTTTCTGAAGAACAGGATGACCCTGTGAATAACATGGTCGTCATGGGCATGATCTTGATGTTACTTGGGAAAAACTGTTTTGTCTTAGGATTACTTGTTCTGCAAAAACAGGATGTGGTTAATGTGCTTAAAAGTGGTCCTACACAAAGGGTCGCTGCTGCTCTCTGACCTCCCTCTCTGGAAGGCAGAACAGCTGCCGCCGGCAATAAAGGCTCTCTAAATTTTAATTTGGTTTGGACTCCAGTGGTCTTTACTCGCGTTCGCTCCACAACACTTTCAGGGACCAAGTCCAGTGGCTAAACTTTGCTCAGGCCTCATCTGCCAGCTGACAGCTCCTCTTTCTTAAGTGCTCACCCTCAGTGAGGGAGTTTTTTCCTACTTCCTTCAAATTCCTTTTGTGGTTTTTTCCCCCATTTTTCTGCATTCTAGATCTATGATTTCTTCAAGCCTCTCTCTATAGCCCTTTTCTTTCTCTACTCTCCCTCTCTCCGGGCAAACTTTGTTTCCTTTGTCACCAGCTAACTAGTATTTTAGTTGAGACTTTTTTGTTCCAAGTAATAGTAACTAGCTTAGGCAAAGGGAGGGTTTACGTTATAAGGTGTCTGTGGAGCTCCGGGCTGAGCGTCTCGGCCAGGGTGAGCACAGGCCCTAGCAGGCTCCCAGGAAACCAGGCAGAGTGTGCCAGGCCTGGTCTCTGCCTCTCTGCCTGTCTGCTCACATTATGCTTCCTGGTCTCTCTCTCTCTCTCCTCCTTTCCTGGGCCACCATGTTACCTGAAGGCTTCATGACATCTTTCCTACTGTTGGTTTTATCCTCCATCCAAGCTGTCTTATTTCAACAGTGTGCCCTTGGCCTTGGGTCTCATGCTTTATAACACTCCACCCCCCCAGTCCACGTTGGCTGTACCTCCCCAAATAGCACATCAATGGGATGTTCCCACCTGAAGCTCCGGTTACCTTTCTAGGGCCTATTTCCTAGGCCTGGGATAGCCTTTTCTCCAGTACCTTCTCCTGAGGACAGACCACACCACTATTGCACTTACTCTTAGGCCTGAAAGGTGCCCAAGGGGTAGTTGTTTGTTGTAGAGGTGGGAGCAAGAATGTGGATGGAGCTTGGGCATGTCCACGTGAACATACTCAAAGCCCTCTGTGGTATAGGATAGCGCCTGGGCTCAGGAGAGAAGTGAAGCTGGTCCAGGGGCCAGGTTCCCTGCATTCTACCGTGTCCCAGCATGGGACTCTGAGAAATTCAGGAACTCTATATTTGAACCTGGCCTTCCACATTGTTATGAAGTTTATTTCTCAGTATAGAGGCATGGAACATATTTTATGTAATTTAATTTATTACTTTGATTTACTAGTATAACTCTTAGACATGTGGCATGTGGAGCTCCATTTATACTCCTCCCATGGGCCCCGCAAACCTTAGGGGCAAATCTGTATTTCACTATGGCCAGTTGTATATATATTTAAACGAAGCTCTGATTATGTCATCACTTGCCTCAACGCTTTTGATGATGACTACTGCTTCCTAGGAAGAAAGTGGCTCTGGCTGTTCAGTATTCTGTGTCACATGAAGCTGACAATCAGGTGGGACCTGCCTTTCATCAGGAAAAGAGTCAGTCCCAGCTTGGGTCAGCAAGGGAGCAGCTTGCTACTTGGAGCTCACTGGGGAAGCTGAGAAGACAGACGCCAGGGCAGGCAACAACGAGCCACTGGAGCCTCAGAGATGGTGTCAGTTCACACAGACCAGGGTCAGGAAATCAAAGGCAAGTCCAAGGTAAGCTGTCAAGGAGTGGCCAGTCCGAAGCTGCTGAGGAGAGCAGGGCAGGGGCCAAGGTAAAGGAGACCTAATGCCTGAGGTCACTTTTGCCTCTGTTCCAGGTTTTCTATAGCTCCCATGGGCCGGAACTTATCCTAGCCTAATCCATGTAAGACCCTTCTAGGGCACGGACAACAGGAACTAAGCATAGTACTCAGCAGTGTGCAGCAACAGCTTCTCATGAGTGTATGATATTTGTAATCAATCTCCTTTTGAATATCTTTAAAGGGATCAAATTTGGGAACCAGTTCATCTAGACCAGGGGAAAGGATAAGCAGGTAGGACTCAAGTCGGGGAGGTGGGCAGGGCAAGATGACTCTCCATCACCTTCTACCCTCTTCTGTGGTTGAGTCAGCTGCCCGTGCTGGGAAAGAAGATGCCAGGCTGATCCAGGCTAAGGCTTCGCTGGGCATAGTTCTATCTGACAAAGCACTGCAGCTTCCTAATGTGCAGGGATCAACAGCTTCCCCGAGGGGCTGTTGTTGAGCTTGAGAGACAATAGGTGATTTTTAAAATGGGAACATGGAGGAATGTATATCCTAGGAAAAGCCCTGCATATAAAACTATTTTTTTTTAAATTCATGCATAGCTTTCCAGGGCTGCAAAAGTAGGCATTAAGAACAGACTCCCCAACCTCCAGATATCAGGCTGTACTTCCACATAAAATTGTTTTATCTCAAACTCATTGATATGGATGGGCCCTAATGGCTGGACATCCTGGCATTTTGCAAGAGATGCTGTTTTGTCTTAAGAGGCCTGTCTCGGGAGGAGTCCACTCTCCCAGTGCTTCCTAAACCAGCATGCATCAGAACCACCTGCTAGTGCTTATTCAAAATGCAGACTTTACAAGAATTTTTTTGTGTTTATCTAAGATTTTCTCTTTAAAGCTACTGTAGTAAGGATCTTACATTTAATGACAAACACAAAATTATTTTACATGTTTAAAATTCTTAAAAAGCTACTTTAGCTTGACCAAGGGAAATTTTTACTAACTTTACTAGAGGAAAATAAAATACCCCTTGCAGAAGCTTAGGAAAGGGCAAAATTAAGTAAAAAAAAAGTCCCCATATTAACAAATAGTAATAAGAGCAAAATGTTCTAAAGGTTCTGTCAGTCAACGTCCTGGGAAAAAATAGCTGTATATTGAGTCATTTGAGAAGAGTGCAATAAGGGCACTATTTACAAAGCATGGGTTGGGCTTAGACCAATGGTGGGCAACCTTTTGAGCTTGGTGTGTCAAACTTCGCCAAAAAACTGAGCGTAACTCGGATAGTGTGTCACTTTGAGGAAAAAAAACATTATTTCGCAAATGTTTCATCCTCAGGAGCAGCAAATGTTTCATCCTCGGCATGCGGCCACCTCAGCGGCCACGTGTCATCAGGAATGGCTACGCGTGTCAGTGCTGACACGCGTGTCATAGGTTCGCCATCACTGGCTTAGACAAAGAAAAAGGGATGGTGCATTATTCCTGAGCAGGTAAGTGCAGGAGCCATCTCCACCAGTAGGCCTGAAAGGACAAGGGTGCTTGAACCAGTTAAAGGACCTTGGAAAGAGGGCTGATGGAGAAGGCCATTTGGCAAAAAGAAACCAGAGAAATGACTACAGAAATCTCCATTATCCACAGGGGAATATACTCCAAGACCCTCAGTAGATGCCTAAAATTGTCCATAATACCAAATCCTATATATGCTTTTATCTGATAAAGTTTAATTTATAGATAGGCATAGTAAGGGATTAACAACAACTAAAAATAAAATAGAACAACATAACAATATATTGGAATAAAAGTTATGTGAACGGTTTGGGGGCCATTATTAAGTAGAAACTTGAACACAAACACTGCGATACCATGACAGTCAGTTTAACAATCAAGGCAGCTAAGTGACTAACTTATACAATGTGGATACACTGGACAAAGGGGTGATTTGTATCTTGGGCAGGATGAAGTGGAATGGTATGAGATTTCATAATGCTACTTAGAAGTATGTACAATTTAAAGCTTAAGGTTTGTTTATTTCTGGAATTTTGCATTTAATACTTTCAGACTGTGGTTGATTATGGATGACTGAAACTGCAAGAAGGGGTGACTACTATATGCCAACCTCATTGGCCAACCCTCCCAGAGGCTAGAGGGCAAAGGGAACCCACCTATGCAGTCCATGTGGCTCAGCCTCTTGGGGCAATGAGCAGGTGGAGAAGGGTGGAGAGTGGCTCATGAGAGGAAAATGGAGAGAATCTAACATCTATCAGACATAGCTAAGGGACCAGAATGGCTATTGTGTGTCTTGACAAGCACTGAAGAAGACAGTAGAGTGATTTCCTTTTCTATCATCTTGTTTATATTACCCTATGGTGCGTTTATAAGAAACATATTATCGTTAAGTGTTATTGCCTTGTGTTGGGTGAGGGGTGCAGAATCCTTTGCCCCACCCGCAGACCTATAGAATCAAGTCTCACTTCACAAGGGGCCCAGAAATCTGAACTTTAAACAAACATTTCAAAGAACACACATCCAACATTCAGGACCCCTGAGCGATAAAATGAAAGGCTGAGCAGTAGTAGTTATCTTCTTAAGAAACTGGTAACAGTTATCTGTGTTGAGAAAACAATTCTGCACTAAGTATGCACCCATGCGGACAAGGACAGGCCGGGGAGCAGGCAGTTGAGAACAGTTGGTTCGTAAGGGTGTTCAGAGTTTTAAAACATTTTTTGCTTTGATAATGTTCAACTAAGAGCTTATTAAATTAAAAACACCTCCAGAGAGGCAGGTGAAACTTCAGGTCACCAGGAGGCTCTAACACAGTATCTAAGTTCTCTTGGTCCCTGTCAGGGCTGCTCAGAATCCCAGAGTCTCCCAAGCCAGCGTAGTCCTGAGCAGACATCCAGAGGAACATCTGTGACCTGGCTTCACAGGACCCCACAAGTGCTTTAGGTATGAATGGGCAGGCAGCCACCACTGGGCTAAGTGGCTGATCTTCGGTACTTGGGCTGAGGAGGCCTCTTCTCTTTGTTTCCTTGTTAGCAGTTTCCACAGGATGAAAGTTACCTGCCCAGTGTAACCTTACGCTGCAACAGAAATATCCCTTGGGGCGAGAGACAGCAAGGTGGTGCCCAGGCAACAGGGCTCTGGCGGCTGTGCTTACGGAAGTCCTGGGCTAAGCCTTCTGCCTCTCCTTGAAGCCATCTTTCTTTGGTCTTCTGGACACCTGTAAGCTTGGGACAGGGCAGAGGAGGCCTGGCTTCCCCACAGACGCTGGTGAGTTGCCTGCAAAAGGGAAGTTCAGCTTGTAGGCTTTGGGCAGGGAGAGAAACCCACTCAACCCAGAGGTCAGGAAATGCTCATTATATTCTCTGGAAAGGGACCCCCTGTGCCTTCGGAGCTGACACAGAGAAGGACTATTTATTCTCAGTGATGCTTGTCTGAATTGGCAAGCCTGGGCTGAAGCCGGGAAAGCAGATCCAAAACAATCATGTGATGGAATTACACCTGCTGAGATAAAGGACCGAGTGGCTCCCCAGCAAACATTCTTGCAGACTCTGCATTGCAAACTCTGGCTCAGGAGGCGCTGGGCTAATTTGTCTTTTGCCAACTAAAGGCAAATGGGGGAGGGCAGAGCCTGGCAGCTTCTCCAGCTGCCTGGTGATATGAGGATCTCTCTAACCACTCCCCTCCCCCACCGCTGCTCTCCCACTGTTGCCTAGATAAAGGTATGAATTTGTTTCACTTCATTACGAAGCAAGGAAACACACATTGGTTCATTTTTCCAAATCAACTGAAATCAAGCTCTGAGCCCCATCTTGGCCTGGCTGGTGGGATCCTCAATATTAATTCTTATTGAAATTCCATCTTTCCCTCCTCTGGGGCCTACTTGGTAAAAGAAAAATGGGGCAGTGGTCTGGGATGGTCAATAAAATAGCCACCATTATTAATATTGCTTCTTTTGTGACAAGATGCAGCTATTGGACTAACATGTTTCTAATCCCAGTGTCTACTTTGCCTGCAGGCTCTGCCATAGGTGGCCCTTGTCCATGTTTTCAAGGTCATTAATTAGAGATTGCCACAGAGGCATTAGTTATGTGCTAAGTTTGGAGCAGGGGAAGAGTAGAGGAGTTATGAGGAAATTTTAGACCTTCCCTCCATAATTGGGGTGTCCCCCATTCTTTACTATGCATAAATATTTACTCATTTCCAGGTATATAGCCACATGAACAGTTTAGAGCATTTTCCTCCTCTCCCAGACTGCTGCCATTAAGCCCCTCCTACAGAGACACTTTGGAGGCCTGCCTGCCAGGCACAACTGCAGCTCGGAGCCCTCCAACCTCGGAGCCCTGCACGGAAGAGGCACAGGCTTCCACCATCCAGGGATACCGCCTCTTCAATGTCCTCCCAGATGGGTAGACTCCAACTCTCCCTCATCCAGGAAGCCCCAGCTTCTCTCCACTCATCCCACCCCATCCTCTGGGGCACCTCCAGCTTAATTCCTTCTTAGGCTTGACCCTCAAATCATAGAGAAACCATTAGCTAACTGCTGTTACCCCCACCCCCAAGACAAACCAGGAGCCAAGACCACTGAACACAAAACCTTGGCTGATTTGTGGGGCTAGGAGGCCAGTGAAGAGGAACAGATTTTTTTTTTTTTTCTTATAGTAGGAAGGAAATAAGCTTCATTCGATGACCATGCCTGAAATTCTGTTACCAGAAAGTCAGTCCTTTGGGTGGGATTGCTGATTCCAAGGGATCCTAAGATGCCACCCTTGGGAGAGGTAACAAAGCACCTTACTGTGAGGGGTTCGTCTGGCATCGCCACAGTGACAGGTGAGAGACCATGGGTGGAGCTTGTGGGAGAGGCCTGGCTCTGCCCATGGTACATTCAGGCCCAGCTGCTGGCTTTGTGGTTGGCTCTATCAGATGACACTGAGCAAAAAGCCTTCTCCTCTCTCTGTTGACAATAAGTTTGCAAGTTTTTTATGGTTTGTCAGGGCTAGGTCACCACTTCTAGTCTACTGCGACCTGCATGGCGAGTTCAGGATGACTTGCAGGAGGGCTGACCACACTATGCAAGAAATATGAATGTTGAAGGCATGGGGGGCCAGATGGAAATCTCTTGCATGAAGAGGAACACTGAGTCCAGGTCTTGCCTGCTTTTTATTCACTTTGAATACACATTTGCCCTGTAGCAATGCAGGCAGATCAAAGGTAAAGTTTGGTAAACAATGTAAGGATTATCAGGTCAGGAAATCGCCTCCAGCCATCTCAATCACAGCAGGAGCAAACTTGTGCTGATTTCATCCCTGCTGAATACCAAGGTCCATTGGCCTTCCAATGTCTCTTTTGCACTTTCATGCAGATAGATGCTTGTCATGCTTTGGCCTCTGGCATAGTCAGGTAGTGAGGTGGGGTTTTTAGCTTGGATAACCACCTGGGAGTTATTTCTGTTTTGTAAGAAAGACCCACAAGGCCACATTTAGGATGAGGAGGAAATCAGAACACAGGTTTACACATCTGGCAGAGGCTCTGAGGGCAGCGGCCTTCTTCAGTGCCACTGGGGTATGGTAGGGGGTGACTTTATTAAACTCACATGATCAGGGGCAAGCACTGAGACAAGTTCTCCCCAGGACTGGCAAGAGCCACTGGGAAGCTCTCAGGTCTCATCAGAACTAACAGAAGCTGCCAGCATATTCTGGCTGGAATCAGGTTCCTTCCCTTGTTATCTGGGCAGCCTTTGGCACTTACAATCTGTGCCTTGGTTTTTCCATCCCTAAAATGGGGATAATAACATACCTACTCCACTGACATGTTATGGGGATTTGTCAGTGTATTTAAAGCACTTAGAAGAGTCCTGGCACATAGCAAGTGTTATATAAATGTTAACTGTTGTAGTTATTGTCTAAAGCAAGGTGAAGCAGAGTCAGGAGCCTTAGGCAAACCTCTGGAGGTGCAACTAGAAACAATCTATATATATAAAAGGCTAATATGCTAAGTCGGACCGTCCAACCTGTTGCTATGATGCACACTGACCGCCAGGAGCAGACGCTCAATGCAGGAGCTGCCGAGCTGCAGTGACTTGGCAGCAGCAGTTCTCAGTTCTTGGGTGATGCATCCCGAAAACAGAGAGGAGGGAGCCCGATTCCTCATGGGGCTGCGCAATTAACCTTTGGCCGTGGGTTATGTTAGTGCTGGGGCACTGTTGGCCCCGAATCTGGTTTACTGCACACTTACATTTGCGCTCCACACCCTGTACGACAGCAACTTTGCAGAGTGCCCTCTTGCACTCTGAGACCCCTTGGGGGATGTCGGAGAGTCAGTTTCAGCCCGATCCCCACAGGCAAGGCTGAGGGAATCCACCTGCCAGAGGGACCCTGCTCACTTCACAGATGCTGGGGAGACACTGTGGGAGGTTCGCTCCAGGGCATGTCCAGCCGTCTAGCCCAGTCCCGCCCCGCCAACCACCTTCTAATTAATTTCCTTTCAATATGCACAAATCTGTGCACCAGGTCACTAGTTATTTATACTTGCTCCGAACTTGCCTCAGGCTACAGATGAGATAACAACTACAGAGACTTGAAGTGTCCCTGGGAGGGGCATGTGCCCAGATTCACAACTAGAATCCAGGTGACAGAAGCTATTACCTTGGGGCTCTGGTTGAAATACTCTTTTTTTTTTTGCCATGGTTTGATGGGCTCTGAAAGGCTTTCTGGTCCCATTACACCTCCATCATGGGCTTGCCTCAATGCCTAAAATTGTCTCTAGTGCTTCCAGGAGCTCTGAAGGGGTAACCTTGTCTGTAGCCAGACTGTGCATGACTCCCGACTCTGTCCTCACTGTCTGGGAATCTTAGAGAAGTTACTTAATCTCTCCACCTCAGTTTGCTCATCTGTAAAAGTGAGACTAATAAAAATATCTGCCTTATAGAATGTTTGAAAAGTTTTTGAAAAATTGTCCTTCTCTGGAGCATTTGAGATCTTTTTTTTAAAAAAAGTTTATTGATTGATTTGAGAAAACAAGAGAGAGACATTGATTTGTTGTTTCGCTTATTTATGCATTCATTGGCTGAGTCTTGTATGTGCCTTGACTGGGAATCAAACCCACAATCTTGGCATATCAGGACGACACTCTAACCAACTGAGCTGTGTTTGAGAATTATATGAAACTAGAGGCCCGGTGCACAAAATTCATGCACAGGAGGCGGGAGTCGGGGGTAGTCCCTCAGCCTGGCCTGCACCCTCTCTAATCCAGGACCCCTAAACCGGCAGTCGGACATCCCTCTCGCAATTCAGGACTGCTGGCTTCTAACCGCTCACCTGCCTGCCTGCCTAATCACCCCTAACCCCTCTGCCTGCCTGCCTGATTGCCCCTAACTACCTCTGCCTACCTGCCTGATGCCCCTAACTGCTCCCCTGCCAGCCTGATTGCCCCTAACCGCTCTCCCCTGCTGGCCTGATTGCCCCTAACCGCTCTGCCTGCCTGCCTGATCTCCCCTAACCGCCTCTGCCTTGGCCCCCGCCACCATGGCTTTGTCCGGAAGAATGTCTGGTCTATCCGGTCTAATTAGCATATTACACTATTAAGTATACACAAATGTTGAAAAAGTAATACAATGAACACATTATTGGTTGTTATTTTGCTAGTGTGTGTGTGTGTGTGTGTGTGTGTGTGTGTGTGTATACATTTCCCCTCAATCATTTGAAAGTAAGTTGCAAGCTTCATGACACTTCACCCCTAAATACTTCAGCTTGTAACTCCTCCAAATAAGGAGATTCTCCTACATAGCAATAATACCATTACCACATCTAAAACAATTGACAGTGATTTTTAAATATTATCCAATACTGAGTTGATATTCACTTTTTCTGTTGTTCCCAAAATGTCTTTTAGAATTTTTTTTGTGTGTGTGTGAGTGTGTGTGTGTGTGTGTGTGTGTGTGTGTATGTTTTTCCAGCTAGGAGCCAATCATAGTTTACTCATGCATTGTGTTTGGTTATGTCTCTTTAAATCTAGAGTACCATTCTCATCCTTTCTTTTTAGGGGCACTGACTTTTGAAGAGGCCAGGCCATCTGTCTTATAGAATGTTCCACCTTCTGCATTTGTCTTGCTGTTTCCTCCAGTGCTGTTTTCAGTGAAAATTTTGAGTAAGGATGAAAAAATCTAGAGCTTGAACTGGAGTCTCTGGGTTGTCCCAAGGACATAGAACCCTCCTGCCTATAAGAAATGATGAAAGAAACAAAAAAACAGAAAACAAGGACTTTTTTTTTTTTTGAAACTCTAAAGCTGTTAAACACTAATTTCCCATTCTCCCTTCCCTCAGCCCCTGGCAACCACCATTCTACTTTCTGTATGCATTTCACTACTCTAAGAGCCTCATACAAGAGGAACCATACAGTGTTTGTCCTTTTGTGACTGGCTTATTTCATTTAGCATAATGCCTTTGGGGTTCATCCATGTTGTAACATGTGTCAAAATGTCCTTCCTTTTAAAGGCTGCATTGTATGGATATACACCATCCATACAGTAGCCCACATTTTGCTTGTTCATTCATTCATCTGTTGCTTCCTCCACACAACTTGGGTTGCTTCCATCTTTTGGCTATTGTGAATAATGCTGCTATGAACATGGGTGTACAGATATTGTTCACATCCCCGTAAAGCACACTCATTTTACCTTTAGTCCTAGGGCTAGTCCTCATGCAGCCTCTAGTAACTAGTAATTTTAGAATGCATTTTCATTCCCATCATTTTCTCCCTTTTACCAAATTCTAACATAAAACTGCTCTTCCAGCCCTGTCATTATCTGGAGTTTACAGGCAACTACACCAACAAGAGAAATCTTGGCGTAACACGAAGCAAATATTTCTACCCTGCTTACTGTGTCAAGTATATTGATTATAATATCAAGGTGTGAGAAGCCAAAAGTTCCAAGCTTTTAAAGCCACTAAATGCAATAGGCCAGAGATACCCTTTTAAATCGACTTAATGAATTTTTAATCCGTTAGGCTTCCACACTTCAGGGACCTGGCTTCCCCCCCCCCCCCCCAGGCATTTATTCCAGGATTCCAAATTAGCATGTGTGGTTTATATCTAGCTATGCATGAGAGGAAGCAAGGCAAAATAGAACAAACGCTGAACTGGATGGTCAGGAATTGGGGATCTGGTTTCAGAGCACTGTTCATAACCACGCGACCTGGGGCAAAGCCTCGATTTTACTGTAAATACTAGTACCTCAGTTTTCTCAGTTGCCAAATGGGAGGTTGACTTATAGCCCTCAAATGCTGTGACTGCTTGAGCTACATTTTATTTATTTGCAAAAAGCAATAATAGGGGGGCAGGTGTGGAAATGGGAAGGCCCTGACGTTGAGTTCCAAGCTTCTTTTTAAATTAGCTGGGTGATCTCCAGCAGATCCCTTAATTTTATGAGCCTGAATTGTCTCGCTAGCAAAATGGGGATGATAAATATGGCAGATCAGTGATAAAAATATAAGTAATGAAGTATGGTGAAAGGGCATTGTAATTTTAAGGTGTTCTGGGATCACATGAGAGTGATTGTAGAGGATTTTAAGCCATAAAGTGCTCTATAAATTTAAGGGATTACTCTAGAAGTATGGATGCTATTCTTAATGACTTGTACAAACTCACAATATTTTATGTTAAAAATAGATTATAATCCAGCTCCCATCTCCCCAAGAATCCATTCTCTCTTGGCCCTGGGTATTTCTGTAAATTGATTTGGATGTTGTGGTAGATCCTCCCCCATCCCTACTTTGTAAACTTTCAACAGCTGTTTGAAAATATTTGCTTTATTTTGCTCCAAAACTTGTTGCAGCATATCTTGTTTCAACAGTCCTCCAGCCTGCCAGTGGAGTTTTGGTTTTGCCAGTTGTGGTGACTCTAAAGCTCTTTGTCAGTTTTTTGTTTTATTTTTGTTTGTTTGTTTAGTCCTGGAATACTGGATCAGCTAGTTGGGTTGCATATTGCTTTAACCTCTGAAGAGTAGATTCCCAGGTTTTGCTGTGTTTTACAATGTGCAAATTAATTATAATTTTAAAAAATACATATTTTTATTGATTTCAGAAAGGAAGGAAGAGGGAGAGACAGAAACATCAATGATGAGAGAGAATCATTAATTGACTGCCTCCTACATGCTCCCTACTGGGGACCAAGCCTATAACCCAGGGATGTGCCCTTGACCTGAATCAAAACCAGAACCCTTCAGTCTGCAGGCCAACACTCTATCCATTGAGCCAAACGGGCTAGGGCTAATTATAATTATTTTTTAACAAGTTTCTCACTAGAGCTTCAAATAGTCCCTATCAACATGTGTTCACTCTTCTCTTTACAACCACACAACCCTCTCTTCTAAGAAAATCCCTGTGTTTCCGTTCTAAGGGGAAACACAACTGAGAAAAAGATATAGGAATAGATGAGCTCAAAATTGACCTAATGACTCAGCGGATTATAAACTATTTTAGAGTTAAGGGTGGTATGCCAGGATAATTAACTAGTATGCATAAGAATCCCCTGGAATTCATAATAAAAGTGCAGATTGCAGGACCATGACCTCAGAGACCCTCTGATTAAGGATTCCTAGGGTGGGTCATTTTAGACATGCTCTCCAGGTGATGCTAACACAGAGGTTCCACATTTTTAAAAACCCGGTGTAGAAAGAGCACTGGTTCTCCTATTGTTTTCAGCAAGTTGACTATCTGCAAGCCACAAACTTCCTGTGGCTTAGTCTCCATGTTTATAAATGGCTATGAAAACAGCAGCTGTCCTCCCAACCTCACAGGTTTAAATGGGAGTAAAATGAGACAATAGACCTAAAGCCATTTTGAAGAGGTAAGAGCTCATGCCAGTGCAAGGCACTATCATCCTTCTCAGCATTCTCTTGCCTCAACAGAGCAGACCCCAACTGGCAGCCCGTCCTGCCCCCACCCCATTAGGCATTTCCACGTATTTCACTTGAAGGGAGGGAAGCCCCGTTGACCTGCCTTTGTTTGCTTGGTCCAGACAGGCTCACCTAGGTTTATGACAGGACCACACACATTTCTGTTTGAAATCTTGCCCAAAACAAATCTGGATGACCCTCCTAATGGGCCCAAGTCCTCCTTAAAATCTAGGTATAGCTACATCATTAATGATCCAATTATTTTCATTTTCCACAATGTCACATTATCCCTGGGCCCACACATGCCTTCTCTTTGAGCCAGAACTTACACCTGAGGGCTTGCAGTCCACACCCACCCCTCGTGCTTTGGCTGTGTTCCCAGGTACAGTATGTACCTTTTGAAGTTTAGAGTGATCAACTTCACATTAATCTTTTCTCCATCTATTCTAATCGCTTTGGCAAGAACTTTGCCAGGGTATTCTACTCTTTGGGCCACATTCAGTTAGAAATAAAATGATTGAAGTATCATTTCCAGTTAAAGACAAAGTTAAAGTTCAGTTAAAGATACTGCCTTTTTAGATATGTAGGGCAGCCTACCTGCAAGGCCTTCAACTGCTGTGGTTCTTTCTTTGCTTTTTTTCCCTCTCTTCCTTATGATTTTATTTTTTTAAATTTATTTTTAAATTTTTATATTTTAATTATAATTTTTAAATTACAGTTGACATATGATACTATATTAGTGTCAGGTGTACAACATAGTGATTAGACATTTATGTAACTTACTAGAGGCCTGGTGCACGAAATTCGTGCATGGGGTGTGTGTGTGTGTGTGTGTGTGTGTGTGTGTGTTTCCCTCAGCCCAGCCTGCACCCTTTCCAATCTGGGACATTCCTCTCACAATCCAGGACTGCTGGCTCCCAACCGCTTGCCTGCCTGCCTGCCTCATTGCCCATAACTGCTTCTGCCTGCCAGCCTTATCACCCCCTAACCACTCCCCTGCCAGCCTGGTTGCCCTTAACTGTCCTCCCCTGCAGACCTGGTCACCCCCAACTGCCCTCCCCTGCAGGCCTGGTCCCCCTCAACTGCCCTCCCCTGCAGGCCTGGTCACCCCCAATTGCCCTCCCCTGTAGGCCTGGTCCCCCCTAACTGCCCTCCCCTGCCGGCCCGGTCGCCCCTAACTGCTCTCTCCTGCAGGCCTGGTCCCTCCCAACTGCCTTCCCCTGCTGGCCTGATTGCCCACAGCTGCCCTCCTCTGCATGCCATCTTGTGTCCACATGGGGGCAGCCATCTTTGACCACATGGGGACAGCCATCTTGTGTGTTGGAGTGATGGTCAATTTGCATATTACTCTTTTATTAGATAGGATAAGTCATGACCCAGTAAGTCTAGTACACATCTGACACCAGAATTTTCTGCGATTTCTGATGAGTGCTGAGTACTTGCAGTTTCCCTGTCCCCCCTAAAAAGCATGATTCCCTTCCTAAGGCCCGGCATGTTTCTTCCCCTTGCTCACTCTCATTCCTTCACTGGTTCACTCAACAAGTAACTATTGAGCACCTAGTATGTGACAAACGTTAAAGACAGCACGATATAGAACAAGATTCCCACCATATAGAGTTTATGGGAAGACAGACAGTTACTAAACAAGAACATTTAAGGTAATGGTAAGTATTAGGAAGAAAGTGGCACATTGTCATGCTATGCAGAATAAATGGGGCTGTGGAATTGCTATTATAGACTGGGTCCTCAGAAAGGCATTTAAGGTGAGACTTGAATGAACCAGCTTTGGGAAGATTGGGCACTAGAAAGCTGTTATGCAAGCTTTTCCTCTCATGCTTTAGGGTTATTTTGCAGAGAAAATAAATCCTTAGAAAGTCTTATTCTCCTATCATGACGTTACTATAGGTTACTGCTAGAATATACACAACAGTCCACCAGAAGGAGGACTCAGCATATAGCCTGCCACAGCTCTGTGTCCTTTTCAAAGCATCACGTTGTTGAGTAGTGGTAAGTGAACCAAAGGATCCCTCAGAATAGACTACTGAAAAGGCCTACTGTATCCAATTAAATTAAGCATTTACCAATATGTTATGCTTTTAGAATCCCAGGTAAGGACTTCCACCCCTCAACATATCCTGGACTTTCCAGCTACATCCTGGAGACTGAAATTCTTAATCAATTTTTCATTCTACAGCCAGCTAAAGTCTTAAAATGCCAACTGGCCCTGCACATACACTTTGGTTCTATAGAGGATACAGACTCTTTCTATAAGAGGAAGGGAGGGAGAGGAAAAGCCATGTGCTGGAGAGAACTAGAAAGGAAAGTTAGGGGAAA
This sequence comes from Cnephaeus nilssonii, assembly GCF_951640355.1. Lineage (NCBI taxonomy): Eukaryota > Metazoa > Chordata > Mammalia > Chiroptera > Vespertilionidae > Cnephaeus > Cnephaeus nilssonii. Next base: position 80,463,445 of record NC_137075.1, read on the forward strand.
GGGAAGAGCTGAAGAAAGGGGAAATGAAAGGAAGGAAAGGCTGTGTGTCCTTGAGCAATCTGAGCTTGAGGAAGTCGGGCATACTTGGAGTTGGTCAGAGGTATCTCTTAAGCAAATGATTCTTCATCTTTAAGAAAGACCCTAGTAGATAAGAAAACCTCAACGGGATGAGACCTCCTTTAGAATGTGATCGTAGGTTACTTGTCAATCTCTCAGGAAAGCTCTGTGAAGTCTAACTGGGCAGGAGATGGGGTGGGGAGAGGTGAGGGTGAGAATCTAGAGGGATCCTTCCAGCACTGAGCAACTAACCTATCCTCATTTTGTTACCCTGCTCCCCAATTGGAAGCATGGAGAGAATGGGGGAAAGCAATGGAAAGAAAAGTCCTAAAGAGCTTTGTGGACTCATTTAATGAGTATTTAGAAGAAGAAAGTAACTCGAATAAATCCTGAGGCCCTCAGGAGGCTCATTTTCCCAGAATCTTAATCAAAGAAGGTAATCCAGAAGCCAAGAAGAAATTAAACCTGCATTACCATCTTTAGAGATGCAAATCTCTAAAAGGACACTAAAGAGAATCTGATTCATAACCCGGAGAACATGTCTCAAATTCCTATTTCTCTCCTTAATCTGCATCTGACAGAGACTTTTACCTACCAAATCCCCCAAATTGCCACTAATACCCAGACTGTGCACTTATTTCCCTTCTTCATTCATCCCCTCTCTTTCCTCTCACCTCTCCAACCCCACTTTTCTTATCTCCAAACTCTGCCTAACAAAACCTTGCAATCTGATTTGAAAAGACAGGACTATCCTTGGAGCAGTGCTGTGCAGTTAAAATATAGTATAGCCACATATGTAATTTGAACACTTCTAGTAGCCACATTTTAAAAAGTAAAAAGAAACAGCTGTTGTTCCTGTGTAAGAATGAGGCACTAAGACGGCAACAGGAATTTGAGGTGGGCAGTAGAGATGTCAGATAAAATACAGAATGCCCAGTTCAATTTAAATTTTAGATAAACAATAAATAACTTTTTAATGTAAGCATGTCTCAAATATTGCACAGGACATATTTATACCAAGAAATTATCTGTTGTTTATCTGAAATTCAAATCTACCTGAGTGTGTATTTTTATTTGCTAATCTGGACACCTTTGGTGGGAGCAGAGTCAACTAGTGGACCCCAGTTTTTCTTTTCTTGGGCCTATCAGTTTTCTCAGAGAACAATCCTTCAGTTTGCCCTTTGGCGCTCTAAGCCCAGCTGCTAATGTGCCATAAGACAATTGTGGGAAGGGGTCAGTATGCAGACTGTCTTCAGTGCCATCGTCCACCCCTCTTCAAGTTGTGTCTGGTGTCCCTCTATGAACATAATCGTGGAGGAGTGTAGTTGGGCAGTTGCCTGGCAGGGAGGGAGGGTTTAGGAAGACAATCATAGTGATCTAAATGAGTGTTGTACACACTTTCAACCAATCCTCCTATTTCTAGGCCTGCTCAGAACTACAACCTTTGGAGATATCTATGGGCCCCAGTATCTTGCGTCTTTCTGGGATTCTGAGACTCTAATTGACTTGTTTCTCCTAAAGGTTTAGGCTTCAGCTTTCTCTGGATATTGTTTATTTCTCTTCTTTTGCTGTGTCTTTGTCTAGTGTTCTTTTCGTTTTTAGTGGGTTTATGTTATTGTTAATATAAGCAGGTCCAAATTTGCAGAACATTTTTATTTAACAATTTATTTGAGTAAGAAGACTTGACTTGGGGTGGTGAACACACAATATAATAATACAGATGATGTATTATAGAATTGTACACCTGAAACCTATATAATTTTGTTAACCAATATCACCCCCAATAAATTCAATAAAAAAGTTTAAAAAATTACTTGATCCAAAGTGAGGACATTTCCTGGAAGCAAGAGCCCAATTGCTCCAATGAATGACAGTTGTGCAGTATCTTTCATGCATTTGGAATTAAGGAGGGAACATAAGGAAGATTACTAGAAGGTGGGAAAAAGCAAGGCTGGGACTGGATTACAAGATAGTTAACAAATTTATATATTCTTTTGAGGGTGGTTACATGTCTGAGGGGTCTTAAAAGGAGGTATTTCAAAGGTGTGTCCATTGTCCAGAAACAACGGACAGGGCTTGCTTAAGCAAGATAATTTTTTACTAGGGAAGTTAAAGGCCTGGGGCGTGACTACCCACCATGACCTGCCTGGTTATGAATTTAGATTGCCCAGTGAAGTTACTTTTGGTTGGTTGGATTTATTATAATGCCCCTTTTCTTCCACACCATTTAAAAAATTCCTTTGCTGAATTTCTTTTGTGAGAATAGAGATAAATGTGAATGTTCAACCTGCCATATTTAACTGGACAACTATGAGTTTTCCATTTATTTTATTATGCTCCAGACTCAAATCTCCTGGGAAAAAGGTGTCTGAATAAACCTAAGATTTTTTTCTTCTTCTCCCTTTTCTCCCCTGACCCTAATGAAAGACCTAAGGTGACCATGATATGAGTTATTGGACCTTCCAGACTTGGTACTTTGCACTGATGCCTCCCCAAGGAGAGCTGGACTAGAGTGCATATAAATCATCAATCTTAACCAACTGTGAGTTATAACCTAACCATTCCCTGTAGGTCTGTGGTTTAAAGCAATGAAGTTAGATAAGGGCAGGATTTATTGTTGTTTATTGCTTTACAATAAGTGCTGTTTGCTCATGGTAATGGTTTACTTCATCACTAATAAACACCTAGGGTCATTTGTTAAGTTGGAAGATGAGGGATCCCAAGACTCAGTGAGGACTGAGTAACCTTGGACTTGGCCTAGTTCCTCAGACATACCTGCTGAAATGAGCCCAGGAAATTAAAAAAGCAATCTGATCACTTCCAAAAAAATTATTTTCTACCAACTCATATTGTCATAATTAAACTAGTTGGTTTGGTACATGTGGCAAATATTGTGAGCAGTAAAATTCAGGCTGATAATCACCATAGTCAAGGAATGGAAGCGAATAGCAAGAATGGGGCAGGAGCTCTAGCTGGTTTGGCTCAGTGGCTAGAGCATCGGCCTGTGGACTAAAGGGCCCCGGGTTCAATTCCAGTCAAGGGCACATGCCCGGGTTGCATGCTCCACCCCCAGTGGAGGGCATGCAAGAGGCAGCCAATCAATGATTCTCTCTCATCATTGATGTATGTTTCCATCTCTCTCTCCCTCTCCCTTCCTCTCTGAAATCAATAAAAATATATAAAAAAAGAAAGAAAGAAAAGAATGGAGCAGAAATACCAACATCCCTGACTGGACTTGGCTTCCTTTTCAGATGATGAAATAGGTTCACAGAGCCTTGTAGTGGTGCCACTGGTATTTAAATTCACATTTGTCAGACACTGACTCTTAGGGATGTAGACCCTCTTTGAGTTTAAGAATCTAAAAGGCCTGTATTCATTCTGGGAAAGCAAAGGGTTAAAACCAAAAAACTTTCTGCGGAAGGAAAATTCCTATTCTATTTGCCCAACATGGTTTTCCAGAGTGAGTTGTTTCTTTAGCAGATATTGCACTGCAGTTGGATCAAGGGGACAGTTGTCAGAAGCCTTCTGTTTTCGTGGTGGAATCAGCCAAACAAAATCAGGAAGAATATATGGTGGCAAGAAGCAAGAACTGGAAATCTCTCTTGGTTCAGTTCACAGTTAGAGAGCACTGATTTTTTTTATAGCAATGTGAAAAATCATATAAACAGAGCCCCTTTCAAATAGAGTCAGAGCTGCCATCCCAGAGGAACTACCTCGCGTCTCTCATGCCTCAAACCTTTGGAATGTTAAAACTGGGCAAAATAACCTTGGACTCAGCCTAACGCAGCATTGTATTCCAAATAACTGTTTGCTATGACCAGGGACTGAAAATGAAAGACATTCTTTAGAATTTGCATCACTATGTTAGCTTAGCTGCACCTGTAGAAATTTCTTCCTTCTATTCCTATAATTGTTCCCTTCCCCTTTCTCATACATACCCTTTGCTTTCACCTCTAATTGGAACACTATTTAGGTTTCTGCCTGAATCAGTGTTTCCAGAAAAGCTAGCTATTCTTTTGGATCTCAAAGGCTTGTTGCCTCTCACTTTGGCCTTTTATGTTTAGGTTAACAGTGGACAAGCTCATCTTCAGGACAACCAGGACAACTCTTGCCCTGGCTTAAAGACAGCTCCACGCTTGATGGGACTCAGACACGGGTCCGGCTGTTACCTCTATGTAGAGAGGTATTAGAGAGAGAGAGAGGTGAGTTCCTATAAAGAGATTCATGTGAGCAGGAGAAAGATGGATATGTCGGTTACTCTCAGGTAGTCCGGAAGAGTCTGGCAATGTTAGATTTTTATGTTCATTTTAATTGTTTTCATGTCTTAAGCTAGCAATAAATTGTCAGTTAATCACTTTTATGCAATAATAAAAGGCGCATAAAAATGTTAACGCTGCTTTCTGCTCAGTGCCCCCATCCCAGCCTGGAGTGTTATTAAAATACATTTCATTCAGGTAAGCTGGCAATTTTATCAGAGCACAGAGGACACTGACAATTACCCTCATGCTGCAGCAGAAATATAAAAAGCCTCCAAGTCCTAATTCGTTTTGGTGCCAAGAATATATCTTACAGAAGCAGCAGCTTTGTTGGCCCTGGAGAGTTTGGTCACCAGGTTACATTATTTTGACCACAGGAAAATATTCCTGCTTCAGAGCATAGAGCCTAGGAGTCAGTAGATAGGGAGATCAGTGATTAATAAATGTAATGAAATGGGCATCTGTGTTAAATTTAGCTGCATGGATTTTTAGATCAGGTTTATGTAAGAACACTCTTGACTTCTTTCTAATTACTGGTGAGGTCAGAGTGTCCATAGAAAACTACCCTGTATAGCCAGGGTGAGGAACCTTTCTTCTGCCAAGGGCCATTTGGATATTTATAACATCCTTCATGGGCCATACAAAATTGTCAACTTAAAATTTAGCCTGCTACATTTGGTCAACTCACCCCTAATGCCGTGGCTGGGCCAGAACAAATGATTTCGTGGGCCGGACGTTCCCCACCCCGCTGCACAGACACTGGGAAATAGTCATTCTCAATAGGACTGCTGATGTGTTTGAGTTTTAGTGCCTTGGCTTAAGTGGAGAAGAGAACCCTCTTTACAAGGTTACCAGGTAGTAGAAATATGTACCTTAAACTTGTGTATTTTTGATAACCAGTGTCACCCCAAATAAATTCAATTAAAAAGGTGGTTACCAGGTAGAGCAGTAATTGCCACCCTTAATTTTGCAAAGAGCAAGGTTGTTGCAAGTTCTCATGAGATTTCAATCTATCCTAGTGCACCCCTCTTAACAAAGGACATGGCACCAGGAGAAGCAGTTGTGTGAAATTGAACAGTGATGAGGTGATACAACTTCAAAAAGGTTGGAAATTCTTGATATAACAAGGTCATAAAGCTACAGAGTAAAGGAAGAAGTGACTTGACTTTAGGATGACTAATATGACAATCTTAGCACTTCACTTGGTTGCTGTTGCCAAAGGATGAGGAAGGAGGAAGGAAAGACAGGGAGACGAGGGGCGGAGGGAAAGCTGCCTCAGTTGTGACAGTTCTACTAGACCATAAATTAAGCTAATTGTTAGTATCAGCTGTTACTTATTATTTAATTCAGCAGTGCTGCTCTGTAATTCTACAACTCTTAAGTTGGCAAAGCATTTTATAATGGAGCTGTATGAAAGATCTTATATAAAACTAAGTTACTATTCTTGTTAGTATAGTTTGGGAGTCACTCTACTGAGCCAATATAATCATGAATTAAGAAGGTGGGCTGCTGCCCTGGCTGGTGTTCAGTGGTTAGAGCATCGGCCTGTGCACTGAAGGGTCGTGGGTTTGATTCCCGGTCAAGGGCAGGTACCTGGGTTGCAGGTTTGATCCCCGGCCCCTGGTATGGGTGCATGCATGATGTGTCTCTCTCACGTCTATGTTTCTCTCCCTCCCTTCCACCCTATCTAAAATCAGTGGAAGGAGAAACCAAGATGGCAGCATAGGTAAACACCTGAACTGGCTGCCTCGCACAACCACTTTAAAACTAAAACTAAAAGACAAAACGGACATCATCCAGAACCACAGGAAGGCTGACTGAGTGGAAATTCTACAATTAGAAGGGAAGAGAAAAGCACACTGAGACTCAGAGGAGCTGTGGAAGTAAAGTGCAGAGGTACGGAGGCGTGTGCGGAAAGGGCTGGCAACGGAGTATGCGGCTGTCTTTTTCAAGCAGGAGGGAGACACAAGCTCCTGACTGCTCTGAACTCCAGTTCTGGGCAAGGCTCTGGGGACCCAGACTCATGTGGGGGGGGGGGGGGGGCGGCGGGGAAACTGGACTGTCTGGCAGCGGGCGGAACTTGAGGGTGGCTTGCTCTCAGAGGTGCTTGCAGCAATTACCAAGGGACACTGAGACCCAGGGGCCTCTTAGGGCAGGGTTGACGGGAAGCCATTGCTGTTTTCTCCGCCCTGAGACTCTGCCCCATCCTAGCTGTGCGCAGAGGCTTTTGCATATGAATGGCCTGGTCCTTTCAAAACTAAACTTACCTAACAAACTGCAGCTGAGTCAGTGAGACCCAGAACATCCAAATGAAGACTCAAGGCCCCGCAGCAGCTTGTATTGCTTCACAGCTGGGCCTCATCTGGGCACCTCCAAAACCCAAACAAAGAAGAGGAATCTGCAGATCTCTCCATAGCTCCTGCTGGGTGGCCTCAGGCAGAGGCTAAATTAGCACCTCCTTGTAGATCCAAGAGCCAGTGTACCCAGGGGTCAGAGTGGGACCATCCAGATTACAACTCCTCAGATCCATAAGGGACACACTCAGGGGGAAGACTCAGTGAGCACCAAAGCCCCACTGAAGCAAGTCTTGCCTCATAAGGGTGTCTCCAGCACAGAAGTTCTCCCATTGTAGACAAGGCTGGTCAATTCCTCCCAGTGATACCAACAACAATCAAGATTTAACTACAACAAGACTGTGAACACAGCCCACAAAGGGGTGCACCAAGAGTGTCCACCTCAGGTAACTGGGGAGGCTGAGCCACTGGGCTCTATAGGACATCTAGTACACAGAGCCACTCTATAAACTCAGGGAAGCAGCCAAAATGTGGAGACAAAGAAACAGGTCACAAATGAAAGAAATGGAGGAAAGCAAATGACTGGATATAGAGTTCAAAACCACGGTTATAAGGTTTTTCAAGAATTTTCTAGAAAAGGCCGATAAATTTTTTTTTTAAGGCCGATAAATTTAGTGAGACCCTCGCAGACATGAAAAAGGACCAACTAGAAATTAAGCATACACTGACTGAAATAAAAAATAATATACAGAGATCCAACAGCAGACTAGAGGATCGCAAGAATCAAGTCAAAGATTTGAAATACAAAGAAGCAAAAAACACCCCACTGGAAAAGCAAAAAGAAAAAAGAATCCAAAAATATGAAGATAGTGTAAGGAGCCTCTGGGGCAACTTCCGGCGTACCAACATCCGAGTTATGGGGGTGCCAGAAGAATAGAGAGAGCCTGATACTGAAAACTTATTTGAAGAAATAATGACAGAAAACTTCCCCCACGTGGTGAAAGAAATAGACTTACAAGTCCAGGAAGTGCACAGAACCCCAAACAAAAGGAATCCAAAGAGGACCACACCAAGACATATCATAATTAAAATTCCAAGAGAAAAAGACAAAGAGAGAATATTAAAAGCAGCAAGAAAGAAACAGTTAGTTACCTACAAGGGAGCACCCATACAGTTGTTAGCTGATTTCTCAACAGAAACTATGCAGGCCAGAAGGGAGTGGCAAGAAATATTCAAAGTGATGAACAGCAAGAACCTACAACCAAGATTACTCTACCCAGCAAAGCTATCATTCAAAATTGAAGGTCAGATAAAGAGCTTCACAGATAAGAAAAAGCTAAAGGAGTTCATCACTGCCAAACCAGTATTATATGAAATGCTGAAAGGTATTCTTTAAGAAGAGGAAGAAGAAGAAAAAGGTAAAGATAAAAATTATGAACAACAAATATATATCTATCAACAAGTGAATCTAAAAATCAAGTAAATAAAAAATCTGATGAATAGAATAATCTGGTGAATATAATAGAATTAGGGGCATAGAAAGGGAGTGGACTGACAATCCTCGGGGCGGGGGTGTGGGGGAAAGGGGTGTGGGGGGGTGTGGGAAGAGACTGGACAAAAATCATACACCTATGGATGAGGACAGTGAGGGGGGTAAGGGCATGCCGTGGGGTGGGAACTGGGTGGAGGGGAGCTATGGGGGGAAAAAGGAGGAACAACTGTAATAATCTGAACAATAAAGATTAAAAAATATATATATATATTTAAAAAAACAACAGAAATGTATTATCAAATAAATAAATAAATGTGCACACACACAAAAAAATAAAATCAATGGAAAAATATCCTTTGGTCAGGATTAACACACACACACACTCACTCACTCACACACACACACACACACCTAAAAAGGTGGGCTGCTAAGGAAGAGGCTGAAAAAGAACTGATGCTTGTTTCAAGCTAGTTGTCTATAATCCCAGCCACCAGGAACATGGGCCCAGTGGATAAAGATAAAAAAAATGAAATCTGCAATAAAGTCAAATTGTTGGTTCTATTTCTGATTTTGTCTGATTTTTGACCTTTTAGAATAGAGTTGAAATGAAAATGTTTGTCTTATATCTACCTGCCCAGGATGTAATGGAGAAGAACAGACTCTATGAGAGAAATGGAGACTCCCCTAAAGAAATGCATTAAGTAAATGTCAGGTGATATAACCCTTGAATATCCTCTAGCCATAGTAATTTCACTTGAAAGCTATTTATTTAGGAAACAGAGGATAGAAAGCCCTGGAGTTTCAGATTAATACTCCCTCAGTGCACCTATGTTAGAGCATTTCCAGAACTCTAGCAAAATAAGTCTATGGGAGGAGTAGGCAAATGTCTGCGTGTCTACAGAGTGACTCTTACAGCATCAAAATTTTTCTTTGACTATTCCAAGTAAAGAATTATGAAAAAAATAGAGTAGTACTTTTAAAAACACTATAGTGACATTTTTAAACAAATGAAAATAATATGTAGAGACACAAGAAAGCATAATCATATGAGCAAAGTTCAAATATTTAATAGCTATCTAGTGAGCTCCAATTACCTTATGTACTAGGCCCTGTCCTTGAAGCCAAAATCATAGAGATGAGCCATGTAAACCAGGATCCATTCTCCACAGAACTTAAAAGCTACATGCTGTTCTGGGTTCAAGAGGGAAAGGCCTGATCATCTGAAATCTGTCTTTTGTAAGTAGGCTAGACATAAATAATAAATGGGATAGGGATGGAATGAAGTTGTCTTTTGAGGCAGGGCTTAGCAGCCTATGGCAAGGAAACAATTCATAGTGGTTCAGTAGTCAAACCATGGAGCACCACCAAGTAGGGGTGCTATACCCTAACGTCATCCCAGCCATTCCCAGCCTCATGCAACCTCATTCCCACCTTCATTTCCATTGGATTCCTGGCAGCTGAAGGATTTCCTCTAAGGCCCTCTGAGGCTTATTCAGTCAGGTTGGTCATATTTCCTGCCTTTCTTTATACAGCTATACCAGCTGGGAAGACAATGAAGGAAATCCGAGGCAGCTACTTCTGAATTCACTGATCCCACATTGGAAAGTGTTTCCATGAGGAAAGGCAGCCAATGTCACACATTTCCCATGTAGAGGCTCCATTTGCATCTGGAAAATTGGAAGCCATCTAGCTTGCTAGGTTACTGGCCTACACCACAGGGCATGGATAATAATGGGAGGGTCTGGGAATGTAGGATGGCTCGATCCTCAGTTGATATCCACTGGGTTCACACAATTGCCCAGCCATTGTAGAAAGAGGTGGGACCGTCCTAGCCCTTGATAGATTTGTAATCTAAAGTTACATGTTTTACATTTAAAAGAGGAATTTAAAATATGCAGGTTAATTCCACTCCCTAAATATTTATTGATTGCTATTAACTTGGACCATTAAACACTATCTTTTGGAAACCCCATCTCACTGCCCTCACTAATGGAGTATTCTCAATAATAGGCTTTTTCTCTTAAATGTTCTTCTATAGCTTTTCCCTTTAAACTAAGGGAATATTATCATAACTGAAATCTTGTCCCATTCAGCTAGAAATGAGCATTTAACTTAAAACAAATTGCAGGCCAAGCTTTAAAGAGCCACTCATTAGTATTAGTATTAGAGGAGCAAGTTGACTAAATGGCTGAAATTGGCCAGAACAGGCCCATTTTGCTTCTTATCCCATCTGACAACATTTGTCCTCCAAAAGCACATTTAATTACTGATCGGGGTAAGTTGAGAGAATGTCAGCCTGGTGCCTGGCACATGGAAAGCTCTAATAAGTGTTTTCTGTCCTGTTTCCCTCTTCCTTCTACTTTCATCTACCTCATTATGATTATGGCTTGAACTCTTTCAACTTTTCTTAACTTGAAGCTTATCTGTTTGGTATTCCTTTCCTGGTCTGACTCCACTAATAATGATGTTACCCCCTCCCATTTTCTCTGTAGCTCCACTCTGCCAGTGACTCCTTCTCTAATGTGTATCTTCATTCTTTCCCAATCTAATATTTCCTTACTAGTCAACTAATGCGCTCTATCTCAAAATCAAACAAAACTTTCTCTTATCCTTCTTTCTTTTTAAGTTACTGGCTGTTTTCTCCTACCTATTGTGCCATGCTTCTTGAAAGAGTAGTTTACACTCCTTCCCTTCAAGTCCTCATCTGAAATCTGCCCCATGGCTATTGTAACTTGACTTATGCAGCAACTAAAACTGCTTTCCCAAAGATCAGTAATGACTTCTATTCACCCAATGCAGTGGCCTCCTCTCATTCTCTTCTACCTCCTTGACATGTGATGTGCTTATGTACTCTCCTGATAAATTCTTCTGACTGCCTTTATCTTTATCTGTCACTCTTTATCATCTCCCACATCCATACCTTAAATGCTGATGTCCTCAAGTGTCCATTCTTAGTTGCTTCTGTTTGCTCTGGATCAACATCTGCTTCTCAATATGGATACGTACTAGAGGCCTGGCACATGAAATTCGTGCGCGGGTATGGTCCCTAGACCTGGACTATGGAGTGGGAATATAGGATAGAGGAGGGTGGTTTTAGACAATTGGGGCCAGATTGTGGGGGTTTTACTAAAGAATTTGGACTTTATCCTTGTGTAAGAGTGATTCAATGGTTGTTATTGAGTAGATACAATCAAATCTGTGTTTCAGAAAACTCTTTCTACTACCATGGGGAGGATGAAATGAAGGGCCATCTTCCCCGGCTGCCACCCTCTGCCGCCACCCACCCCTGGTTCCCTGTTTGCCATTAGGCGATCAGAGCCTGATGGACGGGGGAGGGACGGAGAGGTCGGCTGTTCCACCTGCTCGTCGGCCCCACCCCTGCCGCAGGTCGCCCTCTATGTGTGGGGCGACCGGTGGTGGGGGCCTTGGCCTGGCGCCACCTGCATCCCCTGCCACCCACTCCCAGTACCCTGTTTGCCATTGGGTGATGGGAGCCTGCCGTCCAGGGAAAGGGACTGAGAGGTGGTCAGTGCGCCTCATAGTGACTGGTCGAGTGGTCGTTCTGGTCATTCCGCCGTTAGGGTCAATTTGCATATTACCTTTTTATTATATAGGATAAGAATAACCTGAGGAACTCTTTTACAATACAAACCCAGATTAACTCTGATTAAATACATAACAATTACATCTGATTTCTGATCCCATCCAGAAGTTGAATTTAATCGAGTTGGGGTTGGACCTTGGCATTTATTATCTAAATGTTGCTCAGATGATTCTCAATTCAGCCAGGACTGAAAGTCAAAGCTCTAGAATATCTACTTTTATCTTCAGTTATTACATTATTCCTGATACATATACCTACATTTCCAGCTCTTTGCTGAGTATCTCAGCTTGAATGCTCCATAGCACTTCACTTTCTAGGTGGTCCAAATTAAGCTCATGATCCCAATTCTAAGAACCTCTTCTTCTTTGTTTGTAGGGCTCCCATGCTCGCATTCTCCCAAGCTGGAGACCTAAAAGTCATCCATAAAAATTTCTTCTGCTTTGCCCCTCATTCACTTATTTACCAGGCCCTGTAGATTTTATTGCTGACCAATTTTAAATCCATTCTCCCATTTTAGATCTTTATTGCAATAATTTCTTATCTGGCCTCCCTGGTTTCAGTCTTTTTCCTCTTCCTTTCATCCTCCCCATGGTAGTAGAAAGAGTTTTCTGAAACACAGATTTGATTGTATCTACTCAATGACAACCATTGAATCACTCTTACACAAGGATAAAGTCCAAATTCTTTAGTAAAACCCCCACAATCTGGCCCCAATTGTCTAAAACCACCCTCCTCTATCCTAGATTCCCACTCCATGATGTTCCCCAGAATTTAGTTGTGAATCATGACACGTATTCCTTCTTGCTTTTACTTATACTATTCTGTCTGTCTAGAACTGGATTCAATTCAGATGGTTCAAATAAAGAGGTGGATTACTGAGGTACAATACAGTCAAGGTAAAGGGAAGCCACAAGAATGGTTGAGACATCAGAGACTAGCAGAGTGGGAAGCTCTTACCTTTCCTAGGGTTGAGGGGCCACGGGCATAAAATAGTTTTACCACAGCTCAGTGACAGCTGGAGCCATGAGAAAGAGGGTCATCAGTAGGAGCTGCAGGCAGGGCGGGCTGCAGCCACTGTTAAACCAGAGAGGGGGTAGTGAATAAGCATCCCAAACTCTCTCTCCTCCTGCCCTTTAATCTCCAGAAAATGTCTTTGATGGACCAAACTCAATTAGAAGAATGGTCAGATGAGGCAGATTACAAAGCAGCGAAGAGAAAGTCAGAGAATGAATGGTGGTTTGATGAAGGAGAATATTAAATGGTGAATAACTACATAATTCCCATTTATACACAGTAAAATCCTTTGTATCTTTTAGGACACAGTTCAGATGTCACCTTTTATATGAAGCCTTCCCTCATTTTCCTACCCTAAAATCCAGCAATTATTTCACTCCTCTATGCTCACTTAGCTGTTGTTATGTCTGTGTTATTGCAACCATCAGGCTGACTTATGATACAATTATTTGTGTATCTGCATCCATCTCCTGCATCATATTTTGTGCTGCTGGAGGAAAGGGATGGTACTTCATTTGCTACAGAGTCTTGCAGGTAACAGCCACTCAATAACTGTTGGCTGAATTTAATTGCATTTTCATGTTATCTCCTTCTCAGCCTCTGAGAGGGAGATTCATATATACTTGTAAACCATAGTCTTCATACTTTTTACATTCCTACTTTTCATAAGATTTCCTTTTTGGGTCCTGCTTCTTTTTTTTTTTTTTTTTTTACACAAAGTGCCAACATTTATTGAGTGTGTGTGTGTGTGTATGTGTGTTTATAGGATCTCTTGTGTTTTTAGTTTTTCTTTTCTTTTTTATTGTTTAAAGTGTTACATATGTCTTCTTTTTCCCCAATCGACCCCTCCCTGGCCACTCCCACACCCCAGGACAATCCCCCACTGCCCCAGTGTCCGTGTCCATTGGTTATGCTAATATGCATGCATACAAGTCCTTTGGTTGATCTCTTACCCCACCCCCCCCACCCTCCCTTGCCTTCCCTCTGAGGTTGGACAGTCTGTTTGTTGTTCCTTTGTCTTTGGATTTATTTTTGTTCATCAGTTTATGTTGTTCATTATATTCCACAAATGAGTGAGATCATGTGATATTTCTCTTTCTCCGAGTGGCTTATTTCATGTAGCATAATGCTCTCCATGTCCATCCATGCTGTCGCAAATGGTAAAAGTTCCTTCTTTTTTATAGCATCGTAGTATTCCGTTGTGTAGAGGTATCACTGTTTTTTAATCTACTCATCTGCTGATGGGCACTTAGGCTGTTTCTAAGTCTTAGCTATTGTAAATTGTGCTGCTATGAACATAGGGGTGCATACATCCTTTCTGATTTCTTGGGATATATTCACTAAGTGGGATTACTGGGTCAAATGGGAGTTACATTTTTAACCTTTTGCACTCGGATGTCAAGTGTGACTCGACACGGTTAACATTAGAATAAAGGAATCGAGAAAAAAGCAAGCGAGTGCAAAGGGTTAACTTTTTGAGGAAACTCCATACTGTTCTCCACAGTGGCTGCACCAGTCTGCATTCCCACCAGCAGTGCACGAGGGTTCCTTTTTCTCCACATCCTCGCCAGTACTCATCATTTGTTGATTTGTTGATGATAGCCATTCTGACAGGTGTGAGATGGTACCTCATTGTTGTTTTGATTTGCATCTCTCAGATGATTAGTGACTTTGAGCATCCTATATAATAAAAGCCTAATATGCAAATCTACTGAATGGTGGAACAACTGGTGGAACAACTGGTTGCTATGATGTGCACTGACCACCAGGGGGCAGACGCTCAACGCAGGAGCTGCCCCCCCCCCCCCCCCCCCCCGGCCTGCAGGCCCCAGGTGCATCAAGGCGGGTGCCAGCAAAGGCCCCCAGATTGCCCCACCAGTCACCCCACAGATTGGCCCTGATCACCAGCCAGGCCTAGGGACCATACCCATGCACAAATTACATGCACTGGGCCTCTAGTGTTTTCATATTTCTCTTGGCCTTCTGTATGTCCTCTTTCGAAAAGTTTCTATTTAGGTCCATTGCCCACTCCTTATGCTTCTTGCTTGATTTTTCTCCTCTGGCCTATATTTCTTAGGTTAGATACTTCAAACTGAAGCTCACCAACAAATTGTTGGGAACACTATCATCAATTATCCTGGTAAGGGTCTGAACATCTCTATCTTGATTTTATGTCCTAAGTAGTGCATATAACTTTTTCCTTTAATTTATGCATGAAACAAGCTTTAAAATGAAGTCACAAAACCTAATTTTTCATCTTCATTGAACATTAAACTTTTCTGAATAGAAATTACGTTTGGCTTAACATATTTTGCAAATAGTAAAGGTGTGTACTTTTTTAAAAAAAATATATATATATTTTATTTATTTCAGAGAGAAAGGGAGAGGGAGGGAGAAATAGAAACATCAATGATAAGAGAGAATCATTGATGGGCTGCCTCCTGCATGCCCCACACTGGGGATGGAGCCCGCAAGCCAGACTTGTGCCCTGACCAGGAATCCAACCGTGACCTGCTGGTTCATAGGTTGATGTTCAACCACTGAACCATACAGGTGATGTGCTTCTATTCTTTATAAATACCAATGGCAAGTACAACTAACATATTTTTACTATGCAAACACTATTCTACATTGATGGGTTTGAGGCATGTTGGTATGTGGCTTTAGGATTTTTATATGAAAAGGAGTATTTTTAGACCCAATGAAAATATTATTTTACTAGAGGCCCAGTGCATGAAATTCATGCCTGGGTAGGGTCCCTAGTGGCTGCTGGCTGCCGGCCAGGGCCTCCCTTCCCGCTGTTGGCTGGCCGGCCCTGCCCCCTGGCCGATCTCCTGGTCAAACTCCTGGTCCAACTCCTGGTGGAGGGGACAATTTGCATATTAGGCTTTTATTATATATAATATTTGAGATATTGCTAATAATATAATAGAATTAATGGCAAAAATTCTAATTCCCATAGCAATACTGAGTTTTCATCTCAAATACTGTATTTTTCATCTTAAAAAGTTCAACTTTAGTCTTTTGAAAATATCTTTGTTTTCCTTTCTTAATGTGCTCACTCCTTCCTCTACTTTGTTGAACACGTGGATTATAGTTATAATAGCTGTTTTAATGTCTTTGTCTATTAATTTAATCACCTGTATTATCTGGACCTGTTTCTATTGATTTGTTTGGTTTTCCTCATTATGGGTTATATTTTCCTGCTTCATTCTGCATGTCTGGTTAAAAAAAAGTACCAGTAGGACAATTGGATTCCAAGCATTGTGAACTTTACATTGTTGGATGCTGGATTTTTTTTGGGGGTTGGGGGGATAGTTTCCATTAAATATTTTTCAGTTATGTTCTGGGATATAGTTAAGGTAGTTGGAAATAGTTTGATCCTTTTGAAGCTTGCATTTAAACTGGAATAGGCAGGAGTAGAGCAACCTTTAGGGCTAATTTGGCCCAATAATGAGGCAATACCTTTCTGAATACTCAACCGGATGCCCAATGTGTTAGGAAGTTTTTCCATTTGGGCTGTGGGGAATACGAACTATTTCCAGCCCTGTGTGAATGCCAGTAATTGCTCTTTGCAGGTGTTTCTCTCCCTGGGTGCAGGTAATTTCCTCAAACATGTGTGCTGCTCAGTACTCAGCTAAAGACTCAAGGGGAAGCCCCTGCAGATCTCCAGAAAACTCTGTGTATCTCTCTCTCTCTGTTTTCTTCTCCCTCTCCCTCGCCCTCTCTCCAGCTTTCTCCTCTCTGGTGATCTACCTTACTAATTCTAGCTGTGTTAGCCAATCTGAATTCTCAACTCCATCTCTTCAGCTCAAGAAACTGCCAGGCTTTGTTGGGGTTCCCTTGGCTGTGCTGTAACCAGGAATCTCTCCAGGCAGTAAACTGGGGGAGATTATGGGTTCACCTCATTTGTTTTTATTCTTTTAGAGGTCACTGTTTTGGGCTGAATGATATCCAATATCTGAAAACTGTTGTTTATATATTTTGTCTGTTTTTCATTTGTTTAAGGTAAAGGGTAAGTTGTGTCCCTGTTATTCCATCATGGCCACAAGGGAATGTCACAGTTTTGATTTTTAAATGGGGTATGAACCAATTTTATGTCAGAAAAATAAGAGCGAGTATGACCATGATCCAGTCATTTATCCTCTTCTTAGCTTTAGTTTCTTCATCTGTAAAACAAAGAGGTTGGTTTAAATGATCATAAGGTTCTTTTCTGACTCTAAATTTTGCAATTCTAGAATTAAGTGTAGGTGTATTTTTGCAGAGAGAACTGATATATAGTCTCCAAAGTGATAATTTAAAGATTCAGAACTATGGAAGCCCCATATTGCTATAGTAAAGTAAATTTAGAAGAGAAGATTTGTGTTTTAATAGATGAAGGAGTCTTTCGTTACAAACTGGGAGCAACAACACAAATCCCATAGCACAGACATGTAAAATGACCAAATAATTTGAAGAAGGGAAAATGTATAGGAATATTCTTAGTTTCATTATTGTTTACAGGGCCTATGCATTGTGCATTGGACATGGTAGGTGTTTAATTAATATCTTTTGACTATCTCGGCGGTATCTGAAGCCATTTTCCTAACAGAGAAAAGTAATTTAAAAAGTTTCCACTATAGCAAAAGTTGGAAACGACTTTTTTTGGGGAGAACTGGTCAGTGGTACAGTCATATAATGGAATGATATACAACAATCAATAAAACTGAAGTAGTGTATGTACTAACACAGAATGCTTTCAAAGATATAGTGTTAAATGAAAAAAATAAGTTCACTATAATTTTATATTTTATAGATTTTTAATGTTTTATATATTTTGCAATAAAAGTATTTAAAAGGAATTGAAAAAGCAATGTGTATAAAAGCATGTTACTATATATCTTACATATATTATATATAAATAAAATCTGTTTTAAGGCATTATATAATACATGCTGGTATAGTCAGAGAAAACATATAGAAAGGTCTACAGACTGGTGAAACTGGTGCCTCAGGGTAGAAGGATTGGGGACAGTGTGGAAGAGAGACTCACTTTTCCCTGTATGCCCTTTTATATTTCTTTTGAATACTTTTACTCATGTGTATATTTCATTTAGTTTCTTAAAATGCTGCCACATACATATATATATATTAATGAAGTAACTGAAGTTCTCTTAAAGGGTTCAATTTCATTAAGCAGAAATTTTCCCCATCTGTAGATTATGTGCTTAAAGAAGGTAGACCACGTCCATACTTTCTACTATTACTTCAGGAAAGTACAGAGCACCTCATGGCTATGATTAATTCCCTATTCCTTATGAACAGAATCATCACGATAAATATTTAAGTGACTGACATCAGGAGGATAATGCTTGCTTAAATATGGGTGCTTGAGAGAAAGAACAAGGCCACATGTTTCTAATGATCTTATGTACATTTTATGGTATTTAATTAACCTTTATAATCTAAACCATCCATCTTTCTGGCTTCTAGAGAAGCTACCTAACCCTCCCCCCCCCCCACACACACACAAAACAACAACACAGGGTGCAGGAGCTAGATAGCAAGGCTATATGAGTCACAGGATGTTAACCTGTGGCCAGTATGCTACTTTCCAATTCTAGAGGTAATGTGTACATGTGTTTGGAAGAGAGTGAAATCGAGCACACCACATGGGGACACTACATTTTATGTTTTAGGGAGCCAGTTATACCTCTGGCAAGCTATCTTAAAATAATTTCTAGCCATAACCTGTATTCCTGTGAGTGTCTGATGTTCTTCAGGTAAAACCCAGCCAAGTATTTCCTGGAAGACATGGGGAGATATTTGAAAACATATGTGCAAGTCCAAGATTAAAAATCCATGGCTCATTATGCAACTCAGAAAAACTGCTAGGATTTGCAATTATATATGCCCAAGGCACTTTCTTTGAATTCTGTTATCTGCTTTAAAATTTCTGGCTCTGTTTCTGGTTTTGAATTCTTAAAATGCCAATGCAGCAAATAGATAATGCCAGAAAGATGCCTCTAAGATCTAGCCAGCCAATGAGAGAATATGAAGAATAGGATTCCTAGATTTGAGAAACTTATTTTTGTTATATGAGAAATATTATTGTGTGTAAGTTACTATAGCACATGAATAATAGGAAGGAAAACATTGCTGTTGAGGGGAAAATATTATTTAAAAGAGCAATGATCAATGCTCTGTCTCTGGATCTGTTTTCGTTCATCTGTTTATGTTGTTCATTATATTCCACAAATGAGTGAGATCATGTGATATTTATCTTTCTCCCACTGGCTTATTTCGCTTAGCATAATGCTCTTCAGTTCCATCCATGCTGTTGCAAATGGTAAGAATTCCTTCTTTTTTTACTGCAGTGTAGTATTCCATTGTGTGTGTTTTTTAATACACAGGGTTTTTTTTTAATCCACTCATTCATCAGACTGTTAAACCTCAGAGGGAAGGTAGGGGAGGGCTGGAGTAAGGGGGAGAGATCAACCAAAGGACTTGTATGTATGCATATGAGCCTAACCAATGGACACAGACACCAGGTGAGGTGAGGGCATGAGTGGGGGATGGTGGGGGGCAATGGGAGGATAAGGACACATATGTAATACCTTAATCAATATAGAAAAAAAAGAAAATCACAAAAAATAAAAATAATAAAAGAGCAATGATTTTCATGGATTACATTGACAGGAAGAGTCCTACTTTCAGCCCCAATCTGAGCCAAAGGTCAGGAATTTAACAAAAGGAGACCACTACTAGGGGTGCAGGTATAGCAAATAAAAATGCAGGATGCCCAGTTAAACTTGAGTTGTCTTACACAATATTTGGGACATACTTACACTAAAAAAATGATTTGCTATTTAGCTGAAAGTCAAACCTAAGTGGACACTCTGTATTTTATCTGCCAATCCTAATTGCTACCCAGAGTAGGAGTAGATGCATTATATGTTGTCTTTCTTTTACCTCTTGCTTCCCTCGTGGCAAGATAAATCGCTATTGACACCCTCCACATAACTAGGACCCAAAAAGAGGTAAGAGCACAGCTGAGTTCTCACTATGCTGCAGAGCCAGATGGAGGAACAGACTATGGAGTGAATTAACTCAAGAACAACTGGGAGATAAACCCTTTTACCGCCTGCCCCCCCCCCACCCCGCTCTGCCCCCAATAATCCAGATGGAGGTGACCTTATAATATAAATGATGGAAGTTGAGCCTTTTAATTTGGATATTAGAAGAAAAGGTGACTCCAGAAGGCTGAAGGACTTTAAAAAATTCCATAGTATGGAAATTCTTGGAGTGAGTGAAGGTGGAGGTTCCATAAGCTAGGTCAATGAATGCTGGATATGAGATGGGGTGCACCTGCTATGTGGCATCAGGCTGAGGGAGCTCCTGGCTTACGCCATGCTATCTTCCAGAGCTGGAGAACATGGGGTTGAAAAGACACATGTGTGCCTGGTCAGTGTGGTTCAGTGGTTGAGCATCGACCTATGAACCAGGAGGTCATGGTTCGATTCCTGGTCAGGGCACATGTGTGGGGTGTATAGGAGGCAGCCAATCAATGATTCTCATCATCTCTCCCTCTCCCCTGCCTCCCCTTCTTCTCTGCAATCAATAAAAATATATTTTAAAAAAGGGAAGGGTAGTGATTGGTATGCATAGGTGGATTTGTTCACGGAGTTGCAGAGGGTCTGGGAGACCATGTAAGGATTTTGGGCTTAATTCATGAAGTAGTGGGGCTCCTTTTGGGGTTTCTGTGCAGGAAATGACATGATTATAGTTGTGCCTTAGGAATATTAATCAGGCACCTCTTTATAGAGTGATTATGAAGGGAAGAAAGTGAAGACAGGGTAATCAGCTGAGAGGGGATACAGTTAGGGCTACTGCTGGTCCATATGGCATGTGTATGCGAATTACCAAACGCACCTTCCCTGGGGGGATGCAGATGATGGCACTCATTTGGCAAAAGACTGCGCCAAGTAACATGGTTTGATAACTAAATCAGAGGCTAGATTTTGCCCTTCAATGTCCTGTTGGTCAGTATAGTAGTTGGTTAATTAATACTAATGGCTTAATGCAATAAAATATTTATTTCTTGCTCATGTCCCAATCCAATGCCTGTAGGGTAGCTCTCCTCCTAGTGGATGTTCAGGGATTTAGGGTTCCTATTTTTACCTTATAGTGAGACCACCTAGAATATTTACCCTCCATGATCACCAAGCAGGAGAAGAAAGAGCTGGAGGTTCTCCCAGAGGCACTTTTGACCAGACTTGGAAGTGACTGCCATCACTTCTGTCCACATCCCGTGGCTAGAACATGCTCCAACCTGATTACCAAATAGGCTGGGAAAGCTAAAGGAGGACAGGAACTTGAGCTGCTCCAGGTTTCGAAAGCACTGGAAGATGATTCTAGCATCTTTGGAAAAGATTGTAGGGATAGTAGAGGAAATCAGATACACTCTTTTCAGTTTCCATTTTGACTATAATAAAAAGAATAACTTTTCTCTTGTGCAAAGCAATTTAATGAGCATTTACATCTAGCAGTTTGGGTTTTCTAGAACTGTATTTGTGCAAAATGATGACTCATAAATACAGGAGGGACTTGAAGACATTGTGTGGTCCATGCTACTCTGTTAGAGCATGACAGACATAAGCCTAAAGCCATTTTAAAAACATAGACATGAGTTAGTTTCTACCTGTTAAAATTTGTCCTACTCCATTGACTGTGATACTGGAGTTCTAGATGTGATGAATATAAAATTTACCCCAGGTCCTTTCATGAGCAAAATGGTTAGTGATCATTGTGAGACAGCGAAGGAAGGATAAAAACTTTCCTACCACAAAATCAAAATAATCTGTGTGCAACTCTGTTTACCAGAGCTTCAGTTAGCCTCCCTGTTACCAAGTGAAGCTCATGGAGGACAAAGATAGTCTTTGAATACTTAAAATACTATTGCATGGTCTCAGATAATCAAAATAGACCCTTGACCAATCAGAATTTTGCCATACTGGTGAACATCAGCTATGATTTATAGCCAAGGATATTTTACGTACAAGGTCATGAGGAATCATAACTATAAGGCAGAGTTTAAATAAATATTCCCGACTTATCAGTATGGTATCCATGTATCTTAGACTTTCCAGGAAAATTCAGATTTTAAGTATTAGATTTAGTTTTACTTCATTTGGTGAGAAAAATATGGTCCCCACAGCCATTTCTATATGGGATGAGCTGGTAAATGCAATCATTCTAAGTTGTGGAGGAAAGCTAATCAAGTACATCTTTGTCTTAGAGGCACACAGAATATTAAAAGTTAAAGAGCTGCATAAATGATTTTATTAGGCCCTTATTTTAAAAATGAAAAATATTCCTATAAAAGGGAAAACAAAGCTAATTGGATTTCTTCAATTATATAGCAATGTGGACATAAGTTATATAAGGTTTCCTCTGATGCTTGAAAAAGTAGCTATTAGAAGGTATTTGAACTTTCTTGGAATCCATTTGCAGTATCTAACAATATATAAAGACAAACCTTCTTTTATTTAATCAAATCCTCTCTGTTGAAAAAAAAAGTCCACTTTCTCCCGTCATTCATTTACTCACCCATTCATTCAATAACTATTTGTTGAGCATCTCCCGTATGCTAGGCACTATTCTAGACACTGGGGATATGGTAGTAAATCCATCTGATTCAATGATTCTTTGTTAGGATTTTGCTTTTTTGTAAATGAAATGTTGAGCCTGACAGATGAACAGAATATTGGGTTTGGGATAGAACACCTGAATTTTAAATGTGATTATACAAAACCATCCTATCTAATGAAAGAGTAATATGCAAATTGACCATACCTACGCTACACCCACAAGCCACTCCCACAAGTCACACCCACCAACCAATCAGGAGCGAATATGCAAATAAACCCAACCAAGATGGCTGAGGCCATGGAGAGCAGAAGGGAGGCTTGGGTTTCCTGGCGATGGAGGAAGCCAAGCTTTCCGTCTGCCCTTGCCGGCCAAGGCCTCCACTTAAGGCTACAAAGTTTCAATTATAGAAGGTAAATAAATCCCAACAGAAGTGTCTGCGGCCATGGAGCGAGCAGAAGGCTTGGCTCTGCTCCAGGCTACAAAGTTTCAATTGTAGAAGATAAATAAATCCCAGACACCAGGGCCTCCACTTGGGTTGCTGGGGGGTGTGGCTGGCCTGCAAACCATCACAGGCCCTTTGCCCAGGCTGCTCCATGCCCCAAGGGAACCCCCATCCTGATCCAGGACACACTTCAGGGCAAACCAGCTGGCCCCCACTTATGCACCAGGCCTCTATCCTATCTAATAAAAGAGTAATATGCAGATTGACCATCACTCCAACACACAAGATGGCTGCCCCCATGTGGTCAAAGATCCTGCCCCCATGTGGAGACAAGATGGCCACCACAAGATGGCCAGCAGGGGAGGGCTGTTGGGAGGGACCAGGCCTGTAAGGGAGGGAAGTTGGGGGCGACCAGGCCTGCAGGGAAGGGCAGTGGCGGGGGGGACCCTGGCCCGCAGGGGAGAGCAGTTGGGGGGAACCAGGCCTGCACAGGAGGGCAGTTAGGGGTGACCAGGCCTGCAAGGGAGGGCAGTTAGGGGTGACCAGGCCTGCAGGGGAGGGCAGTTAGGGGCAAATAGGCTGGCAGGGGAGCAGTTAGTCATCAATCAGGCTGGCAGGGGAGTGGTTAGGAGGTGATCAGGCTGGCAGGCAGAAGCGGTTAGGGGCAATCAGGAAGGCAGGCAGGCAAGCAGTTGGGAGCCCAGCAGTCCTGGATATTGAGAGGGATGTCCCAGATTGGAGAGGGTGCAGGCTGGGTTGAGGGACACCCCCCCCCCCCATGCACGAATTTCATGCACCAGGCCTCTAGTGAATTATATTAATGGTATCAAATAACTAGTTACCCAAACCCCAAATACCATTTATCTTTAGTTACTTTTCACTTAATCAGATGGCACATCCTTCACAATTTGACATTTGCCCCCAGCTATCCATTTTATCTTCCACTTATTTCTTGTGTAAATTATTGCATCCAAAGCCATGCCACATTTGTTTGTGTAGGTCATCTACTGCATGTAACAAAGACATTAGTGCCCAGCAAACATCCATGTGCTCCTTTATAGTTCCCAGACTCCCTTGTTGTTAATTCAGAGCTACATGACTTCTATTTATACTACTTATACCAGCATATTAGAGATTCATAAACTCTTTGTTTCAACATATGGTAGCATTAGCTTTTCATAATACTTGTCTAGAGATTAGCTTTTAAAATATTTGCCTCTCTGCCCTGGCCAGTTTGCCTCAGTGGATAGAGCGTTGGCCTGTGGACTGAAAGGCCATGGGTTTGATTCCAGTTAGTGGCACATACCCGGGTTGCGGGCTCGATCCCTGGTAGGAGATGTGTGTGAGGCAGCTGAACAATGATTCTCGCCCATCATTAATATTTCTACCTCTCCTTCTCCCTTCCTCTTTGAAATCAATTTAAAAAAACAAAAAAGCTCGTACCTCGGTTTCGGGCTCCATCCCTGGCTCTGGGGTGTGTCTGGGAGGCAACCAATAGATGTGTCTCTCTCACATTGATGTCTCTCCCCCTCTTCTCACTCTCTTTAAAAATCAATGGAAAAATGTCCTCGGGTGAGGATTAACAACAACAAAAAAGTATGCCTTTCATACGTGAAGACAGTTTTGTCCCATTATCATAGGGCTTTCACTTTTTTCCTGATTTTAAAAGGAGCAATTATTATTGCACTTACATAATTCATTATTTCTCCTGAGTTCACCTTGTGTAAGGGTGTTGACTCATTTAGTTGGTGAGAAGCTAGATAGTCAATTTGGAGAGTAACTCCAACATAGTCCACCTGACTTCATAAACAAAACCAGAACCAATGTTTACTGGAAATAACACATTGGAGAATTTACAAAGGCCAATATGAAGTCTGAGACTGAGTTGAATTGCTAAGTGCTGAGGGTGGGTAAGGGTGGTAAAATCTGTATGTGAATATTAGAGGGATGAAGAAAGTTGTAGAAAATTGAAGGGGAAAGCAAGAGTTAGAAGTATAACAGGGCATCTGAAATGTCAATTCTTATGTCTGCTCCCTCCCACTTCTACTAAAGAGTCTGCAATGCTCAAGCCCATAGTCCCTGCTGAAGGGGCAGCAACCATCACCTTGCCACAGAAGTCTGGAAGAGAATTAATACCTGACTGAAGGCCAGATGACCTATGATGTGACTTAGTAGAAAAAGATTAAGACCCAACAAGATTTCCCTCTCTGGAGAACGTGTACCAAGAAACTGAGAATTAGATAAGATTGTGTCATGCCATGAAAAAGATGAAATGATAAGAAAACAAAAATTACGAGCAAGCAAAAATCTAAAGATGGAATAAAGAATGGGAGTCTGGCCCCACCAGTGTGGCTCAGTGGTTGAGTGTCGACTTATGAACCAGGAGGTCATGGTTTGATTCCCAGTCAGGGCACATGTCCGGGTTGCTGGCTCAATCCTCAGTAGGCGGCAAGCAGGAGGCAGCCAATCAATGATTCTCTCTCATCATTGAGGTTTCTATCTCTCCATCTTTCTTCCTTTCTGAAATCAATTATATATATATAATTGATATAATAACCAACCCCTAAGTTTGGTTATTATGTATATATGTATATATGTGTATATGTGTATATGTATATATGTATATATGTATATATGTATATATGTATATATGTATATATGTATATATGTATATATGTGTATATATGAATGGGAGTTTGTTGGTATGGAGAGAAGAGCAGAAAATGACCTGGGGGAATGTGAGAAAGATGGAAACCTGGAGGAGCAGGTCTCCAGTTGCCTCAGTATCTGATGGCAGTTCAGCCCCAGGTAAGTTTCAGTTAATGTGTTTTGAACTGAAAACAGTTCAAAGTCCTCCTTTCTTTGAAGTAACTTGAGTTACTTGGTTCCTTGCACCTTAAAGAGCTCAAGTAAGTTGGATGGACTTTTCAGCCATTTGACATGTCAGTGTAAGAGCCCAGACAAGTAGGAGTATATTTTAAACTAAATGATCAGCCTTGAAATAAATATGTTAGCTCCACTTGACTTTATGTGAATTACAAGTCTACTTGTAAATTGTGTCAACACAATTTATAGTGGGTTGTTTTTAGGACCTTTACTCTTTGTTTTAAATACCAACAGTTGTGTTATGGCATGTACCACAGACCTGAAATGGCATTCAGCTTTTGGTCCCGGAAACCTTGTCAATCACCTATTTCTTTTTCATGTTATCTTGACTCTGGATTTAGATCAGATAGTAACAATAGTGTCCACAAAGGTTTGCTTTAGTTTAGGGTTTTGATAGAGCTATAAATGGTCCAAGAAGTCACCTGTCAGACATCATGTCCAGGCAACAGAATGGAGAGAAGTGGTAAGAAGGGTATATCCCCTTCCTTTCTTTAAAAAAAAAATATATATTTTTTATTGATTTCAGAGAGGAAGGGAGAGGGAGAGAGAGATAGAAACATCAATGATGAGAGAGAATCATTGATCGGCTGCCTCCTGCATGCTCTACACTGGGGATTGAGCCTATAACCTGGGCATGTGCCCTGACTAGGAATTGAACCGTGACCTCCTGGTTCGTAGGTCCACACTCAATCACTGATCCAGAGTGTCCGGGCTCCCCTTCCTTTTTATTATGTTTTTTAAAAACAGAAGTCCCACACAACATTTTTGCTTAGATATCAATAGCCCAAATTTAGTGGCCACACCCATGCAAGGTTACTGGAAAGCATTATATTTTAGCTGAGTGGTAATAGGACCATCTAAAACTTAGGGGTTGGTTATTATGGAAGAATAAAAGAATAGATATAGGTAGGTAATTTGAAGTTTCTGTCACAGGTACTTTACATATAGTTGGTATTTGATAAATATTTATTGATTAATTTTTATAAACTTGAACATATTCTTAGAGGTATCACTCAAGTTGTTAATAAAGATCATGGATCCAATAATTTTCCCTCTTCTTATTGTTTACTTTATAGTAACACTAATGGCCCAGTGCACAAATTCGTGCACATTGAAAGGAAATTATTTAGAAGAAATATTTTAATATCGCTATTCTCCCTTTCTCTATAATAGAAGTGTCAACCAAATTAACAATCGACAATGACAGATGGAAACATGTGTGCAACTGGCACCAGTGAGAGCTTTATATGTATCGCGCATAAGCAAGTCAACTTAGCCTTTTATATTATAGAATAAACTTGCTTAATTAGACCTGCTTTCTGATTTAGCAAAACTTTTTCCAGCCCAGTGAAGCACCCCAACTTCTCTTTCAGGTAACTGTCAGCAACACAGCAGTAAATATCAACATGAAGCGGATTATTATTGTAGATCATGCAGGGAGAACAAAGGGTAAAATATTTGACTGCAGCAGTGTTTGACTATAATCTGCGCAGTGAGAAAACCTGAAGTCATTTTCAAGATCCACCATTTCTTACTTCTTTTCAGTTGGGTCAAGTTTCTAAGCTTTCTAAATCTCCGTTTTCTGGCTAATGAAAAGAAAATAGGATTCTACCGAGTCTCCTATCTACCTACTCCAGGACTTCTGAGGATCAAATGAGATGAGGCACGTGAAAAAGCGTCACAGACATTTGGTTATAGTGTGAAGTGTTTCCACCTGGCTATAAAGCAAGTCATGTTCCTGGGGTGAAGAAACTGCAAGGAGGCTAGTCGCTAGGAAGAGGAAGTGGTGTTGCTATGTGACATCATTACCCGGATGGTTGGACAATTAGCATATTAGCCTTTTATATATATATAGATAATAAAACATATCATTGCATTAATTGCACCTCAAATAAACCCATCAGGAATTATTGGGGATTAATATTGGAAGGATATGGGAGAAACCCTTGGAAGAGACAAACCTAAGCAGAAAGAAAGACAGAGATTTGTCAATGGCCAAGAAAACCTGGAACTGAGATTTCCAGTAGGTGTCATAAAGATATATTCTTCACCTTCTCTGTTTCCCTCTGTCCATTGACTTTATTCTCTCAATACAAAATGTGTATTTCCACTTGGCAAAAAACATGTCCAGTGACATATTTCATATTTTATATCTAGGTGAGGCTTGAGATGACCTCTCTTCCAAAATCTAAAAATCTTGGAGGAATGGCTACACTGGCCCATCTTGGGTCAGGTGTTCTGCTCTTGACCAATTAGCTGTGGCCAAGGAACAATTAGTAGTAACATGGTTTCTTTTGCTGCCATAATGTAATAGAAGTGTAGAAATGGGAGGAGTTCCTATAGGAAAGGTGGATGCTGGCTATACAGTTGTGTAGGCTATCCTATAATTATACATGATGAAAAAAAAACACAGGTCAGTGGTCTGAATTATATGAACGATAAAGGAGAACAGGATCAATCTTAATGTAAAAAATTGACTTAGCTATGAATAAACATCATTTGGTAGAGCTGCAATATATAGAATGTTTACTATGTTAGGCATTATGCTAAGTGTTTTTTTATATGTTGAGTCATTTATTCCTCACAACTCTATGAGCTAGAGACTATTGTCCTCTATAGATGGAAAAACCAGAGCTTAGAGAGCTTAAGTAACTTGTCCAAGATCATATAGCTAGTAAGTAAGCTATATTTGTCTTAAGTTCGAAGTTTTTAACTACCAGGGCAATATACTGTCTCATTACTTCCCTACCTTGAGTGGAAAATTATGGTCATTTTTAATGAAACAATTAGTAGTTTTTATTTTTTCCCTCTCATTTCTGCCATGGCAAGCCATATGAACTTGATAAATCTTATACTGTGTCTGGGCTTTAGTTTCTTCATCTGTAAAAAGATTGGGTTGAATCAAACTACTTTTCCCCCTTGTTAGTGCAGGTAATATTTTATTTCTGAAGACAAGAGGGTGAGCTTTATATTTTTTTAATTTCAATTCATCGAATTTTTTTGAGTGCTTATTGAGCTAGATTTATGTTAGGAAACCTGATGAAATTAAAGATGTACAAAGATAAACATATATTTCTGCTTACCATGTTATGGAGAAACAAACAAACTGAATTATTAGTTTGCAGAATTAGAAGTCTAGAGAGGAATAGACTTCAAGAGCAATATAGCCATCAGCTCAATCATATCATCAAGGGTTTTTTCTCTGTTTGATAAATTACTCTTGTGTCAATCTGGGTTATACGCTGATTTGCTCATACCTGGTAGGAAAGAGAATCCTTTTCTCTAAGTATGGATCAAAAATCTTTCCCTTTGTCTGATTGGGCCAGTTTACTACAGGACTATAATGGTTTTCAGGTGTTTTAATTAGAATAGTCTAGGACCTAGCATAACTTATTTTCTAGGTCATACTGCAGTAAAAAAATAAAGAAAGAAAGAAAAAAAGAAAGAAAGAAAGAAAGAAAGAAAGAAAGAAAGAAAGAAAGAAAGAAAGAAAGAAAAGTAAAGAAAAGAAAAAAAATCCCTAAACAACAAAGATGTATTTATTACTCAAACCAACCATCCTGACTTGATGAGAGTGAGAGGTGGGCTGTTCTACATTATTCTTTCTTGGGGACCTAGGCTGACAAAAGCTTTATCATCTTCAACAATACTGTTCTTGAGGCTGTGGCAGAGTAAACACTGTAAGAACTTACACTTGCAATTAAATGTTCTACCTGGAAGTAACACATATCACTTCTACTCACAACCCACTACATACTAGCGACTATAACTAGTTACATGGCCCAGCCAAGAACAAGAGGGGGCGGGGCAGGGATGTACATGTGAAAATGTGACAGGGTAAGCATTACAAATCTCTGTCATACCAGGGAATTCATTTACTGATTGACTCAGGCTAACTGAGTTGCCCTTTTGTAGCTGGAGGTTGGATAGTTACCTAAAACAAAACAAAACAAAACAAAACAAAACAAAACAAGCAACTCAATAAGGAAAATTTAGGAGTGGATGTTGAATAAGAAATCAAGTGTGAACTATATGATACTTTATCCCAAAGGAGAAGAAAGAAATTTCAGCCAAGGAGGCAAGTTACAGGGAGGGATAGTTTGGCAAGTTTCATCAGCCTCTAAATCAATCACTTCATTTATTCTTCTGATTGGAAAGATTGGCTCTGGCTATTTAATGAGTGGGTGTAGATCAAGCATGTCAAACTCTTGGCCCGAGGGCCACATGCGACCCATAATGAATATTTTTGCGGCCCAGCCAACATAACAGTATGTAAGAAACATTTTAGTAAAAATTTCATAATTTAATTTTTACAATATCCTGTTATATGTAATTATTAATAACGAACTACAACTTTCACTAATGACTGATTACTATAATCATGTTGCATTCATTTCCATTACTCGCCTGCATCATTTCTCTCCACTAATACTAGCAGCAAATATTTTAGCAGCCGATGGCCACGTCATTAGTTTGTACTGACTTGTTTGGTGTGCGCAACAGGAAATATTTCGCTTTTGGAGAACAAGAAAACTAGGTTTATTTGTGTTACACTTATTAATTGGTGCAGTTATTCAGTGTCTGGTAAGTTAATGTTCAAGAAAAAATATTAATTTTTATTAAAATGTTCTATTATTTTATGTTAACGATTACTCATTTATTTCAGCCCTTTGAATTCAGCATGTCTCTACCAAAATAAACCTACATTTATATGAAAATTGAAGCTTTTGTTTTTTTTGTGGCCCACATAAACTTAAACCTTGTTTATTTGGCCCGTTATTAGCCTTTGAGTTTGACATGTTTGGTGTAGATAGACAATTTCAACTTAAAGAGATGGCTCAAAAGTAGCTTAAAACCTTTATTGAATTTGAAAATATAGGCTGTTTTCTTATATTTCGTTGTTAGTTACTGTCAAGCTAGCTAGATTTATAGTTTAGGACTGGCAAACAACTAAAATTTACCTAGTCTAATCCCTTTATTTTACAGATGAGAAAACTTAGAGCGAAATGGGTAAAATAATTTTCTCGAGTTCACACCTTCTTGTATGTAGCAAGAACAGTGCTGTCCTTTGGGTGTTCACAACTTTGGAAATGTGGTAGTGTTCACTAATTTTGACCTCAATAAAATGGCTACTCAGGCACTCAACTTTCATTTTGGTATTTTCCATTGTCTAATGGTTGACTCCTTGTTCCACCCACAAGACCTGCACAGCTCTGGTTGATGACTAAGAATTTGATGCAGGCTGTGTAAAAAAAATGTATGTATTTAGAAGTTTCTATTAGTTCTCAGTATAATGTTATAAAGAATATTTTTTGCAGTGTTTCGCTGAGCAGAACTTTGTAAGTTTTTGCATCAGCAAAAATAGGTCTCAAGCCTAGTTGGTGAGGGGGTGGTGGTGGAGGAAGTGGTGGGACAATTCTACTTTCTTAAGCAAATACCTGAAACTAGGAGTGATGTGAGGCACAGACAGACAGCTGGGCTGAGAAGAGAGAGTGAGAGGGCCCAGCAACAGAGGGAGGCTGGAGCTTGTGGAGAAAACAAACTTTAACAGAGATGTGTTCTGGAAGCCAGTGACATAGATAGAACCTTTGGGGGACACTTTCTGTCAGAAATTTAATCTGTTAAGAGAAATGCAGAGTTTTAGTAATATTCCTCTCTGGAGAGAGTAAAAGAAATGTGTTTTTTAAAAGCAGGGACTGTTGTGAATTTTTTGTAAATTCATTATTGGCCTGGAACTTAATGTGTAGTTCTCAAAAGTCAGCTATTGAACTAATACTTCCAGTTCTGAGGTGGTAGCTAAATTGTAGGCATGCTCTGAAAAGGGCTTTGATAACAGTGTTCTGTCACAGGCTGAGAAGCACATTGACTCAACAGAGCATAACTGAAATCGCTTAAGATCTAGTTTCTGAATATGTGCTAGAGACACTAGTTATTTGGTATTTTAATATATATTATACTGCGCTATAAAAATGCACTAAATCTTGAACAAACATTCCTTGGGCAGATTTTTCTTTTCTTTTTGAGCAGGAGTTTGAGAAGATAATTATTTTAATCCCTAGGTTTCTGGAAAGAAAAAAAATGAAGGCCAGATTTAAAAAAAACGATGTTTTCAGGCAAATGTAAAGCTTTGAATTTGGAGATCTTGAAATATTCTACAACGTAAGCTTTAAACATTCTTGCTAAAATACTTCTACTAGTAAAACTGCTGTTAAACTAAAAAGTGAATATCTGCCTCACTTCTGACTTCTAAAAATTATCTAGAGTACGACTGATAAGCCTTTGGCCTGTGATACATCTTACTCTGGCATAAGCCTAAAATTTCTGTTCCTTTCCAACAACCATAGCCTGCAACCCTTATAGCGGATTTTTGTTCTGTTTACTAGTATAAGCTTAGTGCAGAAACGGCCTCAGTGGAGGAGAGCAACCACACATTCAGTAAATGATTGTTGAATGACTAAGCTGAGCTGGAACACAATTCTGGCTCTGCCAGTGTATTTTTTGACCTTAGACTAGTCACTCTACTTTTTTTTCTTAATTTTCCCTTTTTACAGGGAGATCATAATAAAAATAACTGTAAACTACTTCGTGGAGAGCTTTTATTTTAAAGGGCTGCCAATAAATACCGGAGTGACAAGGTCTCACAATCCTCCCTCAGAAGTTAAGTTTATTGAGGGATAGGGTACCTTTTTCTCCTTTGAAATCAGCAGTATCTTATTTGTGTTTCTGGAGTACAGTTCCTGGCCTTTAAAAAAAATGACTCCGTAAATACTGTATATTTATGAATGTAGTCCACTGCCTCTTAAATCTCTTTTCTGCGATCCTTTTCACACTCAGCATCTTAAAGGCCGCCGCTATTTGCTCTAGGACATGTACCCAAGGCATTTACTTAAAAAACACCCACGTCCAGAGGAAGAATTCTTCTGTTTTAGGGCATCATTTCGCTTTTCCGCAGCACGGCACCTCGGGCTTGGGATCTGGGTCCGGAGGCACAGGGAAGAGTTCGGTAAAGGAAGCTCATCTTCCCGCCTTCTGATTGGTCGGCTGGCACTCCACTCACGCAGCTCGCGTCTTTGATTGGCCACCGTGGCACCCCCCCCGCCTCGGCTCGCGACTACTTTGTGTGCCTGGCCAGCGCGCTCAGGTCCTGGGTCCCAGCTCGCCGTCGGGGCTGGTGTGAACTAGCTCTTCGGCCCACTGCTCTGCATCGCGGGCGGCAGGACTTTCCCGAGTCCGAGCGGGTAGGAAGCATCCTAAGGAAAAGCCCACCCCCCCACTCCGTTCCGTGTTCTCTTTCCCGCACTGAATAAACTTCCGCCTCATTTGAGGGGCTGTCGCAGCCGCGGGCCGGGGGAGAGGCCAGACATCGCATTCGTGCCCTCGTGGGGGATCTTTACCTCCGGCGAATGTGGAAACATAGCTCTCACGAGAAAGTAGGGCTTCGCCAGTCCATTTTGGGTGCGTGCCAGTCTCTGTTCGCGTTGCAAGCTGCAGCCGGGCAGCAGCGATCATCCCTAACAAGTGGCAAAGAGTCTGCTTCCAATCTCTAGTACCTAAGGTGCTCCTTGGGGCCGCGGCCGAGCTGGCACGGGCCAGTCGGTCCCAGCGGTCGAAAATACGGAATTCCCTGGAGGTGGCGCTCCCGGGAATGGGAAGCCGCCTAGCCTCGCGCCCCCCTCAGCCTCCGGCCTTCCAGCGGTAGAGGGCGGCCTACGCGCGCGTTGGAGCCGGCGCCCGCGCGCGCAGCTGCTGCACTGCTGGAGCTCTCCCGGTCCGCTGTGGCCCGGGGCGCTCCTGCCCCAGGATGCTGCGGCGAGCGATCCAAGGGCGCAGCGAAAAGGGGGCGGGGAGAAGCCCTGGCACATGCCTGGGTCGCCGTAGGTGGCAGGGGCCGGCGCATGCGCGCCCTCTCCCCGGAGCCGGGAACGCTGAGGGGCGCGCGCCCCCTTCCGCGCGCTCACGCTTGCGCTATCCTGGGTTTCCCCGCCTGCTCTCGTTGTCGGAGCC
This sequence comes from Cnephaeus nilssonii, assembly GCF_951640355.1. Taxonomy (NCBI): domain Eukaryota; kingdom Metazoa; phylum Chordata; class Mammalia; order Chiroptera; family Vespertilionidae; genus Cnephaeus; species Cnephaeus nilssonii. The sequence continues at coordinate 80,497,124 of NC_137075.1, forward strand.
GCCCCGGCGCGTGCGCGCGCTGTCTCCGGCCGACCGGAGTGGTCGGGTTCCCTCCGCTCCAGGCCCCCGCCCCTCGCCGCCCCCTCCCAGCCCCCAGGCCACCCGTCTCCTTCCTCGCCTCGCGGAATGGGGCCGGCGCTGCTCGGGGTCGCGCGCCCGAGACCCGGCTCGCGCTCGGTCTCGCGCTGTCAGCGACTGTCCAGCTCGCGCCGCCTCGCGCTCTCCCTCAGTCACTGGCGCCGGAGGCTCCGTTAAGCGGCGGCGGTGGTTCCTGTTTCCGTTTCTTCCTCTCCCTTCAGTCGGTAGTAGCATCCTCCACCCAGCCACTCCTCCCACTCCCCTAACGGAGGGCAGCTGCGGCTGAGGCTGTGGCGGCGGCGACTGGGGAACCGCGCAGACCGCCTCTGCTCCCGCCTCGGGTAAGGGGGTGTTTGGGGGCCGGGCCCCGCGCGCCTCGGGGTCTGAGGCTGGGCAAGCGCGGGATCCGACGGGGCTCCGGGGAGGTGACTGGAGGCTGTCGCTACTCTTTTCCCCCCAGGCGATCCCCGGGCCTGTTGCTGCAAGTGCTGCTGCTTATCCAGCCGCTCCGGGAAAAGTGGGGAGGGAGCCCCCGGGACGCTCCGGCGGGTGCCTTTGCGCGGCCGGGAGGGCGCGGGCAGGGGGTGAGGGGCGCCCGCCGCCCGGACCGGGACCCGGAGCGGTGCGGCCGCTGCCCTCGTGTCGCGCATCCTTGGACAGGGCAGGGGCTGAAGCCGAGGAGAGGGGAAGAGATGGGGGCGGGGTAGGAGGTGTCCCTCTTCTCCACACCTCCCTGCCCTTTCGCCGGCAGTTCTGTCCCTGTAGTCACCGACTGGGAGGAGGAGGAGGATGCCTGTGCGTTAGGGGCTTTTGAGAGGGGATCTTGGGCTAGGAATCTGGGAGTGGACCTATACAAAGATCCACTCCCAGCGAGGGGGTAATTAATGCCTGGGCATTTAAGGGCATGAGTGCCCCTGCACCTCCACACCCCCCCGCCTCTCCCCATTTGATGTGGAAACGATGAGCTGGTGGCTTTTGAGTATCTAAACTTACTTGGGAGGTTAAGTGAGTCTTGACTAGTTAAAGGAGGTTTGTCCTGAAAGAGTGGATAGATTGTAGGTCGCAGCACCTGTTCTCTCACAGTGGGCACTGCAATCCTTAGGAACACAGAACGTCAGGGACGCAGTGTATTTCTTAAGTTCAATGACAGTGTCGTGGTTAGCTATCCTTGGTGAGCTTTTAGCGTTTTGCCATATATTAGCTTGCATGCTTATTTATTTATTTATTTATTTATTTTAGTTGTAGAAATGGGAGTATATTTTCTTTAAAAATTAAAAACTGAAAAAGACTTTTAACATCAGTGGTGTGCCAGTATAGGTCGGCAGGAAAATAAAACACTGATAAGCTTGTCTGTTTGATACCAAGAAGGTAACTCTAGTCCGAGCTTGAATATGCTTCCTATGTTTTCTGCTGCTTTTCATTCTTTTCCATATTTCATATCAGAGGATTGATACAGTCTTTAAAACTTCATTAACAGGAACAAATCCATTATCCACAATTCTTCTCAAAAGGCACTCGAACCCATCAGATAGCCAGGCAGGTGCATTCTCACGAATACTCTATCCATGAAAAGAAACTCAATAAGACACAGACGAATCCAATGAATAGAAGAAGACATCTATTGAGTTTTGGAATGTTTGGTGCATTTGGATTGGTCTAGGTTTATGAAACCTAACCCTCCCAGTGTAAACAGGATTCGAGTCCTTCTATAATACATTGTCCGTTTACTCTGTAGGCCAAGAAAGCTACTGGTCTCTAATGCCATGTTCCTCAGTCTTAGAGCCAACACTCTATTTCTCTGGTGATGAGGAAGTAAGACCACTACCACTAGAGTGTACATTGTCATGGCCGAGGACATGTGCATACAGGATGGCTTCTTCAGCTTCAGGTTGGGTCATTCCAGCACTAAGAATGGGGGTCAGTACAAAGTCTCCATGTTGGTGGTGACAAGAGCAGCTCTCCGTCTCCATATTAGCTTTTTGATTGAGGCCTTGGGTAAAGGCAGGGAGAGGTGTCATTCTACTTCTTGCATTTTAAACTTTTCACAGGTAACTGACTCAACTTTATCTTGGCTCTCTTTAGAAACTAGGAAAGGTTTCATTATACTAGTTTTTTTTTTTTTCCTTGTTATTCTGGGGTTAAGTGCATTTTTATTTTTTAAATTTAAATACTATGTTTTTATGCATAATTCTTTTAAAGGGTACGTCATATAGAAATCATTTTAGGAGAGAAATTATTTAAGCACCACAGAGCTACACTGAAATAATGGCGTAAGTTGTATTCTTCCTTCAAGTTAAAAACAACCTAAAATGTTATGCCAAAATAATAAGGACCTGTATGTTGCTAGCCTTGTGAAATACACTATAAAATGTGATAGAAAGTCTTGATTACTTGATTTAGAAATACAATAGTAAAAATAAGGTGGGAATTCAAACATTTGAATTGTGATTTTACAGTTTAATATTTAAAAATGTAGGGAGTTAGAAATGAGTAGAAGGAAAATAGAAGGGTAGTTTGGAAGCATGGATTTTCTTTTTGCTGCATTATAAATTGAGAATTCTACTTGAATTGAAGAGCTGAACAGCTGGAATGAAACTTGCATAGACTGCAGAAACATGCTAACATGTATCTTTGATCAAGTATTGAGCTCACATGAAGAATATATTGTGGCTTATTAGGATAGTGGTTCAAAATAATGTCCATAAAACATACCACTACATAGATTTATTTTAGGATGTTCTTAAATTTTAAGAGTCACTTGAAGTTGTTTTCCTACAAGTCAGTTCTGTTTGAGATGTATAGGATTGAAAAAAATAATTCTGATTATATTCTGAAATGTTTGGATACAAATTTTAACTACATATTTTAAGGAGTTGGAATGTATTTAAAAGTGGTGAATTTTGAAATTTGCTAGTGGTTTGGAAAAACGTGTGTTCCTTGTTTATTTTTTTTTAAGTGCAGTTTATTAGTAGGTTGGTCTGGAGGGGGAGCTAGTGCCAAAGCAAAGCATAGCTTAATATGTTTGAACTTTTAAAATACCCCAAATCAGATTTTTATGACAAGAATAAACATACATTTTATTTTATTTTTTTTAGAGAGACTGGAAAGGAGGGAGGGGGAGAGAGAAAGAAAGAGAAACATTGATGTAAGAGAGATGCATTGATTAGTCGCCTCCCACATGCACCTCTGACCTGGGCGGGGATTCAACCTAGATATCAGCTCTTGAGTGGGAATTGAACCCATGACCCTTCGGTGCAAGTGCCCGTGTTCTAACCATGGAGCAACACTGGCCAGGGTGAATCATACATTTTTATTGAAAATAGTAAGGGAATTGATATGGCATATATCTGTACATAGTTGTTTGTGGAGTATATATATTGTGTATTACAAATTAGTTAAAATATCTTTTCGTGATCTGAAATAATGGAAAGTTTAATGTTTAAGGTTTGTTGAATTTCTCATTTAAAATCTCTTAAAAATATGTCCCAAACTTAGAGTGTGTGATAGTAGTTTCTTAACCTTCTTGTGCAGTCATCAGAAGGGAAGGAGTATATCTTGACTCTTTGTGCATGTTACATGTTCTTAAATTTTTTCATTGTACTATATACAGTCTTAAATGTCGAAAAAGCTTCAAGTAGAGTCTTATATGTGCAAAGATATCACTTAAGTAGTAACATAGATATTTATCAAAAGTAGGGGTACTTTCAATAAAGAAATAGATCCTTGAGACATCTGTAGAGCAAGGATCCCAAGATCACTTATTAACCTCTGTCTCCTGAAATATATAGAGCAGTGAGTCCAGCTGATCTACTAAATTCACGTTGTGCCTTTGAATATGAAGCAGTTTCTTTCTTTTTTTTTTTTTTATCTATGGTACTTTATTTAGATGTTTCACCATTCACATTCTTCAAATTATAGGCTACAAATTGGTAATGTGTATATTAAAATCATTAGAATATTTAGTTTCTGAGGATAGTGGTTGAGCTGTGTGTTCTCCATTACTCTTCATTATGTAAATAGAATCTCAATGCTGATAAAATAAAAAAATAGATTCTTTGAAAGGAATGATAATATCTGTAAGAGAATAGTGAGGTGTTTACCATACTTAAGGGGTTAATGCTATAAATTAAACAGTTTTATGAGACATGCCAGAATATTTTTATGTAACTTTTATAATGACTTTATTTTTTGGTGCCGAATCCCAGGAATGAACCATTACCATTTTAATTGTTATTTTTGATTTAGTAAAAACTGCATTTAGTAAATCTCTTGGTTTAATTAAATGGTAAATCATACTTTAGCACATTTATAAAAAGTAAGAGTCTCCATTTATAATCATAAGAGTAAATATAAACATGTAAATAAATTTATTTTCTAAAAATGAAAACAAAACTAAGATTTTTAAACAACTCGGAAACCAAAGATGTTACTATTATAGTACTTTTATAACCTGCATCAATACTGACCCTTTGGTACTTTTCAGCTGAGATACCTACTTTGTCTTCTATTGTCAATAGTAGTATAGTGAGGGTAGCATTTAGAGGACCAATACAAGATTTCCTTTTAAAAGATTTTCTGCTTATATTTCTTTTTTAAAAAAATATATCTTTATTGATTTTTAGAGACAGAGGAAGGGAGAGGAAGAAAGAAATGAAAACATCAATGAGAGAGAAACAGAACAGCTGCCTCTTGCATGCTCCTCACCAGGGATTGAGCACGAAACCCCGGGCATGTGCCCTGACTGGGAATTGAACCAGTGGCCTCTTGGTGCATGGGTGGACTCTCAACCACTGAGCTACACCGGCTGGGCTGGCTTATATTTCTTTACCATAAAGTATGTGATTTCATTTTTGCAATTTGAATTGTTATTAAATTGTAGTTTGTTATAATGAGATATTAAGCATGTTTAAAAGTAAAAGATATTTACAAATGATATTTTTGAAAACCTTTAAAAAATTCCCAATATAAGAAAATTATATAGGAATATATATACACTTAAGATGTATTTTTTTAACAGATTAGTCTCAAGTCTCAACCTTACTTTCTCTTTATGTTCTATTCTCATGCCTACATCTTCCCTTCAACCACCCTCCATCATCCCACAGTTTCTCTTTGGAGTAATTAAGAATCAAACCAGTGAAATGAACTATATCACTTCCCTGACATAGATTTTTCTTCCGTGATTAAATAACTTTATATCAATCTGTACAGTATTCTAAACATATAGCCCGTATAAACTTTATATGATACTGTACTTTTTTTTTTTAATAGAAGAAGAGCAAATAGGGCTGATGGGATTATATCATGTATTTCAATATAAGAGTTACTTATCTATATATATAAAAGGCTAATATCCTAAGTGTCTGTCCGGGTAATGACATCACGTAGCAACGCCCGGCTTCCTCTCCCTAGAGTCTAGCCTCCTTGCAGTTTCTTTAGCCAAGGAATACGACTTGCTTTATAGCCAGGTGGAAACATTTTACACTTTAACCAAATGTCTGTGAAGTGCCCATGCCTCATCTCATTTGATCCTCACAGAAGTCCTGGAGTAGGTAGAGAGGAGACTTGGTGGAATCCTATTTTCTTTTCATTAGCTTGAAAATGGAGATTTAGAAAGTTTAGAAACTTGACCCTACTGAAAAGAAGAAATGGTGGATCTTGAAAATGACTTTAGGTTTTCTCACTGCGCAGATTATAGTCAAACACTGCTGCAGTTAAATATTTTACCCTTTGTTCTCCCTGCATGATCTACAATAATAATCCGCTTCATGTTGATATTTACTGCTGTGTTGCTGACAGTTACCTGAAAGAGAAGTTGGGGTGCTTCACTAGGCTGGAAAAAGTTTTGCTAAATCAGAAAGCAGGTCTAATTAAGCAAGTTTACTCTATAATATAAAAGGCTAAGTTGTCTCCCACATGCGCAACACATATAAAGGTCTCCCTGGCACCATTCACATGCATGTGTTTCCCTCTGTCATTGTTGATTGTGAATTTGGTAGACACTTCTATTATAGAGAAAGGGCAAATAGCGATATTAAAATATTTCTTCTAATTAATTTTCTTTCAATGTGCATGAATTGGTGTACCGGGCCACTAGTACTCTTTATAAAAAGCAGAGCTAGCCCTAGCCGGTTTGGATAGAGCATCAGCCTATGAACTGAAGGGCCCCGGGTTGGATTCTGGTAAAGGGCACATGCCCAGGTTGTGGGCTTGATACCCGGTAAGGGGTGTGCAAGAGGCAGCCAATCAATGATTCTCTCTCATCATTGATGTTTCTATTTCTCTCTCCTTCTCCTTTCCTCTCTGAAATCAATAAAAATATATTAGAAAACAAAACAAAACAGCAGAGCTATAGCATTACTTTCATTTAAATTTTCTTTTAAAAAGATGTAATTTGCCACCCTGGCCAGTGTTCTCAGTGGTTAGAGCATCAGTCCTTGCACCAAAGGGTTTTGGGTTTGATTCCTGGTCAAGGGAACATAACTGGGTGGCAGGTTCCATCTCCACCCCAGTTGGGGCTCGTGTAGGAGGCAACCAGTTCATGTCTCTCTTTCACATTGATGTTTCTCTCCTCCTCTTTCTCCCCCCTTCTCCCTTCCCTTCCACTCTCTCTAAAAGTCAGTAGAAAAAATATCCTTGGGTAAGGATTAACAAAACAAAACAAAATAAAACAAAAATATTTTATTTGCCAAAACCTAATACCTTACTCAGATACTACTTTTAAAGATTACCTTTTGTGATAGAGTATTTTTTTTGGTCAGAAAATGACATGTGAAAGGAAAAGGTTTTGAATTTTAAGGATTTTTATTTTAATTGAAAAATTATACCAGTATGAGGCAAGTACTAATGTAGTTTAAACTTACCTTTGCTATATTATTCTCTTTTCTTTTGTATTGGTTCTATGTTATAACCTCTTTATTGAAGCACTGGAATAAAACTTTTAAGATCACTACTGAGCCCTAGCCCGTTTGGCACAGTGGATAGAGCACTGGCCTGTGGACCAAAGGGTCTGGGGTTCGATTCCAGGTAAGGGCACTTACCTCGGTTGCAGGCTTCTCCCCAACTGGGCCCTGGTCAGGGTGTGTGTAGGAGGCAACCAATCCATGACATTGATATTTCTCTGTCTTTCCCTCTCTCTTCCACTTTCTCTAAAAATCAATGGAAAAATATCCTCGGGTGAGGATGAAAACAAATAAACAAACAAAAGATTACTACTGAAATGCTCCCTATATTTGTTGTATCTTAGAACTTGGGTTTTTCATATTTATTTCTGCAATGGGATTAACTGAAATAATATGAAACATATTTATGTTAAGAAGATCAGACTTGCCTTAGGCTCTACAGCAGCGGTTCTCAACCTGTGGGTTTCGACCGCTAGCAGGGTCGCCTAAGACCATTGGAAAACATAGATATTTACATTATGATTCATTAACAGTAGCAAAAGTACAGTTATGAAGTAGCAACAAAAATAATTTTATGGTTGGGGGTCTCCCTCCCTCCCTCTCTTTTTCTCTCTCATCAGTGAGAAAAACAAAACAAAAAGCCAAAGGGGAAATCTATAATAATAAAAGTGTAATATGCTAATTAGACTGGACATCCTTCTGGATGACCTTCCGGATGAAGCTGGGGCTGTGAGGGAAACGCGGGTCCTGGGTGCCAGAGGGAAGCTGGTGCTGGCAGCAGGGGGAAGGAAGGCCTACACTTGCACAAATTTCATGCATTGGGCCTCTAGTCCTCTCTAATAAAATGGTAATATGCAAATTAACCATCACTCTGCTACATAAGCCACGCCCACCAGCCAAGCCACGCCCACCAGCCAATCAGGGCGAGTATGCAAATTAACCCCAATCCAAGATGGCTGCAGCCACAGAGAGCAAGGTTTCCCAGGTAACAGAGCAAGCCAAGCTTTCCATAGCCGTTGCAGGCCTAAGCCTCCACTCAAGCTACAAAGTTTCAATTATAGAAGGTAAACAAATTCAAACAAATGGTGGCAGAATGGAGCTTGAGAGAGCCGGCCAGGGTTGCCGGCGGCAACAGGGGAAGCAAAGCTTTCCGCACACCCTGGCCCGGCTCACCCGCTTAAGGCTACAAAGTTTCAATTGTAGAAGGTGAATTAACTGCCACAGAGATGGCTGCCGCCCCGGAGGGAGCAGCAGGCTTGGCTCTGCTCCAGGCTACAAAGTTTCAGTTGTAGAAGGAAAATAAATTCCAGATACCAGGGCCTCCCCTTGGGTTGCCAGGGGGCATGGCCGGCCTGCAAACCACCACAGGCCCCTCGCTCAGGCCGCCCCACACCCCAAGGAAACCCCCACCCTTATCTGTGACACCCTTCAGGGCAAACCAGCTGGCCCCCACCCGTGCACCAGGCCTCTATCCTATCTAATAAAAGAGTAATATAGCCGAAACCGGTTTGGCTCAGTGGATAGAGCGTCGGCCTGTGGACTGAAGGGTCCCGAGTTCGATTCCGGTCAAGGGCATGTACCTTGGTTGCGGGCACATCCCCAGTGGGGGATGTGCAGGAGGCAGCTGATTGATGTTTCTCTCTCATCAATGTTTCTAACTCTCTATCCCTCTCCCTTCCTCTCTGTAAAAAATCAATAAAATATATTAAAAAAAAAAGAGTAATATACAGATTGATCATCACTGCAACACACAATATAGCTGCCCCCATGTGGTCAAAGATCCTGCCCCCATGTGGACACAAGATGGCCACCACAAGATGGCCAGCAGGAGAGGGCAGTTGGGAGGCACCCGGCCTGCAAGGGAGGGCAGTTGTGAGGGACCAGGCTTGCAAGGGAGGGCAGTTGGAGGTGATCAACCCTGCAGGAGAGGGCAGTTAGGGGTGACCAGGCTGGCAGAGGAGGGAAGTTGGGGGCAAACAGGCTGGCAGGGGAGCAGTTAAGCATCAACCAGGCTGGCAGCGGAATGGTTAGGGGGTGATCAGGCTGGCAGGCAGAAGCGGTTAGTGGCAATCAGGAAGGCAGGCAGGCAAGCAGTTGGGAGCCAGCAGTCCTGGATTGTGAGAGGGATGTCCGACTGCCCGTTTAGGCCCGATCCTGGTGGGATCGGGCCTAAACGGGCAGTCAGACATACCTCCAGGAGTTCCAGATTGGAGAGAGTACAGGCTGGGCTGAGGGACAACCCCCTGCCGTGCACGAATTTCGTGCACCGGGCTTCTAGTCAATAATAAGAGACAAAATCACACTTAACAGTTTTTCTTGTCATAGTCTTGATGAGCAGTTAGTGTAAATAAAGTTCATGTTATAAAGCAGAGATTTTCAACCTTTTCATCTCATGGTACACATAAACTACTAAAATTCTGCAGTACACCAAAAAATACATTTTTTTACTGATCTGACAAAAAGAAAGAGGTATAATTTTGATTGATTCACACCTGATGGCTATTGTTGTGTTGGCTGTTGTCATTTTTTAAATTTGACAATTTAAGGGAAAAGAGGGCAGTGCCCCTGACTAAATGTGCAGGTATTGCATGTTTTAAAAATTTTTGTGGCACACCAGTTGAAAATTGATATTAGATGTAAATGGGGAAAGCTAATGTTTATTTTAGAATCTTGAGTTGAGATATATTACATGATATGAACTTTAAATGCTATAACTTTCTGATTATAAATAAATAAAAGAAAAATGAAAATGGGAGATTCTTCTGTTTGATTTATCTCAAAAATACTGTATAACTAAAACAAACCTGTTTTGTGTCTATGTAAATCTTATTCAATCAAGACTGTTAATGAACCATGAATGAATTTTAAATTTTTACTAATGTTGTGGCTGGTTATTTATATCATATCCCCTAAATGAGATATCAAATCTCATTAATACCTAGAGCCAGAATAAATTTGCCTTACTAAAAACAATATTTACAGACTATCAAATTGTAAAAGCATACCAGAGTTATTAAATAATGTAAATCAACATTTCATAAGCTAGTTTTTAAAATCTTTTTTATAACTATCCTATCTAATAAAGAGGGAATATGCAAATTGACCATCATGCCGTTGCAAAGATGGTGGTGCCCACAGAAATAGGGAGGGAATATGTTAATTGACTGCCACACCCTCAAAGATGGTAGCGCCCACAGCCACAAGATGGCGGTGCCGAATCCCCTCAGCCCCGCCGGGGCGGCAGGCGCGCGGTACGGCCAGGCCCGCCCCCAGGTGGGTCTGGCCGCTCCATGTGCCTGCCTCTGGAGTGCCCCCATCCCCTCAGTCCCCCAGCTCCCCAGCTGCCCAGGGCTGGCCCGAGGCACAGCCAAGCCTCGGATGTCAGCTGCCTAGAGGATGCCCGAGACACAGGCAAGCCTCGGATTGTGGCTGCCCAGCCACCTAGGGCTGGCCTGAGGTGCATGCAAGCCTCAGATGGTGGCTGCCCAGCAGCCCAGGGCCGCCCGAGGCTCAGGTAACCAGGGCTAGCCGAGGCTTGTGCTGCCGGCAGTGGCAGCAGCAGAGGTGTGATGGAGGCGTCACCTTCCCCTGATTGCCAGGTCGCCTCCCGCCCCTGAGGGCTCCCAGACTGTGAGAGGGGGCAGGCCGGGCTGAGGAACCACCCCTCCAGTGCATGAATTTTCATGTATCAGGCCTCTAGTAAAAATATAATTGATTATAATATCTTGATTGGTGGTAAAGGTGGAAAATATAATTTGTAGCTTTTATATTATTCTAGAGGCCCGGTGCACGAAATTCGTGCATGGGGTGGTGTCCCTCAGCCCAGCCTGCACCCTCTCCAATCTGGGACCTCTTGAGGGATGTCTGACCACCCATTTAGGCCCTATCACGGTGGCCTAAACGGGCGGTTGGACATCCCTCTCACAATTCAGGACTGCTGGCTCCCAACTGCTCGCCTGCCTCTGCCTGATTGCCCCTAACCGCTTCTGCCTGCCAGCCTGATCACCCCCTAAACACTCCATTTCCAGCCTGATCGACGCCTAACTGTTCCCCAGCCGGCCCGATTGCCCCTAACTGCCCTCCCCTGCTGGCCTGGTCACCCCTAACTGCCCTCCCCTGCCAGTCTGGTCACCCCTAAATGCCCTCCTCTGCTGGCCTGGTTACCTCTAACTGCCCTCCCCTGCAGGCCTGGCCCCCCCAACTGCCTTCCCCTGCAGGCCTAGTCCCCCCCAACTGCCCTCCCCTGCAGGCCTGGGTCCCCCCCAACCATCCTTCCCTGCAGGCCTGGTCCACCCACAACTGCCCTCCCCTGCTGGACTGGTCTCCCCCAACTGCCCTCCTCTGTTGGCCCGGTCACCCCTAACTGCACTCCCTGCTGGCCTGATCGCCCACAACTGCCCTCCCCTGCAGGCCTGGTCCCCTCCAACTGCCCTCCCCTGCAGGTCTGGTACCCCCCAACTGCCCTCCCCTGCAGGCCTGGGTCCCCCCCAGCTGCCCTCCCCTGCAGGCCTGGTATCCCCAACTGCCCTCCCCTGCAGGCCTGGGTCCCCCCCAACTGCCCTTCCCTGCAGGCCTGGTTCCTCCCAAATGCTCTCCCCTGTAGGCCTGGTCCCCCCAACTACCTACAACTTCCCTCCCCTGCCAGCCATCTGGTGGTTGGCCATCTTGTGTCCACATGGGGGCGGCCATCTTGTGTCTTGGAGTGATGGTCAATTTGCATATTACTCTTTTATTAGATAGGATCCATTCTTGCAGACCTCAGCTATGCTTGGGGTAGTCAGTGAGGGGAGGAAGATTGAGAGAGGCAGAGGATTGTACTGGCTGATGAACATGCCTTATTTGGAGGTGAGGGAGATTCTTTAGTTTTTCTCTCTCCTTCCACATTCTTTTTCTACCTGTTTGTCATCTTTCCTCTCCCAGCAGTGGTAGCAAATGTGGAAGTTGACCATCTTTATAGGATTTTTTTTCTTAGAGTTCATAGAACATGTCCTGGTAAAACATTAGCTTTTTATATTACAATATATTTATTCTAATGGTTTTATTTCCTATGGAGGCAGTAGGCAAGAGACTAGAAGAACCACAGTAGGTATAGGGTTAAAAATTTTTTTTTTGCAAGAAGGGGTTAAGGTGGGAGTGGAGAATGCGCACTGGGTCCTTTGTCATTTTTTCAGCATGCTTTTAAAAAAATTAATTTAGAGAGAGAGGAAGGGAGAAAGAGAGAGAGATAGAAACATTGATTGGTTGCCTCCTGCAGTTCCCCTTCTGGGGATCGAGCCTGAAACCTGCATGTACCCTGACTGGTGACCTTTTGGTGCATGGAACGATGCTCTACCAACTGAGCCACACCACTGGGCAGGGGGTAATATTACTTATTAAAAGAAAGATTTTGTACCTCAATATAAAAAGGGGTATGGGAGATGTTGGCTCATTGTTAAGGTGCCTGCATCACTCACATTATGTTCTACTTAATATTTTTTGTTGTTCACTTAATATTTAATGTTATAATCCCCTCTTCCAATGTCCTGGAATGCATTCTCTTTCCTCTAGTGTTATTTCTGTCTTCATCTATGGAGTTTCTGACTGTAAGGAATTGGTTTTTAGAACCAATTAGGAAGGTGGTAATTGAAATTATTAAGGTCAAAAGGTCCCTTAGAACATCTCTTCACTTTCTTCTGTGCCTCATTACAATAATATAATGTAAAAAAAAAAAAAATACTGGCCAGTGTGGTTAGAGAGCCCGCACACTGAAGGGTCGTGTGTTTGATTCCTAGTCAAGGGCACATACTTGGGTTGCAGGTATGATCCCCAGCCTGGTCAGGGCGTGTGCAGGAGGCAACCAATCGATGTGTTTCTCTCATATCTATGTTTTTCTCTCTCTTCCTCTCTTTTTCCCTCCCTCCTTCCCTCCCTCCCCCTCCCTCCTCATCCCTCCTTCCCTCTCTCCCTTCCTCCCTCCCTATCTTAAAAAAAAGCAGTGGAAAAATATCCTCCAGGTGAAGATTAAAAAAAAAAATACTGTCTTTGATGAGAACTAATTCCTGAAGTAAAATTAATAACAATGTTTTCCAATCATGGGAGTATTCGCAGGTTTAAGCCAGTTATTGTGAAAACTTCACAAGGAGAAAGCATGTATCTGATAATTAGGCCCCCTAATCATTTGGGATCTGACTGATTCAATTGCTCTAGGACATGGAATTGTACTTGTACATGAAAGAGAGATATATTCAATAGAGATTGTTATATTTTTCATGCCTTGGTTTCTTTGAATAACTACTTAATTCATACAGTTAACAAATGTCAAAAGATTGTAATTTTGAGAAAACCTGTTTAAAATTAGAGTTTAAGGGTAAACATTTTGCTTTCTTTTTAATAAGGTTTAGTGAAACTCTAGGGCTTAGGAAGGTGGTAATTGAAATTATTAAGGTCAAAAGGTCCCTTAGCCTTGGTAAACTGAACCTCAGCAGTATGAGAAATGTACATCCTGCTTCCTCTGACATAGTTACAGATATCTGGGCCTCCATTAATTAAAACTCTGTTTATTTTAAGGTCCAAACATAGAAGTATCAACTTGGTACTTCTCATAGGTAGGTGTAAAGCATTCATAGGATGAGAGACAATGTTATTTTTAGTTGGTAAGTAAACAAAGAATATACTGTCAGTGCTGAGTAAGCTGGAGATGTATGCTTACTAAGGTTGCAAAAATAATAACTAAAGAAACTTGCTAATATGCAATTAGGAATAGTTCCTCTTAATAAAAGACTCTATTAGTGTTTAAAATTATAATGGCATAAAGATATCATGAAAATGAAATAACCAAGGAATTTTGTTTTGGAGTAATTTGTCAGACCAGATAACAGATAAAAGGGCATATCTTCTATAACTTACTTAGAGAGGTACAGATATTACATAAAAGGAAATAATGATCAATATCTAAAGTATTTCATAGGAATTTTGCAAATTTCCTATGTGTATGTATATTTGTGTCAGACCTGTCACTTCTATTTCCATGGAAAATGTAAGGTTGGAAGGTAAGATACTTAACTTTTGGAAATTCTGAAGGGAAAATGATCTGAAGTTTGGAAAAAAACTGGTTTTCTTGTGTTTTAGTGATACTTTGACATATTCTGAGTTCTACAGGCTTAACATTAAAATCTGAGTTCCTTCTTAGGATTTTTAAAAAATAGTTTTATTAAAGTATAATTTACATACCATAACATTCACAGTTCAAGTTTTAATAAATTTATATAGTTGTGCAACAATTATCACAATCCAATTTTGAAATACTTTCATCCTTGAGAAAGCTCCCTCTTGCCAGTTTGCCCAATCCCTGCTTCTATCCTCAGCCTAGGCAACCACTGATCTGTTTTTTGCCTCTATAGTTTTGCCATTTCTAGAAACTTGATATTAATGGAATCATACAATATGTAGTCTTTTGTATCTGGCTCCTTTCATTTAGCATAATCCTGTTTAGTAATTTGAATGAATGGATAAGGTAGAAAACTTAGAATCAGGAGACTTGGATACTAGTGTTGGCTTTGCCATCAAATGTATGAACTTGGGTAAGCCACTTGCCCCTCTGGGCCTCTGCTTCTTTCTTCATAAAATGAATAATTTTGATTTTCTTCTATTCCAATTTTCAGCTGGGTAGATACTCACTGACTTTTTCCTAGAATGTATTTTAACTCTTCCCTTAAAAACAGTCACTATGTTGTGTTTTTTGTTCTGAGTAAAAAACGAGGTGTATGGTCTAATAGATAATTCAACAATGGACAAAGTTGGGATTGTTTTGAGGAATCAAGATGGCTAATTAATGTTTTCATTGAGCATTTCTTAGTTTCTGTGCAGAACTTTGAGAATAGAGAAAATCTTAAATGCTGAGTTAATAATAAATATTTTTGAAGAGAATAAAGGCCAAGTTGAATACTTCTCAGAGGTAGGGCTTCAAAAACGATTGAAGCTTCTTATGAACATAAGAAAAGACTATGCTTTTTAGTTTTGCTTTTTCTGTTTGTTTTGGGAGTAGAAGGTCGGTTGAACTGATTTTAGTTAAGTTTGAACCAAGTTGGCTCAAGACAGCTGAATGGGATTAGACTGTTTTCCAATATGAACCAAAGGAAATATATGGCTACCATTAGAAAGACTGTCCTAGGGCTCATCTGGAGGCAAAGCCAGCAGGTAACATTCAGATGACAAACTAGGAAAAATTACATATTTAGGGAATTTAAAAATAGGCATGTGCATGTGTGTATAATGTGTGTGTAATAGGAGTAGACAACTGACTAAGGTGGTATTGGGTATATGCCAAAGGGGTGATGTGTATTTTTAGTATAGTATAAAGAAAGACAGGGCATTGAATAACAACTAGCTAAATTTAAAAATGAAAGTGTTTTAACTACTTGCTAATATTCAATAATTTGACTCTTAGAAACCATCAGTTTCTTGTATTACCTAATAGTAAAAAGTATGGCTGTAAAATGATTGAACTTTTATTTTTACCCAACATACTAGAGTGTATGAGTGGTAAGCCACAGAGCAGACACTGTGGAGGAGAGGAATGTATTTATACTTTTAAAAAAATAAGTTTTTATTGATTTTTAGAGAGAAAGGGAGAAGGATAGAGAGATAGAAACATTGATGAGAGAAGAACATCATTGATTGGCTGCCTCCTGCATGGCCCCCATTGGGAATCAAGCCCGAAACCCAAGCATGTGCCCTGACCCGGATTGAATCCGGTGACCGGATTGAACCAAGAGCAATCACTGTTGGTTCCTGGGTGAATGCTCAGCTGCTGAGCCATACCACCAGACTACAAATATATAGTGTGTATATGTGTGTGTGTGTGTGTGTGTGTGTGTGTGTGTGTGTGTGTATGTGTATATACACAGTGGCTGCACCAGTCTGCATTCCCACCAGCAGTGCACGAGTACATATATTAATGATGGTGTCATTATAGCAGTGTAAGAAAATTTGTTTCGTGCATTATAGTCACACTTTTTGTTCAAAAGTGGTATTTCTAATTTAGATAAATTACCTTATGATAACCAGAAATAGCCCCAAATCAAAGCTATATTTAATGAATGAAGATTTGTGACTTTTGACAATATTATACAGATTGTGTTGAGACTTTAAAGAAGTTCCAAAAGTTGAATCCCAAAGCTTTTCATGCAATGGCAGCTTTCTAGGAATAAGTATAGAGCTTTTTTTTTTTTTTAATGTTTTTATTGATTTTAGAGAGAGAGGGAGAGGGAGACAGAAAAATTGATGTGAGAGAGAAACATTGATCAGTTGCCTCCTGCATGCACCCCGACTGGGGACCGAACCTGAAACCTGCGCATGTACCCTGGCTGGGAATTGAACTGGTAACCTTTTGGTGCACAGGATGATGCTCATTCAACTGAGCCACACTGGCCAGAGCAAGTATAGAGCTTTTTAAGGTGACTGTTTTTGTGGCAACAATATTATTTTGAATGTATGCTATGTCATATTTATCTTTAAATGTCCCACTGAATTTATAATACATATAAAGTACCTAAGCATGAATTATGTAATGGGAAAATTTTCAGTTGTAAAGGAAAACAGACACTTCTTTCTGTAACTTCTGAAGCTTCAAGATACTAAAGATGATCTTCATTTATATTTTCCTAGGGCATTTTATTTTTAATCATAATAAATGAGCAGCTGTCAGAAGATATAGCCATTTCTAGGTTTAGAATTGCTATTCTTTATATAGTTTTCTCAAATACTTGTCTTCTAGAAAATAGATATTAAGGATTTCTTAAGTAATCGATTACTACTTTGATATTTAAGCAAAGCATAAGAGCAAGACTAGAACCACATTAGAGCATTAAAATGATTAATTTGAAAGCTTTGTAACATAGCAAAGAAAAAGATGGAGTAATACACAATGAGAATGACTACAGAACTTCATTATCTATGATCAGAATACAGTTTAGAAGGCTGTCTTTACAAAAGAATAACAATGAAGTCAAATAGACTAAAGAATTTGTGCCCTTCTGCTAGTAAAGTGAAAATTAGATGAACAATTATTTTGGAAGTGTGCTCCAAAATACTTATGTTGGTTTGCAATTCTTTCTAATTGACTCACTTCAGGGGCTGTTTCAGACCTATTCTTCCTCCTTCCTAGTCCCGATTCCAGTATACAACTGGTCCCAACTTATAATGGTTCAACTTAGAATTTTGGAGTTTTTTCATGGTGCAAAAGCAATACGAGTTTAGTAGAAACCATACTTCAAATTTTGAATTTTGATCTTTTCCCAGCTAAGCAATGTGTGCTAAGATACTCTCTGGTGATGCAAGCTGCAGCTCCCACTTAGCCATGCAATCACAGTAATCACAAGGGTAAACAACTGATACCCTACAGTGTACGGTGTTGCCAGCATTTTTTGGATATTTGTTTTGTGTTCTTGCATCCCATCATATCTACAAAATGCCCATCTGTATTGTCTGCTTCTGATGAGAAGAAGAAGGCAGTTGCTCTTGATATGAAACTCAAGATACGTGCCCAAATGCAGGCTCATGTAGGTATTCTGTACAAGTTTGAAGTGCCGGTAGGCTAGGATAAGGTATGATGTTGGGTTGGTTAGGTGTATTAAATGCATTTTCAACTTAAGGTATTTTCAACTTATGATGGGTTTACTGGGACAGAACATCATTATTATTTTCAGATTTTATAGGTTGTTTCACTTTTTTTTTTTTTTTTTAAAGAATAAGAAGATTACATCAAATAGAATCTTCTTCAGTTTTGGTTTTCTTTATCTCTAAATTATATAATTGCTCTTTGTCTCTATCATTTGGTTTTAGGAATGTGTCCTTTAGACTTTCATGACTACTTCATGACTATTTCTTTTATCCATTTTTGTTTGTTTGTTTGTGAGTGGAAGGGACGGATGGGGGGAGGGGGAGAGAAAGATAAAGATCACAGTGAGAGAGACACATCAGTTGGTTGCCTCCCACACATGGAATGGAACCTGCAACCCAGGTACGTGTCCTTGACTGGGAATTGAACCCGAGACCCTTCCGTGGCTCAGGCTGATGCTCCAACCATTGAGCCATGGCCAGGGCTCTTTTATCCCTTTTATCTGTTGGAATATATAGGTTCATTAGTTAACACCTTTATTATTTTATTTCAAGCTTTCCTAACAACATCTTTAATGGCCTACCTCCTTCCCCGCAAATCCCAAAACACCTTTCTTTATTCTTCTCTCCTTTCCATGTTTTTTCTTTTTTTTATATTACACAACAGCTCAAAGGAAAAAGCGGTATGTCTATTGTTTCAATTTTGCTATGTTCTTTTTTACTAAAACTATTCTATCATTACCAGTGTCCTTTGAATTGCTAAATAGGGATTTTTGGGGGTCTTAATTCGTACTGTTTAATTCTTCAGATTTGAATTGTGAACCCCTTTTCATCCTCCCTTCTCCTTGTAACTTTGTAGTTCTCCTTGGCCTTCTATATATTCTAGCTGCTTTTTCATTTACAAGGTCAACTTGTTTCTTAAGTATTTGCCTTGCACATTTTTCTTAATTTAGATTCTTTTTCTTGTAATGTTATCTGGTCCTTTGGCTTCAGTGAGTACCTCTTTCAGATGACCCCTATACTGTAAGTGTCTGAAGTTCAGTTTCCAGCTGGAGAGCTCCATCTGTTTGTCATGCCGTCAACCTCAATATGCTGACATATGAATTGTCTTTCTCCTAAAATGTATTCTTTCTAACTCTCCTTTCTCAATTATTGGCTTATCCCTCCCATTTCCCAAACTTGATTTATGAGTCACCTTTGAAGTCCCCATTAGATCCATTCAATTGTCAAACTGTGAATTCTGTTACTACAATGTTTCATCTGCTCTTTCCTATTTCATTTCTTACTACAGAAGTTTAGGTTTTCATTACCACTAACATATAAATAATTATAACTTGATAGAGGGAGAGGAGGCAGAGGCAGTTCTAGGGTATGGTGGGAGGAAGCTGTATTGAAGGGAAGTGGCATTTAAGTTTAGCATCAAAAATAAGTAGGGACATTACAGGCAGACAAACTGAAGAAAGATTTATTATTTTATATGCTGTCAACTCCTAAGACTTTTGCTTTAATCCTTACTGCATGTGCATGTTTTTCCTTTTGGCATATACTGTTGCCTTTCTTCAGATATTAACGAAGATCAGTGAATGAACAATGGAAAGCCAGAGTGTACAAGTAACATATGTCCTTATTACCTAGCTTTGAGTGAGTGAAGTGGTTAAATGTAAAGCAGTGAAAAGTTAGCATTACCTGCATTGGAAACTTAAAATCCAACCAAAATTTACATTAAAAGTGGTCTTTAAGGTTCTTGGCACTTGGAATATAAATCTTTAGTAGGCAGCTATTTTCAGTCTAGTTATATATGGCTTTGTTTTTTATTTCTTTCTCTTTTCATGCATGTGTGATTCCGTACAGCTTTATATTAATTATGAATAATACTGAAAATAAATTAATGAAAGCCACTGCTAGTAAAGAGATAATTTTCTATTTTTGCTCCCTTAGAGAAACAAAATGTTACTGCTTTAAAATGGGAAGCATTAAAAACAACAACAGTTCTAAAATGGCTTCAACAAAAAGATGACTATGACTTATTGGCTCCATATGTAGGAAGAACAAGTAGAGCAGTCCAGGCACAGCTAGGTCCAGAAATTGAAATGATGTCTTCAGGATAATCTCCATTTCCTAACTTCACTTTTTTTCTCTGCCTTGGTCTCATATTCTGCTTATGTTAGAAGCCTTCTTTCATGGCAGAGACACATGTTTCAGAACACTGAGAACTTAAGTTTCTGGAGGAAGGTTTCTAATTGGGCTCATCCTTAGGCTTATCATTGTGGGGATTAATGACATTGGCATTGTCATCAGAACCACATAAAATATGGCAGGTCAGTTTCTCAAAGGAGGGGAATACAGTTGTCCCCCTTATCCACAATTTCACTTTCTATGGTTTCAAGTTACCCACTCTGAATGGTGGTCTAAAAATATTAAATGGGAAATTCCAGAAATAAACAATTCATAAGTGTTAAATTGTATGCTTTTCTGAGTAGTGTGTTGAAATCTCTCTCTGTGCTGCTCTGTACTGCCCTGTCCTGCCCAAAACGTGAATCATCCCTTTGTTTAGAATATCATGCTATATACACAACCTACCCTTTAGTTATTTAGTAGCTGTTTTGCTTATCAGATCTACTGTTGTGGTATCATAGTGCTTGTGTTCTAGTAACACGTATAGTAGCCTAACACTATGTCACAGTGCCTATATCATCTCATCATGTAGATATTGTATCATCTCACATCATCACAAGAAGAAGGATGAGTACAGTACGGTAAGATATAGTCATGTAGAAAATAATGATGTGGTCAACTGACTACTAGCATATAACAGTGGTCCGATAGGTTGTAATGGATCTGAAAATTTCCTATCCAGTTGCTGTAAAATCATAGTGCAACATATTACTCACATGTTTGTGGAGATGCTGGTATAAATCTACTGAGCTGTTAATAGTATTAAATTATAGCACAGACCATTATGTATAGCACTTGATAAGAAATGACTGTTACTGGTTTATATATTTACCATACTATACTTTAAAAAAATATATTTTTTATTTAAAAAGAAAGATTTTTTTATTGATTTTTAGAGAGAGAGAGAGATAGAGACAGAGAGATTGAGAGAAAGAGAGAGAGAGAGAGAGGAAGAGAGAGAGACATCAAAATGAGAGAGCAACATTCATCAGCTGCCTCCTCCATGCCCTTACCTGGCAAAACCCGGACATGTGCCCTGACCGGGAATCAAACTGGCAACATTTTGGTGCACAGGACACGCCCAACCAACTGAGCCACAGGGGCCAGGGCTATGTACTATACTTTTTATTGTTATTTTAGAGTGTACTCTTCCTACTTATTAAAAAAAAGTTTGCTGTAGAATAGTATGCCATGTTACGCCAGCCGCAGTGTCATACATCTTGTGTTTACCGTCAACTGATTGCATCATTTTCTCTTGTGCTTGATTTAATCTTGTGTTGTTTTGTTCATCATGGTCCCTAAGCATGGAAAATCCACTACTAGTGCTGCCAGTAAGAGGCCTTATTGAGTGACTGAATTGGAAATGAAATTAAAAGTGATTAAGGACTACAAAGGTAGAAAATCAGTGATGGTTATTGCGAGCCAGTCAGGCATATCTGTTTAAGGATCTGCTTCATTGAAGGCAATGAGAGGAACAAAAATTCGAGAAGTGCCTGTTTCAGGCATGGAGAAATTTCTAATGACCTAAATAGAAGACCAGACAACAGAAGCCTATCCCTCTCAGCACCATGACAATCATGGGCAAAGCAAAAAATTTATTTGTGATGTTGACAGAAGGAGGCTGGATCTGATTATGATGTTGAATTTACTGCTAGCTGTGGGTGGTTTAAATGATTAAAGCATTGTTATTCATTACAGAATGTGAAAGTGAGTGGTGAATCTCTAAATGCTCTCATGAAGGCAACTAAAGAATTTTTGTGCCCTGACCAGGTAGCTCAGTTGGTTAGAGTGTCAGGATTGCGGGTTCAGTCCCAGTTCAGGCATGTATAATCAACCAATGAATGCATAAATAAGTGCAACAACAAATCGGTATTTCTCTTCTCTCCCTTTCTCTCTCTCTAAAAATCAATAAGTAAAATTTGGGAAAAAAAAGAATTTTTGGAAACTCTAAAAATTTTGTGGAGGAAAATTACCCTGAGAGCAAATACTCAACATGGATGAAACCTACCTATTCTCAAAACAGATGCTTGAAAGGACTTGCATCCATAAGGAGGCCAAGTCAATGCCAGGTTTCAAGGCTCTGAAGGACAGGATAATAGTCTTGCTTAGGGGCAGTGTTGCAGGCTGCAAATTGAAACCCTTTGTGATCTGGCACAGTGAGAACCCCAGGGCCCTTAACACATTGCAGACCAGTAGTTTTATTGCTAGCTTTACCCAGGGGCCAGGTAAGTTTCTATTGAACGAGTACAAAAAACGTTTTACATAAATGTTAAACGCAAGCTTTAAAATTAAATACCCATTGCATTTTGAAGTTATTTAGTACATGTTCTTACAAGCTAATACCTTTTTAAAGAATTCTCGTGATTGGTCACAAGCCTTAGAACAGAAAACACGAGGATTCTCGTGATCCGTCCGCAATGTTAAGAACCTCAATATGCACACACTGCCAGTGTACTACAGGAGCAATAAGAAGTCATAGATGATTTGACTACTCTTCCAAGATACTTTTCTGAATTGCTATGCTAGTGAAATGGAGTACTGTTTGGAGAATGACATACCTCTTAAGATTTTGCTTATTATTGACAGTGCTCCCGGACATCCTCCTTGTATTGGTAATCATCCCAAAACCAAATTGTTCTTTCTCCCTTCAGACACCATCTCTTTGATCCAACTAATGGATCAAGGAATTATTAGTATAGTAGCGTTTAAGTGCTATTACCTGGCACTTTAAGTAGCGTTTAAGTGCCCAGGCAGTTGCTGCATCTCAACTGATGAAGACACTGAGAAGACATTGATACAATTCTGAAAGGCTTACATCATCTATGACTGCATCAAGAACCTTGCTTGGGCCCAGTCGGTGTGGCTTAGTGATTTGAGTGTCAACCTGTGAACCAAGAGGTCACAGTTTGATTCCCAATCAGGCAAATGCCTGCGTTGCAGTCTCGATCCCCAGTGTGGGGCGTGCAGGAGGCAGCCAATCAATGCTTCTCTCTCATCATTGATGTTTCTATCTCTGTATTCCTCTCCCTTCCTCTCTGAAATCAATAAAAATACATATTGAAAAAAAAAAGAGCCTTGCTTGGGCTTAGGGTGATGTCACCAAAGAGTGTATGAATGACAGCTGGAAGAAGACACCCACGGGGTTAATCTATGACTTCAAATGATTTGCCAAGGATGAAGAGGTTGTAAAAAGTTAACAAGGCTGTGGTTGAGATGGCAAACAACTTTAACCTGGTGTACATGAGGATGACATTGAGGAGCTCCTAGGGGTGGTTCCTGAGGAATTGACTGAGGAGTTGTTGAAATTGGAACAGGAACACATAGCTGATGAAGATGCAAGAGAAAAGTAAACTGTAGGAGAAGAAAAAAAGAACACTTAAGAAAATTCTTGGTGAAGAGTTTATCAGAAGCTTTGCAGACCTCAACAAGGGTCCTTAAAAAGTTTGAAAACACGGACCCCTAACCAAAAGGTTTTCATTAATAAAGAGAAATGCTTGTGCTGTATTGTCTGCTTACAAACATATATTATGAAGAAAAGTAACTATGTAAACCACCATAGATATACTTCTGAAAAGAGTGACACCTCCTCAACAAGAGTTCTTGGGAGGTACTCTAGAAGAAGGCATTGCTGTCATAGGAGATGTCAGCTCCATATGTGTTATTGACCCTTACAGTCAATAACAGTGGGAGATGTAGAGGTGAGAGACAATGATACTGGTGAGCCTGAATCTATGTAGGCCTAGGCTAATGTGTGTGTTTGTTTCTTAGTTTTTAACAAAAATGTTTAAAAAGTTAAACAAATAAAAAATTTTAAAAATAGCTAAAAGCTTATAGAATAAGGATATAAAGAAATTATTTTTGTAAATCTGCACAGTAAGTTTTGCATTTTAAGCTATGTGTTATTATAAAACAATCAAAGTTTAAAAATTAAAGTTTGTAAAGTTAAAAAAGTTACAGTAAACTTAGGTTAATTTACTTTTGAAAAAATAAAAGTAAAAAAAATAAATTGAGTGTAGACTAAGTGTACAGTTTTAGAAAGTCTACAGTAGTGTACAGTAATGTCCTAGGCCTTCACATTCACTCACTACTCACTCACTGACTTACCTAGAGCAACTTCTAGTTCTCTGTGCTCCCTTTATGGTATATGCTCCATACAGGTGTACCATTTTCAAATTTTTACACTATATTTTTACTGTACTTTATAATGTTTATATATGTTTAGATATCCAAATACTTATCATTGTGTTATAATTGCCTAAATTATTTATTCAGACAGTAACATGCTTCACAGGTTTGTAACCTAGGAATAATAGGCTAGACCATATATATAGCTTTGGTGTGTAGTAGGTTATACAATCTAGGTTATGTGAGTGCACTCAATGATGTTCCCACAACAACAAAATCACCTAATAATGTATTTCTCAGAATGTATCTTCATTGTTAAGGCACACATGACTGTATTTTGAGAGAGAGAGACCTCATATTCACATAACTTTAATACAGTATATTGTTATAATTGTTCTACTTGATTATTAGTTACTAGAGGCCCAGTGCATGAATTCGTGCATGGGTGGGGTCCCTTGGCCTCGCCGGCGATCAGGGCCATCTCGCCCAGTACTGATCAGGGTGGGGTTGGCCGGCTGGGGTGAGTGACCATGGGAGGTTGTGGGAATGCACTGACCACCCGGCCGGCTGGGGGAGAGACTGCGGGAGGTTGGCTGGTCATGGGAGGTTGGCTGTGGGAGCATACTGACCACCAGGGGGCAGCTGCTGCGTTGAGCATCTGCCCCCTGGTGGTCAAGTGAGTCATAGCGACCATTTGACCAGTCATTTGGTTGACTGGTGGTAATGGTCACTTAGGCTTTTATATATATAGACTAGAGGCCCGGAGCATGATATTTGTGCACTTGGAGGGGGGGGGTCCCTCAGCCTGGCTTGCGCCCTCTCAAGTCCAGGAGCCCTCAGGGGATGTCCAACTGACAGCTTAGGCCCGCTCCCTGTGGGCCTAAGCCATCAGTCTGACATCCTTAGCACTACTGCGGAGGCGGGAGAGGCTCCCGCCACCACTGCTGCGCTCACCAGCCGTGAGCCTGGCTTCTGGCTGAGTGGTGCTCCCCCTGTGGGAGCGCACTGAAAACCAGTGGGCAGCTCCTGCGTTTAGCGTCTGCCCTCTGGTGGTCAGTGTGCATCATAGTGACCAGTTGTTCCGCTGTTCAGTCGATTTGCATGTTAGCCTTTTATTATATAGGATTGTTGCTAATGTCTTACTGTGCCAAATTTATAAATTAAACTTAAGAGGTATGTACGTATAGGAAGAAACATAGTATAAGTAGGGTTTGGTACTATCTGTAGTTTTAGGCATCTACTAGGGGTCTTGGAATGTATCCCATGAGGATAAGGGTTGGGGGATTACTGAATTATTAACTAGAGAAATAGGGAAGGAATATGAAATAGGCAAAAACAATCTCTTGTCAATACAGAGGAGGAGGAAAGACAAGAAGGCCTGGCAGACACAAGAATGAAAAACTGTCATAGCCAAGGGGAACCTAAAGAGACATGACAACTAAATATAATGTGGGCCTGTCTGGTGTGGCTCAGCGGTTGAGCCTTGACCCATGAACCAGGAGGTCATGGTTAGATTCTCTGTCAGGCCACATACCAGGGTTGTGGGCTCCACCTCTAGTAGGGGCCATGCAGGAGGCACCTGATCAATGATTCTCTCATCATTGATGTTTCTATCTCTCCTTCCCTCCCCCTACCTCTCTTTGAAATTTAAAAAAAAATTATATATATATATAAATTTACATATATCCTGGATAAAACTAAGAAGATATGAATAAACTATGCACTTTATTAATAATATATTAGTATTGGTTTGTTAATTTTAACAAATATACCATATTAATCTAAGATGTTAATAGGAAAGGAAACTGATGAGAGGGCAGTATATTGGAAGTCTGTGCTATTTTCTAAATTTTTCTTTAAATATAAAACTGTCCTAAAAGAAAGACTATTTAAAAACATGAGAAAGTAGTTAATTTTTTAAAATTATGAAAAATGTAATAATATAAACTGTTGGAGGATAGATAATTTGACTTAGTAATATTTGTATAATTAAGCTCTAGCATATTGCCTAGTACAGTGATGGGCAACCTTTTGAGCTTGGTGTGTCAAACTTCGCCAAAAAACTGAGCATAACTCGGGTAGTGTGTCACTTTGAGGAAAAAACATTATTTCGCAAATGTTTCATCCTCAGGAGCAGCAAATGTTTCATCCTCGGCATGCGGCCGCCTCAGCGGCCACGTGTCATCAGAAATGGCTACGCGTGTCAGTGCTGACACGCGTGTCATAGGTTCGCCATCACTGGCCTAGTACAAAACAAGCACTTAGTAAATGTTGAGTGATAATATTATACTTAGGTTATTTTGTGGAAGGAACGATAAGTAGAAGGAAGTTGAAAATGAAGCTATTTAATTTCCTAAATTTTTATTAATTAAAAAGCTACAAAAACTCAATTTAATGCAAGTTGAATTAATTTGAATACATTTTATACCCAATGAATTGAAAATGTTTTCATAAACTTTGTTATTGCTTGTGAAGCCAATTTGAAATCTTCAGTGTTATAAATGACTAGAGGCCCGGTGCACAAAATTCCTGCACTGGGGGGGGGGGGAGGTGTTCCTCAGCCCACCCTCACCCTCTCCAATCTGGGACATCCCTCTCACAACCCGGGACTGCTGGTTCCTAATCACTCGCCTGCCTGCCTGCTTGCCTGATTTCCTCTAACCACTCTGCCTGCCAGCCTGATAGCCACTAACCGCTCCCCTGCCGTCCTGATTGACACCTAACCACTCCCCTGCCGGCATGATTGACACCTAACTGCTCCCCTGCCAGCCTGATCACCCCCAACTGCCCTCCCCTGCACGCCTGGTCCCCCCCAACTGCCCTCCCCTGCTGGCCATCTTGTGATGATGTGGGGGTGGCCATCTTGTGGTGGCCATCTTGTGACAACATGGTGGCCATCTTGTGATGACGTGGGCAGCCATCTTGTGACGACATGGAGGTGGCCGTCTTGTGATGACATGGGGGTGGCCATCTTGTGATGCGAGGGCATGAGGGTCAATTTGCATATCACCTCTTTATTATATAGGATTCTGAAAAGGCATTGTATTTAGTTTAGTTTATTAAACTATTTCATTCCATTAATAGGATGCTTGCTAAAATACTAAATGTCCTTTAATAAGTTGAATTAAATACTTTAGAAAAAAAATTTCAAGTATATTAGCATCATTAGCCATTAGGGAAATGCCAATTAAAACCACAAAGAGATACCACTATGTACCTATTAGAATAGCAAAACAAAAACAATCAAACAAAAAATGTTGACAATACCAAACTGGCAAGGAAATGAAGCAACTGAAACCCTTACATGTTGCTGATGGGAATGCAAAATTGTATAACTACTTTGGATAATAGTTTGGTAGTGTCTTATAAAGTCAATCATATTTAGTATAAAACCCAGAAATCCCACCTATAGGTGTTTGCTCAAGAAAAATGGGACTGTGTTACCTCAGAAACTAGTACCTGAATGTTTATAGAAGCTCTATTCTAATTGTCAAAACTCATTGATTCCATTTATATGACATTTTTGAAAATATAAACCCATAGTGATGAAGAACAGATCACAGGTTCAGAAGTTGTGAGTGGGGAGAAGGTGAGCTATAGAGATAGAACGAGGAAGTTTTTTGGTGTGATGTAACTGTTCTGTATACTGAGTATGGTGGTGGTTAGACAAGTTTATACATGTGTTGAAATTTATAGAACTGTATACTTCCTCTTCCCCCAAAAATCAATTTTACTATATGTTAATTTAAAAAAGTAAAGCCAAAGACATATATATGTGTCTGCTTTTTAAGGATTTGGTCTGACTACTGTCTAAATAATATTATGTAAGTGCTTTCTGATGTTTTTCCTATTAGATCTTTTTTAACTTTCAAGGATTTGCATGCAGAGTGACTGATAATGCCGAAAATCTTTTATATTAAAAGAATTAGTACTATAATCATTCTGTACAAAGAATTTGAGTGGTCACCCTGTACAACTTCACATTTTTTAATAGATAATAATTGTCATTTATTGAAATAATATTGTCCAGTTGTCACCTTGCTAAACATTTTTAACTACACTTTGCTCATAATTATGGTTAAATATTATTTTCCCTATCTTACACATGAGAAAGCTGAAGCATAGAGTTATTAGATGTCTTGCCTAGGATCACACAAGAATACAATAGTGCTGGAATTTCAACTATCTCTGTTAGGCTCAGAATTCTCTCTCTTTTTAAAAAAACAACACATTTTATTGTAAAATAAAGCACAGGTTTAGAAAACCACACAAAAGAAATGTATTTAATGTATTATAAAATGAATACCATTATAACTACCATCCAGGTCAAGAAGCAGAACTTTGCCAGCTGCCCCAACAGCTTTCCATGTACTCATCCCAATCATAACTGCCTTTTAATCTGTAAGTCCCCCCTTCTCATCTCGTTCTTTTCCCTTATAGTTTAGCTATTGAGCCCCGGACTGTTTGAGTTGTAGAGCTTCCTACAATTTGGATTCTGCTGATTGCATACTAATGGTGCTATTCAGCATGTCACTCTGTTCTCTGTGTATCCTGTAGATTTTCCTGAGGATCCAGATGCTTGATCAGAATCAGGTGTGATTTCTTTGTCAAGTTCGTATGTAGATTGTGTTGTGTGGAGATACTTGATATCTGCATTGAGGTTTTTATTTTGGTGTGTGTGATATTAGGAATTAACGGTATTTAATGCCTAGAACCATTAATTCATTGAGGGTTGCAAAGTAGTGATATTCTAATTTTTTTTCTTTTATTTATGACTTAGTTTACTTTCATAGAATACTCTCCTCACCTGCTATTTTGTTATCGAATAGTCTTTTGATTTAAGGGCTCTATAGAATAGAATTTGCAGAGGGAGTGAGTGATTCCTATGTAGAGGAATGCTTTCTCTTATGTGATCAGATTTTCTAACAGGTACTATTAATTAATCTTATCTTTGCTGAAAACCTGACTCTCTGCAAGGCTGCAATGCTACCATGGGTGTCAGGGACATCTCTGCTCTCATTGACAAACAAGGAGGCAAATATATTCTTAAGATCACAGTTTGGAACTCAGAATATTACTACCTCCCTCCACCCCCCACATATGTGCGCGCGCGCACACACACACACGCACACACACACACACAATTTTCCTGTATTTATAAATGGTAGCTAGATATAGTTGATGAATTACTATTTAAATGTGGGCTGGTCTGGGAACAATTACCATTTTTAGCATTGCTTTTGTATAAAAGGAAATGCATTCTGAATTCTGAATAGGTTTTGGAATCACCTGTTCATTCATGGTGGCCTGCCTATTTTTACATATGGGATCCTCATTGCTTGTCAGATGCCAAGCGTGAAATGTTCAGCACATTTACTAGCTTGTAGCCATCAGGGATTATATATCTGAGATTCGGGTTAGGCCATGTACTGCAGATAATTTACATTATTTGTGTAATTGAGACTGAATGGTACTATTACTAATATTTTATTAATGAATGATTGAAAATTAACTTTTAATCTAGATGGTAACTTGGTAGAGTGGAAAAAACTAAGGTTTTGGAGTCAGATCTGAGTTCAAATTCCAATTCCACCACTTATTAACTGAATTTGTTTCCTCAACTGTAACATGGAGATGATAATTACAGGATAGTTATGAGATTTTAAATGAGTTAATAGTAGCCCATGTAAAGTGCTTAATAAGGCATTTGGTACACATTAAACACTCAGTAGCATACCATTAGATCCTTAATTCCTTGCAGTTAGTTCTTTAGCAACTTGACATGCGTAACAGTTATCGTTTTACTGAGTTACAGCATAGAATTATGTTTTAAAAGGCTCATAGTAAATAGGTATGATAATATATTTTCATATCTCTTTGGCTATGTTAATTGAGGGTGGCTTATTTTATTTTTTCCCATTTTCACGGTGCATATAAAAACGTTTATTAAGTCCTGTACATCAATGTATGTAAAAACAATGAATAAAATAATGTGCTATTTATTTTTCAAATTATTTTATATAGTAATGTTTGCTTTGGCAGGAAGTCTTACTTTATGGGGTTGTTGGTTAAATTTTTATTTCCTGTTATGATATAATAAACATTTTTTAAAAATATGTTTTTATTGATTTTAGAGAGAGTGAGTGGAAGGGGGAGGGAGAGAGGGAAACATTGATGACATCCATTGGTTGCCTCCTGCATGCCCCCTACTGGTGATTGAGCTCACAACCCAGGATATGCTCTGACCCTGGAATCGAACCTGCTGGAGACAAAGCAGGAGACAAAGCTCAACCAACTGAGCCACACCAGCCAGGGCAAATAGTAAAGTTTTGAAATGTATACTTCTGAAATTCAAATATAGCTTATCAATGGCCAATACTGAGCTACAAGGTTATTTCAAATGAAAGTGAAGTAGAAACCTTAAAATGTAAATTAATTTGATAACTGTTCTTTTATGAACTTGATGATATAAATGTAAGAATTTAACTAGTATAATATGTTTATAGTCCATTTTCAGGTTAACAAACTAAGCACAATTAAAAAGAATAATGTTCTGCCTTAACCGGTTTGGCTCAGTGGATAGAGCGTCGGCCTGCGGACTACAAGGTCCCAGGTTCGATTCTGGTCAAGGGCATGTACCTTGGTTGTGGGCACATCCACAGTAGGGGGTGTGCAGGAGGCAGCTGATCAATGTTTCTCTCTCATTGATGTTTCTAACTATCCCTCTCCCTTCCTCTCTGTAAAAAATCAATAAAATATATTTAAAAAAAGAAGAAGAATGTTCCTGGCCTTGAACACTGAAAATGGTTTGTGAGAAAAATTTGTCTTATTTACAAATGCTTCAGTTTAATACTATTTGGCTAGGCCATAGTAAATATGAGAGGCCTAGATAAAATTTGTTAAATGGGTATTATGCTTAGACGATAGAGAGGTAGCAAGACAAAAAATAGGAGATAGGTCCTCTAATCAAATGAGATTATACATATATAATGTAGCAAAATATTCCAGCAAGGATTAATGGAGTACACAGAATTATTATATCAGCTCAGAAAGGAATGGAGGGGCTGGATTTTGAGAAAGTTGACTGAAGTGCATTGATTGACGAAGAGGATAAGGGAGAAAAAGTCTCTGTTCTAAAAAGAAGGAATGGTGTGTTGCAGGGTGACAGCTGAGAATGATAAAGTTGTTCTGTGGAAAGCAAGCAAATTAAATTGACTTGAATGGAAGTTTGTGTAGAAGATAGTCAGAAATTAGGGTGCACAGCTAATCTGAGTGTGGGGATGTAGAAAAATGTTAACATTAATTTGAAAGGAGAGACCTTTCAGATTGCTCTATATTTAAAAAAGTAGACAAAATGAAAGAATTTCGTGTTCACAAAGCAAGTTTTATAGGTGTCGACTTATTTTAAGGTGAACTATGAAACAGATTAAGACACTGAATGTTACTGCATTTAACTGTAATTTGCAAAATGAAAGTCCATTCATTCCTTATTGAGATATGAAAAGCACTGCTTGCAAAAAAATTGAATGTACAAAGAGTTTACATGTCATGATTGGCTACATAAGGAAAGAAAAAAGATTTTAAAAAAACTATATAATAAGGCTAAAATTTGAGTAGGGCTGAATTTTGTCTATTTTTCTTTTATTCTAGGTCACAACTTTTGTTAAGAGAGCACTCTTAACACGAGACACCGTGCTCTGTTGCCCTTATTGATTAATTGAACAAATTCAGGTTAGTACATTTTATGCACAGCACTTACCTGTGCCAAGTATATGTTAATATTTTGAGAAATGAATAATTTTGTGTTTGAAGCTACATATGTATGTACCATTGAAGTAGAAAGGCCAAGTGGATCGAGACCCTATTGAATTGTGTATTAGTTAACATTTTCTGACTACCTACTATGTGAGATGTGTGGTGCATATAATGAAAAACATTTTACTTAATATGTAATAGTTTTGTACTTTAAAGTAAGGGGCTGGATGAAACAAGTTGTGGGTGAATATGGTACATTGTATTTTTGGTGTTGTGTGGTGTATTTGGTGCTGAAAAATACTTAAAAAATAAAAGAATACTTTTATTGATGTTTAGAGAGGAAGGAAGGGAGAGGGAAAGAGAGAGAAAAACATCAATCGGCTGCCTCCCATACACATCCCCCACCGGGGATCAAACTCACAACCTGGGTATGTGCCCTGATTGGGAATCGAACCAGCGACCTTTCAGGGCACGGGATGATGCTCAACCAACTGAGCCACACTGGCCAGGGCTCATCTTAAAATTTTTGACAGTAGCTGACTTTTTTTTTTTGACAGCTGACTTTTAAAGGTTTCATTCTTGTACAGATTTAAGTCATACATTAAAATTTTTATTTGTATTTAGTGTTCAGTCTGAGTTTTGACAAATATATAATCATCACCACAATCTTCTAAATTCACTTATGTCCATTTCAATCCCCAGAAACCACTGATGTGTTGTTGTGTGTTTTTTTTTTGGGGGGGGCCCTATAGTTTACCTTTTCCAATATGTCATTTAAATGGAATCATTTAGTATGTAGCTTTTAAAATATGGCTTCTTTCACTTAGCATAATGAATTTGGATTCATCCATGTTGTGCATACTAGTAATTCTTTATTTTATTACTGAGTAGTGTTCTACTGTGTGGCTATACTACAGCTAGCTTTTCCATTCACCAGCTGATGGACATTTGGGGGAGTTTCTAGTTTTTGGTGATTATTGCAATCATACTTTTTTATTGTAATACTAGAGGCCCGGTGCACGAAATTCATGCACGGAGGGGGGTTGTCCCTCAGCCCAGCCTGTACCCTCTCCAATCTGGGACCCCTCAAGGGATGTCCGACTGCCCGTTTAGGCCCGATCCCTGGGATCGGGCCTAAACGGGCAGTCGGACATCCCTCTCACAATCCAGGACTGCTGGCTCCCAACTGCTTGCCTGCCTGCCTTCCTGATTGCCCCTAACCGCTTCTGCCTGCCAGCCTGATCACCCCCTAACCACTCTTCTGCCAGCCTGTTTGCCCCCAACTTTCCTCCTCTGCCGGCCTAGTTACCCCTAACTGCCCTCTCCTGCAGGGTTGATCACCTCCAACTGCCCTCCCTTGCAGGCCGGGTGCTTCCCAACTGCCCTCTCCTGCTGGCCATCTTGTGGTGGCCATCTTGTGTCCACATGGGGGCAGGATCTTTGACCACATGGGGCAGCTGTATTGTGTGTTGCAGTGATGATCAATCTGCATAGTACTCTTTTATTAGATAGGATAGAGGCCTGGTACAGGGGTGGGGGCCAGCTGGTTTTCCCTGAAGGGTGTCCCTGATCAGGGTCGTGTTACCTTGGGGCGTGGGGCGGCCTGAGCGAGGGGCCTGTGGTGGTTTGCAGGCGGGTCACGCCCCCTGGCAATGCAAGCGGAGGCCCTGGTATCTGGAATTTATTTTCCTTCTACAATTGAAACTTTGTAGCCTGGAGCAGAGCCAAACCTGGGGCTCTCTCCGAGGCCCGCAGCCATTTGTGTTGGGGTTATAATTGAAACTTTGTTGCCTTAAGCGGGTGGGCCCGGCCAGGGTGTGCGGAAAGCTTTGCTTCCCCTCTTGCTGGCGGCAACCCTGGCCTGCTCTCTCAAGCTCCATTCTGCCACCATTTGTTTGAATTTGTTTACCTTCTATAATTGAAACTTTGTAGCTTGAGTGGAGGCTTAGGCCTGGCCAGGGCTGGCAGAAAGCTTGGCTTCCTCTGTTACCTAGGAAACCTTGCTCTCTGTGGCTGTAGCCATCTTGGTTTGGGTTAATTTGCATGCTCGCTCTGATTGGATGGTGGGCGTGGCTTGTGGGTGTGTCGGAGGTATGGTCAATTTGCATATTTGTCTATTATTAGATAGGAAAATATGCATAACATATACAATTTACTATCTAACTTTCTGATTTCCCATCTGAACAATGAACATAAGAATATTTATCTAAGGGTTGTAATGAGGATTAAAAAGAATAAATTATATAAAAGGGTGAAGCAGTGGAGATAGGCTGTTAATAAATGTTTATCTTTCTTTCTCTTTATGCTTTTTTTAAATGACCACTGGAGACTTCACTTTTCTATTGCCTATTTCCCTAGTGAGTCTGTTTGGACACAGAAATAGTGCCCACTATTACCTTGGAGCCCATCAAGAAGCAAATTACTGCTGTGTTAACCTCTTGGAACTTTTCACGGTTTGAAAGAAAGTTAACCAGGGCACTGTCAGCATAAGACTATAATAGAAAATGCTGGGCATGAAAGGCTCTGGAGGAGAGTTCTAACTTGGGGAAGGCAGAATTTTTTATAGGGCTTTAGCAGGAGGGATTAGGCATAGTTCAACTAGTTTGGGGAATAGTTTGTCAATGATGGCTGTTAGAGAATTGATTTTGTAGATTATCAGCTGTTGTACAGTTTGGATTTTATCAAGTAGGTTGGGGAAAAGCAGCTGTGGGGAGCAAGGGCATGAGAAAGCCAATGTAAAAATTCTCAAGTTTTTAGTGTCTTCACAGTAGATTTTTCTATCATTGGCTCTTGCAGTCTTCTCCCAACCACCTCCTCCCTACTCGCCCATCCCTAGTAGAAAGACCCCTTGATTTTGCTCATGATTTTAGACTGCTTCTGGCTCTTGATCTCAGAAGGCAACATTTTTATGAAACTTCAAAGAACAAGGAATTAAGTATTTTGTAGCACTGGAAAGTTCTCTCAGTTTTTGCTCCCTGCTTTCTTTTCACTGTTTTGGATCCTGTTGTATAGGTACTTTGCAGTAGGGGAAATAGTAATGCATGATAATAAAAGCTTCGAAGTAGACATATGGCTGGAAGGGAGATTTGAATAGGATTTTGCAGCAGCTATTAAGTTGATATATTTTCAACTTAATTGCAATTGACTTTTTAAATTCTGCCTTATCTTTTTGTGATGATTCATGTAGAAGTCACATGAGATCATTTTTGATAGCTGGTTTGCAAACTTTGGTATGTGCAGCCAACCTTCCAAAGCCTTCCTATGCTTTTTCAGGAAGCTTGTGACTGAATGGTTAGTTATTTTTTAAATGCATTACTGGTTTCGAATACCTGAAATTAAATGGTCCTGCCCTGGCCATTGTGGCTCAGTTGGTTTGGCATCGTCTTGTGCATCAAAGGATTGCTGGTTCAATTCCTGATCAGGGCACATGCTCAGGTTGCGAGCTCGATCACTGGTAGGGTGCATGCAGGAGGCAGCCTATCGATATTTCACTCTCACTTTGATGTTTTTTTTTTTTTTCTCTCTCTCCCTCTCCCTTTCTCTCTCTCTAAAAATCAATAAAAACATATATAAAAAAAGAAATTAAATGGTCCTCTTTCATATGTAAATCTTATTATCTGATAGTTCACCTCTTGCTTTGTACTGGCTCCCTGAATTCCTCTTGTAATGCTTGCTTAGTTTTTAATTTAAATACAGTTAGGTAACATCCATGGAAAACATTGACCTATGCAGACATTAGTGAAATATGCATATTTGGCCACCATATTTAGGACTAGAGGCCCGGTGCACGAAATTCGTGCACGGAGGGGGGTTGTCCCTCAGCCCAGCCTGTACCCTCTCCAATCTGGGATCCCTCTCACAATCCAGGACTGCTGGCTCCCAACTGCTTGCCTGCCTGCCTTCCTGATTGCCCCTAACCACTTCTGCCTGCCAGCCTGATCACCCCCTAACCCAGTGATGGCGAACCTATGACACGCGTGTCAGCACTGACACGTGTAGCCATTTCTGATGACACGTGGCCGCTGAGGCGGCCGCATGCCGAGGATGAAACATTTGCTGCTCCTGAGGATGAAACATTTGCGAAATAATGTTTTTTCCTCAAAGTGACACACTACCCGAGTTATGCTAAGTTTTTTGGAGAAGTTTGACACACCAAGCTCAAAAGGTTGCCCATCACTGCCCTAACCAATCTGCTGCCAGCCTGTTTGCCCCCAACTTCCCTCCTCTGCCGGCCTGGTCACCCCTAACTGCCCTCTCCTGCAGGGTTGATCACCTCCAACTGCCCTCCCTTGCAGGCTTGGTTCCTCTCAACTGCCCTCCCTTGCAGGCCGGGTGCCTCCCAACTTCCCTCTCCTGCTGGCCATCTTGTGGTGGCCATCTTGTGTCCACATGGGGGCAGGATCTTTGACCACATGGGGACAGCGATATTGTGTGTTGCAGTGATGATCAATCTGCAGATTACTCTTTTATTAGATAGGATAGAGGCCTGGTACAGAGGTGGGGGCCAGCTGGTTTGCCCTGAAGGATGTCCCGGATCAGGTGGGGGTTCCCTTGGGGTGTGGGGCGGCCTGAGCGAGGGGCCTGTGGTGGTTTGCAGGCGGGCCACACCCCCTGGCAACCCAAGCGGAGGCCCTGGTATCTGGAATTTATTTTCCTTCTACAATTGAAACTTTGTAGCCTGGAGCAGAGCCAAGCCTGGGGCTCCCTCAGAGGCCGGCAGCCGTTTGTTTTGGGGTTATAATTGAAACTTTGTTGCCTTAAGCGGGTGGGCCTGACCAGGGTGTGCGGAAAGCTTTGCTTCCCCTGTTGCCAGCGGCAACCCTGGCCTGCTCTCTCAAGCTCCATCCTGCCGCCATTTGTTTGAATTTGTTTACCTTCTATAATTGAAACTTTGTAGCTTGAGTGGAGGCTTAGGCCTGGCCAGGGCAGGCGGAAAGCTTGGCTTCCTCTGTTACCTAGGAAACCTTGCTCTCTGTGGCTGTAGCCATCTTGGTTTGGATTAATTTGCACACTCACTCTGATTGGATGGTGGGTGTGGCTTGTGGGCGTGGCTTGTGGGTGTGTCGGAGGTATGGTCAATTTGCATATTTGTCTATTAGATAGGATTAGATAGGATTATTGGGGCATTTCTTTGCAACTTTTCAGAATAGAAAAAAGAAGTGTTATTTTTTTCCAATCAAGCTCACCAATAGAATTTGTTGTTTTTCAAACTAGCTTGAATGGAAACAGCATGTATGAAGAATAGTATGTCTGCTATTTCTACATAGCTATGAAAAATATATTTGATTCACTTTAAGGCTGTCAAGGTAAATGGGTCATGTAATCAATATTTTAGTATTGTCATGTATAATTAAATACTTTTCTATAAATTATGAGACATTTATGTTTCTTTGTTCTGCAAAGTATCACAAAATTTCAATAATATGGCTTTCTCTTTTTGATATTTAGAGTAGGTTAGGGAACAAATTTATCTATGACTAAATGGTAAGTCACTGGCGAGAATCTATTCTTTGTAATATATTACTTTGCTCCTTAAACCTCATTCAACTCCACTTGTTACATTTGCTAATATGAAGCAAATGTTACTATCCTAGCTTTATTTTATTTAATGGGAAATATCTTTTTAAGTATCTATATCTTTAAACCTTGGGAACCCTGAAAGGCTTCTTTATCCTTTTTTTTATTTCTTTTCAAGAAAATAGTATCTTCATTTACTCTTAAAAAACTTTTTAAATTGATGAGAGAGAGAGAGAGCGAGAGAGAGAGAGAGAGAGAGAGAGAGAGAGAGAGAGAGAGAGAGAGAGAGAGATTTGTTTTCCACTTAGTTATGCATTCATTGGTTGATTCTTATATGTGCCCTAACTGGGGATTGAACCT
This sequence comes from Cnephaeus nilssonii, assembly GCF_951640355.1. Lineage (NCBI taxonomy): Eukaryota > Metazoa > Chordata > Mammalia > Chiroptera > Vespertilionidae > Cnephaeus > Cnephaeus nilssonii. The sequence continues at coordinate 80,534,632 of NC_137075.1, forward strand.
ACAACCTTGGTGTATTGTTGATGCTCTGATCAATTGAGCTACGGCCAGGGCTATCTTGATGATTTTGTAGAAATTCCTGCTACCCACAGATAGAATTAAAAACATGCAATGTAATATAGCTGTTTAGGACATTTTTTAAATTAACAAATCAGTTATTTTAAAAGTTCCATATATATGTGATATTTTTTCCCCACTTTTTCAGCTTTATATAGGTACTAGAGGCCCGGTGTACGACATTTGTGCACTTGGTGGGAGGGGGTGATCCCTCAGCCCGGCCTGCGCCCTTTCACAGTCCAGGAGCCCTTGGGGGGATGTCTGACTGACAGCTTAGGCCCGCTCCCTGCTGGGAGCGGGTCTAAGCCACACTTGGACATCCTCAGTGCTGCTGTGGAGGTGGGCCGCTGCGCTCGCCAGCCATCAACCCGGCTTGTGGCTGAGCGGCGCTCCCCGTGGGGGAGCGCACTGACCACCAGGGGGCAGCCCCTGTGTGGAGCATCTGCCCCTTGGTGGTCAGTGTGTGTCATAGCGACCAGTCATTATACCGTTTGATTGATTTGCATATTACTCTTTTATTATATAGGATAAATGACACATAAAATTGTAATATATTAAAAGTATATGTATATCATAGTGACTTTATATACATACTAGAGGCCTGGTACGTGGATTCGTGCACCGGTGGGGTCCCTTGGCCTGACCTGCAGGGATCAGGCCAAAACCGGCTCTTCGCCATCCCCCAAGGGGTCCTGAATTACGAGAGGACGCAGGACAGGCCAAGGGACCTCACTGGTGCACGATTGGGGCTGGGGAGGGATCACGGGAGGGCTCCAGGGTGTGTCCGGCCCGTCTCGCCCAGTCTCGATCGGCTGGACCCTAGCAGCAAGCTAACCTACTGGTCGGAGCATTTGCCCCCTGGTGGTCAGTGCATGTCATAGCAACTGGTTGAACAGTAGAACAAATGGTTAGACACATAGCATATTAGGCTTTTATTATATAGGATACATTGTGCAAGGTTTCCTACCATCTAATTAATTAACGTATCCATCACCTTACCTATTTATCTTTTCTTTTGTGAGAACATTTAAGTTCTCTCTTAGCAAATCTTAAATATTTAATAGTATTATCAACTATAGTAACCATGTTTTATATTAGAGCCTCAGATTTTATTTATCTTAAGCCGAGAAAGTTTGTACCCTTTTACCAGCCTTTTCTTATTTCCTCCACTGCACAGTCCCTGACAACCACTTTTCTATTTCTTTGTTTCTATAAGTTTGACTTAAATTTTTTTTTTTTCCAGATTGTGCATATAGGTGATAACATGTAGTTTTTGTCTTTTTCTGTCTGGCTTATTTCATTTAGTATAATGCCCTGAAGGTCCATCCATGTTGCTGCAAAATAATATTGAATGTAAACTGTACTAGAAAAATAATATACAATAAAAATATTTTCTCCTATTCTGTAGATTTTACTTTTGGTAAACCCCAAATCACTATAAGACAAGGAGCTTACTTCCTATGTTGTCTTCTTGAGGTTTTAGGGTTTTTTGTTTTATGTTCAGATCTTTAATCCATTTTGAGTTGATTTTTGTCTGTCAGACAATGGGGTCCAGTTTCATTCTTTTGCCTGTGGCTGTCCAGTTTTCTCAGCACCATTTATTAAAGAGACCATCCTTTCCCTTTGGATATTCTTAGCTCCTTTGATGTAAATTAATTGACTGTATATGCATGTGTTTATTTCTGAGCTTTCTATTCTGTTCCATTGATCTGTATGTGTGTTTTTATGCCAGTATCTCAGTTTGAAATCAAAAAGTGAGATGTCTCTAGCTTTGGGCTATTTTGGGTCTTTTGTGGTTCCATACAACCTTTAGGATTTTTTTTCTACTTTTTGAAAAATGTCAGTAGAATTTTGATAGGGTTTGTATTGACTCTAGATTGCTTTGGGTAGTATGGACATTTAAACAATATTTGTCCAATTTGTGAGCATGGATTTATTTGTGCTTTCCATTTATTTGTGTCTTTATTTTCTTTCATCAGTCTCTTATAATTTTCAGTGTACAGATCTTTCACTTCCTTTGTTAAATTTATTCATAGGTATTAGTTTCCATGCAGTTGTAAATGGGATTGTTTTCTGATTTTTTTTGATATTTTGGTGTTAGTGTATGTAAACTGACTACCTACTATGATTTTTGTATATTGATTTTGCATCATGCCACTTTAGTGAATTTGTTCTAAGTTTTTTGGTGGAGTCTAGGATTTTCTATATATAATATTATGTCACCTGCAAATAGTGACAGTTTTGCTTCTTTTTCTGATTTGAATACCTTTTATTTCTTTTTTAAGAATAATTCCTCTAGCTGGAACTTCCAGTGCTGGGTTGAATAAAAGTGGTGAAAGTGGGCATCCTTATCTTGTTTCTGATCTTAGAGAAAAAGCATTTAGCTTTTCCCTGTTGAGTATGATGTTAGCAGTGAACTTGTCATATATGACCTTTATTATGTTGAGGTACATTCCCTTTATACCCACTTTGTTAAGAGGTAGTTTTTTTTGCTGTTGTTATCATTAATGTATATTGAATTTTGTCAAATGGTTTCTGTATCTGTTGAGATGATATATGATTTTTATCTTTCATTTTGTGTGTGTTGTATTATATCAATTTACATATCTTTTTCCCTGGAATAAATTCACTTAATCATGGTGTGTGAGCCTTTTAATGTATTGTTGAATTCAGTTTGCTAATATATGGTTGAGGATTTTTGCCTCTATGTTTGTCAACAATATTGGTCTGTAGTTTTATTTTCTTATAGTGTCCTCATTTGGTTTTAGTGTCAGGTATGCTGACCTTGTAAAATGAATTTGGAAGTGTTCCAGTCTCTTATGTTTTTTGGGAGAGTTTGAGAAGGATTGGTGTTAGTTCTATAAATGTTTGGTAGAATTCACTAGTGAAGCCATCTGGTCCTAGATGTTTCTTTGTTGGGAGGTTTTTGATTGCTGATTTAATCTCCCTACTAGTAATCAGTCTTTTCAGATTTTCTGTTTTTCCTGACTTAGTCTTGGTAGATTATATGTTTTTAGAAATTTGTCCATTTCTTCTAGGTTGTTCAGTTTTTTGTGTGTAATTGTTCATTGTAGTCTCTTAAGATCCTTTGTATTTGTGTGGTATCAATTATAGTGTCTCTTATAGTTTTGTTTGAGTCATCTATTTTTCTTGGTAAGTCTAGCTAAAGGTTTGTCTATTTTGTTTATCTTTTCAATAAATCAGCTTTCAATTTCATTTAGCTTTTTGTTGTCTTTTTAGTTTTTATTTCTTTTACTTTGCCTCTGATATTTGGGATTATCATGGTTATTTTTTGTTCTACTAACTTGGGGCTTCTTTTGTTCTTTTAAAATTTCTTTTAGGTGTAAAGTTAGGTTGTTTATTGGAGCTCTTCCTTTTTTTCTTCCTGTGGGTGTTTATTGCTGTGAACTTCCCCTTAGAACTGTTTTTGCTGCATGTCTTAAGTTTTGGTAATGTTGTATGTCCATTTTCATTTGTCTAAAGCCTTTTTTTAAAATTTTCTTTTAATTTCTTCTTTTACCGTTGGTTGTTCAGAAGCATGTTCTTAAATCTCCACATATTTGTGAATTTTCCAGTTTTCTCCTTGTAATTAATTTCTAGTTTTATACCATTGTGGTCTTAAAAGATGCTTGATAAGATTTCAACTTTCCTTTTTTTTTTAAAAAAAAAAATTCTTTATTGTTTAAAGTATTACATATAGTATTACACATGTCTCCTTTTTACCCCATTAATCTCTCCCCAGCCACCCCCACCTATCCTACACATGCCCTTACTCCCCTAGTGTCAGTGTCCATTTGGTTATGCTTATATGCATGCATATAAGTCCTTTGGTTAATCCCTAACTCTCCCCTCCTCCCCTGCCTTCCCTCTGAAGTTTTAATGTTCCCTGTCTTATGTTTAAGTCCTTTATCCATTTTGAGTTTATTTCTGTGTATGGTGTGAGTTGATGGTCTAGTTTCATTTTTTTGCTTCTCTGTCTCTGGATCTATTTTTGTTCATCAGTTTATGTTGTTCACTAGAGGCCCAGTGCATGAAATTCGTGCACAGGGGTGTGTGTCCCTCAGCTCAGCCTGCACCCTCTCCAATATGGGACCCCTCGAAGGATGTCCGACTGCCTGTTTAGGCCCGGTTGCCCCCAACTTCCCTCCTCTGCTGGCCTGGTCACCCCTAATTGTCCTCCCCTGTAGGCTTGAACGCCCCCAACTGCCCTCCCTTGCAGGCCTGGTTTCTCCCAACTGCCCTCCCCTGTTGGCCTGATCGCCCACAACTGCCCTCTCTTGCAGTCATGGTCCCTCCCAACTACCCTTCCCTCCTGGCCATCTTGTGGCGGCCATCTTGTGTCCACATGGGGGCAGGATCTTTGACCACATAGGGGCAGCCATCTTGTGTGTTGGAGTGATGGTCAGTTTGCATATTACTCTTTTATTAGATAGGATAGAGGCCTGGTGCACGGGTGGGGGCTGGCTTGTTTGCCCTGAAGGTTGTCCCGGATCAGGGTGGGGGTTCCCTTGGGGCCTGGGGCAGCCTGGGCGAGGGGCCGGCCACGGCCCCCGGTGACCCAAGCGGAGGCCCTGGGATCTGGGGTTTATTTATCTTCTGTAATTTAAACTTTGTAGCCTTGAGTAGAGCCAAGCCTCATGCTTGTTCCATGGCCGCAGCCATTTTTGTTGGGATTTATTTATCTTCTATAATTGAAACTTTGTAGCCTTAAGCGGAGGCCAAGGCAGGCCAGGGCTGGCTTCCTCCATTGCCGGGGGCAACTCAAGCCTCCTGCTCTCTCCAGCTCCGTGGCTGCCACCATTTTTGTTGGGATTTATTTATCTTCTATAATTGAGACTTTGTAGCCTTGAGTGGAGGCCTGGGCCCGCCAGGGTGTGCGGAAAGCTTGGCTTCCTCCATTGCCAGGGAAAGCCAAGCCTCCTGCTCGCTCCGTGGCCACAGCCATCTTGGTTGGGTTAATTTGCATACTTGCTCCTGATTGGCTGGTGGGCGTGGCTTTTGGGTGTAGCCGAGTGATGGTTGATTTGCATATTACTCTTATTAGATAAGATTATATTCCACAAATGAGTGCGATCATGTGATACATATCTTTCTCCAACTGGCTTATTTCGCATGGCATAATGCTCTCCATGTCCATCCATGCTGTTGCGAATGGTAAGAGTTTTTTCTTTTTTACAGCCGTATAGTATTCCATTGTGTAGATGTACCACTGTTTTTAATCCACTCATCTGCTGATGGGCACTTCGACTATTTCCAAATCTTAGCTATTGTAAATTGTGCTGCTATGAACATAGGGGTGCATATGTCCTTTCTGATTGGTGTTTCTGATTTCTTGGGATATATTCCTAGAAATGGGATTACTGGGTCAAATGGGAGTTCCATTTTTAATTTTTTGAGGAAACTCCATACTGTTTTCCACAGTGGCTGCACCAGTCTGCATTCCCACCAGCAGTGCACAAGAGTTCCTTTTTTCTACATCCTCAGCAGCACTTGTCGTTTGTCAATTTGTTGATGATAGCTATTCTGACAGATGTGAGATGGTACCTCATTGTCATTTTGATTTGTATCTCTTGGATGATTAGTGACTTTGAGCATGTTTTCATATGTCTCTTGGCCATTTGTATGTCCACTTTTGAGAAGTGTCTAAGTCCTTTGCCCATTTTATGATTGGATTGTTTATCTTCCTTTTACTAAGATGTATGAGTTCCCTATAAATTTTGGAGATTAGGCCCTTATCGGAGATAACATTGGCAAATACGTTCTCCCTTGCAGTGGGCTTTCTTGTTGTTTTGTTGATGGTTTATTTTGCTGTGCAGAAGCTTTTTATTTTGATATAGTCCCAATTTGTTTATTTTCTCCTTAGTTTCCATTGCCCTAGGACTGTGGTCGGCAAACTGAGGCTCGCGAGCCACATGCGGCTCTTTGGCCCCTTGAGTGTGGCTCTTCCACAAAATACCATGGCCTGGGTGAGTCTATTTTGATGAAGTGGTGTTATAAGAAGTTTAAGTTTAAAAAATTTGGCTCTCAAAAGAAATTTCAATTGTTGTACTGTTGATATTTGGCTCTGTTGACTAATGAGTTTGCCGACCACTGCCCTAGGAGTTGCATCGGTAAAGATATTGCTACAACATGTCTGATATTTTTCTGCCTATGGATTCTTTTAAGATTTTTAAGGTTTCCTGTCTTATGTTTAAGTCCTTTATCCATTTTGAGTTTATTTCTGTGTATGGTGTAAGTTGATGGTCTAGTTTCATTTTTTTGCATGTATCTGTCCAATTTTTCCAACACCATTTATTGAAGAGACTGTCTTGACTCCATTGTGTGCTCTTGCCTCCTTTGTCAAATATAAATTGAGCATAATGGCTTGAGTCTATTTCTGTTTTTTTTTTGTTTTGTTTTGTTCCATTGGTCTATGTGTCTTTTCTTATGCCAGTACCAGGCAGTTTTGGGAACAGTGGCTTTGTAATATAGCTTGATATCTGGTATTGTTCTTCTTTCTCAAGATTGCTGCAGCTATTCGGGGTCTTTTTTTATTCCATATGAATTTTTGAAGAGTTTTTTTCTAGGTCTGTGAAACATGCTGTTGGTATTTTAATGGGGATTGCATTAAATCTATAGGTTGCTCTCGGTAGTATGGACATTTTAATGATGTTGATTATACCAATCTATGAACATGGTATATTATTCTATTTGTTTTTGTTTTCCACTATCTCTTTTTTCATTGTCTTGTAGTTTTCTGAGTACACGTCTTTTATATCTTTAGTAAAGTTTATTTCTAGGTTTCTTAATTTTTTTGGTGCAATGGTAAATGGAATTTTTGTTTTTGTTTCTCTTTCTGTGAGTAATAATAACCTTAAACATAAATGGACTAAATGCTCTAATCAAAAGACACAGAATGGCTGAATGGATAAGAAAATATGACCCATATATATGCTGTTTACAAGAGACCCACCTCAGAACAAGGGATTCACACAGACTGAAAGTGAAGGGATAGAAAAATATATTTCAGGCAAATGGAAAAAAAGCTGGGGTAGCAATACCTATATCTGACAAAATAGACCTCAAAGTGAAAGCGATAACAAGAGATAAGGAAGGCCACTAATACTAAAGGGATCTATACAACAAGAGGGTATAACTCTGGTAAACATATATGCGCCCTCTGGTTCCTTTCGTTCTTTCTCCTTACCCGAGCATATGTTTTTCATTGATTTTAGAGAGAGAAGGAAGAGACAGAGAAACATCGATGTGAGAGAAAAACATTGATTGGTTGTCTCCTGTACATGCCCTGATCAAGGACCTGGGATCAAATCTGCAACCTAGGCATGTGCCCTGACCAGGAATTGAAAAGACCACCTTTAAGTGTATGGGAATGATGCTCCAACTAACTGAGCTACATCAGCCAGGGGCCCCTGCTTTCTTTTGATAATCATTTGCATGGAATGTCGTTTTACATTTTTTAAATTTTCAATCTGTGTGTGTCCTTAAATCTAAAATATGTCTCTTGTAGACAGAATATAGTTGGGCATTGTTTTATTTATTTTTTTACATAAATGATGACTTTTATTTCCATCAAGAATGATTACCACACCATTATTTAAACATATCTGAAAAATCCTGAAAAAATTTAAACTGAAGGGGGCATTGCTTTTATTTTTATTTTTAATTTACTCAACCAGTCTTTGTTTTGATTGGAGAATTTAGTCCACCTACATCTGATGTAATTATTGATACCTATTGTCTTACTATGGCCATTTTGATATTTGTTTTCTGGTTGTTTTGCAATTTCTCTTTTCTTCTTTGTGCCTTCCTTTGTGATTTGATGATTTTTCTGTAGTGGTATGCTTAGATTACTTTCTCTTCAGTTTTTGTGTATTGATTATAGGTTTCTGCTTGTGGCTACCATGAAGAGTATATAAACATCTTATATTTATAAGTCTATTTTAAGTTAATAACAAGTTATGCTCAAATGCATACTACAGTTCTATATTTTTATTCTGTCCCTGAACATTTTATGATTTTGATGTCATAATTTATAACTATTTTTACCACTTTTGTCTTTTAGCTTTCATATTAGATTTATGTGATTTACCCACTCCATTACAAATTAGATTACTCTGAATGTAATTATGTATTTATTTTTACCAGTGAGATTTATATTTTAATGTGTTACTAATTAACATTTTTTTGTTGAAGCTTGAAGAAGTCTTAACATTTCTTGTAAGGCTGGTGTAGCGTTGATGAAATTTTGTAGTTTTTATTTGCCTGGACAACACTATCTCTAATTTTGAAGGACAACTTTGACAGAAGAATGTATTCTTGGTTGGCAGTTTTGTTTCTTTCAGCACTTTGAATATATCATGTCAGCATCTTTTGTCCTGCAAAAATTTTTTAGATTTTATTAAAACTGTTGATAATTTTATTTCCCCTTTTTAATAACACTAGGGGCCCAGTGCATGAATTTGTGCACCTTGAAAGGAACTGTGGGCTGCAAGACTGTGGTGGGCACAGGGGTGGGTCTCGGCCTATCGTCCGTGCCCCTGCCCGGCCCCTCCTGCCGTAGCCCCTGTTCCCTATCTGCTGGCAGCCCCACTCCCACCACTGCTGCTCCCATGCACTGACAGCTCTGGCCCTGCTCACACCCACTGATGGTGCAGAGCGATTGGAGCCAGTGTCAGCAGTGGGTGTGAGTGGGGCCGGCACCGTCAGCAGGTGCGAGTGGTGGCTCTGGTGCCGGCTGTGGGTGCGAGTGGAGGCTGCTACCTCCCCAATTGCCCCTCAGGAGCAGGGGGAGGTTGAGGTGGAGAAGCCCTCAGGAGCGGTTGGAGCTGGCAGCCGCTGCTCGCACCTGCTGATGGCGCTGAGCAATCAGGACTGGTGCTGAGCACTAAGTGATTGGGACTGGCGCCGGGCACTGGCAGCGGGTGTGAGCGGTGACTCCGGCGTTGGCTGCGGGTGCGAGTGGGACCGGTATCAGCAGCAGGAGCAAGGAATTTTCAGTAACCACCAGAGGTTCGCCCTGATGACTGCGATTGGTGCCCCGCCTTGGTCTGGCGCTCCCACTCACCTGCTCCACCATCCCACCACGGCCGATGCCGGCCATGTTCCATGCTCTGCCATCTGCTGCTGAAGCCTGCCATGGTCCGTGTGCACCCCTGTTGGTCAGCGCAGATCATAGTGACTGGTTGTTCAGTTGTTTCTATTGTTTGGTTGTTCTGCTGTTTGGTCTATTTGCATTTTAGGGACATACACACACACACACACACACACACACACACACACACACATACACACACACACACACACACTAGAGGCCTGGTGCATGACGTTAGTGCATTTGGGAGGGGTGTCCCCTCAGCCCAGCCTGTGCCCTTTAGCAGCCCAGGAGCTCTTGGGAGATGTCTGACTGGCGGCTTAGGCCCGCTTAGTCAGACATCCTTAGCGCTACCGTGGAGGCAGGAGAGGCTCCCACCACCGCCGCTGTGCTCGCTAGCCATGAGCCCGTCTTCTGACTGAGCAGCGCTCCCCCTGTGGGAGCGCACTGACCACCAGGGGGAAACTCCTGTGTTGTGCATCTTCCCCTTGGTGGTCAGTGTGTGTCATAGTGACTGGTTGTTTTGCTGTTAGGTCGATTTGCATATTACTCTTTTATTATATAGGATAGATGTTTTTTCTTGCTGCTTTTAAGATTCACTTCTTGTCTTTAACTTTTGAAATTTTAATTATAATGCGTTTTGGTTTAGATTCCTTTTATTTGAAACTCTATAGGATTCCTGGATATCTTTTTTTCCCCCTAGGTTAGAGAAGCATTCAGGCATTATTTTTTTTTGGAATAAGCTTTCTGCCTCTTTACCTTTCTCTTCTCTTTCTGGAATCACTATGTGTATATTGGTGAACTTGATGGTATCCCATAATTCCCTTAATCTATAATCACACTTTTTTTATTCTTTTTTCTTTGATTGGATGAATTCTACTGCTGTCCTTTTTTCTGCTTGAATTAGTCTGCTGTTGTACTCTTCCTCTTGATTTTTTTCATTTCACTTACTGTGTTTTCTGTATGGTACTTTTTTTTTTTTTAGCAACTATCAATAATAACTTTATTTATTATTATTTTTTTAATTTAATAAGTCTTTATTCAGATTATTACAATTGTTTCTCCTTTTTTTCCCCATATCTCCCCTCCACCCAGTTCCCACCCCCCTTCTGCCCTTACCTCCCCCCTGCTGTCCTTATCCATAGGTGTATGATTTTTGTCCAGTCTCTTCCCGTACCCCCCACACAGACATCCCTTCCCCTCTGAGAATTATCAATCCACTCCGATTCTATGCCCCTGATTCTATTATGTTCACCAGTTTATTCTGTTCATCAGATTTTTAATTCACTTGACTTTTAGATTCACTTGTTGATAGATATGTATTTGTTGTTCATAATTTTTATCTTTACTTTTTTCTTCTTTTTCCTCTTTTTAAAGAATACCTTTCAGCATTTCATATAATACTGGTTTGGTGGTGATGAACTCTAGCTTTTTCTTATCTGTGAAGCTCTTTATCTGCCCTTCAATTCTGAATGATAACTTTGCTGGGTAGAGTAGTCTTGGTTGTAGTTTCTTGCTATTCATCACTTTGAATATTTCTTGCCACTCTCGTCTGGCCTGCATAGTTTCTGTTGAGAAATCAGCTGATAATCATATGGGTGCTCCCTTGTAGGTAACTTAATTGTTTTTCCTTTGCTGCTTGTAAGATTCTCTTTTTGTCTTTTGCCCTTGGCATTTTAATTATGATGTGTCTTGGTGTGGTCCTCTTTGGATTCCTTTTGTTTGGGGTTCTGTGTGCTTCCTGGACTTGTAAGTCTATTTCTTTCACCAGGTGGGGGAAGTTTTCAGTCATTATTTCTTCAAATAGGTTTTCAGCATCTTGCTCTCTCTCTTCTTCTGGCACCCCCATAATTCTGATGTTGGTACGCTTGAAGTTGTCCCAGAGGCTTCTTACACTATCTTCAACTTTCTGAATTCTCTTCTCTTCTTGCTTCTCTGGAGGAGTGTCCTTTGCCTCTTTGTATTCCAAATCTTTGACTTGATTCTTGCATTACTCTAGTCTGCTGTTGGGTCTCTGTATAATATTTTTTATTTCAGTCAGTGTATGTTTAATTTCTAGTTGGTCCTTTTTCATATCCTTGAGGGTCTCATTAAATTTATCGGTCTTTTCCATGAAATTCTTGAAAAACCTTACAACCATGGTTTTGAACTCTATGTCCATTCGTTTGTTCTCCCCCATTTCTTTCGTTTGTGATCCGTTTCCTTGCCTCCTCATTTTTGCTGCTTCCCTGAGTTGGTAGGGTAGCTTTGTGTACTAGGTGTCCTATTGGTTCAATGGGTCAGCTTCCCAGTTACCTGAGGTGGACACTCTTGGTGCACCCCTTTGTGGACTGTGTCTACAGCCTTGTTGTAGTTAAGTCTTGATTGTTGTTGGTGTCACTGGGAGGAATTGACCTCCAGGCCAATTGGCTGTGAGGACCCGCTGTGTCTATAACGGAAGAATTGCTGTGCTGGAGACACGTTTATGGGGCAGGACTTGTTCCAGTAGGGCTTTGGTGCTCACTGAGTCTGCCTCTTGAATGTGTCCCTTATGAGAGTGGTTGAAATCTGGTGTTGTCTCACACCGACCACTAGATACACTAGTTTCTGGATCTTCAGTGGGCTGCAGGTCAGCTACTGTCTGAGGCCACTCAGCAGGAGCTACAGCAAGAACTGCAGTTTTCTCCCTTTTGCTTGGACGTTGGTGGTTTTGGAGCAGTCTGACTGGAGTTGCAGTTCATTTGGTTAAGCTTCCACAGAACAGGCCATTTATATGCAAAAGCTGCTGTGTGGAGCCTGGGTGGGTTTGTAGAATGTGCGGGGTGGGCTCTCAGGGCAGGGCGGGGTCTCAGGGCGTCACTAGGCTAGGGCGTGGCAAACGGCGATGGCTGCCGTCAGCCGTCTCCACCTTTCTGCGTTTCCAAGTCCCTGCGTCCTGCGTTCCAGTTCAGTAAACAATGATTGCTGTGCGCACCTCTGCAAAAAAAATCACTCTCGCTTTCCGACCCGATGGCTGAGAGTCCAGCTTCTCCCCGTAGGCATCTGGGTCCCCGCATGTCCCCAGAAAATGGATTTCAGAGTGATTGGGAGCTTGTCTCCCTTCAGGTTGAAAAAAAGCTGCGCGCCCAGTCGCCTGCCACCAGCCCGAATCGTGCGCCTCCGTACCTCAGCTTTTCAGCGTTAGTGCTCCTTTCTCTTTCCTTCTTAGTTGTAAATCATTCACTCAGCCAGCTTTCCTGTGGATCTGGGTGGTAGACGTTTTGTCTTTTAGCTGTAGTTTTGAAATTGTTGTGCGAGGTGGCAGTTTAGTTGTTTACCTTTGCCACCATCTTGGTTTCTCTCTTTCTATGGTACTTTTAAAAAATATATCTTTTTATTGATTTCAGAGAGAAAGGGAGAGGGAGATAGAAACATCAATATAAAATGTGTTAACATAAAAACATTCAAACCTGTAAAGAATTTTTGTGGGTTTATTTGAGCCAAACTGTTGACAATTGCCAGGAAGCAGAATCTCAGTGTATTGAAATAATGCTCTGGAGAATGGCAGTTTTTCACCTTGTTTTATACATTACATTCAAAAGAGCAGACGTAAGTGGGTTACATGAAATCCATTGGTGATAGATTAGGGAGGTGGGAGAAAGCAAAGTGGGGAAACCTCTGGGATTGGATAAAAAATAAAATGATAGTCCTAACTGGTTTGGCTCAGTGGATACAGTGTCGGCCTGCAGACTGAAGGGTCCCAGGTTCGATTCCAGTCAAGGGCATGTACCTTGGTTGTGGCAGCTGATCGATGTTTCTCTCTCATTGATGTTTCTAACTCCCTATTCCTCTCCCTTCCTCTCTGTAAAAAAATCACTAAAATATATATTTTTAAAAATAAATTGATAGACATACTTCTTTTACTCAGGTGGATACAGGATAGTTAACAGTCAACAATTAACATGATAAAAATAACAATGAAGGAATTTATGGTCTCTGTCCTGTTTGGTGTGTCCAGGAGTAGGGGGGGAGCGAGTGGTGGGGGGGGGGGGGGAGGGAAGTTACACTGACATTACACAGGTATTTTATCTTAGATGCAAAAAGACAATAGGCTCAGTTAAGGTAAAGATTGACCTTGTTCAGGGAAGATACCTACCTGGGAAGTGACTGTCCACCATAACTGCTTTTAGTTAAATTTTAAATTTCAGACCATCCGTTGTGGTTACTTTAGGTCTTTGAGTTTGTAATACTGCCATGCAGGCCTTCCCTGCACTTCTGAGGTGAGCAAGTGTCCTCTTTTCTCCACAGATGTGAACTTCTGCAAAAATGCCAAAGCAAAGAAATGCAGCATCTTTTCTAATGTACATTTTTAGTGTTAAAAAATTAAGAACTCCAAAACCCAAGAAAGATGAGAATGCTTTTTGCATTTATATGACAATTCTGATCTATTAGTTGCAGAGCAAAAACAATAGAATATTAATTAATTATATAGCTAAAAATAGCTTTTAACTATGAAGAAGTCATCCTACTAAGTTCTTCAATTTATTAAAGCCACTGTTGGTTATTATGATTTAAAAAAATATATTTGGACAGTTCTAAGAAAAGCTTCAGAACAGCTGTAATTACAGCTGCAGATTTAGTCAAAATAGTGGTTTTTAAAGTCGCCTTACTCCTCTTTCGGATCTCTTTCCCTCACCCCAAATAACCCAAATTTAGTTGTAAAAGTTTTGATAAGCTTAGGATGCCCGAAACTGGATTGCCATGTGTTTTAACTTTTTGCAGATTTGATGATTATATGTGACTCTTTGTTAAAGTTTCCAGAACCTTTTAGTTCTCCTACTATACAGTTAAGTGATTTTTATCAGTTTGTTTCTGTGTTGAATTTTATAGGTATAGGCCTATGCTCTATCTGAGACTAGTTAAATCAGATCTCTGGCATTAATGTTCTAGGCATCACCATCATCATCATTGTTTTTATAAAAAAATATTCTAGGTCATTCTTATGTGTAAACAGCATGAAGAACTCTGCTTTGAAGGAGAGTCAGTAAGCTAAGAAGCTCCATTTTATATTTATTTACTTTACCTTCTATCATTTTAAACACTTGTAGGAATGATGAAGCCGAGCTGGTCAGAACTCTTAAACTGGTTGGCAGTTATTTTGTTGCCTTGAAATTTTCTTTACACTAGACTGGACTAAAAAGTACGACTCCTTGAACCTTTCTTCATAGATTCTATTTCCTATTGCTTTCATCATTTTTGAGATCTTTGAATTCTCCCTAATTTCTCAATACCTTCCTGAAAGTAATTCAAACTCAGTATAAAACTGCTTTAACAAAACTGAACAATGGCAGAGGCAGAAGAATAAAGTTCCTTCTACTTTTCAAACTCTGATTTGTACTACTTAAGGGTGAAACATTTGTTTCAGACTTTTTATTTGTCCTTTATTTATGTTTTTGGGGCTAAAATATCTTTTCTACTGTGGTATTTGTTTCAATATACAGTAGGTCCTCAGGTTACGTTGGAGATCCGTCCCTACGGTGCGCGACATAACGCGATTTTCGCTGTAAGTCGGAACCCACATAAGCACCTACGTCACTCACATGGAGTACATACACAGCAGTAATGAAGTGAAACAGTAAAAAAAAAATTAAAAGAAAGATAAAAATTCCTGACCTTTACTTGTGGTAAATAAATAATAAAAAACATAAAGCACATATGTACATATGTCGAAATGACGGAACTTTTTTTTTTTTTATAAATAAATGGGAGATGGCGAGGTAACCACGAAATGACGTACGTCGAACTGTAACCTGAGGACTGCCTGTATTACTTTCTTAGATTGTGTTCCCTCTTCCTTCTTTCCCAACTGTACTTCTTGCATCTGTTTTCCCATCTTGCACCTATTTTGGGGGAGTGGCAGTAAATATTTTTTTCATGGACTGTCATGTTTTGGAAAACCAGTTTTCCAGAGGGATCAAGTTCATGCTGAATTTTATTCCATCTAGCCATGATGTATCAGTAAGACTCTGGATAGGGAAACAATCCACACTAGGTACACTAACAAAATTTAGGATAGGCAGTGGGTTTCATAGGTGTTGGAGGGTTGAAAAAGCAAAAGAGGAACACTGGAGTAACACAGACAACAATTATAGAAAGCAGCAACCACCTGTAGGGCTGGGGGATCAAAGAAGAGCTTGGAGTAGATTTGGAGCTCAAAACCTCTGGAGGAGGTTACTGCCTGGATGTTGCTGATACTTCTGTGAGTGTCAGAAAACACTGGTGGCTGTCACCAACAGCTGTCAGTGGGATTGAGGGCCTATGCTGTAGCTATACTGACTAGGAAAAGCAAGTTTCTCTTTCTAGTACCCTTATTGGTAGTATGAGAAAGCTAGTTGGCAAAAGAGAAAAATGGTTTCTAGACTTCTAATTTTAGCATTACTGAGCTGAGTATTATGGGTGAATTTGGAGCTGAGAGACAGTAGTCGAATAACCAGCACATACAGCCTTCTTCTCTCTGCTTACAAGAAGGTATAGGCTTTTGGTTTTTTTTGGTCTCTTTCTCAGCCACTGGGACCCCACATGCTCTTAGTGTCTAGCATTTGGAATGAGAGGAATTATTATTATTTTAAAATTAACTTGTTTAGTTAATGTGATCTGGGAGCATGAGACAGAACCACTTACTCTAAGGCAACTCTGTCAGCATTTCTTAGGACCTGAGATTTAATCATTAGATACTCATTTCTCTGGGTCTTGAGAAGTTTCTGTGTTTCAAGGTACTTTATTAAAAAAAAAAAAAAACAAAGAAAAAATTGTGGCAGGAATAATGATGCTATAAATCAGAGGTTAAAGATTGGTTGCTTATTGGCCAAACATGGGCCTGCAGTGGGAACTATTCTTTGAACAGAATATTATACCTTCTCTCTCATTCTAATATTCTTCTTCCTAAAGAGCTTCTCAAATTTTAATATGTATATGAGTTATTTGGAGATCTTGTTAAAATGCAGATTCTGATTAAATATTTCTCTGGATAAGGCCAGAGATTCTGCATTTCTAACAAGCTCTCAGGGAAGTCTGAAGTTATTGGTCTCTAGACCAGACTTTTCTTCTCCCTTTCCTGCTTTGAGAACCACTGGTCTGGCTTGAAATCACTGTTGGACCTGGGTTTGAGTGGTTGATTGGTGAGTGATCATAAAGTAAGAGTTTTTGTAAGTCCGCCTAACCTTCTAGAAATATTTTGATAAATCTCAGTAGAGGTGTTAATAGTTGTTTCTTTCCAGGTGGGAATAGTCCAGCATACGCCTCTGAATAAGTTGACTTTTCTTACATAATATGATACTGTCCTAGATACAGAGTGTCTGTAATTGTGTATATGTTTAAGGGAAACTGACTAACAGGAGATAGGATAGAAGGACAATGAGCAAATCCATGCATCAGATATCTTGTCTTGATTAAAAGGGCTATCTGTGGATTTCAAAAATTGCATTTGGTTTGAATTTCATTCTACAGTTGACCTTTGAACAGTGTGGTGTTTGGAGTGCCTAACCCTCTGTGCAGTCAGAAATCTGCTTATAACTTTTTACTCCCCAAAACTTTAGCTACTGTTGACTGGAAGCCTTATTGACAGAATAACCAGTTAATTGACACATATTTTATACGTTATATGTATTATATATTTTATTCTTACAATAAAGTAATCTTGAGAAAAGAAAATGTTATTAAAATCGTAAGGAAGAGAATATACATTTATAGTATTTATTGAATAAATTATGCATATAAGCAGACCCATGAAGTTTAAACCCATGAAGTTAAAACTGTAATTGTTATTTCCCTTCTTTGACACTTTCATATACTTAAACTTGTTTTCAAAATATAGCTTCTTGTCTTGAGCCAAATAAATGGTAATCTATCTTAATGGAACTTTGAATGTAGCTCAAATTTATGAAGTTGTTAATTTTTCTTTGCATTTGGATTTTATTATACCAAGGCATATCTGATTCCATGAATAAAAAGTTAATCTCTTTTTCAGTTGCCATCCCTTAAGATCCTGTCTCTGCCCCCTCCCTCCACCACTACTGGGTCTTTCCTTTTGTGTTTACAGATAGATTTTCAAAGGTTCTAGGCACTTTTCTTTTTGTCTATTGATGCTTTATATGACTGTTATCCTTAAAATTTTAATTCAGGCAATGGATAATAATTCAGGCTATAAATAGAGCAATATTGGTCTCTTTGTTAGCTGAGGTGAAAAGAGTTAAAATGAAAGTTAAGGATTCGGAGGACTCCTACAAAAAAGAAGGGTGAAAAAGTAAGTTCAATTTTAGGATCCTATACAAAGCATTTTGATTGGCATACAGAGACCCTTGCATGCACATAAATGTCCATATTTGAATATTTATAGAAGGTAATCTGTCAAAATTACTGTTATTTTAATTTGCTAAGCTTGGCTGATTGCTACAGTTATATGTTAGTTGAATTCTAGATGAGGAACTGTAAATATGATTTGGTGTGGAACATGCTTTTTGTCTTTGAAGCTGTTTGGGATATTCCTGTCCTGGACCCTGTCCCCACCCCTTTAAAAAAAAAGTACAGTGGGGTCTTTTTGTATTACCTGATTCATATTCCTATTTAGGGAAAAAAATGTAAGTGGGGTAATAATGGTAAATATTAAAGAAAACTTTTAAAATTAAAAATAACCTGTTGATATTGAGTGATCAAGAATTGTTTAAATAGAGTTAATTATTTGTCCTGTCTTTGTTTCAAAGGAGTTATCCCTGGAGAGTTCAAACCTGGGGACAAGTACCTCATTTGAATGGCCTTATCAGGTTTTATAAGAGATACATAGTACTAGAGGCCCGGTGCACAAAATTTGTGCATAGGAGGGGGGATGTCCCTCAGCCAGGCCTGCGCCCTCTCGCAGTCTGGGACCCCTTGGGGGACATCCCTCTTGCAATCCAGGATCCCTCGCTCCTTACTGCCTGCCTGTTTGCTCCTTACTGCTCAGCTCGCTGCTTCTTAGCAGCAGGCTCCTTACCGCTCGGCTCACTGCTCCTTAGCACTGCCGCGGAGGCAGGAGAGGCTCCCACCACCACTGCTGCACTCGCCAGCTGTGAGCCCGGCTTCTGGCTGAGCGGCCACTCCCCCTATGGGAGTGCACTGAACACCAGGGGGCTATTCCCGCGTTGAGCATCTGCCCCTGGTGGTCAGTGTGCGTCATAGCGACTGGTAGTTCCAGTTGTTCTGCTGTAACGGTTGCTTAGGCTTTTATTAATAGACTAGAGGCCTGTTGCACGAAATTCGTGCACGGAGAGGGGAGTTGTACCTCAGCCCAGCCTGTACCCTCTCCAGTCTGGGACCCCTTGAGGGATGTCCGACTGCCCGTTTAGGCCCGAACGGGCAGTCAGACATCCCTTTCACAATCCAGGACTGCTGGCTCCCAACTGCTCGCCTTCCTGCCTTCCTGATTGCCCCTAACCACTCTGCCTGCCTGTTCGCCCCCAACTGCCCCTCCCCCCCTCGTCGGCCTTCTCTCCCCCAACTGCCCCCTCTGCCAGCCTGCTCTCTCATAACTGCCCTCCCTTCCTAGCCTGTGCGCCCCTAACTGCCTCTGCCTCGGCCCTGCCACCATGGCTTTGTCTGGAAGGACATCAGGAAGGTCTCCTGGTCTAATTAGCATATTACCCTTTTATTGGTATAGATGTTTCATGTTAATAACAAAGAAAATATATAAGTATAGATAATTAATATTACCCTTTTCTTTTGTCTCATTTTGAACAGTTGATTATTTCAGTGAACCAGATCAAGCAATAATATCTTTCTTTGGAAATATCATGTGGTTTTGTCAGCTTCTTATGTTCTAGGAGAAGAAAGGTAAGCCATTTTTCACAGTTAATATTGAAATAACTTTGTTAATAAATCAAAATGTTCTCTTTTTGAAAGTTAGAAATCCCTTTTCTCTTTAGAAAACACTGTATTGTTTGTTAATGCTCTATCACTTTCTCAAAAGATTCAACTGAGACTACATTATTTCAGCTCTGGAAATGGTACACTGACTTTCTAAACATTATGACTTTTTTTGGAGCAGGACTACATTCTGTGCTCTATTTGCTAGGCTCCCTTGTCTCTTTTACGTAGCCATTTTCACCCGAATAGTTTGTTTTTGCATATGTAACCACCGACATGATTAAGTAAGTCTTTTTTGGTTTTTGCTTTTGACATTTTTTCTTTATCTCTTGTGAACGTTTTTTCTTTATCTCTTGTAACATAATTGGATTCATTTTGTTGGTTATTATTTTAGCTAGAAACTATGCCAAATACTAAGTCCCAGGTTTACTTAGACATTGACTTTGTTTTGGGGTTTTAGGAATATATTTTATATTTAGCAGATTAAGAGTGGAACTTTTCTTTTAGAGCATTCTTTTCTTTCACAAGCATCCATCTTCCTTATTATTTGACATCTGTTTTTTGAGCAGATTAATCTTTTTTTTCTAAGAGCTTTAATATAATCTTTCACTTGTTACTGTGGTCACTTTTCCCATTTCTTTTTGTGACCATTCCCAAATCATCTCCCAGGTATCTCACTAAATTCCTCATTACCTTTGTAGGGAAAATTGTCCAAGTCTGTAGAGCAAGATTATTAATAATTCCTTAGGATGTTACCGTAACTCCTAATTTTGTAATGGTTCATCATCTGTTCACTGTATAAAGGGCTCAGAAATGTCTGTTGTACCTAATGCATTATAGATGTGGAAATAATAAAATAAAAATTGCAAATATGTAAAGTGAATTAATGCTAATATTAGTTCCTTTGGGTTTGGCCATTTTCAAATTCTTGTAATGTTTGAAGGCATATTTTGCAACATTCTTTAAATTCCTTAAGGTGAATTAGATGTGTTCATCTTATTTAACCAGCATGCTTTTGATTAAGTAAGTTAAAACTCAGTTGAATAAAATTTAAGTCAGTAACATAAAAAGCAATGAGTTGGCCTTGGCTGGTGGCTCAATTGGTTGGAGTGCCATCCCATGTACCAAAAAGATTGGGGGTTCAATTTTTGGTCACATACCTAGGTTGCGGGTTTGATCCCGTTTGTAGCGTGTTTGGGAGGCACTGATCAATGTTTCTCTCTCTCTCTCTCTCTCTCTCTCTCTCTCTAAAATCAATAAACATATCCTCTGGTAGGATTAAAATAAAATCATTTTTAAAAAGTAATCATCTGTTTTACAGTGTGATATTGCAAAAATATTTTAGCTGTATTTTTTGCTATAAGAACAGATAGCACTCTACAGTGGATGAAGATTTCCTAAGGATATTAAATTTGACATAGGTTTATTCCACAATGATAGCAAATGTTGGGAATTTGACACCAGAGGAAGAATCTTAAAATTTAAATTGTTTAAAAGGGATTATAATGCTACTAGAGGCCTGGTGCACAAAATTCTTGCACTTGGGGATTGGGGGGGTCTCTCAGCCTGGCTTGCACCCTCTCACAGTCTTTGAGCCCTCAGGGGGATGTCCAACTGCCACAGAGGTGGGAGAGGCTCCCACCACCGCTGCTGCGCTCACCAGCTGTGAGCCCAGCTTCTGGCTGAGCGGCGCTCCTCCTGCGGGAGCGCACTTATCACCAGGGGCAGCTCTGAGTTGAGCGTCTGCCCCCTGGTGGTCAGTGCACATCATAATGACCCGTCGTTACGCTGTTCGGTCGATTTGCGTAGTAGCATTTTATTATATAGGATTTTAGGACTTAAGAAACAGGCTTTCTTTTTCTTAAATTAATTGAGCAGTAAGGGTATCAGTGAATTGCAGTACATACTGATACATTTTTTTAAAGTCCTTAAGGGAAACAATATTTAGGTGTTTATTTAGAAAATAGTTTATAATAATGATTTCTACAAAATTTGATTGTCCATATGTTTTCATTGATTCAGAAAGAAAGAAGTGTATTGCTTAATAATTTGCATTTTAGCTTTATATAAAGGTAAACACTATGATTAATCATATTTTAGGCAATTTGTATGCCATTGAGACAAATTGAGATTTGCATTTTCCCCCTCTCTTTAATCTCATAAGAGTGTTATCACTTTATCAGTAAATGTGAAGGTAAAGATTGAAAATGGAGATTATTTTTGTGTGTGTGTGTGTGTGTGTGATTTTTGGTTCAGCATATAAAGAGCTTTTAGAAGTTATCACTCTGTTCTAACAACAAATAGGAAACTGAACAAACTGAAAATTCAACAAATCTTCGTAGGTGTATTATATGTTAGTGTAAGAAAACATTCAAACCTGTAAAGAATTTTTGTGAGTTTATTTGAGCCAAACTGTCGACAATTGCCAGGAAACAGAATGTCAACATATTGGGATAATGCTCTGGAGAATGGTGATTTTCATCTGTTTTTATAAGTTACTATCAAGGGTGGAGATATAAGTGGGTTACATGAAATCCATTGGTGATAGATTAGGAAGGTGGGAGAAAGCAAAGTTGGGAGTGGGGAGGGGAACCTCTGGGATTGGATAAAAAGTAAAATGATAGACACATGCTTTTTTTACATAGGTGGGCATAGGATAGTTAACAGTCAACAATTAACACCATAACAATAACAATGAGGGAATCTGTGGCCTTGGTCTGCGCCTTGGCGCCATTTGTTGTGTCCTGAGGGGCCCAGAAGAAGGAAAATTACAAGTTACCCTGACATTCCACAGGTATGTTATCATAGATGCAAAAAGGCTCAGTGAAGATCGAAGTTGATCTTTGTCAGGGAAGATACTGGCCTAGGACATGACTACCCACTATAAACTTTTTAATTAAAAGGTTTTAATGTCAGATCATCCTTTGTGGTTACTTTAGGTCTCTTGAGTTTGCAAAGCCACCAAGTAGACCTTCCCTGAGTTAGTCAGGTTAGCACAAGCATGTCAAACTCAAAGGCTAACTAACATGGGCCAAATAAAGAAGGTTTAAGTTTATGTGGGCCACATAGAAACAAAAGCTTCAATTTTCATAGAAACGTAGGTTTATTTCTGTAGAAACATGCTCAATACAAAGGGCTGAAATAAATGAGTAATCGTTAACATAAAATAATAGAACATTTTAATAAAAATTAATATTTTTTCTTCCACATTAACTTACCAGACACTGAATAACTGCACAAATTAATAAGTGCAATGCAGTGATGGGCAACCTTTTGAGCTTGGTGTGTCAAACTTTGCCAAAAAACTGAGCATAACTCGGGTAGTGTGTCACTTTGAGGAAAAAACATTATTTCGCAAATGTTTCATCCTCAGGAGCAGCAAATGTTTCATCCTCGGCATGCGGCCGCCTCAGCAGCCACGTGTCATCAGAAATGGCTACGTGTGTCAGTGCTGACACGCGTGTCATAGGTTCGCCATCACTGGTGTAATGCAAATAAACCTATTTTTCTTGTTCTTGGAAAGCGAAATATTTTCTGTTGTGTACACCAAACAAGTCAGTCCAAGACTAATGACGTGGCAATCAGCTCCTAAAATATTTGCTGCTAGTATTAGTGGAGAGAAATGGTGCGCCTGCACATAAGGCATAAGGCGCGTTAAGGGTAATGAATGCAACACGATTATAGGAATCAGTCATTAGCGAATGTTGTAGTTCGTTATTAATAATTACATATAACAGGATATTGTAAAAATTAAGGTACGAAATTTTTATTAAAACATTTCTTACATATTGTTATATTGGCTGGACCGCAAAAATATTCATTGTGGGCCGCATGTACCCCGCGGGCTGTGAGTTTGACATGCTTGGGTTAGCATGTGGCCCCTTTTTGTCTGCTCGGAGAAGTGAGGTCAAAAGGCAAACTGCTGCCCCTCAAATTGGAGAGATAGGAGAATACAGAGAATGACAACTTACCCCAACAGAAACCCAGGAGAGGAAACCAGTATTGGGTAGGAAAACCTAAACTGTAATTGGTTAAAAACTCTAGGGGGACCCAGTAATGGGGGACTGCCACACTTTCATAATTCTACCTCCAGGTCTTCACAGTTGAGTATCAGAGAAAACACTCTAGTGCTTTCTGTAGAGGGAAGCGAAAGTAACCATTTGGAAATATGCCAAGGCATTCTCTTTTTCTTAATAAGGTCTACCATCAGGAGAAAGTATTTTACCAGGCTTAACCTGTTAGGGTGTTTTCAGAGCCTAACTGACCTGGAGAAAGGGAAGCACTAAACTCTAGCCAGTTCTAGCCATCTTGTTCCTCTTAACTGTGGGGGGATAGGAGTGGATGGGAGACTGTACAGAACTTAAGTTCACAGCCTGGGAGCACAGGCTCACTAAAAGACTGAGACCTACTTATAGACTATAGAAACTTCTCCCCTCATTACTAAATACCTATTTGCTTCAGTCTGTTTTACTCAGTGCATTATATCTGGCTTCCAATAACAACAAAAAATATTACAAAGCATTTAGCGAAAGAACAGTTTTTAAAGAGACAGAGCAAGCATCAGCATCAGAATCAGACTCAGATGTGGTAGGGATATTGGAATTATTAAACCAGGAATTTAAAACAACTATGATTAATATGCCAATGGCTCTAATGGAAGAAATAGAAAACATGGAAGAACAGGTAGATAATGTAAGTTAGAGAGATGGAAATGCCAAGAGAAAATCAAGAAGAAATGCTAGATATTAAAAACACTGTAACAGAAATAAAGAATGTCTTTTATGGTCTCCTTAGTAGACAGGACACAGCTGAGGAAAGAATATATCTGTGCTTGAAGATATATCAATAGAAACTTCCCAAACTGAAAAGCAATGAGTAAGAAGACTGAGGAAAAACAAACAAACAGTAAAAAAATATCCAAGGACTGTAGGACAACTACAGAAAGTGTAACATATGCATAGCAAGAATACCAGAAGGAGAAGAAAGAGAAAAGGGAACAAAAGAGTTATTTGATGTAATAATGACTGAGAATTTCCCCAAATTAATGTCAGATTTCAAACCACAGATCCAAGAAATTCAGAGAATACCAAGGAGGATATGTACCCAAAAAACTTCAAGTAGGCATATCACATTCAAACTGCAGAAAATCAAACATGCAGATGATTTTGAAAGAAGCTAGAGGGGGAAATCTACATTTTCTATAGAGGAGCAAAAGTAAGAATTAGGGTTTTGCAGTTTATTAGATGACTGTAAACTGTTTGGCTGCTTAACTATGTGTCCATCCCTGAAATCTTTTAGGGGTGATGAAGGAGGACCATCTGTCTTCAGTAACTGCTTCCTGCTGACAAGGGCTATGGACCTTGCCTGTAGAGACTATGGAAGTCTCCTCCTGCCTGATCTAAAGAAGATGAGGGAATGGGATTTGAGACGGGAACTCGGAGGCTATTAGCTGATTCTTCCAAAGTAGGGCTAGGCTGGAATTCCCAAAGCATCATCCTCTTATATGGAATTACTGTGTTGTTCCAGAAGCGAAGTTGGTAGATTGCTTCATATTTCATTGACTCATTTATTTAGTCCTGAAAATAAGTCAGTTCAGTTACATTGTTGAGTCTTACTTGAGGAAGTGGTGATGCAGAATGGGCTTCCAAAGTGAGACCTAAATTGTGTAAACAAGCAATCGGGTATTTACTAAGGAGTATTGAAAACAGTCGAAACTGGTTTGGGTCAGTGGATAGAGTGTTGGCCTGCGGACTCAAGGGTTCCAGGTTCGATTCCGGTCAAGGGCATGTACCTTGGTTGCGGGCACATCCCCAGTAGGGGGTGTGCAAGAGGCAGCTGATCGATGTTTCTCTCTCATCGATGTTTCTAACTCTCTATCCCTCTCTCTTCTTCTCTGTAAAAAATCAATAAAATATTTTTTTTTTTTTAAAAAAGGAGTATTGAAAACAAAAGAAAAATATAAAGGTTAATGATCACAGCAAATTATAAACCAGTTTCTGAGTCTATAAGACTGTCAGTCGAGAAGGGTTAAAGTTTCTTTTGCTGGAATGAAAGCAAGCAGTGACAATCTGATAGATCATTTTTTTTTTCATATTTTGATTGATTTCAGAGAGGGAAGGAGAGGGAGAAAGAGATAGAAACATCAGTGATGAGAATCATTAATCGGCTGCCTCCTGTATGCCCCCTGTTGGGGATCAAGCCTGCAACCTGGGCATGTGCCCTGGCCTACTGGTTCATAGGTTGATGCTCAACCACTGATCCATACCAGCTGGGCTGATAGATCATCTTTATATGTAGTTTAAACATCTCTGGTGATGTCATCAGGTGCTCAGTTCAATTTTATATGGTTGACACTGCATTAGTAGTTCTCAATGATTCCAAGTTAAAGGATTGGGGAAAAAATGAAACATAAGTTTGGAGAGTTGTAGCCAAATATTTAAGGGAACCAGAAAAATTCAGGGTCAAGTTCAGTTTATAGGTGAAAAATAAAACTTTAACTAGAGTCTTATATCTGCAACTGTGTATTATAGATTGTATTGAAATACAATTTTCTCCCTAAAATAAAGACTAGGGGCCTGGTGCACAAAATTTGTGCACTGGAGAGGGTGGGGGGCGTTCCTCATTCCGGTCTGCACCCTCTCTCAGTCAGGGATCCCTTGCTCCTTACTGCTCTCGTGCTTGCTGCTCCTTACCACTTGGCTCTCTGTTCCTTAGCGCTTCCGCAGAGGCAGGAGAGGCTTCCACCACCACTGCTGCGCTTGCCAGCCGTGAGCCCGGCTTCTGGCTGAGCAGCACTCCCACTGTGGGAGCACACTGACCACCAGGGGGCAGCTCCTGCATTGTGTGTCTGCCCCTTGGTGGTCAGTGCGCATCATAATGACTGGTTGTACCGTCGGTTGTTCCCCTGTTCAGTTGATTTGCATATTAGGGTTTTATTATATAGGATAGGATAGCCAAATCAAGACTATTTACTGCATTAAGCCCACTTTCAATTTGACCTGATGATTTGCATAAATATAACAAGAACAATAATTGATCACATAGGCTTTCTTAAATCTGCTTTGCTGGAATATAATAAGAAATCTCAAGATTGAGCTTTAATTAGCACCTCAGGGCAAAGAAGTTGCCACATAGTTGCCATCAGGGTTTTCCAGCAATACCTATAGATTTGGGTGAATTTCTCAAGTTCGAGGTCCCCCAAAAAGTCTTGAGGTTCTTTCTTTGCCATCTCCCAGGAAAGCAACCTTTATTTCTTACTTGGAAAGACTGCCATGAACCATGCATTCCTAAAGCTTTCTGGTGACATCCAGAGTCCAGGCATGTCTCTCTCAAACATGCCATTCCAGTCAAGTCTTGGTTAATAAAACCACAATTGGAAATTGGTTTTATGTGTCCTATTATGAAGAAAACAAATTCTTATTGGATTCATGCAAACAAACATATTGCTATGAAAATAATAAAACATTAAGAGTTGCCTAATTCTGGAAGAATTAGGTAGGGAGAAAAATATAAATGCCTCAATATTGCTTATGAGGGTATAATTTACCAAATTGCTCTAGGGAAAAAATTAAGCTTCCTTATTTTTAAAAATAAGCAACGTTTTGAACAAAGTCATAAAAATATTATTCTCAGTTCATTCAGTCGCATATAATCAGTTTTTGTTTATTGTAATTATTTCAGTAATTTCTTGATTCCAGTTATTTCTTAGAGTTTTATAAATCTTTGTCTATTTTGAAGATATGATCTGCTTAGAAACCTGTACTTTTAGAGTAAGTCAGAGTCCTTTTCATGGATCTTTCTAAGGATGTAGCATATTTGCAAATGCATCAGAATAAAATAATGACTGTTCATAAATGGCAGAACTTAAAATGACATGGTTACAGGTTTGATTATAATGCAATTGAAAAGAGTCTTTTTTTTTTCCTGTAAGACATAACATTCCAAGATAACAATTTCTTGGTGAATAATAATTACTATGAAATAAAAAACCACAAAGCCCACATTTTTAGATTCAACACACAATTTCAGTGTATAAAGAACAAATAATATGTGAGATTTTATGATGTTGTACATGGTTCATCAGAGGTGTGCATTGAGCATTGGAAACGATTCATAAATACCCCAATGTGTGAGCCACAAATATCACTGCCCAACATTCCCACAGGGAATGGTCACTCTTGGCTTGCCCGGTGTCACTGACAGGACAGCTGACTACCCCTGTGAGTTTTGTCTTTGAACTTGTCTCTGAATCTTTGCAACTTTCTCCCTAGGGCAGGCTGAAATCTCTGGAACATCCATTTTAATAAAAATAAATGTATACAAATAGAACATAGTTATTATTCTTTTTGGCAAAGCTTCCCATATAATTTCAAGCATATCAAAATAGGCCTCATTAGTTTAAAAATTCTCCTTTGCAAGAAGAAAGAACAAATCCTTGAAGTATTCCATGGGCCCATTGAAATAATTCAGTCATTTATTGGTTTCAAAAAATTCTCTTAAAATTCAAATTTTGGAAGCCTGTCAAACAAACTTAACCAAGAGATCATAGCAAGAATATATATTGTTCCATAACATTCCTTTGGTGGAAGGGAACAGGTTCTGATTTTAAAATAGACAACTGATTAGATATCCCTTTGTACAGAAGCTTTACTCCTAAGGAGAAGACCATTAGTTGGGTGTGGTTAAGAAGAGGTCAGGTGGCCCCCAGTATCTACAAGGGCCTTACTGGCTTCCCCTTTTATGATAATTTCAACTTCTCCCAAAGTATTAGTAAGGAGAATGGGAAACATATTAATTGTAATAGGTTAGAATAGCTAGCACTATATTCTCTAAAAGTTAAATTCCTTTGCAAACACATCAGGGTCCCAGAGAAAGGAAAATACATAATAGCTGTTTCTCCTCTGCCTGAAACCAGTTTTTCTGGCTTTCTGATCTGTGCTGCTCCTGGGAGCTTCTGTTTTGCAATTAAGATAAGCTTCCTATTCATTCAGCTTAATTTTAGAGATGGCATTTTCTAATTTTGCATGCAGAAATTGATTTAGGCATCAAAAGAGCTACATTTTGGACATCTTAAGTTGATATCACTTCTAGTTAAATCTTCCCATTTCTGTAAGTACTTGCAAGTAAAGGCTTCCTGTTAATTGTATATCTGCAGAAGTATTAATGGGGGCTAGGGTCTGGGAGTTTCCAGGCTTGGAGGCACAATTTCCCATGTTGATTTTAGTTTTATTTTGAGATCTGTAGAGTCTGAACAGATTTCTTTGGATATTATGTAGCAGGTTGAAAGTGTGCTGTTTGTGGGTTGAGCTCCAAGGGGTTGTCACTTCCTGAGCCATTTCAAACCCTCTTACGTGTCTTGGTTTCTCTACCTGGCTGTCTAATATAGCCATGAGGACTCGGAGTGCTAGGTAACCAACCTTTATCTGCGCATGTCGGGATGAGTCAATTATTTAATTACAGTTCAGTTGGAATTCCCTATGGGGCTCCTGCATGACATGAAGTATACCCTCTGATACCTTCACAGAGATTCTTAGTCACCTATAATTACCCAGGATTTGAGCTGGAGGGAGGAATTGCCCCTTATCTTCAGAGCCAAATGAGTACAGATTCTCATTTATGCAGTAAAGGTTTTGTTCAGTTCCTCAGAAAGCAATTCCAATTGAAAAGCCAAAGTAAAAAACCAGCCAGCAATTTTTTTTATCCTTTCCTTAGTTATCTGAACCCTTATCTATAGTCTAGGTTCTCTCAACCCTTAACCTTTAGCTCCACCTTGAGGATTTAAAAAAAACAGCTCAAAGAAAGTCAGCCTGACGTCATCTCCAGACATACTAGGAAAAGAAGGAAGAAAAGGGAAGAAAAGATTGTCCTTCCAGCCAAAAGGCAACGACCTTTCTCCATTGGAACTAGTAACTTGATGGGGAAAACCTCGGGGAGAGCTTCAGGGAGGGCCTGGTGTGATTTTCAGTGTTCTTGGGCACATGGACCTTGTCTTGCAGTCAGTAGAGTGCCTAGTGCAAGCTTCCCCGGTCCGTGATAGACTTATTCTGTCATGGGAGTCTTCAAGTGGTGACTGCCCTAACAGCTCTTAAATGCTCGTCCTGTGCCACACAGTGTGGCAGTCTGCAGAGAGAGAGAGAGAAAATTCCAAGCCTGATGAAAAGATGCAAGGAGGATGAAAACACAATGACGTCTTTCAAGCCAAGGTGACGAGGACAATTTTCTTACCAGTGATGTCTTATCAAAGATGTCGTTAGTGATGTTGACTTTGAAATGGCACCAGGTTTTACCTGCAAAGTTGAAAGTTATGGAGGGTCCTTGGAGCTTAGGAGAGGGAAAGGCAATGTTAATGTGTCTGCACCAAGAGAGGGGCGTAGAAGAGGGGAAAGGCAAGCACAGGCATGCTCCTGGGTCGCCATCTGGAGGTCCTGTCTGATGTACCAGAAAATGTTACCTGAAACGGGATCTGGCCCTGAGTAGGTCTGCCTAGGGCCGGCTGATAGTGTACGGGTTCTTGACTTCGAGCGGGAAAGATTTCACAAAACAAGTCCAGGTGATATTTAAGAGGACATTATTAAGGCTAGGAACAGTGAAACAAGGAAGGGCTTAGGATAGAAGAAGAAACAGGGAAGGACTAGGTGGGGAAATGAGCCTAGGCAGGGCTGCTTTTCACTAAGAAGTCAGAGAAAAGGGGCCTTTGGGGACAGGGTCGTGGGGTGAGACTGGATCGAGCTGCCGCTGCTATACTGGTTGCAAGTCTCCTGGGGACCCTTAGAGCTTAGGAGAAAGACAGCAAAGATATAAGACCTGGGCATGCTGCAACAAGAGCGATCCAGGGGTTATTAAAGCTGCACAAAGTGATAGAAAAAGTAACAGGGGAGAGCCTAGAGTATTGTTGGCAAATGAATTTCTGCTACCTCCCTGAGTAGGGGGTTTAAGCTATCTCCTCGCTGGTTGGTGGGTAGTGTTAACCATCCTCTCTTAAGTGTCTCTGGTTTAGGGAAGATAGGATTTTGCGATTTACTAGATGGCTATAAACTGTTGGGCTATTTTCCTATTTTGCTTGTCCTGGCTTAGTAGCCTGTCTCATAGTATTATTTGAAAGTGGACTTGGATTAATTATAAATTTATAATGCAAATTTTGGGGCCACCATTAAAGGGAAAAAAGAAGTATAAGTGACATGCTAAGGTGAGAAAATGGAATTATATAAATCCCCAATTAAAGCCAAAAAAGACAGAAAAGGTATGAAAGATAAAAATAGCAACAAAGAACAAGGCCAATAGAAAACAATAAAAATATAGTAGATATTTACCAAACTATATCAATAATTACTTTAAATGTCAGTGGTCTAAATACACCAACAAAAAGACAGAGACTGTCTGAATGGATGAAAAGGCTGGAGGAAGATATTCTGAGACAGTAGACTTGGACCCAGCAATGGAATAATACCGTGTGGCCAGGAAGCCAAGTTAAGACAGGTGAAATGTGGATAAACTGATTGCAAGAATGTCACCAGCCCTCTACTTCCAGCTAAAACAAAAAAGAAAAGAAAAAAGGCAAAATTATATCTTCCTTCTAACTGCTTGCTTTTCCTACCTTGATGTGGATAATTCCACAAGCCTTCCTTTTTTCAAAATGCCTACCTTTTTTAAAAAGCCCATCTTTTCCTGCAAGGCCACTTTGTCCCCTTATAAAAACAGCCAAACAGAGCTAGCTCCAGGAGCTAGTTGAGAGGACCTTCCTTTCCTCTGTGCTTCCTCCTTTGTGCTTGAGCATAAGCTTAATAAAAACCTGTCTGGAAATTTCTCTGGGGTTTCCTCTTAATTTCTATCTTGGGGAAACCAAGAACTCTAACCCCAGTAACAATACCATGCTACCACTAATCAAATGAAAGCTGAAGTAACTAGCTCTATTAATACCAGACAGAGGAGACTTTAGAGCAAGGAAAATTTTCAAGGATACAGAGGCGCATTATGTACTGATAAAAGGGTCAATTCTTCAAGAAGACTTAACGATCCATAATGTGTATGCTACCATTAGGAGGCTAGGAACACTGAAAGAAGGAAGGGCTTAGGATAGTAGAAGAAACAGGGAAGGACTAGGTGGGGAAACCTAGTTATCAAAATATGTGAGACAAAAATCTGATAGAATTTCAAAGAGAAATAGATGAATCTGTTGATAACAGAATGGTACCAGGTGTTAGACTGGTGGAATCAGACCGGACCTGGGTTAGCAGCCTCAGTACTTGAGTCCTGGCTAAGAAAAAATTGAGAGCCAAGATTCAAACTATAAGGGAAAGTTTATTTAGAAAGTCACAGAGGTTTTTCCACACTCTGGCCAGGGTGGAGTGAGTGTCCTTTCCCCATGGCCGGGGTCTTGTTTTATATATGCAAATAAATCACTTGTTTGGGATCCCTCCCCCCAAAAAAGAAAAAAAGAAAGTCACAGAGGTAAAAGAAGTGAGTGGTAGAAGAAATAGGCTCAGGAAACAAGTTACAGAGGCAAAAGAAGGACCCTTGGAGCTTAAGGAGAAAGAGAAAAATACTCCTGGGGGAAGGGAGTAGGGAAAGACGTGGGCAAGCTCCATAGAGAGAGCCAGACTGGGTCCTCTCTCTTGAAGGTATGTAACTGGAGGTCTTGGAAGGATCCCAATAAAATATTCAAGAGCTTTCCAGGTATGTCCTTTTAGGGTTTTGGTCTCTACTTGACTGGTCAGCAGCAGGTCAGGGGGTCATTAGTCAATGCAACTGGTCCTGATATCAGCCATAGCATCACTTGTCCGGTTTTGCTGCTTTTCTGGGCCTGGAGCTGAAACACTGAGGCCTAGATGTTAGGGTTAATGCTTAAGAGAGTAATCGTGGTAAGGCCCACATGTGAATCACATGAGGCCATTCTTCAGCCCCTTGATCTTCCTTTACACTCTGGCCTTCACATTGCATAACTAGGGGAGGAAAGGTGAGGGGAGGGTCCAAACTGCATGACCAGTGTTTGGAAAGGTTGAGGGGTCTAAACTGTATGACCAGTGATATGCTAGGGGAGGAAAGATTACTCTGTGGGCGAGATCATTGATTTTCTAGTTTTGCCTGTTGCTAGGCACTGGGGCTTTCTGACCTGGTGACCTTCTGTATCTGGCCCATCGTTTTTGCTCTGCTCATTTCTGTGTAACTGCCTACCTCAAATGTACTCTATAGTTGGATATTCAGCACTCTTCTATCATAAATGGCCAGATCTAGCAGGCAGAAAATCAGTAAGTTTGAACTCAGCAGCACCATCCATCAATTGGACATGATTGATATCTATAGACTACTTTATCCAACAACAGCAGATACATGTTCTTCTCAAAAAAAATGAAAATAGAATTATTAAGAAACTTCAAAAAATTTTTAGACTATTTTTCTGTAGGATTTGCATCATAAATAAGTGATCAGAGAAAAGAAAGATGAACTAATTTTTAAAAATGCAACAAATCGTCACCTTCTTCCCCTCTACCTATTTACCTATGCTAGGGTAAGAGTTTTAGAACTGATTTTTCTTTTTGTAATACTTATATTTTATTTTTCTTGCCTCAAGTTTGGAATAATGAATGAAATAGGTATGGGAGTTACATACTTTTACAAATGAAACCTAGTTGGCAATCTTTCATTTATGGACTACTAGCAATACCTCATCAGCTGTTTGGTTCCATGTAACAGAATTTGAAAGCTACTGTGAAATATGAATTCCTCATAGCCTAGCCAATATTTGATAATTATTTACCTTTGCTCTTGAATAATAGAGCTCGAGATGTGTCACTGCCTTATTATTTTGAGTGCTCTAGAGGAAGAGCAGAAGCAGATGAGGATTAGGAAAAATTTGTAATGGAAGAGAAGGTTACCTGTTGGGAGAAGTCCTCGTCCCCACCTGTTGCTTGTGTGGGTAGATTTCTTGTGATATCCAGAGAAAAGGAATTTTCTGAGCTCATATGGGAGGATGAGATATCGTAGAAAGCTTTATTTCTGTGGAATTAAACCCTTGAGTTTCCAAGGTCCCATTTCTCTTTGTCCCGCCAAGGAAGAAGTGTAGATATTGCTTCAGAAGGGCTAGAATCAGGGTCAGTGTCCAGAGATTTCATTCCATATTGGAGCAATGTCCAATCCAGCATCAGGCTAGCTTATCTTGTGTTTCCCGGTACAGTCCATTAGTCCATTGCGTGTGATGTCCACACGGCCATGGGCCATATGGGCAAATGCAAGAGAGCCAAAAGCCTAGAACAACAAGAGTCACAAGAGAGCAAACTCTTTTGTTTAGGGGATTATGCACTCCCAAATTTCCATGTGCTTGCTGTGGCTCTGCCTATTCTGGCCAATGATCTGTTCCCAGGTGTGACTGACAGACACCTTCTTTATGCCAACCCAACTTCACTGCACATGTGTCTATCTCCCCTTTGTTGGGCCACTTCCCTTGGTGTTTTGCAGGGAATGGACCAGTGGTTCCTTGGGGAATATGAAATTGCAGCTTCCTGGTGAAGCTGCCCAAATGACATTCTGGCTTTCTCTTTTTTCCTTTTCTATCTATATATATAAAAGCCTAAGCGACCGTTCGACCGTTCAACTGGAAGCTATGAGGCGCACTGATCAACAGGGGGCAGATGCTCAACCCACAGGCATGGAAACATGGAACAGACTAATGAATCTCAGAGGGAAGTGGGGAGAGGGGAGGGCAGGAAGAGATTAACCAAAGATCTCATATGCATACTAGAGGCCCGGTGCACGGATTCGTGCATCGGTGGGGTCCCTCAGCCTGGCCTGTGAGGATCGGGTCAAAACCTGCCCAATGCACGGGTCGCTCAGTCTGGCCTGTGGGGATCAGCCGAAACCGACTCTCTGACATCCCCCAAGGGGTCCCAGATTGCGAGAGGGCGCAGGCCAGGACGAGGGACCCCACCGGTGCACAAATCCTTGCACGAGCCTATAGTTATTAATAATTATCTAATTATAATGGTGTCAAGAATATCCTGACTGAATTTGGAAGACAATTTTATAAGTTAGCAGAAGACAGACACTTTGTATGATAAATTGCTGAATTTTTTAAAGCAGAGATAAAAATTACTTAGGTTTGATTTTTTTTTTTTTAATTGAAACAGTGTTTTGAAGGGTACCAAAGTTTTTGCCTTTTGCAATATTGATTTTAAGCTGGTTATTAAGAAACAAAAGACTTAGAAAGAACCTTTGACCCTCCCCCCTTTCCTGCCTAAAAGATTGAGAGGGGAATTTTCTCATGCTCTCTTTGGCAGACTAATTTGAATTAATTAAGGTAGATAAGAAGGTGCCCAAACAGGAGCCTGTTTACATTCCCTGTGTCTGATTGTTTCTGGGTTGTTCTTCTTCAACTACTTGTAAATTGCCTACTTCCTTTGAAATCTCTGACCCTACCCCCCCTTTCTCCTTTGCCCAAAATGATGTGTATATCCAGTTTTACCAGACCATCTTTGGAACTTTCAAGAGTATATGAATTCCCTGTGCCAGTATATTAAAATTTGATTTTCTCATGTTAATCTTTTTGTTAATTTGATTAATAGTCCATCTAAAAAATTTAGAAGGTGGGAGGAAAAGCATTTTGCTTTTTAGTCCCCATAGTTTCTTTCCCATTTTAAAACCACCCTTTTCTTACCGCTCTTCCTGTCCTTTAGAGTTATGCTTGTGGGGAGCGGGATCATAGGCTTAAATTAGTAGAATGTTGGGGATACTGGGTAAAATGGGAACAAGTATTTCAGCTTGTTTCAAGAATTGGCACCTGGTTCAAGAGGAGGCTAATTCGTTGCAAAGCTATTCTAAAGACATGAGGTAATCACGGTTTTTTCCTATTGGATTATTGGGTTAATATCGGGTAGACATCTATTTGCATGCTAAGTGCTGTTATCAATATTATCTTTTTGTCTGCTGGGGATGGGGATTCTTGATAGTTACCCTACAGGGATTACCAACATAGATGATTATCTCAAGGAATTAGAAATTTTGTTAAAATTGATTCAGTGAAATTGTTCCTTTCTTTGTAGGAACAAAACAAAACCAAAAACAAAAATTAAACAACACATCATTCCCTCCTTGGATCACAAGTAGTGGTTTGAGGTAAAAAAAATCTATCAATGTGTAATCCCAGGGTTTCTGTTTTGTCTTTACTGTGACTAGCTATAAAAACCTTAATTACTTCTTAACTCAGTTTCCTCATCTTCAAAGTGTACATAGTGCCTAGCTTACAAAACAATGATAAGAATTAAGTGAGTAAGTGTGTGCAAGTACCTAGCTCATAATTAGCATGCAGTAAGTGTTACTTCTTTTCCCCCTTCCTTTTGGCATCAGTAATATCTGGATTTCAGTCCTTGAATTCACTTGTTACAAGTTGTAGGAGCAAATTATTTACTCTCTCTGAAAGTCATTTGCCTTTAAACATATGGCCATCAATACCCTTTTTATACAGTTGTGGTTGGAATTTAGTTCCTAGTATAGTCTAGGAAGTTTTTGTTGAATCTGAATTTGAATGTTAAACTGCTAAAAAGTTATATAAGTATGTGAGTTTTGCTGGAAGATCTCTTGGATACCAAATCCACAATATATATTTTTAGGAATATATAGTAGGAGAAATATAAACAAGAAAAAGTAAATCTATCGCTCTCCCCACTTTTTTTTTTTTTTTTTACATGGAGGACTCTACAGTAGGTTACTTAATTTTAACTTAATGTAATTTGTTGGGAAAGTAGGGAAATTATGGATCCAGGGATTTATTTTACTTGAAATAGCTACCTCTAGAAGGACTATGCATAGGGCACTAAGGAAGTCAAACTCTTGAATATACCTCTTTGTTTTTATTATTTTTATTTTAGGTGGCTTTCGTTTTTAAATGAGAAACTTTAGTATACACAAATGATTTTGTGGGCAGATCTTGGAAAATTTATCAGTACTGAAAATTTTCTAGTTAGGTAATTGCCAGAGAAAGAACTAATACATCAGTATTAAAGTTTAGTTTGGTAAATTAAAGTCAAGACTCAAGAATGAATCATGTTAAATGACTTATGAATTAAATCAATATTATTATTGAATTTAACTGTGTGTTAAATCAATATAATTTCTTTCACATAATCATAGAATTAAAATTGAAGTCTGTGGTATATTGTTTTGAAGGTTTGGAGAGTGAAGAACTAGGGCATTTGTAATTTTAAGGATGTTATAATTCCATGAATTTTAGTTAGATTTGTTTGAATCTGAATCATTTTCATAAATAGCAAAATATCTCTGCATTCATATTTTGTAGAAGTTGAGTCAGCGCTTGTGTTTATTCAGATAAATGTAGATTTTAACTTATTTTATATATATTTCCCAAAGTTTAGGAAATAAGTGGGCATGCAGAGTATTAATCACTTTTAAGAATTAATTTTCTCTGACACGCTACAACTCTTTATTAGATGTTTGTTACCCACCCTAAACATTTTCTCTTGCATAGTGGGGTTTTTCTCATTAATCTTCTAATTTACTACTCATATAGACTATGCTTTCCTCTTTTTTTTTTTTTTTAAAGGGAGTTATTAAGAACATAGGACTTTGGAATTAGATATACTTGGGCTCAATAAAAGCTTCTTAAAGTTGTTTGTTAACACGTGTTAACGTTTTATGTAACTAATGAGGGGAATAATCAAGAAGACAAAAAATTGCTTCCAAGAGTTTTTGAATATCAGAAGTTCATGTATTCATTTAGGAAAGGGATGCCTAGATAAAATTGCTAACATAGGAAGTTGCTGGGGCTGACCAGCAGACCCTGCACGATGGATGAATAATTACTCTGACACACGTTTCTGTGAAAGAGAGGCTAAGGGGCTAGTTGGCATAAGGAGCCTAAAAAGCCCCTATTGCTTACCTCTTTAGGCTTTTTATTGTAACAACAGCTTGAACTAAAATTAACCTCTAGATACAATCATCAGGGTAAGCATCATTGAGAAAGCACATGCGTCTGTTGTGTCCTTTAAGCAAGGACATGTCTAAGTAAACACCTGGGGGCTCAGACTTGTTTGGAAAAGTCAAGGCAGGGGCAGGTGCCTTCAGCCAACTCCTGTCCTATGCCTCCCCACATAAAGTGGTTAACTTTCTAAAGTTCAGGGAAGCACTATCACCTTTGGGGTTCATCCTCAGAAAACTTGGAATATATTAGATATCATCATGGTCTTTCTCATCATATTCAGTATTATCAAACTGGATTTCAGCATCAAATGTGTCTATCTCTTTGATGTTAGCATGTTTCGGAAGCTTGCCATATGCCTGCAGATTTACGTCTTCGTCTGTATTGTATTTTAAAATTATATCTGGCAGATCAACTAATATAAAGTCTGAGATATTTATTCAAACCATTTTCTCAAATTTTTTTGATATGTCATAACCTTTTTAAACCATCAAAACATACTGCTTCTAATCTTTTCCCCAACATTTTGACTACCTTAACATACTCTTACTAGTAGTTCGCTTTACACACCAAATCCTTTTTTTTCGGATTTATTTTCATTCTTACCCTGCACCTGTTTTTACCTCCTTTACCTTTATTTGTAGGCCTGGCAATGCCTTGCAGTATCTCGGAATTCTTTTCTGTTGGCACACAAGACAAAGTCCCTTGTGGTGTGAAGTGGAATTTGCATGGGTGGGAGAGTTTCATAGACTGAGATTTTCTGAGACATGCTCAACGGTAGCAAATTTCTTTCCTCCCCTCTTCCCTTTCCATATGTGTTAATGTTTTTTAAGGTGTTCTAGAGCAGGTCTAGAGTAACCTTTACTCTTGTGCTTTCTTAGTCTAGTTGCAAAGTAGACCTGTTTTCTTGGATCTTTACTGAACGCCCTACGGATTCAATGAGGAGTCTTTATCTTGCATGTGAGAACTTGAATGATTCTTGGCCCTGTGTAAGCTCTAGGAATTATTCAGTTTTAGCTACCTATTAATTTTTCTTTCCAATAAGTTGTTTTTGCTCGACTTCATGGGTTTTCACCCTATATACGTGCAGATTGGTATTCAAGGGTCCTTCTCTCCTCTACCCTCCACCCCTCTCTCCCACCCTGCCATAGGTATTGGTGTAGCTCTCTCACTTCAGGTACTTTTCTCCTCAAATAATTGTTACCTTGGCCTTTCTGTACAGTGATATCTGTCTTTTCAACTAGCAATGCACTGAATTCTATCTGGGTTTCCTCTCCTACATACTGCAGTCCCAAAAATGCTTTCAGAAAGACACCCCAGGTAATTATAGAACTCACCTATTTTGTTTCCCTTTTGTAGGAGTCAGTTTTGAGCTGCTTGTTGTCCAAGGTCAGATACATAGTTTGTTTAGTTTTCTAGTTGTTATTGGAAGTTAGTTAATTTGGATCCTATTTCTTCCTCATGGCTGAAAGTAGAGATCTCTTAACACTTTAAAATTGAACAGTGGTATTCTTAGCAAGTGATACAATCTATCAATTTCAAATTGTGCTCAAATAATATTATTTGTAAAAATCCATTTTTAAATGTTGACTAAATTAATCTTTATAACAATATTTCTGTTATTCTTTCACACATAGTTGTAAATAAAACCTGCTTTGGTCACTTTTCATCTAATATTAGTTGGAAGTTAGCTGATGCATTAAATTAATATTGGTGTGTAACTCTAATGATTTATAATAGCTTATTCTTTTTGGTACTTTTATGCCTCACTGAAGATTACTGGCTGTTTTATGGTACTTAAAAAACCCCCACACAAACCAACAGATTCAATATAACTAAAAAAACAACAAATCTTACTTAGAATAGGAACATTTTATTAATAAAAATGTCTTATATTCCATCTTTTGAGGTATAGCAAAATAGTATAAGTTTAGTACTGTTCATTATTATTTTAAAATTCTTCCAATTAGTTTAAAAATGTAATTGGAAGTAGAATGTAAACATATAAATTGGTGTGAGGTTAATTGAGAATGTCTCATTAAGATTGGAATTATGAAAAAAGGATGTGTTTGGTGAAGAACACACTGGCTTAATGTGTTTGAATGTATTCATGGAAAAGTTAATGACTTATATATAGTTGACTTAATTGATCATTGAGCTTTATTCTTTATTATTAGTGCTTTCAGTATTTTAATTACTATACTAGGTGCAGGGTATCCTTCCTGATAGTGTGTCTGTGATGCTCTTGGAAGTGAGACTTGAAATTCTTAGAGGAATGTTTGAAAATAAGCCAGTAGTATATTGTGATTTATATGTTATGTGCTCAGGTTTAACAAAGGAATTTTTAGCTCTGGTATCAGAATTGTACATTATAAATCTTTAAAAAAGCACTGAAGAAATTTATGGCTGTAATTTACATCTCTCTTAAGGGATGAGGGTTAGGGTTGTAATTATAGGTGAGAGAACTATAAATGCATCAATTCTGACAGATAACAAAAAAAAATCTAATTTGATTCTATTACTTTTTATTATTTCTTTAAAAATGTTTCTGATACCTTTAAAAATTACTGCTTCCAGATATGCCTATTGATTGGTGTTTACGCTTTACTTTTTTTTGGATAGTATAAAATATCTAGATGTAAAATATATTCAAGATCTTTTATATACTAATGAATATTTACTTGTGAGAAAATTCAAACTGATAAATGACATTTACTAGATCTGTTTGCCAAAGCTGCTTTCGTTTTTGGTCTGTTATTACTAAAATTAACTCATCTACCTGTAGTGTTGCCTAGATAAGCAACATAGATGCACTACATTTCATTCTCCTAAATTGCTTACCATTGAAATTCATCATAGTGTGTATGTAACTCTGTCTCTGCAGAGTAATAACTCCTTGGTGAGCCAAGTCATATTGCTTTGATTCATTTGGAGTTTAGAACAACTCTCCATAGTTAAATAGATCTGGGCTCCTTCTGGTTTTATGATCCTAGGCAAGTTACTTACCCTCTGCTGTTGTGTAGTTTAATAGTTGAGTAGACTCTCGAGCCAGTATGTGAGGATTTGAATCTTAGCTCTGCTATTTTTAAAGGCTGTGTGACTTTGGGTGAGTTACTAACTTTTTAGCATCCTCTTTCTCATCTGTACATTAGGGATAATAATAGTATTTATCTATAAAACACTGTGAGTAAAACTGACACATAGTAAACAGTCAGTAATTGTTTGTTATTATATTCAATAAAATGAAGATAAAGATAACATTATAGGGTTGTTATGATGCCTAAATGAGTAAAATAAAGAAAACACTTTGCACAGGGACCTAGTACATGTTCAGTAAATGATGATACTACAATGGGATTGATGACATTTATGATGATGTAGTAGATATATCTGTGGAATACCTGGGTCCTCACTTTTTAATGAATCCTATGACACCAAAATAATTGACTTGACACATTTAATTTAGTAGCTTTGGTAAGACACATGTTTAGATGTCTAAGTAGAGAATTTTATAATTTATTTTTAAAATATATATATTTTAAAATAATTCTTTATTGTTGAATAAAGAATATGTCCCCCTTTTTCTCCCATTGACCTCTGCTAGCACGCCACTGCCCTCCACCCTAGGCCCTCACCACCTCACTGTCTGTGTCCATGGGTTATGCAAATATGCATACAGAGTCTGGTTGATTACCTCCCTCCCACCCACCCTCTCCTGTCTTCCCTCCGAGATTCTGCACTTTGTTCTATGCTTCCAAGTCTCTGGATCCACTTTGTTCATCGGTTTATTTTGTCACTTTGATTCTACATATGAGTGAGATCATGTGATACTTATCTTTCTCTGACTGACTTATTTCACTTAGCATGATACTCTCCAGGTCCCTCCAAGCTGTCTCGAAGGGTAAGAGATGTTGCCTAATTTATGATTTTTTTTTTCCTTTTAGGTATTTCATGTTTTTATTTTTATTTATTTATTTTTTAATTTAATAAATCTTTTTTGTTCAGATTATTACAGTTGTTCCTCATCTCCCCCCCCCCCCCCCTCATAGCTTCCCATCACCCGGTTCCCACCCCACCCTCTGCCCTTAATGCCCCCCATTGTCCTCATCCATAGGTGTACGATTTTTGTCCAGTCTCTTCCCA
The DNA here is from genome assembly GCF_951640355.1 of Cnephaeus nilssonii. NCBI lineage: Eukaryota > Metazoa > Chordata > Mammalia > Chiroptera > Vespertilionidae > Cnephaeus > Cnephaeus nilssonii. The sequence continues at coordinate 80,575,698 of NC_137075.1, forward strand.
CACCCCCCACACCCCTTTCCCCCTGAGAATTGTCAGTCCACTCCCTTTCTATGCCCCTGATTCTATTATATTCACCAGTTTATTCTGTTCATCAGATTTTTAATTCACTTGATTTTTAGATTTACTTGTTGATAGATATGTATTTGTTGTTTATAATTTTTATCTTTACCTTTTTCTTCTTCCTCTTCTTAAAGACTACCTTTTAGCATTTCATATAATACTGGTTTGGTGTTGATGACCTCCTTTAGCTTTTTCTTATCTGTGAAGCTCTTTATCTGACCTTCAATTCTGAATGATAACTTTGCTGGGTAGAGTAATCTTGGTTGTAGGTTCTTGCTGTTCATCACTTTGAATATTTCTTGCCGCTCCCTTCTGGCCTACATAGTTTCTGTTGAGAAATCAGCTGACAATCGTATGGGTGCTCCCTTGTAGGTAATTAACTGTTTTTCTCTTGCTGCTTTTAATATTCTCTCTTTGTCTTTTGCTCTTGGCATTTTAATTATGATGTGTCTTGGTGTGGTCCTCTTTGGATTCCTTTTGTTTGGGGTTCTGTGTGCTTCCTGGACTTGTAAGTCTGTTTCTTTCACCAGGTGGGGGAAGTTTTCAGTCATTATTTCTTCAAATAGGTTTTCAGCGTCTTGCTCTCTCTCTTCTTCTTGCACCCCCATAATTCTGATGTTGGTACGCTTGAAGTTGTCCCAGAGGCTCCTTACACTATCTTCAAATTTTTGGATTCTTTTTTCTTTTTCCTTTCCTGGTTGAGTGTTTTTTGCTTCTTTGTATTTCAAATCTTTGACTTGATTCTTGCGGTCTTCTATATAATATTTTTTATTTCAGTCAGTGTATGTTTAATTTCTGGTTGGTCCTTTTTCATATCCTCGAGGGTCTCATTAAATTTATCGGCCTTTTCCATGAAATTCTTGAAAAACCTTATAACTGTGGTTTTGAACTCTATATCCAGTCATTTGCTTTCCTCCATTTCTTTCATTTGTGATCTGTTTCTTTGTCTCCGCATTTTCGCTGCTTCCCTGAGTTGGTAGAGTAGCTTTGTGTGGTAGGTGTTCTATAGGGCCCAGTGGCTCAGCCTCCCCCAGTTACCTGAGGTGGACACTTTTGGTGCACCCCTTTGTGGACTGTGTGCACAGCCTTGTTGTAGTTAAGTCTTGATTGTTGTTGGTATCACTGGGAGGAATTGACCTCCAGGCCAATTGGCTGTGAGGATCAGCTGTGTTTATGCTGGGAGAACTTCTGTGCTGGGGACACCCTTATGAGACAAGACTTGCAAAATTGCAAAAGCCTCTGTGCTCAGCTTGGATGGGGCAGAGTCTCAGGGCGGAGCAGACAGCCTTGGCTTCCTGTCAGCCCTGCCCCTATGAGGCCCCCGGGTCTCAGTGTCCCGCGGTAATCGCTGCAAGCACCTCTGAGAGAAAGCCGCCCTCGAGTTTCACCTGCTGCCAGACAGTTCAGTTTCTCCCCTAATGAGTCTGGGTTCCCAGAAACTTGCCCGGAACTGGAGTTCAGCGCAGTCGGGAGCTTCTGTCTCCCTCCCTCTTTAGAAAGCCAGCCACGCACTCAGCCGCCCATGCACTCAGCTGTCAGTCCTCTCTGCGTGCCTGCGCCTCCGGACCTCTGCCTTCTGCAGCTCCCCTGAGTCTCAATGTGCTTTCTCTTTTCCTGACAGTCCAGATTCCCCCCGAATGGGTCTGGGCTCCCAGAGTTTGCCCGGGACTGGAGTTCAGCACAGTCGGGAGCTTCGTCTCCCTCCCACTTGAGGAAGCCAGCCACGCACTTAGCCGCCCGTGCACTCAGCTGCCCATCCTCTCCACACGCGCGTGTCTCCATACCTCAGCCTTTTGCAGCTCCTCTGAGTTTCGATGTGTTTTCCTCTTTCCTTCTAGTTGTAGAATTTCCACTCAGCCAGCTTTCCTGTGGTTCTGGATGGTGTTCGTTTTGTCTTTTAGTTGTAGTTTTGATACTGTTGTGCGAGGCAGCAGTTTAGGTGTTTACCTATGCCGCCATCTTGGTTTCTCCCCTATGATTTGGTTTTATTTGGATAATTCGGAATTCTAGGCCTACAAAGACTACAGGTCATGTGTTTCATTGTAATTTATCAAATGTGGTTCTTATGTAGTTTTTCTTTCTCCCCCATTGTAGATCTGTTCACTCTTTTCCATATATTTGTGACCATTTACACTTTGTAGATGGACAGGTTGTTTTCATGTCTTGGCCATTGTAAATAATGTTGCAATGAACATGAGGGTAATGGTATCTCTTTTAAGATAGTAATTTTTTTTCTTCAAATAAATGCCTAGAAATGGAGTTGCTGGATCATATGGTAGTTCTATTTCTAATTTTTTGAGGACCCTCCATACTGTTTTCTAGAAGCTATACCAATTCATATTCCTACCAAGTGCACAAGGGTTCCCTATTCTCCACATCCTCTTTAATACTTGTTATCTCTTGTCTTTTCATGATAGCCATGCTAAGAAGTGTGAGGTGATATCTCATTGTGATTTTTATGTTCATTTCATTGATGATTAGTGATATTGAGCAGCTTTATATGTACCTGTTGGCCATTTGTATGTTGTCTTTGGAAAAATGTCTGATCAGATCCTCTGCCCATTATTTATTTATTAATTTTTATTGTCTGAAGTTTTACATATGTCTCCTTTTTCTCTGCCTATTTTTTAAAATGGATTGTTTGCTTTGTTCTATTGAGTTGTATGAGTTCTTTACATATTTTAAATGTTAAATCCTTATAATATATATGACTTGGAAATATTCTCTTTCATTCCATAGGTTGGCTTTTCATTTTTATGGTTTCCCTTGCTGCACAGAAGCCCTTTTTAAAAAAATATGTTTTTATTGATTTCAGAGAGAGGAAAGGTGAGGGAGAGATAGAAACATCAATAATGAAAGAGAATCATTGATTGGCTGCCTCCTGCACACCCCCCTACTGGGCATGGAAACTGCATCCCAGGCATGTGCTCTGACTGGGAATCGAAATGTGACCTCCTGGTTCGTGGGTTGATGCTCAATCACATTGTCACATAACTAGAACCACACGGGCTGAGTAGAAATACTTTTTTGATGTAGTCCCACTTGTTTATTTTTGCTTTTGGTGTTAAATAAGAAAAAAAAATCATTGCCAAGACTGATATCAAGGAGTTTGTAAGATCTACAGTACAAAATCTATGGGATTAAGGAAAGTCTATTCATAACTTTTTTATTTACTAATAAATAATTGTAGCTTTCATAGATGCTGGTCACCATCACTAAGGCTTTACATACATATTTAAGTTTTATACTAATTTATTCATTTAAAGTAGCAAAAAAAAAATAAGGCTAATAGTCTGATACAATCAAAATATAATCTCCTACATACATATAAAAGCCTAAGCGACTGTCCGACTGTCTGACTGGTAGCTATGACATGCAATGACCACTAGGGGGCAGACACTCAATGCAGGAGCTGCTGAGCTGCGGTGACTTGGCAGCTGCCATTCTTGGGTGACGCACTCAGAACCAGAGAGGAGGGAGCCCGATTCTGGGGTGCGTCACCCGAGAACCACCCTCTCACAATCTGGGACCCCTCGGGGGATGTCAGAGAGTTGGTTTTGGCCCAATCCCCGCAGGCCAGGCTGAGGGACCCCACTGGTGCATGGATTGTACTGGGCCTCTAGTAGTAGTATAATAATTGTAGCTAATATGTTTTAACTATAATTGATCCAAAAATGAATGTTATTAACTCTAATTTACCAAGAAGTTAACGTAATTTAGACATAGTCACATAACTAGAAAGTAGGAGAAATGGGCAAACACTCTTCTAGTTGATTCTAAAACTCACTGTTAGACATCCAATGACTATATTGTTAAATATTAACAATACATTACACAACCTACTGGTATTGCTGTTTTACCAGTTTGAGTGAAGTATAGAAACTTTACCTCTCTAAGTCCCATTTTCCCTTTTCAATTGATCTAAATATTTCCCCTACATATATTTAATGCCATAATCTAGTGTTACATTTTTTGCATCAGAGACCTCACTGACATGTTGTTCCTTAAGTTCCTGGATCCCTAGCACATCTGCTTTTTCACCTTTTGCAGTCTTCTTGTATTTGTCTTATAGAGAATGTCCAGGGTTTCTAGCTGTTCTTAGTGGAAGGGATATGGAGAAGTACATCTTCTCTGACTTGGTCTGGAACCGAAAATTGCTTCATTGTGTCTTAAATGTAAAAAAAATGAAGTCAAATGAAATTTATATTATCTATTTTTACTAACAGTGTGCCATTTGGGAGGAAATGTTTGAGGCTTATTTAAATCTTTGGATTGAATTATACTTGACATATCTTAGTTATATAGTTGCCTGTCCTTGGTTTAAAAAGTATGTGTAGAAAATTTCTTTCCTTACAATTCTTATAGTTAGCAGGTTCTTCTTAATAACAGTGTTTTTAAAAAAATACCTATCATTGATTTTGGTTCTGCCACTTATTGGTTTTACAACCTTGGAAAAGTTATTTAATCTCAATATGTCTTAATTTCCTCCACTGTAAAATGGGGATAATAGTCCTTACATCATAAGGTTGTTGAGAAGATTAAATAATATTATAATTGTGAAGCAAGAGAAAAGTACCTTGCATTCAGGAAGCATTTAATAAATGTAGTTATTGTCATCATTAAACTTAGAATGATACAGGTTTATATGATAGGAAATATTAAAGTCATTTTAAGGATAAAAAAATTCAGGCTCACAGAAGCTAAAATTCCCTACCTCATTCTTTGCTGGCCCAAATCTATATTGGTATTGCCAGGATGTACACCCAGTTCTTTCTGACCTTACAGCTTACACTTTCCAAGAATCATGCTACCTATGAACATTATCCAATTCCTCTACATACTTCATTTTAACCTACATTACATTGTGTGTATTTGTTTTCATACTTAACATTTTAAATTGAGCAATAGCTCACCAATGATTATACCACAATTTATCTTATTTTAGGATATATAAATTGTCTCTATGCCACCCATCTATCCATCTGACACTATTGGTGAATCGAATGCTAGTGAATAATATAATTTTAATATTCTTTATAAATGTGGTAATGAAGATCAGCCTTTATAGGGATATCATGCCTCTTATATGAAGATGGAAATGTGTGTTTTTAAAAAAATAGTTCCCACTAAAATTTATAGCATAAAATGCTTATTATACTTTTGAATATGTTGTTCTGTAGAACAGTTTTAACCCTGTTTGAATATGAATTTTTGAATCTATATTGTTCTTTAGAAAAAATTATCTAGAAAGATTGTGAATTTTATTCATTATTTGTATTGTATATGGCTTGGGATTTTTGCAATACATTTATCGCCTTCTAGTAACTATTAAATGTAATGTTTGTTTAAGGAATCAGCAGCTTATTAAGAATTGGCTTGGCCCTAGCTGGTTTGGCTCAGTGGATAGAGCGTTAGCCTGGGGACTGAAGGGTCCCAGGTTCGATACCAGTCAAGGGCACATGCCCAGGTTGTGGTCTCGATCCCCAGTAGGGGGCATGCAGGAGGCAACCGATCAATGATTTGCTCTCATCATTGATACTTCTATCTTTTTCTCTTTCTCTCTCTTGCTCTCTCCCTCTCCCTTCCTCTCTGAAATCAATAAAAAATATTTTTAAAAAGGTTGGCTTGAATGCAAGATTTTGGTTCAAAATTATATTTGGAAGTAATTCTTTCTGAGCATCTACTGTTGATATTTCTTGCATATAAAAATAAATGAATAAACATGAAAATGACTTTGAATCTTAGTTCAGTTCTTCTAAGGCTTGATTTTATTTTTATTTTGCCTAGGATTTTGACTATAGATATTAAATATGTGTGCATTTGGGTGATAGTCATGCATTCACTTTTTCTTTCACCAGTATAAATAAGGGACTTGCTCTTTTTTAGGCACTATGTTCTAAGTCCCTGCTCTACTAGTACGTATCTTTTAGTATAGGAAAGAAATCCTCCTATGTAATAAAAGGGTAATATGCAAATTAACCATCACTCCATCACAAAGATGGCGGTGCTCATAGCCACAAGATGGCGGCGCCCAGTTCTCTCAGCACCGCTGGAGTCCCCCAGTCCCGGCCTGGCGGAATGCTTGCTTTGAGGCAAGCATTCCACCCCGGCTGCGAATGGGCCTCTGGCCAGGCCGGGGCGCGGAACGCTTGTATCGTCGCCCTGGTGACGAGACAAGCGTTTCGTGCCCAGCTGCGGATGGGCCTTTGGGCCTCGGAGAGCCTCTGGGCAGCAGGCGTAGAGCGGTCAGGCCCCACAGAGAGCTACTGGCGCATGGATTTGTGCGCAGGGTTACTAGTAAGTCAATAAGTGTTGTGATAGGGAATAATGGGTGATGGTGAGTGCTTTTAAAAAAAGATAAGGTGTGTGTAACATTCTTGCAGAGTCTTGTAGTCATTCTTTCAGGCTCTCAATTTTGTTCTGGAGCCTACCCTTAGGAATAAATTCTGATTAGCCTAAGCCATAACAGTAATCTCATTCCCCTTTTCAGTGTTTGGTTTTGCAAGGGACAGGTGACTTAATCTTAGCTAATAAAATGTACACATTTCCTCTCCCTTAACCTTTTGCACTCGGATGTCGAGTGTGACTCAACACGGTTAGCATTAGAATAAAGGAATCTAGAAAAAAGCAAGCGAGTGCAAAGGGTTAAAATGAAACAGACCAGAAGACATTGCCAGTTGTTCTTTTACACATAATTACATGTGGCTGGAATTGAGGCAGCCAACTTGCTACCTTGAAGAGAGGTTGCCTGAGTAAAATAGCTGACATGCTGAGTGCATAGAATAGAAAGACACAAAGATTTTTGACTGTTTCACAGAGTGATTGATTAGCTACATTTTTCTTAATTGAGTAATTAAAGTTTTCTTATTTTTAATGCCATTTTGAGTTGGGTTTCCTCTTACTTGTATCCTGGCATGTTATAATTGATGCAAGTTGTCAGAGATTGTCTCTTAAAAGAGTTGACATTTAAGTAGAGATCTGAATTATAAGAATGAATGAACCAAAGGAATTGCAGTTCAGGTAGAAGAAACAGGAAGAAAGAAGACCCCATGATAGATAAGAACTTGGCCTTTTCTGGAAACTGGCAGAAGATGATATACCTAGTTTCTAGTGAACAAGGGAAAGATAATAGTAACTGATATATTTTTTTCTTAAATATGTTTTTATTGATTTCAGAGAGAAAAGGAGAGAGAGAGAGAGAGAGAGAGAGAGAGAGAGAGAGAGAGAGAGAAAGAAATAAGCATCAATGATGAGAGAGAATCATTGATGCACTGCCTCCTGCACACCCCCTGCTGGGGATTGAGTCCACAACTCAGGTATTTGCCCTGACTGGGAATTGAACTGTGACCTTCTGGATCATAGGTTGATGCTCAACCACTGAGCAACACTGGCTTGGCGTAACTGATATTTTTACACTGTGGTACAGTTTACAAAGCACTTTTACATATATTATTTCATGTGATGAAGATATATTATTATTCCCATTTTATTGTTGGGTAAACTGCCCAACAATATGTTTATAGCTAGTGATTGATTTGCAATGGTTGCTCTTTCTATTATTCATGCTGCCAATCAAGTACATATTAGTGTACTTGATAACCAGATAAAATGGTAAAGTATGTATTTTATTTTAACTTATTAATATTACCATTTGGGGGGCAGTATTAATTTATTCAGGACCAAAGGAAATGTTGCCAAAGCAAGATTTTTGGATCCATTTGAATAGTATAAATTAATTGCATCAGTAAATACAACCTGGTGTGTTATCTTGAGTTAATGTGAATGAGATACTCCTGATAGAAACCTCATAAATGTGATTATGTGTTTGTACTTCGCAAATAGGTTGATTAATTTCTAAGATATCGACTGGTTTCAGGGAATAAATAAGAGTACTTTTGCTCAATGTATTCAGGATGTCTGGCATTTTAAATTCATATGTGTATACACTGTGACCTTACTGATAAGCAGTGTGAAAGTATGATAGATGACTCTGTAAGTAATGAAAGAAAATTGAATTTTATAATCTTGGTAGGAGCTGTGCAAAATTTTTTTTCTCTCTTCTCCCGCCCTCCCTTCCTGTCCCTTCTTGTGCCCCTCTTTCCCGAACCTTTCTCTCCCACCATCCCTCTTCTCTACATTTCAGTTTAGTTGGTTTCACCTAGCACTTTTACATAAGTAAAAGTTGATTTCAACTAGCATTAAAAGGCCAGATTAATTTGTGCTACTGTAGGGTATTCCCAAAAATGTATACACACACTTTGAATAATTATAAAGGCAGTGCTTATTAAAATACATTTCATTTTAAAAATTGAGCTGTTAGCTGTTAAAGTGTATATACAGTTTTTTGGGGACACCGTGTATTTTTACTTGCTTTTTTCCTACTCTCTTAAAATAATAAACATACAATTTTATCAACTATTATTTTTCCATATACTAGTATGGAGGCTGTATAGTAAGAAAGATTTTAAATAAACTATAATACATAGTTTGAAAATGAATTGAGATCAAATGAGAAACTAAAGATATAGTGTTGGGTGTATGTTAATCTAGAATTGAATTATATATATATATATATATATATATATATATATATATATATATATATATATATATGGCTCTTTAAATAATTGTACTTTATAATTGACTAGAAGCCCAGTGCACGAAATTCGTGCACGGCGGGGGGTTGTCCCTCAGCCCAGCCTGTACCCTCTCCAATCTGGGATTCCTGGAGGGATGTCCGACTGCCCGTTTAGGCCCGATCCTGGGGCGTGGGGCGGTCTGAGCGAGGGGCCTGTGGTGGTTTGAAGGCTGGCCACACCCCCTGTCAACCCAAGGGGAGGCCCTGGTATCTGGAATTTATTTTCCTTCTACAATTGAAACTTTGTAGCCTGGGGCGGAGCCAAGCCTGCTGCTCCCTCCGGGGTGGCAGCCATTTATGTGGCAGTTAATTCACCTTCTACAATTGAAACTTTGTAGCCTTAAGCAGGTGAGCCCAGCCAGGGTGTGCGGAAAGCTTTGCTTCCCCTGTTGCCGCCGGCAACCCTGGCTTGCTCTCTCAAGCTCCATTCTGCCGCCATTTGTTTGAATTTGTTTACCTTCTATAATTGAAACTTTGTAGCTTGAGTGGAGGCTTAGGCCTGCAACGGCTATGGAAAGCTTGGCTTCCTCTGTTACCTAGGAAACCTTGCTCTCTGTGGCTGTAGCCATCTTGGATTGGGGTTAATTTGCATACTCACCCTGATTGGCTGGTGGGCGTGGCTTGGCTGGTGGACGTGGCTTATGTAGCGGAGTGATGGTTAATTTGCATATTACCATTTTATTAGAGAGGATAGTTAGCTTTTCTTTAAAAGTTTTATTTATATTTCCCTTTATTAACCTTTAGCCTTTAGAACATAACAGTCTACTTAACCTCTGTTATATTATAGTAGTCATTTATTAGATTTGTTGAATAAATGATTATATTTTTCTGTTAATTCTTTAGTTTATTCCACTGCATCGAGTCACACTGGATAATAAAGTGTATTTTTGTCATATTTTTGTATTTTAGTCATTTAAAAAAATGTTGTTCCATTGTCCTAGCATTATTCTGATTAGAAGTCCCTGGACATGCTTTTTACCTTTTATGTATTTTCCCCTGTGACTATTTTCTCCTCCAAAGTATTTGTATTTTAAAATACATTGGGGATTCTGTACATGCTCATGACTGAGCTTATTTTCAGTATTAACTTAAGTTTGACTAGTATTATTCCAAGAAATCTTTATTCAAGCTGAATGTCAAAATGGGGAAATGCTTGTAGATTTCCAACTGGCCCTGAAGCCAATGATGTAAATTGCTTTCTTACTAATGCTGATGGATGACTTTTATTTGAATTTTATCATCTGAACAGTTTTCAGTTCATGATGATAGAAAGCTGTAATATACTGTATCTGAAGATAAGTGCTATAAACAGTGGCTGCTTTAAAATTTTTCTTTTTTATCAACAATCAGATTTTTTCTTTCTAGATAGTTTTCTCTTTGGAAAAAAATTTAAATTGACATAACATTGTATTAGTTTCAGGTATACAATATAATGATTCAATATTTGTATATATTGTGAAATGATCACAATATGTAAGTCTAGTTAACATCTGTCGCCATTCATAATTACAAATTTGTTTTCTTGTGATTAGGATATTTTCTATTCCTTTGTCTTCAAGTTCACTTAACTTTTCCTCTACAGTTCTACTTTTAATCCTCTCCAGAGACTAACATTTTTTCAAATTTTTTTGTTATAGTTTTTATCCCCCGACCCCCGACATTGTATTTATTTTTAAATTTAAATCCTAGTGCATATTTTTAGTAGTTGTTTTAGTGTCCTTGTTGGTTAACATCATCTCTGTCTACTAGGTCTGTTTTAAAATGACTGCTTTTTGCCCTGACCAGTTTGGCTCAGTGGATAGAGCATTGGCCTGTGGACTGAAGGGTCCCAGGTTTGATTCCAGTCAAGGGCATGTACCTTGGTTGTGGGCACATCCCCAGTAGGGGCTGTGCAGGAGGCAGCTGATCAATGTTTCTCTCTCATCGATGTTTCTAACACTCTATCCCTTTCCCTTCCTCTCTGTAAAAAAAAAAATAAAAAAAAATCAATAAAATATATATTTAAAAAAATAAAATGAATGCTTTTCTTATTGGTTGTGGGTCATATTTTCCTCCTTTTTGGCATCAGAGTAAAAAATGCATTTTTAGAAAAGTAATTTATAATTTATTCTACATATTTTTATTGATGGGTAATTATGAGTTCCCCTTCTCTCCCCCACTTTGGAGCTATTGCAAACAGCTTTGTAATGAATAGCTTTATAATTCGTTTTGTTCACATGTTAAAATGCATTTTAGTATAAATTTTTGCTAGTGGAATTTCTCATCAAAGGGCATGTTTATGTAAATATTTGATATATAATGCCATATTGCCTTTACATAGGGTATACATATTTATATTAGTTATATTAATCCTGAATTATTTTGGAGTTTAGGAGACAAGCCTCTTATGAACATAGTTCATAGCAGGACAGGTCAGATTATTAGTCATTTGGTTCTATAGCAAATTGTCACATGCTCATTTTTTTGTGCTTAGCATTAAAGCGAAGCCTCTTGAATGTGATTCTTAGAAATATCATTTTCACATGCTAAAGAAAGTGGCTATTGCGCTGGCTGGGTGGCTCAGTTGATTGGAGCATCGTCCATATTGGAAAGATTGTGGGATCAGTCTATGTTTCTCTCACATTGATGTTTGTCTCATATTCTCTCTCTCACTAATATTAATAAAAACATATCCACAGGTGAGGATAAAATAAAGTGGCATGGCAATTGGTCATTTTTTTATAAGAACAAGAACAGTCAATCTAATCTACATAATAGTAAAAGCATAATATGCTAATTAGACCAGACATCCTTCCAGACGTCCTTCCAGACAACTTTCCTGACGAAGGTGCGGCTGCGAGGGAAGCCTGAGTCCTGGGTGCCAGAGGGACTGGCAGCCGGAGGAAGGAAGGCCTACCCTTGCACGAATTTCGTGTATTGGGCCTCTAGTAGTGTTATAAGTGGTATTGTACCAGTCAGTATGTTAGATACTGCAAAAAGAGGCTTTTTGGGAAGAGGCTTTTTTAGAAATTAGAATCCACTAGAATATTACCTCTTGAGGGCAGAGATATTTGTCTGCTTGTTCATTACTATAACCCCCAGTGCCTAGGACCGTGGTCGGCAAACTGCGGCTTGCGAGCCACATGCGGCTCTTTGGCACCTTGAGTGTGGCTCTTCCACAAAATACCACGGCCTGGGCGAGTCTATTTTGAAGAAGTGGCGTTAGAAGAAGTTTAAGTTTAAAAAATTTGGCTCTCAAAAGAAATTTCAATTGTTGTACTGTTGATATTTGGCTCTGTTGACTAATGAGTTTGCTGACCACTGGCCTAGGACAGTGTCTTTTATGTAATAGGGACACAATAAGTATTTTTTGAATGACTGTATAAATGAATCATGGTTTTGTATAGAATCAGGTAAAATACATGGTAGATTTGTGCTAGATACTTTTCATTATAAATATTGATAAGAACCACGCTGTACAATTTTTATAGTGCAGTTTTGCTCGCACAGAATATTTTTCAACCTTTTTTTTCTGGAAAAGTTTTTGAAAGATTGTTTTCACTGGGTATAGAATTCTCAGTATGGTAGCTTAATATCTTCACAGGGAATAAGCAGAGAGAATGTGAAGTTTCAGTCTTTTGTGACCTTATCTCAGAAGTGAAATGCTATCATTATATTCTAAGAAGCAAGTTATTAAGGTCCAGTCCACACGCAGGGAGAGGAGATTACATGAGGACATGAATACAGGACACAGGGATCATTGGCAGCAATTTTAGAAATTGCCTACAATAATACGTAGTATATAATTATGTAAAATATAGTTGTGTCTATAAAATAATGTAGCATTGTTAACATATGGCATACTAATTATGTGTAGAATGCTTCCCATATATTATTTTAGGTCTCTCCCAATATTCTGTGTGAGAAGTAGTATGTATTATATCCATTTTACAGATAAAGAAAATTGAAGCTCCATGAGATTGCCTAGCTATGATGTAGCAGAACCAATACTCTAAGCTTTGCCAATTCTAGCACCCATAGTTTTAATCTCCATATCTTGTCAACATCAAGGTAGGATTACTTTTGCCCTAGCGAGATAGCTCAGTTGATTAGAGCATTGTCAGGATACATCAAGGTTTTGGGTTTGATTTCTGGTCAGGGCACATACAAGAATAAACCAATGAATGCATAAATAAGTGGAACAACAAATTGATGTTTTTTTCTTTCTCAAATCGATAAATTAGATCATATGATATTCATCTTTCTCTTACTGGCTTATTTCATTTAGCACAATACTCCAGGTCCCTCCATCTGTCACAGAGGGCAAGAGATATGTCTTTTTTATAGCTGCATAGTATTCCATTGTGTAAATGTATCACAGCTTTTTTTATTCACGCATCTGCTGATGGGCATTTGGGTTGTTTCCAGACCTTAGCCAGCTATACTAATAAAAGGGTAATATGCAAATTGGTCACAACACCCTCACAGTAACAACGGAATAGCAGGCTGCGTGGGGCAACCAGGCCGGCAGGGGGGTTAGCGAGGGACAACTAGACAACTGACCAGCAGGCTGTGTGGGGCGACCAGGCTGGCAGGGAGGTTAGCGAGGGACTACCAAATGACTGGCCAGCAGGCTGCGTGGCGTGACCAGGCCCACAGGGGGGGCAGTGAGGGGCGACCAGGCTGGAAGGGAGGGCAGTTGGGGGGGCAACCAGATTGGCGGGGGGGGGCAGTTGGGGGTGACCAGGCCGGCGGGGGGGGGGGGCGGGCAATTAGGGGCAATCAGACTGGCAGGCAGAGGTGGTTAGGGGTGATCAGGCTGGCAGGGGGGACAGTTAGGGGCGATCAGGCAGGCAGGCAGGCTGGCCACCGGTCCTGGATTGTGAGAGGGATGTCCAACTGTCGGTTTCGGCCTGATCCCAACCGACAGTTGGACATCCCTTGAGGGGTCCCAGATTGGAGAGGGTCCAGGCTGGGCTGAGGGGACCCCCCCCCACGTGCACAAATTTCGTGCACTGGGCCTCTAGTTGTAAATAACGCTGCTATGAACATAGGGATATATATATTCTTTCTGGTTTGTGTTTCAGGATTCTGGTTTGTATTTCTAGAAGTGGCATCTCAGGGCCAAATGGCAGTTCCCTTTTCAATATCTTGAGGAGTTTCCATATAATTTCTTGAGGAGTTTCCACTGTTTTCCATATACTATCATTTCCACTATTTCCATAGTGGCTGCATCAGTCTGCATTCCCATCAGCAGTGTACTAGGGTTCCCTTTTCTCCACATCCTTGCCAGCACTTGTTATTTGTTGATTTATTGCTGGTAGCCATTATGGCAGGTATGATATGATACCTCATTGTTATTTTAATTGGCATCTCTCTGATGATTAGTGACATTGAGCATTTTTTTTCATATGTCTCTTGGCCATGTGGAAGCTAATGAACAAAATAAACTGATGAACAAAAGAGATCCAGAGTTATGGAAACATGGAGCAGACTGACGAATCTCAGAGGGAAGGGGGTGGGGGGAGGAGAGATTAACCAAAGAACTTACTAGTATATGCATATATGCATAACCCATGGACACACAGAATAGTGAGGTGAAAGCCTGAGCTGGAGCAGCGGGTGTGGGGTGGAGGGGGTCAATGGGGGAATAAAGGGGACATCTGTAATGCTTTTAAAAATCAGGATACATTTTTTAAAAAGATACAATAAAAACATATAAATAAAAATTTTTAAAAATTACTTTTGTTGAACCTCATGTCAAATATTATAGTAAATGCTTTATATATATTAACTCCATTTAAGTAACTCAATTAAAGCCCCTGAACTTAGTGATGATGTATTGCAGCTTCCAGATTTAAGAAATTGTTTTGAAAAATTACATTTTTGTTATAGACATTAATCAGATATAACCCAATGCGTCTATAAATACCAAAAGAAATGAATCATTTAAATACATACTACCTTTAAAAATGTGGTATCACTAATTAAATAAATGTGTGGAAGGAAGCCTGACACATTTTAATCCATTTAATATTCTGCAGATAAAGGGTAGTACGTGAATCCCAAATAGGAATGAATTAATAAATACTTGAAAACAATCCACTCTGAGAAGAAATCTCAACAACACTAGTATATAAATTATAGTCAGAAATTATCTCATGCAGTTAATGTTTAAATATTTTTTACTAATAAATTTGAGATATTTTCACTAATAAATGCTTCCACAAATAAATTAAGTAGCTTTCATATCAAAGGCTATACATACTTTCTTCCAGATGAGGAAAATAAGACAAGTAAAGATAAATTATTTTCTCATGGTTAAAAGGTAACATTAGACTGCTGATCTTATGGCCTTTTAGGCCAGTATTTTAATCATTTAAGGGGGTTATCTTGGCAAGATTTATGTTGACAATAATACATACTAAAGTTTATGAATAACTTTATTTTTGAACTGTTTTCCCTACAAAAATAACACTATCTCACTGTCTACATTCAGATTTGCTTTCTTAAGTGGGACATAAAATGCAATTAAAGCTAATGTGCTTGGATTCTATGTCATTTGTCAAACTAATATATGTTATGTATCGTAAACTCCACTCACTGATTTACTTACTTACTCATTTAAAAGTATTTATTAGTATCACTAAGTACCAAACACTGCTCTAAGTACTTGGCATACATCAGTGAACTAAATGGACAAAAGTCATGGAGTTTACATTTTTTTAGGCATGGTTCAGACAATAAACATATACATAAGCAAGCATTTATTATGGATAGGGAAAATTTTTATAACTGCTCTTTTAAATCATGCTAAGGAAAATTACATAGACAACGACTTGGTTTTTAACTTGATTTATTTTTGTTAATGCCATTTTTACTAGAACAATAAAGTTTGGGGAAACATTCTCTCCAAAAAACAGAGTTAAAATGATGCTATTAATTAAGAAAGTGACCATTTTTGCTCCTACAATAATTTCTTGCTTTTTACAACTCATCTAATAGCAATAGTGCTGCGAAATATAGTAATTGAATATTTTGGCTTTTTGATGGTGGTTTATAAAAACCTAAAGTACTTTGTGTAACAAAATTTATTTTTCTGTAAACCTTTGTTTGTATTCAATTTATGTTATACTTTCGCTGGCTTTGAATATTTATGATAATTTTTTGGTTATAATTCTAAGTAAAATGTTACAGCACATCTTTTTATTATTTAAATGATTCTTGTTTGGAAACTCTTTATTTTCCTTTATTACAGTTATCTTCCTAAGTAAACTTTTACTGTGAAGAGAAAGATTTTAAAAGTTTTAATATCTTATTGGTATAGCTTGGAATTAAGTAGGGTATATTTTCAGTATACGGTATGATAGCATTTTATAGTGTTAGATATGTTGTCACAAATATTATTAACTCAAATTTTAATACTTAACTTCTTTTGTTAACGTAATTAAATTCATCCCTTATCATCAGAGTGGATTCATTTCTTAAATCTGTTTTTAACCAGGAAGCCCTGAATATCTGCATTTTTTCTATATATCATGAAAAGTAGACTGAATCTTTTACCTGGGACGTTGAATAGACTTACTTATTCTTACATTTTAGTAAATAGATGGGGGTACCTGTGATTAGAGGAGAAGGGCTTTAGAAAGAATTTTGAGACAGAATAGCAAGTGGTCCATCAAGAGAGTGTTCTCAATAGACTTAAGAATAGTTATTAAAACAACAAACAAAACAGCAAGTTTTCACTTGGATTATTGCTTTTTTACTTAGTTTTCAAACAATTCTCAGTGAATATAATTCTTTTTTATTCTTTGTTTTAGCTAGTGTGATCCAGTAACAATGAGGAAAATAGTGTAGGAATAAATGGGAAGGAAGTAGAATGTTTCTAGAACCTCATTTGAAGAGATTTTCTTCTCTTTAAATATTTAATCATTTAAAATCAATTGAGATTTGAGGTTCAGAAGTAGAAAAATGGCAGCTCTGTGCTCTAATTTTCTAAGCCTCTTATCCAACTTTTTTATCTAGTCTTTCATAACTGTTTAATTAGTGGTCAAGTTTCCATCATAATCAATCTTGTATATAGAAAATATTTATTTTCTCTCTTTTGTTTGCCTGGAGATAAGACTTTTTTTTTAATGTAGCCCTGGAAGTATCAGATATATCTTTGCTTGCAAGTTTTTTCTTTGGGGAGAAAATTGCTTTGTTTCCAAAGGGAATTCTAAGCCTAATCCTGGAGAAATGACAAATGAAACCCATAACCAGGCTTGAGAAAGCATGTGCATTTGTAGTTTAAGATGGATAGTTACTAAGATTTAACTGATATTAGACTTCTATTGCAATTGTTGGTATTTTTACTAGTAAATAAATTTGAGGAAGGAGTAATCTAGCCTAATCCATATGAGCCTTTGTTGTGATGTTTGGAGTGGTTGCCAGCTTTTTAATGGCCCTGATAACCTTTGCTTGGCTAATATGTATGTCATTTTTAGAATTTATCCTAAAAGTGACAATTTGCCTGTCACCTGCAAACTTAAGTGGTAAAATGGCTGCTGAGCAGGGAGATGAAGGGAGAATGGAGTTGAGATCTTATAGGAATGAATTCACTCATAAAGAGAACATGTTTCTTTTTGAGATAATGGGAAGATTAACTAAAATGATATGGTTGAATACATTTTGTTTAGTTTGATTGATTATTCAAATGTACAATCTTTTATTCTTCAAACATGACCTGTTGCACAATGATATAAATAAGAAAGTAAGGTGATAATGGAGCTTAGAGGACTTTCAGGCTTAGAGTTAATTAATTTATCTGGTAGAGCCCTGGTGTACATGGTTGATTTAATATGCAAACTTAAAAGCTTTTGCTTTTTACTTCTTATTATTGGCACTTAAGTTATTTGCCAGCTTGTTGGCCAGTCAACACCAATGTGTTTTCTTTAACTCCATGAATCTCAGCATATGCTATTTCTATATATCCTAAATAAATACGTGTCTTACTCTTTCCACAGCATAGAGAGTCTATGAAGCACAGGACAATAAAGCTTCCTACTCATACCAGAAGACATCTTTGAAAGATTCACTACAGGACTACCAGAGACACTAATTTGTCTGAATCATCATGTGTTGAAACAGCAGAAGGCTACTACCTTTGCACTAACAGGAAACAGTTAAGATGTTTGCGATTCTTTGAGCTCCAGAAAGCCAGGGGAGTGAGTTGAAAATCTGAAAATGCGGCCATGGACTGGTTCCTGGCGTTGGATTATGCTCATTCTTTTTGCCTGGGGGACCTTGCTGTTTTATATAGGTGGCCATTTGGTACGAGATAATGACCACCCTGATCACTCTAGCCGAGAACTGTCCAAGATTCTGGCAAAACTTGAACGCTTAAAACAGCAAAATGAAGATTTGAGGCGAATGGCTGAATCTCTCCGGTAGGTTCTAAAAAACTGAAGGAAGAGTGATGAAATATTGTAATTTGCTTTTAGGTGCAGGGCTTCATTTAGCTATTAAAAAATACTTAATTTCTATAAACTATTTTTGCAAAAATTTAACTATCTTAATAAGGTACTTTTTATACCAATATCTCAATAGTGAATTTCTCAATAGTGGCCAATCTTATTTTACATATGAATTTTAATATAGAAAAACTATGCCATTTAATTTATATACTTACATTTAATTTATAATTATCTTTGGAATTTTGATACATTAAATGTAAACTTTATATGATTTAAATTAGTGTCTATTAAATTTTTTATCATATGGACTATAACAAAAACATTATCATTGAGAGGCTGAGCTACTCTAAACTATAACACTAAAATAAAGAAACAAAAAATTTATCCTTAAATAAAATAACTGGATCTAGAATCTAGAAAATTATTGTCATTGCTACTTCTAGTCTATTAAAAAATATGACATATATCTGTTAGAAGACAGTCCAGATGACCTTGTGTCCAAGTTTGGTGATTAGTTTGGACCATCAGCTGGTTCCCTCCCATATGGCTTATCCAGCAGGACAGCCCAGGTTTCTTACCTTAAAAAGGCAAGAGCAGGAACTGAAAGTCCTCTTGAGGCCACGCATCAGAAGTTGCACACTGTCACTTCTGCCATATTTTGTTAGTCTGTGTTAGTCAAAGGGCCACTCTACATTCAGGAAATGAAGGGAGGAATTGCAGAGACTTTGTAGCCATAATTAATCCACCATTCTCATCTTCAGAAATAATGTTGGATAGATTAAATTAGGACAAATCATAGTGGTCCCGAACAACCAGAGTTTAGTTTAGACTTGGTTGATAGATAATAGGGAGCTATAGTGTCGCTGAGGAATGACACAGTGAAAATGTTTGAGGAAAATTTAGATTTTTGAAATGGATTTGAGGCATGTACCTGACTGTAGTGAAATTAACTGGGAGACACAGTATTATTCTAGGCATGAGGTGATGCTAATCTAGATTAAATTAATTATTGAATATGTTTGCTTTTGTACCAAGATATATGAGCTTATTTACTCATGTTTCCTACTTGATTTTATTTGGCTTTCCCCAGATAACCTTTCTTACTTGTTAATTGCCAGGATATTAAGTATACATGCAATAAGCTTTCTTTTTAAAATTTAGAAATCATCACATTCTTGGCCTGCTATTCTATAGAATACTTTTTCATGCTTCATGTTTGTTTTGTCTTAATGTTTAGTAATTGTTTTGTCTTAATGTTTAGTAATTGTTTTGTCTTAATGTTTAGTGAAATTGCTATTAGTTCACAGAATCTTTGCATTTGGGAATTTGAACCTGCCACTTTGCCTCTCAGTTAGAATTGAAATTTAGCAGAAAACATCTGGAAAATTATCGAAACTTGTTCAGAAACCCCTTGAGTAGTGAACCTTAAACTGTACAGATGGCAGAACTAGACAGGATTTATAAAATATAAAGAGCACTTAATTGACAGCTTTCCTCTTAATTTAAATCCTCATT
Source organism: Cnephaeus nilssonii (assembly GCF_951640355.1). NCBI lineage: Eukaryota > Metazoa > Chordata > Mammalia > Chiroptera > Vespertilionidae > Cnephaeus > Cnephaeus nilssonii. The sequence goes on from NC_137075.1 coordinate 80,595,345, forward strand.
TTTCTAGATTCATTAATTTTGAGAATACCACTTTAAAAAATTCAAATTTGACTTCATGGCCTATTAATAAGGATTTTTTGTTTCTTTGTTTCTTTTGTTTTTTTTTGTTTGGTCCAGGAAGGTAGAAGAATTTTTTTCTGGAATTTAGTTGTCAGCCCTAAACTGTAAATTTACAAACCACAAAGAATGCATAATTAACTTATGATTACCTGTTTTTCTAAGTTATGTAGTAATCTTTCCAAGCATGAAGCTTCTGGTGGGAAAATTTGTCCCAGGCAATAGAAATATATGGAACAGTGATGATGGGTAGAAAGAAAACTGATGTGGTTTTTCACAACTCATATGTTACTTGCTCTGTTTGAGAAGCTGGTATTGGAAAGTGGGGGGATGTCTTTGTTTCTGTTGATTGATTGGAGAATTTACTCTTGGCTCTCTTCTGTGTAACTGTTCATCTCTCATGTCTAGAGTGATGAGCAACTGAATGGATTGGAGTGCATAGAACACTTGCCATCTATCTAAAACCTTTCATTATATATGGTTTTATTTTTGCAACTCTGCATCCATTATTCCTATTCTATCAAGAATATCTTTCCCTGGTATGGCTCAGTGGTTGAGTGTCTACCTATGAACCAGGAGATCATGCTTCCATTCCTGGTCAGGGCCCCTGCCCGGGGTTGCAGGCTCAATCCCCAGTAAGGGGTGTGCAGGAGGCAGTCTATAAGTGATTCTCTCTCATCATTGATGTTTCTATCTCTCTTCCTTTCCCTTCCTCTTAGAAATGAATAAAATTATATTTTTAACAATGAATATCTTAATTTTTTTAGGTGATAATATTGTAGTGAGATTTTTAGTCAAGATCCCTAGCTTTCCCAGCCTGATAATTAGGTATTTCTTCCTGGAGTTTGTATTAACGTTTTAATATGTTGCTGGATTAAATTTGCCAGTGTTTTATTTTGGAGTTTTTCTATGTTAACAAGACATGTTTAATGTAATTTTTCCTTCTTATAATGTCTTTTGGGTTTTGCTATCAAGGTTACACAGGTTACACAGTCCAATTCTATTTTCTAAAAGGGTTTGAATAAAATTGGTATTCATTCTATTTTAAATCTTTGTTAGAATTTCATAAGTGAAACCATCTGGGCCTGTAGTTGTTTTTTTTGGGGGGGGGTGTGAATTTGGGTTTGGAAGGGAAAGGGAACATGTGAGAAGGTTTTAAATTATGATCTTTTTAGTTGTAATTATACTATTGGATTTTCTATGTTTTTCTTCCATTAGTTTTTGTAAGATGTATTTTTTCAAGGAATGGGCCCATTTTATCAACATTTTCAAATTAATTAGCATAAAGTTGTTCAGTAATGCCCTTTAAATTTTCTTCTCCTTACCTGTAATATCTGTAGTAATTCCCCTTTTTCATTCATTTGTGTTTTCTCCTTTTATCTTGCTAAGAGTTTATCTACTTACATACCTTTTCAAAGAACCAATCTCTAGTTGTTTTTCTCCTCTTGTATGTCTGATTTATTGATTTCTACTCTTAGTTTGATAATTTTCTTTCTTATAGTCTTTTTGGGTTTTATTGCTGTTCTTTTTGAAGTTTATTCAGAAAGAATTTTACATCATTGATTTAAAACCTTGCTTCTTTTTAAATATCTCTCTAATCAGAGCTTTAAGTTGTATCCCACAAGTTTGACAATGTCCTATTTTAAATGTCATTCAATTAAAAGAATTTTAAAATTTCTATTATGGTTTTTTTTCTTTGACCCACAGTCTATTTTGGAGTGTGTTGCTTAATTTCTAAGTGGGTTTATTCAGTTTATATTTCTAATTTTTATTTCTATTTTGTTCTTCAACCATCTAACCTTGTATTCTGTATCATTTTAATTCTTTGAAATTTATTAAATGGCTCAGCAAAAGACATGTTGGTGAATGTTTTTGGGAAAATGTATATTCTGCTGTTGTTTGGCCTGCTCTTCTGCAGACCTAACAATTACGTTGGTTTGGTTAATTGTGTTGTTAATATTTTCTAAATTAATATAGATTTATTTACTTCTATAATCTGCTTCTTCTATCAGCTAATGAGTAAAGTCTCTGACATTGGGTGTATATGCACCTCTGTATTTATTTGGTGAATGTAAATTACATGTATTTTATTTTCTGTGAATTGACCCTTCAATTATTATTAAGTGTTTTTATTAACTGTCATAATACTTTTTTGGATATAAAGTTTAATATATTTGGTATAAATATTGCCATACCAGCTTTCTTTTGGTTATGGTTTGCATGGCATATTTTCCTTATCTTTTTAATTTTAACCTTCTTGTGTCCTTAAGTGTTTCTTCTAAGAATAGGGCTGGATCTTATTATTTTGTCCAGTGATAACCTTTTCTTGTTCACTTACATTTAATATAATTGCTAGATTTAAGTCTGCCACATTATTTCCCCCCCCATTTGACCCATCTTTTAATTTCTTTTTAGTTTTTCTTTGTTGCCTTCTTTTGAATTGATGGAATTTTTTATTGTTATTCTATTTTTTCACTTATAATAGACTTTTAGTTATACATTTTAATTTACTTTCTAAATTTATTCTTTTAATCTCATATCACAAGGCCATGAGAAATTTCAGTCTGTTTTAACAGTTGCTCTCTAGCCTCCTTTGAAGCCCCAGAATTCATTAAGTGGTCCATGGAGAAAACTGGGTATGTGTTTAGTGCGTCTGCAGTTTCCAAATTTTCACACTTTCTGTGGGACCCAAGCCTGTGCTTCACATTGTATCTGGAATCAGCAAGTGTTCCCTAAGCAAGAACATGGCTTATTACAGACTACTGTCCTGTGGAATTTTAGTTAATATAATCATGCACTTAGATACCTCACATGGCTTTTTTAAAAAGTTACATTTAGAAGTTATCTGTTTGTTTGTTTTTGTATTGTTGTTGTTATTACAGCAAGAATAGGGTTTGCCATTACATACTACATTCTACTTGGAACTAAAAGTACTCTACCTGGATTGAAAACGGTTGAACTGATGTTGCTGCCATAGAGGGATTTCCCTTAGTTCCTGAACCTAGATCCCTGGAGCTGTTCTGGTTCTTGCCCTTTCTAAGATCTGGTTCTTCGGGTTTTAGCTTTTTCTCCCATTGTACCTCCCTTCCCCGCCACCGTCCCCCCCCCCCCCCCCCCCCCCCGGCCTCCAGTTGAGTGGTAAAGAAAAGGAGAAATTCAGTTGAATTGGAAGATTTTAACCATCACCGTAATCTCTGCTTCATTGACTGATTTAGTGAATCTATTAAGAGAAAGAGTTCAAGATGAGATTTAGAGAGATTGAGTTTGATGTGTTTGTTGAACCTATCTATTCAAGTAGAAAGTTGGAAAGTGAGTCTAGCCGAAACCGGTTTGGCTCAGTGGATAGAGCGTCGGTCTGTGGACTGGGGGGTCCCAGGTTCGATTCTGGTCAATGGCATGTACATTGGTTGCCGGCACATCCCCGGTGGGGGGTGTGCAGGAGGCAGCTGGTCGATGTTTCTCTCTCATTGATGTTTCTGGCTCTCTATCCTTCTCCCTTCCTCTCTGTAAAAAATCAATAAAATATATTTTAAAAAAGAAAAAAGAAAGTGAGTCTAGAACTCAGGATGAGAAGGAAGGATACCTTTGAGGATCATTCACATAGAAGTGATTGCCAGAAAATGTGTTGCATGAAGTAAAAACTCCTCCATTCATCTTAGATGATCCACAGTTGTCATGGAGAGGAGTAAATGTGAGAATAGTATTAATACACCCTTACTTATAGGACCAGCAACAGTCTAACATGAAAGGATATTTCATTTTTCTATGAATTTGCACCTGTAAAAATAAACTGCACCTGTTTTATGGTTATAGCAATTGATTATGTGGCACATTGGCATAGGATCACATTTTTTTCCCCCACTATTGTCATTGGTGGGGGCTGAACCTTAGTAAGAAAACAGTGCATTGAAAATGTATTGCTGCTGTTTTCATCATCATGTATTCTCACCTTAATTTTCTTATACCCAGACACACACACACACACACACACACACACACACACACACACACACAGCATTGCTATATAATATTTAAAATCTTAAGTAACTAGTTGAAAAAAATTTAAACTTTTAAACATGGAAGAACATTTTTTTTCCAGATATTGATGCCATATAGGCAAAGTGAATTTACATTAAATACTTTATAAATTGTAAGTATTTGAGTTTAGGGACTTGATTGAATATTCTTTACATTTTATCCTTTATTCTTTTATCCTAGTATTTATGATAATGGCTCCAAGCATTTCTTAATCATTGAAGTCCCTCCCTATCCATGGTTTCACTTTCCATAGTTTGTTACCTATAGTCAACCATGGACAGAAAATATTAAATGGAAAATTACAGAAATAAACATGTATGGTTTTGAGTAATGTGATGAAATCTCATGCTGTCCTGCTTTGTCCAGCCTGGGATGTAAATTTTGTCCTACATATGCATACTGTATATACTACCTGCCCATTAGCCATTTCAGTTACCAGATTGATTATCAGAGAGAGAGATAGAGAGACCATATTCACATAACTTTTATTACAGTACTAGAGGCCCGATACATGAAAATTCATGCAAGAGTAGGCCTTCCTTACCCCGGCTGTCATCACCAGCTTCCCTCTGGCACCTGGGACCTGGGCTGCTGGCACTGGCTTCCCTCTGGCACCCAAGACCTGGGCTTCTCTCCTCCGGCTGCCCGCACGCACCTGGGGCCTGGTCTGGCTTCCCTTGGGCCACCCGCAGGCACCCAGGACCCAGGCTGGCTTCCCTCCAGCCCCAGCTTTGTCAGGAAGGACGTCCGGAAAGACGTCTGGTCTAATTAGCATATTACCTTTTATTATTATAGACTAGAGGCCCGGTGCACAACATTTGTGCACTGGAGGGGCATCCCTCAGTCCGGCCTGTGCCCTCTCACAGTCCCGGGACCCTTTGGGGGATGTCCGCTGAGGGGTCCTTAGTGCTGCCGTGGAGGCGGGAGCTGCGTTTGCCAGACTGTGGGAGCGCACTAAGCACCAGAGGGCAGCTCCTGCATTGAGCATCTTCCCCCGGGTGGTCAGTGTGCATCATAGAGACCAGTTGTTCTGCAATTTGGTTGATTTGCATATTAGGGTTTTATTATATAGGATACTGTTATACGTATTTGCATTTTATTAGTTATTTTTGTTAATCTCTTACTATGCCTGATTTATAAATTAAACTTTTTCGTAGGTATGTGTGCATAGGAAAAAAACATAGTGTATATAGGGTTTGGTAATACCCCCAGTTTCAGGCATCCACTGGGGGTCCTTGAACATATGCCCTGTGGTGGGTAAGAGGGGGACTACTGTAATTTCAGGAAATATGCCCTTGGTGACTCATCTGTTTCAGTGTCACTTGATTTATAGGTGACACATAATCTGCTAAATGTTTAGAAAAAAAACTTGCCTGGACTATTTATCAAATTTTCTTTAGTAAACTTTCATTTCATTATGAAGTTATGTGGTTGTGTGTGTGTGTGTGTGTTTTGTTTTTTTTTCTAAAGTTCTACATTAGTCTTCTTTTTTTCCAATTGAAACCGCCCCCCCCCCCCCAACCATTCCCACCCTGGGCAAGCCCCCACCACCCCAGTGTCTGTGTCCTTGGTTATGCTAATATGCATGCATACAAGTCCTTTGGTTGCTCTCTAACCCGCCCCCTGCCCCCCTGCCATTTGTCTCTGGATCTATTCTTATTTATCAAATTATGTTGATCATTATATCCTACACTAGAGGCCTGGTGCACAAAATTCGTGCACGGGGCTGGTGTGTCCCTCAGCCCAGCCTGCACCCTCTCTAATCTGGGACCCCTCGAGGGATGTCCGACTGCCCTCTCACAATCCAGGACTGCTGGCTCCCAAACGCTCGCCTGCCTGCCTGCCTGCCTGATTGCCCCTAATCGCTTCTGCCTGCCAGCCTGATCACCCCCTATCCACCCCCCTGCCAGCATGATCGACACCTAACTTCTCCCTTGCTGGCCTGGTCACCCCTAACTGTCCTTCCCTGCTGGCCTGGTCACCCCTAACTGCCCTCCCTTGTAAGCCTGGTCGCCCCTAATTGCCCTCTCCTGCCAGCCTGGTCACCCCCAACTGCCCTTCCCTGCAGGCCTGGTCGCCCCTAACTGTTCTCCCCTGCAGGCCTGGTCCCTCCCAACTGCCCTCTGCTGCTGGCCTGATCAACCACAACTGCCCTCTCCTGCTGGCCATCTTGTGGTGGCCATCTTGTGTCCACTTGGGGGCAGCCATCTTCTGTGTTGGAGTGATGGTCAATTTGCATATTAACTCTTTATTATATAGGATATGAGTGAGATCATGTGATATCTATCTTCCTCTGACTGGCTTATTTCGCTTAGTATAATGCTTTCCAGTTCCATCTGTGCTGTGGCAAATGGTAAAAGTTCCTTCATTTTTATAGCGGCATAGTATTCCATTGTGTAGATGTACCACAGATTTTTAATCCACTCATCTGCTGATGGGCACTTAGGCTGTTTCCAAATCTTAGGTATTGTAAATTATGCTGCTATGAACATAGGGGTGCATATATCCTTTCTGATTGGTGTTTCTGGTTTCTTGGGATATAGTCCTAGAAGTGGGATTACTGGGTCAAATGGGAGTTCCATTTTCAGTTTTTTGAGGAAACGCCATACTGTTTTTCATAGTGACTGCACCAGTCTGCATTCCCACCAGCAGTGCAGGAGGGTTCCTTTTTCTCCACATCCTCGCCAGTACTTGTCGTGCTGTCACTCAATTAATATTTGACAAAGGAGGCAAGAGCATACAATGGAGTCAAGACAGTCTCTTTAATAATTGGTGTTGGGAAATTTGGTCAGATACATCAAAAAAAAAAAAAATGAAACTAGATCACCAACTTACACCATACACAAAAACAAACTCAAAATGGCTAAAGGACTTAAATGTAAGACGGGAAACCATAAAAATCCTACAAGACTCCATAGGCAGCAAAATAGCAGACATATGTTGTAGCAATATCTTTACAGACACAGCTTCTAGGGCAATGGAAACTAAGGAGAAAATAAACAAATGGGACTACATCAAAATAAGAAGCTTCTGCACAGCAAAAGAAACCATCAGCAAAACAACAAGGAAGCCCACTACGTGGGAGAACATATTTGCCAATGATATTTCCAATAAGGGTTTAATCTCCAAAATTTACAGAGAACTCATACAGTTTAACAAAAGGAAGATAAATGATCCAATCAAAAAATGGGCGAAGGATCTAAATAGACACTTTTCAAAAGAGGACATAGAGCAGGCCTAGTGATATATGAAAACATGTTCAAAGTCACTTGAGAGATGCAAATCAAAACAACAATGAGATACCATCTTACACCTGTCAGAATGGCTATCATCTACAAACGACAAGTGCTGGTGAGGATGTGGAGAAAAATGAAGTTGTGTGTTTTTTAAGATTGTCATATAGACATTTATAATTCATTTAGGTAAAATCATGAAACAAAGTAGTTTAGTTTGATAGATCAGTATTCTAAACAAAGCTATCTGAAGGGGAATAAGTATAAAAACATTTCAGCATATTAGAGTTAGCTTTTAAATTACAGTAGCCAGAAGGAAGTATAGTATAAATTAGCACACTATGCTTTTCTTGTTATTGTTTTGCTGATTGAAATAAAATAAGTTTGATTTTAACCCAGTCCTTTTGTGATTTAAAAATGTATGCAAAAGCTGTTGCTTGGCAGAGATGATTTACATTAGAAATTCATGAGTTTCTAATAAAGTTTAGAGAGAAAGGTGTACTTAATAAATATAGAATGCTATATGTGCAAATAAATAAAGACAAAAGGGACATTCAAAAGTATAGTTTAGTGTTAATTCTCATTTACATTCAATGGCACTTCAAAAATATTCTCTTTTACCACATGATATGTACAGAAGCTGAGTCATTTTTCTGCAAGTCAGTGGCAAAAGCAGAAATAAAATCTTCTGAGGAATTATTAAGTTGTATCTAATTTTCAGTACACTGCCAACAACTGTCATTTTTTATACCTTCTTAAATTTCTCTTGCTTTAAGAATTAACTCAGTACAGTATGTTTTTCTAGCCTACAGAGAATGACAGAATATGCTGTTTCATATTACAATTACTTTTGGTAATTATTAAGTGTGATCAGAGGTTTCCATATATCAATATTAGAAATGGCCATTTGAAGCATTACCTCTTTTATAATACACACACACACACACACACACACACACACACACACACACACACATATCCTATATAATAAAGAGGTAATATGCAAATTAACCCTCATAAGATGGCTGCCTACAACCAGGCCCCCAGGGCTGTTAGTGAGGGACAACCAAACAACTGAGCAAGCAGGCTGCGTGGGGCGACCAGGCCAGCAGGGGGGTTAGTGAGAGACGACCAAACGACTGAACAGCAGGCTGCGTGGAGTGACCAGGCCGGCGGGGGGGGCCATGAGGGTCGACCAGGCTGGCGGGGGGCAGTTGGGGGCGACCAGGCTGGTGGGGGGGACAGTTAGGGGCAGTTAGGGGCGACCAGGCCTACATGAAGAGGCAGTGAGGGTGAGCGATTAGGAGCCAGGAGTCAGACATCCCCCAAGGGGTCCCGGATTGGAGAGGGTGCAGGCTGGGTTGACAGGACCCCCCCATGCACGAATTTCGTGCACTGGGCCTCTATATATATGTGTGTGTGTGTGTGTGTGTGTGTGTGTGTGTGTGTGTGTGTGTGTGTATACATACATGCATTTCAGAGAGGAAGGGAGAGGGAAATAGAAACATCACTGGTGAGAGAGTATCATTGATTGCTTCCTGCATGCTCCCCACTGGGGATTGAGGATGTGTCCCCAACCGGGAATCGAACCATGACTTGAACCATGATCTCCTGGTTCATAGGTTGACACTCAACCATTGAGCCACTCCAGCCAGGCTGAATCATTACCTCTTTAAGTTATATAGATATACATGTATAAGCATATAGGGATTATGTTTAATATTTCTTGATATAAACTATAATAATCCCTTAAAATCTGTATAAATAATTACAAATGGCATATTTGACAGAGATGTTTGCTAGGATCAGTACTTGTACCATTTAATGTGGATCATGGTTCTTTGGGAATAACCACAAACTATAAGTTTAGATTAAGTTCTCAATTTATTTGGCCAGTGTTACATAAGCTCGTAGAATACAAATAGATGTAATATTACTAATTGTACCTTCCCTTGGTGATTTAGAGTCTCTGATGGAGTCACAAACTGTCTGTGCAGTTGTCTACCCAAGGTAATGACTTGCCAGACCTAAGTCAATTTCTTGTTATACCATAATCCTTTTATACCTGGGGCTAACATCACCTTTTTGGTAGAATGTAGACAACAAACAATTTGTACATTTCCATTTAAGGGAATATGTACATACTATGGGATCTATTAGTTTTGGAGTGAAATATAACATCATGATCCTTGAGAAGAAAGCAAAAGGTATCTCAATAAGTATGGCTCTGGCTTCCCAGCATTATGGAGAATACACCTCTTCACAAACGTGCTGTATTGTACACACACACACAACCTAAGCCAGTTGATCAGTTATTATTATTTGATTATTATTTTTTAATATATTACTGATTTCAGAAAGGGAGGGAGAGAGAGAGAGAGAGAGAGAAACATCAGTGATGAGAGAGAACCAATGATTGGCTGCCTCCTGCATGCCCCCAACTGGGGATCTAGCCCACAACCTGGGCATGTGCCCTTGACCGGAATCAAACTTGGGACCCTTCAGTCCTCAGGCCGACGCTGTATCCACTGAGCCAAACCAGTTAGGGCTATTTGATTATTTTTAACTAGAGGCCCGGTACACTAATTCGTGCATGGGTGGGCCCCTCAGCCTGGCCTGCGATTGGGGCCGTCTGACTCAGTTCCAGTTGGGGCCAATTGGGGCTGGCTGGCCGGGGGGAAGGACTGAGGGAGGTTGGCTGGCCGGCCCTGATCGGGGTCGATTGGGGCAGGGGAGGGACCGTGGGAGGTTGGCTAGCTGCAGGAGGTTGGCTGTGGGAACACACTGACCACCCGGCCTGCCGGGGGAGGGACTGTGGGAGGTTGGCTGTGGGAAAGCACTGACCACTAGGGGGCAGCTCCTGCATTGAGCATCTGCCCCCTGGTGGTTAGTGCACATCATAGTTACTGCTCGACTGGTGGTAACGGCTGCTTAGGCTTTTATATATATAGACTAGAGGCCTGGTGCAAAAATTTATGGGTAGGGTCCATAGGGCCTGGCCGGCGATCAGGGCTGATCAGGTTCCCCACCTCCCCGCTTCTCCCCACTCCTTCCCTCGCTGCCTATTGGGGCCTGCTGGCCAGGGGCAGGGGCTGCGGGAGGTTTTGATCCCCAGTTTGGAATGTGCAGGAGGGAGCCGATCACTGATTCTCTATCATCATTGATGTTTCTATCTCTATTTCCCTCTCTGAAATCAATCAAATATATATATTTTTAAAATGCAAGGTTTTTAGATGAAGGTAGGGCAAGGGGGCTATTGAAAAAAAAAAAAGGACGGGGGCATTTGAGTCTTGCTAACATTTCAAATAAGGTAACATAAGGTGGTCCTTGTTTGACAGGTGAGGAGTGGCAGTGGGTGGAGCAGGGCACTGCAGGCTGAGGAATGGGCTGTAATGACTGGGAATGTCTGTGACAGTGACACCAAGTGTGTGTTGGGGCCATCACTGGGATCATTCATCCCCACGAAGTTTTGATTCTGGATGGGAGGAGAAACACGGAGATCAGCGGGCCTTTCTTAGCCTGGAAGGTGATGTGGGTGGCAGGAGTGGGCTGCCCTGCTTCCCTACAATTGTAAACACTTAGTGTAACTGGACATGAACGTCAGTCATGCAGCCAAATCAATGCCCTGCCAGCCCTGGTGGCTGTGTCCTGCCACTCTCTGGCTGTGCTGTGGCGCTATTGGCCAGGGAGGCCAAAGCCACGCCCCTGAGCACACAGGCAGGAAGCCGGAAGCCAGAAGCCTGAGCTGACATGGTGTGGCCCAGCAGTGCTGCATCTGCCATGGAGTGGGACAGGGAGCAGCTATTGGCGCAACTGGCTTTGGAGTCAGAGGGGCTGTGCTTACTGCACGTCACCGGGGAGTGCTGCAAGCTGTGGGACCAAGGGGCAGGAGGGTGGGGGGCGCCACCATGGTCATCGCACATCAGCCAGGCTGGGTGGGGCCTGGGGAGGCTTTTCCCTCCTGGAGACGCTCTTCCCAGGGCGGTGGCGTCCGGCTGCCTTTTTCCCCCCAATTTTTTTTATTGGAAAAATAGCTCTGGGCTTGCAGTTCCTGGGATCCCTGGGCCATAGCGTGCACCTCCAGGCCTCGCTGCACTCCCCTCCCACTCCTCCTGCGTTGAGTGTCAGCTCAGCCTGTGTCTTCTCATAATCCAGGACCCCTTAGGGGATGTCCGACTGCCGGTTTAGGTCCGATCCCAGCAGTTGGACAACCCTCTTGCAATCTGGGACCCTTCGGGGGATGTAGGAGTGTGCCAAGCACCAGGCGGCCAGGGAGGAGCCCGAACCGGGGCCAGGCACTGCACTGCTCATGCTCATCCTGGCCTGTTGCGCCTGCTGCTACCACTTGGTAGTGCTGTGGCGGTGGTGGGAGAGGCTCCCGATGCCACTGCAGCTGCGCTCACCAGCCATGAGCCTGGCTTCTCTGGCTAAGTGGTGCTCCCCTTGTGGGAGTGCACTGACCACCAGGGGCAGCTCCTGCGTTGAGCGTCTGCCCCTTGGTGGTCAGTGCGCATCATAGTGACTGGTCGTTCTGGTCCTTCTGTTGTAACCGTTGCTTAGGCTTTTATATAAAAAGACTAGAGACCCGATGCACAAAATTCATGCAAGAGTAGGCCTTCGCAGCCCCGGCTGCCTCGGCCGCCCTCGCAGCCCCGGCTTCGTCCAGAAGGTCATCCAGAAGGTCATCTGGATGGTCGTTCTGCTGTTCAGCCGTTCGGTTAATTTGCATATTATGCTTTTATTATTATAGATAGCTATTGGTAGCTTCTAAAAACTAGAGGTCAGTGAGGATGGTAGACTTTTCCCATAATTTGCTTACATTTTATATGGGATAGTGAAGGCAAGACTCAGATTGAATTCTGCTGCACACAAATAATAGTAAGCAGGTGCAAAACAGTCACACAATCTGTTCTTTAACTGTGACCAAGTCCATGTTCTCTGTCTGTTGAGGTGCTCTTGTATATCTTGTATAAACGGTTCTTTTGAGGTAGTTGTGACATTCTAATAATAGGATTTGGTCTACCTTTGGCTCAGGTGTCTGAAATAGCCCCTGGACACTATGGTTTTGGAACTTAAGCCTAAGGCTCCATTCTAAATACTATAAACTACTGAATTTGCTAGATTCAAACACATTGTTCACAAAATTCTTCTATAACATTTTCCAAGTTCTCTACATTTTCATATATATTAAATTGATTTTACCAATGAAATAATATTTCTAGAGTCTATCTAGCCAATAACAAACTGCCTTTGACTGGAAATGAAGCTGGCTTAATACTGATGTTGCCTTTGGGATATGGGATAGTCCCTCAGCTTTACTGAGATATCATTGACACATAACATTATGTAAGTTTAAGGTGTGCAACATGATGATTTGATTATATATATATATATATATATATATATATATATATATATATATATACTGCGAAATGTTCACCATGATAAGGGTAGTTAACATATCCATTGCCTCACATAGTTACCGTGTGTGTGTGTGTGTGTGTGTGTGTGTGTGTGTATGTATGGTAAGAACTTTTAATATCTGCTCTATCAGCAACTTTATACAATCCTACCTATAAAACAGTAATATGCAAATCATCACTCCGCTACACTCACAAGCCACGCCCACCGGCCACGCCCACTGGCCAATCAGAAAGGGAATATGCAAATACACCTAACCAAGATGGCTGCAGCCTCGGAGAGCAGTTGTTGGAACTGGGATATTGGAGCCGAAGATCAGAGGGGAAGATCGGAGCCAGCGGGGGTCCCCCACAGGTGATCAGAGCCAGCTGGGGCCCCCTGCAGGCGATCGGAGCCAGCTGGGGGTCCCTGTCCAGGGCCCGAGCCTCAGCCAGAGGCTTGTATAATATAATACAATAAATACAATACAATACTGAATTGTTAATCATAATCACTATGTTGTACATTAGATCCCCAGAACTTATTTATCTTATAACTGGAAGTTTTTTCTCTTTGATAACTTTCCCCACTTCCCCCATTCCAGGTAATATACTCTCTGTTACTATAAATTCAACTAAAGACTCCATATATATGCCTGGCTGGGTGGGTTAGTTGGTTGGAGTGTTGTCCCATACACCAAAAAGGTCGTGGTTCAATTCCTGGTCAGGGCAAATACTTAGATTGTGGGTTGAATTCCCTGGTTGGGGCACATAAGGAGGCAACCAATAGATGTGTCTCTCTCACATTGTGTCTCCCGCCTCCCCCAATTAACAAAAAAAAAAAACCACACCCAAAACTTCTTTTTTTTTTAAGATGTTTTGTCATTGTATAGAAACACAACTGATTTTTGTATGTCAGTTTTTATTTTATTTTACTTTACTGAATTCATTGATAATAGTTTTTTGGTGGAGCCTTAAGGATTTTTAATATCAATCCTTCATATGCAAACAAAGACAATTTTACTTCTCCCTTTTCTATTTGGGTGCTTTGTATTTCTTTTTCTTACCTAATTTCTCTGGCTAGGACTTCTCCTATTAGCTATACTAAGAATAGAGGAATATGCAAATTGTCCAGGACACCATCACAGTAATGACTGTACAGCAGGCTGCGTGGGGCGACCAGGCCAGCAGGGGGGTTAGTGAGGGACGACCAAAGGACTGAACAGTAGGCTGTGTGGGGCAACCAGGCCGGCAGGGGGGTTAGTGAGGGACGATCAAAGGACTGAACAGCAGGCTGCATGGGGCGACCAGGCCAGCAGGGGGGTTAGTGAGGGACGACCAAAGGACTGAACAGTAGGCTGTGTGGGGTGACCAGGCCGGCAGGGGTGGCAGTTTGGGGCAACCAGGCCTGCGGAAGGGCCAGTTAGGGGCAGCCAAGCCAGCAGAAGGGGGCAGTTAGAGGCCATCAGGCCAGCAGCAGAGGTGGTTAGGGGTGACCAGGCTAGTACAGGGGGCAGTTAGGGGTGATTAGGCAGGCAGGCAGGTGAGCAGTTAGGAGCCAGCAGTTCCAGATTGTGAGAGGGATGTCCAACTGCCGGTTTAGGCCTGATCCCTGGGATTGGGGGTAAATCAGGAGTCAGACATCCCCTGAGGGTTCCCAGATTGGAGAGGGTGCAGACTTGGCTGAGGGGACACCCCCCCATGCACGAATTTCGTGCACTGGGCCTCTAGTGTTAAATAAGAGTGGTGAGAGTGAGTACCCTTGTCTTGTTCTTCATCTTAGAGGAAAAGCTTTCAGTCTTTCACATTGAGTATGGTGTTGTCATATGGCCTTTCATATGCTGAGATATGCTCCTTAAGATCCCAATTTGTCAAGTGTTTGTTTTTTTAATCATGAAATGATGTTATATTTTGTCAAATGCTTTTTCTACATCGATTGAGATAGTCATACAATTTTTACCTTTTATTCTGTCAATATAATATATTACATTTGTTGCTTTGCATATATTGAACCATCCTTGTAGGCCAGGGATAGATGGCAGTTGATCAGAACCTTTTAATCTTATTGAGTTGGATTTCTTTATATTTTGTTGAGAATTTTTCATCCATATTCATCAGAGTATGTAGTTTACTTTTCTATAGAATCTTTACATGGCTTTGGTATCAGTGTATGCTGGTCTCATAAGATAAAATACTATTTAGGATTGTAGGGATTTTGATTGCTTGACATATCTAGGTTAAATGATAAAACTTTAATATTTCTCCAGATATCCAGAAAGAAGGTCATGTCATTCCAAAGGGGTGGAAATCACTCTCAGTAAACACCTTCCTGGAACTGGAGACCAATGTAGCAATGTCTATTCATTTCTGGAAGAAAATGTGTTCCTAGCCAAGATATCATTCAAGTATAAATTCAACAGGCAGACATTCCTAAATTCCCATGAGTTCTTCTTGAAAAAATATCACTTATGAAATCCAGCCAATTAAAAGATAAAACAAATTAGTAACAAAGTTGGCAGTGATGTCATATTATATAAAAACACTAGACATTTATACAATTTATGATTATAGAATCCAATACATTTGTTATAACATGGACAGTGTGAAAAATAACATCAATAGTATTTGTAGTTGGAAGGAAATATGTATATTCTTTTTCATGTACTAGTTAATAACACTTATAATTTAAAATGTGCTTAAAAGACATAATTACTCCAATCTATTTAATATTTTTTCATGAATTTTTAACCTTAGATCTTTTAGAAACTACTTATTTGAAATTGAGGAATTCATATATTTTCACTGAAGTTTTACTTTTATTAAAGTAAAATTAAATATATTATATTTTAAAAGCACAAATATGATCATCCAATTTTTATAAAAGCTTCTATATTTTTCACATGTGCATTGAAATAGCTAGAATTGTGTTAATTTAATGTAAAAGATAGCTATTTCTATGTGGTAGTACTTGAGGTTGTTTCCTGCATAATCTTTAATATATTTCTTTCAAAGAGTATGTATAGACTTTTACAAAAATTAGTAAAGTAGAGATTTATAAACTTAGGGAAAGTTATTTATAAAATAAAAATTTTCATAGATTTAAGAAAAAGTCATGTCTCTCACAGATGGAAAAAAAGTGAGATACAGGAATGACATGACTTAAAATATTTAGTTTGATTTTTAACCAGACCAAGATTCTTTATCTTCTCCCCTTTTTACTCTTTTACACAAGTAATAATAGATGGAATTAAGATGTTTCTAGGGTTGTGGTATAGATCCACAGTTTATAACAAAGAGAAAATAATAGGCTCGTGTGTACACACACGTGTGTATATGTGTATAAAACAGGCTAAACTTTTTTAGTAAGGCAAACTTATTTATTTTAGTTATGTTCTGGTAATATTTTGTGACTAAGATTATATTGTTTGGTAACATTTAGAAAACTTTAAATAGTCATAAAATGTGGTAACACAATTTTAACACAGAATCTCAAGGATTCTTGGATTGTTAAAATATTGCTAAATGTAAATATTACTGGGGCTTAGATTTGCACAATTAATTTGTGTTTATGCATGCCTGAGTTTATAAAAGCAAATGTGCCCATGTGTTAGTTGTGTCATTAAACATCCGTAATTTGCTTGTTTGGGGAGAAAGTAATCAATCTGAATTAATTATAATTGTGAATTATGTATCATATTTGATGATAAATACAGCTGTACTGCTTTTGAGTTCATGTAAACCGACATAAGTCTCACAAGTTATTTCCAAGTAGAGAGCCCACTGGACCTGAGGTAATTAATAGATAAGGATAATTGGTAAATAGAGCCATCCATTTATATACCAATAATTGGTATGTTTGTGTTCTGAAGAAATTTGTTTTTGTAAGTTAATATGCTATCATCAACTGTCACCCCTGTGACTATTTATACAATTAATAATATACTGTTTATATATTATAAATTATAAGTATTAAAATATATTCAGATATTATATAATTATATATTAAGTAATATACAATTAATATTAACTTTAAATACAAAAGTATTTAAAGTTAATTTTTTATGGTTTAAGAAAACTGAACCTAAAAAAGAAAACTGACCCTATTCACTCTTGTAGCTTAATTTCCCACTACTCTTGTCTTCCACCTTATCCTCCCTTTTCATTTTTAGTTTCTAGTCTTCTGTGTACCATATACTCCGGCCATATAAGATTATATTCATGTTTCCTGAATACAGTGTGCTCTTTCATACTGCTGTTCCTTTGCTCATGCTCTTCCTTCTGTTGAAATGTCTTTCTCTTCATCATCCTACCACCTCTTCCTTAAATTTTAGGATGGCTCAGGTGTGGCTGCTCTTGTTAAGCTCCTAAGCTACACCAGGTGTCTTTTTTATTTTTTATTTTTAATCCTCAACCGAGGATATTTTTCCATTGATTTTTAGGAAGAGTGGAACAAAGAGGGAAAGAAAGAAATATCGTTGTGTTTCTCTCACATTGATATGTTGCTTCTGCAAGAGCCCCGACCAGAGCCCAAGCCGGGGAGGAGCCTGCAACCAAGAATGTGGCCTTGACCGGAATCGAACCAGGGACCTTTTGGTCTGCAGGCTGATGCTCTATACACTGAGCCAAACCGGCTAGGGCCAGATGTCTATTCTTGCTTTAATCCAAAATCTCAGACAGAATCGTAACTGTTATTACATGTAGTTTAATTCCTCTTTCACAATTTGTGTCTCACTTTTACAACAGATTATGAACTCCTTAAGGATAGTAGCTGTTGCTGATTTACGTTTGTGTCCTTTAGGTGCATGGCATGCAGTTGGAAATTTTTTTTTGAATGAATGTGATTCTTAGTCCTACAGAGGACATGTTATCAGATTTTCTTTTCACTTTCTTCTCCTTTCTATCCCACTTCTTCTTATCACTCTCCAACCCCTCTTTCATCTTCTCCCTCTTTCCACTCTTCCCTCCTTCTCAGTTTTGTTCTTTTCTTTGGAATATATAGAAAAGAGGCAATTTCAGTAGTAAGTGTTTGCCAGGAAAAAGGTGTCATAAAATCTACCAATGGATACAAGTTTCTTGTTCTTACAGATAATTTAGGTGGGTTTATTTATGCTAAAACATCATTTAAAAAAAGAATACTGATTTCACTAGAAACTTCCTCATTAAACATCAGTTTATTAATAGCATATTTAACTGTATGCACATAAAAAGAATAAGGAATCATTGATCTATATAAATTTGAAAATAAGAATTTGTCACAGAGATAATTCCACACCGTGATGCTTCTCAGATCTTTGATATTCACTCTTTGCTTGTTAAGGTCCTTTCCTTAATGTGTTGACTCAAAGTTGTTCACTTTCACTCATTTAGTTTGAAGACCTCTCTTCTCATTTCTTTCCTTTCTTCTCACAGTAATAAAGGTATAACTTAAACTTTAATAATTTTTTGACACAAGAAAAGATTCAAATTTTTTAAAAGGTGACCCATAAATATTGTAAATACATACAAAAGAGTATACAGTGGCAAATAAGTTCCCCCACTAACCTACCCTCTAAACCCCTCGCCATAAACAATTGCCTATTCATTTTCTTATACATCCTTTCATAGATATTCTCCCTGTGAGGAGAAAAGCAAATACATGACATATGGATCTCCTCACTTGTTAGAGTAATCTCCAAACTATGCATTCAGTAGAGTTCATGGGCAGAAATTTAATATTTTAATAGCCATTTAAAACATGAAAAACATTAATTCTAAGACTTTGGAATTGGAAATGACTTTGAAATGAGTCTTTTTAACCCAACATAGCCAGTTCATTCATCACATGGGATTAAAAAGAGACAGAAAAGTTTAAGCTTTTGTTAGAATCTTTTATTTGTTTTTACTATTTGTAATACTTTATTTTTTTAAATAAATCTTTATTGTTCAGATTATTACAATTGTTCCTCTTTTTTCCCCCCATAGCACCCCTCCACCCGGTTCCCACCCCACCCTCTGCCCTTAATGCCCCCCCCACCGTCCTCATCCATAGGTGTACGAATATTGTCCAGTCTCTTCCCGCACCCCCCACACCCCTTTCCCCCCGAGGATTGTCAGTCCACTCCCTTTCTATGCCCCTGATTCTATTATATTCACCAGTTTATTCTATTCATCAGATTTTTTTATTCACTTGATTTTTAGATTCACTTGTTGATAGATATGTATTTGTTTTTCATAATTTTTCTCTTTACCTTTTTCTTCTTCTTCCTCTTCTTAAAGAATACCTTTCAGCATTTCATATAATACTGATTTGGCGGTGATGAACTCCTTTAGCTTTTTCTTATTTGTGAAGCTCTTTATCTGACCTTCAGTTATGAATGATAGCTTTGCTGGGTAGAGTAATCTTGGTTGTAGGTTCTTGCTATTCATCACTTTGAATATTTCTTGCCACTCCCGTCTGGCCTGCATAGTTTCTGTTGAGAAATCAGCTGACAATCTATGGGTGCTCCCTTGTAGGTAACTAACTGTTTTTCTCTTGCTGCTTTTAATATTCTCTCTTTGTCTTTTGCTCTTGGCATTTTACTTATGATGTGTCTTGGTGTGGTCCTCCTTGGATTCCTTTTGTTTGGGGTTCTCTGCGCTTCCTGGACTTGTAAGTCTATTTCTTTTACCAGGTGGGGAAGTTTTCTGTCATTATTTCTTCAAATAGGTTTTCAGTATCTTGCTCGCTCTCTTCTTCTGGCACTCCCATAATTCGGATGTTGATACGCTTGAAGTTGTCCCAGAGGCTCCTTACACTATCTTCATATTTTTGGATTCTTTTTTCTTTTTGCTTTTCCGGTTGGGTGTTTTTTGCTTCTTTGTATTTCAAATCTTTAACTTGATTCTTGCGATTCTCTAGTCTGCTATTGGATCTCTATACATTATTTTTTATTTCAGTCAGTGTATGCTTAATTTCTAGTTGGTCCTTTTTCATATCCTCGAGGGTCTCGCTAAATTTATCGGCCTTTTCTAGAAAATTATTGAAAAACCTTATAACCGTGGTTTTGAACTCTATATCCAGTCGTTTGCTTTCCTCCATTTCTTTCATTTCTGACCTGTTTCTTTGTCTCCGCATTTTGGCTGCTTCCCTGAGTTGATAGAGTAGCTTTGTGTGCTATGTGTCCTATAGGGCCCAGTGGCTCAGCCTCCCCAGTTACCTGAGGTGGACACTCTTGGTGCACCCCTTTGTGGGCTGTGTGCACAGTCTTATTGTAATTAAGCCTTGATTGTTTTTGGTATCACTGGGAGGAATTGACCTCCAGGCCAATTGGCTGTGAGGATCAGCTGTGTCTACGATGGGAGAACTTCTGTGCTGGAGACACCCTTATGAGACAAGACTTGCAAAAGCCTCTGTGCTCAGCTTGGATGGGGCGGAGTCTCAGGGCGCAGCAGACAGCAATGGCTTCCCATCAGCCCTACCCTAAGAGGCCCCTGGGTCTCAGTGTCCCGCGGTAATCGCTGCAAGCACCTCTGAGAGAAAGCCGCCCTCGAGTTTTGTCCAGTTTCTCCCCGAATGAGTCTGGGTCCCCAGAGTCTCACTGGGAACTGGAGTTCAGAGCCATAGGGAGATTTTGTCTCCCTCCCAATTGAGAAAGCCAGCCGCGTACTCAGTTGCCAGCCCTCTCCACGTGCACGCCTCGGTACCTCTGCCTTCCGCTGTTCCTCTGAGTCTCAGTGTGCTTTTCTCTTTCCTGACAGTCCAGTTTCTCTCCATATGAGTCTGGGTCCCCAGAGTCTCGCCCGGAACTGGAGTTCAGAGCCGTCGGGAGCTTTTGTTTCCCTCCCGGTTGAGAAAGCCAGCCGTGTACTCAGTTGCCAACCCTCTCCACACGCACGCCTCGGTACCTCTACCTTCTGCAGCTCCTCTGAGTCTCAGTGTACTTTTCTCTTTCCTTCTAGTTGTAGAATTTCCACTCAGCCAGCCTTCCTGTGGTTCTGGATGATGTCCATTTTGTCTTTTAGTTGTAGTTTTGAAATTGTTGTGTGAGGCAGCAGTTTAGGTGTTTACCTATGCTGCCATATTGGTTTCTCCCTCGCTAGAATCTTAATATCTTGACCTGCAGAATATTTCTTATATCTTAGCAAAACAAACAAACAAATAAAATGATAGAGACAAGTGGGAAAATCCTTGAAGTGTCTCTCTCCTTTTTAACAAATTCGGAATACTATAATGGAAAAGGTTTCACTGTCTAGATGGCAGCATAGAACCTAATATGTCATTTATCCATTTCCTAAGTGTGGCTTAGTGTCTGGAATCTGTCAGGTATATGGGAGAAGTATAGTCCTTTTGTGAAGTGGGAACACAGTAAAAGCCTATGAGTCTTACCTTTAGACAGAAGGTTTCAAGACACTACTATGTAACTTTAGGATTCAGTACTTCAATGAAATCTTACTGTAAACATTGTTTTCCTAGTCTTGCCATTAGTTGGAAATAGGTTTTATACTTCAGGCTGGATTATATACCTGAGGGCAAAGGATAGTAATGTTCTTTCACTTCCTTCTGCTACTCCATCTGCCTTGATAAAGTTTTCTTGCAGCGAAGAGGTGGTGTTACTACTGTCTTTTGGGAATGTTTACACATTTGTCTTTTCATTGTGGTGGGGGGCATTTTCATATTAACTTGGGCAAATGTTGTATCTTGCTGGTTGAGTTATTTTTACCTATATTTTTAAAAAACACACAAATATATACACTAATAAAAGAGAAAGATGCAAATTGACCATACCTCTGTGACGCCCACCAGCCAATCAGGAGTGAGTATGCAAATTAATCCAACAAAGATGGCGGGTTAATTTGCATACATAGGCACCAAGTGACTGGGGGCGGGGCGGTTCCAAGCAGCCTGGGCTCCGGGGACAGGCATCAAGCCTGCAGCCTCCCGGAACCATTGCTGCCCCCAGGAGGTGAGGGCGGCCCCACCAAAGCAGCCTTCCTGGGACCATCGCCGGCCCCGGGAGGCCAGGGTGGCCCTGCCAAGCAGCCTGGGAGCACAAGCCGCGGCCCAGCACAGGCCCGGAGTAAAACATTGACAGCAAGTCCTTTCAGTATAATTGGGGCATTAGAAGCCCACAGAATGATCATTTCCTTTTCTATGAAACACATAATTCTGACACACTATTTACAATTAAATAAGTTCCATATATTTTGACATTTTACAGCCATGGAAAGTTACATATAATGATCAGTAAAGTAAGAAGATGAAAAGAATTTGTAGGCTTTTAAAGATATAACTAATTTCTATCTAGAAGACACACCAATTGAAAAAGTGATGGTTTTATTGTCCTATAGGACATTAGCCAGATTGTATCTAATTTAGCAGTTTTACTTTAGGCTGCAGGCTCCTCCCTGGCTGGGGCCCAGGTCAGGGCTCATGCAGGAGGCAACCAATCAAAGTGTCCCTCTCACATTGATGTTTCTCTCTGTCTCTCCCTCTCTCTCTCTTCCACGTTCTCTAAAAATCAATGGAAAAATATCCTCAGGTGAGGATAAAAACAAGAAAGAAATGTCATATTCTATGAAAGAGACATCTTGAAAATGCCTAAAGATAGTTGTCATTTTTTTGTGGTGAAGGGACTGGAGTCCATGTTGATGTAAACACCTTGGCAACTGTGGTGGCCAGCAGTGGCAGCAGCAGTGGGGTGATGGAGCAGTGCCTTGCCCTGATCAGCTAGATTGCCTCCTGCAGAGGGAGGCCTACTGACAGCTTAGGCCTGCAGGGAGCGGGTCTAAGCCATCAGTAGGACCTCCCCTGAGGGCTCCCGGACTGTGAGAGGGGGCAGGGTGGGCTGAGGGAACCCCTCCCCCCCGTGCATGAATTTTATGCACCGGGCCTCTAGTCCTATATAATAAAAGCCTAATATGCAAATCGACTGAATGGCAGAACGACTGGTGTAATGATGGGTCGTGATGACGCTCACTGACCACCAGGGGGCAGACACTTAATGCAGGAGCTGCCCCCAGCCTTCAGGCCCCAGGCCAGCCAAGGTGGATGCCAGCAGGGGCCCCCCGATCGCTCTGTTGGTCACTCTGCAGAGGGAGGTGACTGGCGGTGGTGGCAGGAGGCAGGGCCGGCCGGCAAGCAGGTGGCGGTGGGGGGGCGTGGCTGGCGAGTGGGCGGTGCCAGGCCTGCCAAGGCGGGTGCCAGCAGGGGGGCCCCCCAGTTGCCCAGCCGGTCGTCCCACAGATTGGCCCTGATCTCTGGCCAGACCTAGGGACCCTACCCATGCTTGAATTTTGTGCATCAGGCCTCTAGTGTAGCATATAACATAAAATAATGGAAGTAAATACTTTGTTGATACTTTCTAAACTGTTAGGGTTGCTGAAGGAGGAATGCATGAGGCCAAAAGGTATAAAGAATTATGAATTCATTAGGTCATCTAGAAAACCTGATGGGCTGAGCCCCCAAAATGGTGCCAGCCCCCAAAGGCTGGGAGTCAAAGGTTTGTAAAGGACTCTAGGCAGGCTTTTTCTGGGCAGAGAATCTCTGTGCAGGTCCAGATTCTGGGAAACTCTGGAGGGGAGAGATAATGGTCTTAGCAAGTAGATGTGGTCTAAGCAAGTGGAGTGTCCATTGTGAAGTGGCCTAAAGGTCATTTCCCAGGGGAGGGGGTATTGATTCAATTATTTTCTCAGACCTAACATTCCAGCCTTTTTGTTTGATGCAGTAGGGACGAAGGTCATATCTCTCGTATTTACTTCCTGCTGAGGGGGGAACATTGAGATCACAGGGGAATGGACTTTGATAGTAGTTGGCAGCAGCATAATTTCCCCAAGAGACTGGTTGGTGAAGGCTTGAAAACGGTCCTATTGGGTGACTTGGGAGGTAAAAGCTAGTCCTGAGGCTGCCACAGAGTCCCTTGTCTGGTTTTGCTGCTTTTCTGGGCTTGGAGCTTAAATACAACTGAGGCTTAGATGTTACCTTCAGGGAGGAAAAGATTAGGGGTCTAAGTTGCCTGACTAGTGATATGAAAGGGGAGGATAGGTTACCCTGAAGGTGAGGTTCTTATTTTCCCAATTTTGCCCCTTGCTAGGTATCTGGAGCTTTATTCCCTTGTGAGTTTCTACATCTGTACCTGGCTCATAGTCTTTGCTCCGGGGACCAGAGGGATGATGAAGCCTAGGCACAGAAGGAGGTTGTGATGGTGTGTAGGGATGGTATTTCCTGAGTACAAGTAGGGCTTGTAACCTGGTGTAGATAAACTGTTTTATGATTTTAGTATTATTGAGGTAAAAGCTAGAAGAACAAGAATTATGACAAATGGTCTGGTGGAGGGAAAGAGACATTAGTTTGGAGGGTTGTAGTCTAATATACCAAAATGAGGTTTATTCTCAAATCATTTACTCTTAAGTGTCCTTGGTTTAGGGAAGATAGGATTTTCTAGATGGCTACAAACTGCTTGGCATCTTGATTTTCTAGATGGTTGCAAACTGCTGTTTTACTATCTCAGTTTCCCTATTCTGCTTGTTTTAACATTTCTCCCTACAAACCTTCTTTAACTTTCACAAACCTTCTTACAACTTTCACAAACCTTCTTATAACTTTCACAAACATTCATACAACTTTAACTCACTTTCTTTTTCCTTCAGGATGCATGCCCATGCCTATGCCTTCTATTGTCAACTCTTAGAAACCTTAATTTTCCAATGATAACCAAAAAGTAAACAGCCAACATTTCTTAGACTGACATTTATGAACATTCTCACTTTTAAGAAACATACCTTTAATAAAGCACAAGAATTACATTAACAGTTTCAAATCTACTTTATAGATTTTTCTGTAACAAAAGCTAAAATCAGGTGAATTTAAAACTTATTGAAATATTTAGATGTTTATCATTTAACCCAGCAATGCTCCAAAGCTTTTAAGATGCCAAAGAACACAGTGGAAAATTATGTATAGGCATATGAGGCTGGAGAAAAGGCTGAGGGGGGTGGGGAGCAGGCCCCACAGCCTGTTCTAGGACTGCAGTTTCCAGGCCTCCAGCCGCTTGGATTTAAAACTGCCACATTTTTCCTTAGAGATAACATGCTAAGGTTTGGGTGATAATGAGTTCAGTTTCTGCTAGTAGCTGCACTGTTAAGTAAGCATTTGCAGTTTTAGTAAAGAAACGGTTCTTTGGTAGCGGGGAGGGTAAGAAGGCACTGAGGTGAGAGCAATTTTTAGAGCATTAAAGGGGTGAGAATGCTGGCCTTGGCATCTAAAGGCTCAGTGAGGGTCTCCTCGCCGTATCCTAGAGGGGCTTTGTGAGAAGACGAAAGTTGGGAACTCAGAGGCAAAAGTACTCAGCGAGCCCAAGAAAGGAGACCATTTCTTGTCCAGAGAAGGGGGCAGTCATGGAGGAAATGAGGAGATAAGGCTTTTACAATCCAAGGAATGGCTGGGCCTTATAGGCTGAGAGAATGAAACTGAGGTGGTTGACTGTGGTTTGGGACAATTGGGCTTTATGAGGGGATGTGCAGTAACTCCAGTTGGGCACCAAGGTAGAACAAGGAAAGAGTGGATAAAGTGGGTGTCTTGTAAGATGCAGTATACTGGTAGAGGTGAGGTGGCTAATGGTTGTGAGATTAATCTAGTCAACCCCCATAATAGAGACTGAGGAGGGGACAAGGGTCCCAGTGAATTTGGGAAGGGCAGAATAAGTGTCCTCAGTGTCAATTAAAAAGGACATTGGCTTACCTGCCACCACAATCATTACCCGAGGCTCTGTCCTATTGATGTAAGTCTGTGGGGCCCTGTCAGGGCCTGGGCAGCTTCAGTCTTTGGTGGCCAGACCCAGGAGGTCTGGGAGCTCCAAACTGGATTCAGAGGGTGGCCTTGCTGAGATCCGACCTGAAGGGGCCAGACTACTGTCTAATTTCCAGTGGCCTTCCCTTCTGCAACTTAGGCGGGGCCCAGGTGGAGGTCCCGGGTCTCAGCACCAAATGTTAGGGTCGCTGAAGGAGGAACACATGAGGCCAAAGTGGTAAGGGATTATAAATTTATTAGGTGACCTCCTGCATTCCTCCTTCCATGACCCTAAGGTAAACAAAGGCTAGTTTTTGGGCAATACATTGAATTGTTCCTTCATAAGAATAGCTGTGTTGAATACATTAGTTATTTAAATGAATGTGGAGTAAGCTTTAAATTTTCCTATTTCAATATGAAAACATTTAAATTTATCTTTGAACTTTATTAATAGTCTGTGTGGCTTTTTCTTGGCCTATTACTTGTCCTTGTTTTCAATGAAAGGCAAAAATAGTTTAGATTGAAGTATTTAAGAACATGAAAGGGGCATAGGATTCTACTTCTGAAAGCTTAATACATTTTTGTCTATGAACTACAACTTCCTTGTTCTGACAGTTGTGTTATACCTCATCCAGGCAGCAAGATGATATACAAAAAAACACACGTCCAAGTCTTTCTTTGAAAAGGTTAACCCTCAGTTGTTGATAATACTCACCTCACAGGGGTTTTGTATAGCTTAGTTAACATTAGCAAAGCAGCTTTATACCCTTGGATGAAAGGCAGTTATTAAGGTTGGGTAGTACTATTATGATGGTAATTTTGCAAGCCAATGATCATTTTTTCATTGGTTACAGGAGGGGAAAATAGCTGAGGAGAATCTTTTGATCTTATTCTCTCAGGTAGTGTAGTTTAAAGCTAGAATTCTTTATGAAGTAGGTCCCATCTTTACTGTGTCAGCTGAAAATTAGTTGTTGCCTTTTTCTTAAATTATTCTGGTACATTAACCAAGAAAAATGTGCACTGTTAAAACAGGCTTTTGGCGTGTGTGGGTGAGTGTGTGTGTGGGTGTGTGTGTAAGAGAGAGAGAGGGAGGAGAGAGAGATATATTGAGAGAGATAGAGAAAGAGATAGAGAGAGAAGGGATGGGGAGTGAGAGGGAGAAAGGAGTATGAAATGTATAATCTAGTGGCAGTGCACTTTACTACTTTACTGATATGGTTAACACTGCAGGCAAACAAGTCACAGATTGATTATAACACATCTTTGCTTGACTTGGTTGTAACTAAAATGGTGTAAAATCTATTGCAATATAATATAATATATATGAAAGAGCCATTATTTCTTTATTTTTGCTATTCGAATAGGGACAAAATGGTCTGTGATTTTGTTTGGCTTTTGCTGATTACTAATGAGATTGGATGTCTCTTCATATATATATATATTTTTTACCATAAGTGTTTTTCTTTAATCCTTTTTAAATAATGGGGTAAAAAAAATATTTTTAACTGGGAATAAACAAAAGGTCATTGCTTCTAGATCTCACCCTTTAGCTCTTCAGGAAGTTTCCAGTTTCTTATTAACTGAGGGATTAATTATGAAAATTTTTCTGCAGCTTTGAGCATTTGCAGCCTTATGTGCAATTGTTTTTTTGCTAGCTCCATTAAAAAAAAATCATTACTCTTTTTTAAAAAAGATTATTCTTTGGAGAGGGAGAGTGAAACATGGATTGGCTGTCTTTTGCACTTCCCCTACTGGGGATCGAGCCTGCAACCAGGGCATGTGCCCTGACCAGGAATCGAACCATGACCTCCTGGGTCATAGGTTGATATTCAACCATACTGGCAGGGCTGTTTCTTTATTTTTTGAGTGAAAAAGTGGAGTAAGGAAAATGTCCACTATTTTAATAAAGAATAATATATCTTAACTAAAATGAATCTTGAAGTTAAGTGGAGAACCTACTACATTTATGTTATTTTTTAGGTTTTTATTATTGATAGGATTACAGATATCTCCCATTTCACCCACTTTAATCCCCCTTCTCGCCCCCCCCCCCCCAGGTCTTCACTACCCTATTGCCTGTAACTTTGGACTATGCATATCTATATATATATAAAACCCTAATATGCAAATAGACTAAATGGCAGAAAAACCGAACAGTCGGTCGCTATGATGTGCGCTGACCACTAGGGGTCGCGCACGGAACATGGCAGGCATTGGCAGAAGTGGCAAAGCACGGAACATGGCAGGCATCTGCCGCGGTGGGATGGTGGAGCAGGTGAGCAGGGGTGCCAGACCAAGGTGGGGCCCTGGTCGCTGTCATCAGGGCGAGTATCTGGTGGTTACTGAAAATTCTTTGCTCCTGTACACCACGATCCCGCCGGGCGCTCACACCTGCTGATGGAGCTGGAGCCACTGCTCACACCCGCTGCTGGTGCCCAGCGCCGGCCCCGATTGCCCCTCAGGGCTTCTTCACCTCCCCCTGTTTCTGAGGGGTGATTGGGGACAGCAGCCACCACTTGCAACCCCTGCCAGTGACCACCACACTCGCACCCACTGCTGGTGCTGGCCCCGCTCGCACCCACTGCTGGCGCCAGCTACAATCGCTCCACGGTGTGGCGATGGCGGGAGTGGGCTGCTGGCAGACAGAGGATCGGGGACTGTGGCGGGGGCACGGATAATAGGCTGAGACCCGCCCCTGTGCCCACTGCAACCTTGCGGCCCACAGTTTCTTTCAAGATGCACGAATTTGTGCACTGGGCCCCTAGTCTATATAATAAAAGCCTAAGCAACCTTTACGGTGGAACGACCAGAACAACCAGTCACTATGATGTACACTGACCACCAGGGGGCAGACGCTCAATGCAGGAGTTGCCCACAGGGAGAGCTCTGCTCAGCCAGAAGCCGGGCTCATGGCTGGCGAGCACAACGGTGGTGGCAGGAGCCTGCCTACACGGCATTGCTAAGGAGCAGTGAACTAAGCAGTAAGGAACCAACAGACGACTGGTAAGGAGGGAGGAGTCCCAGATTGCGAGAGGGCACAGGCCAGGCTGAGGGACACTCCCCCCCCACCAGTGCACGAATCTCGTGGATCGGGCCTCTAATCCTATATAATCAAGAGGTAATATGCAAATTAAACCTCACACCCTCACAAGATGACTGCCTATGACCAGGCTGCCAGGGGGGTTAGTGAGGGATGACCAAATGCTTGTAATTGTTGGCCTTCAAACTTTTTTGGTGACCTGGACATTCTTTGTCTTTCACATCGAAATCATCACTTTTAAAGTGTTTAAACCAGCGTTCACAAGTATCTTGAGATGGAGTATGTTCAACATAAGCTTCCCGAAGTATTCAGCAGTACTTTTCTTCAAAATAAAGTAATGAATTAAGACTTCCCACAAATGCTCTTTTTTTGTCACTAAATTCGATATTTTTTAAGTGTAAAAATATCTATGAGAGAGAATCATTGATTGGCTGCCTCCTGCACTGGGTATCTAACCCGCAACCTGGGCATGTGCCCTGACCGGGAATTGAACCCTGACCTCCTGGTTCATAGGTTGATGCCCAACCACTGAGCTATGCCAGTTGTTCTTAACTTTAAAAGGAATACTTCTGCTTATTTGAGCAATGGAATGTGATATTTACTATGAATTTTTTATAGATACTCTTTATCAAGTTAAGATTTTACTTACCTTCCATTCCTTGTTAAGTGTATTATAATAAACAAATTTTGTCAAATGATTTTTTTTCTGTTTCTATTGAGATTGTAACTTTATTTATTTTCTTTAATTTATTAAGACAATAAATTTACATTAATAGCTTTTCTAATCATAAACCAACCTGGTATTATTGGGGTAAAGTCTAGATAGTCATGATGTATTTTTAAAGCATTGCTATATTTATTAATATATCACTTATGATATTGAAAATAAGTTTTTAATTGAACTGACCTTTAATTTTCCTTTTCTTGACCTTATATACTAATTGCAGGAATGAAATTTTAGAAATTCCTCTCTTTTTATATTTCCAAGAAAAACTTTATTCCGGTAGGTATTTTATGAAAATTTATAAAAGTCAGTACAGTCATGCTGGTCAGTACCATAAGCTGGGCTTTCAGGCTGCCCAGGGTCACTGTTTGGATTCCCAGGTCAGGCAGAGCCAGTGGCCATGAGCCACAGCAGGGCGAGGCTGCTGGCATGGCTCTCTGCCTCAGTGGGGCTGTGGATGGACTTCAGAGTTGGCCACAGCCTCTGGTTGGGCAACCTCGTGAGGCAGAGGCTGAAGGCTATGCTCACCTGTAGGGTAGTGCTGCTGGCTTGGCTTTCTGTCCGGTGGGGACTATAGCTCTGTGGCTGTCTTGGGTCCCTGGCCAGGTTTCCTTGTTAGGTTGGGCTGAGAGCTATGCTTCGCTGTTGGGTGGAGCTGTTGCCTTGCTTTCCTGTTTTAGCAGGCCATAGGATGTGCTGTGTAGCCACATGGCATCTTTGGCCAGTTACTTGCTTCCCTACTTGTTGGGCTGTAGGATGTGCTACATGGTTGCCTTGCATCTCAGACCAGGCTTCCTCCTTCAGTGGGCTAGAGGCTATGCTCTTTCAACAAGACAGCCTTCTGGCAGGTGACCCAAACCAGGCAGAATTGCCAGTTAAACTTCTTATCCAGTTGGGGCCACTGGCTCAGCTATGCAAATGATCAGAGCCACTAATTGGAATCTCCTCTGAGGCCCCACCTCTGGCAGGAACACAGTTTGCCAAGATCCCTGTACTTGTTGTGAGCTCCTCCCCCTTCTCTATCTCTAGCTGACTTTCCCAGTTATCTCCATGAGGCATACTTAGTGGGCCTCCCAGGAATCATCCAGAATGCTAGAGAAACTTGATGTCCAGCTTGCGCGCTCCTTTCTTACCGGAGAAACTGCAGGTCCAGGGGGACCTCCTCCATGCAGCACTGCGCTGACCTGGGGGAGGAGCAATGTGGGCAAAGTGAAGCTGCTCCTCCTTCCCTTCTTAATGCTGTTTTCCTCGGGTTTTGTAGTCCAAGGGATTGCTTTAGCCTTACCCCTGTGTGCTGGGATCTTTACAAAGGTATTGTGTCTATGAATAGTTGCTAGTTGCTCTTCCCCTGAGAGGGAACCACCTATTTGCCATCTATGTGACATCAGTTTCCTGGTTCAAGTTTTATCAAACTCTTGTGCCTAGATTTTCAGTTGTTTCAGGCATAATAGTATGATCTCTGTTATTGCATCTAGGTCAGAAGATGCTCTATATATTTTTTGCAGTGAGTATGATTAAAAAAAACAAAAAAAACATAATTCTCTAAATATTCACATAGAGACTGTTCTTGCAGATTGACTCTTCTCATTGGGGTTTGGAAAAAACGGTCCTGTGCATTTTTGTTTTTTACATTGAAATTTCCATTATTTTTTAATTTACGGTTTATCCATAGTTGGATTAGATTATTGTATATACTAATGTAATATAAATCACTGATGCACTTATGTTTTATTAGAATTAGATTATATTTAGTACTTAATGGAACACTGCTGAAAAGATCTTATGCTATTTTTCATGCTTGTTTTCCCCTCTTATTACAATAATATATGAAGAAATGAGATAAAAAGGAGAACTTAGACATATTTTTCTATTGCCTGAAATTTTGTATCACTAATTTGTGTTCTGGAAAAAAGGGCATCCTTGTCCTATGGCATATTGCTGCCAAAATAAATTTCCAGAGTTAATAGTTTTATTCTGTTTTAAAATTATTTCTTAGAAACCAGTCATCTAATTCAGAAAGAGAGGAAGGGCCAAGTTTTAAAAACTATATACTAGGAAATGCCTCATTTATAAATGTATATATATTTGTGCTCACAAATTGGATAATTGTGCGCCTAACAACTCTATTCATTTTATCATTACTCACTTTGTGTGTATAAAAATTAAGGCTTTTTAAGTCAAGTTCTGTGGCCTGAGACACTCGTGATTGGGGCATGGTTATATTTCATATTTCTGTTCAGTGCTAATGCATGCAGTTTCATGGAAAATTATAGAATACCTTATTTACTCTGGTATAGCTATAACAAGGGGTTCTTTACTTAACATGTATTCTGAAATGGTATAAGTCAGTGGTCGGCAAACTGCGGCTCGAGAGCTGCATGTGGCTCACGAGCCGCAGTTTGCCGACCACTGGATAAGTAATTAAGAGTTAATTTGGCTTCATCTGTTTTATAAAACATGTTAGAAAAGCTATACAAAAATCTGTATTGGAGTCTTTGCATCAGAGGACTAAGTTGACATCTGAATTGAAGTTCTTCCAAGTATAATTTAAAAATTATGTTTCCTTAAAATGATTGTGATGGTTAAAATAGATATCCTAGACATTTTCATGTTACAGCTCATCTCTAAAATGACTGAGCCCAGATACAGTAGTCCTGATTAAGGTTATTGACAGACACTGTGCTAAGTAAATAAGTTTTAGAAGAAAAATTAGTCATTATTTAGTCTAAACAATAATTTTGCAAAACTATACACACACACACACACACACACACACACACACACACACACACACATATATATATACTAGTAGCCCTGTGCATGAATCCGTGTGCCAGTAGCTCTCCGCCTGCTGCCCTGCCCTCCTGTAGCTCCCCCCATACCCCCTCCCCCTTCCCCCCGCCATAGCTTGCTGCCCTGCCCACTCCTGTAGCTCTCCGCTGCCCGCTTGTAGCTCACTGCCCCATCCTCCTGCTGATCCATGCTTCACGGCGTAACGACCATTTGCATATTACATCTTTATTATCTTTATTATCAAGGATATGTATTAGTTTCCTATTGCTGCTGTAACAGATACCACAAACTTTGTGGTTTAAAACAATATAAATTTATTCTCTTACTTTTGGGGGCAGGGAGCAGAAGTCTGAAATGAGTTTCACTAGGGCAAAACCAACCTTTTTAGCAGGGCCACAGTCTCTTTAGCAGGGCCACAGTCTCTTCAGCCTTTCTAATGCCGTGACCCTTTAATACAGTTCCTCATGTGGTGATGACCCCCAACCATAAAATTATTTTTGTTGCTATTTCATAACTGTAATTTTGCTACTGTTAATGAATCATAATGTAAATATCTGTGTTTTCCGATGGTCTTAGGCTCTATAGCAGCGGTTCTCAACCTGTGGGTCTTAGGCTCTACAGCAGCGGTTCTCAACCTGTGGGTCGTGACCCACAGGTTGAGAACCGCTAGCAGGGTTGCCTAAGACCATCAGAAAACACAGATATTTACATTATGATTCATTAACAGTAGCAAAATTACAGTTATGAAGTAGCAACAAAAATAATTTTATGGTTGGGGGTCACCACCACATGAGGAACTGTATTAAAGGGTCGTGGCATTAGAAAGGTTGAGAACCACTGCTCTAGAGAAACTCTATGGGAGAATCTGTTTCCTTGACTTTTCTAGCTTCTAAAGGTGCATTTCTTGCATTTGTTGCTCATGACCCCTTTCTCTATTTTCAATGTTAATAGCCACACTAACTTTTCCTTTTTTGTAGTAAAATCTTCATCTGTGCTCATAAATTGGGCAATTGTGCACCTTACACTTGTAATTACAACTTCATGATTCTTCCCCAGACCTGCAGTCAAAGAATTGAAAGGATCAGCATTTCCAATACTTTGTGATAGGAACACTTGTGATGACAATTTTACCTGGATAATGCAAGACTGTCTCCCCACCTGAAGATCCTTAACTTTAAATTTTCTTTTAAATTTAAAGAAAGCCTTCCAGGAATAAGATGTAGATATCTTTTATGGCCCAAATGGAGGACAAAATACTGCCAAAAGTCACATAAAACAAAACATGTTAGAAACCAGTACAGTTGGGAAAGAAGTTTTATGGATGGATTGATAATATAGGCAAGAGATCCTGGAGTTCCTCCACTATGTTCCAAAATTTTGTATTGTTGGCTGATGTTTCTTTTTTGTTTGTTTCTGATACAAACAAATGGGACATTAATCTTTAATTTTTTTCTGATATACTTCATCTTCTACTCTTGTCTTACCCTATAAAACCAATACTTAGTAATATAAGGTCATGCGTTCATGAATTGGAGCACAGATTTACACAGCCTGATATTATGCTTAGTTTAGAAATAATTTACATTTGGTATTTGAACATAGACACATGTTCAGATATGTACTTTCATATTTCCTTTAAACCTTTTCGTCACCCTCTCCTTCACCTTTGTTATTCTCAACACCAATAATGGATTGACCACTTTGCCACTGATGGCAAAGTTTTTCTAAGCAATATGATAACAGTTTTTTTTTAGGAGAGAGTTCTAAAGGTTCCTTAAGTCCTAGGAGATCTCAGAGCTAGATTATTTTTTGCTGTTATTGTTCAGTATCATTCCAGTGTTTACATTTTATTGTATACCTTTGGAGAGAAAATTTTACTTGGTACTTCTAATTTATTATATGGCTCAGTGACTTCTACAGTTTCTAATAAATATGTTTTAACATGTAACTTCATTAAGCATGTATTTTGTTGCATAATTTATGAGGTAGAGGTTTATATTATTCTTTCCTGAACTACAGGATACCAGAAGGCCCCATTGATCAGGGGCCGGTTTCCGGAAGGATTCGTGCTTTAGAAGAGCAGCTTGTGAAGGCCAAAGAACAAATTGAAAATTATAAGAAACAAACTAGAAATGGTAGGTATACAGTATATTTCTCTCCTCAGTATATTGATATTAGCACCAATAATTGAACATTTTCTTTCATCAAAATATTGGAAATGCTGATCCTCTCAATTCTTTGACTGCAGGTCTAGGGAAGGATCATGAAATTCTGAGGAGGAGGATTGAAAATGGAGCTAAAGAGCTTTGGTTTTTTCTACAAAGTGAATTGAAGAAATTAAAGAATTTAGAAGGAAATGAACTCCAAAGACATGTGGATGAATTTCTGTCAGATTTGGGGCATCATGAAAGGTACCCTTTTTACTTTACATTTCATTTGGGCTTTAGTAAAGATTATAATCTAAGAATGGGAAGCTGGAACTTTTGGTAATTTCCCTGTTGAATGGTAAATGATACCTACCATAGTTAGGAGTAGGAGAATACCTAAGATCTCAGATGTACTTCATCAACTAAAAATATATCACGGGATGATATTATTTAAAACATATTTCTAGTCTGGCCCATTGTGACTCAATGGTTGAATATTGACCCATGAACCAGGAGATCAAAGTTCAATTCCTGGTCAGAGCACATTCCTGGGTTGTTGGCTCAATCCCCCTTAGAGGGTGTGCAGGAGAAAACCGATCAATGATTCTCTCTCATTATTGATGTTTCTGTCTCTTTACTTCTCTCTTCCACTGTCTGAAATCAATAAAAAATATATTTAAAAAGTAAATAAATAAAACATTTTTAGAAATCTCTATACCCTAAGTAAATTCTGAAGTTAGTGTTATCAGCCAACAATACTTTGGAAATCTTCCTGTAAATTTCCTTCATATACAATTGATATTTGAAGTGGAGTCTGCAGTTTTATATTATAACTAGAGGCCCGGTGCACGAAATTCATGCACAGGGGTGTGTGTGTCCCTCAGCCCAGCCTGCATGCTTTCTAATCTGGGACCCCTTGAAGGATGTCAGACTGCCCTCTCACAATCCAGGACTGCTGGCTCCCAACTGCTCGTCTGCCTGCCTTCCTGATTGCCCCTAACCGCTTCTGCCTGCCAGCCTGATCACCCCCTAACTGCTCCCCTGCCAGCCTGATTGCCCCTAATTGCCCTCCCCTTCAGGCTTGGTCACCCCTAACTGCCCTGCCCTGCAGGCCTGGGTCCCCCCCAACAGCCCTTCCCTGCAGGCCCAGTCGCCCCCAACTTCCATCCTCTGCCAGCCTGGTCATCCCTAACTGCCCTCCCCTACAGGCATGATCACCCCCAACTGCCCTTCCTTGCAGGCCTGGTCCCTCACAATTGCCCTCCCCTGCTGGCCATCTTGTGGCAGCCATCTTGTGTTCACATGGGGGCAGCCATCTTGTGTGTTGGAGTGATGGTCAATTTGCATATTACTCTTTTATTAAATAGGATAATTGAAACTTTGTAGCCTTGAGCAGAGGCCAGGGCTGGCCAGGGCGGGTGGGAAGCTTGGCTTCCTCCATCGCCAGAGGCAATCCAAGCCTCCAGCTGGCTCCAGCTCCGTGGTCACCGCAATCTTTGTTGGGATTTATTTATCTTTTATAATTGAAACTTTGTAGCCTTGAGCGGAGTCCAGGGCTGGCCAGGGCAGGGAGAAGCTTGGCTTCCTCCATTGCCGGGGGCAACTCAACCTCCAGCTGGCTCCAGCTCCGTGGCTGCCGCCATATTTGTTGGGTTAATTTGCATATTTGCTCCTGATTGGCTGGTGTGTGTGGCTTGTGGAGGTACGGTCAATTTGCATGTTTCTCTTTTATTAGACAGGATATATTGTAACTCAGGCTGAGGCTGGCAATTGCTAGTATGTTTCTAATTCAGACATTAAAAACATAAAATAGCCTCTTTTAAGGGTTTCTAATTAAAGATGAAGTTTTTTTTATAAAAGGGATCATTCTGTTCCATTTAGTTGCTAGAAAGAAGAACCTGAAATCTGCCTAATTCTTCTGTTTGCACGTTTTTGAAAATATGCAGTTTATATTACACTAGAGGCCCGGGTGTGTGAAAATTCATGCACTGGAGGGGGGGGGGGGATCCCTCAGCCTGGCCTGCCCCTCTCACAGTCCAGGAGCCCTCAGGGATGGGAGGCAACCCGGCGATCAGGGGAAGGCAACGCCCCATCATACCTCTGCTGCTGCCACTGCTGGCAGCACAAATCTTGGCTGGCCCTCATTACCTGAGCCTCGGGTGGCCCTGGGTGGCTGGGCAGTTGCCATCTGAGGCTTGCCTGCACCTTGGGCCAGCCCTGGGTGGCAGGGGGGTTGAGGGGACTGGAGGACTCCGGAGGCAGGCGCGTGGAGTGACCGGGCCCACCCAGGGGTGGGCCCAGCCTTGCCGTGTGCCTGCTGCCCCGGTGGGGCTGAGGGGACTGGGTGCCGCCATCTTGTGACTGTGGGCACCACCATCTTTGAGGGTGTGACAGTCAATTAGCATATTCCCTCCTTATTGGCTGTGGGTTCCACCATCTTTGAGGGCAGGACAGTCAATTAGCATAGTCCCTCCTTGTTGGCTGTGGGTACCGCCATCTTTGTGACAGCATTAGGGTCAATTAGCATATTCCCTCTTTATTAGATAGGATAGAAAAGAAAACATTTTGATGCTGGTGTGTTTATGCAGAGCAAAATGTATCTGAGAATCATTATAAATACTGTGAAAGCTGTCCTTAGCCCTATTATATTTATGTTTATATTCCCAGTAGGATTGTAATGGCAATTACTGTCTCATTAGTGAACAATAAATGAAAAATTGTTCTATTAACACAACCTACCACTGTGAAGAGGAAAAGAGTTATCCTATAACAATAAGATTCATATATATTAACATCATTAGCAATATTGCAGTGATTTTGAAATACTGACCTGCTGTTTTATTTAAGTGAAATTAAAGTCTCTCAGTTTATTTGAATCATTTTAACATTAATGAATCTACAAAAGTAAGACAGTTTGAAATCAAGGGACATTGAATTATTATGCCATTGGATAGACCCTTTGAAATTTTTAGCCTAGTTTGCAATCAAGTAGTAGTTAGAGCATTAGACCTAATTCTGCCCTTAATGCTTCTCTACCTTCAAGCTAATTCTGAGTACCAAGATTCTGTTCATTGGAGCTGTGTGTTTGCATGCTGTACTTATTGCAGTTTTATAGGGAAATCCAACTCTGAAGAGGATTTGAGTTCGGTAGACTATGGTATTTAAAGAAGAATTTTGATGGTTGACTTCTGATGGAATGTTTAAAGTTTGGGTGATTTAATTAAATTCCTTGAGAATTTAATTTTTACATCTTTTCTAAATCAAAGTAATTATTTAAAGAATTGTTTTGTACATATATTTTGTTACCAAATGTAGAAACACCATACAAATGAAAAACGTTAGGCCCTGGATACTTAATGTATGGTAAATGAATGTTACATTTTTGTAAGTTGAATTATGATTCCTGACACTACCTTTTAGTATATGTTAAATAATAACATTGAACTAGATTAAATATTATAATAATACTAGAGGCCCGATGCATGAAAATTTGTGCAAGAGCCTTCCTTCCCCCGGCTGCCAGCACTGGCTTCCCGCTGGCACCCGGGACCTGGGCTGCTTCCCTCCTCGCAGGCACCTGGGACCCAGGTTGGCTTCCCTTAGGCCGCCTGCAGGCACCCAGGACCTGGGCTGGCTTCCCTCTGGCCCTGGCTTCGTCAGGAAGGACATCTGGAATGATGTCTGGTCTAATTAGCATATTACCCTTTTATTACTATAGATTTCACAGAAAATAATGGAAAGGTACCCAACGTACAAAGACCAATTTCTTTTACTGTCATTTGCAAAAATTATAATGAACTTGGGATACAACTTCACAGAGTAGTAATTTAACTCTAGGCAGCCAGATTAGAATGCAGTGGCACAAATAATGAGCAAAGCACCATCAAACACTAGAGAAATAACCTTTAATGAATGTTCAAGTACAGAAGAGTTGTGTGTGTGTGTGTATATATATATATGCGTGTGTATGTGTGTGTATATATATATATGTATATATATAGATTATGCCATTTTACTGATAATTTTCAGGGTTTTTATGTGTAAGAATTAAGGCAGACATTTAGGTTTGCCTCTGATGATTTACACAAAAA
Source organism: Cnephaeus nilssonii (assembly GCF_951640355.1). Taxonomy (NCBI): domain Eukaryota; kingdom Metazoa; phylum Chordata; class Mammalia; order Chiroptera; family Vespertilionidae; genus Cnephaeus; species Cnephaeus nilssonii. Next base: position 80,633,609 of record NC_137075.1, read on the forward strand.
TCTTTATTTCATTTTTATACTTGCCCAAATGATAGTGTCTAGGTTGTCTCTGGACTGAAAGCTTATGTTCTCTGAGAAATCAGAGGTTAAGTTTATCAGTTTTCTTGTTCAGATTTCTCTATGAATCACTCCTCATTTTTTTGTTCAAAAAGACATCAATTATAGGGGGAAAACTTAATGGCTTTTAAACTTTTTGAAGTTTCTTCAGAAGGGGTTCTTTCTTTCTTTGGACTTTGTCTGATAGAAACACTGATTCTCTTTTTTTTCCTCTCTGAATCAACTTTATTGCAGCATAATTTATGTATGATAAAATGTGCATATTTTAGTCTATAGTTCTATTAGTTTTGACAAATGTTCATAGTTTTGGAACCACCACCCTAGTCAAGATTGAGAACTTTGCTACTGCCCCAAGAAATTTCATCATGCTGCTTTGTAATCAGCACCTCCCCCACACCAGTCCCTGGCAGTAACCAGATCTGTTTCCTGTCCCTATAATTTAGCCTTTTAAGAATTTTATATAAATGCAATCATACACTAGGTAGTTTTTGAGTGTGGTTTCTTTCACTTGGCATAATGCATTTAGAATTCATGCATGTTGTTTTTGTGTATTGTTAGTACATTTCTTTTTATTGCTAAGTAATATTTCATTGTATGGATGTATCACAGCATATCCATATACCAGTTGAAGGGCATTTGGGTTGTTTTCCATTTTTTGGTGATTATGAGTACAGCCACTATAAACAATACCACACATATTTTTCTGGAAACATGTTTTTATTTATTTTGGGTTAATATCTAGGAGTGGGCTTGATTGGTCGTAAGTTGAATGTATGTTTAATTTTATAAGATACTGCTAAACTGTTTTCCAAAGTGATGGTACTATTTTGCAGTCACCAGCAATGTTTAAGAGTTCCTGTTGCTCTGTATTTTTGTCTGCACTTGGTATTCTCAGTTTTTACATTACCCTTACCCCTTACTACCATTCTGATAGCTGTATAGTGGTATGTCATTGTGATTTTAATTTGCATTTTCTTATTAATGATGTTGGGCATCTTTTAATGTGTTTATTTGCCATACATCTATCATCTTGGTAAAGTGTTTATTTAAGTCATATGCTTAATTTGGGGGGGGGGGTGTTTGTTTTATTATTGAGCTTGAAGCATTCTTCATTTATTAATATATTAGAGGCCCGATGCACAAAATTCGTGCAAGAGTAGGCTTTTGCAGCCCCGGCTTCATCTGGAAGGTCATCCGGACGTTTGTTCCACTGTTCGGCTGTTCAGTCAAGTTGCATATTATGCTTTTATTATTATAGACAAGTCTTATTGGTGCATTTTAGAAAGCTTATTTTGAGGGCCATGTGAAAGAAAGCCTGGTGCCAGGAAATTAGAAGAATTTTGCAGAAGTGCACCTAAGTGATAATAAGCTTCTGGACCAGGGTAGTTGCAGTAGGGATAGAGAGAAAGAGATAAATGTGTGAAAAAATAGAAGCTACCGGACTTGCTAACAGATCTGATGTGGGGAGATGGTGGAGTCAAAAGTAATTGAGGACTTGTATTTTGCTAGGAGAATAGCTTTCATAAATGGAGATTATTGTTTCTTGTGTACTAATTTGGCTTTTCTCTGTGATAAATTGTAATCCTCTCAGAACTGGAACTCCAGCTTAAACATCTTCTCTATCCCACAGTGCTAAGCACTCACTATTTAGTTAAGAGTTCAGTAAACTCTGTCTTTTTTATTGGTGGGAAGGCAGGTATGTGCATTCTTTGACTGATTATTCCATATTCTACTTTGGCTTTTTTGTAAAAAACAAAATCTTGTTCCATTGAAGGATTTATGAAAATTATTTAACTAAAGAAAATTATGTAATTGAGGTCAAAATATTCTCCAGCAATTGAGATTCCTGAGTTGTGAAGAACACGTCATAGGAGAAAAACCATTTGTCCTGAATAAACCTGAAAGCTCTAGTTAGTTTCAACAGTGGGTTCTACAAAAGAGAGTATTTGTTAGAAGTTCACTAGTGTATAGAGGAGGAAATAGAGGGGGATCATCCTGATAGGAAGCATGGGATTAGAAGAAACCTGACATTGAAGGATTTTCTGTATTAGATACTCTTGACTTCATGTTTGACTCACTTTGGAGGACTTAGTGATTTCTGTATTTAAAAGTAGTCTTAAGACACAGTTACACATGAATCCCCAAAAATAACAGTGTTTCTGATTTGGAGTGTAATTCTTATGCTAAGCAATGGAGAAGGGACTTTATTTTAATTGAATGTGCATGTTAAAAAATATTGTTACTGCCCGGCTGGTGTTGCTCAGTGGTTGAGTGTCGACCTGTGAACCCGGAGGTCACAGTTCAATTCCCAGTCAGGGCACATGCCTGGGTTGTAGACTCGATCCCCAGTGTGGGGCCTGTGCGAGGCAGTGGATCAATGATTCTCTCTCATCGTTGACATTTCCGTCTCGCTACCTCTCCCTTCCTCTATAAAAATAAATAAAAATATATTTAAAATATACATATATATATTGTTACTGAATATATCTAATCACTCATTTACAGTTCATGTGACATTAACTTTAATAATTATCAGTTACTTCATTTTGGGATTTTCTTGCTTGAATTACATCTGTTTGGTGCTGGCCCTCAGGGAATTTCTCTCTAACATTTTGAATCAGGTATAAGCAAAACATCAGTGGCATAACTGAGATAGAGTAGGACATTTAAGAGAAGTTTTGTGAATATTTAAAATATAAAAATAGGAAATTTAACAGAAAATACAAAGAACATAAATGTAGCCCAGCTTTTGAAATAAGAGGATTTGTTGCCTGGCATAGCTGGCTTGCTGTCAGAGGCATAGATTCTGTTCTGTTCTACCATTGTTTTCAGACACCTGCACTGTACCCTCAACTGACTAGACCTAGTCTGCTGGTACTTTGCCTGAGTTTGTATTTCCCAGGCTTTGACCTGGCCTCATACCAGGCTTTTAGATTTACCATCCACCTTCTAAATTTTTTGTATCTTCATAGTCAAAACCAAGACAGCAAGATTTCCAGCTTTTGGGTCACTTTTAGGAGATTTGATTTCAGAGTGGAGTCACTGAAAACCAAGTAGATTTGTTTTCAGTTACTATGTTTCCCAATAATGGGCCAAAACTGAAACTTTCTGTTTGACTATTCTCACGTCTTTGTCCAAAAGATGATAAACTGTGCAGGATGGTAACTTCTAAATCATTATTGAATCTTCCAAGAACTAGTTTGAATTTGATGTCATTTTCTGGGCTTGTCTTCCTTACATGATCTCCAATGGGGAGTCCAAGAAAAAAATACTTGAAAGCAAACTTAATTTTAGTTGACTGTTGTGTTTTTTTCATTTGTATGTTTTGTTTGCTTGTTTGTTTTTGGTGTTTGGCTTTCTAGTTATAAGCTTGGCTGTTCCACTTTCTAGACAGATTGGGATGGATATGAATAATTGCCAAGGCTTAGTACTGATGTAACTTGGTAAAAACATTCACTTTTATGTTTTCAATGTTCTAATTTATTAAAAAATACAGAGATGGGCTTTCATTCCCAATGGTAATGGATTGACTACTACAGTATGAAAGCATAAACTATGCCAACTTGTATATTTCAAAGAATTTTTCTCTCCAAATTAGATCTAAAGTAGTTTTAACCTGTTTGAGGCTATATGATTATTATTGTCAATGAAATGTAGTGCTATTTGTCTTATGTTTATGTATATGTTTAATGCTGGTAGACTTTTTTAAAAATATATATTTTATGGATTTTTTTACAGAGAGGAAGGGAGAGGGATAGAGAGTTAGAAACATCAATGAGAGAGAAATATCGATCAGCTGCCTCCTGCACACCTCCTACTGGGGATGTGCCTGCAACCAAGGTACATGCCCTCGACCGGAATCGAACCTGGGACCCTTCAGTCCACAGGCCGACGCTCTATCCACTGAGCCAAACCGGTCAGGGCTATACTGGTTATTTATCCCACTTTACTACAGAAAGAAACAATATTGCCATTTAAAGTTGAGATTTACAACACGTTTTGTAATCACTTCTTATTGTATGGATAGGAAAAAGCAAATGACCACATTTGGATATGATGAAATCCATGAGCTATAAATAATAATGAGTGTGATGAGAATGGTAGGAAAAAGGCTTATAAAAAAGACTGCTTATGTGTTTCCATGATCAACTCACACAGTTTCCTGTGGGTGATGACTTTTCCCCCAGTAACTGGAGGCTACATAATAGTTCATAGGAGCCTCAGTTTTGTAATTTGGAAAAACTTAAAAGTTGAACCTCTGTTCAGTGTATGTGTAAGACTGCAAGTTAATTTCTTAAGGAAGCAGTAAGTTGTAGGTTTGTGTTTTTTTTCCAACTAAAATTTTTTTATAAAAAGAAAATGTTTTGTATCTTAGGTGAGAGTAAGAAATATTAAAAAGATAAAATACCAAGTATCTTGCCCTGTTTAAAAGGGTGCACATGGAAATAGTAAAGCTGTGAAGTATCCTGTGTGTGGATAATATTGACACATTAAACAGACACCTAAAAGGCTTCATAACACATGACCCTATTGTCCTAAACCTTGTGAAAGCTGTTCTACTGTAAGTTGGGTGAATATTCTAAAGTGTGGCTATGATTCTTAATTTTATATTAATAGTTTTGCTTTATTCAAAGGGCCTGTTATCAAGTGTTCTCTGTTAATTGTATATAGTTCTAGTGGTTTTCTATGATAGTGAATAAGACTTTAGTTTTCCTGCGGTGAAGAGTGTTTTGTTACTAAATGGTTTAACATCTAGTTAAGTAGTAGGAGTAAAAGAGAACTGGGACTATGTCACGTATGCTTAGATAAGTTGCAGTTGTTGAGGGCTGGTTTCATCATCTGCTAAATGAGTCCTCGCTGATCAATCTCCTTCAGGGTATATAAGGCAGTGGGTTTTGGATTATTTTTCTGACTGGCTTTCCACATATTACTGTCACATCCAATGGGTCCTTCCTTTTAGTTGTAGAATTATTAGTAGGTACTCTTTACAAACAAGATAAAAACTCTGAAACAACTCTGAGGCATCCTAACTATATAATAAAAGCCTACTATGTGAATTGTTCCACTGGGAGTTCGATTGCTCGCTATTACATGTGCTGACCACCAGGGGGCGGCACGCAACATGGCAGGCTTTGGCAACGCAGGGGTGGCAGTGGAGGCACTGCCAGCCCCAATGGGCCCCAATGAGAGCAGGACCATGGCGGGATGGTGTAGCAGGTGATGGGGCGGTGCCAGGCCACAGCGGGGTGCCAGGCGGGGCTGCCAGGCTGGGGGCATGAGCTGAGGCTGTGAGCCTCGGGGCGCGAGCTGGGGCCGATCCCCACAGGCCACCCCAAGGGACCCCACCTGTGCACGAATTCGTGCACTGGGCCTCTAGTTCTAGTATAAATAGTAATGTCTTTGTCTGTATAGGCTGTTATAATAATAATACCAAATACTTATACACTACAAAAATTTATTTCTCAGTTTTGTTTGGAGTCTGGGAAGTCCAAAAACTAGGCACCAGAAAATTCTGGAGGCTGGTGAGGGCCCTCTTTCTGGTTCATCCACAGCACAGTGCCTTCTCATTGTGTCCTCATGTGGTAGGAGAGGCTGAGGAGTTCAGTTGGGTCTCTTTTATAAGAGCATTAATCCTATTCACAAGGGTTCTAACCTCATGACCTAAGCACTTCCCAAAGACCTTGCCTTTTAACCTTTTGCACTCGGATGTCGAGTGTGACTCGACACGGTTAGCATTGGTAGCAGCTCTTTTTATACTCTTTGAATGTATCAATAATTTGAAATATAAAAATATCCAAATAAATAAGTTTGTATGAAAAGAAACTCCAGTTTTTTATTCTACTGCTGCGCTTTGTAAAATCTGGGGTATTTAAAAAATTCAATCCCGAGTAGAATAAAGGAATCGAGAAAAAAGCAAGTGAGTGCAAAGGGTTAATACTATGATATTAGGTTTTAGCCTTTTTTAAGATATGAATTTTCGGGGGAGACACAGATATTAAGTCTATAGCTAATCGCCACCAAATATATTACTACTTTGTGTGTATTAACATTAATCATTTTACTATACTTATTTTAAAATGAAGTAACTTAGTCTCAGAGATGTCGAAATAACTTTCCTAGGACACAGAGTCAGTTAAGAGGTAGAGCCAAAATTGGGAAATAGGTCTGTCCAACTCCCAATGCTCTTTCTCTTCCTATTTTGCATAGTTACATTGAACAGAGTCCACATTTTTGTACTCCTGATCCCATACTTTGATGTTTGTTAGTGCAGCCGTTAAAAGCCTAAATTTCAGAATCACACTGCTTGGATTTGAATTCCCACTCTTTGTTTCTGAACTTTATGATTTTGAGCAAATTCTTTAATCTCTTAGTGCCTCATATTCCTTATCTAATTTATAAGGCAGCTGTGAAGATTACATGAAATAATGTAAAGCACCTAAAATAGATATCTGGCCCATAGTAAGAGCTCAATACCTGTTAATTGTTGTTCTTATTATTTAACATTACATCTATTTTCTCTAAGTATTTTTTGAACCTCCAGCTAATGCTTTATGCTTTTTACTTAATATCATTTTATAGGTGCTTTCTAGAAGTGTATGTATGATAAACTTTATTTATATATATATACTTTTTTGACAAATAGAAATAAATTTTTAACTTTATAATTTTCACAAGCAAAACACACATCCTTATAAGCATTCCTTGAACAGCAGAGTTAACACAAAGTTTGGAGAAAAGTGTAGAGAAGGGATGAAGCTGGAGCTGTAACTAGTTAAAGATAACTCCCCAAACTTTTCTACCACAAAATTGGATTTGTAAAAGGTAAAAAAATTATCAATTGTCTCATTAAAATTCTTAAAATTTTCCTTTGCTACTGTTTTATTCACTATCTAGTCAAAGATACCTACTGGTGCTAAACATTTTCTATGTGGCTGGTTCTATTCTAAATGATGATTTTAAAGAAAACAGTTTAAATAAACATCCCTGCTCTCATTGGGCTTAAATTTTAGTAGGGGAATAAAGATAAAATAAAGAAGTAACAGTGTTTATTAGAAGATGATAATTACTTAAAGAAAATAAAGCAGGGAAGAAAGAAGGAAAACCAAGAAATGGTGATGATGATTGGGTGTTGGAATTTTTAAGTGAGTAGTATGGGAAAGCCTTAAGGAGAATGCGACATATAAGCAAAGATTTGAAGGACATCTGGGTGAGCCATGTGGATGGGTGTCTGGGAAATGAGCATTCCAGGAGAAGGAAGAGCAAATGCAAAGGCCCTGAAGTAGGAACATGCTTGGCATATTCAAAAGTTAGTGTTATTGGCTGAAGTAGAGTAAGCAAGGAAGAGAGGGCCATATTGTCTGGGGCCTTGTAGGTCAAAGTAATAACTTTGGACTTGACTGAGATAGATGAAGATCCTATTCAATATTAAGAGCAAAGGAGTACTGACTGACGGTTTAATAGGATATGGCTACTCTATTGAGAGTAGACTGTAGAGGTAGGCAAGGGTGGAAGCAGGGTGTACTGTAGACCTATTCAAAGGTTACTGAAATAATTCAGATGAGAAAAGATGGTGGATCAGTTGATGGCTCAATGCTCACTCATAGCAAACCAGGGGTGATATGTGGTTAGAAATTGACTAAATATTTGCTGAAAGATTGGTGGGGAGTGTTAGATAAAGAGAAGAGTCTTTTTTTTTTAATGGTAAAGGTAAGTCATGGCTTTTATTTAGTGCATTATAAATAAAACCATTTGCACCAGCCCTGAATTTTCTCTTGTTCATGTACTAGGTATTTTAGTTTACTTTGTAGGAAATCCACCATGTTATAATTGAAATTACTGATGCTACAGAAAAATGGGAAAGTATCTTAATAATTATTTTATTAGTTTACACCAAGAATTGTGAAATTATGACCCAGGGGCCAAATCTGGCTCATAGCTTGTTTTTGTAAATAAAGTTTTATTGGAACACCCATACATACATTCATTTACATATTGTCTATGGCAGGCGTCCTCAAACTATGGCCCGTGGGGCCACATGCGGGTGTTTTTGCCCTTTTGTTTTTTTACTTCAAAATAAGATATGTGCAGTGTGCATAGGAATTTGTTCATAGTTTTTTTTTTAAACTATAGTCCGGCCCTCCAATGGTCTGAGGGACAGTGAACTGGCCCCCTGTTTAAAAAGTTTGAGGACCCCTGGTCTATGGCAGCTCTCCTGCTTTTAAACAATAGAGGCCCACAAATCCTAAAATATATACTACCTGGCCCTTTATAGAAAAATATTTGCTGACCCTTGGTTTAGATTACTGTTTAAGAGCTGTGTCAAAATTTTTCTCTGATCTTTTTCCAGCCACTCAGCGTTAAAGTATAAAGATAAAATTTAAGAGAGGATAGGAAATGACAGTAGAGAGAACACAAAGGAAATGTTCAAATACTGGCACCAATTTAATTTCTTTATTTTATGTTAATCTCCTTGTTTGTTTGTTTGTTTGTTTGTTTGTTTATTGCTATAAGTATCTACTTCCCCCTAGTCTCTGTAGTACTCTGTGTTGGAAAATAAGTACAGGTGACTGGCTGGGGTTGGGGAGAGGTAGGTTTTTCTTACCAGTAAGACTAATTGTTGGATTTCACAGCCTTGATAGAAAATAAAAAATTAGTACTAGCATTGGTGTGAGCATCAATCTTTATGAAGAATTTGACTCTTCTTATGTTTGTGTAATCCTATGAGAAAGTACAAAAAAGTAAGACGTCCAATGTTGTTTTCTTTTATAGGTCCATAATGACGGATCTATACTACCTCAGTCAAACAGATGGAGCAGGTGATTGGCGGGAAAAAGAGGCCAAAGATTTGACAGAACTGGTCCAGCGGAGAATAACATATCTTCAGGTAAGAAGGTTAGGTTAAGAAATAAACTTGAGTGAAAAAGAAGGGAAATCATAATAAAACTAAAAATGAGAGTTGCTGTTCGTTTCTAGTCTTCCTAGCCCTTGCTCTTTTGAGAGTCCTTACTCATTTTACATATTTATTCAGACGGACTCTCTGTGATGCCTCAAGTGGAATACAAAGATGGCTAAAACAAGGCCTCTGCCCTAAAGGGGGCTACTTCTTATACACACCTGAACATGCGCGCGTGCGCACAAACACACACACACACACACACACACACACACACCACACATAACTATGCAAAATAGAAAGGTGTACATTTTATATGAGAAATATAGATGAAATCCTCAGTGGAGAAAGAAGATGTTAGGGATAGTTTTTTGAAACAGGTATTATTTGAACTAAGTTGTAAAGGGTAATTAGGTAGGATTTAGACACTGAGTGGAAGAGAAGAGAACACTAGTTGGAGCATATGATGTGAGTAATGACCCATAGCTGGGAAAGGGCACGATAGGAACCCAGTGAGATAATGAATATTTTAGTTTGCCTGAAGTTTGGGGTTATATGAAAGGAGGGATGAAAAATAAGCTGGAAAAAAAGGTAGGTTTGGGAGCCAGATTGCAGAGGTCCTTGGGTGCAGGTTAAGCTTTATGATATACTAGGGGCCTGGTGCACGAAATTCGTGCACTGGTGTGTGTGGGGGGTCTCCTCAGCCCAGCCTGCCCCCTCTCACATACTGGGAGCCCTCAAGGGATGTCCTACTGATGGCAGTCTGGCCTCCCTTTGTGGGAGACGACCGGGCTGATCAGGGAAAGGCACCAGCCCCATCACCCCGCTGCTGCAGCCACTGCCAGTCACCGCAGCCACCAAGGTGTTTTCATCAACACGGATTCCGGTCCCTTCACCATGAAAAAATGACAACTTATTTTAGGCATTTTCAAGATGTGTCTTTCATAGGATATGCATTCCTTCCTTCCTTCCTTCCTTCCTTCCTTCCTTCCTTCCTTCCTTCCTTCCTTCCTTCCTCACCTGAGGATATGTTTCCATTGATTTTTAGAGAATGTGAAAGAGAAAGGGAAAGACAGAGAGAAACATCAAAGTGAGAGGAACACTTTGATTAGTTGCCTCCTGCATGAGCCCTGACCTGGGCCCCAGCCAGGGAGGAGCCTGAAACTTAGGTACATGCCCTTGATCAGAATCTAACCCAGACCCTGTGGTTGGCAAACCTAGGCATTATCCACGGAGCCAAACTGCCTAGGGCAGGATATGACATTTCTTAGTCCTCCAACAGCAGACCTTCATTTTTTCTCCAGGAGTGTGGTGGAAAAGCCCTAGATCACCTTTTTGGATTCTTATACCCAAGTTACTAAGAATATTACCAGTGGCATACAGGGAGCTTAGCCAGTGAGCGGTCAGAAAAGGTGTTTCCTCTGTAGTTTATACCTATCTCCTCCGATCTCCGGCTACACCCCTGCCAAGGCATAAAGCCTCGGGGACTGGGCAGGGGGCCCCCAGTTCCCTCCAATCGCTGGCTCTGTCCCTGCCAAGGCCTAAAGCCTCCGGCCCTGGGCAGGGGACCCCCAGCTGGCTCTGATCGCCCGGCTCCGTCCCTGGCCAAGGCTGCAAGCCTCTGGCTGAGGCTCGGGCCCTGAGCAGGGGACCCCCATCTGGTTCCGATTGCCCGGCTCTGCCCCCGGCCAAGGCCAGCAAGGGCAGGCGGAAAGCTTGGCTTCTTTCATTGCCGGGGAAACCCAAGCCTCCCTCTTGCTCTCCGTGGCTGCAGCCATCTTGGTTGGGTTTATTTGCATATTTGCTCCTGATTGGCTTGTGGGCGTGGCTTGTGGGTGTAGCAGAGGTATGGTTAATCTGCATATTACTCTTTTATAAGATAGGATAAGTAGTAAGTGGTTACTGAAATGTTTCATTTATTGCATAAAAATCACTTTAACATAAATAGCAAAGAAAAAATCAATGTTAAACCCCAAGTTCCAGATGCTTTTAAATTTATTCTCTTCGTTTTTTATTGTTCTTTTTTAGTTATTAATATTCATACCCAGTCTTACATATTTGTGGGGATAGGATTTATTTATTTATTTATTTTTCTTTATCTGCCAGAAGTTTTTGAAAGGTTTTTACACATACCAGGTAAGAGTGACATGATGAGAGTGCTTTAGTGATATTAATGTGAAAGTAGTATTTTGGTTAACTCTGTTAGTATTGGAAGAGACTGGAGCAAGGAGACCATTTACAGGGGTCCTCAAACTTTTTAAACAGGGGGCCAGTTCACTGTCCCTCAGACCGTTGGAGGGCTGGACTATAGTTTAAAAAAAACTATGAACAAATTCCTATGCACACTGCACATATCTTATTTTGAAGTAAAAAAACAAAACGGCAAAAACACCCGCATGTGGCCCCGCGGGCCGTAGTTTGAGGACGCCTGATTAGGATATGAGGACCATACAGCAAGTGAGAAATATTGAGGTATGTGGTCTTTTGCATTGGAAGTGAAGAGGCAAATTTGAGAAAGACTGGGAAGATAGAATTGATAGGCCCTTCGAAGTAGCTCAAGAGATGAAGTGACTGGGGATATGGAGGCATCATTAACTGACAGGAACTTACAGATGGAATAGTTTTCAGGGGAATACAGTATTAGTAAGTAGAATTTTTCAACACTTGAGTTGAAATTACCATGGCTATCCTTTTCAATACTATTGATCGTATACTTTCTGTGTACAATCACTGCTTTCCTTTTAAGGTTAAAAGCAGCGAATTAGCCAGGACTGGGTTCTGTATATTTTAAGGTGCACATTTTCTTATACTTAAATAGAAAAAAATAGAAAAATCAAGTGTTTAAAGAGATCATTAAAACCAAACTGATCTTGGCATGCTGTCTTGGTCTCCTACTCCAGAGGCCATTCATGAGAGGTGTCTGTAGAATGAGAAAAGCTTGCCTCCTGTAGGGAAGAGGTAATTATCTCCTATCAACTAGAACCTCATTCAATGAACTGTAAACAGCTGGTGGTGCAGAGCTATCATCCTCATTTAAAATGGAAATAGCTATGGTTTCTGAGTTTCTTACATTTCCACGTTTTTATTAAATTTTTACACAACAAAATTTTATATTTAAACTATGCTTTGCTCATGCATGGTTCAGCTTCCCACACTGTAGCAAGAAACTGCTTTAGTTTGTGTGTGTTTTTCCCCTCTTGGTTTTTAAGTGACCAAGTGCTTTCACCTGTAGTGCAAATTTGATCCTTTATGTGCTGATTTCCCTTTTTCTATATTGGAGAATTTCACTTGTAAGTCATGTTAATGAATTAAAACTACATTGGCTTTGTTAACCTTTTAGGCTATAGCAAAACAGCATTTTATTTCAACCTTAACTTCAATTTCAAATATTACTATTTAACAAATATTTTATGCTTTTTTTTCATCAGAAGAAAGAAAAGTGATTTTTAATATTCAAGAAGACAGTGGAAGTCTTAGTAAAAAAAGGTTTTAGAAAAATAATTTTCTTTATTTATTGTTGTTAATTATTTAATGTATTCATGGTCATTTTAGCTATATTTTTAACATCTTAGATGTCACTCATGCTTCATCTTCTCTGGATAGAGGTGAATAAGAGTCCTTTCTCTCATTCCCCCAAAATTAAACATACATATTTTTAAGGAATGCCTTCTATAACTGGAATATTTATTCCCAGTGTATTTTTAAGCATGACAGCTCTTTTAAAAAGAATGCTTTTTCACTAGTTAATGAAATGGATTAGAAAATTTAATCAGAATAGTGGAACTATTTATGTGGATTTTAAAGTGATTACATTATCTTGGCCAGTGTTGCCCCGCTCCTCTCTTTCTCTCTAAAATCAATAAAAACATATTTAAAAAATAAATTTTTAAAACAAAAATATTATAATAATTTGTATCTAAGTAGGAAATAATAGGGGGAAAGTATAATAAAAGCAAATGTTTTTCTCTTTGGGAGACTTTAGTCATTTAAGTACCTAATTATATTCCTGTTAAATAATTCAAGACTTTATAATTTACTTTTAAGGAGTGATTTGGATGGTTGAAAACATTTTCAATTTTACTAGATTTTTACTCATACTGAAATTTATTATACATACTGATGTATGTATGACTCATACATCAACAAGCATTTTTTAAACTCCTATTTTATTTAGAGTAGAGCGCATCAATTGAGATGATCATATGGTTTCTTCTTTTCTCTTATTGACTAGAGGCCCGGTGCACGAAATTTGTGCACGGGGGTCCCTCAGCCCAACCTGCACCCTCTACAATCCAGGAGCTCTCAGGGGATGTCCTCCTGATGGCTTAGGCCCACTCCCCATGGTTCTCTGCTCTCTGCAGGGCCTGGAGGTTTCCCTGCAGCCATGGAGATGAGGCCCCTATGTCGTGCTGTCCACGCTCTGCCTGCTGCTGCCATGCGCCATGCGAAGGAAGCCCCAATGCCCTGCAGTGTGCTCTGTCTGCCAGGCCTGGGGGCTTTGCCGACAGGGACACACTAAGGAAGCCCCCCCTGCTGTCTGGGCTCTGTCTGCTGGGCCTGGGGGTGTTCCCGCTGCCTCTGCTCTAAGGAAGCTGCCATGCCCTGCTCTCCGGGCTCTGTTTGCATGGCCTGGGGCTTCCCTACTGCCACGCTTAGGAAGCCAACATGCCCTGCTGTCCCGGCTCTGTTTGCAGGGCCTGGGGCTTCTTCGCTGCCGCGCTGAGGAAGCCGCCATGCCCTGCTGTCCGGGCTCTGTTTGCAGTGCCTGGGGCTTCCCCACTTCCACTGAAGCCTCCATGCCCTGCTCTCCGGCCTCTGTCTGCAGGGCCTGGCGGCTTCCCCGCTGCCGCGCTGAGGAAGCCGCCATGCCCTGCTCTCCGGCCTCTGTCTGCAGGGCCTGGCGGCTTCCCCGCTGCCGCGCTGAGGAAGCCGCCATGCCCTGCTCTCGGCCTCTGTCTGCAGGGTCTGGCGGCTTCCCCGCTGCCGCGCTGAGGAAGCCGCCATGCCCTGCTCTCCGGCCTTTGTCAGCAGGGCCTGGCAGCTTCCCCACTGCTGGCTGAGGAAGCCGCCATGCCCTGCTCTCTGGCCTCTGTCTGCAGGGCCTGGCGGCTTCCCCGCTGCCGCGCTGAGGAAGCCGCCATGCCCTGCTCTCCGGCCTCTGTCTGCAGGGCCTGGCAGCTTCCCCACTGCTGTACTGAGAAAGCCGCCATGCCCTGCTCTTGGCCTCTGTTTGTTGGTCAGACAGGCCAGACACTCCAGCAGCGGGGCTGAGGTGACTGGGCACCGCCATCTTGTGGCTATGGGGGCCGCCATTTTGTTGCGGAGGTACGGTTAATTTGCATATTACTCTATTATTAGATAGGATGTGGCATATTACATTGATGAATTTTTATATGGTGAACCACCTGATTGGATAGAGATTATATCTGAATATATAGAGACAGGTCATTATACTATCCTATATAACAATCCTATATAATAAAGAGCTAATATGCAAATGATCCTCCCACCGTTGTGCCCTTACGCTGGGGCCAGGGGACCTGAGGCAGTGCCGGGGAACCTGAGGCCGCACCCCCCACCCTGGCGCCAGGCTGGGGGACCTGAGGCTGTGCCCCCCTCCCGGCGCCAGGCCTGGGGACTTGAGGCTGTGCCCCCCCGATCTTGAGGGGCTTGACGGGGGTGGGGCCGGCTAGGTCAGGGTCTCATGCGATTTCGAGGCTCCCGTGGGTGGGTGGGCACTTGACTTTGGGTCCCGCTGCTCGTCCCAGACTCTAACAGGAGGGAGATTTTCACATACATTCTACTGATTTTCTTTCATCTCTGACACTTCTATTATAGAGAAAGGGCTAATAGCAATATTAAAATATTTCCTCTAATTAATTCCCTTTTAATGTGCACGTATTTCGTGCACTGAGCCAGTAGTATCACCTATAAAAATCCAACACTTTTACATGCACACACACCATCATTTCTTCTATCGAGTTAATGCATATCAGAGGCTAGCTAGGATTGATGGAAGAAGTGTAGTTAACATTCTGCCAATAAAATAGCCCTGTGGTTTTGGGTTTTTCTCTTCTTTAGATCTGCCTGAGGTTTCTGGGTTTTTGTTTGTTTGCTTATTTGGAGGTGTGTCTTTTGTTTATTTGTTTGTTTTATTTTAAATTTTGGTCTGAATCATCTTCCCCTGGAGTGATTAGAGTGGCTGGGCTTGGATTTGGAAGTGTCAGGGCTAGTAAAGGAGACCATATCTTGAGGCTGTAAGTATCATTGGAAATAAAGAGAGGGTTTTCTTTTTTTTTAACTTTTTTTTTTTATTGATTTTTTACAAAGAGGAAGGGAGAGGGATAGAGAGCTAGAAACATCAATGAGAGAGAAACATCGACCAGCTGCCTCCTGCACACCCCCTACCGGGGATGTGCCCGCAACCAACGTACATGCCCCTGACCAGAATCGAACCCAGGACCCTTGAGTCCGCAGACCGACGCTCTATCCACTGAGTCAAACCGGTTTTGGCGAGAGGGTTTTTATAGTATGCCATATGAGAGGCTATGTGTTTAAAAGGTTAGGGATAGGATAGATAGATACTATCTACCTATGTTTAAAAGGTTAGGGATAGGATAGATGCTATTGGCTTTGCAACCAAAGGATCCAGTACCTTGCCCTTTGTACTTTTCTAATAGGTGAAAAAGTAAATAAAGCTGAACCCTTAGAGAAAGTTGGTAAATATGAGTCGTTCCTATGTTCAAAGCCTGTATTCCATAGAGGCTTTAAATAATCTCTTTAAGTGATCTTTGTTAGAGTTCAAACAAATGTTATGTTTTCCTTTTACATAAAAAGATAGTTCTATATTGTTCTTAGGATTTGAATTGTTGAATAAAAGTTGGCTTATCATTTTTAAAAGGAATTTATATGAGCAAATGTCACTGGGAACACAAAATCATTAGTTTTCCAATAAGCAAGTAGCATTATAGATGTGAGTTAAATGTGCATTAAATGTTTGAAAATGTGGTAGGCTTAAACTACAGGCTTTTGTTTCTGGATAAGAAGTAGTGAAAACATGATATGCTATTCTTCCTGCTAATTACAACAAAAAGAAGTCCTGTACAGAGTGAATTTCCTGTGCTTTGTTTGTTTGTTTTGCCTCCTATGTATCTTAGAATCTTCCAACCAGTGGATGGAACAAAAAACAAACAAACATTTAAAAAAAATTTTTTTTATATTTATCTACCCTATTCCAGTGGAACATCATGAAAAGTTGCTTCTCTGCCCTCCTTGGGTGTCACAGCTGTGGAGATTGAGCACATAGCTTTGTCACCATACCTGCCCTGACATAATGAAGGCACCCCTCCCTCTCTCAACTGGTATTAGCATTGCAGAGACTTTGGACAAAGCCCACCATTGCCACACTGCAAATTGAGGCAGTTCCCTTCCTACTCCAGCTTGAGTTGAGGGAGGGTTAGGATGAAGAGGGAGTTAGAGAAAGGGATTTTTTAAATCTGTGTTTGAAATCCCAGGCAGACCTCTGAATGTCATGCATGAAACTGATTAGAATCACTACAGAAAGAGGTTTGATTGTTGAACTCTGGTATAATATACCATTCAGGCTTCAGAATGGCCACTAGGTAGCCCACAATTGGGGCAGAACAAAATACCACTGAAAAGGCTTTTAACATATAATTGACATTTGAGCCATAGTCCATAAAAGTAATCTAGGAATCTAAAGTTTGACTGCCTACTAAAATGGAAAGCAGAGTTTCATAACATAATACTCATCATCATACCAGGAAAATCTTAATTTAGATAAAAAAATATAATCAGCAGACACCACAGTGAGATGAGACACAGATGTTGGAATTATCTGACAAGGATTTTAAAGAAGCTGTAATAATAAAAATGCTCCACTAAGCAATTGCAGAGTTGAAACAAATGAAAAAAAAAAAAAAAGAAAGTTTCAGAAAAGAAATAGATACAAGGAAAAAAAATGAAAATTTTAGAACTAAAGAATACAATAACCAAGGTAAAAAATTGTCTCATAGTAGAATAGCTATGGCAGAAGAAAGAATTGGTGCCCTTGAAGTTAGATCAATATAAATCATCAAGTCTGATAACAGAGAGACTAAAAGTTGAAAAATATAAACATAGCCTCAGGGACCGTGGTACCTTTGGGGCAATAATAATTTTCTTGTGTTTGTATCTAGACTCCCATAAGGAGAATGAGATAAGAGTGAGGATTTGTAGAAATAACTGAAAACTTTGTAATTTAGTAGATCATTTAGACATAAATTTAATAAGGAAATAATAGATTTAAATGTCATTTGAGACCAGATTTACTTAATAGACATTTATAGAACATTTCATTCAATACACATTTTTTTTTCATGTGTACATGGAATATTCTCTAGAATAGATCACATATTATGCCACAAGCAAACCTCAGTAAATTCAAGAAGATTGAAATCATATCAGGCATCTTTTTCTGACGATTGTGGCATTAAACTAGAAATCAACTACAGAAAGGAAACTGGAAAACACACAAATACACATGCTCCTAAAAAAGCCAATGGATCAAAAGTGAAATCAAACAATAAATCAGAAATTGTCTTGAAATAAATGGAAATGAAAACAACTTTTCAAAATTTATAGGATAAAGCAGTTAGTAAGGAAGTTCATAGTTGTACAGGCCTATCTCAAGAAACACAAAAAGTCCCAAATAAACAATCTAATTTTACACCTAGAAGAACTAGAAAAAGAACAACATACAAACAGAAGAAAATAATTAAGATCAGAATGTAAATAAATGAAATAGAAATTGAAAAACACAATTAAAAAGAACAATGATACTAAGCTGGTTCTTTGAAAGGTTCAACAAAATTGACAAAACTTTAACCAAACTTATTCAGAAAATAATAGAGAGAGCCCAAATACATAAAATGATAAATGAAAGAAGAGTTTACAACTGACAAAACAGAAATACAAAGATTTATTAAAGGATACTACAAACAATTATATGCCAACAAATTTGACAATCTAGAAGAAATGGATACATTTCTAGAAGCATATAACCTCTTAAGACTGAACCAGGAAGAATTAGAAAATCTAAACAGACCCATTATTACCATTGAAATTGAAGTGATAGTAAAAAAACTCCCAACATACAAAAGTCCAGGACCAGATGCCGTCAGAGCTTACAGGTTTTATAAACAATCTATAGGTAACATCACCTTTAGTGATGAAAGACTAAATGCTTTTTCCCTAATATTAGGAATGAGGCAAGGATGACTACTATCACCACTCCTATTCAACACAGTATTGGAAATTCTATGCAGTGCAATAAGACAAGACAAAAGAAACAATGGCATATGTACTAGAAAAAAAAAATCCCTATTTGCAGGTAACATGATTGTCTGTCTACAGGTAAATCCCAAGTAATTTACTAAGCAACAATAACTACATGACAATAAACTCATAAAGCAAATAAGTGAATTTAGCAAAGTCAGGAGATATATGATCAGCACACTAAATCAATCATGTATCGACATACTAGCAAAAACAATTAGGCCCTGGCTGGGTGACTCATTGTGTAGACAAGTGCTATAAGTACCAGTAGTACCACGAAGAATAGCACTTTGCAGAATGGAAGAGCTGGCAAAACACTGACTTTTATTTAAAACTAGAGGCCCAATGCACAAAATTTATGCAAGGGCCTTGGCCCCTGCCCCCGCCCACCTCCACCATGGCCAGGGGCCTCTGCCACAGCCCCCACCCACTGCAACTTTGTCTAATTAGCATATTATGCTTTTATTATTATAGATTATTATAGATAACAAAACATCTGCAGCAGCCTCTGCACAGGAGCAAAGTTTCAACCAGGCTTTCTCTGTTGTGTCTGCTATCTTCTTCATCTTTTAAAAAAATGTATCTTTATTGTTGAAAGTATTATAGATGTCCCCCTTTTACCCTCATGACCCCCTCCACCCCATCCTTCATCTTTTGATCCTGTGTAAAACAGGGCTAGCCATTCTGGAGCTTGCTTTTACTTTTCTCCTTCTTTCCCCCTTCTCCCTTCTTCCTCTTTTCCTGTTTCCCCGTTTTTTCTCTCTTTCTCCCTCTTTTCCCCCCTTTTCTCCTTCCTTTCTTTCCCCTTTTCCATACTACTTCCTCTTCACCCCTATTTTTTTAAAGAGTATCTGCCATGCCATCCCGTGTTTTGGTTTTGAGGAAGGAGAGCCTACTGGGTCCTGTTAAGTAAAATGATAGTGGAGGAGCTTTCTGAAATTCAACCTTAATTTTTTAAGCATGCTATTTTTAACATGACCAGTTAAGCTGGTTCTGAGATCTGGGTATCAGGCTGTAAGCTGATAGAGAAAAATTGATGAGATGTGCATTTATGTAGAATTGGCAGAATCTAGCTCCTCCAGTAACTAAACTTTTCTAGCATTGGAAGGAGTTTTATTTACATTAGATTCTTGAATGGGTGAATTAGACTTGGATGCATCTCATTCTTTCTCTGCCTTTCTTTTGTGGTGTGTGTGGTAGCTGAAAATATTACCAAGTTTGCTCTAGTGTACACATCTATTGACCCTGGGGTAGAGGTTTTTTAGAGACCTCTTGGAACACCCAAAGATATTGTCTCAAAGACCCTGAGTGGAAGAAATGCACCACATTTATTTCTTGCATTCTACTGAATTTGTAGAATTTTTTTTTTTTTTTAGTGGCTTTAAAATATTCAATAGAGACTTTTAGGCAAAGAGCAAAACAGGCCAATTATTGCAGTACTTACGAAGATAAGCTCTCCTCTGTAACTATATAGTAACTATCTGTCTTTGCTTCATCTGCCAGGACAACAGTCTGTAAAATATGTATCTTGATATCTTTTCTCCATTAAGTTTTCACACTTAAAGGTTTATAAATACCCACAGGGAAATGGATTTCCTAAAGCACTTAGTAACTTACTTGTGCCGCAGCTATTGTGTTGTCCTTACTATTTGCAACCCATTGTTCTCTGCTAGAGGGGTGGAAAGGACATCTTAACTTTGCTATGAAAATATTCCTGTTTAATATGTTAAGAGACAATAATTTCCGGTCTTGGCTTTTAAAAATAAGAATGCTTTTCAAGGTGTGTGTTTTTTCATGATTATTAACTATGCCCAGAGTCTTCATTTTAATTACCACAATGTAGTACTTCAGTTCTCTTATTTGCTTTATTACCTTTTCTGCTTTGTTTCTGAAAATAATTTTAGAGAAATAAAATCAGATTGTTTCCAATATGCTGAAATGCTTTCACCACTGTTGATGAATCTTTTCTTCATTACCAACATAAAGCTAGATATTGTAATTTTAAAAAACAAGTTAAAAATTGTTTAGTCAAGGCAAAGAACATGTTAAAATTTAACTTACCTGGCTCATTCCTTTGTTTCTTTCCTGACCTCTCTTTGTTGGAAAAGGAGCTATCTATCTAGGGCTTAACTCTTCCCTACGGAAGGAATGTTGTTAGAGAGGAGCTGAAAGGATTCCCAAAGTTCCAGTTTTTAATCTTTAAGTGTAAGTTCTTCAACCATAAAAAGATTAGAACACATAGGGTAAAGCTCCTTGACATTGGTCTTGGCAGTGATGATATATATATATATATATATATACACACACACACACACACACACACACACATCACTTCATGTGTATATATATACACATCATTCATGTGTATATATATACATATATATGTATATGTATATATATATATATATATATATATATATATATATATACACATAAATATATATATATATATATTCATGCACACATATAAACACCAAAAGTACAGGCAACCAAAACAAAAATCAACAAATGGGACTACATCAAACTGAAAAGCTTCTGCACAGCAAACAAAACAATGAACAAAATGAAAAAGTAACCTATGGGATGGGAGAAAATAAATATTTGCAAACCATATATCTGATAAGGGGTTAACATCCAGAATATATAAGGAACTTCATATTAAAAAAAACTCACCATAATGAAAATATGGACATAGAAGTGGTCAACAGATTATTAAGCATCAATGAAATGCAAGCCACAATGAGATATCACCTTATACCCGTTAGAATGGACGCTATAAAAAAGACAAAAGATAGCAAATTTGTTGAGAATGTGGAGAAAAGGGAACTCTCATATACTGTTGGTAGGAATGTAAATGGGTACAATCATTATGGAAAAATATAGAAGTTCCTAAAAAAAACTTAAAAATAGTACTACCATATTATACAGCAATCCCACTTCTGAGTATATATCCAAAGGAAATGAAATCACTATCTTGAAAAGATATCTGCATCCCTGGTTTCATTGCAACATTATTTACAATAACCAAGATATGCGAACACCTATGTGGTATACCATCAATAGATGAATGGATCAAGAAAATGTGTGTGTGTGTGTGTGTGTGTGTGTGTGTGTGTGTGTGTGTGTGTTGTGTGTAAGGGAATGTTACTCACCCATAAAATAGAAGAAAATCCTGCTATTTGTGACAACACAAATGAACCTGGAAGACATTATGCTAAGTGATACAAGACAGATGGACAAATACTGCATGATCTCATTTACATGTGTAATCTAAATGAGTCAAATTCATAAAAACAGAGTAGCACAGTAGTTACCGCAGGGAGGTGGAGGAAATGGGGAGGTGTTGGTCAAAGGGTACAAGGTTCAGTTATGTGGGATATGTTCTAGAGATCTAATGTACAGCCTGGTGACTAGTTAATAATACTGTATTACATACTTGAAATTGGCTAAGAGTTGATTTTAAGTATTCTAACCACCAAAAAGAATGGCATTGTTTTTGTCAGTGTACATGAAGTTCAGTTGAACTAATAGTTTATTAAGCATTTACTACTTGCAAGAGATGCCTGGAAATAGTATGTTTAGCTTATTTTGACGAAATTTTTGTTGTTTTTAATTTAGCCTGTTTGTGCAATGTTTTACTTTATAATTACTGGGCAGAGAAATGAGGGAAATTATATTGTGGCTGGAAAATTTTCCTCTGTAGAGGCTTTTATTTGTGTGTACAGAAAATGTAAATATCATGGCAAAAGGCTTTATCTATGATTTAATTTAAAAGCCATGGAATCAGTGCCATTTTGTAATATTACATCATTAACTTACAATTACTACTAATTTACTAAGTGAAGGCAGTGGAAACCTCTAAATCCTAGCAGTGCCAAAGTAATATAATAATGGCTGTTGTTTACTAGTCAATTCAAAGTTATTATTTTTTTAGCAAAGTAGAAATTAAGCTGGCTTCCTAATTTGAAATATGTCCAACAGTAACTTTTAATATTTTAAAGTAAAAGAGTAAAACAGTTCGACATTATGATACCTTTAGTGAATTAGTAATCATTTAGGTTTAAGAGATGCTGCTTCCCTTAATGTGCCATCTTAGTTGGAGTCAGATTGATTTAAATGTACTTCCCAATGTTGATTTATTAGTATAGGACAGTGAGAGCCAATATAGCTTTCAGTTCTGTTGAGATAGGGTCATTCTTGGGAACTAACAGTATCAGAAGAAATGCCTCAGAGATTGTTTAAAAAAAATACAAAACTGAAGAAAAGGAAACTGAATACAGAAGAACCCTTAAGTCCTCACTTTTTAATTCATATATACTATGGTGATAGCTTTGTTGCAGAATTATAACTGTAAAAATGTTACATAATACTTAGCTTATAAGGGCTCATGATTGGGCCACCTTGTAGCACTAAATACAAAAGGTATTGTATTTATCCACTGTGAAATAATATTTCTTAAGATTGTGAGGATAAATGAGATATGTTTGAATTAGCTTTGGGCATATAGTATGTCATTATTTTCATATTACCTTTGAGAAGGAAGGATGGGTGAGCAGGGGGCAAAGATTGTGGAGGGAGGTCATTTTTGTCACAATTTTAAATTAATAAATTGAAGCAAAATCACAAAATTGAATTAATAACAAAGCCTGAATTAGAGAAAACTGTCTCTCAAGCCTCTCTTTGCAAAGTTCTTTAACTAGAGCATGCTGTCCCAAGTTTGACAAATTTGCCTCATATTTTTAAAACTTTAATAGTCATCACCTTGCAAGGAGCAAGAATGTATATGCCTTTTGAGGAGTCTGACTTTAAGACCCTATATACAAAAATCCCACGTTATAAATACGATTTATAAAGTTCATAGTTTTACTTTGCTCTTCACAATTATTTTTTACAATATGGACTTCCATTGACTAATGAAAATAGTACTTTTTTCTTAACAATTTATAAACACAATAAATTATATCTTTCAAGGTTTAGCATAAATGCAGTTTTATTCATAACTATTTACAGTCCACCTGAAAGTGATTTTTCCCCCAATGGAAGTCCCTACTGTTCCTTAATTTCTTATTTATCACAATTTCAAAACATTCAAATAGTCTATTATTGTAGTTATTGATACATATGATTTCTTATTCTATTGGATTATCATGTCCCATGTTTCCTTGTATATATTAAGTGTTTAATAAATATTTATTAAATGAGCAAAAGTTTACCCTGGTCAGTGAATGAAAAAACTCAAGGCAGAAGAAGAGAAAAACCAGTGAGATTCTCTCCCAGTGGACTAAAGTGGGGGTTACATTTTTAATCTGTATTTTCCCTTCTTTCACTCCCAAATAAGAATTACTTCCTAGTGATCCTCCTTTTAAAAGGACTATATTGTAATCTATATATTGCACATAACAATTGTGTGTGTGTGTGTGTGTGTGAGAGAGAGAGAGAAAGAGAGAGAGAGAGAGACAGAGACAGAGACAGAGACAGAGAGAGAGGAGGGAGTGTCATAAAAGGCAAGGGAGGGGAAAGATAAAAAGAATCACAATATAGAACAAAACAATATGCCTGTGTTCTTGCATAACTGGTAGAGAAATATAAAAAGGAGTGTGCATTAGAAACAAAACTAGAAACACACTAGAAACAAAAACAGATTTTATAAAAAATAGCTACCCTATTAAAGCATCATTAAAACTTCTTTTAGTATGGAGGCCCTTCTGTATGTTCTTTTTTTCCTTTTTATTGACTTATTGGGGTTACATCCTATCTAATAAAGAGGGGATATGCAAATTGACCATCATACGCTGTCACAAAGATGGCTGCACCCGCAGTGCAGGCGGGGTTTCCGTAACACAAGATGGCTACACCCACAGCGGAGGCCGAGTTCCTGTAATGAGCCTTAACGAGCAATCGGCAGGGACCTGAGGCTGCGTGGCACTGGGCCGGGACAGGGGACCTCAGGCTGCACCCCCCACCCGGTGGGGCTTGACAGGGGACTTCAGGTCATGCCCCCTGCCCCGGCACCAGGCCAGGGGACCTCACGCCACGCCCCCTGCCCTGGCGCCAGACTGGGGCACCTCAGGCTGCGCCCCCCGCTTGGCAGGGCTTGATGGGGGACCTCAAGGTGTGCCCCCCCCCCTGGTGCTGGCCCAGGGGACCTCAGGCTGCTCCCCCAGCCCCAGCCCCAGGCCAGGTGACCTGAGGCTGCGACTCCTGCCCAGTGGGGCTTGACAGGGCACCTGAGGCTGCACCCCCCACCAGTTGGGGCCTGACGGGGGCCCTGAGGCTGTGCCCCCTGCTTGGCACCAGGCCGGGGGACCTGAGTGTGTTTTGGGGGACCTGAGGCTGTGCCCCCCCAGCTGGCACCGGACCGGGGGACCTAAGGGTATGCTGAGGGACCTGAGGCTGTGCCCCCCGCCCGGCAGGGCTTGACGGGGGACCTGAGGCTGCGCCCCCCACCCTGCGGGGCTTGACAGGGGCCCTGAGGTTGCACCCCCTGCCTGGCACTGGGCCAGGGGACCTGAGGCTGTGCCCCCCACCCCACCCAGCAGGACTTGACAAGGGTGGGGCCAGCTGGGTCTGGATCTCTCCCAATGGGTGTGGGGCTGGCTGGGTCTGGGTCTCATGTGATTTTTGAGGGGCTGCGGGTGGGCGGGGACTGGACTCTGGGTCCCATGTGCACCCCAGACTGACAGGAGGAAGATTTTCAGATACATTTTACTAATTTTCTTTCATCTCTGACATTTGTATTATAGAGAAAGGCCAAATAGCAATATTAAAATATTTCCTCTAATTAATCCCCTTTTAATGTGCACGAATTTCATGTACCGGGCCACTAGTTGGTTAATAAAATTATATTTTTATTATAGGTTTCAGGTGTATGATTCTATAATATGCTATCTGTATATTGTATTGTGTGTTAACCACCTCAAGTCAAGTCACTCCTTCTATATATTCTTGCTTATGAATGAGACATGCTTTCAAGTTTTTGGCAGACATCAACCAGGGTCAGTGGTAACTGACAAAAACTAGCCCCTTCCCTCTGGTACCCATCACACTGTTGTCTGTGTTCATGAGTTTCAGTTTTACATACCACATACTAGTAGATTGTCAAATTTAAAAAGTGACACCAGTCAACACAACAATAGCCAGATGGTATGAATGAATCAAAATTATACTTTTTTTTTCAGATCTGCCAAAAAACATATATTTTTTGCTGCAAAATATTAGTAATTAGTTTACGTGTGCCATGAGATAAAAAATGTTAAAAATCGCTGGTATAGGTTCTGCTTTGATAGAAAAAGGCTAGCCTGCATGGCACGTTGGAATGTGAAAAATCTCTTCTGAAAGTAACTATTGCATATTCCCTTCTCAGCTTTTCCTTCAGAAACATTTTATAGCCTCGCTGTCTTAGTCTTTGTTTCTAGGGATCTCTTCTTGACAAAACAGATAATATCCTTAGAAAACAGTGATAGATTTGTGATTTGTTGACTGCTTTATTCAAGGCTCATATAAATTGAGAACTAGTTACTTTGCTTCTTGATGTGTGGGAGAGAAGATTTTGTTCCTGAAGGAACCCATTCTTTCTCCTCCCTTTCAGACAAAACAGCTTCAAAAACTTCTCAGGCTAAGGAGTCCTTGTCAAAACAATTTTTATTTAAAGACCCAAGATGCTTAGGGATGTTTAGCAGCATCTCATATGAATTACAGCAGAATTAATATATTAAAATGGAAAAAAGAAATTCTCGAATTAGCTAAGACCATTTTACCTACTGTTAGATAGTATTAAGTGTACATTATCCAGATAAAGCTGGATTCTTTGCTTTATAAAATATACTGCATCAGTCCTGGCTTATATGATTTATGCACTTTCTATTCACCTAAGAGCAAATATAAAAATAGGTAAATGAATCTCCTAATTAA
Source organism: Cnephaeus nilssonii (assembly GCF_951640355.1). Taxonomy (NCBI): domain Eukaryota; kingdom Metazoa; phylum Chordata; class Mammalia; order Chiroptera; family Vespertilionidae; genus Cnephaeus; species Cnephaeus nilssonii. The sequence goes on from NC_137075.1 coordinate 80,659,806, forward strand.
AAAGTGGCATACCACATTCTCAAGACAGTTAATATAGAACATGTCCTGCATTTTATTGTGAAAATTACTAGTAACTATCAAAATTGGTGTGTTTTTTTAAGTCCCATGACTGATATTTTATAATTGTTGAACTCAGATATCCTTTTACTCAGTGGCTTTACTTCCATAGTGATTTTGTTCATGACATCTAGAACTCTGGAGATAGGTATAATTAGTAGGTATATTATAATTTTTCCTTTAAAATGACTTCAATTTCATCAGGGAAGGTAAGCTCAGAATGCTGAATTGCAGCTGAAATAAATGAACTGTTTTACTTCCTTCATAAATATCTCAGTGTACGCAGCTTTGAGTTCAGAGATGATCACACTTGCATTATTCTGCATGATAGAGAAGTGAAAATAGTATTCGTTTAAATGTTACTGCTTAATTTCACGTTTGTTTTGTGGTGTTTCCTGAGTAACTGTTCTTTTTCACTGCCATCTCCCTAAGTGTGCACATAAAATATTCAAATTTGATCTTTAAAGCTCGATTCTTTGCCTTATAAAATATACTGGATCAGTCCTGGCTTATATGAGTTATGTACTTGTCATCTCTGAAGAGAAGTTGCTCTGTATAGCTTATCTTCACCTTGATTTCTCTTCCTCCCTTACAGAATCCCAAGGACTGCAGCAAAGCCAAGAAGCTAGTGTGCAATATCAACAAAGGCTGTGGCTATGGCTGTCAACTCCATCATGTGGTCTACTGCTTCATGATTGCATATGGCACCGAGCGAACACTGATCTTGGAGTCTCAGAATTGGCGTTATGCTACTGGTGGGTGGGAAACAGTGTTTAGACCTGTAAGTGAGACCTGCACAGACCGATATGGCATCTCCACAGGACACTGGTCAGGTAAGAAGCCTGTGTGCAGCATGTCAGATTCTCTGGGTTGAACTGCCACATAACCAGATCATCAGATTTCTTTGTACAACTTCATGGCTCATAGTCATCTTTTTCTCTGGATCCATGAATGCTGTACATTATCCAGATAAAATCTAGAACAATATTTTATTTTAAAAGTGTTTCATGATCTATTTCATTTTTCATGTTTATTTCATCTGGATTTAGCAAAATCACTAAGCTTATTCAAGGAATGCAATTTACTCTTTTGATGATGATGATGATGATGATGATGATGATGATGATGATGATGGTGGTGGTGGTGATATACCTTTCACTTTTCAGAGTGATTCCACACTATTGACTTCAGTTAATTCTTATCATTATCTTGTAAGTAACATTAACCTGAGGTCTTAAAACTTCAGCATGCCTGAGACTCACCTGGAAGGCTTGTTAAAACAGTAGGTCTGGATGGGGCCTGAGAATTTGCATTTCTGACAAAGTTGCCAGACCCAGGGACTAAACTTTGTGAACCAGTGAGGCACCTTTATCTCTGTTTTACAGTTGAAGACAGTGAGGCCTAATTTGATTATGCAATTTTACATTTTATTCAGGAAACATTTGATAACAAATAGTGTGATTAAGGTACTATATTAGGCATTATAAGAGATATAAAGATCAATAAGAAATTTCTCTCCTAAGTTCTAGAGGGAATAGAATATATAGTTTCTAATTGCAAGTCTATTTCTACAATGGTGATCTTTAAACAAGGTCTCAAATTGGGCTACCTTTGTTAAAAATACTGCCTTTATCATTTTGTAATTTTGAGCAAATTACTTAATCTAGACCTTAGTTTCCTCATCAGTAAAATGAAAAGTAATAATTTACTTACCTCTTTGAGTTGTTGTAGGAGTAAATGAAATAATACATGTGATATACTTAACACAGCACCTGATATATGAGCTCTGGTAATTGTTAGCTATCATTAATAGCCTTTATTCATTGAACAAATACACATTGAGTGCCTACAGTGTGGAAAATACTGAACTAAGTTATTAGGTGAAATGCTGAGAAAGACAATAGACTCTCTGCACTCACATTTTGTGGGAAGTCAAACTTTTCAAAAGGCTGAGAGATTTCAGTTAATATAATTTCTCACTGAGCTGACCATCTTTTTTCACAAGTTAAAACACTAGATGTGGAATAAGGAGCCATGTCATTGGCAAAATGATAACTTTAGTTCCTTTGTTTCTTTTTGCCTCCTTTGGAAAATATCAGATAACTAGTAGCCCTGAGCACAAATCTGTGCTCCAGTAGCTCTATGTAGGGCCTGGCCACTCCACACCCGCTGCCCAGAGGCTCTCTGCGGCCCTGCGGCCCAGAGGCCCATCCGCGGCTGGGCGTGGAACACTTGCCTTGTCGCCGTGGCGACAAAGCAAGCATTCTGTCAGGCCGCTCACGCTGCCAGCTCTCAGTGGCCGCCCCCGCGGGACTGGGAGACTCCGGCGGGGCTGAGAGGACTGGGCGCTGCCATCTTGTGTCTGTGGGCACCGCCATCTTTGTGATGGGGTGACGGTTAATTTGCATATTACCCTTTTATTAGATAGGATACTTGACACTTCACAGAAGTGATCAGAAAAGCTAATTGGATAATTTCTATAAAGTGCTTTAAAAGGTTCTATATGGATTTAAAGTATTATCTTGTGATGTGAGTTTTGTCTTCATTAGGATGATTTAACCCTTTGCACTCGCTTTTTTCTCCATTCCTTTATTCTAATGCTAACCGTGTCGAGTCACACTCGACATCCGAGTGCAAAAGGTTAAGAGCCTATTCTATTATCAAAAGGTGAAAAGTTGGCCTCACTAGACTTATCAAATTTAGTGTATAACTAGGCCTTGCCTGTATGCTACAACTAGTTATTTGGTTTGTTTGATCTTTAACCCTTTGCACTTGCTTGCTTTTTTCTTCTACTCGGGATTTAATGCTAACCGTGTCGAGTCACACTCGACATCTGAGTACAAAAGGTTAATCCCTACATATTTTTTGTATGTACAGGATATAAAAATTAAAATGACTTGAATTTAAAACATTCAGAATTTCTAATGTTACAATTAAATAGGTTCTAGAAATCATCCTTTATTTATGTGGAATCTAAGACTAATAGATAGTAAGTTACTTATACAACTTATAAATAACAGAACTCTGGTTAGTACTCTTGCTTGTACCTACCTCCAGTCTAAGTCCTTCCCAATATACATATGCCAGGCACCTTACCTAGCAGAATAATGATCAGAAACATAGAAACTCCTAAATGTTTTGGAACTAAATAAAATGACTAATTGTAATATCTCTACTCTCTTACTTCCCCTATCCTGTAACTTTTTCCAAACCTTCCATATAATTTCCAGTACTGAAAAGTTGTCAGTGGTATTTTACTCTGTCATTTGCAGTTCTTGATAAAAGAAGTTATTTTATCATGGTAGCACAGGATTATAAGTTTATTAAATAGATCTTTCCTTTATTACTATAAGTATTGTATAAAATCATATATTTTTCTTCATGCCAGTCAATTAAACTGCCTTTTGGACACATTTAATTAAACTAGTGATTATTTTCAATATGCTTGCAGAACTGATCATAACTAAAATAATTTAGATGATAATCTTGAATCTAAAAGAAGGAAGAGATTTATGTTTGAGCATAGCAAAGTATGGTTGCCATCCACTTCTGTTTCTGTTTATATACATTATCTATGTATACACCTTTTGGAAAAACTAGCCCATTTCTAGATTTAGAGAAAGAGAATGAAATTTAATAAGGTCTTTGACATTAATTCTTTAGTTAACCATACATCAATTGTATCTGTTATTGTTCTGACTTGTACAAAGAATCTTGGGATATTTCCCCTGGCACAACTGTCACGAAATTATTATTGTTCATACGTACTTGACATGATGTGCCTGCAGGTGGAATTTAGTGTTCAATTTCTGTTCAAATCTGTCACCAGTACAGGAATTAGTATGCACATCTGATTATTTTAGTAGCTAAATCATACCTTGAAGGTGGAGTTCTGTTTTTCTTCTTCATTATTTTATATTTGTATATGAAACCATATCCTATATAGTAATTTGGTTAAGTGAAGCAAAATATTAAAAATTATGTTTCCCATTAAAAATTATCATAATCTTTCCCATTATCTATTGATGTTTATTCTAACGTTGCTGATAAATTAGTCAATTTAATTTCTTATATCAAAAATGTTTCCTAAACCTAAACTAACTATATATAACAGGTGTGATTCTTCCTAATAGATTACTTACGATAATTCAGAATGGGAATCTTGGTATTTAATGGTTTGAAGTATCTTCCAGCAGTTACCAATTTGTTTAAAGTATATTGACTGTTGTAGGCTATGTATGAGGACCAGCTTCCGAAATGCTTTTATAGTGGATAAAAACACTCTTGAATAGATGATTTGGCAATAGAGAACCTCAACCATTTAAACTTAATTTTCTACTGTTGCTTTGCTTTCTTTTTTAATTCTAAAATTTGAACATTTACTTAGATTAGAAATTAAACCACTTTGGCTATTTTGTATTTCCTTCTCATCTTTTCCCACTGTCTTAATAAATATCTAATACATTGAACTGAATTACTTAGTTTGATAGTTCTAATTGAAAAACTTTCTTTTAAATGAAAATAATGAATAGTAAGAAACAGTGTTTGTAGATATGATAAAATCTAATGCCCTCGAAGTGTCTGATTTAAGTACCTGTTTAGGTAGATTGCCATTTGCTATAGTATTTAGTTATCTAAACTGGACGGTTACTTTTTCTCCATACCTCATTTTAAAAAGCTTTTGCTCAAAGAGTTTTATTTGGAATCTTTATATGGAGGAAGCCTTAAAATAATAATTTTAGAAAAGAACTTGCTATGTGCCAGGCACCATGCTGGGCTGCATAAAGAAGAGAGGCACAGTCCCTGTCCTGTCAGGAGCAGGCTATGGGGGAAGGCAGGCAGCTGAATGAACAATTAACATATATTGAGATATAGGTAAATTGATAGTACTCTATCAATAAATTTAGTTAAATCCATCCCCTCACATTGTTACACATTTTTTCTTACAATGAGAATTTTTAAAATTTGCTCTTAGCAACTTTAAATTTATAATACAGTATTGTTAACTATAGTCACCATGCTGTACATTACATCCCCAGAACTTATCTTTTAATTGGAAGTTTGTATCTTTAAACCACCTTTTCCCTTTTCCTGAATCCCTGCACCTCCCTGCCTCTGGCAACCACTAAACTATTCTCTGTGTCTATGAAATTATTATTACTTTTTAACTTCCACATATAAGTGAAATCATACAGTATTAGTCTTTCTGTTCTGACTTATTTCACTTAGAATAATGCCCTCAAGGTCTGTCTATGTTGTCACAAATGGCAGGATTTTCTTTCTTTTTCATGGCTGAATAATATTGCAAGATAGATGCGTGGACGGATGCATGGATAGATAGATAGATAGATAGATAGATAGATAGATAGATAGATAGATAGATAGATAGATAGATAGATAGATAATGTGGCTTAGAATCTATAGACATAATATGCTAGTTAGGATAGGCTATGGATATGCTTCTATGTAGTATTTTTACAGTAATATTTTCAACCTTTGGTGATTAATTAATAGAAACTTGAAATAAGTGCATGTAATATTTTAGATTCCTTATGCTGATGAAACATCTTGATTTCTCTGTTAGGTAATGTGAGAGAAGGGAAAAGTACACTGGACTTTCCATATTTAATCTCAGTTCTATTGTTTTTAGCTTTTAAAACTTCAGTAATTATAGTTTTTGAACCCCAATTTAGCTCTGAAAAAATAAAAAACTCATGATACTCAATACCTACCTCCCTATCCACTTTTATAGGGCTCTAATCACAAGGGAAAAATGATTAACAGATATATAAGGTATTAAGATGATTTTCACATACAGTTTATGTTCTTTATCTGTGTTCAGTAAAACACTTTAAGAAGCACTGTTCTATTGAATTTTTAGCTGTTTATTTTACGTTGAGGGAGCCTCCAGATGGCAACAGGGCCTGGGTTATTTACACAATGCCAACCACTTGACCACAGCACAATAAATGCAATAAAAGAATCACATAAAACCCACCTTTCCTGTATTCCAGTCTAAATCTCCAACGATTACTCTGTAAGCTATGTCAGGCACTTTTACTAAGTTGTAGATTTTTTGCCTGCCCTGTGTAGCTCAGTGGTTGAGCATTGACCCATGAACCAGGAGGTCATATTTCAATTCCCCATCAGGGCACATGCCTACTTTTGAGCTCAATCCCCCAGTAGGGGTCATGTAGGAGGAAGCCAATTGATGATTCTCATCATTGATATTTCTATCTATCTCTCCCTCTCTCTCCCTCTCTCTGATTTCAATAAAAACATTTTTAAAAAATTGTAGCTTTTTAAAAAAATCTCTTAAGATTGAATATTTTTAGCAATATATTCTTCCCTTTTTGCACAAAGTTCTGGTAGAACCAGTTTAAAGATAAAAAGAGGTATGATTTAGGAAATAGGAATATGTAATTAGCATCCAAGTCATTATGGAGTAGAAACAATTTCATTTGAAAAGTTTTCTAAATCCTTTCAGAACCTATTTAAAGTTGCTGCCTTCTATATATATAAAAGCCTAAGTGACCGTTCGACCAGTCACTATGACGCACACTGACCACCAGGGGGCAGATGCTCAATGCAGGAGCTGCTCCCTGGTGGTCAGTGCACTCCCACAGCCAACCTCCTGCGGCCAGCCAACCTCCCATGGCCCCAACCCCAACTCCAGCCGGCCGGCCTTGATTGGGACTGGGCGAGATGGCCCTGATCGCCCCAATCACCAGCCAGGCTGAGGAACCCCATTCGTGCACGAATTCGTGTACTGGGCCTCTGGTATAATATAATTCAGGTGCTCTTATTTCCTGTGGGATGTCTGGGCCTCAAGCTTTAATACGTGCCTCAGAAATTATCAGTGTTTTTGTAAATACTGATACACCTTTTATGTTACAAGTGGGTTTCTTAAAGAGTTGCTACACATTGAGTTATTAAATATCAAGTCATGTTTTAAACATTCTAGTGGTGCTATATAAATGATTCCCAAAGGAAATTCTTTCATAAAGAATATTTTTTCTAATATAGGCTAGCAGTCTCCTGATTCATCACTAGTTTCCTCCTTCCCTTCTTTAAATGTTTTAGATTTTTCTGTTTTCCTGAGACACACCTATGTAAGTCTTTGAGGCTCAGTCACATTTGACTTTTGATTCAAACAAAGTATATAAAAATAAGAATGCAGTCATTCAGTAGCATTTTGATAAGTCTTATTGTTTACAACACATAGATCACATTCAAGAATGTTTAGAATGATTCTACAAATAAGATAATTTTATAATATTCTAAATCACCCTGTATGTTATTACTACTTTAGTTTTATGGGAACAGAGCAAAATAACAAAAGCATAATTGGGTCATGGGATTTCAGCCAGGCTTCTTTTGAGAAACTTTACAACCAACATTAATGAAACTTGGAAATACCTGATGGCTTTTTTTGTGAAATTCATTCAGAATTGTAAAATGAAAAGAGGTAAATTATGATAGAGGAACAAGCTGAAGATAACCATTTCCTTTGCTCATCCTCCCACGGAGAGACAGCTTTAGCTCCCCAGCTTCCTCAGCCCACAGGAGGGTCATTCCCCCTTCTCTTAGGTGTTATTTAGATTGCTTAAGAAATCCCAGCGTCTAGACTGATAAGGCACCAGAAATATGCTTCTGTCAAGGGCACTTGTCCATTTCCCTAGTTTGAGGGACTGGATTCCTTCTTAACTTGAGCCATCACTGACCCCTGTGAGAGAAACCTCCTGACAAGCAGTTAGTCTTCAGTTAGTTCTTTAGCTCTCCAAGGTGATAGGATGATGATTTGGGGAGGGAAGGAGGGAGGGAGGGAGGGAGGGAAGAAGGGAGGGAGAGAGGGAGGGAGGGAGGGAGGGAGGGAGGGAGGGAGGGAGGGAGGGAGGGAGGGAGGGAGGGAGGGAGGGACTTGGAATAAAACATGCTGTCTTGGAGCTTTAATATGTATGTACTACTAAAAGAAACAAGAATAAATTCCCGTGAAGGTTCTACTCCATGGGAGCTGTCAAAATTAATGCTTATGAATCTGAACATACTCAAGACATGTTAATTTCCAAGTAACTTGCTTAAAAGTGGAGAATGGACTTCAATGAAGACATTTTTTCAAAATACTGATAATGGCATTTGAGCAAATCTTAAGGACCTGAATATTAGAAATACATGAAAGTGCAGAAGGCCTTGGACCATGCCTCTGGTACCTGTCTATTGACTGGATGGAACTACATGTGCCAGGCCAAAAGAGATTGTACTTAGGTAAGCGACCCAAAATACGTATAGTGTTGGAGCACTATGGTTTGCTCCTCTCCTCTCTAGTTTTTGGCTAAGTATTAAATTTGAAACTATTTTTTTTCTGGGAGAATATAGTATGTCTAGGTTGTGCCTAGGAATAAACCAGCCTAGAACGGGATTTTAAGGCATGGTGGAAAGAGCAGATAAAAGAGTAAATCACCAGTATTTTCCTTTTTCTGCTGTCACTGCCCATCTTGCTGTGTCCACTGAAATTGTACAATAGGATAGCAATTGGGGGATAGGCTGGATTAGTAGCTGCTTCTGCTGTACCTCTGGCCAATTTTGATCCATGCAGTTCAGAATATCCAATAATAGGATTGGCAAAAGTATACATTGTACTCAGTGTCCCCTTTTTCTAGATTATGGCCCATAGCAACCATGGGGCCACTACATTTGAGATTTTAGAATGTATAGGGCAATCCATCTGCATCCTTTGGAAATGTCTAGTCATTAGTACCTGGATTGAGTTCAGAGGGTTAGATAGCCTTTTTTTTTTTTTCAATTTTTTTATTAAGGTATTATATGTGTACATATCTTACCATTGCCCCCCCCACCCCACTCCCATATATGCCCTCGCCCCCCAGAGTTTTGCATCCATTGGTTATGCTTATATGCATGCATACAAGTCCTTTGATTGATCTCTTATCTCCCCCACCTCTCCCTAACCTTCCCCCTGTAATTTGACAGTCTGTTTGATGCTTTACTGTCTCTGTATCTATCTTTTTGTTCAAGTTTATAATGTTCTTTATTATCCATAAATGAGTGAGATCATGTGGTATTTTTCTTTCATTGACTGACTTATTTCACTTAACATAATGTTCTCCAATTCCATCCAGGTTGCTTTTTAAGAATATGGTACCAGCCCTGACCGGTTTGGCAAGGGTCCCAGGTTTGACTCCGGTCAAGGGCATGTACCTTGGTTGCGGGCACATACCCAGTGGGGAGTGTGCAGAAGGCAGTTGATCGATGTTTCTCTCTCATCGATGTTTCTGACTCTCTATTCCTCTCCCTTCCTCTCTGTAAAAAAAGTCAATAAAACATATTTAAAAAAAAAAAGAATATGGTACCAACTTATTAAATATGTTAATATTTAATCACCCTGTAGGTTAATAAGTGGATATTTCATTCATTCACCTGTTATTTTTTTTTTTTCAAAATTGATTTCAGAGAGAAAGGGAGAGGGAAAGAGATAGAAACATCTATGATAAGAGAGAATCATTGATTGGCTGCCTCCTTCACCTCTACTGGGGATTGAGCCTGCAACCTTGGCATGTGCCCTGACTGGGAATCAAACCGTGACCTGGTTCATAGGTCGATGCTCAACCTCTAAGCCACACTGTCCAGGCTCACCTATTGTATTTTATTGTATATTTGTGGCATGATTTATATATTCCTTCACTGATGGACATTTAAATTATTTCAAGTTCTTACCATTATAAACAGTGATGAAATGAATATTTTTGTGCATGTCTTCCTGCGCATGTGTTGTTTCTCTAAGGCAGTGCTTATGAAACTTTTTCACATCATACCATATAATAAAAGATATTTTTACTGCCCATAATTACCTGGGAGGTGGTAATGTATAGTAAAGCCACAAAGATCTCTCCGGCAGTGTGTTTCAGGTAAAATCTTAGGCTCTCGTAAAGGGGCTGCCAAACTGTGGTCCTCAGTGAAACTCAGCCTGCCGCCTATTTTTATACTAAATGCAGTTTTATTGGACCACAGCCATGTCCCTTTGTTAGCTTATTGTCTATGCTGCTTTCATGTGACAATGGCAGAGTTGAATAGTTGCAACATAGGCCATATAGCCCTCAAAACCTAAAATATTTACTATATGGCTTTTTACAAAACAAGTTTGCTGATGCCTACTCTAAAATAATAATTATTGAACAAATACATAGTTTCAACCATTGTAAATTTGTGAATAGTATTCTTTAAAATTTGCTTGCCTCAAATTAATAAGCTCCTAATCTAAACAGGAAATTAACACAATCATTTAAAAATTCTCCCTTATAAGACAAAATGTGGTTAGTGATGTTATAGAGATTTAAACAAGAGCCCCAAGGGGTTGGGAGGTACAGTCAGTCCAGCCAGAAAAATTAGAAGAAATGGCACTTGAACCTGTCTTGAAAATGTTGTAAAATGACCAGAAATCTTAGGTATAGAATTCTGCACACTCAGAGTACTTGGCGGATGATAATAAAAATGCTTATGTGCCTGTCGTATCTTATGTAGAATAGTGCCCAAGTGTCACAACTCCTAGGCATTATTTTTCCTTCTGCCTCTGATTTCCTAAATTATGTGGGAGAAAGTATTAAACCATCTGCTTCTCAGTTATCCCTTAGTAGAATGTGACTAGAAAAAACAGTCTGATAGACTTACATTTCTCAAGGGACTCCAAAACAGATCTGATAGAGGGTGCTTAGGTACAAGTATTTTTTTAGCTGTAAAAGTATGAATATGATAGTGCTTTAGTTAAATAAACCTTGTGTTTTATATTCATTCTGAACTGTCATTGAATAGATTTATGATAGGTTTCTTATTCATAAAAATTTAACATGTAATTTTATAACATAATAGCAATAATTTGGGGAAGACAGTAAATAAATACAATCATGCCTTTGAAGAATATCTGCAAAAGATAGTCAAGTTAATAAAGAATTGCTTGTTAGGAAATTTTTTAATTGAATTGAGGAAATGACATAGGATTGACATGGTTATTGTTACTCAATCCTTTTTTGTAAAGAGTGGTAAGTATATAAACAATGAATGTTACCCTGAAATATTTGTTCTTTTTAAATTAAGTACATAGAAAAGTTTTAAATTACATCAGGAAATGCATTTTCTGCTAAGATAATTTAGAATGTGACAGTTAAATAATTAATCAAAAGATTGGATATGAAAGAACTTTTCTCCAAAAAAAAGAAAAGGGGATAAGTTACACCATGTCAGTTGAACAATATTCTGAACACCAAAAATAAAAGCAGGGAAGCATAAAGATTCCAGAATTTTGTAGTTTTTGCAGGACAGCATCCATTGTGTGAGTAATAAATGTTATGTTTATATTCATGGCAGTTTTAAAAATCTGATAACAGCTTTTAGATACTTTTTAAAATGTCATTCTATCCTATATAATAAAAGCCTGATATGCTAAGTATCCGACTGTTCATTCGACCGGTCGCTATGATGCTCACTGACCACCAGGGGGCAGATGCTCTGACCGGTAGGTTAGCTCGCTGCTAGGGTCTGGCCAATCTGGACTGGGCCAGACGGGCCAGACACGCCCTAGAGCCCTCCTGCGGTCCCTCCCTGGCCCTGATCGTGCACTGGTGGGGTCCCTCGGCCTGGCCTACGCCCTCTCACAACCCAGGACCCCTCGGAGGATGTCTGAGAGCTGGTTTTGGCCTGATCCCCACAGGCCAGGCCGAGGGACCCCACTGGTGCACGAATCATGCACTAGGCCTCTAGTTAATTATAATATGTAATTATTGAACTAATTAATGTATATAAGAACAAATAAAAAACAAAGAACAAATCAATGTTCTGTGGTCTGCTGTGGATATGTAATTTAAATTATGCCTCTCTTTTGATTAAATGAAATCTCTTTTATGACATTTTTCTTAATCTAAAAAGAAATATACATTACTGATAAATAGTAATTTTAATTTCAGTGATTTTATATGAAATGGCTATGATTTTTAATAAAAATATATATTTAATGGCATTTTCAGTTGTTTAACAAAAAAACTAATATATGTTTTTCTGTAATATGCCCTTAGCTACTTATTTATGCATGCTCCTCTATTAAAGTAATGAAATTGGCTATGTAATTGAGTAAAAATGGAGTGGCCACAGAGGCATAAGAAAACACTTATGTGCGTTTGCCACACCATTTAAAAAAAAATGTTTTTATTGATTTCACTGACAGGAAAGAAGAGGGAGAGAGGGATAGAAACATCAATGATGAGAGAGAATCACTGATTGGCTGCCTCATGCACACTCCCTACTGGGGATCAAGCCTGTAACCGGGCATGTGCCCTGACTGGAATTGAACTGTGACCTCCTGGTTCATTAGTCAATAGTTAACCACTGCGCAACACTGGCCAGGTGACACACCATTTCTTAAAGACCATCTTGTAGTTCTGTCTCTCGGAAATGAATTGCTTGGTTCTTTAGAGTATGCTGAGCAGATTAAAGAAAAGGGCAGGAGAGAATCATTTGGAGAAGGTTTGAATGCAGTCTTTGCATTGTGGCTAAAACACTATCTAGCCATGTCATTCTTTAAAAATAACAAGGAAAGAAATCATTCCACAGCTCTGTTTTGATTAAATTACCTATCGTCAAGGACAAACTAGCATTTTAAAGCTATTGCTTTTTTAAGTAAAATATAACATGTTGTTATCCAGTTTTATGTTTAAATTAACACAATACTATTTTTTATTGGGTACCACAGGTAAGAGATACTAACAGAAAAGGACTGTTCTGTTTGTGGATTTTTTTTTTAAAGGGCCATTGCTCCTTCCTCTGTCTTTTTTCCACTCTATGTTTAGGTTAGTGACCACCAGAAATAAGGAAGGAAATGCTCAGACTCTTTTATTTCCTTACTTATAATTTTACAATCTCTTTTGTGATTGGAATGTGGGACAACACATTTTTACAACTGCCGCTCAATATCCTAATTCATATAGAGATTTGGACACATTTTTCTTTAGCAGCACTAATGGAAGAATTCACTTTCTCCCAGTGGCCATCCCATAGAACAGTAAAAATGATACTGTTCTCTCTCTCCAAAATTAATTAAAAGAGATTCTGCAAAATTAATTAAAAGAGATGTAATTGTAGATCATTTCTTCATTTTGAATAGTTTTATGCCCATGCTATGGTAACTTGACCCAGGTTATTGATATGATGTGCAGAAGCTACAGTCCATGAATAAAACACACCTCAAGAAATAGTGTTTCGTTGCATGATGGTGTATAGCTATAACCACCAGCAAGCTTGCCCTTTTTGACAGCTGGCTTTATTTAGCATTTTAAAAATTGCATGCTATTTGCCTCTGGTGCTTGGCATTCTTCAATTAAAATTGTAAATGTTTTCTTATCATCCCCTAACAGAAATCTCACTTATGCCCTGAATCTAGCCTGAGACACCTGTTCTTGGGGCCATTTTTTTTTTTTTTTAAGTTCCATATGAAGTATATTTCTGTGCCATGTCATGCTGGAATGAAAGAAAGCACATATCATTATATTGGAACCTGATCAATACTTAGATGGGCTTAAGTGAAAATTTGAGGCCTATTAAGGATATGAGATATTATTACATGAAAGCCATTTCAATAAATATTGTATTAACTAGAGGCCTGGTGCATGAAATTCGTGCACGTGTGTGTGTGTGTGTGTGTGTGTGTGTGTGTGTGTGTGTGTGTGTCCCTCAGCCCAGCCTGCACCCTCTCCAATCTGGGACCGCTCGAGGGATGTCCGACTGGTAGGATGGGGCCCAAACGGGCATTTGGACATCCCTCTCATAATCCAGGACTGCTGGCTCCCAACTGCTCACCTGCCTGCCTTCCTGATTGCCCCTAATGGCTTTTGCCTGCCAGCCTGATCATCTCCTAACCACTCCCCTGCCAGCCTGATTGATTCCTAACTGCTCCCCTGCCAGCCTGATTGCCCCTAACTGCCCTCCCCTGCAGGCCTGGTCCCTCCCAACTGCTCTCCCCTGCAGGCCTGGGTCCCCCACAACTGCCCTTCCTTGCAGGCCCGGTCGTCCCCAACTTCCCTCCTCTCCCGGCCTGGTCACCCCTAACTGCCCTCCCCTGCAGGCTTGATCACCCCCAACTGCCCTGCCTTGCAGGCCCGGTCCCTCCCAACTGCCCTCCCCTGCTGGCCTGATCACCCACAACTGCCCTCCCTTGCAGACCTGGTCCCTCCCCTGCTGGCCATCTTCTGGCGGCCATCTTGTGTCCACATGGGGACAGCCATCTTGTGTGTTGGAGTGATGGTCAATTTGCATATTACTCTTTTATTAGATAGGGTAGAGGCCTGGTGCATGGTGGGGGCCGGCTGGTTTGCCCTGAAGGGTGTCCTGGATCAGGGTGGGGGTTCCCTTCGGGCGTGGGGCGGCCTGGGCGAGGGGCCTGTGGTGGTTTGCAGGCTGGCCACGCCCCCCAGTGACCCAAGCGGAGGCCCTGGTATCTGGGATTTATTTATCTTCTATAATTGAAACTTTGTAGCGTTGAGCGGAGGCTAGGACAGGCCAGGGCAGGCAGAAAGCTTGGCTTCCTTCATCACTGGGAAAACCCAAGCCTCCTGCTTGCTCAGTTGCCGCAGCCATTTTTGTTGGGACTTATTTATCTTCTATAATTAAAACTTTGTAGCCTTGAGCGAAGGCCAAGGCAGGCCAGGAAGCTTGGCCTCCTCCATCGCTGGGGAAACCCAAGCCTCCTGCTCTCTCCAGCTCCATGGCTGCCGCCATTTTTTGTTGGGACTTATTTATCTTCTATAATTGAAACTTTGTAGCCTTGAGTGGAGTCCACGGCCAGCTAGGGTGTGCAGGAAGCTTGGCTTCCTCCATTGCCGGGGAAACCCAAGCCTCCTGCTTGCTCCATGGCCACAGCCATCTTGGTTGGGTTAATTTGCATACTTGCTCCTGATTGGCTGGTGGGCGTGGCTTGTTGATGTGGCGGAGGTACAGTCAATTTGCATATTACTCTTTTATTAGATAGGATATTGTTAATTTTAAGAGTTTTTATTTTGTTAACAACAATTTGGAGGTAATAAATAGGGAAAGAGGCTTGCTATATCACTTTGATTTCTTTTAAGCCCTGAAATTCCACCAATTAGCAAAGAGTAAGAAACTGTTATGAGGGCAAATTTAATGTATCTGTTTGCCATAAAAGAAAGAGGATTTTATAAAGGCTACACTTCTATTTATATCGAATTAAGGTCTTCATATCAATATTGACCAGAAAATTCTTACAGTTTTGTACTTGAAAATATCTACATTGAAGTAGAAATTAAATACATTCAGATAGAATAAGTTTCTTACCAGGGGAAGAGATATCAGGTAACCTGTGACTCATGCTCTATTGAATGTAAGCTGTTTCTCCAAATACTAGTAGCCTTACAGTTGGACTGAAAAAGCCTTTGATTCCATAGAAAACTCTCTTTGTGTTTCCAATTTGTGATCAGCTTAGCCTTTGTTGGTTGGTTTAGAGGTTTCATTGGAACCCTTTCTTGGCCTAGCTCCCTCTACGGTCAAAGGAAACACCTTATCTTTTCCCATCATTAATAATTTTTATAAGTTTCTGTGGTATTTTTTCAAAAATTTTAAAGACTGTCCTACAAAATAACCCTGGAGGGTGGATAGCATGATTTTTAATTAATATATGACAAGAAAAGAAGGATTAGAGATGTATTAACTAGATAGTGGTGTCAGAGATCACAATTTTCCAGATTTAATTTCATCTGGATCATATTGTCATTCTGTTTGGCATAATTATTTTAAGATAGTTTTTTTAAAGATATAAAACAATGACTACCTATTGCTGAAAAAAAACCAAGAAGTGTAGAAAATGTAACAAGGAAAATAAAAATACTTTAAATATATGTGTATGTGTATTCTTTAAGTTTTTTTGAATGCATGTTTTTTTTAATTAATATGCGTTATTTCTTAGAGCAATGCTAGGTTTACAGAAAAATTTATTAGAAAGTACAGTGTGCCCTGGCCAGGTAGCTCAGTTGGTTAGAGTGTTGTCCTGATATGCCAAGGTTGCTAGTTTTATTCCCCCATCAGGGCACATAAATAAGAGGAACAGTAGATCATTGTTTCTCTTTCTCTCTCTCTCTCTCTCTCTCTCTCTCTCTCTCTCTCTCTCTCTCTCTCTTTCTCTCTCTCTCTTTCTCTCAAAATCGGGAAATAAAAATTTTTTAAGAAAAGAAAGAGAGTACAGTGTTACCATATGCTCATATGCTCCCTCATCATCATCTTCCTTCTCCCCTCCTTCTCCATGGCCCAGTCCCCCTATTATTAACATTTGCATTGGTGTGGTACATTTGTTACAATTAATGAGCTGATATTGATTCATTATTATTAACTAAAGTCTATAGTTTAACATTAGGATTCAGTCTTTGTGTTATATAGTCCTAAGGGTTTTGCCAAATGCATAATTTCAAGTGTCCACCATTACATAATCATACAGAATAGTTTCACCGCACTAAAAATCTCCTGTGTTCACCCCTGTTAACCTCTCTTGCTTCCCCCTACCTGTAGCAATCACTAATCTTTTTTTGTCTCCATAATTTTGCATTTTCCAGAATGTCATATAGTTCAAATCATACATTATGAAATCTTTTTTGACTGACTGCTTTTTTAAAAAAAAGTTCCTCCGTGTCTTTCTCTGGCTTGACAGCTCATTTCCTTTTATTGCTGAATAATACTGAGTTGTATGGATGTGTCACAGTTTGTGTAACCATTTACCTATTGAGGGACATCTTGGTTGCCTCCAGTTTTTAGCAATTATGAATAAAAGCTGGTATAAATATTAATGTTTTTGCATAGGCATATGTTTTCAACTCATTTAGGTTAATCCTTAAGAGGTGATTGCTGGGTTGTATGGTAAGGCTATGTTTAGCTGTATAAGAAACTGCCAAACTGTCTTCCAAAGGGGCTGTCCTAGTCTGCTTGGGCTGCCATTCACTGGGTGGCTTAACAGGCATTATTTTTCAGTTCTGGAGGCTAGCAGGTTCGGTTCTTGGTGAGTGCCTTTCCTGGCTTGCAGGATGCCTCTTGCTGTATCCACACTTGATAGAGTGAGGAAGCTCTGGAATCTCTTCCTCTTCTTTAAGGGCACTATGCACATCATAGAGGCCCAATCCTCATGACCTCAGCTCAACCTAATTACCTTCCAAAGGCCCCTCCTCCCAATGTCAGCACATGGGGGATTAGTGCTCCACATAAAAATTTGGGGAGGACACAAATATTCAGTTCATAACAATAGCTTTACCATTTTGCATTTGCATCAGCAATGAATGAAAGTTCCTGTTGCTCTATATCCTTCCCAGCATTCCATGTTGCCACTCAGTGTTTTAGATTTTAGCCATTCTAATAGGCATGTAGCGGTATCCTGTTTTAATTTGCAATGTGCTAATGATCTATAATATTAATCATCATATGCTTATTCACTATCTGTATGAATTGGTGAGTTGTCTGTTCATCTTTCATCCATGTTATAATAGGGTTCTTTGTTTTCTTATTGTTGAGTTTTAAGAGATCTTTTTATATTTGAATATAAATCCTTTAGCAGATTTGTTGATACTGATTCTTTCCTTGGTCATGTTTAGCCTACTGATAAGTCCATCAAAGGCATTCTTCATTTCTGTTACAGTGTTTTTTATTTCTAGCATTTAGTTTTGATTCTTTAGTAGAGTGTCCATCTCTTTTCCTTACTCATCTTTTGTTGCATATTTTCCACTTATCATATTAATCATAGTTATTTTCAATTCCCAGACTGATAATTCCAAAATCTCTGCCATATTTGAGACTGGATCTAATGGTTGCTTTGTTCCTTAAGTCTATTTTTTTTTTTTTTTGTCATTTAGCATATCTTGTAATTTTTTTTTTTTGATGAAAGCTGGACTTGCTGTATCTGCTAAGAAGAAACTGAAGTACATAGGCCTTTATTGTCAGGTTTATGTTTATCTGGCTAGGAGGTAGGCTGTGTTAACTGTTAACTGTAACCATGGTGTCAGATGCTAAGTTTTCTTCTAGTATCTTTTTTATTGCACTGTTGTTTTTAGATTTTCTTGAAGACTTCTTAAATAGGCAGTTCTTTTAGCTGTAATCCTTTGTTACTACTCAGTAGCCCTATATTGATATGGTGATATAGTATGGGGGAAGGGAAATATTCCATAATCCCATGATTAGGGGTCTATCTTTTAGAAAACCTGAGGTTGTATATGCCTTCTCCCAGATTGTTAGGATTTGGTAAAACCTCTTCAGTAGGTTAGGCTCTGGTAAAATAGTTTTCCTTGAAGGCAGGTCTTACAGAGAACAGAGAGCTCTGTTGCAAATATACTGAGCTAATATGTGAAAATTATCTGAAAATGAAAAAGTACAATATGTTTTATTATAATTGTAGTAATGATCACAAACAGCAATAACAAGGGATATGAAAATATTAGTTTTAAATAACATTTTTGTATATTATGTTATATAAGTATCCTAACTGATATTCTTATAAATTATTTTCATTATTTATTTTAAGTTAATATACTATAATGTGAAACAAATAAAATTCTGAAAGAAAGGATAAACTTTGTTCTAGCAATAAAACATGCCTAGCATAATTTTCAGTTTCATCAGGCTCAGTACATCATGTAAAAATTAACTATAAATTCTGATATTTAATAACTAAAGTAGATTCTAGAGTGTTTGTAACTCTCAAAGATAATTCTTTTGGCTTGGAAACCTAGATTCAGCTCCCTGGAAAAGTGTACAATGAAATCATAACAAAAAAAAAACAAACCCAAAAAACAAAAGCAAGAATATTATCTTCTTTCTGAGTAGTCTGCTAGTTAGGTACGGCCTTTATTTAAGAATTTTTCTAGTTTCTTAGGTAACACATACCTGGAAAATGATACATTATTACTTGCTAAGCTGTATTTATGTAATACCTTTATTCAAATTTTGTATCTTAAAGCAGTAAAACTGATGATAGTTTCAAATCTCAAAATTCACCCTTAACATTGTGTTTGTAATGCTGAGTGGTGGGCTCATCTACTAACTGAATGATTATTTCCTCAGGAGATGGTGGCATCCATGCTAATTATAATACTTAATATATTTATCCATTTAGTTAAACACTTATTTTGTGCTTTCTATGTGCCTGGGATAGTTGTGGTTGCTGAGGCAACAAGATGAATAGTTTAAGGTTTATATCCTCATTTCAGACTTGAGTAGGAGACAGATATAAACAAAAACGTAATTATTATAATACAACTTGGTAAATGCAGTGATAGTACATGCATGGATGGTTCTTAAAATTACGCTATTTTCTAAGAGTTGAAATCCTAAAATTTTAAATCTCTGAAAGCCAAAATTTTGTTAAATACTAGTTATTAACTTACCACAGCATCTAGTAGCATCCATTTGGGGAATAGAGCCCTTGCTGTCTTCTGTGTATCATGTAACTACTCCTTATTTCTCTCTCTCTCTCTCTCTCTCTCTCTCTCTCTCTCTCTCTCTCTCTCTCTCTCCATACATACACCTTATCCTTTTATCTCCATACTGCAAGAAAAAGACATAATAGTTTGTTGGTACACAAAGAAAAAGCATTCTTTAGAGCCAAAATGTAACACAGTCTTTTTGTGCACTGAAGCCTAAGAAGGGCATTTTGGGTCATATCACTGATTCATTCAGTTCAATACTCTGATTTAACAGTAGTTCTTAGTGACATTTTGTGAGAGTTATAGTTGCCATTCTTGTGTCAAAGTCTAAACATTCATGTTTTCCCCCAAACATATCATTTCTGGCTTTTATCTTTGCTTGGAATAATGAATTCTGTGAGCATTCTACTTATAGTATAAAATTAGACTTAATTTTT
Source organism: Cnephaeus nilssonii (assembly GCF_951640355.1). Taxonomy (NCBI): domain Eukaryota; kingdom Metazoa; phylum Chordata; class Mammalia; order Chiroptera; family Vespertilionidae; genus Cnephaeus; species Cnephaeus nilssonii. Next base: position 80,679,766 of record NC_137075.1, read on the forward strand.
TTCTTAAACTACTTCTTTCAAGCACCAATGAAAGATTCCTAATTCTAAGATTTGGTGAACACATTCTTGGACACCATGTCTAAATCTTTCATGATTCGACAGGTTTTTAACATATCCACTTTCGACTGTCATCTTTTTATATAGAAGAGAATTGTCCTATTGTCATTTGGAAGATCTCCTTCTTCTTAAGTAATATTATGTCTCTTTATTCTTGAGATGTAGTAGCTGAACTGCACAAATTTATTCAGATACTAGAGGCCCAGTGCACAAATTCATGCACCTTGAAAGGAACTGTGGGCCATGATGCTGCGGTGGGCACAGGGGCAGGTCTCAGCCCATCCTCCGTGTCCCTGCCAGGCCCCTCCCACCGTGGCCCTCGGTCCCCTGTTTGCCGGCAGCCCCGCTCCCACTGCCGCCGCTCCCAAGTGCTGATGGCACCTGCCCCGCTCGCACCCACTGAAAGTGCGGAGCAATTGGGGCCAGCGCCAGCAGCAGGTGCGAGCAGTGGCTGCTGCCCCAATTGCCCCTCAGAAGCAAGGGGGAGGTGGAGAAGCCCTCAGGGCAATCGGGGATGGCAGCCGCCGCTTGCACCTGCTGACACACCCGAGCGATAGGGGCTGGTGCCGGGTGCCGGTAGCAGGTGCAAGCGGCGGCTCCCACGCCTGCAGCAGGTGCGAGTGAGGCTGACATTGGCAGCAGGTACAAGCGCCCAGTGGGACCGCACCGTGCGGGAGCAAAGAATTTTCAGTAACCATCAGAGGCTCGCCCTGATGACAGCAACCGGCGCCCCACCTTGGTCTGGTGCCCCCGCTCCCCTGCTCCACCATCCCGCCTGCTGCTGACGCTCGCCATGTTCCATGCGCATCCCCTGGTGGTCAGTGCATGTCATAGCAACCAGTTGTTCGGTTGTTCTGTCATTCGGTCTATTTGCGTATTAGAGTTTTATATATATAGATAAACACAATTGTGATAATCCCCATTCATGTATGTTCAATTTAATCTATTGAATTAACTTAATTACTTTGTATCACCTCTAAAAGTCCTTTCTCTGATATTTATTTATTTATTTATTTATTTATTTTTAATGGAATTTATTGAGGTGACATTGGTTAATAAAATTATATAGATTTCAGGTATACAATTCTATAATACATCATCTGTATATTGTATTGTGTATTCACCACCCCAGTTCAAGTCTCCTTTCATCACCATTTAAACCCCCATGCCCTCTTCTGTTTCCCTCCATCCTCCCTCCCATCTGGTAATCATCATACTGTTGTCTGTATCTGTGAGGTTTTTGTTTTTTGCTTATTCCCTTCACCTTTTTTACCCAGCTCAGCAGCCCCCTCCCCTCTGACAGTTGTCAGTCTGTTCTCTGCATCTATGAGTCTGTTTCTATTTTGTTTACTAGTTTATTTTGTTAATTAGATTTCACATAAGAGTGAAATCATATGGTACTTATCTTTCTCTGACTGGCTTATTTTACTTAGCATTTTTAATATTTTTAAAGTTCCACTGACATGAATAAAGCTAATGATTATAATAAGGCTGAAATTTGTTTCGGAAAGTATAAAATATTTATATTTATTGTATGATCCATTTTAGGTGACATCAGTTATTATATCCTGAATTTGGGATCTTATCATCCATCAGGAGTACTTTAATTTTTTTAAAAAAATATGTTTTTATTGATTTTGGAGAGAGGGAGAGAGAAATAGTAACATCACTGATGAGAGAGAATCATTGATCGGCTGCCTTCTGCATGCCCCACCCATGATTGGGAATTGAGTCCACAACCCAGGCATGTGCCCTGACCGGGAATCGAGCCATGACCTCCTGGTTCATAGGTCAGCTTTCAACCACTGAGCCACACTTGCCTGGCAGGAGTACTTTAATTTTTAAAGTATTTATGAAGAAATTGAAATTTATTTTTTCTTATTCCTAAATATACCACTGAACAAATTAAAGGAGGAAATAATTTTTAATGATAGAAGTATTTCAGATTACAAAATATTTTTGCTTTAATGTTTAATAGTTGAAAATAAGTATGTAAATAGATAATAGGGAAAGTGGTTATAAGTTTAATAAACCGCTTTATGGTAACTTTGCTTCCAGATCCTTTGTTCTGAAGTAGGCTGTTTCTTCTTCATGAAAAGCTTATTATAAATTATTAGGAAATAAGCCTGTCATAGGTTGGTTTTAATTCATATTCTCAAGTTCTGAAGGCATTATTAACTCTTAACCATGAGCTTTAACTTGACTAAAAAGCACCCAAATTGTTTCATATAAATAATTTAAATTTGAGATAAGCTGCTTTAGCTTTTATTTTTGTTTCTTCCAGGATCCCAGTACGAACCCAAAATGACAGTGAATAAAATTGTTTTGTTAAGCCACAATTCACAGCTAACTAATTGGTTTATATGGGCATGTATGATCAACATTTGAAGTTTATGTCCTTTACTGAATATTAAATTCCTAGATCTAGTGCATACTGCAGAGTGATCTAGGTTTTGGCTTCCTCTGAAACTTTAAAGTAATAGAGTAAGTATGGAGTAACACTTCAAATTCTGGAATCATAATGTCTGGGTTCAACTCCTGTTTCTGACTGTTAGCGGGGAGACCTTGAAAAGATTACTTAACTTCATCTTGAATAGGGATAAGAGAATACTCACCTCATCACAACTTTGTGGGTTAATTAGAAAATATATAGAAAATGTTTAATGTAGTACCTGGCATGTAGTGTTCAGTAAAAATTCTTAAAGTTGCTGATAGGGAGGTGGGACTAGGACAGGGTGGATGCAGGAATTATTTTAGAAATGGCTTATAGCATGGGTCATGGAGAAGGAGTAAAATACATGGAAGGAACAGACTCTGGACCTTCATCCCTGCCCAGGATTTTATGATTTGGGATGAAAATAGAATTACTGTAAAATGATGGCTTCTGATTTGGAGCTCTACCAGGTAAGACTCTGTGGCCTGTTGATAGATAAACGTCTAAAAAGATGTTGTATATGATGAGGAATCCTATCTAATAATAGACAAATATGCAAATTGACCATACCTCCGACACACCCACAAGCCACACCCACCATCCAATCAGAGCGAGCCTGCAAATTAACCCAAACCAAGATGGCTACAGCCACAGAGAGCAAGGTTTCCTAGGTAACAGAGGAAGCCAAGCTTTCCGCCTGCCCTTGCCAGGCCTAAGCCTCCACTCAAGCTACAAAGTTTCAATTTTAGAAGGTAAACAAATTCAAACAAATGGCGGCAGAATGGAGCTTGAGAGAGCAGGCCAGGGTTGCCACCAGCAACAGGGGAAGCAAAGCTTTCTGCACACCCTGGCCGGGCCCACCCGCTTAAGGCAGCAAAGTTTCAATTATTACCCCAACACAAATGGCTACCGGCCTTGGAGGGAGCCCCAGGCTTGGCTCCACTCCAGGCTACAAAGTTTCAATTGTAGAAGGAAAATACATTCCAGATACCAGGCTCCGCTTGCGTTGCCAGGGGGCGTGGCCGGCCTGCAAACCACCACAGGCCCCTCGCTCAGGCCGCCCCACGCCCCAAGGGAACTCCCACCTGATCCGGGACACTCTTCAGGGCAAACCAGCTGGCCCCCACCCCTGTACCAGGCCTTTATCCTATCTAATAAAAGAGTACTATGCAGATTGATCATCACTGCAACACACAATATAGCTGCCCCCATGTGGTCAAAGATCCTGCCCCCATGTGGACACAAGATGGCCACCACAAGCTGGCCAGCAGGAGAGGGCAGTTGGGAGGCACCCGGCCTGCAAGGGAGGACAGTTGGAGGTGATCAACCCTGCAGGAGAGGGCAGTTAGGGGTGACCAGGCCGGCAGAGAAGGGAAGTTGGGGACAAACAGGCTGGCAGCAGAGTGGTTAGGGGGTGATCAGGGTGGCAGTAAGAAGCGGTTAGGGGCAATCAGGAAGGCAGGCAGGCAAGCAGTTGGGAGCCAGCAGTCCTGGATTGTGAGAGGGATGTCCCATATTGGAGAGGGTACAGGCTGGGCTGAGGGACAACCCCCCTCCGTGCACGAATTTCATGCACCGGGCCTCTAGTAGTAGATAACCTTCTTGGCAAGGTGGTGACAGAATTTTTTTGCAAATTTTGGTGAAGGTTCTAAAGAAGGTTGGGGTGATACTTTCTCTGTTTTAAGCATAAACTTAAAACGTCATGGAAACCATAGTGTAAAGCAGGGGTCCTCAAACTTTTTAAACAGGGGGCCAGTTCACTGTTCCTCAGAGAGAAGGAGGGGAGTCGGAGAGTGAGGCGCACATTCCACACATGCGCACTGCGGCCCTGGACGAGTCGGCTGCTAAGCAGGACAGGCAGCGGCGGCAAATACACCCGGTGGGCCAGATAAATGTCCTCGGCGGGCCGCATGTGGTCCGTGGGCCATAGTTTGAGGACCCCTGGTGTAAAGTATCAAATCTGTACAAAGTATTAAATTTTTTAAGCAATAACAAGCAAAAGACTACGTCTCCTCATCTCACACATCTCCTCACCATTTGCTACATTTATCTTCTCCCTTTACATTCCTCTCCTTCCCATGCTCTGTTAGGTAAGGTTTCATGTCTTTTGCCTCAAAGATCTTTTTCTTCTTTTATGGATATCCCCTGCTCTTCCCCCTGTTAAACCAAAAAGGGTAAAATAGAGCCACTTTTTGAGTAATGTCTTTACAGTATTTATCTTAGCTATGCCACCACAGGCTATAGATTGTCAAGTATTAGCTCTCTTTCTAGTTAGGTAACACAACCCAGAAGAGGAGAAAGGGAGGGTCAGGTGACTTTTACCAGATTGGCAGCAGCAGTGACAATAGGAGCTGTAGCATGGCACATAAAGCCATCCCCTACTGCTCATCTTCTTTCTTCCATGGTGGAGGAGGAGGCAGCTGGGAGAAAAGACGTATTCTGCAGTTTGAGGAGGCAGGAAGAGTTAAAGATGGGAATGGTGGCAGGTGACCCTTGGAGCTGCTGATACTTTGTGGATTTGTATGAGGGACATTGCTGCTCAAGTCCCTGCCTTAGTAGGCCGAGATGTTTGTCTGTTTTATCAGCATTTTGCATAGTGCTGCACAAGGTGCTGCACTTGATTAATTGTCTTTTCTCCTCAAATTCCACAAGTCTTAACTGTTTTGTTATTATTTCCTTTTTCCAATATGACTCTGTATTTTTTTTTCTCATGGTATAGCCAGAATTTCTAGTGATAACTCTTGTATCTTAAGATACTAGGATTGACCTTTATGCTATCAGGAAACCCAAATTAGGCCTTCCTGATATACCATAATTGGATCGTAACTTACCAGAGAAATTACAAGTACTGTAAATCTAACACGAAATGTTGCATTCCAACTCTCCAGCTATGTGCTAATCACAGTGGCAGCTGTAAAATTCCCCCAAAGCAATAGGGAACGCAGCATATGCCAAGTGACTGATCTGCCCTGTGAGATCCTGATGGCACACCTGCTCACCAGTCACGTCTTTCAGGAATTTTCAAGGAATTAAAAGGCCATTATTGCCGTGAGGTCCTCCCTCCTGGCTATTTCTTTCAAGGAGATATGACATGTGATGAAGGAATAAGAGGAATATGAAAGTGGGATTGTGATTTTTCACAAGAGGTGGTAAGAGAGGTTGGGGTTTGGCTCTTCAGTACATTTGATGAAATAAAGCCTTGTCTTTCTTTCCACTCCTCTACTCCCTTGTTTCTTGCCAATAAGGAAAGCTATTCTAGGATTCTTTAGGATCCTTTGGGGTTGGAAGAAGATTCTAAGTTAGAAGAAAATACTAAATTATTAAAACACAAACAAAAAAAATCCCCTAAACCTCTAGCCATGGAGTTCTTAGGGCCTATGCAATGTAAATCATCAAAGAAACTGTTGATAGTATTCTCTTTATGAGCAAGCTGTCTGCGGACCATATGAAACCGTTTGGCAAAGTAACATACTAGTATCTGTATATAAAAGTTAAATGCCTAAATTTGTTTCAGAAACATTAAGAATGACTTCAGGGAGCCTTCTGTTTAGTGGAGTGATGCAAGCAAACCTCTTTGATCTTTTTACTTTTGACCCTGTCCTGCTTGCCTTATTCTGGTCTGCATAACTCACTAAGATACCACATATTTTACACTAGCTGTTCTTTTAGTCCCCTTTCCAGAGTTCAGTCCGTCAGAATCTCATGGAGGTCAGTGAACCCATGAGTCTAGTTGCCTTTGCAAGGCATTTCTCTTTCTAGTAAAAGCAGCAAGCACCTCATAAGAATGCTGCACAATTATCCCCATCGTGTGATATGCTAATTCTTAAGAATGTTGCTAACACTGCACTGTGTTTCATATGATTGAATTTAAAACTTTCACTCGGTTGAGGCTTCAAACTGGCAGGAATAACAGTCTTTGAGTTGTTGCTTAAGTAGAGCGGTGATGGAATTCATATGGCAGTCAGCAGTTGCTTGTTCAAGTTCAAGAAGAGATCAGCTGCAGTGGTTGAAAACAAAAAGTCTGCCAGATGTTCAAGTTTTAATAGTATATCTTTTCTCCATATTTCAAATGAGAACAGAGATCAGTCATTAAATGAGGGTATAAATATTAATGTCATCATTGTTAAACCCAAAAGAACAGACCTCGCACATTTATGTGATTTTTTTTTAATGGGTATCATTTGTGTGCAAGTAAAATCAACAAAGCTCCCCCATGCCTCTAGAGGTCTCATGACAGCTAGTTAGATTGCAATCTTGCTCTCCTTTTACTTTTGTCTCCTCTAACAAGTTTCAGAGAGTTTAGTAAGAATTTAATCAGAGTCATATTCGGCCACACAGAGTTAAAGAAAATATAAATCCTAGAAGTCCAGATAGTCTTTGTGGGTATAACTTAAGGATACCAATTTTTTTGCCATAATATGAACAGGAAGTGTTACTAGTTTAGACAACTTACTGCTATTCTGTGCTTTTAGTGTAGAACAGAATTTTGGGTCAGGTGAAGTTAGTGATGATAATTCTATCAGAACTTTCAGATAGCTTGCAGTCACTGCTCTTCAGTTTGAACATTTGTTGAGTATTTTGAAAAATAGCTGCTCATTGTTCTATTGACTATGGTAAACAATATGAATAAGATTTACTTTGAGTATATATCTTATATTCTTATATCTAATATATTTGGATATATCTTTGACTCACTGAAATGGGGCTTACTTTGAGTATATATCTTATATTCTTATATCTAATATATTTGGATATATCTTTGACTCACTGAAATGGGGCACTTTTATATATTTTTCAGAGGCTGTGTTATTTTGGCAAATAACTTCTTCCTAGATCAAACTGTAGCCAGCTTCTTGAGAATTATGCAGCAGAATTATTATGCATTAGGTTTCATGCTTAGCTTTCTTCAGACAGTACCTCAACCTTAAAATGACTCAATGAGTAAGATACTTTTATTAATCCCATTTTGATGATAAATAAGGTGCTATTATCAATGCCATTTTCCAGATAAGAAACTGGGGCAAAGTTAAATATAACCTATTCAAGTTCACACAACTTAATGATAGAGGATTTGAACACCAGTTTTTGTGACTCCAAAGCCTATATTCTTAGTCACTATGCACTACAGTCAAGGTACTATATGAATAAGCATTTACCTTATTATATATTATTTTTAAATAGTTTCCTTTTGTTTGTTTGTTGTTGTTGTTTTTTTGCTTTCAGAGAGGAAGAGAAAGGGAGAGAGAGAGAAACATCAATGATGAGAGAGAATAATTGATTGGCTGTCTCCTGCACACCCCACACTAGGGACCGAGTCTGCAACCCAGGCATGTGCCCTGACTGGAAATCGAACCAGGTCCTCCTAGTTCATAGGTCGATGCTCAACCACTGAACCATGCCAGCCAGGATGCCTTATTATATTTTGTTTGCTGGCTCTCCCTGCTCCAGCCTCAAATAGGGCCATGAGTCTCAGCAGTTGGCATAGTCCTTGGAATGGCTGTTACGTGTCATGACACCTAGCAACTATAACCATTCAAGGCAGCCCTTAGGAAGGGAATTACAATTTTATTCTTGCCTTGGCTCTTCACCTATGTGGCTCAGTTGGTTGGCCATGTGCACCAAAAGGTTGCCGGTTCAATTCCCAGCCAGGGCACATACCCAGGTTGCGGGTTCAGTCCCGAATGGAGGAGTGCAGGAGGCAACCCATCAATGTTACACTCTCAAATCAATGTTTCTATATCTATCTATCTATCTATCTATCTATCTATCTATCTATCTATCTATCTATCTCTGTCTCTCTCCCTTCCTGCCTTTTTCCCTCCCTCCCTCCATCTCTGTCTCTCTCTCCCCCTCTCCCTTCCTCTCTCTAAAAATCAATAAATATATTTAAAACAACAACATTCTACCCCTCTCCTCCTATTTGGGGGAAGTCTGGACCTATGGAAGATTGAGGGAAACCTCTTTATGAGGCTTGAGTTCAGAAAGCAAACAGCTTTCTGGTTTCATAATCTCCAAAATGTTACTAATAATCCCCTCCTCTCCACAAGTGAAATTTAAGTTCTAGATAGTGATGTCTTATTAGATTTTTTTTTTCAATTGGCAACACTATTCCAAACCTCTTAGCCTTGACAGTTCTGAGCTCTGTGAGTTCTGTCTTCAGGAGAGTTCCCCCTCCTGAGTTCTGCTTCTCTCACAAGTCAGTGATACAGTTGCTTAGTAGCAACTGAAGAAAGAAGACTGTAAATGCAGAAGAAATCTCATGGACTAGGAGCCAAAATCTTCCCTACCCTTGAAACATTTTTTTGTTATAGCAGAACCTGTTCATTTATGGTGGATGTTAAGCTTCTGAAGCCCTTTCTATAGAGTCTACTGAAGAGTAATAATTGAGTAGCTCTGGGGCCAGTATGTCTGTCTTATGTCACATAGAAAGATGACAGAGTAATGCTTTTAAATGGGGCTCTTAGGAATTGACTAGGAGGGAAGGTGCTTCTGTAGAGGTACTTGCATGCAGCTGTGGAAATCCTTCCTTCCAAAGAGCTGTCTGTGGCCCTGGCAGAGAGCTCTTTGTGTATAACAAGCCTTTTGAGTATCACCTGCCCAGAGCAAAGAGAAATCACTTTATAAAACAGGATTATCAACATGAGGAGGTAGTCTTGAAAATGAGTCCCTGAAATAATTAATAATGATCATGTCCATTCCAGTTGAACTGGGCACTCAATTTTGTAATGCCTAGGCTACTTTGCACTGATTCTTTACTAATGAATAGTGTATGACTTACTTATGCATGTCTTATACATATAAAACATTCTCTTGCTGGAAGGTTGATATAGTACTTTTTTTAACAGTAAAGTCTTAAGAGAATGCAGGGCACTCCTGATTGATCAAAGGGGCCATACTTAAGTGATTTTAAAAATCCTCTCTAATAAAATGGTAATATGCAAATTAACCATCACGCCACTACATAAACCACGCCCACCAGCCAAGCCACGCCCACCAGCCAGTCAGGGTGATTATGCAAATTAACCCAAACCAAGATGGCTACAGCCACAGAGAGCAAGGTTTCCCAGGTAACAGAGGAAGCCAAGCTTTCCATAGCCGTTGCAGGCCTAAGCCTCCACTCAAGCTACAAAGTTTCAATTATAGAAGGTAAACAAACTCAAACAAACGGCAGCAGAATGGAGCTTGAGAGAGCAGGCCAGGGTTGCCGCCGGCAACAGGGGAAGCAAAGCTTTCCCCACACCCTGGCCGGGCTCACCCGCTTAATGCTACAAAGTTTCAATTGTAGAAGGTGAATTAACTGCCACAGAAATGGCTGCCGCCCTGCCCCGGAGGGAGCAGCAGGCTTGGCTCCGCTCCGCTACAAAGTTTCAATTGTAGAAGGAAAATAAATCCCAGATACCAGGGCCTCTGCTTGGGTTGCCAGGGGGCTTGGCCGGCCTGCAAACCACCACAGGCCCCTCGCTCAGGCCGCCCCACGCCCCAAGGGAACCCCCACCTGATCCGGGACACCCTTCAGGGCAAACCAGCTGGCCTCCACCCGTGCACCAGGCCTCTATCTTATCTAATAAAAGAATAATATGCAGATTGACCATCACTGCAACACACAATATAGCTGCCCCCATGTGGTCAAAGATCCTGCCCCCATGTGGACACAAGATGGCCACTACAAGATGGCCAGCAGGGGAGGGCAGTTGGGAGGCACCCGGCCTGCAAGGGAGGGCAGTTGAGAGGGACCAGGCTTGCAAGGGAGAGGGCAGTTGGAGGTGATCAACCCTGCAGGAGAGGGCAGTTAGGGGTGACCAGGCTGGCAGAGGAGGGAAGTTGGGGGCAAACAGGCTGGAAGGGGAGCAGTTAAGCATCAACCAGGCTGGCAGCGGAGTGGTTAGGGGGTGATCAGGCTGGCAGGCAGAAGAGGTTAGGGGCAATCAGGAAGGCAGGCAGGCAAGCAGTTGGGAGCCAGCAGTCCTGGATTGTGAGATGGATGTCCGACTGCCCTCCAGGAGTCCCAGATTGGAGAGGGTACAGGCTGGGCTGAGGGACAACCCCCCGCTGTGCACGAATTTCGTGCACCGGGCTTCTAGTACATATATAATATTATATGATTTATGACAACTGTGTGTGTGTGTGTGTGTAGGTTCCAGAAAGCAGAATGTAATGTAAGTAATGAAGTTAGCTCTAGCGTCTGATCCTAGCCCATTTATTAGCTGTACTAGTATTATCTTTGAGAAGTTCATTTAGCCACTTTGTCTATTTCCTGTGTAAAATGAGGGAGTTTAAATAAATCTATGTTTTCCAAACTCTGAAATTTATAACAGATTACTACAGATTATTTTAGGTGGCACGTGAGATAATTTCAGGCAGTTTCCTGATAAAGTACTAAAAAAATATTGAATCACAGTTGAGAAAGTTATCCCTTTCTCAGTCTTATTTATTATGTCCAAGACAAAGTCTCAATTTGGTATCATGATATGTGTAATAGTTCTTTAACGCTGGATAATTGTTTGGGGTTGGGGACAGAGGTGGATGGGGAGAGGCACTGTAAATCCTTCATTTCACATGAGTTTCCATATGTGGGAAGTAAATTCCATTCCTTAGAAGGGAAAGTACAGAAGTGCTTGTTTGCTCTTTGTGACTGCCTCATTTCCCTTCCACTTGCAGTGGAAGTAACGTGCTATACAACTGGTGAGCTTGGGCAGAGGCGCCAAATGTGACTGGCTTCTCTCATGGCGTGACCCATTCTCAGAACACATATTCCTCCTCCTCCACTGTGAAGTAGGGCTTGGTTGACAAACTCTGCTTAGGACTTGGTAGGAACTATTAGGAAACCTATGAGACCATAAATAGAAAGAAAAGGAAAATAAAAAACCTACATTCTCTAATTCATCCTATTGTTAATCAGATTGATACATTTTGATTGCCATTTTATTCCTCTCTTCATGTCTCATTTAGGTTTAGACTTATAGGAAATATAAGGAGAAAAGCAATTATTACCCCTTAAAATCTCACTAACAGTCTCCTTTTTTAAAATAGAAATCTGGCTTGAGCACCGTGCCCTTTAATAAGCAATAGTATATATTTAATAACATGGTTTTGTTTTCAATGAAGTTATATTTATAGTTACCATCTATAAAATAAGTTCATTTAAGTTTTAAAAAGTGAATTTTTAAAACATTAAATAGTGCAAATGATACATGGATCTGATAAAAACTATAAAGGTGGTACATAAATGACTAAAATTTAGGAAGTACTGAATAAGATTATCTCTAGGATCTATTCCCAATTTAAATTGTTTTGGTTGTGTATTTCAGTAGATAAAAAACGCTATGTGGTAAACTAAGTAAAAGAAGGGACGTTCTAACAGAAAATGTACTGTTATTTACTTTCATTTTGGAACATAACATTATTGAGGAAGCTGAACTTTGATACTATGCCTGTATTTTTATTTATATATATAAATACCCTTTTCTCTTAATATTTTACTACGCAGTGAATTGATATCTTTTTGATAGTATGATTTTTGGTGATGATGTTTGAAAGCATTCTAGTTCTGGGTGAGATTTTTGAGCAGGAAATCACGGAGGCAAGAAAGAGTCATCACTGTATACTCTGCCTAGTATAGTGTTTGCCACATAGTAGTGTTCAACAAATATTTGAACAAATGAGTGAACAAAGAATAAAATAAAATTAACTAAATTCTCTGTCTTGAAGGTCTAGGCATAGTTTTCATTTCTTTCTGAAAGCTGTCAATAAGGCTATCTGTAAGGAAATGATGCCTGGGGCAGTCATGTAAGAACAATTTAACTTTACTGAGAAGAAAATCACAAAAGGAAGGTTGCCCTACTAATTTTGCTTTTGTTTATGATCATATATGAGAGGCTAGGGTCTTCCTTTTTTTTTTTTTTATAAAAAGAACTACCTTTCTCCCTTCCTCATTTTCTGATTCATGTATTACTCTCTTATCTCCACATCAGGGAAAGCACCCCGATTTTCCTGGCCTTAAGGAGACTATTAGAGTTTAATTGAAAATGTGGCTCACTCTTTCCCCACACACGCTTAGTTACAGTTTCCCATATAATAAGTTTGCCCAACTTTTTCTTAACTGGCACTCTAGGTGAACTGCCATACTGATGATAAATTTATTTATTGCCATTTTTTCTTGCAGCAAATGTCATGTTTCAAGGGCTTTGTTCTAAGAATCCTGAAATGAGTTTTACATATCAGAATATTAGCCAAACGTTTTTAATTCTTAGTTATATCACTGACTTTCTAATAACTATATAGTTGGTTTGAGTGATTTCATTCCCAGATCATGTAATGTATTTTAGAACATTCTGCATAATGCAGAAAAACAGAATTTGAGGACTGTGTATTCATTCTGGTGAATACATTTTAAATGTATTCTAGGATTAGTCTCTACAAGTACATTCTTTAATGGTTTAATGATTAACTGTGATTCTAATTCATTATATATAACTAGAGGCCCGTTGCACGAAGATTCGTGCAATAGGCCTTCCTTCCCCTGGCTGCCAGCACCGGTTTTCCTCTGGCACCTGGGACCCAGGCGGAGAAGCCAAACCTCGAGGCTTCTCCGCTCCTGCCACAGCGAGGCTTGGCTTCTCTGCTCTGGCCGCAGCAGAGAAGCCAAGCCTCTTCATTCTTCAGTCATCTTCAGTCTTCACTCAGGCTGGAGCCTTCAGTCTTCGTTCCTTGCCTGTGTATGCAAATTAACCCACTATCTTTGTTGGGTTAATTTGCATACTCCTGATTGGCTGGTGGGTGTTGCAGAGGTATGGTCAATTTCGATATTTTTCTTTTATTAGTGTAAACTAGAGGCCCAGTGGACGAAAATCGTTCTTGCCTCCCAGTAGGATCGGGCCTAAATGGGCAGTCGAACATCCCTGTCACAATCCAGGACTGCTGGCTCCCAACTGCTTGCCTGCCTGCCTTCCTGATTGCCCCTAATGGCTTCTGCCTGCCAGCCTGATCACCCCCTCACCACTCCCCTGCCAGCCTGATTGATGCCTAACTGCTCCCCTGCCAGACTGTTTGCCCCTAACTGCCCTCCCCTGCAGGCCTGGTCACCCCTAACTGCCCTCCCCTGCAGGCCTGGTCCCCCCCCAGCTGCTCTCCCCTGCAGGCCTGGGTCCCCCCCAACTGCCCTTCCCTGCAGGCCTGGTCGCCCCCAACTTCCCTCCTCTGCCGGCCTGGTCACCCCTAACTGCCCTCCCCTGCAGGCTTGATCGTCCCCAACTGCCGTCCCTTGCAGGCCTGGTCCCTCCCAACTGCCCTCCCCTGCTGGCCATCTTGTGGCGGCCATCTTGTGTCCACATGGGGGCAGCCATCTTTGACCACATGGGGGCAGCCATCTTGTGTGTTGGAATGATGGTCAATTTGCATATTTCTCTTTTACTAGATAGGATAGGGGCCTGGTGCATGGGTGGGGGCTGGCTGGTTTGCCCTGAAGGGTGTCCTGGATCAGGGTGGGGGTTCCCTTGGGGCGTGGGGCGGCCTGGGCGAGGGGCCTGTGGTGGTTTGCAGACCGGCCACGCCCCCTGGTGACCCAAGAGGAGGCCCTGGTATCTGGGATTTATTTATCTTCTATAATTGAAACTTTGTAGCCTTGAGCGGAGCCAAGCCTCCTGCTTGCTCCGTGGCTGCAGCCATTTTTATTGGGATTTATTTATCTTCTATAATTGAAACTTTGTAGCAGAGGCCAAGGCAGGCCAGGGCTGCAGGAGCTTGGCTTCCTCCATCGCCAGGGGCAACCCAAGCCTCCTGCTCTCTCCAGCTCTGTGGCTGCCACCATTTTTGTTGGGATTTATTTATCTTCTATAATTGAAACTTTGTAGCCTTGAATGGAGGCGTGGGCAAGCTAGGGTGTGCGGGAAGCTTGGCTTCCTCCATTGCCGGGGAAACCCAAGCCTCCTGCTCGCTCCGTGGCCACAGCCATCTTGGTTGGGTTAATTTGCATACTCGCTCCTGATTGGTTGGTGGGCATGACTTGTGGGTGTAGCGGAGTGATGGTTAATTTGCATATTACTCTTTTATTAGATAGGATGACAAAATCTTAACTTGAGTTATCTTATATGTTCAGGTTAATACTTTTTGTTAATGAAAATTTAATTCAGTACATTTTATATTTATGAAATCTCTCTGCCTGGTATCTTTGTGTCTTCTAGTTATTACTATGTGATCTTTAATATGTAAATTAAACTTTAGGAATGCTGGCTATCACATTTTGGTTCTTCTCATTCATTATAATATTGATAGAACAGTAATATTAATGACATTTAGAAGTTGGATTCTGAAACTAATCACCATCTACAAAAATTAGTATCTAATCTCTATTGTAACTTTATATCAATATCCAGGTAAACACAGATTCTATTGTTATCATAATCTTGAATATATAATAGGCCTATTTTGGCCAAAGAAAAAAAAGACTTTAGAATAATATAATTTTTTTCTTAAAAAGATATAGATCCTTGGTTTATAATTGTATAAGGTATCTTCAGAATCATTTGCTCTGTCATGAAAGTACTGCAAGAGCCATTTGCTATAATGACAAGCTGCACGTTTTGAGAATACTTTATGTCTAATTTAAAAAACACACAACAATAATTACAAAGAACAGGACTTGGCCTGGGTGGCTGTGTCCACTGGCAATATGGTCATTCTCTGATGAGCTGCTTTGACTTCTGGATACCATCCTTATCTGGTGTGGAGGTGTTGCTTTGGCAGCATATTATGATAGAAAAGAAAAGCTATGGACTTGAGAGGCACACCAACCCAAATGTGAACTTGAGCTCTGCCACTTTAGTACTAACAGGTTGGGCAAGTTACTTAACTTCCTTGGTAAATGAAAATTATACTTCTCTAGGGATGCTATGAAGATGAAAGCACCCAAAGTGAGTTCTTATTAAATGGCAGTAGTTGTATGAACAGTACAGTGTGGTGATGATGATGTTTTGATATTCTTTCAGGTGAAATAAAGGACAAAAATGTTCAGGTGGTCGAGCTTCCCATTGTGGACAGTCTTCATCCTCGTCCTCCATATTTACCCCTGGCTGTACCAGAAGACCTTGCGGATCGACTTGTTCGAGTTCATGGTGACCCTGCAGTGTGGTGGGTGTCGCAGTTTGTCAAATACTTGATCCGCCCACAACCTTGGCTGGAAAAGGAGATAGAAGAGGCCACCAAGAAGCTTGGCTTCAAACATCCAGTTATTGGGTGAGAATCTGATTTGTTCCTCATAAAGTGATATGGAGTAGCAGGTATATATACCTTTACCATATATTGGGAACTTTACAATCTATAGTTTAGTTTTCATTGCTCCACTCAAAAACAGGTTCTAAAGTTCACCTGAGGCCCCAGGGAGATTAGTCTTCCTTTGTTTACTTAGAATGGCTGAGTCATCATACTTTGTCACCCTTGTTTTATTTATTTACTTGACAAATGTATTAAGCCCATATTTCAGAATTTAGTTGTCTCTCCAGGGGAAACCAGCAAGATGTCATTTTATTGGGAGTATTTTGGATATTATACATGATCGTGTCGTACCCCAACAGGCCATGAGATGAAGCTGTCACATATATAGCTTTCCGATTGCACCTTATTCTTAGGCTTCATTAATTGCCACGGGTGATTATTTTGCTTTTTTGATGTTCTGTTTTCTTTTCTGTCCTGGAAGCTATTTTGAGAACAAGGATATCATTTGTACTGTAAAGTAATGCTAAAATTATTATTTAAAATGAATCTTGACCCACTTGGAAGTTACAATGTATATATGTATTCAGTATGGTGCTTATGTTACGGGAGATATATTAGGAAATCCTGGGAGTAAGAAATATCTAAAAGAGCATTTGCTGACAAGTGTGCGCTCCTATACACGCAAATAAAAAGTTATGGGAAAAAGGAGTTTTCCTGGGTCCTGATGCCAGACTTCACACTATGGAAAATGTTCTTTGCACAATGGAAAGAATACTGGACTGGGAGTTAGGTGGCATGGGTAATAGTCCTGACTTTTCTCTATTTCTGGGCCAAGTTACCTAATAGTAGTATTGGGTTTTGATTTTTCCATCTGTAAAAACAGAGTACCTACTATACTTAAAATACCTGTCCTTAAAATGATGAATTTGATAATATTAGGATTAAAAGAGGATTTTGGTTCTGTGGGGAAAAAATGCACTGTAAAATATTATCACCTTTCAGAGAGACTAATACTGAAAATAGACTTGTAGACTAGACTATGGCATTCTGTTGCTTATGCTGTTTGTGATAAAGTAAGCTATTGATTAATATTAATACACTAGAGGCCCAGTGCATGAAATTTGTGCAGATGGGGGTGTTTTCCCTCAGCCTGGTCTGCACCCTCTCCAACCCGGGACCCCTCGAGGGATGATCCCGGCAGTCGGACATCCCTCTCACAATCCGGGACTGCTGGCTCCTAACCGCTCACCTGCCTGCCTGCCTGCCTGCCTGATCGCCCCTACTCCGTTTGCCTGCTGGCCTGATCACCCCTAACTGCCCTCCCCTTCCAGCCTGATTGCCCCTAACTGCCTCTGCCTTGGCTCCTGCCACTGTGGCTTTGTCTGGAAGGAGGACCCGATGACCGGAAGATGTCCAGTTGACCCTGTCTAATTAGCATATTACCCTTTTATTAGTATATATTACTGATTCACTCACTTATTTGCAAAGCATGTATTGAATACCTGCTACTGTGGGGGACAGCGATTAATTTTTTTCAAATGGATCCTTCCGGTTCATTTTAGCCTGTGGGATAAGAGACTTACATAACTGACATTATATGGGGTAGAACATGATAAATACCACAAGAGAAGTATTAAAAGCCTTAAAAGAGGTCAGGGAAGGGAAACATACTTCCGTCTGGATCAGGAAAGGCTTCACAGCTGCAGTGTTTGAACTGGATCTTAAAGATGGAGAAAGATAACACTGTAATACTTAAATTATCAGAATACTTCCAACTACATTACCTCATTGATCCTGTAACACAGTCCTGTGAAGTGGGCAGAGATAATTATTTCAGAGGTGAGGAAAGAAAATCTCTGCCGAAAGTTCCAGAACCTTCTTAACTTTGGCTATCCTGTAGTTTTACATACCAGAAAGCAACCCTTATTAATTTTCAATGGACCATCCACCAGATGGAGAGTTGGCCAAGTGTAGAAAATTGAAGTAGCACAGACAACTAAGTTATTTGCAAGTGAGGTGGTATGCTGTAATGAGAGAGGAGTGCACTAGGACTTAGGAATCTGGGGTCCCATCTAGCGTCCACCACTAACAAATTTATGTGACTTTAGGCAACTTACTTGCTCATTTATGGGCCTTCATTAATTGTTACCCTTTCCTCATTTGTTTTAAACAAAACACTAGATTAGATGATATTTGTTTTTACTAACATAATACTAAGCATTTTTGTGTCTACCTATCATTTATTCATTTTGTTTGTTGAATTGTGAATAAATAAAAGAGCTTGATGTCTAATAGTGAAAATTAGTCAGGTACACAAATAACTTTTACTTTTGTGAAGACTGGGTTGAAATGCTTTATGTCTTTTTTTTTAAAATATATTTCTTTATTGAATTCAGAGAGGAAGGGAGAAAGGGAGAGAGATAGAAACATCAATGATGAGAGAAGATCATTGATTGGCTGCTCCTGCATGCCCCTTACTGGGGATTGAGCCTGCAACCCAGGCATGTGCCTTTGGCCGGAATCGAACCTGGGACCCTTCAGTCCGCAGGCTAATGCTCTATCCACTGAGCTAAGCTGGCTAGGGCAAAATGCCTAATGTTATATGTGCTCACCAGAATGTCTTCAGAAGCATCAGTTTCCTTAACTGTCAGGTGAAAGAGTTACATTAAATGAAATGACTTCTATCCTTCACAGGTCTAACATTCTGATTATTCCGTAGATATTTCATTATGGTCCTCCATCAAAATATTGGTCCAGGCCTAATTTCAGGAGGACTGGGCGAATTGAGAAGATTGCTAGTGTAGTACTCTGCCACTGCCTCAGACACTCCGCTGCCTTTGATTCTTCTTTCTGTTACATCTCTCCTTTGTTTTTGTTTTTATTTTCATAACTCCCACCCCTCCTTCCCTTGTGTTAGTTTTCATACATACAGAAGTTACTGGCCCCTATTCCAAATGTTAAAGCTAAAGAGTCCAGCTGGTGTGGTTTAGTGGTTGAGTGTGGACCTATGAACCAGGAGATCATCTTTCGATCCCGGTCATGGCACATGCTCAGGTTGTGGGCTCAATCCCCAGTGGGGGCTATATATAAGACAGCGGATCAATGATTCTCTCTCATCATTGATGTTTCTATCTCTCCCTCTTCCTTTCTCTCTGAAATAATTAAAAACATATTTTTTAAAAAAGCTAAAGAAAGTACAAGGTGAAATCAGTATCAAATAGTGTTTCTTCTCGTGAAAATTTTCACTGAAATTTAATGGAATTGTTCTTTTTGTCCCTCTTCGTCTCTTTGGAGCACAGTGAACAATTCCAATTTTCTGAGAGAAGCAATGATTAAGAAGGATGAGGGAAGGAAAAGATGATAGAAGTGTTCATATAATATGGTATTCACATCTGGACTGTAGCCTGGAAGGCAAAGGAAAGAATAGCCATGAAGATGCCAGAGTAACTTCAATGAAATCAAACCCTCACCCAGATTCATAATAAAAGGTGGCCTTTGCTTGACCTAAAGGGAAACAAGTCTCCTTTTTCCCTTTTCCCACATATGAATAGTGGTGTAATAATTTGGGGAGAGGAGGAATACAGAAAAGGCAAATTTCAGGAGAGTTGTAATTTATGAAAACAAGCTATGGTTACTATTGTTCTTATTTTCATTAAAATCGCTTTGAAAGCAATAAGATGGGAAGAGAATACTGTGGAAGTCAATGCAGTCTTTAGTGCAGATGGTGTAAACCTCTGTGTCCCCAATTTTATAATTTTGGAGCTTTTCTTAAATAGAACAGATAAGCTAGATCAGTATCTGCTTGTGTTTGATAGAGTGTGAAAGACAGGAAAAGGAAATTCATTATGCCTACAATAAAAGGGTTGGAAGAGCTCTATGAACTTAAAAATAATAAGGAGCCTTCAAAGGTTTGCCTGCTTTGACTGTGCCATTGGAACAATGCATGCAAAGTCTGTGTTTTCTTCAGGAGACTTTAAATTCTACAAGTTGGCAGTTAAAGAGTGACCAACAGGGTAAAATGAAGAAAAAGAAAACTTGGCATGAAAACGTTTAATACATTTAATGTTCTATAAGAAAAACTGTTGTCAAAAATCTTGTTATATCCAGTTTTTTTCTGGAAGGCTAATTGGCATTTTGTTGTCTAGTATGGAATAGAACTCTGGAATCTCCCACTTATTCCTGATATGCCAGTTACTTTCTCTATAAGAAAGCACTCTTTAAAGACTTTACCTACTTTTTAAAATTCCCCTTGTATTATGTTAACATACAAATATATTTAAGATATATGGGTTTGAATTTTTTAATATTTATTTTATTTTTTCAATGGCAAAAAATGAAAGGAAGACAGGTTTAAATGTTCATAATGCCACCATGAATAGGGATGTAAAGTTGAGTACCCTAAGAGCACCCAGTGGGTCAGAGTATTAGCAGCAGAATCTGACTTTGTCCCTCTGCCTCCAGAGTCCATGTCAGACGCACAGACAAGGTGGGAACAGAAGCTGCCTTCCATCCCATTGAGGAGTACATGGTGCACGTTGAAGAACATTTTCAGCTTCTCGCTCGCAGGATGCAAGTGGATAAAAAAAGAGTGTATTTGGCCACGGATGACCCTTCTTTATTAAAGGAGGCAAAAACAAAGTAAGTTAGATGAAGTAGTGATTCTAGAGTGGGGCTTTTTTCAGTTGAAAGGAATCTTTAATTCCCATGATTTGTGATTCTTGTTATACTATTACTGACTATTGGGGTTTTTAAATTCAACAACTGTGCACTTGTGTAACTTGTTAATATCATCAAAACAATTGTGAGGTGCCAGCAAAGTTACATTTCATTCTGAAGCCTCTTTTCTTGGCTTGTAGGCAGCGTCATCTCTCTGTGACCTCACATGTCTTCTTTGTGTGCTTAGAAGAAACAGCAAACTTTTTGGTGTCTCTTCTTATAAAATAAGGCACTAATTCCATTATGAGGATTCCACCCTAATGCCCTTATTTAACCCCAATTACCTCTCAAAGACCCTATCTCCAGATACCATCCACACTGGGGGGGTTAGGGCTTAAACATGAATTCTGGGGGGAACACAAATATTCAGTCCATCCCACTAACCAACCTTTACCAATAAAACACACAGGTACTTTTGCCTTTTTGCTCTCATATTTTCACTAACAATTACAGGCAACTGAAAACATAAATAAGATATAAGTTTTCATTTTATAAAAATTTCTGGAATTTGGAAGTTATATTAAAGAAACAAAGAATCAAAAGGTAAGTTTTGTAAGTTCAGGAGAAGGATTACTAATATGTATTGAAGAGTAACCATCATTTATTGAACTTGTCTAGATTTCAGGCACTGTGCTAGGTGCTGGGCATCCATGCTAAGCAAGGCACTCTCAAGGAATTTCCAGTCTAGGTGGGGATCAGACAATTGCTCTATAGAATGAGTAGTGCTATTACAGAATTAACATTGGGTGTTATGAAAACACATAAAGCACTGATCCTAATGGGGAATTTATTATAGGATCTGGATGAACCTAGAGTTGGCCTTTATTTACTACCAATAAATATGGAATGCATTAAATATATGTGGAAGTAGGGAATGGGGAGAAGAAAACTGTAGTCTTGGCTCTGCTCAGATAACAAACATTCTGGGTTGATTCTGAATTATGTTTACTTCAGTTCCATCAGTCTGAAAGCATTTTATTAATCATTGAAGCTATTTGACTATTTAATTAATTTATTTCTCAGTCCCTTTTTTATGTCACAAATTGGGGTTGGAAAGAAAAACAAATTTAGAATGAGGACTATAATGCAGGTGTTTCTCCAAATCATTAGATAATAATTTAAATCTTATTTCTACCTCCTAAGAATTCAGATTAACCTGATGTAAATTGCTTTTTTTTCTTAAGTCTCTATTGACTACACACACACACTTATAAACAAGAATCAAGAAATTCACCAGCCAAGTATAAGCCAAGTTATATAATTATGATTCTTACATAAGAATTAGGGATTAAATGAATGTTTGGGCACAAAACACAATAGAAAGTTTTCACAAGTACTTTTCCAATTTGATATCTAAACCTGTTAGAGAGAAGTAGAAATTGTTCACCATGCTCCTTTATTTTAAAATACCACACTGAATTTACAGCTTAGTTGAAAAAAATATTAAAAAATTAATTTTATCTACTCTTTTATTTGTTCTCAAATACATTATAAGCTTTTTTTATTTTTTCCTTGATTAACAAAATAATTCATGCTCATTAGAAAATATGGAAGTTGGTAATTATACAAGCAAGGAAAAAATAATGCCCACAATTCCATTACTCAGTGATAGTAACTGCTTCAATTTTGACATATTCCCTTCAGTCATGTACATAGTTACACTATTTTAGTAGTTTATTACATTCTATATAATTTGAAATCTTTTTTGATTAATACAGCAATAGATCAATTTTCTCAAGTCACTAAAAAATCATTATAAATATCTTTTTTAATAACTACATAGCGACTCTATGGATATTCCATTGCTTACTTGACCATTCCCCTAATATTGGATAATTAGGTTACCCACAGTTTTTTAATCTTATAAATAATGTTAGGATATGTACCTAAAATTATCCTCATTATTTCCTTAAGCTGCATTTCTGGACTCGGACGTATTTAGATAGAAGTATCTGCGAATCTACAGCTTTGATCCATAACACCACATTATATTTTTACACCAAACAACCCTTGTACTGTATTACAGTTGGCAGTACTTAGATTATGGCAGTAGTAAAACTTGAATTTTCTTTCTGTGGTCAGCAGCTAGTAACTCCTTTTCCCCTTACAGTCTAGGCAGCAGATTCCTTCATATTCTATTACTAGAGGCCCGTTGCACGAAAATCCGTGCACTTGGGAGGGGGTCCCTCAGCCCAACCTGCATCCTCTCACAGTCCGGGACCCCTCGGGGGATGTCCACCTGCTGGCTTATGCCCTCTCCCTGGGGGATAGGGCCTAAGCTGGCAGTCAGATATCCCTCTGGCAGCCCGGGAGCCCTCGGGGGATCTTTAGCACTGCCATGGAGGCGGGAGAGGCTCCTGCCACCACCGCTGCGCTGGCCAGCCATGAGCCGGCTTCTGGCAAGCGCTCCCCCTGTGGAAGTGCACTGAACACCAAGGGACAGCTCCTGAGTTGAGCGTCTGCCCCCTGGTGGTCAGTGCACGTCATAGTGACCGGTCGTTCCTGGTCATTCCGCCTTTAGGGTCAATTTGCATATTACCCTTTTATTATATAGGATTATATAGGATAGGATAAACGTAGTAGCCTTTTATGCATATTTTTCTCTTCAAAAATCGTTTTATTTTCTGAGTCATGAAGAGGAGTATCTCCTTCTGTCTGGAGAAAGAGTTCAGAAAAGAAAATTTGATGTTAGCTCTTTGTTGGTGATGTAAAAATAAATTTTTATGAGGTAGAAGAAGAAAAAAATATTTTTCCTTGACAACCTCTGCAACTTCACAATGGAAGAATTGCTCTGCTGACATGCTTGTGAGCAAGAGACAAAAAAGAAACATGTTTGTACAGAAAGTTCCATGCTCATTACTGGAGATGCAAACTCTCCCTCCAACTTTTCTCTGTGTTTCTTTGTTTGTTTGTTTTTCCACTCTCAGTATCCTTCATCAAGTGGTTTACATATAGAGATAAGGCCTGAGGAACTTAGGCACCCTTTTGGTTTGGTTCCAGGGAGGGACCTTTAAGTTAAGAACGGCATTAATGTTAGTGTCCCTTCTCAGTGAAAGGATCACTCTTTTGTTTCACTGAGCACCCAAACCATGCTGACAAAATCGGTCTTTATTCAAGGATAAAACCTTTGCTGGTGTGCTTTGGCAATTCATCCTCTCCTCCACCCTTCAGCCTTTTCATGTTTATTTATCGCTGTTTCTGCCCCATGCTGGGGTATGCAGCTTTGCAGGAATAACATTAAAAGTCTTTTTGGTTGTTTTCTTTTTAGAATAAATGTGACAGTTCCTTCATCTCCCTGATTTGGAGCTGAGGAGGGCAAAATGTCAAAAATAATGAGGCCAAATGGATCCAAACACTGAACACCAGTCTGAAACAGTGCTCAGAGACTTTACCTTCACAGTTGTTGTTAGAGGCAATGAGAGAGAGAGCTTCATGGTGGCTGTGAAATCCAAAGCAGCTGTTAAGGGATTAGGAAAAAGTCCCAGGCACAGATAGCATTCCCTTGTTCGTGTATTTATTCACAGTGTTGTGTGGAATGCTACGTGCTGTGATGCAAATAAAAATTAGGCTTAGTCCCAATTTGGGGGGAATACTGTGTGGAGACAGACAGTAAAGTGACTCATAATGTTTCAGGATTTATAAATAAGAATTATTATTTTTCAACAAATACTTAGTGATCCTCTATTACATCCCAGATTGTCTTATAGGTGCCAAGAATAATAGAGTTAATGAAATAGATGAAATGCCTCTCTTCAGTTAGGGATGGTGGAGGTGGGGAATGAATGGATACAGGCAGTAAATAAGCAGTGTATATGTTATGTGCAATGATAATAAGAGCCGTGGAGAAAAATTAAGCAGGTAAAAGGGATACCAGTTGCCAAAGTTCATACTAATAAGGCTATATTTGAGCAGAGATCTAAAGGAACTAAGGAATAAAACCAGATGGATGTCTGGGGAAAATGTTTAACAGTCACAAGCAATATGTATTGAGCATTTGCTACATGCCAGATACTCTTCTAAATAGTTTATATTGCTTAGAGTATTTACTTAATGCTTACGAAATATATGAAGTAGGTATAATTATTATCTCCTTTTCATGTAACTTCTCAAAGTTTGCATTTTAACTCTGAAAATCTACCTCAGGCACTGAGAAAATGTATTCATTCTATACTAGAGTATAATTACACCTCTAATTCAGACTAGAGTCATTTGAACATACGGTAGACTTTTTAAAGACATCCTGTTTTAATAGTTTTAAATATCCTATCTCAAGACTACTAAAATGTTACTTGGGTGGACATCTATAAGAAATTTGCCGTCTTAAATGTATTAGAATGGTTTACATTATTGTTATTGGTTAAGATGGTGCTTCAAGGATGGTGGTTAGAGGATAAGTCTGAATTATCGCAAATTCTAAATTAAAATTTTTAATGAAATATAATCATGATATTTATATTCTAAAGGAAAAGTTCAGTGACCAAGTATGAAAGCAGCTTGTAAGACCTCGTAGAGCTCACTCATTACAAAGAAAATAGAAACCTTCTGTTTTCAACTCTTTCATGAATTGAGAAGGGACTTTTTGATACATCAGTGTGTATTTTTTATGGTATGCCAATGACATTTAACATGCAGGGTACTCCAGAGTGGTTTCTGTCCCACTAGTGGTCAAAGAAGCTTCATTAACTACTCTCTTGAATGTTATCATTTTAAAGCTCTCTTTACTGTTAGAAAGAGAGGAACTCTTAGTCAAAGGAGGTCTGCCACCTGCTGATAGGATACTGTGATTTCAGTGACTATGTATCAATTTATTTCTTTTTCAGGTACCCCAGTTATGAATTTATTAGTGATAACTCTATCTCTTGGTCAGCTGGACTACACAATCGATACACGGAAAATTCACTTAGGGGTGTGATTCTGGATATACACTTTCTCTCCCAGGCAGACTTCCTAGTGTGTACTTTTTCATCCCAGGTAAGTGATAGTAGGGTATTTTTAAGAGGTCAGTACTTTTTGGTCATATTAGGGTCAGGAAGTTCTTGTTTCCTTGTTTGTTTGTTAATCCTCAACCGAGGACATTTTTTCATTGATTTTCAGAGAGAGTGGAAGGGAGGGGAGAGACAGAGAGAGAAGCATGGATGTGAGAGAGACATATCTATTGGTTGCCTCCCACACATGCTCCAACCAGGGCCAGGGACGAGCCTGCAACCGAGGTATGTGCTCTAGACAGGAATCAACCTAGGACCCTTCAGTCCGCAGGTTGATACTCTATCCACTGAGTGAAACTGGCTAGGGCTTTTTTAAATGTTAGTTATCATGATTCTGATGAAATTTTTCTAATATTTGCAAATTATAATTTTTGTGAAAGCATGAGAAGATTCCCCCAAAGCATAGCTGTTTAGGTGCACTGAATATTTAGTTGTTTGCAAGCAACGGTTGAATACATCTCCATTGAAGCCAGCTACTAGAGTTGTTTAAAGTGCTCGGCTTGTTCACAGCATTAAACCGAAACAGCAGGTAATTAAGCTTGCTTAATATTTTCTGATTTTGCACACAGTCAATATTTAACCAGAATCCACCCATTTCTACTATCAATGCACTGATACTGAGAGGCTTAAATGCCCAGCATTTTGTCTCAATTGCTTTATAGAACATAAGAAAGAGTAAATGTAATTCCTCTTCAAATCTTATTACATTTCTACCAAGCAAGAAACTGTACATTAAATTTAAGCAATACCATATTACAATCATGTTTTGAGAGTAATTGTTGTAGATAACTATGTGTTATGGGTTAGGTGTATCTGTTTTTATGAGTGGTACAAGCAGCTCATATTTCCCAGTGGAATATCACCATAGCAATATTTATTGTGGATTTTATTCTGCTCTTTCATTTATGTGCATATTACTGGGTAGTTCATTCAAAATCTGCAAAACAACCATATGTGTCATATTTATACTAGGTGTAGAGGGGATTCCAAAGGAGATGAAGATACAAATACTCACATGAAATAACTACCAAGAAATATAAATTATGTAAGAATAATATATGCCTAAAAGCTTAGATGAAGTTGAGAGGAGAAAATGTGAAGAGGAAATCCACATCATTTTCATGCAAATATAAATAAATGGACAGTTTTCTATTGTGTGACAATGCACATTGTCACAGTGGGATGGTGATATGATTGTTGGAAAGATGCCTACTACAGCCAAGGCTATACGAGCTTCTTCAATATGGAATAGGAATACAACTTATTACCCCAAAAAACAGCTACACAGTACAGGAGTCACATAGGCAGCAATCCTAGTCAGGAGGAAAACTTCCTTGGCCTTCAGGTTCCCATGAAGCATCCACTGCTGATGTTTCTCCCCAATTAGGGTCACGATCCTATCTTTGAGAAACTCCCTTTTCTATTCTTGGTCTCTCTCAACTGTTTTGACAGTCTGACTCTGTGTCTACCTGGGCAACAGGTGCAAATAACTAGTACCAACCTCCACACATTTTTGAATGGGTATTCTTAGAAAGTGTAAATCATTCTATGTACCACCTCCTCTGTGGGCCTAGACTGTGGGCCTGCCTAAGGTTTGTTCCTTTCGTCAAAGGTTTCTCTGCCTGGGCACCATTGGCATTTGGGGCCAGAAAAGTTGTCGTGAGGCACTGTCCTGTGCATTTTAGGATACTTAACAGCATCCCTGGCCAGTAGCACTCCCACCTCAAGTTGTGACAATCAAAAGTGTCTCCAGACATTACCCAATGTCCTGTAGGGGCAAAATCGCCCTTGTTGAGAACCACCGCTCTAGTCATAAAACTCTAAAATCCAATGAATATAGCCCGGCTGGTGTGGTTCAGTGGTTGAGTGTCAATCTATGAACCAGGAGGTCACTGTTTAATTCCTGGTCAGAGCACATGCCCGGTTTCGGGCTCGATCCCCAGTAGGGAGCATGCAGGAGGCAGCCAATCAGTAATTCTCATCATTGATGCTTCTATCTCTCTTTCCCTTTCTCTCTGAAATCAATAAAATTGTATTTAAAAAATAAATAAAAATAAAATTCAATAAATATATACATGTTTGAATATTACAAACTTTACGTGTCGGTAGGCCCTGAGATTCAAGGGAGGTGCTTGATGCTTTGCTTTCCTTCTTCCAGCATTAAAATCACCATAGGACAAAATTACTTATTTTCCCCCTTTGACACTTCCCTTTGTGACACTTAAAAGCATTCTTGTGACACTCTTCATTGTCTAATTCCAAGTCCACATGTAGCATAACTGGCCTCACTACACCTGAATTTGATTTTGGAAAGTGCAGTGGGAGAAGAACAGATATTACTTTGCACACTAGAGATCCTCTTGGCCTTGTCTATTTTGACAAAAAAAAAAAAAAAAGGATATCTCAGCTGCTCTGAGAAAGCTTTGGGGACTCATGCAAACTAGGCTAGTTGTTCCTCAGGGATAAAATTCAGACTAATGGACCTTTCTCTCCTTTTTAATTGTTATTTTTAATACAGTCATATCTGTGTTTTATCCTTTATCAGGATTTTTGTTCTTACCCATTACCTTGTGCTTATTGGTGTTCTAAAAATGATATAATGCCATGTCAAAACAGAATGAAATAAAAGATACAAAATGCGGCCAGCCACTGCTTTGCAAACCAAAGGGTTTGCCTCATCAATCATGCTACCTGTCAGGTATCAAACCTAAGTACTGATCAGGTGAAAGCTTTCATTTACCTGCCACATGATTTGGACTTGTAAGACCCAGAGAGGAAGCCTAGAGTGATTAAATGCAAGCAACAACATTATAGTAATTCTTCTAGCTTTTGCAGTAAATTGCCCCACTGTTAATATAAGAAAAAATTTTAATTACTCAGAATGTTATATATGGAGCTTAAGGATTAAAGTCCCCCTTGTGGACTTGCATCTCCACTGCTGGCTGGCATTATGCATGGAACAGTATTCATTCAACAGATAGTTATTGAGTGCCGATGTGGCAGGCACTGCTCTAGATTCTTATCCTAAGGCAGTTTAGTATGTGGTTGAGAGCCAGAGAGAGTGCTAAGTGTAGCTCTGCCAATTACTAGCTCCTTTTTTCTTTGCTTTGCCCTTTTTTTTTTTTAACTTTTTGGAAATTTACTTAATCTTTCTGTGGCTTAGTTTCTTCATCTATAAAATGTGAGTAATAGTAGCCACCTTATAGGGTTCTTGTGAGTTTTTGAGTTGAAAAAGATGCAAGCAAGCACACTATTAAAACAGTACCTGGACCATTATCAGTGCTCATTAACCTCAGCTGCTATGATTATCACCTATATGAGAAGGATAAAGGGTCTTATATTGCTCCATCTCAGTGTCTGAAATTTCTACCATTTGTTATCACTTTGGCTTAAGAAAGTACATGTCATCCAGCAGACTAACATATCAACAATTATTGATACAGAACATAAACTGATAATAGGATTATTCTCCCAAAAGAAGGCTTCTAGGATATGGGACTGGGGGTAATGTTGTTTTTATGACTGGGATATTTAATAGTGGAGAGGAGGAAGTACATTAGGGTTCATTGCCACAGTGGGCCTTGTGGTCATCCCAAGGTCAGTCAATACAAGATCATGTATTTCTGGCTAAAGATGATTGAAGAGTACCTGGACAGGCCCTGAAAAGAAGACTCCCAGGTTTGCCCAAAGCCAGGTTGGCCTTATGTTTTATCTTTCTGGTGTTACAGTCCAAACATGGAGAACAGCGTCTACAGGAGAAAATATGCTTAGCAGTTAACTAGCATACACGGACTGCCTGTGTTCAAAACCTGAATCTACCACTTAATAGTGTAACCTTGGGAAAATTTCTTAATTGACCTTTGACATCTGTAAAATAAACATGATAGAATTGTATAGGGCTATTGAGGGGATTAAATTAGATAATACCTAAAAACACTATTTGACGGCAAAAACTCAGTAAATATTAGCCTCTATTATTGTTATTATACTTTGCTATTATTAGAGCTGCTTTGTTTTAATTTTTTAGTTTCTTCCTTTCCAGAGTCTTTCCTTGATTTTGCTTGTCCTCTCTGGGCCTTTGGCTGAATTTGAAGTTCAAGTTCCAAAATCCTTTTAGCCTTATTTGTTATAGTCTCAGTATTCTACCAGTGTTTTCAATTGTACCATGACATTCCCAATATAAAATTAGTTTGTTGATGAAGTAGCAGGTTTGAATGGAAAGTTATTGTCCTGGCTCTGTGTCTAGTTCTATGTCTATTGGTACAGGGACAATAAAACTTCATTAGCTGAGATAACTAAAACTGGAGATTTAAGAAAATTTGACATGAGTTGAGTTCTCTGTCCACAATGTATATTGGAAGAATTTTCTAAGCAAAATGATAGCATTCTCTCTTATTTCTTCACTATTCTTAGAAGAGTTTCTGCAACCTATTTATGCTATAATAAATGTATTTATTAATTGCTTAAAATGTTATACTTCCATGAAGATTGTTATAGTTTAACTTAATCACCAATCATTAAGCTCAAGGAATGATGCTCAGGTTGTGGAATTTCAGCTGACATCCATCCAGTGGGCATAATAGGTATTCTTTGGACAGAAATCTTTTAAATAGCCTTAAATGCATCAGATAAATGCATCTTCCCCAAAGGCTAAAATGCTACTATCTACACAGCACACTTAAAACTCTTTAGAATTGAAATGGTAGATATGTTTCACTCACTTGCCAGTGCTAATAGATTGTCAGTAATTACGTGAATTTCTATTGAAAAGAGTCCTGAGGTCAAGTTCAAATTAGCAGAAAAGAGTATGTGATTGATTAATACTGAATGAAGGAAAGGGAGCAGCAGCATTTTTGTAAAGTATTTATAACCCTAATCCTAACCTTAAAGTCTTCAAGGGCACAAACTATATCTTACTCATTTTATACCACCAGTGCCCAACATGGAGTACTATGTGGTTCTTAGTGAATGTTTATTAAAATTAACTGATTCATATTCTTAAAGTACTTTGCATTATATGTTTTTTCTCCCAGAGACCTTAATTGTAATATTTTATGTTAAAAAACAAAGAAACCACAGATGCAAGCGCAGAATGAAGAATGACTTATGTTATATGCTATACCATCACTTGAGAGCAAATGGACTGGAAACTTGTGACTAGAATCCACTACTTCTCATTCTCTCAGTTCTAGTGCTAGTCTAGTTCTGGTCTCTTTGGCTCAGGGCTTTTAGATTGTTCTGAAGGGGATCTTACATATACTAACAATTTTTTTTAACATTATTTCCCAAGGTCTGTCGAGTCGCTTATGAAATCATGCAAACACTGCATCCTGATGCCTCTGCAAACTTCCATTCTTTGGATGACATCTACTATTTTGGGGGCCAAAATGCCCACAACCAGATTGCCATTTATCCTCACCAGCCTCGAACTGCAGATGAAATTCCCATGGAACCTGGAGATATCATTGGTGTGGCTGGAAATCACTGGGATGGCTATTCTAAAGGTGTCAACAGGAAACTGGGAAGGACGGGCTTATATCCCTCCTACAAAGTCCAAGAGAAGATAGAGACAGTCCAGTACCCCACATATCCTGAGGCTGAGAAATAAAGCTTAAGATGAAGGAGAAGGACAACTAAACTCAGTTCAAACTATTTGAGCCAAACAGTAGATGAAGAAGGCCCTGTCCTAACAACACATGGTTAAATGAGTAGACACCCTCAGCATCAGGAGCAGCTGAGAACTGACAGATGTTTTGTTGGTGGAATTTCTCTTTAACAAGGGCTACAATGCCCAAAACCCCTGCACAGTCGAATAATGTACTCACATATAACATGCAAGCAGGTGGTTTTTGACTTTGCTTCTTCTTTCAAGATTATGTCTCCATGAGAAAAACACTGCCACATTGTAATTTAAGTGACACAGACATTTGTGTGAGACTTCAAACATGGTGCCTATCTCTGAGAGACCTGATGAGAAGACTTGAACAGCTTCCCACCGCTGGGAGGTGGATTCTTAGCCAGTGGTAGTATTGCAACCACTCAATTCACTCCAGTCAGCAGATTCAGAATGAGAATGGATGTTCTTGTCTGGAATTTTTTTTTAAGTAATTACATCAGTTCATCCACCTCATCTTTAATAAGTGAAGGAGATACATTGAAATAAAATATTCTCATTCCATTAGGAACTTTTGTAAAACAATGCCATGAACAGATTCTTTAGTACTCAATGTTTCTGGCCATTCTCTTTGATAACAAAAAATAAATTTTAAAAAGAGAAATTTTGTAAAGTTTCTAGAATTTTACATCATTGGATGATGTGGTGGTCAGCTCTATAGTAGAAAAATCTATGATAAAAAGAGGAGTTTTATAGTTAACTGACAACTAACCTGGTCTTAGTTCAAAGAGTCATTGAGCCATTTTCACACTGAAACCAGTTTAGTTGGTGCACATTGCAAGGCTGCTAAGAACACTCTTCCATTCTCTTAGTTTGGACATTGTTTGTTTTCGTTGAATTAAATAATCATACTGCTTGCCCTTAGAGTAACTGTCACCTCCATTTCCAAAACTAAAAACCAGGTTTGTTGGTAACCTGTTTTTCCTGTAGCTCTTGTCACTTTTTTGAGTTGTGTCCTTTCTCTCCCCCACCACACCCAGGAACCAATTTGTGCCCTTTTCTATCATATCCTGCTTTTGAGAGTACCAGGAATCTTTGGGGTTGGAAAGCTGGCTCTGTTTCTGAAATTTAGTCTTACAAGATGTAGAATTCAGTAAACAAAGGAGAGAAGAACCAGTGTGAAACCCAAAATGGACTTTGGATTATCTCTTCCAAATACTTCCGTTTAGTAATTTCATCTTAGAATCACTTCAGAAGACAGGGCTCTGATGCTCTTTAAGCTTTCTGCATGAACATCACTTTTCTCCTCATAAAAACACTTTCTATGTTCTGTAGGTTGCCTCCTTTACATGTCTGGTAGAGCATTTCATAGCATGTGTTCTACCTTCTGGGAAAGAAAAGAAAATAAAAGATCCCTATAAGAACTAGTAGCAGGCCTGGTATTGAATATTAGGAATCCCAGACCGAAAAGCTATGTCCTTTACATCCTCACCAAGTGAAAATACCTCTACACAAAACCTCTCCACCCAACTTCCCTAAATTCTCTCTTCA
Source organism: Cnephaeus nilssonii (assembly GCF_951640355.1). Classification (NCBI taxonomy): domain Eukaryota; kingdom Metazoa; phylum Chordata; class Mammalia; order Chiroptera; family Vespertilionidae; genus Cnephaeus; species Cnephaeus nilssonii. The sequence goes on from NC_137075.1 coordinate 80,712,332, forward strand.
GTCAAGGCTCCCAACTAGCAACACTACCTATTGTGTTAGTAAGCAGTTTTCAATTTAGTTTTAGCACAAATAAAAGTCATTTGAGCCCTAACTGGTTTGGCTCATTTGATAGAGTGTTGGCCTGCAGACTGAAAAATCCCAGGTTCTATTCTGGTCAAGGGCATGTACCTTGGTTGCGGGCACATCCCCAGTAGGAGGTGTGCAGGAAGTAGCTGATCGATGTTTCTCTCTCGTCGATGTTTCTAACTATCCCTCTCTCTTCCTCTCTGTAAAAATTCAATAAAAAAATATATATATTTAAAAGTCATTTGGAACAAACATCTCCAACTGAGAAGTACTTTTGAATATGAGTTATTTTCTAATTAGCATCTTACTTGTCATCAGAACATCAGTAACGGAGGGTTACTGATAATAACTGCTTCATATTTCTCTATCATGATTATGTTGTGCATTCTGTTGTATTTCTGTGAAGAGTACTGGTGTTTGTTAGCAGGCATTTAATTTCATTGGACTCAAACTGTAAACTGTCTTGGGCAGCAGCTCAAATCTCAATTCATTTTTTTTTACTTTAAGCTAGAGTCTTTCCCACACACGTACGGTTTAGGGGTCAGCCAGAGATGTGGACAGAGTCTATGCACAGAATTTGGGGTTCTCTTTCTTTGGCTCTCTTTCTTCTGAGGTTTCTCCCCTCACTTTCAGGAGCTGTGGTTGCTCTGATTCTTCAAACAGCCTATCAGCCTAAAAGCCATAAAAATGGAAACTCATCTTCTGCCATTTCCTTCTTTGAAGTTTTACCGTCTCCAGAATTCACCTGATTTTTTGTTTAGTCACCAATGCCTTCAGGCAGTTTATTTTTTTTTCTTCAAGAGTCTATAGTTGTTATCATTGGGAGATCTGTTCACTTCCTGTGAGACACTTAAACTCCACCATACAGGGAAGTGAAACTCTGAGGCAGAGACTTAAAAATGAAAAAGCGTAGCGGGGGAGAGAGAAGCTTAGTCCTATGACAGCCTTCATTTAGACTCATTTAGCTTTAATAGCTAAGGAGCCAGTAGCTTCAAGCAGGAAGGAAAAGGAAGAAACAACTAAATTGTTAAATTTGCAGGCGTGATGGGATAATGAATACTACTGACCACATCATACTGACAAGCTCTTCTGAGTCACTTTTTTGCAAATCATCATGTACGTGATGATGATTCCTCCTTTACTCGCTGCCATGTTGGAATGGCTGATGGTTCCTCATCACCCTTGTATTTTCCTCATAAAAACCTGGTATCTAAAGACTGCATGGTTTTGAATTGAGTGACCAGTGCTGCATTAGGAAGGTTTGGGTCTTTTCCTGGTTACAACAACCTTATATAGAACCAAATTATTATCCTGGACTCATTGAATGGAGGTACCAGAATTCTGTGTATTAATGACAAAGCCATTACAAGAGTGTCTTCCCAAGGGTTTCCTGGTCTTACCACTCAAGTCTGGTTTAGTACAGACTCCAGTCTGTTTTAGCTGGAAAGTTCATGCCTGTTGTGAAAGGGCTCTCAGCCCTAATTCTGCATTCGTGTCCCCAAATGTGAGAGACTGGTTGCTTTCCTCTCTGAGCTTTATTTTTTTTCTATTATATAGAGCCTAGCTTGTTTCCTGAGTTCCTGCTTAATATCATTGAGGACACCAACAGACTCAGCTTCTGAGGGGTTTGGGGTTAAAGAGAAAAAGCACCTGTAAAAATCTTTCTCATAGAGTGATTATTGTCATCATCATTTAGTTCTGAGAGAATATAATCACTTCATATTCAATAGGTGGTAAAAGTATTGGATCTGAATGATGCATCTAGAAGAATCTCCTCGGCCTCAATGAGAATAAATTTCCTTATCCAAGTGGTAAGAGACAAGTCCTCTTTGACCATAGCTAGCAGCCTGATGCTTCATTTGTGCTCCCAGGAGGCCACACAATAGCCAGGATCAATAAACCCAAACAGAATAGATGTGTGGCTTGGGTTTTTATGAATCTTGGAACTTGCTGTAACACCTTAATTTATGTCAGATACAGGCTCTGGGGAATTTTTTAAATGCAATGCCCAGAGGGAAGCACAAAGGAGAATTTGGCTCCATACTTACTGGTTCCTGGCAGCAGCCGTCCTCAGGAGAACATGGAGGGGTTGCTCCAGGACCCGTGGCAGGGCAAAGGCAGACCTGGGCAGGTTCTTTGGCTTCAGCTGTCATTGACATTGTGCATGTTTGAACACTTGCCCTTTGACAGTGTATTTATTTTAGGTTCTTTATACAAGTCAGATTCTCCAACTCAGTACCTGTTCAGCTATTCAGCCTTGCCCTCTCCAGTTCAGTTCAGTTGCTACCTGCTTTCTGCTCTCATCCTTAAATAAGACAATCTTGATTTTGTATTCCCACTACTTTTATAGAGTATGATCTCATGTGAATGGTTCCCTGTTACTATTCTGTTCCTCATGCAGTTGCACAGACTATAGTTTGGCTATAGGCATCTCCTAGATATAAAAGGAACCAAATATCTCCTTGGACAGTTTCAGGTAAGATACTCCTGGACCTGAGGTATAGTGAAGCTATGATACTGTGTGTTGTTGGCCGTTTAAACTGAAGATTTCAAAGATTTTTGCAAATCAATGTCACTACACTCAAGGGGAGCATAGCTAGGGCATCCTTTGTGTGAGACTATGTCAATCTGAACAGAGTTCGCACTTTTTAAAAGCAATGTATTGAAGGCCACGGCCACAGCCATTTGACATTTGGGAAGAAAGCCAGGAAGAGAGTTCACTCGTACTGACCTCCTGTCATCTGTAACTGTTCTCTATAACCTCTCCCCCGAGTCAATGTCCCATGGAGTCTATTGTTCCCTAACTGCCTGTGTGGGTAGGGAAGAGGCCATTAACAAAGGAAAAGGCCTCATGTTTGGTCATAACCCAGCTGGGTCTGAGGGCATCTGTGGAGGCTGGGAATGTGCAGTGCTTTGTACAAAAAGCACAGATAGTTTAGACTGTGGGTGTGCTCAGCAGCCTGAGGAATGCTGGGACTTTGAGTTTCTGGCTAGTTTTACCTTCCCTAGTGGATTGCAGCCCCTCGGGATTTCTGGCCCAACAAAGGGAATGCAGGGGAGTCAGTACAAAAGCAGAAGACCTAGTTCTCAGTTTTGTGTCTCCTTGCCATAGTGCCTACAGGCAGGTAATGTCCCGGTGTCTCAAATTCTCAAGGGAAAGATCAACAGTACTCACCAAAGACCACTGAAGTCAGATTGAGAACACCTGACTGTTCTCAAGTATGCTCAAGTCTCTGGCTCTCATTGAGAGAGTGATATCAGGACGCTTGGTGGTCTGTAAGAAAGCATGGTGAACTATGAAGTGCTGAATTATTGAAGATGAGCAGACACTGACTTTTTTAAAAATGAGAAGATTGCAAACATATAGATAAAGTTGACAAGTCATGAATAAAGTTTTAGACTGGATTGTTTAAAAAGTGATAACCATGTAAGAACCAGACATATCAGACTATTGTTTTTATATGAGAATTATAATAATAACTAACATTTATTGAGCACTCTGTGTATCTGGAGTTTTCCTAAGCACTTTACCCAGTTACTTGATAGTCACAATAAGGTGGGTACCATCATTACCTTCTGAAGCACAGAAGTCTTAAACATTTATGGAGTGGTACAGCCAGGATGCCGATTGTTTTGCATTTAACTGTTTCAAGGAACACCATGTGTATGCATTCTGCTTCTAGGATTTCAGGATGGCATTAAGTATGTTAGTGTGGACAAGACGGTAGACTCGGTGGAGAAGTTATAATAGAGAACAGTTAGAGATGACGAGAGGTCAGTAGGAGTGCTGAACTCTCTTCCTGGCTTTCTTCCCAAACATCAAATGGCTGTTAACTCTATCCTGACTTGCTCTTGTAGTTTATTAATACTTTGAAAAAGGACATTGATGGAACAATGTGATGTAGTTAAAAGTATAAATTCATCAATCTGCTTGGGTTCAAATCCTGTGGCTTGAGCAAGTAACCTTTCTCTACCTTTTTACCCATTAATTTTAGTAACTATTTCATAAGGCTTTTGTGAGGGTGAAATAACATATGAAAATCTCTTAGTCCAGTGCCTGGCACAAAACTCAACTAATAGTGGCCATTACCACTATTCTTACTGCATCATTATCATTTTTTTTTAGTGACTAAAAGCTGAGATAATAGCAAATTACATTATTTGAGAGAATCAGGATCCCTAAAAGTTTTTTTTAAAGTTGAAATGAAAGGGTGAATCTAGCATATACTCAGGGCAAGAATCACTGCATAGATAATGAGTGCTGGAGCACTTAACATACTGCACAACTTACAAATGTAGTTTATTCTTAGATCCAGAAGGTCAGGTGCCCCAGTTCAGCCTGTGGGAGATGGAACTAAAGACTTAGAAAAGTTATTTGTCCATAAACGTAGTATTGCCAGTAGTGTGCTGTGACTTCCCCGACACCTCAAAACCAGCAGTCTCCAGACAGGGAAGGTATTAAATCTCACCTTGAATCCTGTACTTGGTATTCCATGGCAGCATCTTCAGATATTGGTGAGGCTGCTATGTGACAAAGCAAGTAGGATTGTTTGTGATTACAGAAGTGTGCAGAAGCAGCAACAGTGAGAGCAAGTTTAACTCAACATATGAAAGAACTTCCTAATAAATTGTGTTGTTGATAATAACACAGGCTAATATGGGGACAGCTTCCTGTCCTGGCAAGGTTGTCCAAGCAGAATTGGATGCCAAAGGGAAGGAACCTTAAGCATATAACAGGTTAGATAATCTCCAATTTCCTTTCCAGCCCTAATCTCCAAAAGGGTCATGGATTTATGGTCACGTTGTAGAGACTGAGATTCCAACAAGGTCCTAAGAGGTGCCGAGCTGAAGCTATGTGGGTCAACAGCCGGGTAGAAAGAGGAACAAGGCCTCTCTGTTTGCTACACCAGACCCGTGACCAGGTCTTTCTGTAGATCTCCATTTCAATCAGGGAACTCAATTTCTTACCTAATGAAACAGGCTTTGTAAACCTACCTGTTTAAATTTTGAAACTCCTCTTTTGTTTGCTTTCTTTCCCACCTTTGTTTCCCGGCAAAGCTTCTTTCATAGAAATACAGCTCTTTTTTCATCTAAACTAAGGGAAGAGGACTTTGTGGAGACTAAGGCCAAGAGAACCGAGGAGTCAGTTTCCTTGGAGGCCAAGAGTGGGGGTGACATCCCCTCTGGACTAGATCTGACTTTTCCTTGCCGTTCATGAAATTAAGACAAGTGTGAGTCCCTTCTGAGCTACTTAATTTTTTAAAGTGATATCCATAAACATTGGAGATTGCAAACACCTCACTGCATACTGCTGGTCACCAGCTTGCCAAGAATGAGAACATCTCATGTGTGTTAAGATTAAAGAACACGGGGTTTCTAGTTTCAAGTTTTGGCTTCTCACCTTTAACAGGTTCGATCTAAATGAGGTCATTGCTCTTTCAAGAAATTCTTACTGATAATTCAAATAACCATATTTCTATAAGTCAGTAATTGGCAAGCTTTTATTCACTGTCTTTTTTTCTAAATAGAGTTTTACTGGAACACAACCACACCTGTTCATTTACATATTGTCTGGCAGCTTTCAGGCTACAAAGCAAAGCTGAGTACTTGCAACAAAGACTTACTGGTTGACCCACAAAACCTCAAATATTTACCATCTCTCCTTTTAGAGAAAAAGGTTTGCTGACCACTAGTAGTATAAGTATTCCTAACTGTTAAATTTAAATTGATAATCCAAATGGGCTCAACTTCCCAAAATACTGTTTAAATTATTAGATAAAAATTGGGTTGTGATAGGGCCTCTATATGGTACCTTTGTGCAAATAGGATAAAGGTTCTCCTTTAGAGAATTATTGTACTACTGGAAGCCCGATGCATGAAATTCGTGCCAGGGGCTCGGACCTCGCAGCCACAATGGTTTGCCTTGGTCCTCGCAAATACAGCGGCTTGCCTCAGCTTCGTTTGGAAGGTCGTCCGAAAGGACATCTGGAAGGACGTCTGGTCTAATTAGCATATTATGCTTTTATTATTATAGATACTTATTTTTATAACAAAACTCTTATTGCTATCTGCCATAAAAGTACTTCGTAAAAATAGACAAATTTATAACATCTGCAATATGAATTGCACTCCCCTGTACAACTGTGTGCAACAGCCCCAGTACAGTACTGTGATCTGGTAAAAACACTACTTGGAGTCAACAGAGCTGGGTTTTGCTTCCAGTTCTGAAACCTGATATCTTGAGCAAGCCACATAATGTCAAGGCTTCAGTGTCTTACCTTTAAAATGGAAATAGCTTAAAGTTGTTTTGAGAAATTAAATCAAATAGTAGATGTTAATATTGCTTTGTGAAGGTTCACAGCTCTACAAAACCAATCTCCAACTATGTTTTGGACAGCGTCTGTAGTTCTAGGCTTGTCATAGGTCTGAAGAGAAGGAAATCAGTGTAAAGAGCTTATAGTCTAATCAGAACCTAGAAAGAACAATCTAACATGAAACGTTATGAACATTTGAACTAGTTAGAGCACTAGTAATACTGCTTTGCATTTACTGACCTACTGTATACTAGATGTTGTACTAAGCCCTTAACATGCTTTATCTCACATGTAATCTTCACAACAGCCATATCTCCAAATCTCACAGATAAAGAAAAATAACAACTGGCATTCCTTATTCATTTACTGTGTTCCAGACACTATTCTAATGCTTTACATATTTTAACTCATTCCATCATCACAAAACCCTATGAGATGTATACTATTACTACAGGCCCGATGCACCAAATTTGTGCAAGGGCTTTGGCCCCCGCCGCCACAGCGGCCACCTCTGCCTCGGCCCCTGCCCGCTGCAGCTTTGTCTGGAAGGAAGGACGTCCAGAAGGATGTCCAGTCTATTCAGCATATTACACTTCTATTATTATAGATTATTCCCATATTTCATTTGAGGAAATTTATTCAGAGATTAAGTGAGTGCCTTCCAATCTTTTCCACATGATGGCATACATAGAAAATTATAATATTTGTTTGGCATTCTGAGATAAATTTGAGGGGACTTGAGGCATCTACATGGGGTTTGGTGAAAGTTTCAGTACATCTGTATTACTTTTAACAGTGGGTGATTAAGAGGTGTTGTAGTCATCCAAGACTGCTCTCTGGTCATGGGTACTTTGTGTAAAGTATGCAACAAAATAGCAATTAGGACATTCAAGAAACCTCACAGGGACCCATACAAATAGTGTTCAAATGTAACTTCAACTATTATAAAATAAGTAGTTACAAAAATTGCCTTAAACTTTTATTATAAAACTAGTGGCCCAGTGCACAAAATTCATGCACATTAAAGGGGATTAATTAGAGGAAATAGTTTAATATTGCTATTTGCCCTTTCTCTATAATAGAAGTGTCAGAGATGAAAGAAAATTAGTAAAACATATATGAAAATCTTCCTCCTGTCAGAGTCTGGGGTGTGCTGCGGGACCCAGAGTCAAGTCCCCACCCACCCACGGTGCCTCAAAATCGCATGAGACCCAGACTCAGCTGGCCCCACCCCCATTGGGCAAGATCCAGACCTGGCCAGCCCCATACCCGTCAAGCCCCACTGGGTGGGGGGCACAACCTCAGGTTCCCTGGCCCGGCGCCAGGGCGGGCGGCATGGCCTGAGGTCCCCCAGCCCAGGCCGGGGTGGGGGGCACGCCTTGAGGTCCCCCGTCAAGCCCGGCCGGGCAGGGGGCACAGCCTCATGTCCCCCGGCCCGGTGCCAGGCAGGGGGCACAGTCTTAGATCCCCCAGTGCCGGGATAGGGGTGTGGCCTGAGATCCCCAGGCCTGGGGTGAGAGGAGCAGCCTGAGATCCCCCGACCCAGCACTGGGGCAGTGGGCGCACCTTGAGGTCCCCCGGCCTGACGCCGGGGCAGAGGGGGCAGCCTGAGGTCCCCTATCAAGTCCCACCAGGTGGGGAGGGCAGGCTCAGGTCTCCTGCCCAAGCCCAGCACCATGAAGCCTCGGGTCCCTGCTGATTGCTCCTTAAGGCTCGTTACGGGAACTCGGCCTCTTCTGTGGGTGCAGCCATCTTGTGTTATGGAAACCCCACCTCGACTGTGGGCGCCGGCATATTTGTGACAATATGATGGTCAATTTGCATATTCCCTCTTTATTAGATAGGATAATTTAAAACCAATAGTATTTTGTGGTGCACCTACAATCTACGTGTGCCTAGCAAGCCCTCAGTTAAATAGCTTGCAAGGCAAAGGGCTAGTAGGTGGTTGAGTAGAACCAAGACTTGAATCCAGGACTGTCTGACTCTTAAATTTATTCTTTTAGCCTCTATACAATCTTGCCCTTTTGCAGTGAAGAGCCAAACTGTGTGACCAATACTTCATTTATTCTTAGAGTATTTGATTATTTGAAGTTTGATCATCCAGGCTCACTCTAAGGGTGATCTTATTATTAACTATTGTTTTTAATTAACCATGTTCCCTACCCCAGTGGTCGGCAAACTGCGGCTCGCAAGCCACATGCGGCTCGTGAGCCGCAGTTTGCCGCTCTGTTGACTAATGAGTTTGCCGACCACTGCCCTACCCCATTCTCCAAAAATTTTAGAACTAGCATTCCATACTTCTTTCTATTCACTCTCTACCCCCATTCATAGCAGGGAATAGATGGGCAGGCAAGACAAATGAAGATTCTGTGAGCTGATAGGCAGCAGGCTGCCCCTATGCTCTGGAGATGTCCTCTCTCTCTCTCTCTCTCTCTCTCTCTCTCTCTCTCTCTCTCTCTCCCTCCCTCCTCTTCTCTTTAGGGCTCTGTTTACTTGCATCCACTGGAAGGTGAGTCCTAACAGAGTGTTCATCCCCAGCTCAGCCTGCTGGGCTCACAGAGATGCTAGATTGTAATAAATGGCTACTTAAGCAATCACCTGACCCCTAAATGCAGAAGGAACTCTAGAAGTGATTCTATTTGCCTTCTGTGCTTCACAGGATACACCTCTGAGCACCTCTGGTCTGCTGTGCTTCAGACCACCCATCATCCCCATGCAGGTGGATACTCTGTGACTGAAGTTGATGTTGGAAATCATATTATTACATCATATATAAAACCACTGGGTTTGCCTAATTTCCAAGCCCACTTGCATTTGATTTTCCATACTCCAGGCTTCTGCAGAGTGGGGACAGCTGAAGGAGCCAGAATACAGATGGTATTTTATTCCTGGCTCTGTCTGGCATGCTGAACGGCTGCTGTGCAGGTGGTGAGATGTGGCAGGACATCTGGAGTGAGGTTAGTGACCCATTAAGATGTCCCGAGCTCTGATTAGAGAGTGCTTAGAGCCACCAGAGCTGTCAACCCGCAGTGTCCTTTTTATTAAGGTTCTGGCTCTTAAACCCTGGAGGCCACTTATCCTTCCCACCTCTAAGAAAAGACAGCGGTAAAGCCTGAGGTCATTGCTTAGCAGAAGCCCCAGGAGCTGATTGGGCCAGAAAGGGCCTTGGTCAGCAGGCTTTCCAGTGTCAGAGTCCTCTACGGACAGGTGAGCTCCTGTCCTGTGATATGTCGAGCTCCTCGGCTAAAATGGCTCTCAGAGGAGCAGCTTCTCAAGGAAGAGTGAAGATGCTACAGAAACCTGTCGGCGAGGTAGGGAGGCCAGGGGGAAATCAGGCTGTTAATAATTGTGGTCACGTTGGCTGTTTCAAGGGTGACTTTTTTTGAGTCCATGCTGGGGTATATGCCCTCCCAAATGAGAAGAATTCAGTTTTCTATTCTCACTGTGATTTGGTCTCTCTTACCTCAATACGCTGTTGTCTATAAGCTCTTCACCCAGCTTCAGCTTTTCAAAGACAAAATTTTATCTTCCTCATCATCATGTTCTCAATGTAGGCACAGTGACTAGCACATAGTAAGTGCTTGAACTTGTACTGTGCTGGAATAGTTACAAGTTAATGATGTAGTATCTTGGATTTGCTTTCAAGTACTATGGGAGGAAGGGGGAGTTGGGTGGAAGTATAGATGAATTGAGAGTGACCATGAGATGAATGATATATCGGGGGGGGGGGGTTGTTACATTATTCTTTCTAGTCTTGTTCAATATTTTCCATAATAAAATGTTTTGTTAATATATAAATTCAGTATTAAAAATGTTGAAAGTTGTGCCAAATACTGGCTCAGTGCTCTCCAAACAGTCTCATCTCTCATCTCCCTTCCTCCTTCCTCCCTCTCCCCCACCCTGCACATGGCTAGTTTGTACTTTGTAATTGAGTCATGTGACTTAGGTTCTGACCAATAGGATATGGAAAGAAGTAATGTCAGTCTCTCTCTTGCAAGTGTGGCTCTTATTCTGCATGATCCTCTACACTTTCTCTCATCCCTTGCCTCTAGGATGGATGCAAAAATTAGTGAAGAAGTTAACACGCCTCGGCAATGGTGGAGCCTTGGTGAATGAGCCAGGACCTCTGAATGCCTGTGCGGAGCAGAACCAGCTCCTATACTCTGCTGAGACAGACTGTGATGTGACGAAGAGATAAGCCTTTAGTGTGTGTGTGTGTGTGTGTGTGTGTGTGTGTGTGTGTGTTTAAGTACAGTATTGAATTGCCCCAAATCTGACAAACCAGGTTTTGAGCCCAGCTTAACATGGGAGGAGGCACTTAGTAGTTCTTTGACCTTTTAGGGCAGTGGTCGGCAAACTCATTAGTCAACAGAGCGGCAAACCGCGGCTCGCGAGCCGCATGTGTAGGGGGAGAGACTAGTGGAGCAGGTAATAGAAAAGGCATTCAGAGCTATAATTAAGTACTTCTGATGGTGACGATAATAAAATGAACATTTGTTGAGTAACCACTGTAACCACTATACGGTATGTGCTATTTTAAGTACTTCATATGCATTCAGCCATTTATTTCTCACAACAACCCTATGAGGGAGAAACTGATATGGTGGCCATTTTGGAGAGGAGGAAACTGAAAGAATAAGTAACTTGACGGAGCCAAGATACAAATCGGGTTTGACTCCAGGCTCTGTCTCTTCCCCAGCCTGCAACATGCTGCCATATTTTGGATGTGGCCATGGGGCATGAGTACCAGCAAGAGGTAGTATCTGGGCAGTGTGTCCTATCACCTATAGTGCTGGGCCCCCATTCTGGGGAGGGGTGCAGACCGAGTCTGCTCTTCCCCTGCCCCGGAAAAGGTGTCCCAGTGAACGGAATTGAACTGTAGTATCCTTGATCATCTGGGATAAAAGCAATTGTGAGGGCTTCATTCACTCTGAATGGTTCTCTGATTTAATTTTCTAGCCTCTCCACTCAGCCGTGGCCACTCCAGATTTGCCACAAGGAGAAAGTATCTATTACCTGCTCCACTAGCCTCTCCCCCTCCCCCACACCCGCACCTGGCCCATCCTTTGTGACTCTCCTCTCCTTGGTCCCAGCCCAGAACCTATATCTCTTCCAGGCAACTCAGAGCACATATTAGGGCTGGGAGTCGTATACATGTTCATTAATCCTCCACATGACAGCAGGAATGAGTCAGTCCCTTGCTTTCTGACCTCACTTGCCTGCCGATGCTGGATGTTGCCGGTCCTCAACAGCCAGCAGAGCCAAGGACCCAGTCACCATCAAGCTCTCGCCAGTGCTCCGCCTGGGATGGGTTTCAAACTGCACCCCATGGAAAGGCTTCAGGGGCCACCTGAGATGATTGGGAAGGATATGGAGGATGCTGAGTGAGTGAGGCTCTTAAAACCCCCAACCCAACTTACCTCACAGCAGTTCCGCTTTATCTGCTCCATGTAAGATTGCAGTTAGAGAATTGTCCCACCTTGAAATACTAGAGAGAAGAATATCCTTGGTTTGGAAGGTCCTTTGAGTCTCCAAGCCTTTGAGCCTGACTTTTATGTCTTAAACCTCTCCGCTACCATCCTTCCTGTCTACCAGGAGCAGAGGTGGGAAAGAAGCCCAGCTGACTGTTTCAACTTTAACTTGCCCACTCTTTAGGCCCTGGAGCCAAGGGACATTGCGGCAGAACAAGCTCATGGGAGCAGAAAGGAGCTCTGGGTTGCAGCCCCACCTTCCCCCCTTACACACACACATATACACACAAGTCCCACATTCTGAGTCTTACACAGAATAGGTGCTAATGAGAATGGCATGAATAGATGGATGAGCCCATCTCTACTGGCAGTTTCAGTGTGTGTGTGTGTGTGTGTGTGTGTATGTGTTTAGGGGGGTGGCATGGGGCGGGGGGAAGGGGGATAAACTGACCTTGGATCACAGAATGGCCACAATATTTATTCAAGATTCAGAGAGGCAATTTGGCATCGACATTAAGAATGTGGGATCTAGACTAAGACTCTGGCTCTGCCACTTTCAAACTCCGTGACTTTATTCTTGTAAAATATGAGCAGCATTTCCCATAAGGCTGTTGGGAGGAATGAAGGAGTTAATGTGTGTGAAGCACTCGGTGCCTGACGTGTTAGTGCTCAGTAAACATTAATAAGCCTTAGCTCTCATCCCTTGCCCTGTGCAAATGCCGCCTCCTGACTCCTGAGCAGAATTCATTACTCTCCTCTGTCCTCGCGCAGCACTTGGCTCAGCCCTGATGGAACTGTGAGGACTTGGTTTGTTTTTTGCAAACTCCAAATCAAACCAGGTGGTGGGGACAATAAAGCAGATTCTTTGATGTTGGGATTCATAGATGCCATAAGGGAAGCCCCTACTCCCTCCATAGTCATTATGGTTATATGCCTGTCTCTCCCTCAACCTCTGGCTCCTTTTCCACATTTTATTCATCTTCATATCCGAGGGCCTGGTGTACCGCAGTTTGGTGGAGTGGCTGAGCAGCGTTGGCTCCGTCTGGAGGAAACCCTGACCATTGTCTCCTGGCCTTCCTTGTCTGCCTTGCTTCCCACAGGCTTAGCATCTTTCTTTGCCCCAAAGGAGGATGAGGTTATGAGTCTGGGCTAGATCCAGGGCCCCTCTGCTGGGCATGGCTGTGGGAATTGAGAGCATGCAGAAGAAAATAACATGTGCTGAGCTCATACCACATTCCTGGAACTGTGCTAGGCTCTTTACAACACTTAATTCTCACGGCAATTTAGTGGAGGTAATATTTTCATTAGTCCCATTTTTCTAGATCAGAAAACCAAGTTTAGCCAACTTTCCCGAGACACACATCGCCGCTGTGTCGGAGGCAGAACTCAAGCCTGGGACTGCTTCTGAGCTTGTGCCCTTTCCACTGTCCTTGCAGGCTCCATAGAAGCCAGCGGAGGTCTGCACCCCATCCCACCTCCCTGTTCTCCTCTCCGCCTCAGGCTTTTCTTTATTCTACCTTATTATCCTCCCTCGTATCATTTTTCATCTGGAGTTGGCTTATTTATCACTTGGCCGTGTCTCCTTATTAATATAACCGGAGCTTAAACATTATGCGTCCCCGCAGCCTCGTTTGCCAGCATGGTGCTGAGCACTTAGGAGCTTGGCAATTAGACTGAACTCAGAGGGGCTGTAACATCTACATCTTCAGCTGTTTTCTTAGGGAAATGGGGTGAAGAGGAAAGGGTATGCGATGGGGCAGTGCATATTGCATGCATGGGCAGAGGGACCGAGATGGGGAATTGGGATATGATACCACCAGGTATTTCTCCCTTGATGGACTCGGCCTTAACTCAGTGCCCTCCGGTGGCCTGGGGTTGAGCCTCCAGCAGACCCTGGGAGCATGTCTGCCAAACAGCCCCCTTCTATCTTATTTCCATGCCTGCCATCAGCAGCAGCAGCCACGGCTCACTTATTGACTACCTGCTGTGAGCTTTATACACTTCTCATTTGACCCACACCACAATCCCAGGAGCTAGGTATTAATGTACTCCATTGTATAGATGAGGAAGCTATAGCTCAGAGAATGTAAGTAATTTGTTCTAACTCACAACTAGCAAGGGGCAAATTAAGGAGAAAGGGCAGAAAGACCTGAAAATTATGGAAGAGAGGTTGAGGTGAGGGGCAATTGGCCCTCAGAGTGGGCCCCTTGAAGCTGCTCCTGTGTGGGCTCCTGCCCAGATGAACTGGCAGAGTTTAGGGAAAGGCAAGTGACACTGTTAGAAGCCTTAGAGATAGAGCAGAAGACAAAAGGATTCCTATGCTCAAATTCAAGCTTTTAGAAACATGACAGTGAAAGTTTCCCACCTACCCAAGACCTGCAGCCACTCCCTTCCTTTTCCTACAGGTAACAAATGTTATTGGTTTCTTACATGTCCTTTAGAGAACATGTATGCATAGATAACCAAACAAGTTATGCATTCTTTCCACTCATTTTTTACACAAATGGTAGTCTATCATACTAAGTTTGTGCCCCCTTTGCATTTTTATTCTAAGTTCTTTTTTTGGTGATTTTTCCATGTTAGCACATTTAGATATTACAATAACTTGTAGCTGCACCATCATATTTAACCAGTCCCTGAGGGTGGGTATGAAACTCAGTGACACCTTATAGAGGCGGCCCCAGATACCAGGATGGCCTGTACTTCAGCTCTGACCTCCTACCTCTGGTCTCCATAAACTCCACTCAGACCTTGGCCTTAGCTTCTGCGGCCGAGGGCCTCTGAGAGACCCCGTGCTGGTTATAGCTCACACCTATATGGTCACAATCTTCCTACCTCTTTCTGTTTTGGCAGTGACTGGGTCTGGTGTGGTTCTGAAGATACTTTTGTCCAGGACCTAAAGGCTCCTACCATGTGCCATGTGCTTAACAATCTGTTTCCTCTGTGAGGCTCTCTTTCTGCATCACTGTTTACTTCTGCACTGTCTGCCACCCTCATCTTCTCTCTTGAGACGTTTGAGGCCCATGAATCCCAGAGCGTTCTCAATAGTCCCCCTTCGTCTTCATCACCTTGGAGTACCTGGAACTAGGACTCTGGTGTTGTCACCTAACCTCACGCCCTGGGTGACAAATGGAGTGTAGGGACAATGAGAAGCCAGGCCAGGGGTACAATGGTGACAGGAGGTGGCAGCTGATCTGCAGGGCTCTGCTAGATGGTTAGGAGTGTGGGTGTACGGGGTTAGGTGAGGAGGGCTCAGCCTATGCAAGTCTTCATGAGAATCTCTTTGGAAGCAGTTCGGGGTGGGGTTGGGGGTAGTTAGGAGCTAAGCCAATACATGAAGTCCTTACATTAAGCCTGTAAAGAGAGAAGAATCCTTTGGGTCATTGGTTAATTTCTTGATTAAACTGATATTGATTGACTACCTATTACATGAAAAGCACTCTATTAGATGGTTCTGTGACCTCTATTTTATCGTTTTACACATTATGGTGTTGCCTCTTTTGGTGGGGCTACTAAGTCCTACTGTCCCGTTCATTGCTGTTGCCACAAACTCTTTTTTTTTTTTTTTTTTGGCCACAAACTTTTGTGATCTTTCAAAGCCTGGAAGATTTTCCCCTGGGGCTCAGCCTGCAAACCAGAGTGCAAGTCCTTGAACGTCACCCTTTAAATCAGGGCAGTCACAGAAGTAGACATCTGATTAGGATGGCGCGTAGAACGAGCTTAACCAATGTTGTCTCAACTGAATGATCAGGGTCAAGGGAAGTCCTCCTGTAGAACCACATGGAGTACCACGTGCCCTCACTCACTGGAGATAATGGCCTTGGGAACAATTACCAGCCTAATTTCTTTTTACATCAATGTGGATTTGATGTCCAGTAATATATGTGTTGTTCCTTTAATGGCCTTTTAATGATGAAGAGGATCAAAAGCATTTTAGATCTGAACCTGCACCATTAGTTTCCATTTCAGAAATCCACCGTAATTACCGCAGCTGCTTCTCCAAACCCTGCAAGAGCACTGAGTTCCTGTGAACCTATCTGAACAGTTCATCTCAATCCACACAGAGCCAGGTCTGACGCAGGTCCCAGGGGCTGGTAGCTGAAGATGGAGAAGGTTGGGGAGGGGAGCAGGAGGAGTAAAGGGCTGAGGCATTCAGGGCCTGGAGTGTCCAGATCTCTCAGAACAGGGGTTCTCTCAGCCCTGGTCCTCTCCTCTCTCCTTACAGAGAGAAATAAGAAGGTGCTATAAAACTGCGTATTGGGTTCTACAAGTCATATTGGAAAAAAACCAATGACAGTGAAAGGAATTCTTGGTGATCCTGCATTCTCCCCCACCCCACTCGTGAAGGTTTGGCATGGTAGGGGAGGGTGGGGCACGGGATGCAGGGTGCCAGGCTGGGGGAAATGAAGCTGGATAGGCAGAATTTGGGGGAAGGAGCAGACAGGGAAAGATCTAAGGGAGAGTGATGCTCTCCCGGGGGAGGGAGATGTCCCGATAAAATGGTTATTGTGCTGTTTAATCTTTTGAATCCCTATCCCCAAGATCCATTGTCTGCCATTCTCAGCGCCCTGGGAGGCTGACCCATGGACTGCATAACACAGGCTCTCTTGCCCTCTGGCTTTGACCAAAGGGAGGTCTTGGCAGGAGATCTGAGGTTGGAAGGAAGGAGAGTTCAGGGCATTTCTTCCTCCATTTCCTTCCTGCTTAGGGACTGCAGCTCTGGCCAGGTTGATCCTCTGCAACTGTGGTTCCTGTCAGGAAGCCCTTCTTCCAGCGCTCCAGCTCTTACTGGGCTCTAACATGTGTGCCTCTCCTCGCCTTTGGAATCAGGGTGGTCTAAGCTTCCTGTTTTTGCTAGTCCCTGGATGCATCAAAACCCCTCATAGATGAACCCCATTCATACCTCTGTAAATAGTAACTTCATTAAATTAAACATCCCAGCGAGGTGTGCCTTCTGTTGGCTGCAAGAACCCTAATTGATACAGTGGGTGTGTTAGAGACTGGCTAGTGTTGCCCAATCTTGTTTCCTTTCCCTGGACACACAGGGAGACTACATTTTCCATTCTCTCTTGCACTTGGGTTGAGGCTATGTGAGTGGGTTCTGACCAATGGGGTGACGTATGGTTCTTCCAGCTCTGTGCAATGGTCCTCACCCCCTTCCTCTTCCAAGTTCACATCATAAGCTATACGTGCAAGGTTGCAGCATCTCGAATTGGGAAAGAAGTTTGGATCCCTAAGTCCCTGCTTGGAGGAGAATTGCCCAACTGTCTTCAACTATGATGTGAGTGGGAAATAAGCTTGTTATTATGTTGTGCACTGAGATTTTGAGAGTGGTTTGTTACCACAATTAGGATTAGCTACCTTGGCTAATTCAGTGGAGATGTTGAATGAAGCAGCCACATAGAGCAATGGAGGACCCCAGGCATAAATATAAGGAAGCATGTAATCTAACCTGGGTGAGACGGCAATGAGGGTAAACAAAGCGTGTCACATTATTGCTTCATGAAAAGAACAGGGTCTTGGATGTCAGACTTGAGTTAAACCCAGGCTCCACCTCTTCTAGCTATGTGATCTTGGGCAAGTTACTTCACCTTTTTAAGTTTTCTTATCTGTAAAATGGGGGAAATATGCCTATTTCACAAGGGTCTTTTCTGAATAGATGACTTATTTTAATAACAGTTGGTACTGAGTAAAAGTTCCTTCTTTCTCCTCTCCCAGCTGTGAATTCTAAACTTAGTGCCTCTAGTAATCTATACTAATAAAAAGGTAATATTCTGATTACACCAGGAGATCTTCTGGGACACCTTCTGGACAAAGCCATGGTGGCGGGGCCGAGGCAGAGGCAGTTAGGAGCGATCAGGCCAGGAGGGGAGGGCAGTTGGGCGTGAGCAGGCCAGTGGGGGGGCCAGTTGGGAGTGAGCAGGCTGGCAGGAGGTGCAGTTGGGGGCGAGCAGGCTGGCAGGGGGCCATGTTGGGGGTGAGCAGGCTGGTGGGGGGCAGTTGGGGGCGAGCAGGCCAGCAGGCAGAGTGGTTAGGGGCAATCAGGCAAGCAGGCAGGCAGTTGAGTGGTTAGGTGCCAGCAGTCCTGGATTGCAAGAGGGATGTCCGACTGCTGGTTTAGGCCCAATCCCACAACCATCAGTTGGACATCCCCTGCGGGGTCCCAGATCGGAGAGAGTGCAGGCCGGGCTGAGGGACACCCGCCCCGTGCACGAATTCCGTGCACTGGGCCACCAGTTGGTAAATAATTCCAATTTGTGGGGCACCTATTGCCTAACCTATAATGATAGAGAACAGCTCATATTATCCTCCGGGGATGACTTTAAATGAAAAGTGTGTTCAAAATTCAGTTTCACAGTGGATTGTGGATGTGGAAGGTGCGCCAGGTAGCTTATATGAAGGGGAGACATTTCAGCTTCTGTTTACGTTTACTAGTGGATATCGCTTTGACTCCCCTCCCATCATGTTTACTGGTGAAGATGTCCCCGTTTATCCTCACGCTTACAGCAATGGTCATATCTGCTTATCCATTCTAACAGAAGACTAGTCCCCTCGCTTTCAGGCCAGTTAGTTTGTCTTGGCGTTATTAGTATGCTTTCCAGCTGCAAAGGAAAGAGACAACCACCAGGTAATTCTATGTTCGAACATGTAACAAGAATCCAGAAAAAAACAAAATGGTGGTTTGATGATACTTGATGCCACTACTATCATCCTTCCTCCTGAGAAAATGAGTACTTTGGTCATTGTCTTTGAACTTTAACCTTTGACTGGAAGTGGCCCACAGGCAATGAAGACTACTTCCTTTCACTGCATTTTTATTCACGTGCATTCTGGGCACATGTTGATCGCTGGTTCAGTCCAGGCAACGGACATGCTTGTACTAGTCATACAGCACTAATACAAGTGTCAGGAAATAGCAACTATAATTCCATTTTGTAAGCTTTTGGAAGAGTTCCAGGTCCTCATTTTGGGCATTAACAATAACGTCCGTGGTGGTTTGGGGGCATTCATTGCCGACAATGGATGTCGTAACAGGAAAGATTTTTATTTGCTCCTCCCACCCAGTGATGAAGGCATGATAGGGTCTGTGGAATGAACTTACCAGCCCTAGTAGGATTATGAACAAAGTAAGGGATCTGACATTACTTTAAAAGTCACCCCAACTCATTTCTATTTGGATTCTATGTACTGTGATCCTAAGGTTAGCAGCATGAATTAACATGCATCTTTAAAGGATGGTGATGGAAGATCATTATGTATCTATTGAATTGTTTATAGCTGCTGTCAAATTGTTTTGGTAAGGAAGGTTTTCAAGTAACGTTGGGACACAGGTACAATGTGCTCTCCCTGTGGTGAAAATAAATTCAGTTGTGTACAGTTCCTTAATCTCTCAAGTGAAGTAGGAGTAATATAGGGCATGAATAGTTTAATCAAGGCTTTATTCTGGAAGTAGGAAAGGGGCAGCGATGCCTACACTGCTGCAGTCCATAATTTGGGCTTCTTTGTATATTAACGAATTTTCTGAGTAGAGTACACTCTGTTACTCCCTGCTGGCCAGCAGCACGAGCCCTGCTGCCTAAACACTAATTTTACTTATGTTTGGACAAACCATAGACATTTTTGTTTGCAATTTTGTTTCTTTTGTTATGTTTTAAGTCAAGTTTGAATGTTACAATACTTTAATTGAAAAACTTTTGTCAGATTTTTTTCTTGTAAATTTTCTTTACTTGTAAGTATCTTCTTGTCCTTTTCCCCTGTACCCTAAAATAAGAAATACATTTTTGACAGAGGCTTAATGTTTTAAGACACAAAACAAAACACCATCCCACTTCCACTCCAACAACACTGAAGATAAGATAGGGTGTAAAGTTTTAAGTTAAGATGTGGTCTGCTCTCCATCCTTATTTAACAAACACATAGCCCTCACCACATACCATATAATACTTTAAGAGCTTTTAAATACTATATTAATTTATCCTCTGAGGTAGATACTATTATCATTCCCATTTTATAAATGAGGACCCTGAGCCACAGAGAGATTAAGTAATTTTCCCAAAGTCATGCAGCTAGTAAGTAGCAGATCGAGGGTTTACAACCCAGGGAGTCTGGCTCCAGAATCCTCACACTTAACCATCACATTATACCACTTCCCTGCATCACTGCTTGCCCCCTGCCCACTGCAATGAATTAGTTAGCCAAAGGGAATCACCCTTGGACCTTACCCATTCCCACTGAATCCGTTTTCTCTTCTTGGCTTGTGATTCTGTCCAAGGTCACAGCCATGGCTGGAGTCAGCTGACTAACCTCTGTGGCAGTCATAGGTGCAGCCAATGATGAGCTTCATTGCCCCTCTGGGCTGGGTAACCAGCCAAGGCGGTGGGTGGGACAAATCAATGAATCGCTGGGAGACAGAGGTCTTAGAAAGGTGGTCCTGGACCTTTGGGATCTCTCATCCTCTCTTTAGAGTCAGCAGGTCTGTGCTGCCGCTCAGTGTACCCCTCGGGAAGAGGAGGATGCAAGGGCGGTACTTAGAGTGTGGACTCTGCATTCACTGCTGAGGATGCTGGGACACGTTATTTAACTTCTCTAAGCACCAGTTCCCTGTCCATAAAGTGGGGGCAATTACAAAGGATTTCGTTCATAAAACTGTGGTAAAGGAAACAATTTCAGTAAAGTGCTAAGTATAATGCCTGGCATATAGCAAGTGCTGAGAAAATGTTAGCTGGTGTCACCTCCCCCAGTTAAACACAACTCTTCACCAGACTCGGAAGTACTCAGAAGCCCCAGGGTGGCTCTTCAGGCCGAGTCAAGAAAAGAACTAAAACACCCCAGTAGCCTTTTGTATGACGGGGCCAGGAGCTTTGCACTGCACTGTGCATTGTGTTGCAAGGCAGTGTTAAATTGTGGTTAAATCACTGTACTGTGGAACCAGTCAACACTGCCATTTGCCAGCTCAAGTTCACATTCTTGAGCCTCAGTTTCATTGTCTGTGAAATGGGAAGATGATGCTATCCTCTCTCATAGGGTTGTTGGAGGATAAACTAAGTTAATATATATAAAGTCTTTATAACAGTACCTGGCATGTTGTAGGATGCAATAAATATTAGCTATTATAACTGCATTCATTTGCATGAAACTAGTAAATCTTTTTGTTCTAGAAAAGGCTGGGGAAGAATTTTTTTCATTAGTCAGAAGAGATAACCCACAAAGTCCAGGAAAGGAAGTAAACCAGACCTTGAGGGTGGGAGTTTTTCCCCATCCCACAACAGGAAGACGGGGGAGGACCCCATGCCTTCCAAGGCTACAGACCCAAACATAAGCCTGGCGCAAAGACGGATTGACCCCAGGCAGCCACATGGAGATGGGGGTCCCCAGAGGCCCGAGTGATGAGGGCAGTGAGCTTTTTCTCGGGGTATCAAGTGAGTAAGGAAGTGAGCAAGAATGCCACTCCTTGGCCTTCCTTGGAGACGACACTCAGACTTGGAGTTCCTGGAGTTCTCTTCTCCACACTGAGAACGGAGCGCTCACTCTATAAGTCTTTCACCTCAGGCGTAGAGGGGCTTCCTTTGCCTCTCAAAGACCCCTATACAGGACATAAAGTGGGAGACGAGGCACACTGATAATCCCTGGCAGTCTATGCTACGTGACAAAGAGGGACTACAGGATCGGGAAACCTGGGTTCGAATCCACCTCTGCCACAAACTGACCCGTGGCCGTAGATAGGTCACTACACCTTGCTAAGCATCACTTTCCTCCTCCGGGAAATGCCAACCCTCAATGCATGGGATGACCTGTAAGTGACATCCTCTCAGCTCTGAGACCCCACGAGTGTTGGGACAGTAATTCGATGAAGAGTTCAAAGGAGGGACAGATCAATGGGCATTGAGTGGTCAGAGGTTTCATGGAAGCGGTGCACCTGGTGGCTCTGTGTAAGCAGAAGGGAGGAAGTTATTGTTCCCATGGGCATTAAACCCCATCCTGACAGCTGGCAACTTGGCCCCTTCATCAGATAAATCTCTCCGGGAGCTGGAGCCCACCTCCTCGCTCCACGGTGTCATACAGCCACACCAAGGCGACCAGCAGCGCCTCCGGCTGGGGAAGCTGACTGAAAAATCACCCGCCTGGAGGCCACTTGGGACAGTCTCCTTTCTAATTTCTATTTGTCTCTTTTAAGCGCTGCCCGGATCAATGGCAACAAATGTCCCCTGCACTGGAGAGAGTGTCTTGAAGCAAGACTGAGGCTCCTGACCAGGGCTGGGTCCCGCTGTTCTCTCTGAGGGATGCTGCTCATTCAAGAGTAGGGCTGTGGGTAAAAGGTCTCACCAGATTTCAGACATCCCCCCTTCTTATCATCATCCCCACGAAGGGTCACCGAGGAAGCTGTCGTGGACACTTGCTTAGAAAGAAAGCGAACCCTTTACATCTCAGCCCCTAAAATGGCTCAAACTGTGCAGCACTGTTGGCCTTCCTGCCAACTCCAGTTTAATGACACAAAAGACCCTGGCTCTCTTTCTCAGCGAATTTGATGCCCACGTAAGGTTGGAAGGGAAGGCGATAAATCAGATCCCGAGAAAATGGTATTATGCGATCATCGTGGAAAGCTGATGGAAATTAAACTTCGTGCCGTGTGCCTTTGCTCTGACCTCAATTTTTTATTCCCAGCTCATTTGAGGGGCTCTTCTCTACCTCCTTTAAAACTGTTACAGGGAGGTTATTCTTCATAACGGGCCACCTGCCTATCGCCTGAGTTAGGAAGGTGACATATTTCCCTTTTCTCCTAAAGGTCAAGCTACTTTACTCCCATGTGAGGGAGTCCAGTGTGCTTGTCTCAGATGACAGCCAGCCCTGACTGACAGACGTCACCTGGCTTCAATAGCTCCAAGGCAGGAACCTCCCCCTTCTAGGTGAGCAGCCAGGGGGCTTGGCTGCTTCAGGCTGAGCGATTGAGACCAAGTGGAAGTTTGGAGGCTCATGGTGATAACTGCCCCTCCACAAACCCTCCTGGTGGTGAGTTCATTGCAGCCCCATCCTTCCAGGCCTCAGTTCGTTCACTGACCTCCAGAGTCGCTTGGGAGCAACCCAGCCCCATTAACTGCAGTTCTCCCGGCTCCAGACCTTGTCGCTGCCCTTGCTCTTGCTGCCTTGCGACATGCAGGGTTATCATTTCAGATGCCACATACAGAGGACTTTCCAGCGTTGTTTTTTCCCTTTGCCACCAGGAGACCACAGTCAGGAACAGAGGTCTCCTTCTAGTCATCTATTTTTTTAATTACACTAGAGAGTTAAGAGCTTAGTTCCTCCAGTGCTATGGTATTTTCAGAAGATGAAAGGTCATGAATGCTGAGAAAACATTGTACTATAGCCGATGAGTGATGCGTAACGAGTGACGAGGCCTTTTTTCGTGATGAGAGGACTTGCTCCTCACTGTTTCATTTTCCCAGCACTCTCTTGAAGGACAAAGCCCACAGGCACGGGAGGACCCAGCTGGAAGGAACTTCAGAAATCAATCAGTGCAGCCTCTCGTTCTCTAGATGCGGGAATGAGGCTCAGCGGGCCGAAGTGACTTGCAGACTCAGAAAATATGGCCTTGGGAACGTGGTTCTCCGGGACCCTCCTCCTCCTCTCCGTGGCCTGGGAAAAGTTAGATACTCTTTATGTTCCTACTTTGGGGGTGTGGCTCTGCCATCTTGGAAAAATAGACATAAAACAGGGATGATGTAAAAATGAGAGTAATGTTTCCACTTCAGTCTCTTGATAAGAAAACGCCTCTATTCCCTCTCCAGCTCCACAAACTCTCTACCTTACGTTTTCTGGGCACCCATTTCAACCTGGACTGGATCCTGGCTGGCTGTAGGAGGGGTACTGCTTCTCTCCTACCCGGATGGAGACCCCAGGTACAGCCAATTGGAGCAGACAGAGATGCCTGACCCTACGGAGTCCCATTCATGGACCCATCACCTGCCAATGACATGGCCTGCTTTCAAACGTTAAAATTCTGGTTAGTTGTCAGTCAGCGCTGGACTTGGAAGGCAGCACAGAATTGGGTACTACAATGGCCATGGTTATTAACAAGGTCATTTTAGGGCTTTGGTTTTGTGCAGAAAAGTCTAAACAAGTGAGAGGATGGAATCAACACAGGGACACATGGGCACAAGCTACTGTGTTCCCAGAGAAATGGACAGTGAGGCTCAGCCCCCAGTGCTCTCTGGTGTCGTGAGGCCGTGCCTTACTTCACTGAACTTTCAGTCTTCTGTCCTGTCTTTTATTTGTGTGGGCCTTAGTCCCTTACAAGCATGACCTCTAATCAGAGCATTATCTTGTACCATCCACGTGTGTAAGTCTTATTCCTCAAACCAGGAACAAGATCTCAAAGACCAGAGGTTTCTGTCTCAGCCTTTTGAAGAATCTTTCCAGGTAACTTGAAACTGTGACAGCTGCAGAGAGGCTGGGCTATAGGCTTGCTGGAATTCCAGTTCCGTGAACCCTTTTGAACATTCACATCAATTGGTTAGGGGTGATCAGGCAGGCAGGCAAGTGGTTAGGGATGATCAGGCAGGCAGGTGAGCGGTTAGGAGCCAGTGGTCCTGGATTGCGAGAGGGTATAGGCCCGGCTAAGCGACCCCCCACCCCCCGTGCACGAATTTTGTGCACTGGGCCTCTAGTAAGGACTATAATAACACAGCCACCAGGGGCTCACGAAGCAGTTCAGGCCCTAAAAATGCTCCCTGGACTAGTTTTGAGGGCTCCAGGTGTTGTCTCACTTGGGTGCATGAGGAAATTTGCTTCTCCGGGGCCGCTAACAGTCCACCACCTCCCACTGGTCTACCTTCCACCTGTCCCTCGATTACCTTCTCTCCTCATTCAGTCCTTCCTCCATGCTGCCACCAGAGCTGTCTTCCAGGTGCACATCTTACACGATCCTCCTGTTTACCGTCCACCTGTGGCAGGTGCTGTCAGCTGCTGTTTCTCAGCCATCCTCAGAGCTGTGCTTCCTCGCTGGCATCACTGGCCTCTGTGAAAGATGCCAAAAGTGGCAAATATTGACTCTTTCAGATTTCCCTGAAGCTGGGGCATAGGACTGTAGCCCACTTCTAGCCCACTGGACTTGAGGGAAGCACTTCTAAAGGTTTCTGGGCAATATGTTCCTCCTTATTAGAAAAGACACAAGTGAGAGAAAGTCCCTTTTTCTTGCTTTGGGATTTTGTGTGTTGAAGCCACGATGCTTGGACCTCGACTCACACCTTGTGATTGTGGAGGGAAGCTGACCCGAACGCTATACCGATGCATTCCTGAAGCTTCCTACTGCTGCACCGTTTCTTATATGAGAACAGTAAATGTCCTTATAACTTAAGCCACTTTTCGATGGGTCCTTTTTTGTTACTTATAGGCAGAGCAACCAAGACTGTTCACAGATTCCTGTAGGATAAAATCCAACTTCTTAGCAGGGGACATAAGGCCTTCACATGTTTGCCCTATATCCTGCTCCAGCTCATTTCCTGCCAACCCCACCTTGCATCCCCATCCCCAGCTACACCAAACCATTTGCCAGCTGGCCCAAGCTTTATAATCCTCAGCCTGAACGTCCTTCCCCACTGAGTCACCACTTACTCACATTACAAGACCCAACTCAAGCTTTTGTTGACCCCGCACACCTTTTGTAGAGTGGACCATCCTTTTCCTGTGCCCCTCTGGACCTGTAACTATGTCTGTAGTAGTACCTGCAACACCGGTTTTTGTTTATGTGTCTGATCCCCCCTCTTCCAGCTGTAAGTTCTTTTGGGCAAGGCCATATACTCTGTGTGTGTGTGTGTGTGTGTGTGTGTGTGTGTGTGTATATATATATGAGGCCCAATGCACGAAAATCTGTGCAAGAGTAGGCCTTCCTTCTTCCAGCTGCCGGCACCAGCTTCCCTCCGGCAGCCAGGACCCGGGCTGCCTTACTGGCTTCCCTCCAGCACATGGGACCTGGGCTGCTTCCCTCCTCCAGCCTCCGGCAGGCACCCGGGACCCGGGCTGGCTTCCCAGGGGCCACCCGCAGGCACCCTCCAGCCCCGGCTTTGTCAGGAACGACATCAGGAATGATGTCCAGAAGATATCCAGTCTAATTAGCATATTACCCTTTTATTATTATAGATATTTTTTTCAGCTTGATATGTTCAGTACAGATGCTCAATAAATGTTCTTCTAAATAAATAAGTAAATAATCGAATGAGTAATTAAATTAGTTGATTCCAATTCTCAACTTTTCTTATTAACAGAATCACTTTAGGGTGTTAGCTTTGTTTGTTTTTAAGTGTGTGAGTCTGTCGACCGGTGCTGCTTAGCCTTCCTGTGCAAACAGATCACCCAGGAACCGTGTCAGCATGCAGATTCTGTAGCAGGTCTGAGCGAGCCTTCAAGCCTGCATGTCTAACAAGCCCCTGCTGATGCTGCCGGTCCGAGGAGCACATTCTGCAGAGCAAAGTCACCAGGGCAGGGGTTGCGCCTGTCCGTAAGGGGATGAAGCCCTAAAAAGCAGGTGGAGACATATTGAAGATGACAATTAGGTGACAAGGAACCTGCTTTGTATCATCATTCCCATTCAGGAGCTTTGGTCTCCTCTGGAGTTCACCTCCTTCAGTGATGGGCTGCACTTTCTGGAGCTTTTATGGCTCATTTTCTCCAGCTAGAATCCAGCCTCGGGCACAGACATTGCTCCCTCCATATTGTTGATAGTTGTCAGGCGCTCAGCTGAGCTGGGAGACAGCACTGAGGTGACAGAATAGCTGATTAAATCAACGGGCCACAGAAAATGAGAGTTAAGCCGTTAATCACCTACTGTGAGGGTATAAGCAAGAGTCTAAAACTAGAAAAGATAATAATTCTTCCCTGTTCTGTTTTCACCCGTGGAAACGCACACCAGTCCAGAGACCGTGGTCAGTATAAATGTGGGGGTGTCTAGCTGTTGAGGAAACTCCCGAACAAAAGACTTTAGTTTTATGGATCTTGAGGTTGTGGGCAGAGTGAGGGGGAAGGGCTAAGAGTGGAAAAGTACTGGGTACTGAGTCAGAATGGGGCAAGTGTCTTCATGGTTTTCCCTTGCACACCCACTTCCCACCCCGCAAATAGACCTCAGCAGAGACGGGCACCTGAAGAGGACCTCTGCCCAAGCCTCAGATAGACAAGGAATGCAGCTGCCTCTGAGCTGGGAAAATCAGTATGTGAGGAGCATGACCAGGGAGGGCCCTGAGTGCTTGCACCTAGAGACTGCGATGCAGGGGCTGTGCACCAAGGCTGCTGTGGGAGGGTGATTGCCCGCTAGGCCTGCCAGGCAAAGCCTTGTAATGGTCCATGATCACACAATCACACACCGGCTATTAACCAGGAGCTGGACTCCTCAATCGTTTATTTCACCAGTGTTCACTTGAAATTCATTCATATTCATTATCTCTCTCTCTCTCTCTGCCCTCTACCCGCCCCCCCCCCCCAACACACACACTCTCCACACCCTGCAATCCTACTCTGCCTTCTCACCTGTATTAGTTACTTATTATTGCATAACAAATTACCCCAAAACTTAGTGGCTTAAAACAACAAACATGTATTATCCCACAACTTCTATGAGTCATAAATCAAGGTATGGCTTAGGTAGGGGCCTCTGGCTCAAGGTCTTTCATAAGTCGGAAAACCTTCAGCCAGGGCTGCAGTCTCATCTGGACTTCAGGGGGACCACTGCTGAGCTCACTCACATGGTCATTGGCAGTGTTCAAGTCCTTGCTGGTGTTGGCAGAGGACCATGGGAGCCTCTTCTTAGGGCATCTTATGACATGGCAACTGACTTCTCTCAGAGCAAGTGGGCAAGTGGGAGAGCAAGCAAGAGTGAACACCCAAGATGGAAGGGAGAGTCTTTTATAACCAAACTAGAGGCCCGGTGCATGATATTCGTGCACTCAGGGGTGGGGGTGGTCCCTCAGCCTGGTCTGTGCCCTCTCGCAGTCCGCCAACCCTTGAGGGGTCCTTAGTGCTGCCTTGGAGGCAGGAGAGGCCGAGGGACCTCCTGGGTTGAGTGTGTGCTCCCTGGTGGTCAGTGTGCATCATAGCAACCAGTCGTTCCACTGTTCAGTCGCTTTGCATATTAGCCTTTTATTATATAGGATGTCAGAACTGACATCCCATGACTTCTGCTGTATTCTGTTGGTTAAAAACCACGTCCTTAAGTCCAGCCCACATGGGTGGGGATTACCAGGATCATTGAAGTTTGGATACCAGGAAGTGGGGGTGTTGGGAGCTTGCCACTAAGGCTCCCCCTTATCTAGTTATTCCTTTAGCACACAATAGAGTCTGTTTTCCCTGTAGCCAAGCTTGAGATTTTATTCTATTCTGTACAGTTGTCTTATTAGCCCAAGTATCTGAGGCTTCTCTTCATCCTGGAACTCCAATACCCTAGTATCAAAGAACATTAGGTCTCGCCCATTGCTTCTCTTAGAGTCCCCACTGTACGCATCCCAGGACTAGGGCTATGATAAATATTTGTTGATTATGATCAACTCTCAACTTCAACTTATTTAAACTTTCCTCTTTTAGTCTAGCTTTCCGGGGCTCTGGGATTTCTGTGTGAACCTTTATATTCAGAGCCTTTTCCTGCTACGCAAACAGACCTTGTCTGGGTCAATGATCCTTGCTGGGAGGGTAAGACAGGGTTATTGTTGATACTCCAGCGCTATCTTCTAATGCCTTTAAGGTTGGACTTTGGCTACTGAGGGAAGCAAGAATGGCTTGGAGCCCTTTAGATCAGAGAAAAGGTGAAAGGCAAGAGAACTAGCACTTTATGTTAAGTATCTCGTTGAATCCTCCCAACAAATGTGAGGTGGAATTTATCACCCCCATTTTGCAAAAATAGTTTGGAGCCCCACAATTAGCAAGGAGTAGAGCCAGAACCTGAACCCAGGCCCCAGAATCTCTCCCTCACCCCCTGCCTTCTGCTTCTAGGTGTAATTTCCAGGGTGATTCACGCTCCAGTCAGGGTCCTTCCTGGGAGGGCTATTCGCAGTATGCACCCTCACTCACTGTGACTTCTCAGTCCATTCATGTGTCCCAAGATGCCCAATAAATAACTGATGAGTGAACTCTCCCTCCTATGGAGTGGGAATGGCCAGGGGGCTCCCACACTCACTCCCGAAGGCTGGGCAGGACATTGAACCCATGTGGCCAGGGCGCCTGACTCCAGGCGTGGAGGAGTGAGTGAGGCAGGGAGATGCTGGCCTGGGTGACATGTAGCATAGAAATCTGTCAGCAGTTCTGACACCACAGGAGAAGGTCACTTGAAATATATGTGTATGTAAATGTATGACTTCGCTAAACAGATCCGTTTGCCCTTTTCTGAGGGGACCCACAGTGGCCTCAGATGCCTGAGTGGGACTCTTGTTGGGGGCGGGGGGGGGGGGGCTATTGTTGCAGGGGACACTGAACAGATCCAGAAAGGTATATGGAGAGAGTTAGCATAGCAGGCCTAAGATGCTATCTTTTTTTGTTTTTGTGTTTTTGAATCCTCACCTGAGGATATATTTTTTATATTTTATTGATGAGAGAGAGAGAGAGAGAGAGAGAGAGAGAGAGAGAGAGAGAGAGAGAGATTGGTTGCCTCCTGAACACACCCCAACCGGGGATCGGACCTACAACCCAGGTATGTGCCCTGACCGGGAATCGAACCCACAACCTTTTGGTATGGGATGATGCTCCAACCAACTGAGCCACCGTGTCAGGGCAAGACTGCTATCATTTGAAAGCCCTGCTTACAAGGTTGGCCTCTGGGAACTTGGCTTTCAGAAGGGTTCCCACCATAAGAGGACTCCCTGTGTGTGCGTAAGAGGGTGCTGTGTGGCCAACCTCCAGTAAAACTCCTGGGCACTGAGTCTGTCACACTTCCCTGGAGGACTGCATCTCCCATGCTATATAACTGGTTGTTGCTGGAGGAATTGTGTCCTGTATGACTAGCCAGGGATAGCGCTCTTGAAAACTTGTGCCCCATTTCCCTTTGCTGACTTGGCTTTGTATCCTTTTGCTGTAATGAATCTTAGCCATGAGTGTGACTAGATAACGAATTGTGTGAGTCCTCCTGGAAAAACAAAACAAAAAACATGGACCTTGGGGTGGGCTTGGAGATCTCTGACGCAGTAGCAAAGAGAAGTGGAGGGGAGGGCAGGGCATGAGCTTTTCCTGCCTAGATGTCTGCAAACACTCTTTATTTCACAGCTACCCAAACTTCTCCCTCCTGAACTTCCCCTTTCCCTCTCATGGTCTCTAGTTTTCTCCTTTCCATCCTTGAATACTCTCATTATTCAAAATAAATGCTTGAGGGTATTCCCTGTGATTCAGCCTAGTCTGAGCTCTGATACCCAGAGAATGAGACCAGGGCTTAGTAATATGAAAAAGTCTTGACTCCATTAAAAGATAATAAAACACTTGTTGGTGCTCCATTTAAAATTCTTCTCTTCTTTAAAATATCTGAAGTGGTGCCCTTCTCCTTTGAAAATGTAGATGGATGTCACTGAGTGGTATCACTGAACCGAAAGTGTCATTTGGCATAGACATAGAAGCCAGGATCACCGATGGGACTGTTACAGAAGACCAAAGAAATACCAAGCACGCTTCCTAGAGAAAGGGAGGGACCCCGTTTATTAACACTAGTGGACTCCGGGAATAATTTCCAAATCAGAGTGAAGAAACATGCAGAGAGCCTGTCTATATATATCCTGCTGGGGTCCTTGTCTTGCAGATATGCCCCCTGCCCCCTTCGTGGCCCTGCAGGAAGGCCCCCAGGCGTCAGGCCACATCCGATGGTCCATGGTCCGTCCTGGCACCAACATAACAACCCTCCCAGCACGCCCCCCCCCCCCCCCCCCCGACCCCATGGCAGTGCATTGTTCACAGTTCCATGGCCTCTGCATTTAGATAACAAGTTCTGCAAGACCAGTTTCGTCCTCAGGACCAGTCGAATGTCCCCAAGCCTTAGACTCCACATCCCACTACTCTCATCCCTGTCCCCCAGGCAGAACTTCTTGAGGTGGTTGGGATTCAAATTAACCACCTGAAGGTGGGTGGGAACAAAAATGGGAACAAGGCCAGATCCGGTGGATAATGGAAGCTTTTCTCACAACTTTGAATTCCAATTAAGGTGCAGGGGTCAGGGAGTCATGGATGGGTTTTCACAGAGGACTGAGACCTCCAATACCGTTTCTAGTTCAGAGACTATCCATATGAATACTCAGATATCTCAGACCGTTCCTGAAGAGGTACAGGGCCATTTCAGAGAACTCGATGCTGTAATTTTATGTCCTTTTATTGTAATTTCTGGGAGATGAGAGCCATTGAATCACCACTGAATCATCATCAGGGACCCTGCCTTGCTCAGCACTCTTCTCCCCTCCCCTGCCATCCTTGCTTTTTTCTTTAAAAATAGAGGCCTAGTCTGGGATGAAAAAACTGGAGTCTTCATTTTCTTTTCCACAACATTGTCATTCAAATTAAGTCATTTAGTGAAAGGGCCTATGATTTGCATTTAGAAGAAAAATCCTCATTTAACTAGGATAGTAGGGCAGTCAATCAACAGGAACTCACCTTAATGATTTCCCTTTCTCAGTAGAAGCACCCCACGGACTAACTTCCCTCCTCTGACACTGACCTTCTCCTATGATGAGGGCACATTTGCCCTCTGAGCAGAGGTCGAGCATGGGCTGATTAATTGTACTATTGTGAAATAATAATGCCATTAAAGCAATTTGAAAATGGTGAAATAAAAATCTTTCAAGAAGTTAAAGCTTAACTCAACATCTGTAATAGGATCTTCCTCTTCTGATACAAAACAACTTTCACAGATGAATTTCATTTCTTAAATATTTTATTGTGTGCTTAATATGTGCCATATACCATGCTAAGTACTTTATCTGTATTATTTAATTCTCACAACAACCATTCTTTTGTAGGACCAATTTATTGCTTCCATGTGATGGTGAATTGCATGTGTTAATGTGACTGGGTCATGGGGTGCCCTGATGGTTGGTGAAACATCATTTCTGGCTTGTCTTTAAGGGTGTTTCGGAGTGAGGGTAACATTTGAAGTGGTGGACTGAGTAAAACCGATTGCCCTCCCCAAGCTGTGTGGGCCCATTAAAGGTCTAAATAGAGTAAAGGCTGATGAGTAAGTATTCTCTCTGTCTGCCTGCCTTTGAGCTGGGCCATCAGTCTGCTCTTGCTTTCAGACTTGGACTCAGACGAACATACAGGGCCGGCTCTCCTGGGTCCCCAGCTTGTCAACTGCAGACCTTGGGACTTCTCAGCCTCCATAATCACGGGAGCCAGTTCCTTACAGCAAATAATCAACTAATCAATTAATATCTCCTTTTGAAAAATATATCTCTCTTTATGAAAAAAATATATGTCTTATTGGTCTGTTTCTCTGGAGAACTCAGGCTAACACACCCCATTTCCCAGAAGTGGAATCTGAGCACAGAGCTGAGATGACCGTGGCTTTGGTACCAAAGGACCCAAACTGTCTGATTTCAGAGTTCACAATGTGTGGCTTAGCTCACCAACATTAAAGAAACGCAAATAGCAATGAAGATTTGGTTCTTTTGCCTCTGAAATTAGCAAATATGAAAGACAGTTAAACAACACAACTGTATTGGTGAGAGATGAGTAATGGCTACGCCTGTGCAATGTTGGGAATACCAACCAGTATAACCTTTCCAAGGGTAGCTTGAGGATATCACAGCACAAAATGTGTAGGCCCTGTCAAAGCTGGCTCCCCAGATATCCCCAATGCAACCTGCTGGCTGAGTTTATTGTTTCTTACCTCCATGAAGGAGACCACTGCCTCGAAAATCTTTGGCAATGTCTCCAAAAGGGGAATGTAAGGTCAGAACTTGCTGCTAATGGAAGTTTGGTTTAAGGTGAGTCTTTCAATGGAGGCGAGGAGAGGCATAATCCTTGTTGAGGATTGGCTAAGAACCACTCTACAATAATCCAGGGTTGGTGGAAACAGCAAGTGAGGATTTTGAGGGGAGGGATTCAGAGAACTTCAGGGCACATTCTATTGATGTTTTCACTGAAGAGCTGATGGGTTTTTGAGAAGTTCCTGTAATGAACAATCAAACCATTTGCTTATGCAAGACAGTGAAACAAAATCAGGCCTCTAATCAACAGGGCAGAGATGGGGTTTGTTGATAGTTTTGGTATAAATTATAATGAAGTTAAAGTAGATTTTAAAGGTTAATGAAAAATAAGGATCCTTCAGGTGGTTAATTTGAATACATTACATAAACTACTGCTTGAAACTTCTTTAATGGATATTCATCACAACATCATTAATAATAAACAACCCAGTCCTGGCCGGTTTGGCTCAGTGGATAGGGCGTCGGGCCTGCAGACAGGGTCCTGGGTTTGATTCCTGTCAAGGGCACAGACCTTGGTTGCAGGCTCCATCCTCGGCCCTGGTCGAGGCACATGTGGGAAGCAACCAACTGATGTGTCTCTCTCACGTTTCTCTCTCTCATCCTCTCCCTTCCACTTTTCTAAAAAAGTCAATGGAAAAATATCCTCCCGTAAGGATTTAAAAAAATATTAATAAGCAGCCCAAAGGTCCAACAATAGGGGAACTGGTTCAATCATGCATGGCACATCAATACAGTGGTGTTTGGCCATTCAGTCATTACAGAAATAATTATATGAAAGCATGACTCTACTTGTATGATGCACCACCCTGCCTCGGTGTCATTTTCTTAACCTTATAGTCACCCAGGCTGGCGATGCAGAGAGGCACTCTCGAGGATGGCTAGAAGTGGCCGAGTGAAGGCACATGTGGAGCTGGTGTGGATGGGCTTTGCTCCTCCTATAGGCAGCTTGGTCTAAATGAGAAGAAATTACAATTCTCTGGGGTGCCGGTGGTATAAAGCCCTAGTGTTGGCAGATGTGTGCTCTGACCACATGCAACTCCTGGGCAATGAAAGTGCTCCCCGCCCCTCATCCAGCCCCTCCCAAGCAGCCTTTCCCACGCTCCTAGTTCATTCCCCTTGCATCAGGATTGTGTACCTCTCTTCCCTCTCCTCTGTACTTGCTCTTTTGGTTACTTAACTTCTACTTAGCATTCTAGAAGCTTGCATGCTCTTCCTACATATTTATATCTATCATAGTACTTATCATATTATGATGTGTCTCTTCCTCCATCTCCCATCCTATTGTGAGCTACTTGAGAACAGGGTCCTTGCTTAATGTTCGTTATTCCTGGTACCGGGCACATAATAGTCATTCAATATATTTTGTTAAATAAAGGAATACATTAGGTCACTTGAGTAGTTATCCTTTCCTTTTATGAGCAGGTCATAAGACTATTTCTCAAGTGTATTTTGTATTAAATTTTTTCTTTATCCGGAGTCTGTACAGAAAGGGGAGTCCTTTTGATAGCAGACCCCAGCTAGTCCCCTATAGAAGAATTCAAATGGCCCAGCTCTCAGGCTTCCTGGCTTGTAGGTCCCAAGGTAGCAAGTCTTCCTTGTCTAAAGCACTTGATGGTGTCTAATGTATGAGAGGATTTTCCTGTAGGTCTGAGATAGGGGCAAAGAAGAAGAGTCAGGCAGGAGTTATGGTCTTCCTGGTTTCTCTCAGAACCTTGGATCAGACACAGAGCAACAAATCTGAAACTGAAAAATAAATAAATAAAATAAAGAGTTTCTCAGGAACCTACACAACTTTAGAGAGAGAAAGGCCCTTGAAGAAGAGCTTTGGAGAAACAGGAAGTGAGGAGAAAGCTGGGGATGGGAGGTGATTCACTTTATTCTTCTGTGGTTGGGGGTAGGATAGAGAGGTAGTGTTAGGGGGAACGTGGGTACTGAGATCCCTGTTTTCTTTGCCACGTTGGGGAAATGACCCCGATGTTTGAATGAACTATGGCCTAGGGTCCAGGAGGTGGAACAGAGAGATCAGAATATTTGCCAGCATCACTGGTAGTGAACACAATGCAATGAAAGTGGTTTGGAAAACGGTCTTGTAATATTCCATTGTCAGGTTTGGGGGTTGGGCTTATCCTTGTTCCCTCTTCAATGTCCTTCTTTGTGGAACATTTCTCAAAGGGACAGCAGGTTGAGTTGGGATTGAGGTTTGTCATATAAAAAGGAAATTAGGGTCCCACTTCTCTCTTCATTCTCTTGCCTTTTAGGAATTCTGCATATTGAAGAGGCCTTTCATCTATCCTACAGGAAATTATAGGGCTAGTTACTTTATCATTCTACTGTGCTACCATTCTATCTCTCTTCCCCTCCTCCCTTCCAAAACAGTTTGGTCAGAAGAAATTGGAATACTGCTCCATTGCCCAGGACATACAGCAGGATTCCCGAGGCTCCAAGAAAACCCTAACCTAGCCAACATTTAGAAACAACAGAAACGATGGACAGAACACCTCCGGGTGCTGCCAAATGATTTACATGATATCACTTTGAGTTTAAGATTTCCAAGAAGTGACCCTCCATTGGCTTTGGTGTCTGCTTCTCCTTATACATTTGCACTTTTTTGAAAAAGAGCCAGAATATGGAAATAATATATTCCTAGGAGTGGGATTACTGGGTCAAATGGGAGTTCCATTTTTAATTTTTTGAGGAAACTCCATACTGTTTTCCACAGTAGCTACACCAGTCTGCATTCCCACCAGTAGTGCACGAGGGTTCCTTTTTCTCCACATCCTCTCCAGCACTTGTTTGTTGATTGATTAATGATAGACATTCTGACAGGTGTAAGATGGTATCTCGTTGTCGTTTTGATTTGCATTTCTCAGATGATTAGTGACTTTGAGCATGTTTTCATATGTCTCTTGGCCTACTGTATGTATGTCCACTTTCTAAAAGTGTCTATTAAGTCCTTTGCCCATTTTTTGATTGGGTTGTTTATCTTCCTTTTGTTAAGATGTTTGAGTTCCCTGTAAGTGTTAGAAATTAAACCCTTATCAGAGATAACATTGGCAAATATGTTCTCCCATGCAGTGGGCTTTCTTGTTGTTTTGTTGATGGTTTCTTTTGCTGTGCAGAAGCTTTTTATTTTGATGTAGTTCCATTGGTTTATTTTCTCCTTAGTTTCCATTGCCCTAGGAGCTGTATTGATAAAGATAAATATCACATTATCTCACTCATTTGTGGAACATAGTAAACAACATAAACTGATGAACAAAAATAGATCTAGAGACAGAGAAGAATCAAATAGATGGTCAAACTTCAAAGGGAAGGTGGGGATGGGGGGTGGGTAGAGATCAACCAAAGGATTTGTATGCATTCATATAAGCATAACCAATGGACACAGACACCAGGGGTGTGAGGGCATGAGGGGAAGTTAGGGGTGGCTGGGGAGAGGGCAATGGGGGAAAAGGAGACATACCTAATACTATATGTAATACTTTAAACAATAAAAAATTAAAGAAAACAAACACACCAAAAAAAAAAAAAAAAACCCTCATAGACAGACAACAGTATGGTGAGAACCAGAGGGAAAGAGGGTTGGGGGAAGGTAGGAAAGGGTAAAGGGGGATAAATGGTGACTGGAGACTTGACTTGGGGTGGTGAACACACAACACAATATACACATGATGTATCATAGAATTGTACACCTGAAACCTATATCATTTTATTAACCAATGTCATCCCAGTAAATTCAATAAAAAATTGTTTTAAGTGAAAAAAAAAGAATATGGAAATGAGAGAACCTAAATCAGTGAGGAAGGCATTCAGCTGCCAGTGAAAGAACAGCCTACCTACAATGGTTTACATAAACAGGGATGATTTTCTTCAAACAAGAAGCATGGCCCTCGCTGACGTTGGCTCACAGATCGCCTGCATTTCTCGTGGTGCTCACGTCACTGCTCAAGTCATCACTTCTCCATTCAAGAGAGAGAGAAGGCAGAAGGAAGAAAGAGGTGGTACTTTTTTATTGGGAAAAATAGTAATCTTCCAGGAGGCCCTAGCAGACATCATTGGCTGGAATGATGTCACATGGCCATTCCTGCATTCAAGGGAGGCTGGGAAAGGAGAGACTTGAGCCTTCCCCAACCTTGTAGGAGAGCCAGTCGGAGGAATGGGCCAGGAATGTGTGTGGATGCCAACCTTCCGTTTTCCTCAGGGGCCCACAGCCTTGGGGTGAAGGCATTGTCTGTCTTCCTTCTATTTATGGTTCATTGTTCTCCTTGCCAGTTCGCTTTCGCCCGCACAAACATATTCGCTCAGTTGTTAGACCCTGTGGATTTTACCTAATGGATTTAACAAGTCTTTTTCAAAATGAGAAAAGCACACAGTTGTCTAGGGGACAGAGGGACAGACGTGTGCAAAGAAGGCTGGACAAGATCATGGTGACAAGGCTTTGCAGGAAGATGGCCTCAGGTTGGTTAGACATCGGACCGCATCTGCCTACAATTCCTGTTGTCGCTCCGCAGGCAAGCAGACGCCAGTGCTGGCGTGGACCAGGCCCAAAGTTTATAGCTTTGGGGCTGTGGAGGGAAAGGCAGCACCCGGGGAGTCCATTAGAGGAGAAACTGGGCTCCTCTTCAAATCAACCGACTGCAGAACCCTCAGAGGCAAATTGCTCCCTTCTTCAGGACATCCTTGCAGGGCCCATTAGAGCGTAATGGGAAAAGGCCTCCTCCAGAGCATGCAGAGAAGGGCCAGGTAATGTTCACGCTGAGCGAGGAGAGGCCGGCTTCCCGTCCGGCGGGCTTTGCGGGAGTGTGGAGAGCGGGCTGAATAAGCCGGTCATTTTCTCAAGTGGGGAGCCACTCTGGCACTCTCGCCACCCATCTGGCCACAACTCTTCAACGCAACGCTTTCCTCACACCAGCGGCTCCTGCACCCCAGGATCAGAATTGTCCATCGCCATAGCAACCTCAAGAATGGCTTCAGACGAGAACTCTTTGATCCTCGAGGATGCAGGTGTGTTTTTCTGCTTTTTTCCTTCTCTCTGTTTTCCCCTCCAGGAGGCGAGGCAGGGCAGGGCAGTGGTGGAAGGATGGTGAGGTCAGGGCTGAGCTGTTGGAGATGCTCACTCCAACGAGCCACGGCCTGTGCCTCCAGGCAGAGGACGAACAGATGGTGTGCAGCTCGTGCCGCCAGCCTCTGAAGCATCTGCACCCACAGGTTCTCGGATCCTCTCGCAGGGAAGAGGGGGTTTGTGTTATGGCTGCAGGAAATGGGGGAACGGGATTGCTCTCCTAGGCAGGATTCCGATACATAAACAAGAAAATAAGAAGAACGCTTTTTGGTTATTGCTCTCTCTTGTGGTTACTTGCTTTTCAGAAGCAGTCCGCTTTATGTGGAAACATTAGACACTTCAATAACTTCAGCAAACTTTTATAGAGTGTCTTCTCTTTATTTTTATTTTATGGTTTAGATCTCACCTCTTCCAACAGGAATTCCAGGCAGCTTACAATCAAGGGCTTAAAAGACGGGACCAATAAAATAGAAAATCAGGACCAAGGAAAGAAAAAAGCAAACATTCTAACCACGAGGGTTAACATAGTGGTAACAGAAGATTAAAATTTAACTTTCGGAATCCTAAACACAAGGACAAAAGAAAATTTATATTCTTAGCAGTTTCTCAAAGAAAACAATTATTCCATGACCTGTTTAAACCAGTGAGCTGTGAACCTTTTTTTTTTAAACCCTCACTTGAGGCCCAGCTGGCGTAGCTCAGTGGTTGAGCATTGACCTATGAACCAGGAGGTCATAGTTCGATTCTCAGTAATGGCACAGGCCCAGATTATGGGCTCAATCCCCAGTGTGGGGTGTGCAGGAGGCAGCCGATCAATGATTCTCTCTCATCATTGATGTTTCTATCTCTCCCTCCCTCTCACTCCCTCTCTGAAATCAATAAACATATGTTTTTAAAAAATCCTCACTTGAGGATATGTTTTTACTGATTTTTAGAGAGAGAAGGTGAGAAAGAAATAGCCATGTGAGAGAGAAACATCAATCAGTTGCCTCCTGTACGCACCCCAGCTGGGGATCGAACCTGCAACCCAAACCACCCAGCTAGGGCACCTCTGAACCTTCTTCAAGCACCCCAGTTTGTCCACAGTGCATGGCCGGCCTCCCTTACAGACCAGGGGGCAGTAGATGCTGTCCCGCCCCAGAAACTCCTCTGACATGAGGCCTTGCAGACAGGGTGACCTGGTGCAGGTAGCAGGCTCCCAGGCTGAGCTCCAGAGGACAGAGCGGCCTTAGCCCGAAACGAATCTGTCCCCATAAAGCTTTGCTTTAGCCAAGATGCCCCACAAATACGAGGCACCAGCGAAGGGCTGGCGTGGTCTGGGCTGCTACTCACATTTTCTTTCTCCCTCTCACCTTCACACAGGCCTCTCAGAGGCCTTATAGTTATGGCCTTCAAAGAATTTGGCAGCCTGTCTCTTGAACTCTACTGAATGGCACTTTCTTCTAAGTCAACACCCGTCTGTCTCTTGCACCGTCCACATTTCATAGATACAATATTCTCTCCTCTCACTGCCGTGGCCCCGAATAGCTCTGCCTGCAGGTCCTCCCTCCTCCACTGCACCCCCGTCCTAGTTTGCATGCGCATACTTGAAATTTGCCACATTCCTCTTCATAATAATCATTACTGTTTCTCTAGCGCTTATGTGGCCGGCGTGGAGCTAAATGAATTCACGTAGGCCTCTGTGCTACAGGGCAGAAGATGGTGATTGTTATTTCACACGAGACAAAACTGGGGCTCAGGGAGGCCCCATTACTGCCAGGGCCCCAGTGGCAGAATTGGGATTTGACCCCAGGAGACTGACTCCCGAGTCTGGCTGGGCACCTCTGCCCTGCCTGCCTTCGCCCCACGCCATTCACTCCCCTGCTGGGATGAAAGTTTCAACAGGACGAGCACGGGAGCTGCTTTGCACACACCACGACACGTAGCTTACCCACGCTAAAAAGGCAGTTTTTAAAACCAACGTTTTTCTCAGCTTTCGTTATGAACATTAGGTTGTATTTCCATACATTGTCTTTTAACTGTTTGCAAATGGATATCTACTCCAGAAAAAAAAAAAAAATCTCAAAGGACGCAACGTGAAAAACAAATCCTTGTTAAATATTTCGTTAAAAGTCATTGTGTGTTGCTGCCAAAGCAACCGAAAAATAATTAAATTCCTTCGCATCCTGTGATATCATTTACATAAGCAGTCACGCTATTCCTCTCCGTAAATGTCAAACGTCTTAGCTGGGTCCCCTATGGAACCTGTGCCGGCGTAATTATGATTTCAGCGTTGGGAGCCAAGCTTGGGCGGTGCCTTGGCAGTTTGTTCAACACACAGGAGTCTCCGACTAATGCGTGGACTCTGACAGGGTAGCCCGGGCCTGGGAAAGGTGCTTTGTATTTGCCGGGCCCTAGAGCCCTGAGAAGATACAAAGCAGAGAAGGGTCCGAGGCCAGCCCTCTTGGAGGGCTCCCGGCCACCGCCTGCCCGGAGCCAGTGCTCAGAGCACCGCCAGGGAAGCTGGGCCACACAGCACCTTCTGGAAAAGTCCAGCGACCACTTCTTATTCCATCTCTGACCCCCAAATAGGACCTTGGGCCACCTTATCTTCTATCTGTGTCTAGCTTTCCCCCCCTTTTTAATAAACCAGTCTCCTCTGCTATGTGAGGAAATGGCAGTTTTGTAAAAGGCTTTGCATTCCAGGAGGAAGGACACTCTTCAAGCGGAAAACCCACTGCATCCATAGCTAGGTGTTTTCTTTAGCGTCCGACACAATGGAAGGTTATGCTTTCCATTCTCTGTATTCTGGGGGGATTGGGGTGGGTGGGGGTGGAGGGACTAGAGCAAAAGGAGCAAGGATAGAGAGACACTCCGAGTGGCTCGAGGACGGAGAGAATAAAATTTGCTGTTTCCTGCGTCCAGCAAAGGGGCTGCCCGACTGCTCTACGAAGGGGCCCCGGGTCAGCCACACGGACCTCCGTGGCTTTCGTGGCCTTTATCGACTACAGTATCAGGAGTCATGTTAATCCACAGCTCATTGGTGTGCAGCGAGAGCTGGGTGTTTTAAGTGTTCTGGAAAATTTCACAGAGCCAACCGGTGACGGCCTGGCCGCTGGGCCACAGGTCACCGTAAACACAGAGTCTACCAGCAGGACACGTGCAGGGGTTTAACTGCAGTTATCCGCGGGGAGACCCAGGCAGCATCCCCGAGGAAGGAAGAGAATTTTATGACTTGGAAATAAGACAATGCAATCCCTCCGAGCCTGCTGCTTCCTATTAGGAAGGAAATGATTGGGAAGCTCAGGAGCCACAGGGAAGCGTCTGTGCCAGTGACCATAAACCAGGAGGTTCAGCAGGGGAAGAAGCGATTTCTCCAGCTCTAGACGGGAGGGCGCGGGGTGGGGGGAGGAGGGGAGAGAACAATGCAGGGAAAGGAAACTGAAGAAAACCATAAAACCAGAGGAAAGCTGGGAAAGTCCCCTGAGCAATTCATTAAAGAAGGGACTTAATTGCAGGTCAAACTAAGCTGCCTTGGGTCTTTTCTACTGGAACAGGTGGCTGCCCGAGCATCCGCTTCTGGATATACCTCAGGGAAGTGACTCCATCCTGATAGGCCTCAGCCATCGGGGGCTCTAGACTAAGACCCTGTTAGCCATCGCCCGCAGCCACGCGAGGTGCAGGGCTGAGGGGGAGGTCACAGGGACAGACAGTTCCTCCTGAGGGAGGGTACCACCGAGACCTCCACGACCCTGGGGGGCGGCTGTTCCTTTCTAACAGAAACCCAACCCCTGCTCAGTGCTCTGAGCTTGCGGGTGGATTGCTCAGTAACTCGTGGGACACAGAGAGGAAACGTTCAACAACCAAACCCACAAGAATCAAACTCCAAAAAGCAGCTAAGGAAAGAGGGCTGGAGTGAGACCAGGGCTGTGTGATTCCTTAGGCCGCTTTCTGGTCTGAGGACCAGAGACCAGTTAGCGTCTGCACTGAGAAGCTTTGTCAACGCTTTGTGGTGGTGCCGGGACACTGGCCCTGTGCTGCCTGGGACCTCTTTGCAAGT
This sequence comes from Cnephaeus nilssonii, assembly GCF_951640355.1. Lineage (NCBI taxonomy): Eukaryota > Metazoa > Chordata > Mammalia > Chiroptera > Vespertilionidae > Cnephaeus > Cnephaeus nilssonii. The sequence goes on from NC_137075.1 coordinate 80,754,214, forward strand.
TGAGGCGATTTCTACTTTCTCTTCTCTCTCTCTCTCTCTCTCTCTCTCTCTCTCTCTCTTTGTGTGTGTGTGTATGTGTGTGTGTTTTTCTTAGTATATTTTATTGATTTTTTACAGAGAGGAAGGGAGAGGGATAGAGAGTTAGAAACATTGATGAGAGAGAAACATCGATCAGCTGCCTCTTGCACATGCCCTACTGGGGATGTGCCTGTAACCAAGGTACATGCCCTTGACGGGAATCAAACCTGGGACCCTTGAGTCCGAAGGCCGACGCTCTATCCACTGAGCCAAACCGGTTAGGGCTCTTCTCTTTCTCTTGAAAGGAGCTAGGATGGGCAGAGCATGGGAGGGAGATGTAAACACCCTCCCCGGAGCCTGGCTGTTTGCCCGTCAGGATGCAGGAGAACGGCCCTTGGCTTAGTGTTTCTTTGTAAGAGAGTGATCCACGATGGTTTCTTAGCTCCTAGACAAGTTACAATGAGTCTAAATAAATGACTTGCAATATATCCAACTGTGTGTGAGGTTGTTTAAACACATCAGTATATCCCGAGGCCACACAACATAAAACAAAACCAAGATGTCTAATAAGATACAATTAAGGCAATAGAAGAAGAATGGCTACTCCAGAGCAGATAAAGGCATATTTGAACAATCTGAACCCATGTAAACAAATAAATCATCTTGCATCCTTGGGTGATGATAAAATTACATAATAAACTGGAGGATTGGAATATTTCTCTGATTGCTCAGCACTAAAGGGGGGAAGAGCCTTGCTTGATTTTGATAAATGCTATTAGTGATATTTAAGATAGTAACTGAAGAACTATACTACGGGCAATTGAGTAAAAAAAAGTAAAACTAGGGCAACGGGAAAATTAAAAGCTGGTACAAAATTTCCAAAAGATATAAGTCTTGCTAAATATGGGGGTCTGAGAAGCTAATGGTGCAGCAGGGCCTGATCGTGTGTTGTTGGCACCCTGGAGTGGGTGGTGCAAGGTTAGGAAGGATCACTAATGGCACGATCCAAAGCAAAGAGAAACTTCTGACCACCACTCACGTGATGCCAGGATCAGAGTTCATTCATTCATAGATCTGTTCATTCCCCCAATCGTTGTGAGTATATAGGATATATAGACTCTGCTGTGGGTGTGGAGGACATCAGAGAGAAATAGACAAATAATGTCTTTACTCCCATAAGGCTTATGTTCTGTGGAGAGTAGATTGAAAATAAGTAAGCAAGCTCACGAGCAGACAAGATAGAACCAGACAGCGATCACTGCTCTGAAGCAATGACAATCAGGTGATGAAGAGAGGGTGACTGGGGGTGGTGATAGGAGCTGCTGTTAGATAAAGAGGTCAGGGCAGGTCTCTCTGGGAAGGTGAGTGGCATTTGAGCAGGGATCTGAATAGTGAGAAAAGATGGTCATGTGGAAATCTTGGGGAAAGATATTCTAGGCAGCAGGACTGGCACATGCAAAGGTCCTGGGGAGGCCACAGCCTGCTGTGCTTAAGGAACAGAAAGAAGGCCAACATGCCTGGCAAGGCCAGCGGAGCCTGGGAAAGGTCTGAGAAGCAGGCAGGGGCTAGATCTGGGAGGGCCTTCTAAACTAGTGACAACATGGGTCTTAATCGAGGTGCTGTGCGAAACCAGGGAAGGTGGTGTGGATGGGATCTGACCCTGAAAGTCTGGGCAGCAAACTTACAATTGGCACTTTTGGGGCCTCTCCATCAGGAGGCGTTTGGAAAAGGGTGGGGATGGTCTTGGACATGGATCAGGCTGCCACACACCACAAGGGCAGGCCCCCACCCAGGCTGGCCTTCAGCAACTAGGTGTTGTGCCAAGAGGATATTCGGTCGCAGCCTGGATTGCTCTCATGAAGGGAGGACTGGGAAAACCTCTGGGGTGGTCGGCAGCTGTTTTCCTCCTTGTAGACAGAACAGCAGGAAAAGCCGAGCAGAGAGAACAATAACAGCTAACACACGCTAAGTGCTCTTCTGTGCCATGCTACACGCTTTACATGTTATTAACTCATTTTACCCTATTCTCATCCCTGTTTCAGATGAGGAAACTGAGGCACGGAGAGGTTCAGTAAGTCACCCCAAATCACGCAGGGAAGAAGGGTCTGTACCCAGGTAGGTGAAGGAGCAGAGAAGGTATGCAGAGAGAAACGTTAGAAAGCTGGGCTTCCGAATTCCCTACAGCCCCCAGACCTTGGTTTTCCAGCCCTCCTGGAATTCTTGCTTTTGTTTGGGGAATTCTTGCTCCCCCCTTTCCCGGCCTCTCCCCTCTCTGCAATACTGGCTGGAGGAGATTTCCTTCATATGCCACTAAGGACCCGAGCTAATGAATATTTAAACTTCTAGTTGTGGGAATAGAGCTAGTTTCTATATGAAAACTAGGGGCCCAGTGCACGAATTCATGCATGGGTGGGGTCCGGCTGTCCTGCCCTGATTGGCCGATCGGGCAGGGCTGGCCAGGGGGAGGGGCCCCGGGCAGTTGGCAGGCCACCCTGCCCCCTGGTCGAACTCGCATAGAACTCCAGGTCGAGGGGAAAATTTGCATATTACCCTTTTATTATATAGGATACAGTCTATTGAGCTGGAGTCTCAGAGAAAAAGGGACACTTCCATCCCCCCAGAGTGATAATGACAACATCATTAATCACAAGTAACACGTGTGGTGCTCTTACTGCATACTAGGCTCTCCTCTGAGTCCCCGCCAAGTGCTAACTCAGCCATCCTCACAAACACCCTGCGAAGTGTGTGCTGTTACTTTCTTCCTTTAGGAGGAACAGAGGCAGGGGGTTGAATTGTGTCCTCCCAAAAGGTGCGTTGAGATCCTAACCCCAGCACCTCAGAACGACCTCATGTGGAAATAGGGCGGTTGCAGCCGGGCCGGTGAGCTGGGTGGTTGAGCATCCACCTATGGACCAGGGGGTCAGGGCACGTGCCCAGGTTGGGGCTGTATCCCCAGTAGGGGATGTGCAGGAGGCAGCCGATCAATGGTTCTCTATCATCATTGATGTTTCTATCTCTCTCTCACACACACATCCTCTTTGAAATAAATAAAAATTATAAAAAAAAATTCTTTAAAAAATAGGGTGGTTGTGTTCGTTAGTCACACTAGAGAAGGCAGCCCCTAATCCAGTAGGACTGCTGTCCTTATAGGAAGAGAAGGACACGCAGGGAGGATGCCACGTGGAGATGCGGCAGAGATTGGAGTGATGCCTCCTCAAGTCGTGCACCCCGAGGAAGGCCAGCAGCCACCAGGAGCTCGCAGAGTGGCCTGGACCCCATTCTCCCTCAGAGCCCGCTGAAGGAACCAACCCTTGGTGACACCCTGATTTCAGACTTCCAGCCTCCAGAACTATAAGAGGATTCATTTCTGTCATTTTAAGGCGCCCAGTTTGCAGTACTTTCTTCCAGCAGCCCTGGGGACTAAAACCAGAGAGGTTAAGCCATTTGCCCGGGTCACACAGCTAGGGAGGTGGCAGAGGAAATGGAAGGCGGGGGTGGGTGTCTCCAAGCTGATGTTTTTACCTTCTTCTCTGTGGAAACAGACTCCCCAGCAGCAATGGGTGTCATGTTGGAGGGACCCCTATTCGGAGGGCCAGGCGGAGAGTCAGCCGCCTTCGCCGGGCTCCTGCCTGCTCTTCACTTTGGGGCTAAGGCAGAGAGTGTAAACGGTTAACATGCGCAGAGAAACCTGGATGGGCAACGCGCTGGAGTGAAGGCCAGCCTGCCATACTGTCTAGACAGATGGTCACCCAGCGCCTCCCCGATACCTGTAGGGCCTCGGGCGGGCCTGCGCGCGGGGAGCCCTGCTGGCCTTGGAGTCCTGCTCGGCCTCCCACCGGCTGGGTGACCTTGGCCGAGGCGACCGGCTTCCCTGAGCCTCAATTTCCTCCTGTAGAGAAGGAGAAGTCGGTCCCCCGGGTTGTTGTGGCAAATACGGCAGTGAAAGCGACACGTCAGAGCCCAGAGCAGGACGTAGAGATAAGAGAGCACGCAGGCAGCCTCCGTCCTGCCGCCCCAGGTGCACAGGAGCCACGGAAATGCCACCGGTTTCCTGCTTTGCTTCCCTCTCGGCGGCTTTGTCTAAGCCGTGACCCCGTGGCCTCCCAAGCCAGGCTCTTAGTATGCGCAGCCCTTCCCTAAGCTTCTAAGTGGGATGATCTCCATGAAAAATTAATTGTGCATTTCTCTCTCTCTCTCTTTTATTTTTTTTTTCAAGTGGAGAAATTATTTAGGGCTTTGGGGAAGATGGGGCAGCTATTTGCTATGCAGCGTCTCATCCCCTTCGCCGTCACCGTCACCCCGGCCATGTTCAGCAAATGACGCCTCTATTCTCTTCCCAGCAGGGGGGCTGGCAGCTACACGCGTTCCGCGCATCCTGCAGGGCGCTCTGGGGAACGCAATGTGGTGGCGACGGCTGTTTCCAATTACTGCCGTATCAGGAGGCAAAGGAAGGAAACTCCGCCAGCCTGGTGGGCCGCTGGGCAACACCGACATCCAGGTTATCGGGTTCTGGTGCCGGCAAGGCCTGGTTACGGGACTGGTCACTTGGGAGTGGGATCTTGCTTTTCCCCAACAAACTCAACATCTGCCTGATTGACAGGGACACAGTAATATACGCCCTTATTTGCCGAGCACCTAGTACGCTCTCGGTTTCGTGCTAAGCACTGGGGCTGGGGGCGATACAAGCAGTAATAAACACAGCTCTGTCCTTCAGGAAACTGACATAATCACTGGGGATGAGGACAAAGAAACAAAGGGAAAAATAGCTCCAATAGCTCCATTTGTCCATCCAACAGCGTTTACTGAGAACTGTCCTTGTGGAGTGTCTAGTCTAGCGGGGGAGAGAGACAGTATGCAACGTCCTCACAGGCAGGCGGTTACAAAGCATGCCCATGCTGCGAATGAAAAGCTCAGGGGCTCTTAGAGCATAAAGGGGACCCGACTTGTTCTGGACTCCGTGAGGGATTCCTGATGAAGCCGTGGCAATGGAAGAGAGAGGTTACGCCAGGAAGTGTTTGCGAGGAATTAGCAGGCTGCGTGGACAGATGCGGGCGTGATGGACATGGCTGCTCAAGATGAGTTCTGGGTCTCTGACCAGAATGCCTGCAAGTCAAAGGCGCTCTTGCCAGACGGGGCAGTTGGGAGGGGCGTCGGTTTTGCAGGGGGAACAGCAGAGCACAAAGCAAGTGGAGAGGACAGATGGAGGGACTGGAAATGCAACAAAGTGGGAAGGCAGGCGACGGAGGAGGGGGGGCAGGGGGAAGTTGGGGGGTGAGGGGAGGAGGCGATGACTCTAAGGAAAAAGACTACACGGACGTGAACACTGGGCAAGTGCTCACCTTGGGGACTGCTCAGAGCTGGAGCTTCCATGGGAGAAAGGAGCTCACACCAGTGAACACGAGTGTGTGCCTGGTTCTGTGTGGGCTGTTCACGCACTGCCGCTGTGCGGATCATTAGGCAGCAAGACTCAGAAACTCACTCACGGGCATTCCAGTCAAGTGTGCTGTGTGGTGTGTGGTACATGTGCCTGCATGGTGTGGTGGGGGTGTGTATGTGTCTATGTGTGTGTATGGTGTGTATGCATATGGATGGGTGTGTGTGTGATGTGGCATGTGTGCATGTGTGGTGTGTGTGTGCACAGTCTGTAGTGTTATTATAGCCCAGGGCATGAAACAGCTGGAGCCCCTGGAACATGACCGTAGAAGTCAGGCATGGCAGCCCCTTTATCCATCTTTCTTGGGACAAAAGGTATCTAATGTCTGCCTTCCTCTCTGTGTCTGTTCCATTTTCCTGCTGCTCTCTGCTGACTGTTGGATGCCTTCCTTGCTTCTCTGTGGCCTTACTGTTGCTTTTCAGTTCAAGAATCCAGTATTATCCATGCAATCATTCATCCAATAAAATGTATTGAATACCCACCACGTGTCAGTGATTTTAGGCACCGGGGTTACAGCAGCTATCAAAGCAGTTTCGTCCCTTCTAGCAGGGGAGACAGAGTGAGCAAATACACTGTTCTGGGTGCAATGCTGCTGTGAAGAAGAGTGAGGTAAGTGCAGGTCTGGAAAGTGACTCTGGGAGGCGGGCGGAGTGCTGTGTTTGTAACTGCAGTCTGGGAAGGCCTCTATCTGGTCCGGCAACATCAGAGCAGAGACGCGAAGGTGAGTGAGCGAGTGGTCCATGCGGATGTCATGTCTGAGGCGGAGGGGAGAATGTGGGGAAAGACCTGACATGGGCATGGCCTGAGGCGCTCACAGAAGAGCATGGGGACGAGTGTGGCTGGTGTGAGTGGGTGGGGGGAGCGTCAGAGGAGCTGAGCTCTGAGAGGGGCCGTGGGGCCAGTTTACCCAAAGCCTAGAGGCATATGAGCCATGAGACACAGCCTTCGGGAGGTGGGGAGTGGAGGAGGGACGTGGTGGGACTTGCATGGTGACAGGCGAGCTGCAGACGCCGTGTGGGACCAGGGAGAGCAGTTAGGAGGCCACCGCGGTGCTCCAGATGCGAGGACTGAGCCGCACCAGGCTGGAAGCTGAGGGGTGGCGAGGTGAGATGAGATTATGGATGGGTTGGAAGGATGAGCAATTGCTAATGGATCTAACTAATTTTTTTCTGGATCTTTTAGTTTAATTTGATGGATGAGCTGACCAGAGAGGGAGAAGGGCAGGGTCAAGTGAGGTAGGAAAGATGCTCAGGTGAGGGCACGAGTGGCCGCATGGCCGGCATGTCCCCCTCATGCATGCCCGCTGGGTTAATGATGCTCCCAGCAGCCTGTGAGGGAGGCATTTATCCTAGTCTCCCTTTCAAAAACGCGCTCAGAGTGGATGAGTGACGTGCCTATGGCCACAGAGCTGGGCCAGGACTGGACCTTTGGATTCTGTCTGACTCTCAAGCCTGTGCTGTAACTACGGAGTCAGGCTGTCTGGGGGATGAAGGGGGTGCTGAGGAGCGGGCAGGGAGGGGTGCGGGTCCTGGAAGTCCCCACAGGAGTGTCTGAAGAAGGAGAAAGTGGCTCCCGGTGCCCTGCTGCAGAGAAGCTGGTGACGGGACAAGGGAGAGGCTGCCTTTGCCCAGAGGACCTGGTGCTGAGCTGAGAGCAGGGGAGAGGAAATGAGCTGCAGGGGGCCTGCGGTTAGAGGGACGCTCCACCTGCTGGCAGTGCCATCTCGGGCCGTTGCCCGATCTGATCTGCGCCTCCATGTCTCCTATTATCATGTCCATTTAAACCAAATTACGCTGTGTTGACCCACCGAAGTTTATTTCTTTTTCACGTTCCATGTTCACTGTGGATTGGTTTCAGCTCTGCTGATCCAGGTCAGGTTCAATGTGGCCCAGACCTAGATGCAGCCCCTGTCTAGGCCTTGCCATTTCAGTGGCAGAAGATGGGGAAACAAAGGGAGGAAGGGGGAGAGAGAGAGAGAGAGAGAGAGAGAGAGAGAGAGAGAGAGAGAGAGAGAGAGGTGTGACTCTCCAAGTGAATGGGAGAGGAGAGCATGATCCTCCAGGGAAGGGCAGAAATGGTTTGAACAACAATTTGATCCACCCCAGTACCTACCTCCAATGGTAGAAGGGCTTTAAGAAGCACTTAGTGTGGCATCTTGGCACACAGTGAGAGCTCAAAAAATGATGGCTGTTACTACTATTGACCGGCCGCGGTGCCCGGGAGGCAATTTGCTGGTCACAGCAGGAAGAGCTCCCATCGCTCGCATTAAGCACTTTGTCACTAGGAAGGGACAACAGCTGTCTGAGAATCTTCAGCTGCATCATTTCCTTTGCTTGTGCAGCAGCCCTGGGGAATGCTCACTGGGGCCTTTGAGCCTCAGTCAGCCGGTGAAGAAACTGAGGCTGGGAAAGATAAACCTTGCTCCAGGTCCCCCAGCACCCGAACGGCAGGGCGGTGTGCTGTTAAAGCAATGCTGCTTGCAGAGGGGTGATACTGAGGCGGACTCGGGATAAGGCAGAGAGTAAAGAGCTCTGTGCCTGGCGCCAGCACACCAGGGCCAAAGCCCAGCTCTGTGGCTCCGGAGTCCCTCAGGAAAACCCAGTTCCCGCCCAAGTAAAATGCCGAGGCAGCCACCCTCTCCCGGCCTCGCTGATGGTTGTAGGGCTCCAGCAAAACAGAGGAGGCCTCCGTAACGCCGTGTCCTGCTATACCTGCTGCCTTCCCAGAGAGGACCCGTGATGCTGTCTCTTCTTGACTTAAAGGGCAGAGTCTCAACAGAGGTTGGAAGCGACAGTTACACTCAACTCCACTCAGCTCAGCAAACCCTGGGAGCCAGCTCAGCAAGTGCCCGGACCTGCGCCTGGTAGGCATCAGAAGGACCTGGGTGATTTGTCCTCGTTTGGAGGGGCAGGGGAAGCACACAGCAGGAAAGGCAGCTCTTCTAAGCTGCAGCGCGAGGAACAGCGCGAATGAACAACACCAGGGAGACGTCCTTTCCCATGAACTTCAAAACCTGGGCGGCGATGACTGGATCAATAGACTGTCATTTTGGAAACAGCCAAAGGACAGGAATATGACGATAATCCGCAGGGTGCATGACTTACCAGATACAAATCATATCACCCTGAAACAATGTCTTTCCATCACCAGATAACTGGCTTTGGCTTGGGGCCACAAAAAAAGTAGATTTAGAGGAATATCAAACCTCCATGAAGAAATAGCTCTTACTTCAGCTTCCTCTGGATCCTAACTTGGGGAGGCAGCAAACGCACTCGTTCTCCTAAGTTGGGGGAGGGGGGAGGAAAGGGAAGAGAAATGGCCTCTCCGTTGGAAGTTGCTTATCTTGAGGACAAGGCTGAGTTCACCCCCTTCCTGCCAAAGGTGAAACGCTCCCATTGAGGCCAGGTTGTCCTGGGCTGCGGAGCCGGAGGAAGAATGTGTATTGATTGAGTTCATGCTTTTTACAAGGGGAGACGTACCCTCAATTGCTCAGAATCTCTTTTATGGTGTAACTCTTTCTTATCGCAGAGTATCTTGTTTTTGAGCATCAGCCTTCGGAGCCTGGTGGACCTCTGTTGCCTCAGGCAAGGATCTTGTTTTTCGAAACCAGATACTGTACCAAGAACACTTAGGGCAGCCCGCCTCCTCCACAGGCTCCCTTCCCTGGCCCAGCCCCGGCCCAGGGCGAGACCTTGAGGACTATTCCAGTCCTGGGGTGCAGCTCTCCCGCTCAGCCCCTGGGTGCCAGATGCAGCCTGGCCCCGGGATTACTGCGGGTGTATGCCAGGGCTGATTGTTTAATCTTCGCTGTCTGTCTGATATAGGAGGAGGAGGATCTGTCAGATGGGGTTTATCTTGCCTCACTAATAAATGCAATAAAACCTTGGCGGGTCATGGTTGGTAGCACTGGAGGCTGATAAAATGTCCACCAGACTAGAGGGTCTGGTCTACCAGGTGGTACTTACATGATTATCTGTAGTTTATGAGCGAGTCTTATCCTTCATTCTCCCATCGATGTTTATTGAGCACCGATCGTGTGCCAGGCGCGGTGCTAGAAACTGCTGGTATGAATACAATTAAAAGACAGCTCCAGCTCTTCACGCCCAGAGTGTGGAAGGGAAGACAGACAGACACACACACACACACACACACACACACACACACACACACACACGGTGCAGTGTGATGGACGCAGGTTCCGATGTCGCAGGAGAAAGTGGGAAACTGCTTTCCAGGGTCAAGAAAGGCTTCCAAGAGGAAGATTGCTTATCTGGGTCGCCAAGGACTCAGCCAGTGCTTCTCAGGGGCTCTAGGCTGGCAAGCTACCAGGTGGGAGGTGAACCACATGGGCTGAAGGTGGGTGGGGGAGTGAGAGACCCTTAAGGAAAATCAAGGTTTTGTTACTAAAAAAAAAAAAAAAAAAGGTGTGTGTGTGGTGGGGGCGGGGGGGGAGGGCGGGGACAGCATGCCAGGCAGGCAAAAAACGATAGCAGAATTTTATCTGTTGAATTTCCAACAAGATGTAATTCCTCGAGCTGGAAACCTGGATCACAGATTGTCTTGACTCCTCCATGGCGAGTGGGAGCCCAGGAGAAACACTTGCTGTGGAATCAGCTGGGCCCGTCAGCTGTGCATGACCTTGGGAAGCAGCTGTCAACACCGACTTGCCTAAGGAGAGGCCGGGGAGCTGTCCGGGAAGTCTCCCACCTCTTTTGTCCCTCTCACTGGCTCTCCCTGGGTGCCCCAAGGACCGCAAGCGCCTTGTAGCTTTCCACCAGGGGCGCCCTCACTGTCTTGTGGGTTGGGCGCTGTCCCTAGAGCTTAGCTGGTCCACTTCCTGATTAGTCCCTGGTTCTCATCAGCTGCTTCAGCTGAGCGGGCCACACCTGGCTGCATGAGGATTCCCCTCCCGGCTCAAACGCCGTCCGATTTATGGAGGTTGCTGCGATGGAAAGCCGCGGAACTGTACTTGTCATTAAAGTGACAGGAAACTCTCGGCTCCAAGTTTTCTCTAACAAATGATTAGGGTCTTTGGGGTTTTCACACTTTGACTGAAGGCAGACTGGAAGGGAAAGGGCCAGGCGTGGGCGCAGAGATGACCCGGGAGCAGGGGGGCCTTAGGAAGCAGGGCCCACACTGGGACAGGCCAAGGTCAGATCCAGTGTCACAGATGACCCCGTTCCTTAGGTACCTCTTTCAATGGTCGCTTGTTCAAGGGAGAAACCCTGAGGGGAAAGAGCACCAGGCCAGGGGGATTGGGAAACTGGAAGTCTAGGCCCAGCTCTGCTGTTAATTGGCCGAGGCACTTCCTGTGTCAATTTCATCTGTGAAATGGGAGCTGGACCACCCAGGAGGAGTGTTGTGAGGGTCACTCAGGATACTAGGTGCTCTGAGCTTTCTCTGTTTTTTCATTTGTATATGAAAGAGTTGGCTCTATCTCTAGGCCCTTTCCAGCTCTGAACTCCAATAGCTATTTTGAAAAATGGAAAGTTGTGATATAAATACTTGGTATTATTATTACAATTGTTACTAGAGGCCTGGTGCATGAAATTCTTGCACAGGGGTCGGGGGAGAGGGGGAGGGAGCCCCTCAGCCCAGCCTGTACCCTCTCCAGTCCAGAACCCCTCAGGGGATTGGGCTGAAACCAGCAGTCGGACATCCCTATCACAATCCGGGAATGCTGGCTCCTAACTGCTCACCTGCCTGCCTGCCTGAGTGCCCCTAACTGCCCCCCCCCCACCAGCCTGATCACCCCTAACCACCTCTGCCTGCCAGCCTGATCACCCCTAACTGTCCCCCCACCAGCCCGGTCATCCCCAACTGCTCTCCTCTGCTGGCCTGGTCGCCCCCAACTGCCCCCCCACCAGCCTGGTCGCCTCACACAGCCTGCTGGTCAGTCATTGGGTTGTCCCTCGCTAACCCTCGCTGCTGGCTTGGTTCCCCACACAGCCTGCTGGTCAGTCGTTGGGTCGTCCCTCGCTAACCCCACTGCCAGCCTGGTTCCCCATGCAGCCTGCTGGTCAGTTGTTGGGTCATCCCTCGCTAACCCCCCTGCCAGCCTTGTCACCCCACATAGTCTGCTCTTCGGTTGTTACTGTAAGGGCATCATGACCAATTTGCATATTGCCCTTTTATTAGTATAGACTAGAGGCCCGGTGCATGAAATTCATGCACGGGGGGGGGAGGGGGTTGTCCCTCAGCCCAGCCTGCAGCCTCTCCAATCTGGGACCCCTCGAGGGATGTCCGACTGCCCATTTAGGCCCGATCTTACCGGGCAGTCAGACATCCCTCTCACAATCCAGGACTGCTGGCTCCCAACTGCTCACCTGCCTGCCTTGCTGATTGTCCCTAATCGCTTCTGCCTGCCAGCCTGATCACCCCCTAACCACTCCCCTGCCAGCCAGATTGATGCCTAACTGCTCCCCTGCCAGCCTGATTGCCCCTAACTGCCCTCCCCTGAAGGCCTGGTCACCCCTAACTGCCCTCCCCTGCAGGCCTGGTCCCTCCCAACTGCCCTCCCCTGCTGGCCATCTTGTGGTGGCCATCTTGTGTCCACATGGGGGCATCCATCTTTGACCACATGGGGGCAGCCATCTTGTGTGTTGGAGTGATGGTCAATTTGCATATTACTCTTTTATTAGATAAGATTATTCTAAGTGGTAAACTCAAAAGGTACCCAACAGCCTGCTATTCTCCTCTGGCCGATGCTTAGCAAAGGGAGCAAGACAGCTCAGAACGTGTGATGGACCAGACGCTTCTCTGTGGAACGATGTTGTGACAGCCTGTTTGTGAGCAGACTTCCATGGTGAAGAAAATCGATGGGGAAATTACCAGCATCTCCCCCTGACAAGTTGGAATGATTATTATAGTAAAAAAATTAATCTGATTTGCTAGATCCTAAGAAAAGCCTCTAAGTGTGGACCCACGCAGAGTTCCAGAGAGAAGCAAGACAAGATCCTTGGTTCTCATGCTGGGGAAGCAGGACATCTGAGCATGAAGCAGGTAATAAAGGTAAGTTAGATGAAAATATAGTGCAGAGCACACAGGACCCACAGGGCGCTGCGTGGCTAGCTGGTGCATGAGGGACAGAGTGGTGTGTGAGGGTGGGGACAGAGGTGTTGTTAGGAGCCAAGTCCATGAAGCTGGAGGTGTAAGGAGACACAGTGAGCGGCCAAGATGGCTACCTCGTTGGGTCCCTCAGAAGCAGAGGTCCAGGCTGGGCAAGGGGGAAGGGAGGAGGCAGGGGCTTCATTAAACCCAGAGCAGTCATTTCCCCATATCAACGCCCTCTTGTGACTTCACAGACTTCGCTCTGGGACTTGGCAGATTCTAACATCTCCTAACGAACCCTCCAGGAAAGAGGGCTCCGCTTTAGGAAATCATTTGTCTGTTATGGGCAAGTTGCCCGTTTGTATGCCCCAGGCTTTCTCTCGGAGTGAATGGGGAGCAGGAGTGGACAGAAGTGTCGTGCGAAGAACACTGAACTCCAGAGGGCCTCAACTTCGACCGCAGACAAGTCACTGAAGCTCGCAGGGTCTCGGTTTTCTCATTTGTAAAATGGGGCGAATTCTCAGTGTGAGTCTCTGACTCAAAAGGAAACACTCCAGTGGGAGAGCTTTGTCAACTCCAGAGTCCTTACTGGAAACTGAAAAACGAAAGTTCTCTGGTGTAGCTCTCCGCTCACTAGTCCTTTGAGCCCTGCGTCCTCATCTGTAAATGGAGGTAATGACAGCACCTGCCCCGCAGGTCATTCTGCAGAGGAAACGAGGCAGAGGCAGGCGTGGGGGGTGTCTAATAGGCAGCCGGCTCCCTGTGGGTGCAGAACCCATGTTAGTTCCTCCTCTTCTCCCGGAGGTTCAAAGCTTGTTCGTAAGGAAGGTTTGAAGCCGTGATGGCAAAAAGACCCATTATAAACACCCTGGTGACCGTGACCTCTAGAAAGGATCCAAGAATTAAAAAGCATGTGGTCACCTGTTCAGTCCAGCGATTCACAGATAGATATCTTTAAAGACACAGTTCTTTAGCAAATCGTGGTGCAGACAGCGACATACCTTGATCTCTCCTGCCACTTTCTGGGCCTTGGATCTGGGCATACAAGGAGCAAGTGACAAAAGGCGTGGAGCCAGCAGAGAGGACCCTCAGAGGCTTGCCCACCTGTGCCTGCGAAGGTGGCCCTCTGTGGTACAGCAGCTGCATCCCTGAGGACTGGAGGTGATGCCAGTGGTCCTGCTGCCTGGAGCTCCATGGGACGGGGTGACCGAGTGCTGTGAGTCCTGTGCCCAGCAGGCCAGAAACCCCGGGTTGTTGTCAGCCTCAGCACCGGCCAGCGCTGTGAAACCTCGGGTTATCCAGCACCGAAGCTTGGTTTGCCTTTCTTGGCCATTTGCTTGGAGTCTTTGAGGCTTTCTCTGACTTTTGAGATAGTCCTGATTCTACCCACCTGGTCCCATTTCCTCCTCTGTCACTCAGCTGTGTGGGCTACACTCGGCGTTTCACCCGCAGGTTTTTCTCTTCCCTCCTCACCGCCCACAGGCAATTCCGCCCACCATCGTGACTTCCACCATCACACCATGCTGGTATTCAGATTTGTCTCTCCAATCCCCGCCTCTCTCCTGAGCTGTATGCCCTAACCACCAATTGTCCACTAGACAGGCTCCCTGGTATGTCCCATATACACCTCATATCTAAATACCCCAGACCACACGCAGGATCTCTCCTGCAGGTTGGACTCCATTCGGGAGCCAGGTTGCCTGCTTCACAGGGTGGCATTTCAGGTGAACAGAGCGGAGTGTGTGGCCAGGAAGCATATTCCTGGAGATTCCATTGTCACTGGCAGGTGAGTACAATGCTATAGAATGAAATGCAAAATCTGTATTAAAAACTAAGGTGGAAAAAAATAAAGAAAAAAAAAACACTAAGGTGGAGCTTAAGATTTTAAAGAACATGTGTCTGCAGGGTTTGTCTCAGACTATGCCCTCAGTTCTTGTTCTTTCCATAAAGGACCCGAGTTACCTGGATTGGAGCATAGGCATGCGAAGTCACCTACAGGAGAGAGAAGGAAGGGTTCCCAGCCAGCAGGCCTGGTTGTCATGGACTGAATGTGTGAGCTGGGCTTGGTCAGCAGTGCAGCCCCAGAAAAAAGGAGTGTGTTTCCATGCACTAACCAAGACAGGGGGTGCCTTGCTCAGCAGACTCCAGGCATGCGTAATGTGGAGACGGGGTGTGCAGGTTCCCACACCGCTGACAAGAACATATATTAGTAAGTTGTAGGCTGCAGGGAAAATTTTTAATTTTTCCTCTTAGTATCTGCTCATCCCATCGTATTAGTAGCCCCCATTAATGTTTGAGATTCACCTTCCCTCATTCTAAGGCCACATCTTTTAGGTATGGTCTGATCCCCAACTTACTGGGTAGACCATGAGATGAGCCTAGGCTAGTCAGCACGCTTCATTCCCCTGATTGCAGTGTGTGAATCTTAGAACTTTGCAGGTCCCCTAGAGAAGAGGCTGGGTCCTTACCTAGTCTTGGAGTTGTGAGTGTGAGGCTGGTGCTGCTGCAGCCACTTTGCCACCCTGTGGAGAGAATTTGTCTGGGAATGGAGTCAACCATGAGGAAGCAGGGAAAGGAGATGGAAAGAGAGAAACTGATTCCCTTTAAGCTCCTGCATTAAGTCATGCCTGAGGTCAGCTCTACTGACTTTATCAGTTGTATGAACCAGTAGATCCCTTTTTGCTTAAGCCAGTTGGATTGGGTTTCTGTCACTTGCAACCATAAGAATTCTAATGGCACTTACACATTGTTAGAGAGGGAATTTTTGAGCATGCTTCCAGAGAGGCCGTGGACTATGCCCCAGATAGAGTTGTCAGTGCTGACACCAGGCCAGGCCTTGAGATAGGGTCTCATGGCCCCTTCCCAGTACGTAGGCCTTCTTTCATAGAAGAACACTGTCAGCTTTCTGAAGAACAGGATGACCCTGTGAATAGCATGGCCGTCAATGGCATGATCCTGACGTTGCTTGGGAAAAACTGTTTTGTCTTGGGTTGCTTGCTCTGCAAGAACAGGATGTGGTTAATGTGCTTAAAAGCGGTCCTACACAAAGTGTCGCTGCTGCTCTCTGGTCTCCCTGCGTGGAGAAAGGCAGAGCAGTCGGTGGTTGGCTGGCTGGCCGGCCGGCCGGCTAATAAAGGCTCCCTAAATTTTAATTTGGTCTGGGCTCCAGTGGTCGTTTACTCGCCTTCGCTCCACAACACACATTAGGCCATCTAAGCCTGAGGGCAACTATACATTTGTTTCTTCTCACGTTCCTTGATTTCATTTCATTATTATCAAGCTGCCTTCTGATTACTGTTGATTTTCCAAGTAGATCTTCCCAGGGAGAGTGAATGTACTGATCACATATGTTCATAGACTTTTTCCATCTAAATAAGAGGTTTTGAAAATGATTGTAAGGAAGTAAATGGGATTTCTGATTTTATAATTTGGTCATTAGAGAAGGTACAAATTGGTTTCTGGCTTAAAAGATTGAGAGTCAGATTCTGGACTGTGGAAAACTGACTAGCGTAGTAGTTGTAGGCTCTGGGCCTCTTCCCTTGAAGAACCTGATGATAATGTGTGGCTGTAATGACATCAGAATCCTTTTACGTCCTTGTCCTTCAAGAGCCATCTGACATGTCTCCTCTTTTCCCATTCCTTCAATGATTATTTACCAACCACTGGGTGCACTTAGTGGATAAAACTGACAAAAGGCAGCTTATATCCTAGCGAGGGGAGGCAGACAACAGATAAGATAAATACACAATACAAACAGTAATAAATATTTCGGGGACTGGGATGTTTTAGACGGGGTGATCAGAGCAGAGACTCTTGACCAAAGACCTAAGGAGAGTGAGGAAATAGCCAAGGAGCCACCAGGTAAAAGCTCCCAGTAGAGGGAGCAGCCAGTACCAAGGTCCTGGGGCAGGAGCTGACCTGGGAGGTCTGGTGAGGGCTAAACTACAGGGGATGAAGTTAAAGAGAAGGAGACCCAGGGCATGGGCGCACGTGGAGTCAGAGTGAGGGTGTGAGTATTTGAGGGCCCTGAGCAAAATAGCAGCATGATCTGATTCACATTTGGGCAGGATCCCTCTGGTTGCTCTATTGTGGATGGATTACAGGGGCTATGGGCAGAAGCAGGACACCAGTTGGGAGGTGGTGGTGGCCAGAAGAAGAACAGAGGCTGGCAAGACAGGATTTGCTGACAGACTGGATCCAAGGTAAAGATTGAAGGCTAGCCCTGGGGTTTTGTTTTATGAATGCATGCATGTAGGTAAATATTCATGTATACATGTATGTATGTGTGTGCATGTATGTTTGTATTTAGCCTAAGTACCAATGCATCAACTTTGTGCTACAGTGAATCCTTAATTTGTTGCACGCTCAGTTATTTGAGAGAGAGAGAGAGAGAGAGAGAGAGAGAGAGAGAGAGAGAGAGAGAATATCACGTATGACTTTCCAAGTGAATGGGAGAGGAGAGCATGATCCCCCAGGGAAGGGCAGAAATGGTTTGAACAACAATTTGATCTACCCCAGTACCTACCTCCAATGATAGAAGGGCTTTAAGAAGCACTTAGTGTGGCATCTTGGCACACAGTGTGAGCTCAAAAATGATGGCTGTTACTACTATTGACTGGCCACAGTGCCTGGAAGGCAGCCTCTTCTCTAGGAGATCTGCAAAGTGCCTTCCACTGGGCTGTGGGCTTCTTTAGGGTGAGTGCTTTTCTCATCTTTGTTTACCTCCAATCTGTGTGGGAGACATTCCTACAGGGAGAAGACTGTGTGACAAAATGGAAAGAATCATAAGACTGGGACTGAGCAACTCTCCTCTGGGAACCCCACTGAAAGTGCTGAACAAGGAAAGGGGCCATGTTTCCCAACTGGCTGGTGACTCAGGCAAGCCGTGCAGCGGTGGGGGAAAAGCTCAGGACCAGTGTTTGGTGGGGCAGACTCGAGGGAGATAAGGGCTCTGGGTGGGTGGACTGGCCATTGTGTCAGGAGCACAAGTGGGTGATCTGCAGTAGCATGGAGCAGAGCAGAGGCCAGCCTTCTGGAGGCAGTTGGCAGTGGCAATGGCCATGAAGAACATCCAGGTTGGCAGCCTGATAGAATGATGTGCACCAGGCACTTGTCACTAGCTAGGGACACCAGATAGTGGCTAGAGGACAGGACAGAGACTGGAAGAAGGACTCCGATGACAAATGGAAACAGTGTAATCCAAAGGCCCTCCATCCCTTTGGAGATTCTTAAGGAGATACAAGAAAGTGGAAGACTAAGATCATGCAACAGGGTAGGTAGTAGACATTGATCTAGAGGACATACTACGAACTATTAAAGTGAGCTTGCCTAGGATAGGATCTAGGGGACTTTTTGGTTTATCAGTGTTGTCTCTATAGTGCAGATGTGTTGATAACAACTAGTCTCCTCTGTTCTCTAGGGGTATTAGTAATGCTAAGGTGGTTATTTTCTGGTTCCCAAAGCTCTTCTTCATTGTCTTTTCTTTAGCTCTGTTGTTTGTTGATGTCCCGTACTGACCCATGTCCCTTGCTGGCCCCTGCTGGTCAGTACTGTATTGGTTGCTCCTCTACATCAAAGCTTCTACAAGGATTGTTGCGTACTCTCACGCTGTCCCCAACTATTTGTAAAGATGAGGCTTCAATATGCAGGGTGGGGCAAAAGTAGGTTTATAGTTGTGAGTATGTGAAACAATTTATTATTATATTATTATTTATTGTAGTATTTTTCCATATGAACAACTGTAAACCTACTTTTGCCATACCCTTTACATGGGCTTCTGACTCAATTGGATCACCTTAATCAATTTGACTTTTAAATTTTCTTTTTTTGTGAGATCTATTGTCTTCTGATTACGAAAGAAATAACATGCTCATTGCAGAATGCAATTGATTTTCTAGAGCTGTTGTTTTAAGTTTGCATTCACAGGGAATGCCCATCCGGGAAATTTGGGAGATGCTGGAGGGGCATCTCCTTGAATGCAAATGCATTCTATGCAGCCTTTGCTGGCGAAAGGGCTTCTGGTGAACCACGTGTTCACAGTTCAGTGCTGCCTGGACAACCTTTCTCATTGTGCAAACATCCTGTCTCTATCATTGCTTTATTGTCCCTCCCTTTCAAACATGCTTTTAGCAACAACAGCTGGAATGAAAGGCACTCACTTACCAGGAAATATGGTCTTGCCTGGGCTTTGCTTCTTACTTGTTTCATGCTCTTCACTTGGACAGTTTGCACGTGATTTGAAGGGCTACCTCATCCTATATAGTAAAAGCCTAATATGCTAAGTGTCCGGTCATCCATTCAACCAATCAAAGCATAATATGCTAAGGCCGCTCAACTGCTCACTGTGATGTGTACTGACCACCAGGGGGAAGATGCTCCGACCGGTAGGTTAGCTTGCTGCTGGGGCCAGCCGATTGGGACTGAGCGAGACAGGCCAGACATGCCCTGGAGTCCTCCCACGGTTCCTTCCTGGCTGGCCAACCTCCCGTGTCCCTCTCCAACCCTGGTTGTGCACCAGTGGGGTCCCTCAGCCTCGATTGCACCCTCTTACAATCCAGAACTTCTCGGGGGATGTCGGAGAGCTGGTTTCGGCCCCATCCCGCAGGCCAGGCCGAGGGACCCCACTGGTGCATGAATTCGTGCACCGGGCCTCTAGTTTATGTATAATTTTGTAGTTCATCATGTGCTGACTTTTTTGGGTACACTCTTTGGTTTTTGAGTATGTACAGCTATTACACTTATATTCATTAGGTCGGAGTGGGAAGAATTAGCTAACAAAGCCCAGCTGCTATTGCATGCTACACATTTTCCTGTACCCTTTTCCTCCACCTGCACTCATTAAGTACTGTGGGCCGTATACATGAAGATTACCTGTCCTCATAAATGCCAGGGAGAAGAGAATAACATTTATGGAACATCCAGTCTGTGTCACTTACATCTTCTGTGACTCAAACCTCACCGCGACTTTGAGAAAAGTGCTATCCCTATCTTATAGGTCTCCATGGTAGATGCACGAAGAAACTGGGACTCAGGGAGTTAAGCACCTGCCCAAGAAGTTTGAGTTCGGTCACCACAGTTGCTGTGCCTTTGGATAAATTTTTCAATACTATTTCAGGGCTAGAGCCAGAAAAATTGCAACTCAAGGAGAACAAGTTAAATAGCTTAATTGTTAATTGCAAAGACCAAGATGTTGATTTTTCTGTCCAGATTTTTTTTTTTTTCAGCTCTTTCTCAAATCTACTTTTTCCTCATAAACAACCGGCCAGCCAGGTGCCCGGGGATTGACATACGGCTGGGAGCAGATTGATGTGAGCACAGACAGCAGAACCCAAGGAAAAACTTACTGGCTTGGCTGATGGGGTGACAGCTTGGTAATAGGCCTCTGAGAGTGTATATATGAATTAAGCACCTTTCATTTCCTTTACTGCAAAAACATCAATTAAGCTTGAGTAATCCATGGGTTTCCCCCATTTGCAGGCAGAAGAAAATCAGCACAAATTGGCTCGAGTGTTTTTTTCCTAGGCTTTGATCATTAATCGTCTTCAGCTCTTTCCTGCCAACCCCACCTAAGAAAACACACAAATAAACACAGCACACACATACACACACACAAAAACCCCTTCCCCCCCTCCCCCACTGCCATTTCTGGAACCCACTACAAACATTTACTAGGCAATTTGTTTGGTCTTGAGTCCACTGAAGATATGCATCCAATGTTTTGAAGGCTGATTCTATGGGGAAAGTGCCAGTCGGTTCTCCTTAAGGTTGGTGGAGGCTTACCCAGAGCCCTTTTTGGCAGCTTGGCCAAGCTGATTGGCTTTGAAATCACCGTCTGGTCCCTGGCTGGTGCTGCCCTGCACTTGAGCCAAACAGATGTGTCTCTGCAGGCCTCTCCATCTGACACCAGCCAGAGAAAGCCTCGTTTGTCTTTAAAAGGCACCCCCTACCCCATACTCTCTTTTTGAAATGATATTAGAAATTCTGTGCTGCAAGAATCGGTATCAGCAAGTATCTTTCCCACATCTCAGACCCTATTCCAATGGTCTGGGGAATTCTGGACCCACCTGATAGGACCTGGGCTCCCTGAGACAGCAGACCTCCAGAGATCACCTCGCTCCTGTGCTTCCAGCATCCACCCACACCTTCCAGCAAAACATCTCAGCTTTTCATGAGCACCGGAGTGGCCCTCTACCATGCACTTTCCCTTGGTCCCCACCACAGCTCTACTGGGTAAAGTTAGATGGAACCTATGAAACCCCTGATATGCTACTGCCTTTGTCCTGGGAAAGAGACAATTTCAGGTAGTATTAGTCCCATTTTCCACATGAAAAGTGGTTTACAATTTTTTTTCCAGTAAGTGGAAGAGTCAGAGTCTCAACCCAGAGTTGATTCTATATCCGACACCCTTTAAGTTTCTTTTTTTTAAGTTATAAAACATTTTAATCACAAACAGGAGCCAGTTTATGTAGACATCATATTTTATACAGAATCGAAGCCTTCCTTTAATCTCCTTCCCTCTCTCCCCAGAGAGATGCACCATCTGACGGTGGTATTTATCACCCCCACGTGTGACTTACACTTTCACGCCATGTAAATGTACCCATCAATGTGTGATGGCAGGGTTTTACATTTTCAAGTTTTATTTAATTGATATCAGACTGTGGTTTGCTTTTCTTTTTTTCCTTCTGTGACTTTCTTTTTCATGTGTTAGGCATCTACCCATGATGCTGTAAGTTCATTTATTATAACTGCAGAATGCTATTTCATTATTTGATAAGCCACGGTTTATCTATGTTTTCTGTTTAGTGTGCATTCTGTTTTTTTCTAGTTTTCCACTACTACCCACAGTCCTGCAGTGTATACTTGAGAATTTCTCTAGGAATGGATTTCTGGGTCAAAGAGCATGCACATCTTTAATTCCATTGATCATTTCTGAATTGCATGCCAAAAATGGCTGTGTCAATCCACACTCTCACTAGCCACAAATGAGAATTTTCTTTTCCCCACCTGCTCATCAATGCATGGTATTGTTAGACTTTTACATGTTGCTGATATGATGATGTAAAATGTTATCTCTTTGTTGTTTTCCCATTTCCTTTCCTCCTTTTTAAAATAACTTCAGAAGAAGAGAAGCCACACTTGCAAAGATGATCTCTGACTGTGCTGATTTGTTTTCTTAGGGGAGGGAAGGAGTAGTTTTGGGCATGGGTTGTTTTGCTCTGTACCATGGACACCTGAGATTCATAGCACCCAGCACTGCTGACCATCCTTCCTATGCTTGAAGAATTTCCCATATTATGAGTCCTGCCTCCCTAGAATGAAACAGTAAGCCGATTGACTACCCACCCAAGGAACCAGATTTTACACAGGGCTTCCAATCTGTCAATCAGACATCCTATATAATAAAAGGCTAATATGCAAATCGACCGAATGGCGGAACTACGGGTTGCTATGACGTGCACTGACCACCAGGGGACAGACGCTCAAAGCAGGAGCTGCCCCCTGGTGGTCAGTGTGCTCCCACAGGGGGAGCGCCAGGCTCATGGCTGGCTCATTAGCTGGGCTCATGGCTGGCGAGTGCAATGGTGGTGACGGGAGCTTCTCCTGCCTCCAAGGCAGCAGTAAGGATGTCCCACTGATGGCTTCATTGTATGTCTAGCCCTGAAATCACAGTTAGATAGTAGGCACTCATAAATATGTGTTGGATGAATAAATGAACTGAACCAACCTACCATGGATTTCTTTAGGGAAAATAATCCTACCTGCATTTCTATTGAGCTCAAAATATTTTCAATACTCTCTTGCATGTGTTCTTTCATTCAATAGTAACAGATTACAATGCCTCATGCCTCTTAGAGCTTGAATCTTATGCCTGCTTTTCCTTTCTTCCCAGATATTTTAAGTCCTTCCAATGTCTATTCAAATGTGCTGCAATGCCTATCCCCTGGGACTGTTTCCCCACAGCCAAGATGGTCCCAGGGTGTCTCGGGCCAAATGAGAGTTGCTGCTGTTGACAGATGCTCTATGCATCTCTTCTAGAGCCCCACTATGACCAAGATCTCAGCCCTTGTGTTTGAATGAGTTAATGGAGCCAAGATATCCTCAGCTTTTCACCTGTGAGAGGCTTGAGGCTAAATGGCCCCCGTGAATCTGTCAAGCATCTGGTAGGTGCCAGCCATTCTGTTTCTGACCCCATTCATTTCACTCATTATCCTTTCCCATCGACTCTCTATGCCATGCTCTTTTGGGCTAATGTCCCATGACCACTGGCTTACAAATAACTATGACCGAACATCATTGTTCTATGGCCAACACCTCCTCCAACCAGTTCCTTGAAAATGGTTTGAGTTGTCTCTTCCCTCTTGCTCTTTTGTCATCTCTTGCTCACTCTTAAGGGCCAGAGTGGAGAATTGTGATTGTTGACAGGATTGCAAGACCCAGCTCTGCTTCCCCCTCCTAAATCCACTCACACAGTTAATTCCTGACACCAGAGCACTTAATGGATAGAAAGAACTTTGGGGAAAAGGAACCATGAAAGGGAAAGAAATCCGGACTAAAACATTGATGTTTTAGTTTCCCCTAGACCCGTGGTCGGCAAACTGCGGCTCGTGAGCCACATGTGGCTCTTTGGCCCCATGAGTGTGGCTCTTCCACAAAATACCACAGCCTGGGCGAGTCTATTTTGAAGAAGTGGCATTAGAAGAAGTTTAAGTTTAAAAAATGTGGCTCTCAAAAGAAATTTCAATCGTTGTACTGTTGATATTTGGCTCTGTTGGCTAATGAGTTTGCCGACCACTGCCCTGGACTGTTATATGGTAAACTACCTGAGAACATAAAGAGTGTGTGCTTGTAGGGGTGTATAGGCCTAGTTGAATCCCAGTTATTCTGCTTACTGTCTATATGACCTTGGGCAAGTTACCTACCCTTGACCTCTCTGAAACTCAGTTTCTTCATCTGTAAACAAGTCTTGTGGAATTGTGCAGTTTAGATATTATGTATGTAAGTCACTCAAAGATCAGGCACTTAGCAAAGCCAGGCCAGGTCTGACTTGGAGCACTCTCCATTCCTGGCTCTCTGTCTGCCCAACACAGACAGAGAGAGAGACACACACAGACACACACACAGGCACAGACACACACAGACACACACACAGGCACACACACACACAGACACACACACAGAGGCAGACACATATACCGTTCTTCCACATATATACACTTCTCCCCCACACTACACACACATATACACATACATATCAGACCCACATACATATCATACATATCATACCCACACACCCAGACACATATACACATATACACCCTTCTCCTTACGTACACACATTCCTTCCACACACCTACCACATGATACACACTACAATACATACCATATACCATACTCATACACACAACACATACAAACACACCATTGCATACCACAGGGATACATACACACACATTCCCCCCACATACATGCCCCCCCCCCCGACATATACCCCTACCCCTATATACATACACCACATACACACATGTTCAGGCCAGTTTCCCATCTACTCAGCGGACTTGGTGAAAAAGGAGACTCTGTGCTATGATCGGAACACCTTAAGGCCATTTGACTTCACTGGGAGAAGAAAGGATGCAGTTGTACTCCTCTATCTGAGAGGTTCAAGGAAGTAAATGGGGGAAAGAACAAAGTAACAATTCAGGGTAGAGTTTCAAAAACCTAATAAAAACCCCACCAACTCTGCTATTTGGTTCCAGTTCTGCCCAAAAAGTCTTGGAGAACAGCAGGCCCAAGCTACTGCCTAAAAAAGCCAGGGTTAGGTGATGATTTGCCTGTTCTTTCACAGGTAAGTTCATTTGGCTTCTTGTTTTACTCAGATGGACTTGCTGGAAGAGATAAGAGCCCTCAGAGCAACATCACCTTCAGACTGTACGGGGTGTCATATTCTTCCAAATGCCTTGAATGTTGTTGTGTGAGTATGGAGCAACCCTTGGGATGTGTCACAGCTGACAGCATCTGCCCTGTGAGCTTTGGCTAAATAGTAACTCATTTAGATTCACGTTGAATTATGGCCTGGGGCTGCAGTCACTAACCAGGCAGTGTGAAAAACACACACACTCCATTTATTGGCGTGTTTTGTATTACACATTATGATCTTTGGGGGGAGGGGAGGTGGGGAAGAGGTTGAACAGATGCGTTTTCAAGAAGGGAATTAAATTTCCTGAGCACGAGGAAGTTCAGCCCCAACCCATATTCTCTCACAACATCCACGTGAAATGGGTGCTGTTTTTCTCTCCATTTCACAGATGACAAAACTGCCTCAGGTCGGTAACCTGCTCAGGGCAACACACTAATCAATCAGTGGCAGAGTCAGGATTCACCCTAGGCAGCTCGTCCTCCCGTGCTATACAATATAGTGCCAGGGGCAAGGTCAAAGGCACGCTATCAGGAGGAATTAACCTTCCTCGTATGTTTTCTATAAGAACAATTAATGTTAAATTATAGTTCGTGTTGGAGAAATGCGCTTGCTTCTTAGGCAAACCAGTGAGAAAATCAGCCGTGCCTCTCACAGGTGGGAATGTCCTGGGGTCTGGCTCTCATCTCTGCTCTCACTCTCAGGCACTCGAATGATTCTTAGTGGGATTATTGGCATTTGGGATGGAAAAAGACTATCCTGATTACTGTTGGATATGTAGCATCCCTGACCCCTAGGACTAAATGCCCACAGTGTGCCCAGTCATTGTGGCTGAAACAAGTGTCCCCTCCCCATGTCCCAATCCTCCCACCTGCTTAAGAGCCAACGAGAGGGCATCTTGCTGACGGCTGAGATGCTAGGGTCTGAGGGGACAGCACCTCATTCTGTGGGGAGGGGTGGAGTTTCCATTGTACAGAGGAGGAGGAGAAGGCTGGCCTGGGGACCTGAAGGAGGGGGCTGCATGGAGAGGGTAGGGATGAAGAAGGGAAGAGACCGAGGTCTGGAGCAAGGGGGCTTCATGAAAGATCAAGTGTGCGCAGCTCCTTTATAAGCTAAAAGAGCCTCTGCTTTCCCTCGGTCTGCTGCTTTCTGAGACTGTAGGCTGCTCTGGGCTCGGCCTGGAGAAGGCTGAGTGTGTGGAAAGCATTCTGGAAGGGGCCACAGGTGCTGCCACGCCGTCTTGCAGTGGCTCCAGCCAAGAAGGAACGAGCAAACCCCCTTCACCTCATGGCAGGATCACTTCTCAAGAGACTAACCATCCTGCTGTGGCCCAGGGACCCCTCTAAGGGACAGGGGCATTGTAGGCATGGCTCAGGGGTTTTAGGAGGTTGCCCCAGTTGGGAGGCCATTTCAGATGGAAAGTCCTATTTAACATTGAGTTATATACTCCTTTCAGGCTAATCTCAGCACAGTTGCCAGAGTGATCCTACCTATAATAATAAAAGGGTAATATGCTAATTAGACCAAATGTCTTCCTGATGTCCTTCCTGACAAAGCCAGGGCCGGAGGGAAGCCAGCCGGGTCCCGGGTGCCCTCGGGCCATGAGGAGGAAAGCAGCCCGGGTCCCAGGTGCTGGAGGGAATCCTGTGCCGGCAGCCAGGGGAAGTAAGGCCTACTCTTGCATGAATTTTCGTGCATCGGGCCTCTAGTTAAAATGTAATTCTGCTCAAAACCCTCCAATGGTTCCCCATTTCACTCAAAGTAAAAAACAGAGTTCTCACAATTGCACCCAATGTTCTACACGTTTTGTCAATGATTACTTCTCTGACCTTACTTCCTTATACTATCCCCTCTCATTCACTCTGCTTCAGCCACATTCCTCTCCCTGGAACATATTGCTACTGCCTCAGGGCCTTTGCGCTGGCTGCTCCTCTGCCTGGAATGCTCTCCTCTACATACCTGCATGGCTCTCCCTCACCTTTTTAAACTCGGCTGAAATGTCACCGTTTCAGGGAGGACCATGCTGGCCACTCTTTCAAGTAGCACACAGTCCGTCCCCGATCCCTAATGCTTCTTCTTCTTTTTTTTTTTTTTTAAATAATGTGACCCCATTGACCAGTCACTTTTTAAAAAAATATATTTTATTGATTTTTTACAGAGAGGAAGAGAGAGGGATAGAGAGTCAGAAACATCGATGAGAGAGAAACATTGATCAGCTGCCTCTTGCACACCCCCTACTGGGGATGTGCCCACAACCAAGGTACATGCCCTTGACCGGAATCGAACCCGGGACCTTTCAGTCCGCAGGCTGCCGCTCTATCCACTGAGCCAAACCGGTTTCGGCTCCCTAATGCTTCTTATCCTTCTTATCTTACTGACAATTTTTCCATGGCAGCTGCCTCCAAAATCTAACATATTATTAGAAGATGTATTTGTCTCTGTCCCCTCCCAGGGACATGATGTCCATCAAAGCAGAGGTTTTGTCTGGCTTGTTCACTGATGTATGTAGTGCCTAGAACAGGGCCAGTGGGAGCTTAATCAATATTATTGAATGAAATGCTTCTCTTAAGTTGGAATTCCTTTGTAGAAAGGGGCTCAAGGGACCAAATTGAAAGCTTTTCGATGCTTCTCATGTTCATACTTGCTGGTCCTTCTTTCAACGTGCATGCTTTCAATTTGATCCTCATACAGCCACGATACCCAAGAATCTAGATGCCCTCTGCATGACCTTGACTGCTTGCTCTGCTTTGCTGATTGGGTTGCACTGACCCCTTGAGCCACCCTTTGGAGCTCACCTTTGCCAGGTTACACGGTTGCTCTGTGGAACTCTGCAGCGGTCTCTCCCAGCCTGCATTCTCTGGGCTTCCTGGTCTCCTGCCCAAGCCGCTACCTGATAGTCCATGAAACAGAATCCACCCTCCCCCGCACCCCCCCTCCCCCGCCCCATCCTTGAATGGGCATTCTCAGTGCACAGTCCTAGCTCTCCTAGAATCTGTCTTTGTTTTTTTCTTGAGCCAGAAGTTTGGGAGCTGAGAGGCAGAGGCGGGTGAAAAGCAAAGCGTGCAGACACACACTCCTAGACAAGAGAGTTAAAGGATTTCTTCCAGGCCGGGGATGAGATGCTTTGTGTTACTTTAATGAAAATGACACAGAGGGGCCAGAGCGAAGACAATAAAATAATTCAGAAATTCCTTAAGTTAGAATTGATCAGCAAGTTCAGAATCCTTTAAAATTCTAATGAGCTTTCAGCATTGGTGCTGTTTGCTGGGCTTAAAGAAGCACACAAAAAACAAAGAACAAGAATTGCTTTTAGGTAGGGCGATGATGTCTAATGCATCTATTTTCCTCGCCATGTTCAGTTTTCATTTCATTCTGAGATCCCACTAAACTCAGGAGGTTGCCTTTGGGTTTTCAACACTGCAGGGGATGATCTAAATCTAAATAATAATAAAAAGCCACTGCTTTTATTAGACTTTTATTTTATAAGTTGATGGAAACATTTCATATAGGCATTAGGTTTTGTAACCCAATCTTGGTACTTGCTGAATCCCAGAGGGGCTGTTTCAGTACCTGGGAGTTCCTGGCGTTTGCATTATTTCTCCAAGGCAGAAGGAGAAAATGCTTTCAGGGAAGGCAGAGTAGTGTTTTATTTGAAAGAATTCTGTTTAAGGCACACACACACACACACACACACACACACACACACATTATAGGTTCTCTCTCTCTCTCTCTCTCAAGCTATATTATAAAATTATAGAGTTTTGGAATTGAAAGGACCTAGAGATAATCTGTTCTAACACTGGCATGTTACATATGAGCAAGCTTCTGCCCAGACAGGTTAAGTACCTCATCCAAGGTCATCGGCATCTGGTGGAAGAGACCAGACTACAATTCAGGTTTCCTGACTCAAGTCTAATTTTCTTTCTGCTACACCACATTGCCTCCAAAATAAGATAATGTCTATGAAATCATTTTGAAAACTGGAATCCATTATACAAGTATTGGGTGGGTAGAGGGAGCATGGTAATGAGTTTCTTTCTTCAGAGACAGGCCTGAGGAGCTCAGGTCTTTTTCCAAATGAAGTAAATTCATGTTACGTGACTCACACGTTAGATTTCTAAATAGGTTCCTGGGAATGGCCTCCAGCAAATGAGCATCAGAGAGGTCAAACCAATGCATTCTTCATTCAAGCACAATATACAGTGTCCCCTTTTACCTTCCTTCTCACCCTCTCTATCTACCTCCCTCTAGTGTCCATTTTTAGTTATTGCATGTATGTCAATAGGCTGTATACACTCCTTACAAAATGTTATGTATTATTTATTAAAATTATCTGGCCTATTTTTTAATACCAGCAGCTTTTATCAAGAGCAAATTAGAATGTTTTTACATCAATGGGAATAATTGGCTAATATAAAGACTTGGATACTATTTTTTAAAGTCTTTAAAATAGTTTTATGATTAGAATGAGGACATATTTAAAGTTTGGTTATTAAATTGTTATTAATAGATTGAATCATATAAAAATCCTTATAATTAATTTAAATGTTTTAATTATGAAGAAACATTAATTTTTCAAGGTAGAAGGACAATTAAATTAAATAACATGATTTATTAAAAGCGTTAATTACTACTTTAACTACTTGGAATACTGAGAATTACTAAATATTATTGCAAATAACTTGAGGGAGTAAAATTTTATTTTGGTGCTATTAATAGATTAATTCACTAAATTATTACAGTAATGGTAAATAATTTTTTATTAGTCTTAGGTTGCCCTCTCTCTCTATATATATACATTCCCCAAAATGTATACACACTTTTGAGTAATTATAAAGGCAGTGTTTATTAAAATACATTTCATTTTCAAAATTGAGCTACCAGTCCTCATTCATTATAATTTCTTCATTTTTTCCTTGAAAGAAGCTTGTCCAACATTACAGTATTGTAACCTGACCCCTTGTTAGTGTGTGAAATATTGGCAAGAATGCTCAGAACTCATGGAAGGAAATTCTTTGGTCGTCTTGCCTAAAGGCTCTGGATCCAGTAAGACAAATAGGTTGCTAACCAAGTCTATAAATCCAGACCCCATTTTCTGACTTTGAAAAAGTCCATGCAAAAGTGTGAGTGATGTTTACAAATAAGAGCCTATGTCCCACCATGCGCCCAGCTCCTGTCAGTCTGACAAATGGGCCAGTGTGCAGGTGAGAAGTGGGACTGGGCCTCTCTCCTGCACCCGGCGCTCCAGCAGGCAGGAACGGCACGGTGTCTGATGGGGAGGCCCCGGAGAAGGGTGGGCTGACCGCTGGCCAACTGCACACGCAGGGCTGTTGCCACAGAACAGGAGACGCTTTGGAAGATCAAATCTCTGACTGCAGAGGCGGAGGGAATGGAGCTGTTAACAGACTGAGTGTAGAGTACAAGGAACAGGCAATGCGGGTCAGAAACTACGAAGTCGCAGCAGATGTGGCAGGCAGATGGCATGTCAGGCACCCAACCTGGCAGAGAAGTCCTGTGGACACCTGGGGAGGCTGCACCCCGAGTGTCTGCTGTACACTAACCACACCCAAGCAGCGCAGGGTTCTGGAAAAGCACAATCTCCCGAACTGGAGCCAGTGCGGGCAGCCAGGCAGAGCAGTGCTGGGCAGAGCGGGGCTCTCGGGCAGAACTGGTCACGGCAGGATGAGGCAGGGCCAGCCGGAGACCTGCACACACGGGGCTCTGCTGGGTATCTGGCCGGGCACCTCGGATGAGACATCAGCGGGTGGAGACTTTTCTCTCTCCCTTTACCAACACGAGAAGAGAGGGAGGGCTGAATTAGTGGTAGAAGCAGGTACCTTTGCTGGGAGCCTTTTAAAAAGACACAGATGTGTGGTGGCTACTGGTGTCACTCGGGATTTACTGCCATAAATGGGTCAGGTGTGAAAAAAAGGCTGTTAATGGATGCTGAAGAGGTGAGAAAACATTGGGTAAGCCCTGAGCTGCTCAGCATGGGTTGTGCTATCCATTCTAAGATACTGAATGACTGAAATCACTGGTCAGCCAGTGTCTTGCCTGGGATGCCTCTGAGGAACCCTAAAAAATCTTTGGGGGGCCTGGGGATGGCTTTAGATTCACCCTCCACTTCCATCAGCACATGGTGTTCCAAGAAACAAGTCGGCAAGAAAGTCCAGGCTGAGAATTGATGTGCAGGAGATGCCTGGTTCAGAGGAATGTTGTGATTTTGTGGGTCCAGTATTTCAGCCATAAGTGTCTTTGCCATAGACAACTTTGCCACAAGCAATTTCGCCACCTAACTAATTGGCCATAAGCGATTTTGCCTAAAAAGGAGAAAATCATAACTTTATTGCAAAATACAAAAGATGTGAATACATTTAAAGTGTGTGTCGATTCATAGCAATCCTGCTCAAATAACTGAATTTATTTTGGGGTTGTACTTAAGCACTTCGCATTGAAGTCTTCTGTTACATAGTATTATGCGTTGTTTTTCCTGATGCATTTCCTTGTTCAGCATCACGCTTTTTCTTTTTCGCTAAAATTTCTTCCTTCATTAGGAGGCGTATGGGTTTCCAAATGCCAAGATGCATGGTTGTAACAGCTTTGTATTGCGTTGCGGAAGCCTCTACCCTGCTTGTTCTCGGCATGTTGTCACATGGCCATTGATAAACGATCCCAAGGTCTATGGGAAATGTGGACGAAGATTTATATCATATAAGAAGGGAAGCACTTCATCAAAGGAGAAATGAAACCAAACTGTCAGCCAGTTATTTTATCTTTTTTTAGAGCAATTGATTCATCGATGGAGAAATGAAAGCAAATAAGAAAAACCCCAACCTGTTATTTTATATTTCTTATGGCAGTCAATTCGTCAATGGAAAAATGAAACCAACCAACCAACCGAACAAAAACCCAAACTGTCAAACAGTTATTTTATTTTATTTATTTATTTTTTACAGCAAGTGCTTGTGGCAACGCTGTCTGCCCCAAAGATGCTACAGAAAGTCACCCGGAACTGCGATTTTGGAGCAAAGTAGATAATCTCATCTCTTTGCATGAGGGGCGTGGCCCCTGGGGCGACCCAAAAGCAGAGAGGGACGCTGAGGCTTGGCCAGTTCACTGTGCAAGTCCTTGGCAGGGCAATAAATCCGCCCAGCTGAGGAAACTGTTGACTGATAGCACCAAACCAAGCACGGCGGGCCTTAATAGACTGATGCTGGTTGGCTGCTTCCTTTCCTGAATTTGGTTCTGTTCACAAAAGACTGATTTAAGGCACTTCTGACTTTCCAAACTCCTCTCACACCTGCATGAAGAGGTGGTATAACCTTGGCTTTGAGCAGGAAAGGCAAAGGGAATGAGGCGGGAGGCAGTGAGGATTTACTTCCAGGTCCCAGATAGTGTCGTCTTGGGGTGGGTGTTTCTAGAATACACAAGTGGCCTGGGGCTTTACAGATAGAGACCTGCGTTTAAACTGGCATCAGCTGGGGTGTCAGCGGAGTAGAAGGCGTGGTTCTTGCCCTCCTGGGGCATGTAGTCAACTAACAAATCAACAACAAACCATATCAGAAATATCTAGAAATGTTTCCTTTAATTGGCGCAAGAGAGAGTCTAAATGGATGTGGCCTGGACAGTCCAGGAGGACTGAGGGTGGGAAGAGGAGATGCCAGGAAGAGAAGTATGCTCATCTGGGCTGGGCCTCTGGGGTGGGGTGGTGGGAGCTTGACTTAGGTTTATGTTTTGTTTTGTTAATCCTCATCCCAGGATATTTTTTTCCCCATTGATTTTCAGAGAGAGTGGAAGGGAGGGTGGGGGGAGGGAGAGAGAGAGAGAGAGAGAGAGAGAGAGAGAGAGAGAGAGAGAGAGAGAAACATCAATGTGAGAGAGACACATTAATAGGTTGTTTCCCCCATGCGCCCCCTACCGGGGCCAGGGATCGAATCTGCAACCCAGGTATGTGCCCTTGACTGGGAATCAAACCTGTGAGCCTTGGGTGTGCAGACTGACGCTCTAACCACTTAGAACACTGGTCAGGGCTTGGCTTAGGTTTTAGAAATGGAAAGAGAGGCTGGCGACATGGTAGCGCCCCAGGCAGTGATGCTTCCAAACAAACTGAGCCAAAAAAGTACAGGGCTGCCCTGAAGAAGGAGAAAGAAAAGGAACGTCGGCAGGAACTCGCATGATGGAGAGACTCAGGACTCTCACAGAAGGAGGAGGAGAAAGCTTTTATTGAACAACAAGAGAAGCTGTTGGAGATAGAGAGGCAACAATTACATGAGGAGTGGTGGCTGTGGGAGCAGAGGCATAAGAGGAATTCAGAATAAAGAAGGAAAAGGAAGAGGCAGCTAGAAAACAGCAGGAAGAACAGGAAAGTTAAAAGGAGAATGAAAATGGTAGAGAAAGAGAGAGAAGAAGAGGAGCCGAAGCTACAGGAAGAAAGCAAGAGAAGGCTGGCGCAGGTTGAAAATGCTGGAAAATAGAGCGAAACCCAGAACCATCCACAGACTGATGAATATGAGGGAGAAAGGTGGAGCTGACTGTCCATCCTACAGTAAAATGGGAGCTTGCAGATTTGGAGACAGGTGTTTATGTAAACACAGTTTCCCAACATCAAGCCCTACCCTTCTTATCAGAAGCATGTTTACAGTGTTTGAATGGAGCAGTGCTGAAGGGATGTCGGTGACCCAGACACCAGCCTGGAGGGCGGCGAGGAGGAGACCTACCCTCGAAAACGTGCTCCCCGAGGCCCAGAACCTGGGGAAGGTGATCCAGTTCAAGATCAGCTGCAACGTGAAACCTCATCTGAGGGGCAATGTGTATGTTCAGTTTAACGGGTGATGGTATGCAGGATGGCAGCTCGTGCGACTTTCCTGCCCTGTGACCCCATGGAGAATGGCAATGTGTGATTTGTATGAAATACAGCAATGCCCAAGAGCTCCCATATGGAGGTTGTTTCATAGTTGGTGGAGGGAGGTAATGTGTCATGCAAGCATGCGCGTGGCTATCTCCTGGGCATTTGCAATTTCTGGCTATCAACCTGAGCTGCATATGCCAGGAAAACTCCATGGAGACTAGGCAGACCCGCTGTCCTACACAAAAGCCTCTTGGGATGGGAGAAGAGTAAATACTTCTCATTCTTTGACTCCCACGGAAGCAAAACCAGTGCAAATTAATGTCTCAGTAGGTTATTCTGCACCTATCTATTTGCACTCGGGGTTGGTAGAATGGTTTCTACCTGCATCTACCTAGTCATACAGAGACAGCGATACTTGGGAGAGAGGGGATCAGGGTCCTGAGTGTGCCCTTGTTGTTGGTCTCATTCCCTTATCATCTCACACACACACACACACACACACACACACACACACACACACACAGAGGTGCAAAGATAGAAAGCTAGCTCTCTAGATCTGAGAGTATGGGCTGACTTCAACCAGAAAATGACAACAGGTCCCCTGGGAGGAAGTCTGTCAAGGGCAGGAGTTGAGGCTTTACTGGCTGAGCCTTGGGAACTGTGGCATGTTCTACGGTAGATTTAGCCGGTGGTCCACAATATGTTAGCTGGCATGCGGTGAAGAAAACCCCGTCCACATCTGATGGGTTGGAGTGGCCCTGTTCAGTGACTAGAGTGTGTCACAGGTAACATGGCCACAGATGTGGGAGTGGAAGGAGCTATGCCCTGAGCCTTAAGTAGTATCTTATGCAGCCTGAAGGTAGTGGTAGAGTCTAGACTGGAGGTAGGCAGCTGGGCGAGCCCTGTTTGAGTAAGTGTGACCTTGAACACTGTTCCTGTCTCCACAGGCCCCTCCCTGTCTTGCTGGGCAGGGGTGGTGCCTGAGTGATGGAATCCCCCAGGAAGAGCTGATAGGGGGAGCCTCAAGGGGCCCCTCTGGGGTCTTGGCTCTCTAGAAGGCTGCAGTAGGATGAGGGACCCTAAAAAACCAGGCAAAGACTGGGGATCCTGGTAGGAAATTGTGTGGAGGTCGAAGCTGCTGGGCTTTGAGACGCTCATACAATTGCTTATTTGCAATTGTTGCCTCTAAATACCAAATAGATCTGGTACATTCTCAGTGTCACCGAGTTATCAATTAAGTTATCAAGCTCCTCACCACCCTGGAGAAGGCACACGGGACTGTAGCATGTTCTAACAGCTCATGACGCTTGTATCTCCCGGGGGGCTTCCTCCTAAATTACAGGCTGTCATCTGAAGTATGTGGGACATTTGGTATTGGACTTAGCAGGTGATACATGTAATGTGTTAATTGAGCCTGGGGAGTAAAAGAAAATAGATCTAAATACAAACATCAGGGAAAGGCTTCCCAACATGAAACTGATGAGTATGAACTGCTTACCAATAACTTCCAACAAGTTGTTAAGCTGGTTGCAATAATTCATTTAAAAAACATAAAGTCAACTTTCTACGAATTTGTATTGCCCATATTTGCTGCTGTCATCCTCAGTCACCGCTGTCAATCACTTTGAAAGCCAAGATGTCAGAAACTGTTCAGGGCCTCTCTGATCTCTCCCTGGAGGACAATTGCTCGTCTAGAGTATTCTCTGAGGCTGTGCTAGGACTAGTGTTAAAATGGTCCTGAAATAAAGTTCTGCCCCTTCCCCTGGGTCAGACTATTCCATGGCTAAATCTTATCACAAAGACAAGTTCCCCTTGATATTCTTTTCCAACTTTCTGTTCTAAATGTCATCCTGGAAATCATTAATCACAATGAATAGCAAGTTATAATTAATAGAGGCCCAAATCATTCAAGTGGAAGATTACTCTTTTGAATTCTTGTATATTTCTTGGAAGATGTCCTTGAGTTAATTATTTAGTATTTGGGATTTTTTTTCCCCTTTTAGCCACAGTCTTGTTTCCAGAAAGAACAAATTGATCACAGTGCTGTGGGGGAGGAGGGGATTATGTATAATGTATGCAGGAGACAGATGTTAAAAATAAAGACAGGGCTCTGGGGGGTTTGCTGCTCCCCCTGCTGGCTTTTTAGGACAAAAGGGAAAGCTGCCTGGGCTCCGAGCGGGGGCAGATCCCAAGGATGCTTCTAGGGCACCAGTGAAATACAACCCAAGAGAGATCTGACCATTGTCAGGTTCTCTTCAACGTGGGACACAGCGGGTGAGGAGAAGAGGAGGTTTTCAAGCAGATGGGAGGGTTTGGCGGCTGCAGGTTCCTTGAGGCCTGCCATTTAGTGCACTGGGGGTCATATCTTTTAGATGGAGCCATCCTGTGCCCCCAGGAATAAAAAACCACATCCACATTGGGAACACAGGACATCAAGAGCTACTAGTAAGCTGGAATATGGAGGCAACCATTCATCAGTGAGCCATACAGCTAAAGGGGCACTGGTTCTGTGCCCAAGGGGGAGGGGCAGGGAGTGTGGAAGTTTCCAGAGTATCCACACTGGCCTCCCCTATCCCTGACCTGCTGGCATCGCCTTGGCAACTCAGACAGCGTGGGATCATGTTCCCAGGTACAATTGATATTGATGTCCTACATTATCTTGTTGGTCTCTTCGTGCCACTTGTTTTTAAAAGGGACACAACTGTGTACTTATTCTCTAGACTCAGCAACTACTGGGTTACAAAGCTCCAGAGAGGAGTCCTAATGCATCCGGCTCCCGGCAGTATTCAGCATCACTCTGGCGTTGGGTTACAATGCCTGGGTCCCATTCCTGCTGACCTAGCTTCACCCTGCTGGCCTTGGGGAAGCCCGATTCACAGGATCTTCATTGTGAAGGTCTGTGATGGAGAAATGGAGCAGCTTGGGTCTTCAGGCTGGAATCCTGAACACAGGACAGCAAGAGCTACTAGTAAGAGTGGGGAAGGAATGGTGCTTAAGACAAGTTCTAAAATTCATTCATTCATTCATTCATTTCCTCATCAGGCATTAACATAATTAGAAATGCAATTTACTGCAAAGTGAGTTCATGTGGCTTTTAAAGAAAATTGTTTCATAGCACTCAATCTTTCCACATTGAAATACATTGTTGGCAAAGATGCCCCACTTCTCCTGCCCCCCATATCCATACATAATTTTAACGTGGCTTTGCAGCTTTCTCCTTGGGAGAAGGAATCTCTCTCTCCTGTGTAGAATCTGGGCTGGTTGCGTGACTTGCTTCCACCAGTAGAAGGTGCAGAAATGCGGGCGTGCCAGTCCAGAGCCTGGGCCTCAAGAAGCCTTAACCATGTCTGCTCTCTCTTTAAAACCCTGTCACCTTGACAAGAAGCCCAGGTGGTGTTCTCCTCTGCATGAAAGAGTGCCCAGCTGTCCCAGCTTGAGGACATCCTAGATCAGTGGTCAGCAAACTCATTAGCTAACAGAGCCAAATATCAACAGTACAACGATTGAAATTTCTTTTGAGAGCCAAATTTTTTAAACTTAAACTTCTTCTAACGCCACTTCTTCAAAATAGACTCGCCCAGGCCATGGTATTTTGTGGAAGAGCCACACTCAAGGGGCCAAAGGGCCGCATGTGGCTCGCGAGCCGCGGTTTGCCGACCACGGTCCTAGATGATCTTACAGCCTGCTGACCTCCAGACTCAGGTGAGAGTCCAGCCAAGGGGAGGAGAGCTGCCTGCTCCACCTACAGCTCATGTCAGTGCGTGAGCGCAGCGGAGGCCAGAAGATTTCCCAGCCTACCTGTAGGCTTGGAACCAGTAATCAATGTTTAGTGTTTTAAGCTACTAGGTTTCAGGATGGTTTGTTACACAGCAATTGCTAAGACACACACACATACACAGCAGGAATCATTTATATATGCATCAACACTTCAGTTGGCAAATAGAACCAAGACCCAAATTTCCCATCAAGTATTCCAAATGCATTTTTAGCAATGAGCAGACAAGGCAGATTCTGTCCACCAAGCCTGGAAGAATTGATTATTACTAGGAATTTCAAACATGCTCATCAGCCAAGGCCATGGGAGGTAAAGAAAGTTGTGGCGTGATTCATGAGAAACCAATCCACTTTGGATAGCCCAAACAGGGCTGGTTCCAACTGTGGCCAGACTTCCAGAAGGGTGGGGAGTTGCTATGACAACCAGTACACTCTCATTGCTGGTTTTTGGGCAGGCATCCAACAGACACACCTTCCGTCCTGTTGGCAGCCTCTCCCCCCACCCCACTGCCCATCTCTGTGGTCTGCAGACCTGTTCATGCAGCACAGGGGGCCTGGCAGCTACCTAAGAGGAGGGTTTGCAGGCCCCGTGGAGAGGAGCTGGGTCTCCAGGGCTTCAGGACCACGAGGCCTGCCAAGTGGACTTGGAGCTGCAGGTGGGCTGGCTCCTACCTTTGCACAGGAGCTTATCGCCGCTCAGGGCGGGTGAAGGGGCTCAGGAAAGCACCGCAAGGAGAGGCTGGCCACGTCCTCACAGAGGGGGCGCTCTCGTTCCCGCTCCTGCTGCTGGCTGTGCTCTAACACAGGCCTAGGCAGAAAGGAAGCAGGGCCCGACCATTTGGGAGGTGAGCCACAAGGTCCTGCCTGCTCCAAACCCTGCTGCAGCCTGCTCTTCTCTCCCCCAGGTCTGGAATTCACCATTAAGGTCATAAGTTGGTCTTTTATAATCACCACAGTGCGTGTATTATCTCATTTGTATTTTTCTCACCCATGTGAGGCAGGTGATATTATTCCCACTTTTGAAGAGGACATTGAGGGATAGGTACATTGACTAACCTGCTTGGGGTCCTGCTTTCTGTAAGCGATAGAACTGGGATTTGAACCCAGGTTGCCTGGTTTGAAGGGTGCAGCTATCACCCACTGTGCCACAGCTGCTCAGACAATCAAGGGGGAGGGGCTGCCTTTGAGGGGTCGTTGTATAAAAGGACAGCTGTGAGCCATAGCCAGCCAGAGGGAGTGGGGCAGAGAGCTACATAAAGTCGTTTAAGTCAGTATCACCTCGTAGTGAAAGGAGTTGAGGCCCCTGAAATGTTCAGGATCCGGGTGGGAGCACGGGGTGGTTCGGACACCAGTCAGGTGCACTTGTTCAGCTCCCACAGCACCTTGCACACCTCATTCTCCCAGGTGTCATGCTGTAACCCCATTGGTGGCTTTCTGGCCTCCAGTGAGAGTCCTGTGAACTTCTAGAGATGAGGGCTTATGGTGGGGGCACTCAATGACTACGGGTCCACGTGCCTGGGTCAAGGGAGGCCTGGGCGAGGAGCTGGCGTGTCAGGCAAGGTAGGTCCGGTTTTGCCTAAAATGGCACCCAGCCTGGCTGGCTGGCTGAGTACCCCCCACTCTTAAGGGTAATGGAAGTTCTCTAAGAAGAGGACAGTTCACTCTCGAGGAGTTCAGAGTAAGGGGGAGACCCCTTTGGGAGGCAGCACAGAGAGAAGGCCATGTAGAGGCGGGGCTTCGGTCTGGGCCTTGAGAGCGAGAGCATCATTATCCATCCCTTGCAACCTACCACCATCTGGTAGAGAGGCCTGCTGGCTAGGGCGCTGTGGACGAGAGTGCGAGAGAGACTTGCTGCTGGTACAAGCTTCTCTCCCTTCAAAGAAATTTTCGGAACAGAGGGCTCGTCATGTGGCTGTGGTGCCAAGAAATGGAGACATCATAGCTATTTCCGCCGATGCAGGTGGGTCAGGTAGGAAGGCTCCTCGTGTGCTGAAGCAGTAGGAGGGGGCACTGGGGCCATCCCCAAAGGCTGGCAGTGCTGGGACGGAGCAACCCCAGAGCTAGGTGTGGACCCAAACCTGGAGCAGGGATTCCTCCACGTGGTTCTCGGCCCGCCTGCCTCATGTTCCCATGGAGGGCTTGTTAGACATACAAATCCCTGGACCCCCCACATCTCCTACCTCGGAATGAAGGGGGCTGGGCCTTGTTGACCAGTGTCTCCTGGAGATGCTTCCAGCACACTAAACTGGAGA
Source organism: Cnephaeus nilssonii (assembly GCF_951640355.1). Classification (NCBI taxonomy): domain Eukaryota; kingdom Metazoa; phylum Chordata; class Mammalia; order Chiroptera; family Vespertilionidae; genus Cnephaeus; species Cnephaeus nilssonii. The sequence goes on from NC_137075.1 coordinate 80,793,504, forward strand.
ACTGCTGCCCGAGGAGACCTGTCCCAGCCCTGCCAGGCAGCAGGCAGCCTTGCATGCAGGCTCCAAGGCCAGGTGGGCAAGCACAGTGCTCCTTCAGTCTTTTATTTTTAAAATATATTTGCATTATTTCAGAGAGGAAGGGAGAGGATGAGAGAAATAAAAACATCAATGATGAGAGAAAATCATTGATTGGCTGCCTTCTGCCTGCCCCATATTGGTGACCGAGCCCACAACCCGAGAATGTACCCTGACTGGGAATTGAACTGTGACCTCCTGGTTTATAGGTCAATGCTCAATCACTGAGCCACGCCAGCTGGGCACTCCCTTGGTCTTTATAGTGGCCCTGTTCTTCACCCATTTCCTCTGCTACACAATTGGCTTTCTAACATATCTGCACACCAGAATTGCATAGGAAGATTTCTTCTAAAACATTGATTTTAAGCCACCATCCTTAACCAACTCAAATAGGATCTCAGAGGGTGGGGCCCAAGCATCTCCATGTGGACTTTGGTGCTCAGTCAAGTGAGGGGACCCCTGGGCTCTGCCTTCTCTGGGTCACACACAGATGACACCAACATCTTTAAATCAATGTTCAAAGACCATAGTCCATCACAATTATTCCAGTGTATTTACTCAGGGTCTGAATTTTTTTCTTTTTAATTCAGGGGGCTCTGAGCCAACTAATTTTTGAGTTTTTGGAAACCAGAGGGAGAACAATGAACGTGAACTTGTAGGAGGCAAACTGAAACAACGCGCCATCTGCAACAAAATCAGCATAAATTCTCCAAATGGCATCAGGCTGCCAAGACAACTCTCCAAGGCTCCGCTGTCTGCCTCAGTAGAGCACAGGCCCTGAAGAGGTTCAATTATCCTCCACACATGTGTTCTCAGGGTGCCCGGCAAGGGAAGGGACTGAAATGCTTAATAATCAAGTTCCCAGAGTTTTAGAATACGTCAGAACTCAGCTTGCATTTCTTTTATAGCTTTAATTGCTAATAATTAGCCAATAATTCAATTGTGATACTTGCATTTTAACCTAATTGAAAAAATAACTGATAGATGGCTTCGTTATCATGGACACACATCACATTTGCATATCCATTCATTCATTTGACAAGTATTTGTCCACTATGTGTGAAGTACTGAACAAGCCATACTTGGGTTCTGCTGTTGAGTCGCTTATGGGAAGGAAGGTGTAATATTGGAGAGGGACTACAAATTAAAAAGTTTAAGGGAGATGTGATTCAGCTCGGGCAGGGGGGGGGGGGGCGGGGGTGGGAAATAAGGACCTTTTAGGGAGGAGATGGAATTAGAGTGTAGCCTTGGGAAATAGGCTGGATTTACAGATGCATAGCTTAACGGCATCGGGGAGGAGGAATGACAACATGAAAACCCACAGAAGTAGGTGGGTATACAATAGGTTTGGGAACCGGGCGGTGTTCTGTTTCTTTAGCAAGAGATTGGGGAGCTCTAATGTTAAAGAGATGGTGATGTCGGGTTATAGGATGGCAGGCCTAGAAGTGGGGTGCTCATGAAAGACATGACCAACTCATCCTGGGAATCTTTTCCATTAACTCTGCATACAGTCTTAGAGTCCTTTTCCACACTGCACTCCACACAGCACCACTGATCAATTAGCGTTGGCTCATGAGGAAAAATTCATTCCACACCCCTCTTTGCCCTTTTGAAGTCCAAGGAATTCGCATTCTATTTGGGAGACAATGACCGAAGGAAACAGCTCCCCTTGCCCCAATAGAAGGGATGATACAATCAAACATGATCCTTTGGTGATTAATCTGACAACAGAGCCTGGAAAGGTCTGGGATGGGGGCAAAGAGTAGTTGAGGCTGGGAGACCAGTGAGGCAGCGGTTGCCAAAATTTAGTAGGAAGTTGCAACAGCCACAGTTAGGGAAGTGGCAGTGATGATGGGGACATAAAGGAGAGGACAGAAGCAAGAGACCTTTTAAGGGTGGAATTGGCAGAACTGGAGGCTCACCTCACGGATACTGGGAGCTGGGAGGGTGGTGACCAGAGGGCTCCAATTCTGTAGCTGAGACTATGCTAGTTCCCGCAGAGGAAAGGCACTCAGAAGGAGAAGCAGACTGCGGCGGAGTGGAGGGTGAATTTAGTTCTGGCGTATTGAGTTTGAGAAGCTGGCTCCACATTCAGAGAGAGACGTTCAGGAGAAGTTCAGAAATGTGGAACCATGATCAGGGAAAAGAGGAGCAGTACCTGCTCCTGGCTGGTACATGGGGACTCTTGGATTTTTGTTGCTTTTTGCCTTAAAATGCCCCCTTGTGGGCCCTGCAGTCTGGATTGGAGAATCATGTCTGCAGATGATGGTTGAAGGTAGAGGAGTAGATGAGATGTTGAAGGGAAAGAATGGAAAGGAAACAAGAGGAGGAGGGGAGGGAAGGGGAGAAAGCAGAACACAATAGCAACCTGTGTGTTGAAGTCATTGTAGAATGAGTTGTGCTTTTTTTTTTTTTATCCTCCTGAGTCTAATTGTTTCCAGCCTATTTGAAAACATCCACTTTCATGTACTAAATGCCTTTGGCGAATATAGCCTCCTTGACACCATCCCCAATCCCTCAGGTTCAAGAAATGATCTGAAGCCCACATACCAGTGGATAGATATCAATGACTGGTACCTGGGGACTCTTGGATTTTTGTTGCTGTGCAGATGCCTGACACATAAGCATATGTGGGGAAGTGCTAAGGACACTCCTGGATTCAGGAGCCTGGTGCTTTTTGCCTTAAAATGCCTCCTCGTGGGCCCTGCAGTCTGGATGCAGAGCAGGGGTTTCCCAGGGCCAGCTAGCTGGGCTTCAAGAACACACCGCCTCTGCTTCCAGCCAGGGAAGCCGCTCAGTCCAGTCCCTGCCAGATGAGCAGCTGGCTTTGTAGGAGGGGAAGAGAGTGACTAGGCTGGAGCTTTTGCACAGGGGCTTGCTGATGCCTTACAGAGCATCTTCTTTGGCTCAAAGACTGAAATGGGGGCATCCAGCCAGGCCCCACCCTGAAACCTGCTGGCTCCCAGAGCACAGACATGGAGTGCTGTGGGCCCTGTCTGCACATGCTCAGAGACCCCCACCCCGTATTTAACCAGTTTAAGCACCTGGGTGGTTCGAGAACCAGGCTGCTGAAGCAGATAGCAAGAACATTCTGCGGAGATATGCTGGGAAAAACACTTATAGACAAGGTCACACTATGTAAATTCACAGTCAAAGGTAAACTCATATCGATGCCTGAATTATCTTTAAAGCTCATCTTTTTGGCCATCTCTGTTGCACCTCTCACCATCCAGACTCCTCACCATCCAGACTCCTCCTGTCCTCCATTCTGCGTGAAGCATTCCGAGGGGAATCTTGCCCCTCTGCCTCTGCCACACCTGCCCTGCCCTCCTCCTGCTGCTGTCCTCTTCACAGCGTCTGCCTGGGCCTCCCTTAAGCTCCCATGGCCTCCTTGGCTGCAGCTCCCCTTTTGGCCAGGTGGGGCTTGCATGCTGACTGGAGTGGCTGTGGGTGGCCGCTGCTTGGCTGGAGTCTCCTGTTTCTTAGCAGGTGACACTCTTGCCCTCCTGTGCAGGGTCACGGCTGCTTTCTTGTCAGGGCTGTTAACCACACTTATGTTGCCTTTGTCTTTGAATTAGCCACAGGTTTTGCCCTTCTTCTGAGACATTTTTAAAATATATATATATTTTATTGATTTCAGAGAGGAAAGGAGAGAGAGAAACACCAATGATGAGAGAAAAATCATTGATTGGCTGCCTCCTGCATGCCCCCTACTGGGGATCAGGCCCTCAAGCTGGGCATGTGCCCCGACTGGGAATTGAACAGTGACCTCCTGGTTCATAGGTCGATGCTCAACCACTGAGCCAGTCCAGCTGGGCTGAGACAATATTTTTTTACTCCTCCCTGATATCAACCTGGAAAGGTGGTAATAATCATTTTGGTGAGAATAGTAGCAGTAAGAACTAACACAGATGGCAGTTACTGTGTGCCAGACAGTGTTCGAAGACCCTTACAAGCAGAACTGACTTTATCCTCACAATAACCCTATAAGGTTGAGGTAGGCACTATTATTATCCATTTCACAGATGGAGAAACTGAGGCACAGAAGTTAAATGCCGTGCTCAAGGTCCCCTAAAGCCCTGAGCACTGTGCCTGGACCAATGGTGAGCCCTAGGTAAACACTAGCTGCCGGGTTATTTCCATTATTGGTTCACGCCTGCCTCCAACTCATTGTGATCTGAGGAAATGCCTCCTCTTCCTAAGCCTGCTTCCTCGTTTGTAAAATACGAATCACCTAGAGCTCCCTTCCGATTGTAATCTTCATGCTCTTTGCTCATCTCACTCCTGCTCTTTTGCAGAATGAGTTCTGTTTTCCCGGGGGTCTATCTCTCCAGCTTTTCCTGGATTTTGCACAGAAGTAATTGCTTGACTGCTCTGGAATCTTCAAGAAAACAACTTGCAATAATGCCCTGGGGGCATTTCATGGGCTCCCCTTTCCATCCGCGGGCTGCAGAGTCGCAGCTCCCTCCGTTGTCTCCAAGAGCCTTCATTAAACCAGGCTGTGATACGAAATTGATGTTTTTCAACCCGAATCCCCCCTGGGAGAGGCGAGGGAAGAGACCTGAGAGGCTGGGGCAGTCCTCAGTCACACTTCTCTGGTTTGATCTTGTACCTCCACCGCCTGGAGCAGACGGGGCTCCACCACCTGGGATTTGACCAGAACGGGAGGTTAGAATCAAGGGCTCCCCCTTGGCCATCAAAAGGTTTCCTTCTCTTAGAAGAACCACAGTCACAGAGGGGGTGTTGGTTTCGCTTCCTGATCTGGTGCCATTTATAGGCGCTTGAAGTTCGGAGCTCCCAGTGCCCCCAGAGAGACGGGCAAGCCCATGGGCTGGTGGTGTGGGCTTAAGACCATGATGCAGGCAGGATGTCCTCTGATCCTGTCTCCTCAAGTCCAGGAAAACGTCACCATGGGGACTCTGGCCAGGGTGCTGAAGGACAGACTGTTAAGAGAGAACACTGTCTGAATCCTGCAGAGCACAGGGCCCTGCCCTTGCCAAGCAACACGGTGGAAGCCTGCTGGGTATTAATAGCAATAGCTAACATTTAAGGAGCAGTTACAATGTGCCAGCTGCTGTGCTAAGCACCATTTAATCCTCACAATGACCCTCTGAAGTCAGTCTTATTATTATTATCACCATCCACACTTTGTAGAAGGGGACACAGGTGATGAGAGGCTGGAACACTTGCCCAGTCACACAGCAATGCCAGCGCTGACACCAAAGCCCATGCGCTTACCCCCTGCATTGCACTGCCTTCTTCCTGAGTCCTTGGTGCCAAGGACCCCCCAGGGCAGGCAAGGGGACCCAAGGGCAGCAGCTGAGAGGCTGTTTTTGGCCCGACCTTGGGACTGAGTTTGCACCTCAGGGGACCTCAGTCCCAGGTTTGGGTCTTGGTGATGCAGATTTGGAGGGTCAGTTCAGGGGGGTCTGGCCCGGGGGAAAGAATTCCTACTGATCTCAAACCAGATTCAGGACACGGGCATGCGGATGTTAGCATTCAGGGTGACTCACAGCAGCCATCTGTATAGTAGTTCCTCCTGCAGACAGTCTGCTCAGGAGACCACCTGGCAGATAGGGATGTTGCTCAAGTGAACAACACCAGTGAATAACTCTTCTCGAGAGAGCTTCCTGCCTGGCTTATTGGTGCTGGTCTTTGGAATTCAGGGCACCTTCTCTCTTGCTCATTATTGGTGATGTTCCAATATAATCTTACCTTCCAAATTTTACTTTCCAATATTCTCCCCCTTCAGCCCCCAAATCTTCTGTCATCACAATGCTGCTTTAAGAAAACCATGGTGGGATTTCTGAGATTAATTTTATTTTACAGCAAGACAGGAAAATCCCTGCCTTCCAAGGAAGAAAAGAGAGAGAAGTAGATTAGGAGGCAGGATAGCTGGATGCCACGGTCGGCTCAGCTCTGGGTGAGCCACGAGGTCCCCCACAAGTCAGCCAATGAGGGGTTAACTAGAGATGGTACAATGCATCCATTTTACTTCTTGGCTTGGAAGAAGCTCAGCATATGCTCCTGCCTGGGGCTGGGATGGAGAGACAATTAAGACCCCTGGATGGAGAGCACGGGAGGAAGGAGCGTGCCAGGGGATTACCTTCTGGTAAAGTGATTGCCCACCTGGAGATCTGAGCTTCCAGATCTCATCAGAGCTTTACGAACTATTTTCAATATTTCAGAAAAGCTCTTGAAAATTGCACAGATAATAATGTATCTGATAACAGAAATGTGAAGTTTCTTTGCCTTTGGCTAGAATTATATTATTAGCTCGGCATGGGAATACTGGTTATCTAATGTGAATCTGAAGTTGGCTAGCAGGCATCAGTATTTTGAATAAATATTAAGTAGGGAAAAGATAATCACACGCACATGCCATTTACACCTGTCCCGTCACACAGCAGATTGGAGGTGGCTGAATTACTGCTTGATTTTTTTTTTTAAATCCTTCACAACATTGGGCCATTGTAGGTAAAGCCTAATGAAAGAAGTATGAGGGAATGAAGGGTTGGGGGGCTCTTTGTGGTTTATTCTCCCATCTTAAAGGTAGGTGGAGGCTGAGGGTCAGCAGAGGACACCTAGAGGCCCCTTAGTAAGGGGGAGACTCGGGCTCAGCTTCATCGCCAGAGAAGCAAGTGGTGACTCTGGTCTATAAGATACAGTTTTAGAAAGAAGTTGGGAGATTCCAGTTCTTGAGGATTTGAATTACTGAACAATTAAAGAACCTAGATGAACATGAAGCACACGATGACTTTATCAGAGAGTAGGAAAAAAATCATCTTCACCCCCAAGTTGGAGGGGTATCTATGAAGCTGAACCCAAGTGTCCCCCTTACTAAGGGGCCTCTGCCGACTCTCAGCCTCCACCTACCTTTGAGAGCTCCCCTTCCCCCCGGCCCCCAAGCCTCTTCTTTCATTCACTAGGGTTTTCCTACAATGGCCCAATGTTGTGAGAAGTATTCTACAATTAAAAAGAATCAGTAATTCAGCCACCTCCAGCTGCTGTGTAACAGGACAGAAGTGACAGGTGCATGTGATTATCTTTTTTTCTTCTTAATATTTACTGAAAATAAAGATGCCCGCCAGCCAACTTTTCAGGTTAGCATTAGATAACCCGTGTTAGTTATCACACCGAGTAGCAGAGGATTTGAGGCAGTGCCATAAAGACCTTATCATGTAACCTTTACTATTTCAAAAATGCTTTAGCAGTCAGCGCCACACACAACCCTCCCATCAATCAGGTGAGGTACGTGGGAACATGTTAATATTCTCACGTGATAGGACGGCAACAGGTGTTTCTCAGAGGATTCAAGTGAGTTCTTATTACTCCGTGGAGGGGTCTGGGGCTAACCCTGATAGCGGTAGTAAAGGTCATGCTGTAGGTTTCTGGGCTTAGCCGACTTCTTTATTTTTCCATCTGCTACCTGGGCCAGCCAAGGACTGGGGAGTCCTATGACCCTAAATTCCTGGTCTGCCAAGAGGATTGAAAAAAAAAATAAAGCCAGCTGGCTAAATAAAGCAGCCAGCACACAGGAGAACTGGGAATCATCAACTAGAAAGCAACCTCCTTTTGCCTCACTGATCCCAGCTGCTTTTGTTTTGCTGGTTTGTCTCTGTGCCACTTACTTTCTAGACTTTTTGTTCCCTTCCTGCTCACCTTAAGCTCCAATTCTGGGTTCACGCAGGTGGTCAGCTTCTACTCAGAGCCCCACTTCCCTTCTCGGTCAGGACACAGGGCTGACCTGGAGGCTGGGATTGACCTGGGTCCTCCGGAGCCTGCGTGTTCGGCTCTGCCAGCCCCAGGGCAGAAGCCCACGTCACCAGCCCAGAGGAGGTTTTTAGCTCTTCCTTTGGGTCGGCTGCCAAATCTTAATCCCAGGCCCCTACACACAAACACCCGCCTGGGAGGCTGAGGAAGGAATCGCTTCATTTCCAGGCAGCCAAGTGCAGAGATGGTGAGAAGCATCTGCTTTGGAAATGCATTTCTCACAGCAAATAACATTTGTATGATTGTGCCTGCAAATATCACCATGGCATTTGCTAAGTTAAATAGCGTGCTTTTGCTTGCCTGACCTTCACCTTGCTCCAGCCCCAAGATGTTCCTGGCACCTGGGAGCTCACCTTGGGGAGGGACTCTTCCCTCAGCTCTGCCCTCTGAGGGCATGACGGTCCCTTCTTGCCCTGGGAGAATACGTCTTTTGCATGCATTGAATCCCGGTTTTAAGCTGATTTTGAGCTGGGTGGTCCTGATCTGCCATGGAAACAATGACAATGACCCTTAAAGTTTCTACTTTTTTGCCTTGCATAAGTCTACAACATATGAGATGATAGGCCCTTTTAATGTATTTTTCATTGTATGACTATAGCACTATACCTCTGTGTAATCTTTCCTCCTTTGTCTTTTTTGTCTTGGTATTTTTGCAGATGTGCATTCTCTCTCCCAAAGGATGACAAGCTTCTGGCAGAGACTATGTCTTTTACAATGCTGAGTCATCTATGCATGTGGATATGATATGCTTAAGTGTGTGTGCACTTATGCCTATATAAGATCATATGAGCATAAAGAAGTATATGGAAAGGTACATATTAAATTGCTAATGTGGATTATCTGGGCTAGGGGTGGCTAATATGGATGAAAAAAGAAGAGTAGGAGGGATGGTTAAACAAATTAAAAGGACAAAAAAAAGACTATACCTAAAAAACATTCCTGGCCAATCAGTTCAACTTTGGGGTGGGGGAGGGGGGAGGGAGAGCCAAAATGATGAATCAGCAGACCACATTTATGCATTTATATGAAATTTTACATATGTATACGTGTCAATAAATTAATATAGGGTACAACTAAGGAAGAGTAAAGAAGTACTGGACATGTAACAAACATTTGATAAATATCTGGTGAATGCATGAATGCTGAGCAGTATGTGGTATGTGATAATGTTACAAATTTGGATTTTCAAGGAGCTATTTCTTAGCTAATATTACTATGACACTCACAAGGCTCACAGTGTATTCTCATAATCAGAATCACTGATGTTTTCTGGTTCAGGAGTGGGACAACCTGCCTGGGAGAGTCCCAGTTTACTCTACGGTCACTTCGTTCACCTGCTAGTTGTGACCAAATTAGCTGGGTGATATCTAAAAGTGGAAATGACAGGGCCCCAGCACTGGTGAGCTGAAGTAGCATGTAAAATTGGTGCTACATCCCTAGCTGGTTTGGCTCAGTGGATAGAGCATCGGCCTGTGTACTAAAGGGTCCCGGGTTCAATTCTAGTAAAGGGCACATGCCTGGGTTGCGGACTCGATCCCTGGTGAGGGGCATTCAGGAGGCAGCCAAACAATGATTCTTTCTTATCATTGATGTTTCTATCTCTCTCCCTCTCTGAAATCAATAAAAATATATTTGAAAAAAAATTGGTGCTACATTCATTCAACAGCATACTTACTAGTAATGCTATACTATCACTCTCTACTACACAACACTGTGTCATACTGTGCCATACTATATAATAGTTAAATGAGCTGGAGCTACATATGTCAACATGGTAAATCACTGAGCAAAACAAACATTTGCAGAGAAATGCATGCTATGTGAAACCATTTACATAAAGTTTAAACGGTGTCACACCACATTGTGTAAAAATACCATATACAGTAAAAAAAAGTAAAAAACAAACAAACACTTATGTGCTGGGGGAGGAGGTGGGTCAGGGGTGGGACTAAGGAATCTGCATTTTAACAAGTGTCCCAGGTGATTTTTATGTTCATTCAAATGTCAGAACCACTGTTCTCAGCATTGTCAGCTGCCCACCTGGTGCACTGCTTTGATAATGAGCTCTTCCCCAGAGAAAAACAAAGATATATTTACCATATTTTAAAAAGATCATGCCTTATTGTCTGACCTTCCTTTGTTTTATTGCCAGTATTTAAAAAGAACTAATCTATGTGAGCTTCGTAATGTGTAGAAAGAACTCAAATGAGTCAATCCATCTAATTGGAGGAAACCAAACTCCCTGAATTGAAAAATATCTTTGGTACTTTCTCCTGTACCAGCTTTGTGCAATGGTGACCTGCCCTGGAAAGAGAATCTCAGGTCTGTTGTCATTCTAGAACAGAATGCGATATATCACACATAAAAAAAGCACAGAGCATAATATAACAACCATCCACACTCTTACCACTCAGCTGTATCCAGTCCTAACATTTTGCTAGGCTTTCTCCAAATCTATTTTTTGATAAATAAAACATCATGTAAAAAATGATGTAGCCCTTTCTTACTCATCCTTTTCCCCCCAACCCCCAAAGTAACCACTGTACCAGATTTAGTGATTTTAGCCCCATAAATATTTTTGTGTGTGTTTTTTTACTGTATAAGGTATTTTTACACAATTTGGTGTGACATAGTTTAAACTTTATGTAAATGGTATCACATAGCATGCATTTCTCTACAAATGTTTGTTTTGCTCAGTGATTTACCATGTTGACATATGTAGCTCCAGCTCATTTAACTATCATATAGTACGGCGCAGTATGACACAGTGTTGTGTAGCAGAGAATGATAATATGGTATTACTAGTAAGTATGCTATTGAATGAATGTAGCACCAGTTTTATCTATTTTTTTAAAAATAATTTTTATTTTTCAATTACAGCTGGTGTCCAATATTATATTAGTTTCAGGTGTACAACCCATAAATCTCCATAAATCTAGTACCCATCTGACACCACACACAGTTATTACAGTACTAGAGGCCTGGTGCACAAAAACTCATGCACTCAGGCAGGTCCCTCAGCCTGGCCTGCGCCCTCTCGAAGTCCGGAGCCCTCAGGATATGTCCACCTGCCAGCTTAGGCACGCCCCCAGGGAATTGGGCCTAAGCTGGCTGTCAGACATTCCTCTGGCAGCCTGGGAGCCCTTGGGGGATGTCCGACTGTGGCTTAGGATCGGGCCTAAGCTGTAATTGGACATCCTCAGTGTTGCCATCAGCCTGGCTTATGGCTGAGCAGAGCTCCCCTGTGGGAGCATACTGATCACCAGGGGGCAGCTCCTGCATTGAGCGTCTGCCCCCTGGTGGTCAATGCATGTCATAGCGACCGGTCGTTCTGGTCGTTCTGCCATTAGGGTCAATTTGCATATTACCCTTTTATTATATAGGATTATTGACTTTATTCCCTATGCTGTACTTTACATCCCCATGATTATTCTGTAACTACTAATTTGTACCCAATTTGATTTATTTGTACCCAATTTGATCTATTCTATTGCTGATAGATATTTAAGTTGTTTTCTGTTTTTGTTTGTTTGTTTTTAATCCTCATCTAAAATATGTTTTTATTGATTTTAGGGGGGGAGAGAAAGAGAGAGAGAGAGAGGGAGAGAGAGAGAGGAGAGAGGAACATCAAAGTAAGGGAGAAACATCAAAGTAAGGGAAAAACATTGATCAGCTGCCTCCCTTATGTGTCCTGACTGGGGATTGAGCCCACAGCCTAGGTATGTGCACTGACTGGAATTGAACCTGCAACCTTGTACAGGACAGCACTCCAACAAACTGAGCCACCTGGCCAAGACAAGTTGTTTTCATTTTTTAAACTATTATGCACAATGCTGAAATGAAATTTTTTGGTAAGTTTCTCCTGCGGTATGAGGATTTGATGTATCTAGCAATGGACTCGTGAGTCTTAATAGACGTGCATCTTCAGCTTTAACAGATATTGCCAAATTGTTCTTTGAAGAAATTGTACCAATTCCCATAACCACTTCCTGAATATTTTAGCAAGTCTTCCCTTTTGTGGCTTCAGATTTAAGAGAAAACAGAAATATAAATCAAGGAAAGAAACAGCTTTGAGAACACATTTAATTATCAGTGGAACTTGCTTCAGACTGTTCTTTTCCATTCTGAAGGTGTTTCTTCCATGAGACCACTGCCCTTCAAGTACAATTGGTGCACCACCCAAGTCAAATCTCCTTCCATCACCATTTAGCCTCTCATACCCTCACAATGCAATATACAGATGATGTATTATAGAATTGTACTCCTGAAACCTGTATAATATTATTTACCCATGTACCCCCAATAAATTCAATAAAAAAATACAATCAGTGCATATTGGTTAAGCTCTGGTGACTAGGTATATGGGAGCCTGGATTCAAAGATGTACATGCAAAAAGACTTATTTTCTGAGAGCTTAAAGACTATTAGGAAGCTAAAGCATAAACTGTAGATTAAAAAGGTTAATTATTTAAACAACAATTTTATAGTAAGTGAGAAAAGATGCCACTGAATAATGCAGATTCATCATTGAATAAATCATGCCTACATTCATTCTATGGGAGTTCTCCTGATAGGGAAGTCAGAGCTCATGTGATTCTAATTTGCCAGACAATGGTTTCCTAGCAACCATCACTGGATGAGAATCAGCTAACTCTGCTTTTTTGAAGTGGACTTTATTCCGTTAGAAAAATGACTTAAATAAATACCAGTTTAAGGTGGAATTTTTCCATGTAAAACTATATTTGAAATATATGACTTCTGAACAAAGATCTAAAGTGGTTTCCATTCCCAGAAGCTAACAAAGGTGGATGTGTGGAAATGAAAGGGGCACCAGATTTAGGGACTTGAGCATCTTACTTTTCCCAGAAGTTGGAGCTGGACAGTGATGAGAGAAGAGACAAAAGACAGACTCAGGGAGGAGGGAGGGGCCACAGAACCCCACCCTTGAATGGTAGACTGTAGCAATTTTCTAGGAACACATGGCCCAGGAAGTTTTAGAGTTTCTTCCAGCTAAAAGGTGCGGAAATGAATCATTTGGGCATGAACCCTGGAGATTTACTCCACATCACCAGCGTCTGCTGGTTAGCTCCAGGAGATTGCACATCATGTTTCCTGGCACAGAGGAAACGTTAGCCTGGTCATTCATTTCTGATGGTGACTGTCTGATTGGAAGAGGGAAAATCATGTGGGATTCCCAGGAAGAACACCCACGATGGGCCTGTTTATATTGAGCTTACTGTGCACTTGTTGCCACAGCATGAACTAGAACTTGATAGAGGAAAGTGTCATCATTGAAGGAAAAGGTTTCCAAACCAAACTCGTTTAGCACCACAGCAGAATGACATTGCTTGGGCTTTCAAATAGAAATGGAGACCCGAGAGTTCTAGAGCTAGAAGAGACTTTTATAGATCAAAAAAAAAAAAAATACAGAATATAAAGAACTGGACAATTCTGCCTTGTGTACAGTTATATTTGTACCTGACTTCCGGAGAGGAAACTGCCTCTTCACCTTCCTCCTTTGCACAAAAACAAATGCTATCAGATACTCTCAGAGACATCTATAAGAAAAGGCATAGTATTTTAAAAGCTTAGTCAATAAAATAGAGAATACAATATAAGTTAAGGGATCCTGAAAAAAAATTCTTATTATTCTTAAAATCTCCTTAACATTTTAAGTTAAAGTTAGAGTTATGATTAGAGTTCTGTTAATGATTCACTTTAGTGCAATTTTTCAGCACTGTAATTTCTACTGCATGTCAGATGTTACTGAAAGTCTTTAGAAATCAATACTCTGCCAATCTGAGAACTTTACAGACAAATATTTTATTTCAAGATGCTTGACTAAAGCCATACAATTATCCTTACGGTGTTCCTTGACATCATTTTTTTTAATATACCAATTGTTGTTACAAGTAATTCCTTTGAATGTAATTATGACACCAGATATAAAAAAAATATAAGATTCAGCCCCCACCAAAGTTGGTGGGTCTTCTGGTTTCTGTCACCTGAATTTAGCCTGTTCCAGTAGATGCAGGGTTGTGTTGGGTCTGCCTCTCTTTCCAACCCCGTGTTTAGCGGTATTATGTTGGTACCTTGGAGTCAGCCACGGAGGGAGTATTTGTAGCACTAAAAGTGGTAAATACTACAAATCAGGGCTCTTATTGGAGAGCCATTTGTTACACATTTACCAGCACACCCCTGGGCAGATGTCACTCTGTCATCACAGTGACTTGTGAATCCTAGGTCAATATTCTTTCTACCGCTATTGCCACCTGGCTCATGTATGCCCAGGGAATAGACTTAATTTTCCTATTCATCCAAGCAAAAATACAATCAGAAAGGTAGTCTATAACCACTTCTTCAAAAAACGTTTAAAAATTAAGAACAAACAATCAAAAAGCCTGTTAGAATCCATTCACATAATCGACTGGTAGGTTTAGCATTTTGTTTTGTGGGATTATCCCTACTGTTAGAAACCTCATTCCTGTAGATATGAAGGCATCTCTGGAAAGCCATTTCAGTCTTATTGAATATTCCTTGTTTACCTTTCACCATGGGCTCAGTCTAATGGTCATTCTGCCTGTTGGGAAGCTTCCTTCTACAGCAGCTTTGATGTGAAATCCCTTCACTGACCCCCGAGGACCAGAGACTCCAAAGTGCCTTTGAGTCGGGCTTTTCATTAGCAGCTTAACTTCTTTAGTGCTAAGCGTATTCCCCTCTGCTGGTTAAACCCTTGTTTTTTCCTTTTGGCTGCACTAAGATCATCGCTAAATATTTATCACACATGGACAGTATGCTGGGTACTGGTCTGTCTGGAAACCAACGTGTGTTTTTTTCACTAAAGCTCAGAAATAATCCAGCATGAGATGGATTTAGTGAGAGGTTAGAAAGAGCCCAGGAGACAGGTATACTAGTATGAGGAGAGATCTGTTCTGGTCCCACTGGATGACCAGAGTGGCTGATACTGAGAGGCCTGTGCAAGTTCAGTATTCTTGGTACCTTTACTTAACAACAAAAAAAAAGAGCCCGATCAGTGGTTGAGCATGGAATTATGAACCAGGAGGTCACAGTTCGATTCCCGGTCAGGGCACATGCCTGGATTGCGGGCTTGCTCCCCAGTGTGGGGCATGCAGGAGGCAGCCGATCAATGATTCTCTCATTGATGTTTCTCTCTCTGTCTCTCCTCCTTTCCTCTCTGAAATCAATAAAAATATATATATATTTTTAAAAAATTACTGTCACTTTGACTTTGGGGTTAAGTCTCTTTAGGCAGAATAGATATCATCCATCCATCCATTCATCTCATAACAATTATTAAACATTACAAAAACCTAGGGTCTAGTCTCCTTGGGCTCAGCTCAGCCTTGGGTGGACAGGGATCAGGGGGTAGGGGTTCAGAAGAAGGTGGAGAACCCACCTACTATCAATTTGTTCCCTCTTGGGTGCTGGTTATTGTGGGTAACACCAAAGAACAAGAGGTCTTTTCTTGTGAGGACTTTATTATAGCAAAGAAGCTTGTAATCTAAACGGTTGGCCACCATGTTATCTGTGGTGACAGGGGTGAAGATATAGATTTCATACCATCTGCACATTCCACTTCCTGTAGTCTCTAAACAAGGTGACTTAAGAACTAAAAAAATATCAGCAAGTATAGAAGGAAACACTGGTGCCAACTTTTAAGCCCTGCTAGGCCCCAAACCTTTCCCAGCTTCACACTGAATCGGGCTTCCCTGTTTCTCAGGCGGGAAGAATGAACTGCAGCAGAACCACAAGCTTCTGCATCACTCCAGGTATGTGCTTGCCCCTCAGACCTGCTAACTTACCACATCTGGAGGCACAGGACTACCCAGGCTCTCCATACAGCTGCTGTGTCAGAGACGTTGTCCTCTGTTTACTGACTCTCAGGAAAAACCCAAGCAGAAGGTGTAATTTGGTGGAAGATCACATTCCATGACTTGAGTTTCATGCTGTGTTAATCCTTGGATGCAATTAGTTACCCAACAGCCGAAAGCTTGTTCTGTGGCTGGCAGGTACCTTGGCACATTACCCATGGAACAGATGGCTACTGGTTCCACAAATTAGATTACCAGATGATTGTATAATAAAGTCAACCAGCCACTCCTGCCTTACTCTTCCTGCCTTGCTGATGAATTGGAGCGAGCCTGTGTAAATACACTGACCTTTCACTAATCAACCATTCCTCTGGGTGGGGGCACAGTTGAAGCAGGGTCTGAGGAAGGGCAAGGGAGTCTGCTCTTTCAAGACATTTAATTAATCTTCAATGTGCATGTCCTCTTGCCCTTTCTCTCTAATTCCCATTCCAGCATTCTCAAGTGTTCTATGCACTAACTGGAAGGCATCTGATCTCTCTTCAATCTGCTTTGCTGACCAGGTTAGAAGGGATTTATTGCTACTCTTCTGATTCATATTGGTGTGATACAAATAAGAATCTTTCCCCATCTCTAAGAGGTGAAATGGAAGGGATCTTCTGCAGCATGGCTCATCAGTCCTCTCCAGCCCCCCACTCCCACCCCCCCCACTCCCTTCTTAGAGGAATTACGTTACCTCAACCCAGCCAAGTTCTTCTACTGTGTATTCTCCCTCCCACCCCAATGGCAGTTCACTTTCTCGGAAGAAACTAGATTTCTTCTCTTGAAAAATGCAGAGAGAGGGGTCAGGAAGCGGAACGGTGTCAAAGCACAGGTGAAGGTCTAGGCACTCTTGCAGAGGTCCTCCGAATGGTTCGGGCTCCAGAATCTAGTTAGCCACCTTCTCCTTGGATCCTACTTAATCTGAATCTTTTGAATAAGTTTATCTCTATTTAAATTTGCACACATGGTTTCTATGCATCCAAAAGATTCCTCTCTGGTACATCCCCTTACTCAGTTTCCTTCACCAAAGAAAAAACACAAAACCACGTCTCTGTCCAGACTTTGACTATCCCCCAAACCCTAAAATGTCAGATGCCCACCACTCTACTAGGCAAACATTCCTGAGCCAGAACCAGAATCCAGTTCAATTATGAAAGAAGCGGGACCTTATCCAAAGGCCTTTCACTTGTGCTCCACCCCCTAGTGCAGCTCACATTGCCCAAGTCTTGAAACCAGGACACCAGTGTTCTTCCTCCTAGGCTGTACTCCTCATCGTGGGCAAGCACACTCAGTGGTGTTTGGATCAGCATCCTAATTGGATTGGGTACCAATTGGAGCCCTGGAATTTATTGCTTTTATGTGAAGGTGGTTCGGAGTGGAGAGAAGTAGTGCCTTTCATGAGAGAGGTGGGCTGGGACATGGATAGTCCTCCAGCAAGGAAGCAACTGGGCTCAGGCTCAGGGCCAGCCTTTGGTGGAGGAGAGCATCTGGAAGCAGGCCTGGGAAACACCCAGTAAGGTGGAGAAGAGGTGGATCCTTTGGTTTTGTTTATCTGGTTTAATTGCTTCTGCTCACTGTTTTTCTCACATTTTTAACAAACATGTCAGCTCGGGTGTGTGCCAGGAGCCCATTAGACTCAGTCTTCATAAACGGATGGTTGGCACTGTGGCTCTGATGAAAGTGATCCTCCAAATCCCTGCATATGAGGAGAAGGCAGGCAAGAAGCATCACTCGCATCCTTATCTCAGGCTCTAGACTTGGGATCTGTGAGGCCAAGCCCTGGTCAACTTAATGAATGGCCACTGTCTGTTAGCTGTGTAGAGATAGTCCTGACATGCACCATTGGGGAGCTGCTAGCCAGCATTAAGAGGGACTTGGGGTGAGCAATATCTCTGCTGTCGTACTGTATTGGCTAAGGGCACACTGAGGGATAGTGACTGTGGGTGATGGGTATGGTCCTGTGTTTGTAGTCTGTTTATAAGCCTGCTGACCACCTGCTGCAAGTGATGTCATTTTTCAAGGATATGTGGGCCAAGTAAATCATCCCCTTTGGCCAGAAATGTGTGAATTTGTGGTTTATATAAGACAAGACAGTGAAGTCTGGCCATAGGAAAGAGGCCAAGTAAACTGCAAAATGATCATTTCCAGATGTGTCCAATTTTGGTATAGAGCCAGCTACCTCATGCAGTCAAGCTGGTGCCCCCATGATACAAGGCTAGCTGAGTCTTCAGCAGGAGTTGGATCTTTTTTCCTGGCCCGTGTTCATTTATCTTCTTTAACTTCAAGCTGACCTGTTGTTTTCCTTCTTGAAATCCCTGGGAGTTTATAACCAGATGATTATAAAATTTAAATAAGCACATACTTGGAAAATGGGGGAAAAAACATCAAGACTCAGACCTCAGGCAATGCCAGGTTGCAGGCTACCACCGATCAAAAGCAGGCTTCTCTGCCCCTTCATGAGACCATCTCTGCTTGGGGGCCAGTGGCTTGCCCTGCTCTGCTTCTTGGGTGAGCAACCATAATTGACCTTTTTTTTTTTTTTTTTTTGCATAGGAACTACTTTTGACCTCAAACCCATGACTCTTTGGAATGCTAGCAATTTAGAAAGGGTTATCTATTTAACTCACTACCTGGATGAGCAACAAAATCCTAATGGCAGGATTTAAAAAAACAAAAACACAGCCAAGGCAAAAACATATCAAAGGATGAATAAATCACAGGGTCTGCAGTACTGGTAAGTGCAGGGAGAGATGGTTTTATAGGAAAGTGATCAAGCCCCAACTCCTCTGAACAGTTCTTTTCACACAGCACTGTGCAATTCAGGACTGACATCACATTGATATCTTCAAGGCCACATCAGGGTCAAATAATGTCTATTGGGTGTTTGCTTTATGAAAGGCATAGGATTAAGAGCTCCGTGAGGAGAGAGAGAAAGGAATACAAAGACCTGGTTTATATGTACAGAATTGGGAAATATTCTGCAGGTCAAAAAAAAATTTGAAGGGAGTTCTCTGAAACCATAAACTACAAAGTAGCATAAAGGATACCAGGGAGGGGGAAAACTGAGACAGTGAAAATTCATCTATCTTATCTGGGATATTTCATAAACACATTCTGTGTTAAGATACATCCAATGAAGTCCTGGATCTAGCCACATGGATGTAAATCTCACCTGAGGGTCTCTGATCTGCTCAGCTGCTCAAATGCCAATGATGGTTTAGTCAATGTTTCCATCAACATTCCTTTCACCAATGGGACTATTAACCAAGAGTTCAGTGTTCATCACCAACTCTTTTCCCTTTGAAGTCTTAGGAGGTGAGATTTTATTCCTTGCCTTACTGTGATTGGATGGTATCGTTACATATCCACAGGCTGTTGTCACCCTTTCTCCAAGAATGTGAAATTAGTGTTTTTGTTGGGTATAAAGGACAACCGTATAGATCTGGACATATATGTGTGAGAGAGAGTATATCTGTGAATGGGAAAGGTTATATACTTGAAAGCTATGTGTGCTCACAATATGTGATAGGATAAATGACCCCAATAATATATGAATGCTTTGACTTTAACACTAGGCTGCATGTGGCTGTTTATTTCCTCCTTTGTTCTTGGCTGGCAATTCAAGGTAACTGACACCACATGGGTATTGGCCTGTTGATTCTGGCCAAGCATCCAGGCCCCCAGGAGGCCCCGTTTATTTAACCAAAGTGAATAACATGCTTTGCCTCTTATTTTTAAAAGCACTCTTTCATTAAAACGGCTAATCACATGCATTTTCTAAAACTTTATTGCCGACTTTTAAAGATGATTGAATTTTAGAGCAGTAATTAAGGAAACAATCAAGAACCTATGGGTTACATGATGGACCTGTTTAACAAATCTTGGCATATTGGTAGGGGGATACCCTGTGAAATGTGAAAGACAAATCTAAGTCAAGTAAATGAATAAATATATCTTACAGTGGGGGATATGGAGTTTGTTATTCAGGAGAGAGAGAATAGGCCAAAAAGGAGAATAACTTAAAGTTTTAGATTGGTTCTTGGGTTAAAGATTGATAGAAAGACATCGAAGAAAATGGAGATTGGACATATATAACTACAATGTTTTTTAAATGAGAAAGGTACAAAGATATCTGTACATTCCCTCCCCCAAAAAAATAAAATTCCTTGGGGAAAGAGTGATGGACTGATCTAATTCAGCATGGAACGCCTTTTATATGGGGCTGACAGCAACTCTGGTCACTAAGGTGCCGTGTAATCCTACAGATGACCTTGTCTAAGACAATTAAGAAAGTACAGTCAGTGGCGTGGCTCTTACCCAGCTTGCTGCCAGCTCAGTGAGGACCGGCAGTGTGGTAGGCCTGCCGAGTTCATGTAACTTAAACTGCAGTAGAAGAAGCCTGGAGACTAGACTAAGGGAGAAGGTAGTCTCGTGGCATCTCTTCTAACAGATCACTTCTGGAATAATCTCTTTACAGAAATGCAACTTGGGTGCCAATGAGGTTACCACTTTGAGAAATAATGCCTAAACGTTTATGTGTAATTTGTTCATACTCTAGAGTTCTCAAAACGGCTACATTATCCCACTGAGCCTCAAACTCAATCTACGGTTTAACATTATCCCCACATTGTAGATGAAAAAAAACGAGGCCCAGAGAGGGTAATAGGCTAGCGAGGAGGAGGTGGTTCCAGAACTTAAATACAAGCTCTCTGGCTGCAGGACTGTTGTTTTCCTATTATCCCATCAGCTGAAGTACAACAAGCCCAGAGCAGGGGTCTGGACTAAGGATTCTGGATGCCGCATTCAAGAAGGAGCTTTGGAAGAAACTTCAGATGCTCAGCCTCAAAGGCAGATGCTTTTAGAGGCTCTGTGATAGCTGTTATCAAATATTTGAAACTGTCATAGGAGGATGGAGGTGACTTCTTTATAGATCCACAGGGCAGAAGTAGGACTAATTGATTGAAATGATGCATGAAGCCAGAGGGTAATGGCAACAGCGTGTCTGAAAGAGTGACATGTGTTGAGCTGCAGAACTGTGTCCAGATAGGTCAACGTAGCAACGACTTCAGAGCAACAGAGAGCCAGCTGGTCACCTAAGCAGATGTGGGGGAGGGTCATCAGCACAAAGGTCTGCAGCTGGGGCTTTGCCTGCATTTGCAGGCAGGCAAGTCTGTCTAAAGCACCACGCAGCTTTGATTCCACCTGAAGCAGTGTTCCCTGGTGTGGGGTCCTGTCCCAGAGGGGAGCCCGGCTGGTCAGCTTGGAAAGCCCATAGTTCAGAGCTGACCACAGAACCCTTACACTTCCGGCTGCTGTTCTTGACAGGCCTGCATGGGCTCCCACCTGGTGGCTATTTTGGGGTTTTCCTGTTCCGGTTCTGTACTGCCTGTAGCTTCCCTCTGCTTCTCCAGGTGCTGGGAGCAGGGCTTGCTGTTGATGGTGGCTTATGCCCTCTGGCTGCCATTTGGGGTTCGTGAGGATAACTCATTAGCTAGTTTTGTGGTGAATGTTGTCCAAGACCAGGTTTGTTGATTTTGCTATTTCCATGTGGAGGCTCAAGAAGATCCAACCTATGGGGCAACATCGCCGCCATCATGCCAGCATTCTCGGGCCTCCTCCATGGCTCTCTGGCCAGGTGTCCGTTAATTCAATTTTCCTACTAGAGGCCCGGTGCACGAAATTCGTGCACGGGGGGGTGTCCCTCAGCCCAGCCTGTACCCTCTCCAATCTCCGGTAGGATCGGGCCTAAATGGGCAGTCGCACATCCCTCTCACAATCCAGGACTGCTAGCTCCCAACTGCACACCTGCCTGCCTTCCTGATTGCCCCTAACTGCTTCTGCCTGCAAGCCTGATCACGCCCTAACCACTCCCCTGCCAGCCTGATTGATGCCTAACTGCTGCCCTACCATCCTGATTGCCCTTAACTGCCCTCCCCTGCAGGCCTGGTCACCCCTAACTGCCCTCCCCTGCATGCCTGGTCCCCCCAATTGCACTCCCTTGTAGGCCTGGTCCCCCCCAACTGCTCTCCCCTGCAGGCCAGGGTCTCCCCAACTGCCCTTCCCTGCAGGCCCGGTCACCCCCAACTTTCCTCCTCTGCCAACCTGGTCACCCCTAACTGCCCTCCCCTGCAGGCTTGATCACCCCCAACTGCCCTCCCTTGCAGGCCTGGTCCCTCCCAACTGTCCTCCCCTGCTGGCCTGATCGCCCACAACTGCCCTCCGTTGCAGACCTGGTCCCTCCCAACTGCCCTGCCCTGTTGGCCATTTGTGGTAGCCATCTTGTGTCCACATGGGGACAGCTATCTTTCACCACATATGGGCAGCCATCTTGTGTGTTGGAGTGATGGTCAATTTGCATATTACTCTTTTATTAGATATGATTGTTCTCTTAGAAACTTCCATCAGCATATAATAAACCACAGCACTTCTGTGAAAGAGCTTGGTGAAATAAAATAAGTTAAGCTCTGCTAGAACGTAACTTAAAGAAGAAACTCAAGAAGATTTAAAAACAGATATAGAGGATTTTTCCACGGTGAGTTATGGCCCTGGGCTGGAGAGATGTGCTGTATATCCACATTTTGCCTTCTTTGCCCCAGTAGAGAACGATTCTCACAGTTGGACGTCTGACTCAGTAATCTGTCGGTTTTGCCTGACTAAAGTCACATCATTGATTGATGCCAAATCTTGCTCAATTAAAGGTTCATTTTTCTTTTGGCTGTTGGCAAATGTGACATTGATTATGGGTTATTAGCATCCACCCCCTCAGATTTTGAAGGCTCCGGGAGCGGTTGCCTGCATACCAACTACCCACAGCAGCCGGGCTCCAGCCACCTCTCCGTCCTGGGCCCAAGGGCACCTGCCAGCTGTCTGACTGCAGGGGGCTTATATGCGCAGTCAGGACCTTCCCAGGGAGGTTCAAAAGAAAAAAGAGACCTTTACCCTATCTCCAGGGTCGGCAAACTGCGGCTCGCGAGCCACATGCGGCTCTTTGGCCCCTTGAGTGTGGCTCTTCCACAAAATACCACGGCCTGGGCGAGTCTATTTTGAAGAAGTGGCGTTAGAAGAAGTTTAAGTTTAAAAAATTTGGCTCTCAAAAGAAATTTCAATTGTTGTACTGTTGATATTTGGCTCTGTTGACTAATGAGTTTGCCGACCACTGCCCTATCTCCATCTCACTCCCAGCTAAGCAAAACAGTGGTATCTTGTGATAACGTTTAGGTACTTTATACCACTCTATTTATCCATTCGGTCGTTTGTTCATTCATTCAATAAGTACTTTCGAGGACTGGCTGGTGGGGCAGATGAAACAATAGCAGAAACTGCGGAAGGATGAGACCGAGTCTCGTAAGCTGCGTGTGAACACAGGGTCCGTGTTATCGCAGGAGTTCCCAGGCAGGATGTGGAAACTGAGCCACCCACCACAGTTACACCTGCTCAGCAGGCCCTTCCTCTGAGAGACCACAGAGGCCCTGGCCTGCCAAAGGACTTCCAGTTCTCACTCACCATCTTCCGCTCTGGATGCCCCCCTAACCCCTCAACTTGCTCTGGCCTTGAGCTGTGTCTCCATCAACAGGGAGTGTTTGCGAGAATGAAAGGCAGCTGCTCTTCCCTGCAGGGCTGCGACCTCCGTGAGGCGCCCTGTGGCAGGATGGAGGCCTTGGCCAGACCGCCCCTGCAGAGGTTCCTCTTGAGTGCTTGCCTCTGCTCCCTCCTGGGCTCACAGGTCTCCTTCATCGCCCAGAGAGAGCATTTGTGTCCTAGGGCAGCTGGAAAAACATTACTCAAATTTAGTGACTAAAAACAGCACATTATCTCACAGTTCTGAAGGTCAGAACTGGGAACCTTCCAAGGCCCCAGGAGAGAAGCTGGTTCCCTGCCTTTCCCCGTGTCACGAGGCCTCGCTGTTCCTTGGCTCCTGGACCCCTTTCTCCGTCTTCAAAACCAGCAAGGAGCGTTTCTCCTCTCTGACTCTGCTTCTGTCCTCACATCCTCTTCTCCTGCCTCTGACCCTCCTCCTCTCTCTAATCAGGACCCTAGTAACGGAAGTCACTGGGGAACCCATGATCATGTCCCTGGGGCTCTGAATTGAATCACATCTGCAAACTCCCTTCTGTCCTGTAAAGTAATGTTCACAGGTTCTGGGGATTAGGAAGAGAACATTTTGTGGGACCATTAGTTTGTCTGCCATACCCAGCTCCTTTTTTTTTGTTTCGTTGTTTCAGTCCAAAAAGGATTAAAAAGTGTATTTTTTCACTGTGGTAAAATGCCATAACATAAAATTGACCATCTTAACTAGTTGTAAGTATTCTGAACAGCTCGGCGCTATTAAATACACTCATCATGTGCAAGCATCACCACCACCCATCTCCAGACCGCTTTTCCTCTTGTAGAACCGAAAGTCGGTACCCAACTCCTTTTATCCTGACCATGGCAGCTCGCTGTGGCATTTGTCAGAATGATCACAAGGAGAGCACACTTAATGAGTGCTTGCCACAAAAAAATCCTATATAATAAAACCCTAATATGCAAATTGACTGAATGGCAGAACAACTGGCTGCTGTGACACACACTTACCACCAGGGGGCAGCTCCTGCATTGAGCATCTGCCCCCTGGTGGTCAGTGCACTCCCACAGGGAGAGCACTGCTCAGCCAGAAGCCGGGCTCACAGCTGGTGAGCTCAGCGGTGGTGGCAGGATCCTCTCCCATCTCCGCAGCATTGCTTAGGACCCCTCGGGGGATGTCCGCTTGCTGGGTTAGGCCCGCTCCCCACGAGAGGGCACAGGCCAGGCTGAGGGGACCCCCCCCCCCCCGCCCCCAGTGCACAAATGTCGTGCACTGGGCCTCTAGTAGTTAAATAAAAATGTTAGCTAGTTGAGGATACTGAGGCACGGGCTTATAGCTTGCTCAGTATACCCAAACCAGGGAGCAACCCTGGCAGGCAGCCTGACTCCAGACACCTGCCACCTTCCAGGTTTACTGGAAAGCTTTGTTCCCACATGTTGCCTGCAGCAGCGGAACTTGAAGATAAAAGAAAGACAGAAGATAAAACCTCTCCCATGCCTTTGTGGCCAGTGTCAATTAAACAGCATCTCTGCAGGAGGTTCTTAATCAGACACTTCTGTCAGAAAAAAAATAATGCTGCTGAAGTAAGCAGGACTGACTTCTCTACAAGTTACAGGAGTGCTGTCATGCTTGTTAGTGGAAATCCCCCCTCCCCCAGTCCTGCCCCATGTGGTTTGCTGCTGATGCTGCTGCAAAAAATGCCTGCGAGCGCTTTTTCCAGCCCTGGTCTCTAGCCGGGTTTCTCATCTCATTGCTTGCCATTAGCAGTGATGTTCCTGTGGGTCTTCAGGAGTCCAATTTTCTTTTTGGAGAACTAGCAGATCTTCTCAAGAACTCGGCAGCCCCATAATCCAGCTGACTGCTCTGTGTAAAATCAGCCATGAGATTAGAGTTTAGGGGAATGAAAAGGACTCACAGCCACTCGCCCTGAAGAACAGGAGCCTACGGAAACTGCAGGAAATGAAAAGAAAACGCCCCGTTTGGATACGGAGCCGATGAGACAAGTCCTGTTGGTGGTTTGGTGTTAAATGATGCCCTTAATCTCCAGCACTGGGGACCTGGCGTCTCCGATGAGCGTTGATCAGCTTGGCTTGGTCTTCTTGTTCTCTGCACTGACGTTCAGGGCCATTTGCAGGCACAGTAAATACTTGTCCTGTCAAATGGCATTTGGCTACTCACATGTCTTATTTCAGAGATAAATGTCAGGGATCTCTCTCTCTCTGCCTCTCTTTCTCGCTCTCTGTTGTGAACTACAAGGAGGTGTATGCACGTCAATATCGTTCTTACTTCCCTAAGAGAGAAAGGATGTACTTCAGCCACAGATGAAGACTGATCTCTTCAGAGTGCTCATGTCCCGATTAGGGTTGGGTCAAGTCAAGGGAAGCCGCCGTGCCTTAGTGCTATACCACGCACGTGTCGCAGCGAGCACAGCCTGTTCCAGACCAGAAGCAACCCAGCTGCCAGTTAGAACCATTAACATAGCGTTTTCATACTTCATCTCTTGCACTCTCAAAACATCTTGTGAGTCAAATGTGTTTCATCCCCATTTACTTAGCTCATTTATTTCTTACATCAACCTTATGGGATTTTGTCATTACTCTTAATTTAGAGATGAAGAAACTGAGGTCTAGCGAAGTGAAGTACATTAGTCGCTCTGCTAGTAGGGGGCTGAGCTAGGTTTGAACCCAGTGTCTTGTTGATGGCAAACGAAGCTGGACCCCCTCTCTAAGCCACATGGCAGCTGCCAGGGTGCATAGTCAAGTCCAAGTGTGGTATCTAGTGTGTCTGGAAGACCTCCCTGGAGGTGTCATAGCCCTCGTCTGTGCCTGCAGTCCATCCTTTCTCTCTCGCTTACAAACCCTCCCTGCACAGACTACCTCCCTTCCCTGCCTGGTTTCCCACTTTAGAACGTTGGCACTTGCCCACCCCCTTCCCCGCCTTGATGCAGAACATAGCAGCTGAGACCACAGGGACTGACAAAAGCAAATGACATCACAGTGGCTGCTTTTGCTGTTTTATTTCAGGACTGTGTCTGCACTAAAGATGGGCTCTTTTTTTAAAAAACCCATACAAGCCCCTCTGAGGTTTTACTCCATTTACCTGCAAACAACTTCCAGAATTGGGACTAGGATCTGAGCTTTTGACCTGGCATAGGTTGGGCTCCCTAGTGCCCTGAGATCCCTACTTCTCCCACGTTCCAGTGGCTGCTGCACCTGGCAAGAACTCCGCACAGGCAGGAGTTAAGGCCCAAGTGGAGCCTGCTTGGCTCAGGGCTCCTGGGATTTAGGGCCATTAAGGCTGGATTCCTCCCGTTTCCTCTGTAATCTTCCTTGTAACTTTCCAATTTGAATTTGTTTAAATTGTCACTGGATTGTAGAGCCTTGCCTCAAAAGACTTGTTCCATTGTGAAATAAAAAGAGTTTCCTTAATATGTAAATGATTATGCAAATCCTGTCTTCCCACCACCAATTCCTCCTTCCTAATCCAGGCCCTGCCTCAGACTGCTGCTTGAGTTTAGAGCCTGTATGGATGAGGTCACCCAGGAGCAGGAATCTGGGGCGAATGTTACCATGACTACCGCTTATTGAGCACTTACTCTGTGCCAGGAATGGTGCCAAGCCCATTATATGCATTATCTCATTTCCCTTCACAACAACTCTTAGGACTAGAGGTTATTAATATTCTTATTTTTAATATTTTTTTTAAATTGGTTTTAGAAAGAGAGGAGGGGAGAGGGAGAGAAGGAGACAGAAGCATCCCCCTACTGGGGATTGAGCCTGCAACCCCAGCATGTGCCCCAATCTGGAGTAGAACCAGCGACCGTTTGGTGTATGGGATGCTGCTCAACTGACTGAGCCACACTGGCCAGGGCAATATTCTTATTTTAATAGAGAGATTGAGTAAGTTGCTCATGAGTACATAGTTCTTTGTAAGGTGCTTTCCAGTAAGATGTTGCCTTAGCCAAGAATAATTTTTTTACAAGGTTAAAAAGTCATACATTTATATGACTTAGTCATACAAATATACTATGTGAATGTGTATTAAGTATTTTATTTAACTTATTAATGAATGAGGAAGTCAGTGAAATGTTATAACTGGTTCAAAGGAGAATTCAAAGACCAGAGACATATGCAGGTCATGAATTAAATTGACAAATAAATGCAAAACTGGCTTTTTTCCATAATGAAGGGGAGAAAGGGATCAATTGCTCCTCCACCATAGAATTAATTTGCATTTCTATAGATAATAATTATTTACATTGCTATCATTTTTAAAAATAACTTATAGAATTATAAAATAGCTCAAACACCATTAAAGGTTTTAATATCATAGAATTAGATAAACCAAAATGGTATGCTCTAGATAATACATAGTTTGGGGTACTTTTGGGTATATTTCAAAGTCTTTCACAATTTTTCTGACAGTCTCTCTCCCTTCCATTATGATGATAGAATATCAAAGAAAGATTACTCTTGACCATAAAATAAGGCTGACCTCAATAGGTCTGGTCTGATTAACTCAGAAAGGATGTTCATTTAACATCTAGACTTCCTTAAGTTTGCTTTGCGAGTCATACAGTATTAAACAACTAGTAATGTCACAAAATTAACTGCTGTTTGGGAGTTTGGACTTATGTTTGCATAAGGACTCTCAGATGGATCTAAAAGCTTCTTCTATTTACTATCTTGAGAGTAGGATATGAATCATAAGAATCTCTTTCCACCAAAGTTCACCTGCAGTACCTATGAATTTAGGTGAATTCCTCTCATCTTAAGGACCCCAAATATCCTATGGTTCCTGGTCTGCCAGGAAGTGACCTTCCTAACCATCTGAAAGGCGGGCACCCTGCCAGCAAAGAGCCAGGCCTGCTTTTCTGGGAAGGTTTTGTGTAGACACTAATCAGTTCCATAAGTACAGCGGACCTCTGTCTCTTAAAACAAAGTGGTAGTTATATCTAATTCAATGAGCAACACTCTCAGATATAACACTTCAGATAAGACCTATATGGCACAGTCAACTTGCCTAATTATATCCTGGTAAAAAGGAAGACCAATTCTTATTGAAACGATGCAAATAACTATATCCTATATAATAAAAGGGTAATATGCAAATCAACCACACGGCGGAACGACTGGTTGCTATGACGCACACTGACCACCAGGGGGCAGATGCTCAATGCAGGAGCTGCCTCCTGTGGTCAGTGCACTCCCACAGGGGGAGTGCCGCTCAGCCACAAGCTGGGCTGAGGGCTGGCGAGCTCAGCAGGGGTGGTGGGAGCCTCTCCTGCCTCCGCTGCAGCACTAAGGATGTCCGACTGATGGCTCCCGACTGCTAAAGGGCACAGGCTGGGCTGAGGGACCGCCCCCCCACCCCCCCCCCCAGTGCAAGAATGTTGTCCACCGGGCCTCTAATAACTATATAATGTGAGTTTCTGAGTTGAGGGACCCAGTGAGAAGCAGATATCATTTAAAATCTGTTTCATTTCAGTTTTCAAAAGCAGAGTTCACTAAATGGTTGAGGGTTATAGAAGTGTAAGAGGAAATGGAATGGCTTTTTAATAGATCTAGAAAATAGAACATTTTTAAAAAATCAACAATATTCCAGATAACAATAACAATATTTCCCTCATCAGTTTATTCGGTCCTACAATGAATTCTGGTTACCCTGAATCTTGGGTTAGCAGTCTCATGAAGCCGACTGCTTCTCAACTGAGAAGAGTTCTGGAAATCTTGACTCAGCCCATTGGTACAGTCTGGCAGTTGCCCAAGGGATGTCATCTCAGAAGACTGTCCCCAGGAGTATATTCTTTAAAATGTCAGTAGTTTGAAGCACTGGGTAAAGTCTTTTTCAATGAGACTCTGAGACCATTCTTTATTGAAGACATAAACTGTAGCCTGCATCTTACAGCATCACCTCAAGGAAGCATCAGAGTAAAACAAAACCACCTGTAGAAAACAAAGACTTAGAAATTTGTGGTTAGTTTATTACTGATAACTTTGAACTATAAAAGGTTTGATGATGGGCAAAAAAAAAAAAAAAAAGATAATGAAGTAATTCAACATATTTAGACAAAAGATCTATAAGCATATTAATTAAACTTATTTCCAAAGAGGTCAGTGGATGCCACATTTGGCTTATAAAAATGCATAAATATAATTTTTATAAAGGAAAAACAATCTTGAGATATAGCATACATAATCCTAAGACATATTATATACAAATATACCAAGAATATATCAAGAATATCAAGTAAAGACAGTCAATAAGTCTGGATCTTATTTTATATTTTTACTAGAGGCCCAGTGCACGAAATTTGTGCATGGGTAAGATCCCTAGGCCTGGCCGGCGATAAGGGCCAATCTGTGGGGTGACTGGCAGGGCAATTGGGGGGCTGCCGCTTACATCTGCCTTGGCTGGCCTGGTGCCACCTGCTTGCCAACCCCACCCCCCGCCACTGCCACAGGTCGCCTCCCTCTGTGGGGTGACTGGCGGAGCAATTGGGGAGCCCCCACTAGCACCCGCCTTGGCTGGCCTGGGCCTGTGGGCTGGGGCAGCTCCTGCATTGAACGTATGCCCCCTGGTGGTCAGTGCATGTCATAGCAACCAGTCATTCCGCCATTTGGTCAATTTGCATATTAGGCTTTTATTATATAGGATAAGACATAAATGAGTATGTATGTTCTCATTTATATGCCCATATTCCATGGGAAAATCTGATGCATATTTCTGACTGAGAATCAATGGCTTACAAACCTCTAGATTAAACTAAAGAAGTAAGGTTTTGACTAAGTAAGTATTTGAAATAATAACTGAATTATATGACTGATAACACAATACTGCCATGGACTAATATCATTAAGTAAAGCATCTCCAAGAAACTAATAAATGTAGGAAAACCCGAAAGAAGCTATTTCTTAAGAAATTTGATCAGTGTTTCCCCTGAGGTAAAAACATATTACAGAAAGCAAGAACACTGACACATTTTCAAGGACTTTCCGCTAAGCATACCTTTCTATAGTGTTTATTTTAATACCATTTAATTTATACAAATTTAAGCTGGGACATGCTCAGTGTTTCTGCTGATAGTTGTTCCCAAGAAACTCTTACAGTAGTCACATATTAAACAAACCTAATTATTTCTAGTACCTCTCTTCTTATAAAAAAGAAAAAGTAACTTTGTGTTTTCTAGGGGCTCTCTGGGAAATCTCAAAGATGGTTTTAAGATTAAAAAAAAACATCCTGACAGTTTTGTTTTTTCTATATTTAGGATCCCATTTTGGGGAGGCAAAATTTAAAAAAGTTGTCAAAGGAATTTAGATGATTGATTAAGCTAGGCTCATGGATGCCTGAGAAACAATATTTATTACCTATCTAATCAAAGTGACAATAAAATATTTAAAGATACACATCAACAGCAATGCAATTGGAAAGAATGTTACCCCTTTCATAAACGAGTCTTTGTTCTTCCCCCCTTCCCCCTCCCCCCCCCCCCCCCCCCCCGCTCAAATAATCAAGGACATAACAAAGTCAGTGTAAAACACAAAAATTATTCTGGTAAGACGTGGAATATTTTCTAAGCACTTTACACAGAAAGCAAAGAATCACTATTCATCTTGTAAATAAAGGCATTCATCAGTAAGCCAGGGAAGCAAACCCATCAACATAGAGCTAAACTTTGCCAAGATTCTAACATCTTTCAAAACTTCCTTTCAGACTTAGGTGTATCAACAAAGGCAAATAGAATTTATATTTTTGATTTTTGTTTTGTTTTCGTTGTCATTTTTTAGATTCTGAAGCAAACTGACACGTTAAGGACAGATCTCAAGGGATCCACAAGATCCAGACAAATTTTTCTTACAATTCTGAGATGCTATTTCCTGTAAACAGGAAATTTCTTCATTACTGGTATCTTACAATTAAATAATAGACCAGTATTTTTTAAATTCTCAATTTTAATTTTTAATATGACATTGGTAGTTATTACTCACCTCAACAGAAGCTCTTTGGAATTCTCAACAAGTCCCAAGAGTAAAATGGTCTGAAGACCAACAAAAT
This sequence comes from Cnephaeus nilssonii, assembly GCF_951640355.1. Taxonomy (NCBI): domain Eukaryota; kingdom Metazoa; phylum Chordata; class Mammalia; order Chiroptera; family Vespertilionidae; genus Cnephaeus; species Cnephaeus nilssonii. The sequence goes on from NC_137075.1 coordinate 80,824,842, forward strand.
TGAGGGCTGCTGCTTTAGGATAAAACTATTCTTTTTCTTTGAAAAATCAAGACGTATATGCAGTTGGAGTTCTCTGTCACTATTGTTCCTAAGTGTAGTTGCCGCCACTCATATTCATTATAACTTTTAACTAAAGCAGCAGTGTGGAGGGGGTAACAGAACTTTCTGGCATACGCCCGCATTACAGCCTAGTAGAAAAGCCCATTAGCATACTTTGCTATAGCCATACACTTCTCTTTTACATATTCTTAAAGTCACAAAAATGAACATGCTCACTAACATGACCCATAGATACAGCCCTGCTAGAGCATATGATTAATTAATTAAATGTCTCAGTATTCTATCTTGCTTAGAAATTATCTAGATATATAATGGCTATACATTCATTAACTCAGTTTAATACTAGCTCAAGGTTTTAAGCCACTGAGGAATCTTGGAAATGATCTTTAAACTGGCATACTACAGAACATAATTATTCTTGAAATAAAGTTATGAAAATCATGGTTCAATTTTATTGAACACAAATTTACATTACATAAGAGTAATGTTTAGTTAATTTAATCAGTAACCTGTACAACTATAGGAAAAATACACTCAAGTAGAATAAAATGTATGCTTCATTTATATTTAACATTGATAAATCAGATAAGGTACAACTGTTCTATTAAACCAAACATATTAAACTAGTCTTATTCGCCAAAGAGTTGCCTTAATTATGAGGACTTAGATTCTTAAAATGTTTCTGAGTTAGTTTCTGTAAGAATTTTTTAGTGCAGCACATTTAAAGCATTGGAAATTAAATGTTTTCATTTTATTAAAATTTTAGAATTATTTGATTTATGTAATTATTTATTTATCTAAGTAGTCAGAGTAGAGGTTCTTTAAGATACTTGATAATCTAATTTATTAATACCCTCTCAAGTGAGGAACATTTCACACTTATTCTACAAGAAGTAAAGGCCTGCCCAGTCAGCGTGGCTCAGTGGTAGAGTCTCAACCTATGAATTGGGGGGTCACAGTTCAATTCCTGGTTAGGGCACATGCCCAGGTTGAGGGCTTGATCCCCAGTGTGGGGCATATAGGAGGCAGCTGATCGAAGATTCTCTCTCATCATTGATGTTCTCTCTCTCTCTCTCTCTCTCTCTCTCTCTCTCTCTCTCTCTCCCCCCTCTAAAATCAATAAAAATATATTATTTTTAAAAGTAAAGGCCTGAATTATAGACACATCCTACCTAATAATAGACAAATATGCAAATTGACCATACCTCTGACACACCCACAAGCCACGCCCACCATCCAATCAGAGCGAGCATGCAAATTAACCCAAACCAAGATGGCTACAGCCACAGAGAGCAAGGTTTCCTAGGTAACAGAGGAAGCCAAGCTTTCCGCCTGCCCTTGCCAGGCCTAAGCCTCCACTCAAGCTACAAAGTTTCAATTATAGAAGGTAAACAAATTCAAACAAATGGCGGCAGAATGGAGCTTGAGAGAGCAGGCTAGGGTTGCCGCCGGCAACAGGGGAAGCAAAGCTTTCTGCACACCCTGGCCGGGCCCACCCGCTTAAGGCAACAAAGTTTCAATTATAACCCCAACACAAATGGCTGCCGGCCTCGGAGGGAGTCCCAGGCTTAGCTCCGCTCCAGGCTACAAAGTTTCAATTGTAGAAGGAAAATAAATTCCAGATACCAGGGCCTCTGCTTGGGTTGCCAGGGGGCGTGGCCAGCCTGCAAACCACCACAGGCCCCTCGCTCAGGCCACCCCATGCCCCAAGGGAACCCCCACCTGATCCGGGACGCCCTTCAGGGCAAACCAGCTGGCCCCCACCCCTGTACCAGGCCTCTATCCTATCTAATAAAAGAGTAATATACAGATTGATCATCACTGCAACACACAATATAGCTGCCCCCATGTGGTCAAAGATCCTGCCCCCATGTGGACACAAGATGGCCATCACAAGATGGCCAGCAGGAGAGGGCAGTTGGGAGGCACCCGGCCTGCAAGGGAGGGCAGTTGAGAAGGACCAGGCCTGCAAGGGAGGGCAGTTGGAGGTGATCAACCCTGCAGGAGAGGGCAGTTAGGGGTGACCAGGCCGGCAGAGGAGGGAAGTTGGGGGCAAACAGGCTGGCAGCAGAGTGGTTAGGGGGTGATCAGGCTGGCAGGCAGAAGCGGTTAGGGGCAATCAGGAAGGCAGGCAGGCAAGCAGTTGGGAGCCAGCAGTCCTGGATTGTGAGAGGGATCCCATATTGGAGAGGGTACAGGCTGGGCTGAGGGACAACCCCCCTCCATGCACGAATTTCATGCACCGGGCCTCTAGTCTATATATAAAGGTACAAAAAGATCTAGAGCTTCAATTCTACAATTTTAGCCACAGGTTAAAAGAGGCACAGAAACACAAAAATTCAGTGGTCCCGATATTAAAGAGCTGCTCTCCTTCTGGTGTGCACAAAATTCTTTGAGCTCAAAATAAATAAATCTACAAACAAATAGGACTGACCAACCAGATTTTCTGTCATCTAGTTTCTATAATTTATTAATTCATGTACAGAAATTATTAAATGGTTGAACTATAAAACCAAATTCCTAATCATTGCCATCACTACTAGGGAATAATTTCTCAACCATAAACAAAACAAACAAATGAAATGAAACAAAACACAAAATTGGTAGAGAGAAAAAAAACCCTAGAGAAACTGAGAGTCAACAAAATTCCATTGTGACTTCAGGTTCACCTCTGGGAGTCAAGAGATGACATACCTGGGCTTCAGCTGCTCCTGGGATGCACTTGTTCAGCAGAACAATTTCTACTGGTCCGTCGGGTGAATTCACTGGGCACCTTGGGGGAAGAAGACCTCTAACACTAATAAAGGACATTAAAAAAAAAAGTTAAAAGCATAACTCTCATGCAAATATAAAATGAACACATGTCAATAATTTTACCTAAACTCATTCATTAAAAAAAGAACCAGTAAAATGTTACAACTGATTCAATAGAGGTTTCACAAAGCAGAGACACATATAGGCATTCACAGGAGTTTACAAGTAAATGCAAAACTGGCTTTTTCCACAGTGAGAGGGGGAGGGGAGTCAATGGTCCTTCTGTTATCACTGGAAGTGGAGTGTTTTGGGTGCTGCAGGGAAAAGAACTTCCTCAGGCTCCCAAGGGAGGATGGGGTTTTGTGGAAAGCTTTATTGATGATGTTAAATTAAAGGGGTTCCTCTCCAATGTCCTATCTTTGTCCGTCTCGCCATGGAAGAAGTCCAATCTTGTCTTCAGCAGGGCCAGGATTAAGGCCACTGCCCAGAGTTCCTGTTCCATATTAAAGTCCAGTCCAGCACAGGATCTGGCTAGCTTAGCTTGTGTTCCCAGCGGCAGTCCATTGCATGGGCTATGCAGCTGCTTACGGCCACATGGCGGGCAAGTGCAGGTCACGAAGCAAGAGAGAGCGGACTCTGGGAATTTTAACCTTTCAGAATTTGTGTGCCTGCAGTGGTTTCACCCTCCTAGTCAATGATCCCCTTTCCCAGGCTAGACTGACAGGCAAGCACCTTCCCTAGTCACCTTGACTTCATTGTGCATGCATCGGACTCTCCCTTTGTTCAATTCCTTCCTCCCGTGATTTTCAGGGAATGGACTGGTGGTTCCCTGGGGAGCATGAAAGTGAAGCTGTAGCTTCCTGGTGAAGCTGCCCAGATGACCATGCTTATCATTTGGCCTCCTCTTCGCTCTCTTCCCATTATTAATATTAATAAACTAGCTTGAATTAGGATGATTATACTTCTACCAGACAAAATATATTTTCATGTTTATGGACCAGAATGATTTGCATTGTTATCAATTTCTACAACTTACAGAGTTGTAAAGTAACTCCAAGGCAATGAAAGGTACACAATATATACATTTCCATTGCAGGTATACAATAATCTTTTTTTGGGGTCCATCTCCAAGTCTTTCACAAAGCTTAAAAGTATAAAACTTATGAAGAACACACAAATCTTTAAAATATTCTGCAGCAAAATAGTTACATCAAATGTGGGCTCTAGGTAGACTTTAACACTTTGGATTTGATTTGATGTGGAGTAGAATGGAATGGGGTCTTCAAAAGTGAAAGTGTCCAGGATCCATGAAGGTCTTCTTGGTGTTGAGTAGATGCTAGCATTGCATTAAGAGTGAATGTGTGTTGGGATGGGGGCGGTGAGGTTTATTGAGAAGAAGGAAAATTTAAGGCAAGACTTCAAGAAACTTATAATCCATTTTGGTATACAAAAATCAAGTTCATTAATTAATTGTACATATTGACACACAATCAAGAAAATGAGTTAGTTCAGTAACAAAAGAATCGAGTAGAGGGAATGTGATTAACTAAATAGGGTGGTATGGAAGACATTGTTGGTTGCTGACTTAATAGCCATCTCTTTCTTGAGAGCAGCTCCCCAATTTTTTTCAGTCATAAAGTCTCAGGGTGTGTAGGGAAGGCAGGCTCCTCCCTCAATCCCAGGCGATAATCAAAGGAGGTCATAATTTCAGTCCCCAGGCCTTTCTCTCCATTACCACTGACATGACTCTCTTTCTGGCACTTTTGAGTTATTGCCTGCCTCTACTGTTGTCATTCTACAAATCATTTTATTTCTTTTTTTATTAACCTACTTCACATGGTGAACACATACACTGAAAAACATACAAAACAAAAATAAAGAATAGCTTTTTATAAAATAAGCATTTATAGAACCATTACCCAGGTAATAAATATTGTCATCAGCCCCCAATCCTTCCATTTGTCTTTATCTGATTGCACCCCTCCCTTACTGACAGAGACAATCACAGGCATGATTTTGTGCAATCCCATCTAGCCTTTTCTTCATGTTTTACTATCTCATTTCCAGATCTTAGTTTCTCTAATAAAAAGAACCAGTGTTCCATGGGGAAAATATAGGTTTTACAATTTGAGCATAGAAAATGCAAAATAAGCTTGGAACATCTTGCTTTACCAGAAAAAATGAAATACTTAAAAAAGAATAGGGTACATAAAAAAGACACAGGAACCTAACTGAAGTACATCCAATGGCCAAAGTTGGCACAAGTCTAGTACAAAATAAATAATGATAGAACTGGCTTGTAAGCTGTAAACTGAAACAAATATCCATGAGTCTATACTCAGGTAAATAAAATAAATAAATAGAAGGGGAAGAAGAAACAGCTTTTCCTTACAGAATAATTCTACACCATTCCTGGATACAGGCATCCTTGAATTACTAGGCATGGTAAGCAGAAAAATGGTCCCCCCAAAGGTGTCCACATCTTTAATTCCAGAATTTGTAAGCATGTCATCTTACATGGCAAAGGGACTTTACAGATGTGATCAAATAAAGGACTTGGAGTTGGGGTGATTATCCTGGGTTATCTGGGTGAACCCAAGGTAATCACAAGGGTCCTTGGAATTAATGTTGTATCTATAAGGAACCTCCTAAAAATAATAAAGAGTAACAGGTTATAAAATTAACAAAGTGAGAGGAGACAGTGGAATTGTAAGACAAACAAAAATGTTGAATCCTAAAGAGAGCAAAAAAGAAAATAAAAAAAATACGTAGAACAGTTGGACAACTAGAAAACAGGCAGTAAAACTGGTAGATTTAAGTCCAACTCAGGGAATCATAATAATGAAAGCATAATATGCTAATTAGACCGGACAGCCAAACGACCTTCCAGACGACCTTCCGGACGAAGCCGGGGCTGCGAGGGCCAAGCCCCTTGCATAAATTTCGTGCATCAGGCCTCTAGTGAAGTGATAAAAGCAAGGCTGCTGGACTACATGCATCTTTTTAGAATTTTCTTATAGGCTTGCCAGCTCTCAGTGGTCTGGAAGAACAGACAGTGTTTAACCGAGGTCTCCATCAGAAGCAAGGCTGCTCTTTCATTATTTACCTGCATTAGACATTCCTGGGCACGTGACTGTATTACATTTCCAATTTAAAAGCTGTTAATTAAAATAAATATTTGTTAAATGAATTAGAAAATTTCATTGAACAGACTTATCTTTTTGGCTTAAATTTAGATTTTTCTCTTCCCTCCTCCCCTACCCAATCTTTTCTCTCTTTATCCCTTCTCTTCTTTTAATATGCTGGGCCTAAAGGGGGATTAAAGTGGCTCAATTCCAATATTGCAAGTTAAAGAGCACATATTGTACACCACCTTTTGTCTGAGATGAGCGTTTTCGTAGCTGCTCCCTCGTGGATTGGTGCAGGAGGAGGCTGCCTCACCTAGGAGTGGGCTGTGTCTCTCAGTAGCCAGAAAACTGTTTCTTCCTTAGGATAAGCTTGAAATCCTCCTGGGTTGCTGGGGTGGGGGCTCGTCTCTAGTGACCTTTAAGGCCAAACTTCCATGTTTGTATGTGCCAACTTTGTTCATTCAGCAAGCGTTTTATGGAATGTACTAGCATACTATAAGCCACAGATATATGATCAGTGATTGAGGAGGACAGGAAAAGAAAGCTTGCTAAGTAAGAGTTTTATAATCTCATCTTCTCACCAGTAGGCAAATGACATGGCCTTAAGACAACTAGGATCCCTATAATTAATCACTTTCATCTCTATTCCATGAAACCAGTGGCTATAAAACAGGACTGGCAAACTCAAGGCCCAAGCTGACTCATGGCCAAATCCAGCTCTTAGCCAAATCTAGCTCACTGGTCAAATGTAGCTCACTGTACTCTCTTGCTATAAATAAAGTTTTATTGAAACATAGCCACTTCCATTTGTCAACATATTGTCTATGGTTGCTTTGATGTTTAAAATGGCAAAGTTGAATAGTAGCAATAGTAGCTGTATGGCTCTCAAAGCCTGAAATATTTATTCTCTGGCCCTTTACAAGTATACTGTTACGAACTCTCACAGAGCAAGAGACAGTCCAACATGTCATTTGGAGACACACTCAGGGCTAACCCTGTCTTGTTAGAGATTAGGAGGCAGGAAAATTTAGGGCAATGTATCTGGTGGTCATTTTAGGATTGAACCTTGGCATACTTTCGTGTACAATTTTTTAGATCTCATGCTTCATAGTGGTACCAGCCAGGATGATGGAGCTCAGCAATGCGTAAGGGCAGAGCAGGTTCTGCCCACACCTGCTTTTCTTGGCAATTGGACAGTGGTGAGTATGAAAGAGGATGGGTAAATGTCATGTTCTATACCCATGAGTGCAGCAGCTGGAAGCACTGGTTTTGATGAGCACCCAGATACATGAATAGATCATACTAGTAAAAACATATTTTGTGAAAAAAGTAGTGAACAGAATGAGATCTATAATGCTAAACTGTTTATGCCAATTAAAATATATGCATACATATCAACAATTTGCATCTTATTATGCTATTATAAGCAAAAAGTATTCACCAAATATTGCCATTGCCTTGTCGGGGAGAACAAAGGGAGTGGCTTTGGGAACAAGAATGGATCAATTAATAAATAAGACAATTAGAGAGGCCTCAAGGACAAATTATGACAATGTGCCATGAATTGAGGAATTTAACAACAAAAATAACAAGTAAAAATAGGAAGGAAGGAAGGAAGGAAGGAAGGAAGGAAGGAAGGAAGGAAGGAAGGAAGGAAGGAAGGAAGGGAAAGAGATAAGAAAGCAGGAAGGGAGAAAAAAAAAAAAAAAACAGGGGAAGGGAGGACCAAGACTGAAAAAATCTGGAAACATATTCTGATTCTGTTATAGCTCTGGCACCTAAATAGATATGTGACTTTGTGATAAGCTGTCAAGACTCAGCTTCCAAATTAGCCACAGTCTAATGGTGGAGACAGTGATTGTGAGGACAATGGTGATAATGATGGTGATGATGATGATGATGATGATGATGTATATATGTGAGATGGGTAGGGAGGTATCAGAGCTGGGGGACTCCAAACCCATTGAGTGAAGTTCAGTCTTCAGGGAAGGGGTTTAGTCTAGGGTACGTAGGCTCTGAGGAAAGTTGGGGTTCAGACCCAGTTGGCATCCACAGCCGAACTGAGAACCTGTTGCTGTAGCACTGAGGTGGCACATGGTGCAGGTCGGGGAGAAGGCTGTCTTTGGACACTCACTTCAGGCATGTTAGGTCTTAAACTTAGTCCATTCTGGGGAGCGGGCTCTGAACATAATACTAGTTCCTATTGGCTCAGGGACTGAGCAGAAGCCTTGGGCAACAATGGGTAAAGTTCATCAGAGGTGGTCTTTGGCTCTTCATCTAATGTCACCATCCTTTTGTACTTAATTTCCACAATTTGGGATTATAATGCCTGTTCTGAGTACCTCATTGGATTGTTTTTATGAACTGAGGAGATGATATAGGGAGAACGCTGAAAAAAAAAATAAAGGACTCCAGACCTTAGTTACGAATTATTTAAGCAAATCCTTAGAAAATAATTCCTTCTTGTCACTCACCCCATCAGCTCAGTTTGCTGGATAGAAAGAAAAAAGAGAACTGGTTATTGCTCCAAACAGCCAATTTACTCGGAAAGACTCGAGAGAAAACATATTAGCTTTTATGTTACTTTAGTAATTTTCTTCAAAAGAAACATGCATTATTGCACTTAACTTCACCCTTAAATTCTCAAAAATTAAAACAGTGCTTTCCCATAGTTTTCAAACATTTCTGAGGTGTACCTGAGGACTGTCCTACTTACAGCTAACTCCCAGCTGGCTGTTCTAGCAGTGAAAGAGTGAAAATTTATCCAGTAATAATCTCTCAGCCCAGGAAAGCAAGAAAAATGGGAACATTTTTAAAGTTCATGGACCAGTGGACTTTATGCATAAGGAAAGAAATGGAAGCTAGACTGTGAGAATTGTTCTTGTGAATTCAACTAAGATCATATTTTTAAAGAATATAATAAATATGCTAGTATCATTTTTTACTACCCAATAATTTAGGTATATTTTTTAAATAAACTCCTTCTCATTTAAAAAATAATTTGGAAATTACAGTAGGGCTTAGCAAGAGAGTAAAAATCACCTGATATATAATATTTATTTATTGCAACATCAGGTTCAAACTACATATATAGCTCAGTGTTCTGCTGCTTTTTATACCTTTTTTATATTATTACATCACTAACACCTTTTTATGTAACTAAATTTTCCAAATTTTATGTTACTAAATTAATATTATTTTTAAGTACAAAATAATATCCCATCATATGAATTTGCCATGGTTTGACATTTTCTATATTTAGGTTGCCTTTAATATTTTTTACTATTATAAATAACATTTTCATGAACATTCATTGACATAAACCTTTAATAACATCACTGGTTGTTTCCTAGGACAGATCCATGAAGTTGGGATCACTAGGACAAAGTATACTAACAGTTTTAAGTTTTTTAGATATAAAATTCTAAATTGTTTTTCAGATACTTTTAATTAAGTCTCCTGATACATAGTTCCAAATTGTCTTTCAGAACCACTTTAAAATTAGACTCTAATCAGCACTTCAAGTGAGTATGTGTCTTCTCATACCCTCATCGGCATGGAGTTTCATCTTTAAAAAAAATCCCTTGTCTATTTGAAAAGCACAGTGAACACTGTTTTGTTCTTCCAGCCTCCCTTCGGGGAGCATTCCTCCTCCTGTTCACAATCATTCAGCTCAGACCCGGGGAGCGTAAACAGCAATCAATGATGGCACGTATGTTGTATGCCTCCCTGTGATGACACCACATATTTTATTGCTTAAATTGGCTTTGCATTACAAAAAAGGAAAGCTGCCACAATCCATCTTGACTTTTTTAGAAAATGCCTTATGCAAACAGCCTCTTGCATACATTTTATTATTCTAGAGGAATCCAGGCTTCACTGGGTCATTGCTTCCCTTGCAGTGATAAAAAGCTCTGCAAGGTTTATTTTCGTTTTGGATTTTTGGCTCTGCACAGAGTTAGCCCTGATGAAGCCTATGCAAATGATGGTGTTCGAAACGTGTAGGAAAGCAGAGGCTCATGCCCAGTGTGAGGCAGGGGGGGCTGCGGTGGGAAACATTGCATGATCCCACCGAAAAATGCTGGAGACAGAAGAAAAGAACGCATAGCAGGAAGCAAAGAGCGGGCAGCGGGCGTGCTGCGTTGTTCGGGGCTGGAGATGTAGTTTACTTTTAAACAAAAGCAGGTGCTGACAGAAAAGACACATTGATTTTCATTGCCCAGCTTGGATTGAGGAGCCAGGCAGGAATGGACGAGGGACAATAATAGACACCTTTTGGAGAGCAGGATGAAGAATCTACATGCCAAAAAAGCCTGGACTCAGGGATTCAGCTTTAAGAAACCGCTAGTTCAAGTCTCTGGAGCGGATGAGGGTGGGTTCTACCTGTAATTCACCTGCTCACATATGGCTCCTGTTCAGTCATCATCAGCAGAGTCAAATCGTTTTGTTGCTGTTGTTGTTCGTACAGAAGTTAAGTACCCAATGCAGTTGTTTTATTAAAGAGTTATAATGGTGTCGGGGAAACACCACCCTTCAGTTTGGAGGAGAGTGCTTAAGTCTCTCTCCGTTAGCTATTCGCTTATTCATAACTCAAGGCTCCATGGCTTCTCTTTAGAAGCCCCTCGAATTGTTTGCATTAAACGTGGGTGGAAACAGTCAGTCTCTGTAAGGTCCACCCTGGCAAACATTATGGAGTAGTTGTTTCTGAGTCACAGGCTGGGAAGAGATGCTGAAAGGGAAAGAAAAAGCATAAACTAACCATTACAGGCTAAAAGAAGCACTCCAGTTAATTTATTGCTTTAGCAAAAGTTAAAAGTGTGCACTTTCTAACCGCCACTATAACAGGCTGTTCCAGCTATTAAGCTATTGTCTCTAATTCCTAAGCCACCCTTCTACATTATATTTTGTGGTGCTGGAGGTGAATGGAACTCTGCAAAGCACAGTTCTGCTTTGGCAGATGGCTTTGTTAGGCTTTCCAATAGGGGGCGCTACAGGGGGCCGTGATGCTAAGAAACCTATAGGTTTCTTGTTCCTATCAGAGTCACCCCAGCCAGTGAGGCAGGGGCTGTTTTCTACCTAGCTAACGATGCCTTACGTTAATGTGTTCGGTACTAATAATTGATGTGGGTCTGACTTCTCACTGACCCATGGGCCTACTTAGTTCCTTATACACAATCACACAGGTGGCTGGGAAAGGTACCAGTGTCTTTTTATTAAAAAATATATATTTATTGATTTTTTACAGAGGGGAAGGGAGAGGGATAGAGAGTTAGAAACATCGATGAGAGAGAAACATTGATCAGCTGCCTCCTGCACACCCCCGACTGGGCATGTGCCCGCAACCAAGGTACATGCCCTTGACCGGAATCGAACCTGGGACCTTTCAGTCCACAGGCCGACGCTCTATCCACTGAGCCAAACTGGTTAGGGCGCCAGTGTCTTTTTTTGATAAGGTGTTTTGGCTTGTCTGTCAGTCACTAAATATGTTCTTGCTCTTACTGTGTGCCCGCTATGGAACTAATCAATGGGGACACAGCGATGACAAGAAAGGGGCATTGCCGACAGAGACATATGTGAGCAAAGCTTGGAGGTATGAATCAGCACCACACATCTGGGAACCTAAGTGGTTCTAAGGCAAAGTGGGCACTGGGAGGAGGGTAGCAATGGGAGGGGAGCTGGGCTTGAGCATGGACCCCCCCCCCTTTTTTTTTAAACTTAACACTGCTTCTCTTTTCTCTCAAGCTATTGCCTGTCCTTTGCCTCCAATTCCAATGTAATCACTTTTGTTTTTTTTAGTCCTCACTGGTCTCCTTAGCCAACCAGCCACCCTTCCTCCTTTTCTTCTTAATATCTTCCATGTGTTTCTCCTATGATGGTATTGTTTACTTACTGTTCTGCAAATCTCTTGTCACCTTCTGTTAAGTCTTTCCCACAGTTATCACCAGTTTTGCAAAGAGCCTTCTGGTGCATCTTTTTGACTCATTAACCCTCTAAACATCCAGGGGCCAGTGTTATGCTAAGTTCTGCTTTCTGCACTTGACTAAGGACAGGCACTTATTAGTATTAAAAAATGATACATTCTGGATTTCATCCTTAATGTTTTACTCTAAGCCAGAGGACAGAGCAAGGGGGTCCTGCGACTAGGGCATCCATTCAGACACGACATTCATTTGTGGTTCCTGGAATCTCTCCGGGTCAAGTGGCTTTTGCTCGGATACCAAGTTTGTCAAATGAACAATGTGGTCCTTTTGCCCAAAGCACTTTTTAGACTTTACCCACAATGATACTGGTGCTTCATCATTTTAGACACAGGAAACCACACTCCTTGGCTCTGGAACTGTGAAACAAACACATCTGGCCAGGAGGTTCTCTCTGCCAAGGTATCTCATCCAGGTAGTGACCAAAATAAGACTATTTTGTGGAGCTGGGGGAGTAAGAAGAGAAGTGGCAGAGAAGGGAAACAGACAGAAAGTCATGGTGATCTGGAAAAAAAAAATGGTGGGCGGGGTGGGGAGGTCATGCAGAAACCAAATGCAAACCAGTTTACGCCAAGACGAAGGTATCGGCAATGAGGAAGGTTTGCTATGGCCTTAGTGCTTCGCTCACTCCTAACGCCAGTCATAAAAATTCTTGGAATAATAAGAAAAATGAGGTTGACCTTTGTTGGGGACTATATTGGGGTGGGATGTGGCCACCCGTGTCAGCCGATGTGACAGTTCAGGAGATTCTGGGACTGGAAGGCCCGCTGAGCTTACCATAGTCAGCCTGATGCCCACCTCAGTGAGGGGGCCTATCACTGCTGGTCACCGATGCTATCGGGCTTCCTTAAAAGATGTCACTTAAATACCTTGCATTTAAGAGCCTGCCAGTATTTCACTTTCAATGTACTTTCAATACATATTCCCATCACAATCACTATCAAAGGTTAGTCACAGAAATTAAAGTTTCGTTTTTAGTTGGGTCCCTGACAGACTTGGTCAGCATTATGAAATAAATGTTTTCTTTAGTTTTTTTTTGAAAATGGATTTTGAGAGGGAGTGATGAAGCATCAGGCCCAGCCTGCCTGTGTGTGGTGAGACCCGGGCCTTCCAACCTCACCTGCGTCCACCTCTCCAGCAGCATTCTAGGACCCATGCTGACTGCCCTACTTGCCTTATTTTTATTTTTCTGCAAAATAGATAACTCTGATAATCTCACGATCCCTGGGCCTGTCAAGCTTGTATCACCTTCTAAGTACAAAGACTCTGAGCAGGAAAGGGTACCATGACTTCCCTTCATCTTTCTTTTCCTTTAATATCCTCTGCCCCCAACCCCTCCCTCTTCCCAAGAGCAACAACATAGCCCTCAACTACCAGACAAGCACTAAATGAATTACCTGAGCTGGGGACTGTCCAGCCAGCAGGGTTTGAGTCCCTACTCAACCCGCCCAACCTCCTCTCTATTTACCATCTCCGCTTTTACTTTTCTTTAGTCTTCACCATGAAATAAACTACCCAGGTGTGCCCCAATCATAGACTCAGTGCCCTGCCTTGATTCTTCTCACCGCCCAGCTGAAGGAGAAACCTGAAGGTCCAGGGTCTCCCTGAGGCCATATTCCTTTTCCCAGGGAGTTGTTGACACAGGATTTCTTTAATTACCCTTTAATGGCTGCAGTCCAGTGTGGCCCACTGGGAAAGTGAAAAATCTTATTTTTGAGTTTCCAATTAATATTCCTTCTCACCTGCCAGGGGGTCCTCCTCCAGGTCACCCCACCAAGTTCTGGTTGGAGTGCAGCCTGTCTCACCAGGAACGCTGACCTGAAATGTTGGGATCCTAGAACCGATTCTGGTTGAGCTTGATAATGAGCTGAGTCATGTAAAGGGCTGAATTATTTAGGAAGCTTTTCTACTCGCTGGCAGAAGCAATGGAGGAGGCCACTGGGAACCATCGAGAGGAAATACAGACAACGGAGGAAGCGTTATTTTACCTAGCAAAGTTATTTTACCCAGCCTCCCCCTTGCTCTGATGATGCCCACAATGAAACTCTCTGCCCTTCCCACCTCCCCAGCAGGAGAGATTCACTGGACAGCTATGGTTTTATGAGTGTTTCTTAAATGAACCTCATTAAATTTCAGATTCCTCAGGGTGAACAGCAAATAGGGAATGAGAGTTGCCTACCTGAGAGATCCTGAGGCTAAATACTGAGCAATAAAGCCATTCACCGAGTTCAGACTTCTTTTTGTTGTCTCTTTGGCATTCACTCAAGCCTTCCTTCTGCATGCCTACTGCTAGCCAGTAGAAAGTGGGAATGTGGGGGTGTGGGGATTTGGGGGACGGGGTGTGAAGTCTAGGGAAAGCATACAGGATGGGAGAAATTGGTAGACCCTAGGTTCTCTTAATTATAATCCCAGGACTGTCTATTTGCAGCAGGCTCTCCAAATTTGCCAACAGGCAACAGGTCAAAAGGGACAGACCAACATTGCTAAACTGGATGTCAGGACGACTCCCACTAGCATCATGGCCTTTGCAGGATGAGGCCTGGAGATCCTGGATCTGAAGCTGCCTCCCATTGTCTAAGGCAGTGATTCATGGAGGTAGCAAGACCCATGGCTTCAAAGGTGTATGGCAAGCAATGTCTTACTTATAGCACTTACAATGAAATGTGCTGATTCTTTACTTAAGAAAATAAAATATTTTCCATATTATCCCTAGAATAATGTGCCTGACATTTCCCTGCATTGGATATGCTTTCCTGCACAGGAGTGAGAATGGCTGAGGTGTAACCACCATGCTAGGTATGTGATGATGCATTGTGAGCCTCACCCACTGGGTGGTGAGAGCTGCTGATCCAAGGTGGACATTTCACCAGCCACCATCCAGGAGACTGAAAATGAGAAACAACAACAATAAACACAACCACATGTGCAAAGGCCGAAATAGTGTGTGGGATTCTTTCTCTTACACCAGTTTCTATGGGTAGAGGCTGCATGTGCAGAGGGACTAGGGGCCGTGCCTGAGCTCTATTGGTGATATCTGTAATAGGTGGGGGGAGGTCAGTCTCATGTATTTGACATGTGCAAACAATAGACAGACTTTCATAACCAACTCCATTTCCACTTTCCCTAGTCCCTTTTCTTAAATCCCTCACCCAGGAAGAGGACGGTAGAGTGAGGTTCCCAAGTGTTCATTTCTGTTCCCACTGACCCAGGAGGAAGAATTCCCATGCTCCTTGGTCCCTTCTGCATTATGGTAGTATGACAAGGACCTCCCAGGCCACTAGGCAAATCCTTGGTACTCCTCTCATCTTCCCTCCCTCCACCTACTGTGGATGTGTGGTATCTTCTTGTAATGAAAGTATGGGAACAAGTGCATCTTCTCTTGAATTCCAAAATATCCCTCTTATCAGTATAATCCTGAAGAAATTGGTATCCTATGGTAATAATTGTATACCTAGCTTAGAAAAGACATTTTGGTTTTTATTTATATCACACACAAATTATATGTTCATATTTTAGCCCTAGACTTCCTTTGCTAAATTCCCAGAGAGAGAAGGAAAAGGGCAGGGAGTGATAGATTGCTCCAAATACTCAAGAACCTCCAAATGCCTCACTAGATGAAAAGCAAATTAAGGATCCTTGACAAGTTAAAATCAAGTCTTTGGGGTTTCTCCACTGGAGCAAATGAATTTCCAGCTTAATAACTTTCTTAGAATTCCCTCTGCTGCTCTAGACTGTGACCCTTTCAACTACCGAGCTTATTCCTGGTATGTGTCACGAGTTTTAAATCTGACAGTAGCTTTTAATTAAATCCTTGTTTATCATTCAGTTAATGGGCTAAGACTAATGATGAAAGGAAAACCAGGCTTTCAGTGATTTTCTCGCCGATCATAGGATACTTGAGAAAAATAATAAAGTGATTTACTCAAGGGTGAGTTGTTATAAATGCCATTTCCCTGATTTGTTCTCCTATATGATTTCTGGAATGATTTGGGACAGCCAGTCACTCTGCTTGGGTACATCAAGAAATTACTATAAATCTCTCTGGAGGAGCTTACCAGTAGACACATCCAACATCTCCCTCTTGCCAGGTCTGGGCACGCCGCCATCTGCAGTGTGATCCTTGAAATTTAAGATGACAAATTTTCAGGGTCACCTTTCTCTCTTTTTCAAGTGTTTACTCTGGGAACTTTGAGCACATTCTTGTTAAAAGTGCACCAGCCAGCCTGATTTACCTGACCTCATTCCGTTGTCTGCCTTCTCTACCCCTTTCCTTCACATTTCTCAAGAGTAAATAGGATTTTGAAAGTTGGGAGCCCTGAGTTCTGTTCCCTGGGGCAGTCACTCAATCACTTTGCACCTCATTTTCCCCACCTATAGAGCAGGGATAATCATACTATTTACTGAACTATCAAGATGAGATATTGTGAGAATCAGTTACAGAAAGGAAGGTTTAAAATGAAAGCAAAAAAAGAAACCATGAGTCTTGGCCAGTGGTTCAATTGGTTGGGTGTCATCCTGTGTATCAAGAGGTTACCAGTTGGATTCCTGGTTAGGGCACATTCCTGGGTTGCAGGCTCAATCCTGGTAGGGGGCATGCAGGAGGTAGGTGATCCACACCACACTCTCATATCAATGTTTCTATCCCTCCCTTATTCTCTCTCTAAAAATCAATTATCCTATCTAATAAAGGAGTAATATGCAAATTGACCACCACTCCAACACACAAGATGGCTGCCCCCATGTGGTCAAAGATGGCTGCCCCTATGTGAACACAAGATGGCCGCCACAAGATGGCCAGTAGGGGAGGGCAGTTGGGAGGGAACAGGCCTGAAAGGGAGGGCAGTTGGGGGTGATCAAACCTGCAGGGGAGGGCAGTTAGGGATGACCAGGCCGGCAGAGGAGGGAAGTTGGGGGCGACCAGGCCTGCAGGGAAAGGCAGTTGGGGGGACCCAGGCTTGCAGGGGAGAGCAATTGGGGGGAACCAGGCCTGCAGGAGAGGGCAGTTAGGGGTGACCAGGCCTGCAGGGGAGGGCAGTTAGGGACAATCAGGCTGGCAGGGGAGCAGTTAGGATTCAATCAGGCTGGCAGGGGAGTGATTAGGGGGTGATCAGGCTGGCAGGAAGAAGCAGTTAGGCGCAATCAGGAAGGCAGGCAGGTGAGCAGTTGGGAGCCAGCAGTCCTGGATTGTGAGAGGAATCCCAGATTGGAAAGGGTGCAGGCTGGGCTGAGGGATACAACCCCCCGTGCATGATTTCATGCACCAGGCCTCTAGTCTATGTATATAAAAGCCTAAGTGACTGTCCGACTGTCCGACTGGCTGACTGGCCAGTAGCTATGACACTCACTGACCACCAGGGGGCAGATGCTCAACACAGGAGCGGAAACCACAGGCATGGAAACATGGAACAGACTGATGAATTTCAGAGGGAAGTGGGCAGAGGGAGGGTGGGAAGAGATTAACCAAAGATCTTATATGCATACTAGAGGCCCAGTGCATGGATTCGTGCACTGGTGGGTCTCTTGGCCTGGCCTGCAGGGTTTGGGCTGAAACTGGCTCTCCAACATTCCCTGAGGGGTCCCAGATTGTGAGAGGGTACAAGCCAGGCCAAGGGACCCCACTGGTGCACAAATCCATGCACTGGGCCTCTAGTATATATATTAAAGAAGAAACCATGAGCCTCTAACTATCCGAGGATATACTGGGACATAATTTCCTGAGCCCTGGGTAGGAAGGTACCACATGGATACATGGATATGAGATGGGTGATTGGGGTGCTCATTATCATTGGGTACATAGAACACTCAATGACTCTCAGGCACTATAGTGAGAACACATCAGAAGTTGAATTTGCCAGTTGACTATCATGGCCTTCAAAATGTTTCTGGTTCTTGCTTAATCTAAACCAGTAATCTCAAATGTCCTCATTGGTTTTCATTGGTCTCATAGCAGGGAGGTTGGAAATAAAATTTGATGCATTTTACAAGTAGACCATTTGCTTGATTGGAAAGGCGAATCCAATCTGAGGATTTTGAAGCTCCCAGATTAAGAAGTCCTAAGTGGATGGTCTTAGGTGTCCCATGAGTGGGACTCAAAGGGTCTGTGAATTCAGATGGGGAAAAAACTACATGTTTATTTTCACTAAAATTTAATGGAAATTAAGTATTTTCTTCAGTTATAAATGTGGCCAGCAAACTACAGTAGTATGAGTAGTAGCTGTGTCTATGTTACCATCAGAAATTAAGGATATTTTCATATGATATTACCATTGTTGTACATACCTTAAAATACAATTTTCACTGATCACTGCTTTTAAATTGCAAAAGTTATTAGACCAGCTGCTAGAATATTGGTTTAGTTAATAAAGAAGCACATGTATAACACTGTATTGCACATTTGATTAAAATACATTCTTGTTGAATATAATTTGTTTCCTTTGAAATCCTATATGTTTGATTGTATCTATTTAAAAACATTATTCTGCTAAGGGGTCATTATTATTCTGCCTGCCCCAGACTCTATCTGATGCCTCCTAGGGACTGAGGCAGCCACTTAGAGCAGCACACAACCCAGTCCTCCCAGTCTGTAGGCCTGGGGTCTGAGCCCTGGTTCACCTCTGTCTAGCTGTGGGGTCACGTAGCTTCTCTAAATTTCCATCCCTGTGAAAAGGCAATGACAATAATTTCCCACATGTTTTGTGGGGAGAGCAAATAAATACTAAATGTCAGGATGCTTTGTAAACTGTGAAGTGCTTTGCAGATGCTAGGTATTAATATTCAGTGGTTCCAGACACTGCTTTTACTTAGCATCTCTCGAATCAAACCAGTGATGAAGGGGAAATGAAAGAAAACAATCAGGGGGCCAGATGTTTTGTGTGCAAGAGACTGGAGGAGAAAAGTACATTTGCAGTTTGAATTATGGAACATTTATGCATATGGTGAAGAATATAATGGAATCAAATAGATCTGGGTAAAAATTCCTGCCTGGCCACATACTAGCTGAGTATCAGGCAAATTATTCAACTCTCTGAGCGTCAGTTTGCTCATCTGAAAAAGGGGGATAATAGCTACCTTATAGGGTTGCCAGTAAAGATTAAATAACTCTTATTCTTGTGCCAGCATGTAGGGCTGAAGATCTGTGTTTGCATACTTTTCCAGACCCATCCTTTCTTAATAATCCAAAATGTTGCAAATGAGAGAGAAACAGAGAAGGATACAAGAATTGTCTGTAGACTTCCTAATGAGTTGCTTTGTTTTCCAACAATATGCTTCAGCTCAGTTTTACCAAGGATATTTTTAGTGCCCATTGATGAGCTTGGCTTGCTATCTGGTGAGATATAGAGGGCACAGAACTCCCCGGATGCCATTGGCAACCTTACACTAATCTACATTGCTGTCCAGTATGGTAGCCACTAGCTACATGTGTTGTTGTTTTTTAATTT
Source organism: Cnephaeus nilssonii (assembly GCF_951640355.1). Taxonomy (NCBI): domain Eukaryota; kingdom Metazoa; phylum Chordata; class Mammalia; order Chiroptera; family Vespertilionidae; genus Cnephaeus; species Cnephaeus nilssonii. The sequence continues at coordinate 80,844,201 of NC_137075.1, forward strand.
TAAATTAACTAAACTCAAGCAACATTAAACATTCCATTCCTTAGTTGTGCAGGTCACATTTCAAGTGTTCAGTAGTCACATATAGCTCGTGGCTACCGAAGAATATAGAACACTAGAGGCCAGGTGCATGAAAATTCATGCACTGGGTGTGGGGGGGGTCCCTCAGCCCAGCCTGCCCCCTCTCATAGTCCAGGAGCCCTCAGGGGCAGGAGGTGACTCGGCAATCAGGGGAAGGTGACTCCCCATCATACCTCTGCTGCTGCCACTGCCGGCAGCGCAAGCCTCAGCTGGCCCTGGTTACTTGAGCCTCAGGCAGCCCTGGGTGGCTGGGCAGCCACCATCCGAGGCTTGCCTGTGCCTCGGGCCAGCTCTGGGTGGCCAGGGTGCTGAGGAGACTGGGGGACTCCAGAGGCAGGCCGCGTGCCTGCTGCTCCGGCGGGCCTGAGGGGACTGGACACTGCCATCTTGTGGCTGTAGGCACTGCCATCTTTGAGGGTGGGACAGTCAATTAGCATAGTCCCCCCTTATTGGCTATGGGTGCTGCCATTTTGTGACGGTGTGAGGGTCAATTAGCATATTCCCTCCTTATTAGATAGGATTGCTGTCACAGTGCAAACTCTACTGATCAGCAGAAGGGCTGTGAAGGGCTGGATCCTTCCTAACAACACAGACTAGACTAAGGTAATGTAGGTAATCTATGGTACAAATAGCCATGTGGACCCCAACACAATGGACTAATGGACTGCAACTAGCCTGATGCTATACCGGACCCAAACTAGAAACTTTGGAACAGAAACATTGGATACTAGCTTTGCCTTTAGCTCTACTGAAGCCCCAGATGCACATCTTCCAGAACTGGATTAAGGGAAATGGGAATTTGAAAACCCAGAGATGTAATTCCACACAAATAAAAATCACTCATCCTCCCGTGCTAGTCAGAAAATTCTTTTTCTCAAGATAGTGTAAGGACCCTTCTCCCAGCACCCAGTGGGGAAGGGCATACCTCACTCCCACCAATAACATGACCTCATGGCCATCCATAAGGGATGGTCTGTGCAGGAAAAAGGAGCCTGCTTTCTGTTCTCTGTTCCTTGTTTCCTACTCTCTCCACCCTGTTTCTTCACACCCTGGTCTCTGATTATTCTGGCAAAGAGCCGTGGCCCCATCCTCCGTTAACTCCCCTACCTCTGGATTTACCTAGTTAGAATTTAAATTGAGAAAGGATTGTAGGGAAAGTGGTGATTCCAGTTGGAGCTTTCTCTTTGTGTGAATCACAGGAGAGGAGAGCTGGTACCTACTTCCTTTGATATGGTAATATCACCAGTCTTATTTGCAAAAGCTCATTCAGCCAGTGGAATGGGAGTCACAAAAGCAGCAGCCCTGATTTGATGGATTTCTCAACAAAGTTAAGCATCCATTCTGCCTCAGTTTCTCCTTTATAGCATGGGTATGTCTCTTCCTATCATTCATCACCTTCCAAACCTACTGGTAGCATTATAAAGAAGATGTGGTTTATAAAATCATTCTTACTTATCAACTAAGAAGCTTACAATCTCTAGGTTCTTTTCCCCTACTTTTTTTTTCCCCTCTCTCTCAACATATTCTTGGAAGGAATAACCTTCCCTGTTACTATCTTATCTGTTTTCCAAAAGCAATGAACTCATTTCCGTTTACTAAGAAGGTGTTCTTGTAGAGTCAAGATATGGGTCATTGGAAGGGTGAAGGAAACCAAAACCTAGGAAATCTGTCACTGTCACCTCATAGATATTAAGATGCAATTGTGAAGGTAATGCTAGCTGCTGTAACAAACGCCCAAAGAGCGAGTGGTTTAACACAATGGAAGTTCATTCCTTGCTCTCGGAAATCCTCACCTCGTGTTTCCATGGTGAGTTTTGCACAGAAGCACCTTCTTTTCTGTCTCTACCTGCTAGATCTTCTACATCAGCCAGCAGATTGGCCAGTGAGAGTGGGAATCACGACTGTGCAAAAGGTCCGTGGGGGCGTCTGCAGGGAGCACACAGCACATCTTCGCCGAATGTGCTACGTGAGTCTGATCTACCGCATGAGGACTTTTGGACTTGTGACCATGGCTGCCTTTGAGCCACAGTTTTCCTCTTTTGCCAGCTCCAGGGATGGGAGGGCTTGTTAAGCCACCACCAACCTCAGCGTCTGTTGCTTATCTAGAGCAGAATTTTAAGTCTTAGCTGGGTGGAGTGGTTAAGACCCAGGATTGTTGATGCAGCTCCCACTTCCACAAGGGAATCCTGACCAGAGAGGGTGCCAAGGAGCCCTTGTCCTTGGCCTAGCATGGAGACCACATCCCTGCTCTCCAGTTCTCTGCCTCCGGACTCATCATTACGATGCGTGAGTTCAGAGAGACACCTGTCCTCGGTGAGCGATAGTCACTCCCCCTGAAACTGATGAGTGACGTCTTTGCCACCCTCCAAGTAACCGTTCATAAGAGTGAGGGAGTGGGGACTTCAGGTAGCTCTCAGATCTTTGAGGCAAATCCTCAAAGACCACCAGAGTCTTAGCAGCAGACGATTCAGGTCAGATTCGTTTTCCTTTCCCCAGGGCTCTCTCCAAACATCTCTCTCTACCCAAGCTCAGACAAAGCAAACACATTTTAATCCGAGAGCAAGTGAAAACATAATTAAGAAGGTAAATCTGTTTCCCAAAAAGCATACAGTGCTCTGTTCACTGCACATTCTTTTAAGTGTCCGTAAAGACAAAAGCCATGCAAATATCAGTACAGACACAGCTGCTGTGTTTGTGGAGTTTGCAATTAAACACCGGCCTGTGCTGCCCAGTGCCCTCTGTTTTGGAGGGCAAGAGAGCAAAGAAGAACTTTAACTCAGAGCGAAGAGCAGAGGGAAGTAAAACCCTGCACAGGCATTGGATTCACTTCGAACAGGAATATGGGCCAGAAAGATCTAGGATCTGAAGCGTCCCCTGGGATGGGGCTGCTTTTTGCTTGATGTTGTCTCAGTGCCCTCACGTTCCCCTGAAGAAGCCAACAGATCCAGATGGATGAGCTTTTTGAGTTGCCTAAATATTTAAAGGCATTAGCAAGCCCGTGCCTTTTCCTGGAGGCTGTCGTTTAACTCGGCTGCAGCCTGGCGCACGGCTGTGTAAACACACCAGGCCCATTGTTTGGGCAGGTGTCTAAAAATGGCAGGCTTGGTCACCAGAGCACAGGAGACCGGCGTGCTCAGCGCCCTCTTCCAGAGGACAGGAAGCTCTTTAGTATGCCCTACTTAGCGCACAATGCAAAGAAGGTTGCTCTGTTCCCAAGAAGCCGTTCAGTCATAATAGATATGGTTAGAGTGATAGCCCAGAGGCCGTGGGTTAGAAAAACACATTTATCAGAGCAGGCCCGAGACTGCAATAATTAAGTGACACAAGTGAATGCAAGTTAATGAAATCTCAGTCGGATTGTATGTGCTCCACCTCTCCCCCTGACGTCTCTACAGCAGCCCAGGCTGGAGAAAGCATTAGGAAAGGAAGAGTTCTGGGGGTGGCCCCCTCCAAACTGTGCTGGAAAGTTAGTCCCCGGGTGGGGTGGGGGTACAGCAAGGACCTGAACCACAGTGTCCTGTCCCCAGACTCAGCTGGCAGCTGTTTGTGCAACTTGGGGATGGGCTTTTTTAGATTTCAGTTTCAAGGTTTGCCAGGTCCGGAATCCTTATCCCTGAGATATTTTGAGGAGAACAAAGTGATTCTTAAAAAGCATTTAAACTACAATAAAAAGCACCGGAGACGACGGCAATGACACACTTAGAGAGTTTTATCTTCCATTCACTCTTTTAACGAAAACTGATTGAGTGCTACTGTGTGTCAGGCGCCGAGAACATAGCTGTAAATGATAATAATGATGAGAGTGATGATCACATCAGCAACAATAATAATGACTAACTCTTGTGCTTACTGTTTTCCAGGCACTGTTCGAAGTGCGAGGGACATGCCATTAACCCATACTTCCTCGCTATAACCCAGTACTACACAAGACAGGCCAACAAGGCAGAGACAGGCCTGGGAAGACCATGAAGAGGGGGAGGCAAGACCTCTGCTGGGAGAGATGTGGGGGCTGAGGGCACGTGGGCCCAGGAATCCAGCGGGGGCCTCTCAAAGGTGCACAGGCTGAGGAAGAGGTGGCCTCGACCTGGGAGAGCATGCCTTGAGGGGACAGCAAGGACAGTAGTTCTGCTGGTAGACGTTTGGGGTCATGGTAAGAGATGTTGGGGGTGGAGGAGAGGGTAGAAAAGACTTCTTAAACCAGGTGACAAGAGTCATCCCCCAGAGACCTGAAGGATGCCTGGGAGCTGGCCAGGCAGGGGGTGGGCATGGCTAAGATCCTGGAGGGGCTGAGCAGAGGCTGGACAGGGCCCAGGCATCGGCAGCCATGCTGTGGCTGGGCAAGAGAAGAGGCTGAGGGTGGGCAGGGACAAGGCCATCCCAGCTGTATTCAGGAAGCGGCGTGTCATTCTGAGGACACAGCTAGGTTCCCCACTGAGGAAGAGCACGCTGGCTGCAGGGTAGAGCATAAATGAGAATTAGATGGAATTAGGGTGGGAGAGAGGGCAGATCCTGGGGGATTCCTGGAAACCCCGCATATGTGCAGAGCAGCAACAGTGGCAAGGCCGGGGAAGGAGCCTGTGAGCTCTGCAGCTGCCTCGGCTCAGGTTTTGCTCTGCCCCATCATGTCACAGGGCAGCTTTCTCCTCCAACGGGGAGGGTTGCTACGTCTTGCTTTTCCTGTTGTCCACTCCTCCCTCTATACCGCACTGCCCACCTTGGTCCTCAGAGTCTGCCGAACCGTGGGTTTGGGCGCCCGCATGACTCTGTCCACAGTGGGGGCCCCAGGTGTATGCAAGCTACGTGGCAGGACCAGGCAGTTGCCCGGAGGGCTTCCCAGGGACCCGCTGGCTGGCTCAGCGCTTCAGCAGCATGCATGTGCTTCCAAATCTTTTCTGACTGCAACTCTGTAGGTCCACAGACTTTTATTTCCCCTCCTATGAGAAAATTTTAATCTGGGCCCTTCACTTCAGCAATGGGCTTCGGGAGTTCAGGGTGAGCCTGGAATTCTGTGTAGAGTTTTATGTGTGTGTGTGAGGTTTTTCTGGGACGAGCACACAGAGCTGTCAGATTCTCTGAGCGGTTTATGATCCCCAAAGCTTAATAGCCATTGATTTGGGCTTTGCTTTCAAGGTTAAATTTTTCCTGGTCAATTTTCTCTTCTCATGATCACCATCGCCTCCCAATGCTGAAGTCCGGGGACAGAGTTCACCTCATCTCTTCGCAGTCTGTCCAGGAATTCAAAATAAGCATTTGCCTCTTAAAGCTTGTCCCCATCTTGCTCTGAAAAGTCTCCACTACTCTTCATTAAATATTTCAAAATACTTGCCGCACCTAGGTATATTGTATGGTGGGAAAAATCATTATGTGAGGTCCTGCTTCCCGCAGGTCCCCATCGCTTTGGAAGGGGGGGGGAAGCTTGCTGTGTGCGTGCCTGATTTAGGCCTCCTGACTTGACGAACCCGTTCATGACAGTGACAGCAGCTAACATTGATTGTCAGGCACTGTCTAAGCATTTTACTGGTATTATCTCACTTACAGGTAAACCTCTTAAGAGTGCTGTGAGACAAACACTAGAATTATCTCAATTTCAAAATGAGGAGACTGAGACATAGTGTAAGTAGCGAAGCAGGCAGTTGAATTCCAGAGGCCTTGTCTTAGCCTCCACTGAGCCTGTCTTCCCTTCAGCTGTTCCCTTGCTGCATCCGAAGACATCACTGCTCCGACTTGCCTCTTACTTGGAATTAGTATCATTTGGACTCAGATCCTAACCCTGTTCTCTGAAGTCCCTTTTGTAAGTAGTGGACAAAAGCTGTTCCGTAGAGGAAGCAGTCATTTGTTAATAATAGAAATAGCTAGACTCAGTATCTCTCACCAGGGGATGATTTAAAAGGCCAAGAAAGGTTCTGCCACCCCTCAAATAGTTCCCTATCCTAGAATTCCAATGTCCAAAATTCCAACGTCAGAGATTCATTCCTTTGGATTGCTTTTTCCTCAATCCACTTGAGCTGCTTAAAAAAAATAGGAACAGCCCTGTGACTAAGTGGTTGGAGCGTCAGCCCCAGCACCTAAGGGTCATGGGTTTGATTCTCCGTCAAGGGCAGGTGCCTGGATTGCAGGTTTGATTCCCTGGCCCAGTTGGGGTGTGTGCAGGAGGTCAACCAATCCATGTGACTCTCTCACATTGATGTTTCTCTCTCTCCCCGCTCTCTCTCTTCCACTCTCTCTAAAAATTAATGCAAAAAATATCCTCAGGTGAGGATTAACAACAACAAAAATAGAAACAACCCTGGGAATATTAATTGGGAGTCCCATTAGGGAAGAACAGTCCTGAAAGATTTGAGGGCCAGAAGACGTTCAAAGAGGGCAGAGAGTACATAAAAGGGCACTCACTGAAAGTGCTGCCAAGGGCCAGCCCTATACATGGCCTGTACCTTGTCACCATGTTGGAGAGAGGCTTATGGACTAGGCTCATTACTGGATCTCCAACAGAAGACTCTGTAGGGTCTTGGCTGGTGCCTCCACAGCTGGGCGAGTCTGAGGGAGGACAGTCCAGCACGGTCCAAAGCTCTTGAGGGTTCTCTTGCATTTCCCCTTTGTGAGGGTGGAGGGCAAGTGATCTGTCACCTCTAGGAAGTCAGCCAGTGATCTAACATTACCTGATGTCAGAGGGATCAGCTTTGGTATCTGGGAGAGGTGGTTCTACAGTTATCATAGGGGCAACATTACCCCCAGGGCCGAATGCAAGTGGTCAGCTAATGGCTTGAGAATAGCCCACGCGGTCCCTCCCCTGGGTCCCAGTGTCAGACATAGGACTATTGGTATGGAGACCATTGGATTAGAATCTGGAAGAGGCCCTGTTATGGGCTGAATTGTGTCACCCTCCACCCAAATTCATCTGTGAAGACCTATCCCCTCAGTCTCTCAGAATGTGACAGTATTTGGACTTAGGACCTTTGAAGAGGTGATTATGTGAAAATGAGGTTGTCAGCTGGTCCCTGGTCCAATCTGACTGATATCGTCACACAGAGGAAATTTGCACGCACAGACAGAAGAGGAAGCAAGAGGGTGGCCATCTTCAGCCAAGGAGAGAAGCCGCAGAGGAAACCTGTCCTACTGATACCTTGATCTTGGACTTGCAGCCACTGAAACTGTGAGAAAATAAATTTCTGTTGTTTAAGCCAACTAGTGTATGGTATCTTCTTATGGCAGCCCTGGCAAACTAATAGAGACTCAATGAGATTTAGAGCAAAAATCTCCAAAATAATAGATGACTCTTTGAGATGAAGGGAGAAAACATTATAACATCTATGTCTATTGATTTTCATCTGGTGCTATATGTTGATTTCAATTTCTCATATGCTTTTAGATTAATTTATCTTTATTGTTCAAAGTATTACATATGTCCCCCTTGCCCCCTTTACATATTATATATGTCCCCTTTCCCCCCCTCTCCACCCCACATCCCCCAGGCCTACCCCCACACTATTGTCTGTGTCAATGGGTTATGCATATATGTATATAAGTTCTTTGGTTAATCTCTTCCTGTCCCCTCCCTCCCCCCTTCCTTCTGAGATTCATCAGTCTGTTTCATGCTTCCATGTCTCTGTATCTATTTTGTTTGTTATATTCAACATAAAAGTGAGATCATGTGATACTTGTCTTTCTTTTACTGGTTTATTTTGCTTAGCATAATACTCTACAGGTCCCACCATGCTGTATCAAAGGGTAAGAGATCTATACATAATAGATCAGTATAGTAGGACATGCACATAATATGTAACATATTGGGGATGTGTGCTTAAAAATTTTTTAACAGATGGGATAAATAATAAAAAAGTTTGGAAGCCAAGATGGTGGCTAACTGTGTATCTCTAAATCCTTAAGACAAATAAGAATAATTTCTTTTCTCATAATTACAAGTGCCCTGAAGAGTTCATCATCTGTTCCATACTCTTTCCACAGCTTATTACTCCCTTGCCTGTATCAGGGAGATTTATGTTGTCATCACTGTAATTGTTATCTATGAGTGCTTGTGAGCAATGACTCATAGAAATGTATGCTATTGAACAGACTAGAGGCAACATAAAATCAATTCATTAAAAACCATGCTTTTCTTAAACTTCTCAATTAAGCCCCCCCTTCCCTTTCCCTCTCTGCTCTTGACAAAGAGACCCAGCATTTTAAGATCCTGAGGTAGTCAAAATTACTAAGCACTTAAAGTATTAGGGAAAGGTGTTTGGCAGTTCTCTGCAACTTTCCCTTCTGGTCCCATCCAGTTGCATTCAGCCCTAATTCTGGCCCCAGATCAGTCTTTGACAAGCCTGGCCAAACTGAGGAAGATGGTCTTACCAGCCCCTATCTCCAACCCCTATCTCTGTTTATGATCCCTTGAAAACCTGTCAATGCAGTAGCTTAGTATATATACCCGCAAAACTTAAAAATATAATTGTGGCTCTAAGACTCTGAAACTCAAAGAGAAAGCCATCCAGGCCTCATGATCCTCTTAGGGACGTGCAGTGATAGCCTACCTCAGGCCTGACAGCATCTTGGCCAAGTTCACTCTTTGGTTTGTGGTTAGGCAGGAGCAATTAATCTTCATTTAAAGGGAGAATGATGCCCTACCCAATTCCACTGTGGACCAGTTTGGCCTGGCCCTGCTGGGCTGGCACTCACTCAGTGGTCTTTCAGTGAGAAGTGTCCTGGAAGTGACATCCCCTGGCAAACACCACTGAAGTGTGAGGAAGGATATTTTTGATGTACATGGCAGCCCTGCATGAACTTATGCCAGCAGGATGTTTGAAGTAGAAAACGTCAATGCTCTGGTGGTGACATTAAAAATGTCTCTTTGGCTGAGTGGTTAATCTCCTGACATTGTTTAAATGTGCCTACAGGGCCCGAGAGAGTCACAAATCTACAAGAAGGGAACCAGCTCTCAGAATTAGCTGGCAGGTATACAGATTTCCTGAAGGCTGGTGAGGAGGCCGTGCAGCCTGCACATTACTTATGCCATTAGCACTGGGATTCACCATGACCCATGTCCTAAATAAGTGCTCCTTTGACAGGAGCATAAGTAGAACTGGTCCCCAAGGGCAAGGCCCTTCGAGACTGATCAGGCCATCTCTACTTGGGCATCTCTATGGTAATATAATGATATCTGATGTTGTTTGGGGACAATGTCAGTCACACTCAGAGCCATGTAAAAGGCTTTAAAGCTTTGCATAGATCACACGGGGTTAGATTTGGTTCTCAGCTTTCTGGAATAAATGGAATGTGATCATGTAGCCAAGAAAGGAGGTGCTCTGTAGGCAGACAGCTCTGGTGTGGGATACTGACTTTTCTTTTTATGGGTGGGATACCTTGGGAGAGCAATATACTTCCTCTGCTCTCAGTGTTCTCATCTCTAAAATGGGGGATAAGACCAGCTGCTCTATAGGTGTTATGGTGGTGAGGGCTGAATGCAATCATGTATGCAAAGCACAACAGCACACACTCCAGTGTGTTAGTTCCCTCATTTCTCAGCAGGCAGACAGCTGACATGCTTGGCCATTATATTGTCTCTATTTGCAGTCATCAACAATAGCTGTGCCTCCTTTTGCATACAGCCCAACATTACTAAAGCTTCTTTTGGCTTTTTCCTCTCAACAGGATTAATTTATTCTTTTATTCAGCATACACATATTTTTCTGGTGCTATACAGTTCTGGGGACACCAGGTTGAGCAAGTTAGACGTGGTGCCTGCCCTTGCAGAGCTTCTGGCTCATGGCCAAGGCTGACAAAGACCCACCGGTCTGTCTTAGCAGGTTGTCAGGGCAGGCTGCTCCTAGGAAGTGATGTGAGGGAGACCTGAAGATTGCACCAAGATGACCACTTTCCCCTTTCTGTTGACTCATGCTCAATGATGGACATTTGTAAATTGGCTGCAAAGGAGTGCTCAAGGCTTATCAGTCAGAGAGCTCACCCACAGCCTTGGCTTTGCTATTTCTGTTCTTTAATCAACTGAGCCAGCCACATCCTCGGTCTCAAGTTTGAAGTGGAATTAGAAAGTGGGACTCAATAAAGCATAGAGTTTGGCAACTGATAATGCACAACTTGGCATTGGTGTTTTGCATACTGCTTGACTCAGAAATTCCACTTCTGAAAATTTATACTAAAAGATGAACAACTATTTGCACAAAGATTTGACTACAAAGATGTTTGCCAAATTATCTTAGCACAAAATCTGAAACCATCTAGACCCTCCAAGATAGTGAGTGGATTGGGTAAATGAATCCTGGTAAATGCATTCAGAGAAATAATTTATCTAATAATAGAGAAACATGTAAATTGACCGTACCTCCGCTACACCCACAGCCAATCAGAGTGAGTATGCAAATTAACCCAACAAAGATGGCGGTTAATTTGCATACATACCTGGGTCCCTGGAACCTCCTTGGCACCCAGGTCACTCCCAGCCAGCCATCGGAGGGACAGGGGTTCCCCCTTCCCAAGCCTAAAGCCTGGGGCAGAGGCTTTAGGCTTGGGAAGGGGCCGAGCCTGCGATCAGAGGTGCGGGGGGGGGGGGTCCCCTTCCCAAGCCTAAAGCCTGGGGCGGAGGCTTTAGGCTTGGGAAGGGGCTGAGCCTGCGATCGGAGGGAAGGGGAAAAAATCAATAGAAACATATCCTCAGGTGAGGATAGAAATAAAAATAAAAAAAGGAATATCATATTCTATGAAAGACACATCTTGAAAATGCTTAAAGAAAGTTGTCATTTTTTCATGGTGAAGGGACTGGAGTCTGTGTTGATGAAAATACCTTGGCGGCTGTGGTGACTGGCAGTGGCTACAGCAGCGGGGTGATGGGGCTGGCGCCTTCCCCTGATCAGCCCGGTTGCCTCCCGCAAAGGGAGGCCAGACTGCGGCTTAGGTCCGCTCCCAACAGGGAGCAGGCCTAAGCCATCAGTAGGACATCCCCTGAGGGCTCCCAGTATGTGAGGGCTGAGGGACCCCTCCCTAGTGCACGAATTTTGTGCACCAGGCCCCTAGTTAAAATATATTAAAGAAAATAAGTATTAACATGAAAAGATGTTCCCAATATATAAATATATCTTAAATGAAAAAGGAAAAGTTAGAAATTAGTACAGATGGTATAGTTTTTACATTATTTCTGAGAAAAAATCTGAAAGAATATATAAAAGTATTATTAGTAAATTAGTAATTGTTTCTGGGTTGTAAAAATAATGATGATTTTTATTGCTTTTTTTTTGTTTATTTCCCCCCAGTTACATATTTTCCCCAGTTACATATTTCCCCAGTTACATATATTCTTTGTGTATTAAGAAAAAGTTAGCATAAAAAAATAAAGCTTTCACACAAAAGATGGTTAACATAATTAAGTACTAGGAAAATGCAAATCAAAACCACAATGAAATACCACTTAATACCCATTAGAGTGACTATTATAAAAAAGATGGACAGTAATAAATGCCTGCAAGGATGTGGAGAAATTGGAAGTCTTATACATTGCTGGTGCATCCAATTTGAAAAATAGTTTGGCAGTTTTATATACAGTTAATGTCCCAACAATTCTACTCCTAGTTATATATCCAAGAGACATGTAAATATACACCCATATAAAAACTTGTACACAAATATTCATAGCAGCATTATTCATAAAAGACAAAGAGTAGAAACAACCCTGTGTCCAACAACTGATAAATGGGCCAATAGAATGTGGTATATCCATACAATGGAATACCCTATATAATAAAAGGCTAATATGCAAATAGACCGAATGGCAGGATGACTGGTCACTATGATGCACACTGACCACCAGGGGGCAGATGCTCAATGCAGGAGCTGCCCCCTGGTGGTCAATGCACTCCCACAGGGGGAGTGCCACTCAACCAGAAGCCAGGTTCACTCCTAAAACTGTGTAATATATGATTTCACTTATATAAAGTGCAGCGGCAGTGGCAGCACTAAGGACCTCTTGGGGGATATCTGACTGCCAGCTTAGGCCTGCTCCCCCTTAAGCTGGCAGTCGGACATCCCCTGAAGGGTCCTGGACAGTGAGAGGGTGCAGGCCAGGCTGAGGGACCACCCCCAGTGCATGAATGTCGTGCATGGGGCCTCTAGTTATCTATATAATAGAGGCCCGGTGCACAAATTCATGCATGGGTGGGGTCACTCAGCCTAGCTGTTGATCACGACTGATTGGAACCAATCAGGACCACGGGAGGTTGGTTGCCTGGGGGGAGGGACTGCTGGAGGTTGGCCAGCTGCGGGGAGGGACTGCAGGAGATTGGCTGGCTATGGGAGGTTGGCTGTGGGAGCGCACTGACCACCAGGGGGCAGCTCCCTGGTGGTTAGTGCGTGTCATAGTGACTGGTTGACTGGTTGTTATGGTCATTTCGGTTGTTTGGTCATAACGTATAAAAGCCTAAGCAACCGTTACAACCAGTCGACCAAACGGCCGGTTGACCGGTCGCTATGATGATGAACTGACCACCAGGGGGAAGACGCTCAATGCAGGAGCTGTGCCCTGGTGGTTAGTGTGCTCCCACAGCAGGAGCACTGCTTAGCCAGAAGCTGGGCTCACGGCTGGCGAGTGTAGCGGTAGTGGCGGGAGCCTCTCTCGCCTCCGTGGCAGTGCTACTGAGTGGCGGCAGTGGCAGCAGCGGCAGGCGCAGTGGGCCTGGGATGAGCAGCAGTGGAGCTGCACCCGGCCCTGGATGGGGTTCCTCCCCAGCCACCTGTGGCTTCGGCACTGCTACATTTCTCGGGGGGATGTCAGACTGCCAGTTTTGGCCCTATTTCCACATCTCCCTGAGGGGTCCCAGGTTGTGAGAGGGTGCAGGCCAGGCTGAGGGACCCCACCCGTGCATGAATCCGTGCACTGGGCCTCTAGTAAGGTCATAAAAAGTAATGAAGTACTGATACATACTACAACATGGACGAACTTTGAAAACATTATGCTAAGTAAATGAAGCCAGACCCTAAAACTGTATAATATATGATTTCACTTATATAAAGTGTCCAGAATAGGCAAATCCATAGAGACAGAAAGTAGATTAGTGGTTGCCAGGAGCTGGGAACAGGTTGAGATTAGTGGTTGCCAGTCGCGACCCACAGGTTGAGAACCGCTAGCAGGGTCGCCTAAGACCATCGGAAAACACAGATATTTACATTGCGATTCATAACAGTAGCAAAATTACAGTTATGAAGTAGCAACGAAAATAATTTTATGGTTGGGGGTCACCACAACATGAGGAACTGTATTAAAGGGTCACGGCATTAGAAAGGTTGAGAACCACTGCCCTAGCCCTTCCTCTGGCTTCCAGAACTGTGGGAAGTACAGTTGATATGCATGTATGAACCATGTATTTTCATTTTTATTTTTGTACTAGTAGCCCGTTTGCACGAAGATTCGTGCAATAGACCTTCATTCACCTGGCTGCCTGCACCAGTTTTCTGCCGGCACTGGGGACCCAGGCCTTGGCTGTGGCCACCGCCTTCTGCCTTTTTCAGGGTCTTGGCTTGGCCCCGGGCAGTGGCCTTGGGCTCGGCCGCACCCAACATCCCTGCTAAGGATCGCAGGAGCCGACCCCCAGTGGTTTCCTGCGATCCGTGCAGGCTCCCCGCTGGTGCCCAAGGCCGGGAAAGCCTCGGGCGGCACCCAGCGTCCCTGCTACTGATCGTAGGAGCCGACCCCCAGTGCTTTCCTGCGATCCGTGCAGGCTGCCCGCTGGTGCCCAAGGCCGGGAAAGCCTCCGCCCCAGGCTTTCCTGGCCTTGGGCTCGCCGCACCCCAACGTCCCTGCAAGGGTTTCCTGGTGGGCGTGGTTGGTGGGCGTGGCTCGGTTGGTGGGCATGGCTTGGGCGTAGCGAAGGTGCGGTCAATTTGCATATTTGTCTATTATAAGGTAAGATTTTTGTATTTTGAGGTCTTGCTGACTCAGGAGGGACTGTCCCTCCCAGGACTAGCCAACTCCTAGAGATAGTATACAACTCATGTGTGAGCACACTTTTGTATGCAAACCAACCAATCCAGGAACCAGCATCTTTACTGGCTCTCACACTCAGGGCCACTATCCCCCTGCCCTAATCACCTAGGGCAGTGGTCGGCAAACAGCGGCTCACAAGCCGCCGTTTGCCGCTCTGTTGACTAATGAGTTTGCCCACCACTGGATAGGGGCTTAATCACAAGGAACAACAACAGCCTGTAATTATTGGAATGGAGAGTCTAGGTCAGTGGTCGGCAAACTCATTAGTCAACAGAGCGGCAAACCGCGGCTCACGAGCCGCATGTGGCTCGTGAGCTGCAGTTTGCCGACCACTGACCTAGGGCTATGTACCAGCCACCTAGGGACAGCACCGCCACCACAGAGCCTAGTGAAATTACTCAGAGTAGATAATCCGAAGGCTGCTTACTCTGTCTCACCTGCTCCTTCCTCGGAAAGCATAATAGAGACTGTTGTCCATGTTTCCCCTTGCTCTTGCCTCCTCACTGACCTGGGGCTTCCCCCTGTGCCCCACCCCCCAGCGAACCCCTGCGCGGCATGCTGTGCCTCCTGTCTCTATTGATCTGTGAGCACAAAAATATTCTCCCTTTATGACAGTTCTTTCCAGGTCAGTGTGTCTCACTCACCCTGATTAAAACAAATCCCGGGCACCCTTCAAACAATGCACATCTGAACCCTGGCCTGACACATTGCTGCAAGTCTCAAGGCGATCAAAGAAATCGGTGCTTCTATGCGGTAACTAGCAGAGGAGGCCGTAATTGATAGTGTCTCAATCTTCCTCCAGGACTGCTGGATCCCACAGTTACAGACTGATTTTTCAAGACCACTTTGTCCACACAAAGTTACCACCCATTTCTATCTCATTATGAGTTTCCCATGGATACCCAGGCCTTAACATTCCCAGCATTTCATCTGTAATATGCATTTTGGGCTCATTAGTCATGAAGGTCTCAGGACCCCAGGGTAGTAGAAACTGGGTGATTTCGGTTTACTCTGTATTATAATGCTTAATTGGACAAAAATTAAAGCAAACCATCTTTCATCCTCTTCCTTCTCAAAGTCTGACTGGCCATCTCGGGTATAAAATGAGATCAACTCTTAATGGATTGGTGACAATCCTCTGACACATGTATTAGTTACCCCAACAATGCAACCACACCACAAAGAACTCATCTCCCCTTCCCTCAGCCACACAAGGCTTTTCATTTTTATTGACTACTGTTATAAAAATAACAAAGAAACAACTGGAGTGCCCTTGGCGACCCCGGATCTGTCTCTTGCTTCAACAGTGTTTGGACCGAACACACCCAGGGACGCCCCTTCTTCCAGCCTTCGGCCACTCTCCTGCGTCTTATCCAGTCACCACCTTCAGAACCACCTCCAGGACCAGCCAACACATTGGATTTTTTTTTCTACCTTAACTCCTTATTGCCAAACAACCATGAGCTCCCAAATTGGTCAGAGTTATTCCATTGAGGTGTAGGCTGCGTCAACCGCCTGGCCAACCTGCATCTGCAGGCCCCATACACCTACCTCTCTCTGGGCTTCTAGTTCCACCGCCACGATGGGGCTCTCTAGGGCGTGGGCCACTTCTGCGAGTTGGCGAAGTGCGAGGGCGCTGAGCATCTCTTAAAGTGGCAAAACAAGTGCAGTGGCCACATTCTCTTCCAGGACGTTTTGAAGCCTCCCCAGGGTGAGTGGGGCAAAACTCAGGACGCCATGGCAGCCGCCCTGGCCTTGGAGAGGCACCTGAACCAGGCCCTTTGGAGCTGCAGGTCCTGGGTTCTACCCGCGCAGACACTCAACTCTGTGACTTCCAGGAGAACCATTTCCTGGATGAGGAGGTGAAACTCATCAAGATGGGCTACACCTGACTAACATCCGCAGGCTGGCTGGCCCCCAGGCTGGGCGAGTATCTCTTCAAAAGGCTCACTCTCAAGCATGACTAGGAGCCTTTGGAGCCCAGAAGCTTTTGAGGGGCCCCTCTGCATTCCCCAGGTGCCTGGCTTTTACCTGAGCCTCTTCCCAAAACTACTAGCCATTCTTTTAACCACCCTGAAGCCATGCGTTGGACCAAATGAAACAATAAAGCTTTTTGCAGCAAAAAGAAAGGAAGGAAGGAAGGAAGGAAGGAAGGAAGGAAGGAAGGAAGGAAGGAAGGAAGGAAGGAAGGAAGGAAGGAAGGAAGGAAAAAAGAAAGAAAGAAAGAAAGAAAGAAAGAAAGAAAGAAAGAAAGAAAGAAAGAAAGAAAGAAAGAAAGAAAGAAAAGAAAAGAAAAAAAGAAACAATTGAATTTGCTGAGCATAAAAGTTGTAAAAGTGTCCCCCCTCTCCCCTTCTTGAAAGAGTAGGTATAGGATTGTGCCCCCAGGAAATAGGGAAAAGGAGAAAATGAGCTTGGACAGAGAAGGCAAGACCAAACTAGAACTAGAAAAAGGTATTTTGGGCTGTGTCTGTTGTCAGATTTCAGCTGACAACCCTTGAGTAGCTTTACATCTTGCTCGTTTTTCTGTTGTCCTTGAAGAATCATTGTAGCCCGACTAGATTCACTGAATAGGAACCCAACCCAAGCCAACCAAATGCAATACCCAAGCTCACAAACCTGTACTGTCCTTGATCAAGATCTTTCTTCTCTTCAGACTTAACCACATGCCTAAGGGCTGATGGAATCAGAAACATTAACCAAGAGTCTCTGAGAGCACTTGACTTCACATCAGTATCTGCCTTCCGAGAATGAGATTCCTTATCTGTAAAATAGGGGTGATAATAACTTTTTCATAGAAATGTTGTGAATCTTAACAAGATAATGCATATAAACACTTGACATGGCTGGCTAGTATGGCTCAGTGGTTGAGTGTCGATCTATGTATGAACCAGTTCGATTCCTGGTCAGGGCACATGCCCGGGTTGTAGGCTCGATCCCCGGTGTAGGAGGTAGCCAATCAATGATTCTCTCTCATTATTGATGTTTCTATCTCTCTCTCTCCCTCTCCCTTTCTCTCTGAAATCAATTAAAAAATATTTAAAATAAACAAACAAACAAATCTTGGCATGTACTGAAGCTCATGGGCCCTTATTAGAAAATTGAAATTTTATCTCATTTACGTTTCTTTAAAAAAATAATAAAGGAAGAAGAAGGTACAATCTATTTTAAAGGATTAATCTAGTCATATCACTTTCCTTCTAAATAGCATTTCTCCTTCTGGTAATATTTTGGACCCACTGCTAATGTGCGTTAGTTTCCAATTTCTCTTCAGCCACTCTCCAGAAGTGCAATATTGGTTCTTTGTCTTAGGGATATTTCATTTCCTCAATCATGTTAAATCAAACAAACCTCCCATACCAGCAAACAGAGAGCAGCAGCTCTGGGCCTCTGAACTAATTTGCACTGGCAAAACTGATCAGACCTTCCTCCAGTGTCTTAATTAGGAGTCTTAATCCCTTTGATTTTAAACCACAAGAAATACAGGACATGCTAGGGAAACTCTGGGCATATTTATTTAATACTGACAAATAGGGTTTAGAAAGTTCACTTAATATACAGTGTCAACAGAAATATATGTCCCCTTCTTTCCAATAATTCTTCCAGGATAAAGCATGGCTCATGCTCCGATTTGGAACCATCCGTTTTCCTGTTCTCTTTCATTTAAAGAGACAGTTATTCCCAATCCACTCTGTTTCCAGAGACGTTTTGACTGGTTTGCATTAATTTTTCCTGCGACATGCGGAGAGAGTGACTCAGAGAATATATGCAATGATGTTCACGATGAATTTTTAAAAATGTGATGAACTGGTGGTGGTGGATGGAGGTTGAACGTGAGAATAGGAAAACAACACGGTGGCCCGGCTGGTGTAGCTCAGTGGTTGAGCATTGACCTATGAACCAGGAGGTCATGGTTCGATTCCCAGTCAGGGCACAAGCCTGGGTTGGGAGCTGTAGGGCATGCAGGAGGCAGCCAATCAATTATTCTCTCTCATCTTTGATGTTTCTATCTCTCTGTCCCTCTCCCTTCCTCTCTGAAATAAATAAAAATATATTTAAAAAAAGAAAAACAGCACAGACTTGGGGGCAGGTCTTCTTCCTGCACAGATGCTAGGCTGCTTCTGGGATTTGGTATAAGATGGGTTGTTCTTAAGCCCTAATCAAGGTGGTTCAGTTCTTGCAAAAACAAAAGAATGAGGCCAAGGGCACTGATGTGGCTCTTCCAAGGGCGTGGTAAAGTGAATGTCCAACACTTATCGAGGGGCTCAGATCAGCACCCAGTGATGCTACCCTTTGGTCTGATCAGTTTAGGCTTCTGGGCAGCTTGCTTTTTAGAGGACTGTGAGCATGTGGGCATTTAATGATAACAAGGTGAGGGTGTTCATGACTGAGGTGAACCCCAGATGCTTTCAGAAGGATTAGAAAGAGATTCCCTCGCTAAGTGGGCACCGTGTCCTGCCTCGTCTCCAGGCCATAATCTCCTACAGAAAAGCAATCACAGCCTCAGGAAGCTCGGCCTCTTCAGAGGAGCACCCATGACTGGATGCTTCTCAGCTTTGAATCCAATGAGCAGTCATTCATGCCATCCCTCGTAAGATGCCCTAGAAGAGTCTCTGATCCAATGTAGTCTCGGATAATACTTAAACGTCAGTGTAATTGGTATGAGATATCTGGGCTTGGTTCACAAAAAATTCCCATTGTTTCTTTTTATGTTCCCTTTCATGTAAAAAGACAACATTTTTAGATCGAATTGTTTGTGAGTCCTAACTTGAACCATGTGTTGTCTTAAAAGAATTAGCTGATCACTTTCAAGGATGTGGAGTAAGCCTAAAAAAAAAAAAAAGGCAAAAACATTAAAAAAAATAATAAACCAGAAAGTAACCATAGGTGTTTAAAATACTCTCTGTATTGTGTGAAATAATTAACTGACTTCGTATTTTTTATACTTAAAAGTCTCAGCCATATCTTTTATTTCACTTTTTTACCATACTCTGTGAAGTTGACAAGACACATTGCTATTTTAGAGAGAAACAAAACAAAACCAACTAAGACAGAAAGCTAAGTAATCTGTCTAGTGAAACACAGAAGCAGGGTGGAGTTTGGTGTCTCAACTATTAGACTCTGGAAGGATTTGGCATGAATAGATTGTGTGTAACTGGGCACTTTTAAAAGACAGACAAGCGATATTGAAAAAGCTAATCCTCTGAAATATCTTAAACATTGCAGTTTTTTTTAACAACATAAAGATCCTTTAGGCAAAGATCTGCGTGAGAAATAATCCACATCCCATTCAAACCGTCAGTTAACTCTGAAATTACTGAAATAGCAGCTAAGAAGATTTGATTGTTTACTGCTCCTCGGATACATAACCAGTATCCACAATCTAAAGCCTGACATGACACGATTATCCTGTAAAATGGGTGTTTTGGAGTCTCTCAAAGGTGTTTCTCGGTTCTGCCTCAGATGGATAACAGTAAGAAAATAAACAGCCCCACCTAACTGTGGTTAACATCTCCCTGGAGACACGCGGAGGCCTGAGAGAATTTAGGTGTGGAAAAGTCCATTCCCCTCTTTCCCAAAGATGCTGTGGATGAATCTGCTGCAGACCCCAATCACAGAGAGATAAGCCACACGAGCTTATGAAACAATTACAGATCAGCACGCTGCGACAGCTGTCAGCAGAGAAAACTCCAAGCCTGCTGAATAATTACGGCTTGAGCTATTGATTGGGACCGCGGAAGAGTTTCATCCAAATGCTTTTAATTTGCCAAACAGAGGGAAGTGTGCTGCCGAGAGGCTGCGTCCAATAAAGGCACGTCTCCCCCTGTAATGAAAGGGAAGCTTAACAAGGTGGAGGGGGTTGTTTTTAAATCTCTCTAAGCAAAACCTATGGCCATTTGAAAGGTGGTGAATGAGAGATGGAGGGCTGGCCTTAAGAAATGGCTTAAAACAATTGGTCTGAGATGGGCTTGCATCCTCGGGGAGAGACCCTGGTCTGGTCAAGGACCCTTGATTCTCACTGGCCTAAGGGTTCATGCCATGCTTCTCTGAGAGATGATGGATCTCTGGCTGAAATAACAGCTGGAGGCCCAGCAGGGCTGAGGTCTCCTCTTTGGGCTCCTGCACATTTGCTACCCTACTGTGACCTCGGAATATCTATCTCAACCCTCGGTCCCCCATCCCTGATGAGGAAGGAGATTATTATTTTACTGGAACTGGATTTAAAAATATGTAATTATTAACGGAAGTACATACTTTATTCAGGTTTCCTTGGTTTTTTAAACTTGTTGTTAACAACATCAGAAAGTTCCTGTATCTATGCAGGAAACCACGTTACCTTTAGTTGTCATGTCTCCCAGGCCCCTTCTGGCTGTGACAGTTTCTCCGAATTTCTTTGTTTCAGATGACCTCGACACTTTGGGGGAGTAATGGTCAGGTATGTCATAGGATGCCCCCTTATTAGAATTTGTTTTTCTAATGATTAGACAAATAAAAAGCACAGGATAAAGATGAGGAGGCAACACTGGCTGGTGTGGCTCAGTGGATAGGGCGCCAGCCCACACAACTGAAGGGTCTCAGGTTTGATGCCTGGTCAAGGGCACATACCTCCGTTGCAGGTTCGATCCCCAGCCCCAGTTGGGCAAGTGTGGGAGGCAACCAATCAATGTGTCTCTCTCACATCAATGTTTTCTTCTCACTCCTTCTCCCTCTCCCTCACTTCCAATCTCTCTAAAAATCAATGGAAATAATATTCTCCAGTGAGGATTAACAACAACAAAAAAGGTCAGAAGGCAAAATTAACCATGTACAACAAATGTATTATGCAATCATTCTCCTTCTCCAACCATTACCCTCCCACCCCACCCCCACACACACATTTGTGTCTTCCAAAGTGCCTAACACCAATTTCCAGCATAGCAATAATCTAATGTTTGCATGGATGAACAGAGTGACGGATGGATAAACGTTTTTCCCAACTGTACCATCTCTACTTTCCTCATGGAACTCTATGTTAATATTAGTGCCCTGGTGCACGGATTTGTGCACATTGAAAGAAAATTACTTAGAAGGTAGCCGGTGGGGCAGGACTGGGCAAGATGGGCCGAACACACCCTGGAGCCAACCTCCCTCAGTCCCTCCCCGGCCAGCCATGCCTGGGGCAGCGCTGTGGCTTGAAGGCATTCTGGGGAGTGAGCGGGGTCCCTCCAGCAGGTGGGGTCCCTTGGCCTGGGCTGCGGGGATAGGGCTGAAACCGGTTCTCTGACATCCCCCGAGGGGTCCCGCATTGCGAGAGGGCAGTTCTCAGGTGACACACCCTGAAATTGGGCTCCCTCCTCTCTGGTTCTGGGGTGCATCACCTGAGAACCGCTGCTGCCAAGTCACCGAAGCTCAGCAGCTCTGGCGCTGAGCATCTGCCCCCTGGTGGTCAGTGTGTGTCATACCTACCGGCTGGTTGGATGGTCACTTAGCCTTTTATATATACACTAGAGGCTCGGTGCACAAAAATTCGTGCACTGGGCGGGGGGAGGGGGTGGTGGTCCCTCAGCCAGGCCTGTCCCCTCTCACAGTTCGGGAGCCCTCAGGGGATGTCCTACTGACGGGGAGTGGGCCTAAGCCACAGTATGGCCTCCCTCTGTGACCGGGCTGATCAGGAGGTTTTTACTTGTCTTGGTTTAAAATATCCTACTGTGCAATCTGCCCAGAAATAGTAGAGATTCCGGCTGCCATGGCTCCTGCCGGGGCTCACAGCTGCCTGAGCCCACGGCTGCCTGAGCCCCAGGCCTCGCAGCCCACGTGGCTTTGTCCGGATTGACGTCTGGATGGACATCTGGAAGACGTCCGTCCTAATTAGCATATTACCCTTTTATTAGTATAGATTATTTAAAGTCTTTCAAAAGACACTTAACCACTCTTCATCATGACACAATAAATTTATATCAACAGTATGTGTCCTCACTCTTGTTTTAAGTGCCTCTCATGTAACCCTATTGGCTTAGATTAGCCACAATTATTGTAAGAACCCAGTTGTAGTGAGATCTTAAAATTTGTATAAACTCTCAGAGGCTATAACATACAAAGCCCCTAAGATAACTCCACCTATTTATAGCCACCAAGAATAATTCTGTTCTATTTCAAAAACTGCCAGATATGCTATAAGATAAAGGGCCCATTATAAAAAGAGTAAAAGAGTTAAATGAGCTGGAGTTGTTTAACCTAAAGAAGAAAAGGCTATGGATGACTTCATTACAATATTCTAGGATTGCAGAAGAATGAAGAGTCACACAGATTTGGGCTCTAGTCCTAGCTCTGCCACAAAGTAGCTGTGTGACCACAGGCAAGTTACTTGCCCTCTCTGTGCTTTGCTTCCCCATCTGTAAAATGAGTAACATAAAGCTTACTTGGCAGAGGTATGGTAGGTGACAGGTAGATAAAGTATGTAATATGTTTAGCATAGTTCATGGCACAGATTGGTTATTCAATAAAGTTTAGTTTTCATTTCACCTGCTACATGGTTTTATATATGATAAAAATAAAACCACTTTATATTTTTATGCATCTTTACAGCTTAGAAAACATTTTCTCCCAATTTGGACAGGGGTGGAAACCTTTTTTCTGCCAAGGGCCATTTGGATATTTATAACATCATTCGAGGGCCATACAAAATTATCAACTTAAAAATTAGCCTGCTATATTCGGTCAAACATTTAATTAACTCACCCCGAATGCCCTGGCAGGGCCAGAGCAAATGATTTCGAGGGCCTTATACAGAGCTGCAGGCCAGATATTCCCCACCCTGGATTTAGGATGATAAACCATTGTCCTAGCCCTTCAAAGCCCACATGAGAGGAAATGGATTTTAATTCAAGTAATAGTGATTTTGGTGGGACAAAGCACATTTCTGAACATCGAGATAATAAAACTCAGAGCAAGTAATCTGGGGCCCTGTGGATTTTGTCCTTGGGGGAACGTCAAAAGGGAGTGGGTAGCTCAGGGTGCACAGCCTTGACTTTATCACCGCCCAACAGCCATCAAAAC
Source organism: Cnephaeus nilssonii (assembly GCF_951640355.1). NCBI lineage: Eukaryota > Metazoa > Chordata > Mammalia > Chiroptera > Vespertilionidae > Cnephaeus > Cnephaeus nilssonii. The sequence continues at coordinate 80,867,296 of NC_137075.1, forward strand.
TGGGCACTGGAGTAAGACGTGGATTTCTGTGATATGGGAGGTGAAGGAGCCACTGTTTATCCTCAGGACACTAAACCCAACTCCTGCCTTTGGGAATCTCCCAAGTTCTGCCTCTGGAACACATAGCTTCCTGGAGCTGAGCTTAATGTGGTAGAAGTAATTCTTAGTGTACAACCCAGTGTGCAAGAAATACCTTGTTTGTGTATTCTTTAAAGAATATATTTCAATCCAACTCTGATCTTCCCAGCTGGGCCTGTGAGAAACTCCATTCCAGCCACCGAGGGCTGTTCCCCAGGGTTGGGCCAAGGTTCTGGGGTCTCAGCAGGTGCCAAAGCATGTGGTCGTGTTGAGACCTCCAGGCTGTGTTGGGGGTCCCTCGCTTATCACAGTCACAGTGCTGAACCTCCACATTGTAGTTGGCTTGCCTGATGTCCGTTTCCCCTTGTGAAGAGTCAGAAGCTTGAGGGCAGGGGCGTGTGTCCTTTGTCACGGGATCCTTAGAACTGGTGCATTGACCGGCATGTGGCAGGGGCTTGATGAATTTGCATGAATGAATAAACTAATGTTTCTTTTATATCATGAAGTACATTAGATGATTTTTTTCTCCCCCACGACTGTGAGCCTGAATTTCTTATTTTATCTAACATTCGTTGGGTGCTTACTGTGGGTCAGGTGCTATGCTGGGTACTTATGTGTCAATCAGCTCAGTGAATCATCTCAGCACTCTCATGAGGCTGGTGCTATTATGGTCCTCGTTGTACAAATGAAGAAGCCAAGGCTGGGGAGGCTCTGAAACTCACCAAGGTGATTCAGCTCATAGCAGGTAAACCTCGGAGCCAGGGGGTCTGCCCAGACGCCTGCTCCTCCAGGTGCCTCAGGTGCACTCCTGGATTCCAGAGCATGTGGTCTGGGACACAAATGTAAACTATCCTATATAATAAACGGGTAGTATGCAAATTTCCCCCTCGACCAGGAGTTCGTCTGGGAGTTTCACCAGGGGGTGGGGCCGGTGGGGGAAGGGAGGGAGGCCCCAGCCGGCAGCCAGCAGCCACTCTAGGAACCCTCGAGTGCACTGGGCTCTAGTCTTCAATAAGGAGAGAAAAGGCCAGGACCAGATGAGCATAATCCAGGGTTAGACCACAATGCACAAGAGCAGAGCCAGATACAGAGCAGGAGGTCAGAGGTCAGAGGTCAGTTCCAGGGTGATTAGGAGCCAGAATACAAGGCAGGTGGGGCAGAATGGCGCAGCGTGTAGGCTGAGGATGAGGCAGAGGCCAGGAGCTCCCTGCCAGTGGGTGTTGGCTGCCTGGGTCAGGGAGAGGCCACCCGGCTTGTAGGTGCTGGTAGGGCCCCGGAACGGGGAGGGGCTGGGGTAAGTTGGGTGCTAGCTTATATTGAAATCAGGTGCTTCCTACTGCTTCTCTGCCTGCTACCCCATCCTGCAGGCTCCAGGAAGAAGCAGGAGAAGTCCCTGGGTGTGTAACCGAGTATCCTTCAGGGAGGAGGGAGGAGGCCCGAGGGTAAAGCTTTTCCTCTCCAACCTTGTCTCTCTCCAGCTCCCTCCCGGCTGCAGGGCCCACAGTGACAATGCTAATCACCAGGAGGAGCAGTGCCTGCCAAACCAGACTTCCGCACCACAGCCCCACTCGGTCTATTTTCAGAGCTTATGTGCTTTAAAATAGCCTTGTCGGTAGGTGCCCACACCCAGCAGACCTGAAAATTGCTTACCGGGATGGAACAGCTGAAGGACACTGGCTTCCTGAACTGACTCAGACCTGCACCCCCCTCCCTCACTCCCTCACCTCTCCCAGAACACACATCAAGGCACAGAGACCCCCCAAAACGTCCCCAGTTACACAAATCCCCGTGACAACTCTATAAGCTGATAGAAAGAGTCCTAATGGTCTGGCAACAAAGGAAAACTCCATTTGCATCATCCAGATGCTGAAACGAACTGGTGGTGCTCAGGACTTGACCACACTGAATTTGGATGCACAAGGCAGTTTGGAGGCAGGTGCGGGGGAGGGGAAGGAGACTCGGGAGGGAGGCGGGATGGCAGCCCAGCATCCATTTTCACCGCCCCCCTGCTCTGTTCCTGTTCCCCACTGGCCCCTCAGAATCTTCAGGCGCCCAGGAGAGGCGGCCTCAGGGTGCTTATATCGGGGGATGTCTCACTGCACGTGTTGTCCCGGTCTGAACTGGCTGCTTCTACTATTCATGCAACCAACAAGCCGCACAGAGGCCTCCAGCACTGCGCATGCTTTGGGCGTACAGAAATACAGAAAAAAAATAACACATGGTCTCTGCCTTCAAGGAGAGTCAGGGAAACACAAGATTCCATAAACACACATGGTAGGGGCACCTACGGCCTTAGGAGGTTAAGGAAGGCTCTCTGGAGGAGGTGACCTTGACGCTGAGACAGGGAGGAAGAATGTGAGGTAGCAGCCAAGTGGCAGCATGATGAGTAGGGAGAGGATGCTCCATGCAGCAGGGAGGGCATATGCAGAGGCCCAGAGGGGAAAGAGAGCCAGCGGTGTCTGGGCGATCACAGGAGGTTCAGCATGACTGGAGTGGGAAATGCCAGGGGGTGGGCACAAGCAGGCTGGAAAGCAAGGCGGGCCCAGAGGCTGGGGGGCCTTTCAAGTAGCTGGTGCTTGAGGAGTTTGGGTTTTAGGAGAGCAGCCTTTGTTTTGTTGACTGCTGTATCCCCCCAGCTAAAGGGGCCACTAGCAGAGGGTAGATGCTCAGTATGTATTTGTGGTTGAATAAGAGGCGAGCACTGGAAGATCTTATGCAGGAACAAGATCGGACCCGCTCTGCATTTTGGAATCACCCCCTGGGCTGCAGTGCAGAGAATGGATTTCAGGGCAATGATGCTGGGGCAGGAGGCGGGGAATGACAGAGGCCCTCACCACAGATGGCAGTGGGGGTGGAGACACAGGACTTGGGGACTGGCTGAGGGGAGGTGGTGGGAAGGAAAAGCCCAGATGAAGGGCCTCAGGTGTAACTTTCTTTGTGAGCGCTGGGCAGACCGCAGCCCTGAGGCCGGGCAGCCCCCACGGGCCATCAGTGTGCGCTCAGCTCAGAGACTGGACTCCACTGTGTTGTTCAGTTCTCTTTTCTGCAAAATGGAGATACTCCTGCTCACCTTGCAGGAGGAGCTTAGAGATGATGCAAAGTGCATACTTTGGTGTAAGACCTCCGGTGTTACCTGAGCTGGATCCTGAAGGACAGGTGCCCTCCCAACAGCAGGGGGTGGGGCCAGGGAAGGACATGCCGGGTGGAAGGAATGGGATGAACAAAACATGTCTTCGTAGGAAAGATAAAGCAAATGTGCAAGTGGAGTGAGAGGATGAGGAGGACCTGCCATACTCTCTGTTTCTCCCCCTACTGTGCTCCCTCCGTGTGCCTCTGCCATCCACCAGGTCCCTCACCCATCTCCCCACCGCCAGCATTTGGCTGTGTAGTCCATTCTCCACATTGTAGCGGGAGATCGTGTCTAGTTTGGACTTGACTCAGCAGCCACGAGGAGCCACTGGCAGTTTGGAGCAGGGGAGTCACGGGTGGGTGCTGTGCATTAGCTGTGCTGCCCAGACACCAAGCCTGTGGAGTGTGGGTCACGGTGCCGTTGCAGCCGCATAGCCACCTTGCCTGGGCAGGTTGCCAGGGTTCCCTGCCACCTGCAGGTACAGCCAGGCTCACGCCTGTGTTCTGTGGAGCTCCTCAGAATGTGCCCCTGCTGCCTCCCTCGTCGGCCCCCGTGGGCCTCACGTCACTCCCGATCCCCGTTGTGTGTGTCAGATTTCTCCTCCCTTCCCCCCGAGTGCCCTGAATGACGGACGAGACAGAGCAAGACCCCTTGATCCCTGTCTGTGGCAGAAGACAGCACCCCATACACACAATAATTCTTTGAGGGTTAATGCTTCATCTTAAATACTGGGGTGGGCCAAGGTAGGTTTACAGTTCTGAGAGCATGAAACAGTTTATTCTTATATCACGTACTTGTTAAGTATTGTGTTATTTATTTGGATTATTTGTTTTCTTCTTATTGTTATTATTTCATATTGTTATTATTGTGTAATGACGGCTGGCAATGTGAGCACTCACGAGTTGTACTAGTACATAAGTGCACTGTGCCACTGTGTCATTCTCCTGAGATAATAAAGCTGTTGTAACAATCATGACCTGCATGTCTTTTTCCAGACAAACAACTGGGAACTTGCTTTTGCCCGCCATTCCTGAATTTGTGCCCATTTTGCCTTCTATTGCATAACATTCGTGCTTATTTTTATTTAATTTTTAAAATATATTTTTATTGATTTCAGAGAGGAAGGGAGAGGGAGAGGGAAAGATAGAAACATCAATGATGAGAAAGAATCTTTGATTGGCTGCCTCCTGCATGCCCTACACTGGGGATCAAACCAGCAACCTAGGCATGTTCCCTGACCGGGAATCTAACCGTGACCTCCTGGTCCATAGATCCGATGCTCAGCCACGGAGCCAGGCTGGCCGGGTGTAATGTTTAAGAATGCCTTTAATTTCCTCTTACCTAGCTTATTTTACCCAAATTTTTAAGCAAAATGAACATCCTTGGGAGATACACCAAACGTCTGTGGCTTTGAGCCTTGACCCACAGCAGTGGGCTCCCAAGCAGGTGGGCATCCCATTTGGCAAGCACTGCCTTACTCTTTAACTCTGTCCTTTTGCGTAAGATTTCTCCAGCGTCAGGTGCCATTCCCTTCTTGATCTGGAGCACTCCTACGTACATTTCAAGACCCAACTCAAATGTTACCTGTTAATTTAAAATTAGTCCATTTATTAATTCCATAAAGAACAAGTTCATGAGAGGTGTTCCTGATACCACCCTGTCTGGCAGAACAAACACAGCCTTCACTTATTTCCATATACTTTGTGATGCCTCCATCAAAGTGCTTGTCCCACCGGGGTAGAATAGAGTTTTGGCCGTGTCAGCTCTACTCGTTTTGTGAAGGCAAAAGCGAAAGAGGATCACGTGGGTACCTGGGAGCTTATTATAGAGCCTGGCACACAGTAGGAGCTGTTATCAACAGGAAGAAGTCGCTGAAGGTTTTTGACTGGTGTGTGAAGTTTAACCCGGACGGCGGTGTAGAACCTCCATCGCTCCCCAGGGCAGAATCACCGGGATGGCTTGATAGGGATGTCCTCACTCACTGCAGGGGGACAGTGGTTCCCGGAGGCAGCAGGACCTCCCCCTCATCCTAATTAAACACGCCTTGTGCCAATCCACACCAAAGCCAGAACCCGGAGGAAGGCGAATCTTTAAAGTACAGTAATAGCAATATCTGGTTGAGATGCTGTTGCCATTCCAGGGAGGACGGGGCTCTCTGACAATCTCACCAGCCTCTACGCAGAGATCTCCTCTCAGCCTGCAGGCCGCCTCTGCCCGGAAGCAGCAGCGACGTCAGCGGCACCCCTCCAGAACCGGCCCAGGGACCCCCACTCAGGGCTGGCCTCCTTTCCCTTTTCTCACAGGAGTTTCCCAAACCTGGGATCTCACGGCCTCGGAAAGCACGCTCCTGGCCTCCCCGGTTGGCAGCAGTTGAGAATAAAGGCCGTTTGATTCTGCCACAACTTCAAGGTCTGGGTTTGACCTTGATGGGATTTACTGACCCAGGTTATCCACACGTGGATCTCTGAAGACGGTGGAGTGGGTTTTGACACCACGCCCCTGCCCATTTCTGATGGCTCCCGACCTGGGAGCACGACAGTCTTCTCCGTGCCTTCTATTTGCCTGACGTGCAGCTGCAGGAGACAAACATAGTCCCTTCCTGCAAGCAGGCTACTGAGACTCAGAGCACGAAGAGTTGTTTTAGCCATAGCAGTGGAACGGTGGGAATCTCTGCCCAGAAAAGAGGACATAGATCAATGTGTGCTTAAAGACTAAAGACCAAACTTCTCCGGAAAAACAAAATGTGATATTTAATTATCAAAGCCAGCGTTAGTCATCACAGGGGGAACTCAGTGCCTTGATGCTCTTAACTGGGCACCTGCTGGTATCCTTGCTAGGTTACATCCGGGCCGCGGCTAGTGACTGACGCCTGCATCCTTCTCCCCCTTGTGCCATCCTCTTCCTGTCTGACCCCAGCTGCTCCCCTCCTCCTCCGCCCCATCCTTTCCTGGCAGTTGCATCTGCCACTATATCATCATTTGCATATGGATGAGGTAGAGAGAACAGGAGGCAACAAGAAAGCCTCATTTTCAAGACATGTATCACTTCTTGCTCGAGCCATTAGAATAGGCTCCAAAGCCACCTCCCTGGCTCTGCTTTTGTCCCTCTTCATCCTCCACACGGCTGCTGCTCCAGATAGCTGTCTACAGAGTAAATCTGACCCGCCTGATGCTGGCAGCGTGAAGTGTCCTCATGGTCCCATGCAAGGCCTGCAGGATTTAACCCTGCCTCTCGCGCCCGTGACCTAATCCGCCACCAGAAAGTGTGACTCGGGCTTTCTCCATGGACCCAGGCTCCTGACATCACGTCCCCTTCAAAGTTTCCCTCGGATCAGGCCTTGCAAAAGAGCTAAGATCTAAGTTGAAGAGTAAATAAAGGAGAAGGGAAAAGAGAAAATCTACTGAGAAAGGATGTGCAATGGGAGGTGAGGGAGGGGAAGAAAATTTTTGTTTCTTCTCTACCTCCCAGGCTGCACCGGCTTGGTGACAGCAGCAGCAGGAGCAGCAGAATTAGGAATGCTGGTGAGATGTGCTTCTTTTTTTGGCTCCGACACGTTTTTATGCGAGTATAAAATGCACTCAGAAACATGCATAAATCATAAGTGTGCAGAGAACGCCCATAAGCTGAACACACCCATGTAGGCGGCAGCAGACAAAGAAACAGAACGTGACCCAGGCTGCTCCAGGGCCTCCTGGTGGTCACTACCCTTGCAGCAAGATGACCCTGCTGACTTCTTATACCCGAGAGTCATTTTGTCCGTTTTGAACTTACTGTAAGCCCACAGGGTGTATTCTTTTGTGTCCAGCTTCCTCTGTTCACCATTATATTGATACGATTCAACCACGTCATTGCTGTTGGCTCATTTTCGTTGCTGTATAATATTCTCTTGTGTGACTATACCATTCTTTATCTAGTCTACTGCTGATGGGCATTGGGGCAATTTCCAGTTTGGGGCTATTATAAAACGCTGTTGTGAGCATTCTAGTCCATGTCTCTCGGTGAACACCTATGTGTGTATGGTGGGTATACACCTCAGGGTAGCATTGCTGGGCCACGGGAATTGGCTACATTCAGCTTCTGTAGGTACTGTCAAATGGTTTTCCAACGTGACTGAATCGAACCAGTTAATAGAGTGTGAGACGTTGAGGGGCTCCTCATCCTCTGGTGTGTGCAGTCTCCTTCCTTTCAGCCATTCTTATCGGTGTGTGCTGGCATCTCAGGTGGTTCTCATGAGCTTTTCCCCTGATACTACCCAGGTTGAGTACCTATTCATTTGCTTATGGGTCATTTAGAGATTCTCTTTTGCGAAGTG